>NC_140586.1:931990125-933190125 GCF_964204655.1 Triturus cristatus
AGATGGCCGAGGGGACAGGCGCGACCAGATGGCCCAGGGGAAAGGCAAAAGGGAAGGGGGAGCTTCCCCAGGCCCTCTGGACCCCGCACCCGGGCACCCTGCCGCCGCGGCAGGACCCGGGACGGAGCCCGGGGCGGGGAGGCCGCCCTCACCGGGCCCCCCCCCCAGGGGCCCGGCCGGGGCTCCGGAACCCAGACGAGCGAGGAGAGGCTCCCCGGCCACAACGGAACCCCGTCCCGGGCCTTTGGCAGTGCCGCAGGCCGGGGGACAGGGCCCGGGGACGGAGACCCCGACCCGGGGCCCGGCCGGGCCCCTGGAACCAGCCGGGGCTCCCGGGACCGCAGGCGATGGGGAAGCCTCCCCGGGCCCTCCGGACCGCGCCCCGGGCACCCTGCCACGCGGAAGGACCCAGGACGGAGCCCGGGGCGGGGAGGCCGCCCTCCCCGGGGCCCCCAGGGGCCCGGCCGGAGCACCTGAACCCAGGCGAGCGAGGGGAGGCTCCCCGGCCACGACGGAACCCCGTCCCGGGCCTTTGGCAGTGCCGCAGGCCGGGGGACAGGGCCCGGGGACGGAGACCCCGACCCGGGGCCCGGCCGGGCCCCTGGAACCAGCCGGGGCTCCCGGGACCGCAGGCGATGGGGAAGCCTCCCCGGGCCCTCCGGACCGCGCCCCGGGCACCCTGCCACGCGGAAGGACCCAGGACGGAGCCCGGGGCGGGGAGGCCGCCCTCCCCGGGGCCCCCAGGGGCCCGGCCGGAGCACCTGAACCCAGGCGAGCGAGGGGAGGCTCCCCGGCCACGACGGAACCCCGTCCCGGGCCTTTGGCAGTGCCGCAGGCCGGGGGACAGGGCCCGGGGACGGAGACCCCGACCCAGGGCCCGACCGGGCCCCTGGACCCAGCCGGGGCTCCCGGGACCGCAGGTGCAAGGGAAGCCTCCCCGGGCCCTCCGGACCCCGCCCCGGGCACCCTGCCACGCGGAAGGACCCAGGACGGAGCCCGGGGCGGGGAGGCCGCCCTCCCCGGGGCCCCCAGGGGCCCGGCCGGAGCACCTGAACCCAGGCGAGCGAGGGGAGGCTCCCCGGCCACGACGGAACCCCGTCCCGGGCCTTTGGCAGTGCCGCAGGCCAGAGGACAGGGCCCGGGGACGGAGACCCCGACCCAGGGCCCGACCGGGCCCCTGGACCCAGCCGGGGCTCCCGGGACCGCAGGCGCAGGGGAAGCCTCCCCGGGCCCTCCGGACACCGCCCCGGGCACCTTGCCACACGGCAGGACCCAGGACGGAGCCCGGGGCGGGGAGGCCGCCCTCCCCGGGGCCCCCAGGGGCCCGGCCGGAGCTCCTGAACCCAGGCGAACGAGGGGAGGCTCCCCGGCCACAACGGAACCCCGTCCCGGGCCTTTGGCAGTGCCGCAGGCCGGGGGACAGGGCCCGGGGACGGAGACCCCGACCCGGGGCCCGGCCGGGCCCCTGGAACCAGCCGGGGCTCCCGGGACCGCAGGCGATGGGGAAGCCTCCCCGGGCCCTCCGGACCGCGCCCCGGGCACCCTGCCACGCGGAAGGACCCAGGACGGAGCCCGGGGCGGGGAGGCCGCCCTCCCCGGGGCCCCCAGGGGCCCGGCCGGAGCACCTGAACCCAGGCGAGCGAGGGCAGGCTCCCCGGCCACGACGGAACCCCGTCCCGGGCCTTTGGCAGTGCCGCAGGCCGGGGGACAGGGCCCGGGGACGGAGACCCCGACCCGGGGCCCGGCCGGGCCCCTGGAACCAGCCGGGGCTCCCGGGACCGCAGGCGATGGGGAAGCCTCCCCGGGCCCTCCGGACCGCGCCCCGGGCACCCTGCCGCGCGGCAGGACCCGGGACGGAGCCCGGGGCGGGGAGGCCGCCCTCCCCGGGGCCCCCAGGGGCCCGGCCGGGGCTCCGGAACCCAGACGAGCGAGGGGAGGCTCCCCGGCCACAACGGAACCCCGTCCCGGGCCTTTGGCAGTGCCGCAGGCTGGGGGACGGGGCCCGGGGCCGGAGACCCCGACCCGGGGCCCGGCCGGGCCCCTGGACCCAGCCGGGGCTCCGGGGACCGCAGGCGCAGGGGAAGCCTCCCCGGGCCCTCTGGACCCCTCCCCGGGCACCCTGCCACGCGGCAGGACCCGGGACGGAGCCCGGGGTGGGGAGGCCGCCCTCCCCGGGGCCCCCAGGGGCCCGGCCGGAGCTCCGGGACCCAGACGAGCGAGGGGAGGCTCCCCGGCCCCAACGGAACCCCGTCCCGGGCCTTTGGCAGTGCCGCAGGCCGGGGGACTGGGCCCGGGGCCAAAGGCCTCAACCCGGGGCCCGGCCGGGCCCCTGGAACCAGCCGGGGCTCCGGGGACCGCAGGCGCAGGGGAAGCCTCCCGGGGCCCTCCGGACCCCTCCCCGGGCACCCTGCCACGCGGCAGGACCCGGGACGGAGACCGGGGTGGGGAGCCTGCCCTCCCCGGGGCCCCCAGGGGCCCGGCCGGAGCTCCTGAACCCAATGCAGCCACGGGAGGCACCCCGGCCGCAACGGAACCCCGTCCCGGGCCTTTGGCAGTGCCGCAGGCCGGGGGACGGCGCCCGGGGCCGGAGACCCCGACCCGGGGCCCGGCCGGGCCCCTGGACCCAGCCGGGGCTCCGAGGACCGCAGGTGCAGGGGAAGCCTCCCCGGGCCCTCCGGACCCTTCCCCGGGCACCCTGCCACGCGGCAGGACCCGGGACGGAGACCGGGGCGGGGAGGCCGCCCTCCCCGGGGCCCGGCCGGAGCTCCTGAACCCAATCCAGCCACGGGAGGCACCCCGGCCACAACGGAACCCCGTCCCGGGCCTTTGGCGGTGCCGCAGGCCGGGGGACGGCACCCGGGGCCGGAGACCCCGACCCGGGGCCCGGCCGGGCCCCTGGACCCATCCGGGGCTCCCGGGCGCGCAGGGGAAGGCCCTCCGGCCACCCTGCCACACGGCAGGACCCAGTTGCCGGCTGAGGACCGAGAGGGGTCCCAGAGTACCCTGTCCCTAGTAATCCGGAGGAAGGCTACCCCCCGTTCTTGAAACCCGCACGCTCCGAGTGACGGAGGGGACCCTAGGGGCGAACGCACCCGGCCTCCTGGAGCCCCGGCTGGGATCCGAGAGGCAAATGGACCCTCATCGGGACTTCCAGGCCTGGCCCTGCCATCTGGTCGCCCCATTGGAAAGCATTGCGCGCGACCAGATGGCCGAGGGGAAAGGAGCCACCAGGTGGCCGGCAACTGAAAGGACTCCCGCCTGCCCACCCACCAGGGGCTCGGGGTGGGGACTCTGCTTCCCGGCTGGGCCTCAGGCACGGGGAGGACCACCGGAGCTCTCGGGGCCTGGGCGTACCCGGGGGAGGACTGCCCGGGACCCGTGGAGCCCGTCCCTGGGCACTTTGCCATGCCGCGGCCCGGAGGAGGGAAGCCCCGGGGACCTGGGAGGATGTTGCCCGGGCGTAGCCCATCTGGTCCCCGGCAATGAACCGCACAACCCCAGCATGGGTGTTTCGGCATACCCTGCCCCTACTAATCCGGAGGAAGGATACCCTCCTTTCTTGTAACCCGCGCGCTGCGAGTGACGGAGGGGACCCTAGGCGCGGACGCGCCCGGCCTCCTGGAGCCCTGGCTGGGATCCGGGAGGCGAATGGACCCTCATCGGGACTTCCAGGCCGGCCCGGCCATCTGGTCGCCCCATTGGAAAGCATTGCGCGCGACCAGATGGCCGAGGGGAAAGGAGCGACCGGATGGCCGGCAACTGAAAGGGCTCCCGTCTGCCCGAGCCATAGCGGTAGGGCTCCCGCCTGCCCACCCTCACACCAAGGGCTCGGGGGGGGACTCTGCTTCCCGGGTTGGCCTCGGGCACGGGGAGGTCCACCGGAGCTCTCGGGGCCTGGGCGCCCGGGGGAGGACTGCCCGGGACCCGTGGAGCCCGTCCCTGGGCACTTTGCCATGCCGCGGCCCGGAGGAGGGAAGCCCCCGGAGGCCTTGGAGGATGTTGCCCGGGCGTCGCCCATCTGGTCCCCGGCAATGAACCGCACAGCCCCAGCATGGGTGTTCCGGCATACCCTGCCCCTAATAATCCGGAGGAAGGATACCCCCCTTTCTTGTAACCCGCGCGCTGCAAGTGACGGAGGGGACCCTAGGCGCGGACGCGCCCGGCCTCCCGGAGCCCTGGCTGGGATCCGGGAGGCGAATGGACCCTCATCGGGACTTCCAGGCCGGCCCGGCCATCTGGTCGCCCCATTGGAAAGCATTGCGCGCGACCAGATGGCCGAGGGGAAAGGCGCGACCAGGTGGCCGGCAACTGAAAGGGCTCCCGTCTGCCCGAGCCATAGCGGTAGGGTTCCCGCCTGCCCACGCAGGGCTCCGTGGCTGCAGGGCTCTGGGCCTGCAGGGCTCCGGGGCTGCAGGGCTCCGGGGCTGCAGGGCTCCGGGGCTGCAGGGCTCTGGGCCTGCAGGGCTCTGGGCCTGCAGGGCTCCGGGGCTGCAGGGCTCCGGGGCTGCAGGGCTCTGGGGCTGCAGGGCTCCGGGGCTGCAGGGCTCCGGGGCTGCAGGGCTCCGGGGCTGCAGGGCTCTGGGCCTGCAGGGCTCCGGGGCTGCAGGGCTCCGGGCCTGCAGGGCTCCGGGGCTGCAGGGCCTTGGGCCTGCTAGGGTTCCGGGCCTGCAGGGCTCCAGGGCTCCGTGCTGAAGGGCTCCAGGGTCTGCAGGGCTTTGGGGCTGCAGGCCTCGGGGGACGCCCGGGAGACCCATGGAGCCCGTCCTGGGCACTTTGCCTCGCCGCGGGCTGGAGGAGGAAGCACCCGACGCCCCGGGGAAGTGTCGTCCGGGCTTGGCCCATCTGGTCCCCGCCTGAGAACCGCAATCCCCAGGAGGGGTGTCCCGGCATACCCTGCCCCTACTAATCCGGAGGAAGGCTACCCACCTTTCTTGTAACCCTCGCGCTCCGAGTGACGGAGGGGACCCTAGGCGCGGACGCGCCCGGCCTCCTGGAGCCCTGGCTGGGATCCGCGAGGCGAATGGACCCTCATCGGGACTTCCAGGCCGGCCCGGCCATCTGGTCGCCCCATTGGAAAGCATTGCGCGCGACCAGATGGCCGAGGGAAAGGTGCGACCAGATGGCCGGGACCGGAAGGACTCCCAGCTGCCCACACCGAGCCATAGCGGTAGGGCTCCCGACTGCCCTTGCAGGGCTCCGGGGCTCTGCACCAGGGTCCCTTGTCCCGGGCAGATGGACACTTGGCAGGCCGCAGGACGTGGGATCCCAGGCCCTGACCAAAAATCAGGAGGCCCGGGGCCGGTCCCTGCTTCTCAACACAGCCAGGCTGGGGAGGTCGGGGAGCCTGCCCAAGCACGAGGGACCCGTCCCGGGCACACAGTCCATGAGGTTGTGCGCTCGTTTTCCACAATTTTCTTCAGAATAGTGCGTAGTTGCGCTAGGCAAAGTCCGCCCAGCCCTACTCAGGATGTGCTCTCGTTTTCCACAAATTTTTTTAAAATTCTGCTACGCAAAGTCCGCCCAGCCCTAATTGTGATACCGTGAACCTCTGCATTAATAAGCCGTGTGTTAGAATTGATAGTATTATTCTCAAGAGTTCGCGTTGGAGTGCGAACTGTAGCAATGTGGCCCATTGATGACCTTTTTGCTTGGGCAAGATCTTGGGAGACCCTCCTTTCCATAAGAACAATACCCTGATCTATCAGTGTATTTGTACGAACTATAAAATCATCTAAGGTTCCAGTTAATTTGGAACTACCTGACGCAGCTTTACTACTTCTGGTTTCACGTGACATTATATCAATATGGTATAGGCAGCTAAACACGATTGGATAATAACGAAAAAAAACAAAAAAAGTTTTTTTTTTTTTTAAACTTATTTAACTAAATACCATAACGTTTGTAATAGTTAGTCAATAAAATTCCTATTACTGCAATGGATGGGGGATAATAGCATCTATTGGGTATGTAAAATTAACCCACATCTACATATAACACTATTGCCTAACTGTCCGAGTAATAGTAAGAATTGGCAATAGTGTGCTTACAGTGTCCGAAGTTTGTCCGAAGAAACGACCAGCGTCCCTGGCCCAGTCCAGTCTCCTCAGGCCTCTGAGGGCCTAAGAGGGCCCGCCCTTTGCCCGGGCTTAGCCCGGCTGCGCCCGCGCGCGTCCCGCGAAGCGGAGGGCGGCGTCAGTTTTGTAGCGCCTTCAGGCGCGAAAATGCGGCACTTCCGGGGTGCCAAGGATCATGGGAGATGTAGTTTTCCGAAGCGTCTCCCCCCACACAGCGGTCGCGTTTGTCCTGCGACGGCGGGAGGGAGATTCAGGCGTCACAGGGAAGGCTGCCCCGGGGAACAGGATACACAGCAGGTGAGCACTCCGAAAATGTCTCCTCGTATTAGCAACGGCCCCCGCTCTGCCAAGGGCGGCGTCAGTTTTGTAGCGCCTTCAGGCGCGAAAATGCGGCACTTCCGGGGTGCCAAGGATCATGGGAGATGTAGTTTTCCCAAGCGTCTCCCCCCACACAGCGGTCGCGTTTGTCCTGCGACGGCGGGAGGGAGATTCAGGCGTCACAGGGAAGGCTGCCCCGGGGAACAGGATACACAGCAGGTGAGCACTCCGAAAATGTCTCCTCGTATTAGCAACGGCCCCCGCTCTGCCAAGGGCGGCGTCAGTTTTGTAGCGCCTTCAGGCGCGAAAATGCGGCACTTCCGGGGTGCCAAGGATCATGGGAGATGTAGTTTTCCCAAGCGTCTCCCCCCACACAGCGGTCGCGTTTGTCCTGCGACGGCGGGAGGGAGATTCAGGCGTCACAGGGAAGGCTGCCCCGGGGAACAGGATACACAGCAGGTGAGCACTCCGAAAATGTCTCCTCGTATTAGCAACGGCCCCCGCTCTGCCAAGGGCGGCGTCAGTTTTGTAGCGCCTTCAGGCGCGAAAATGCGGCACTTCCGGGGTGCCAAGGATCATGGGAGATGTAGTTTTCCCAAGCGTCTCCCCCCACACAGCGGTCGCGTTTGTCCTGCGACGGCGGGAGGGAGATTCAGGCGTCACAGGGAAGGCTGCCCCGGGGAACAGGATACACAGCAGGTGAGCACTCCGAAAATGTCTCCTCGTATTAGCAACGGCCCCCGCTCTGCCAAGGGCGGCGTCAGTTTTGTAGCGCCTTCAGGCGCGAAAATGCGGCACTTCCGGGGTGCCAAGGATCATGGGAGATGTAGTTTTCCCAAGCGTCTCCCCCCACACAGCGGTCGCGTTTGTCCTGCGACGGCGGGAGGGAGATTCAGGCGTCACAGGGAAGGCTGCCCCGGGGAACAGGATACACAGCAGGTGAGCACTCCGAAAATGTCTCCTCGTATTAGCAACGGCCCCCTTGAATACAAAGAACTGACAACAAATATGCGACAGGCAAATTATGCTGAATATGGAAGTATTCTTCAAGATATAAGAATTGGAATTCTTACAGAACATGGCAAACAAGCTTTGGAGAGTCGATTACTTTGCAATATGTTTCCAAATGAAAATGTAGTTCCTGCAAAAGTGTACATGAAAATTGCTGAAAATAAATCAGTGATCTGCTTAATGCCAACACTGCGCGAGTGTTCCATATTCAACGAAGAACTATTGAAACTGGAAAATGGAGAAATTATAAAAATGGAAGCCAATAGAGTATGAAGGAATCACTATTATTTTGACGGGAAAGTTGAAAACAAAACTGGATTCTTTAGAAAGAAAAATATCTAAAACAGCTGGTTTAGAAAAGACACTATATGCGTGTGTAAACTGTCGGGTAATTTTAAGGCGTAATTTGGATGTAGAAAAAGGTTTAGTTAATGGCGCAGTGGTGGATTTTGTTAATTATCAGAAAAAAGAAGAAATTGAATTTTTAAAAATTAAATTTGATCAGATTGAAGAAGTTAAAGAAATTGGTCGTTGTTCAGTTTGTTTTTTGCTTGTTAAAGATTTATATGTCCGTAGGAAACAATTTCCATTTTCTCTGGCATATGCAGTGACAATTCATAAATCTCAAGGATTAAGTGTAGACAGTGAATTGGTGAACATTGGATCTACTGTATTTAAAGAGGGTACGGCATATGTTGCTTTGTCGCGAGTCAGAACATTATCTGGTTTGTTTTTTATTGATTTTGATGAGACAAAGGTTACTACAGATGCAAACTGTGTAAAAGAGTATAATAGGTTAAGAAGGGTGTATGCTCCAAATTTAGGTCAATATCCTGTATTTGAAAAGCGTGTGATTGGTCGAAAAAGAAGGTTTGAGAATATCTGTTCTGAAGGTGTCGAGAAGGTAAAAGAACAAGATAATGGTGTGATTGCAAGTAAAAAGAAATTGGACACTGTTGAAGAGATTGTTGGTTATCAGTTTGAAAATAGTTCAGGTGTCAACTGCTATGCTAATGTAGTGGTCAATGTTGTTTTTTATCTTGAAGGTTTGCAAGAACAAATTATGCAGAATCGGCAAAAAAGATTTTGTTCTCTGTTGCATTCTGTTTATGAAAAATTGACAACAGATACAAGTAAAATACAATCTGTTTCAGATGTTCGTAATCTTTTGGATGTGTGTTCTGGTTCTACACAATTTACACAAAATATCCAACAAGATGCTCAGGAATTTTTAATGTATATGCTTACCATTTTTGAAAATGAAGGTGTAGAAATAGAAAATATTTTTGGCCTTTCTTACAAATGGGAACATCATTGTGAAAAATGCATGTATACATGTACCACTAATGTAGACACTGAAAGATTTCTGGATTTAACATTACCAGACTGTAAATCAGTGTCTTTCAATAAATTAGTTAAAGGTGCAAATCAAAACATGGAGTGTAGCCAATGTAAATCAGAAATGTTATCCACATTATTTTTAACAAAATATGGACAATACATAATTTTAATGATGCAACGTTGTACAGCTGATGGAAGAAAATTGTGTACTTTAATAAAGCAGGTTGTAGCAACACAACTATCAATATCAGGAAGGACTTTTGTAGCAATTGCAATAATATTCCATGATGGTCCTTCCACCACATCTGGACATTACACTGCCTATCTAAAATGTGACAAAGGCTGGACACTTTGTAATGATTCCCAGTTGGTTTTCAAACAACGTTTGCCTAGGGAATTACCAAATTCCTACCTAATATTTTTAAAGTCAAAGTTTTAGGAAGATAATTCATTCTCTGAGTAATTTATTATTATAATTTAATAGGACTACCATTGGACAATTTACAGAAAAAGGAGTGCAAAAATACCATTTGGCCTCAAGGAAAGGTATATGTTTGAATTATGGACTTTTTTGTGCACATTGACTCGGGGAATTTTTTAAGCGACAACATTTACAGTTTTTATAAGTTAAAGTTATAAAGTTGTGTTAGCCATAAGCATTTCATATATGTGTGATTTGTATTTTGTGGTATTTTACTGAGAATAGCCTGTTTGGTTTTTTTTTTTTTTTTTTTTTGAAACCGTTTATTACATGTTAAAAAAAGGTTACAAGTATGGGCCTACAACCATCCGGCCGGCCGCTAGAGTGGCAGAAGCATATGACATACCTACAGTAAGAGTCTCTTGGCGGTGCGGATCGGTAAATCAGGAGATATCAATAGCGCAGGCCACATAACTCCAAGCCCACAATACGGTTTCCTTTTTTCTAAACAGAACAACACAAAAAACCACACCCGCAAGGCAACCCGCCATCCAAAGTGACGGCACGTGCTCCTTAAGTGGGGGATCCCAACCAGCAGCCAAACTCTGAAGAGGGGAATGGGAATAGATCAGGGACAGGGGAAACACATGCCCGTGGCTGGGGGAGGGGGTCGGCTATGGGGACGGAGCTGGTGAGGCGGCCGGTAGCAGTGGCGGCTCACAAATACCCCCGCGATAGGCGTTCCAGGGGCCCCAGATTTTCACCCACGCCCCAGGCTTACCCCTCGCCACATACACTACCCTTTCACGAAACATACACCAATCCATATGTTCTTTCCAGGCCAACACCGCTGGGGGCCACTGGGATCCCCACAATTGAGCAATGTCGCGCTTAGCTATCATGTATCCCAGAGTCACCCACCGCGTCTGCGGGACCGAATAGTCATTTGGTTCCCACACATTCAGCAAGCATCTCCTCGCTTCAGGCAACAGCGCAACACGCGTCACCACACGCAGGACCTCATGCACACCACGCCAGAATCGCTCCACCTGTGGGCATTCCCACAGAATATGCATGAAAGTTGCCAAGGCACCACAGCCACGCTTACACAATCCGTCACCAACAAAGCCCATACGTAGAAGCCTTGGCCCCGTCACGTAAACCCGGTGGAGGATCTTAAGCTGGACGAAGCGAAGGCGAGCCGGGATGGCCACCTCCTTCGGAGAGGCCACCGCGGAAATCCAGTCCTCGTCGTCCAGTTCCAGCCCGTCGGCAACCCAGGCCTCGCGGAGACTAGTCAGCAGGCACGATCTGTCGTTGATCAGTTTTTTATATATAAGGGAGATCGTGCTGTCTGGGACATGGCCATCCAGCACCCTGTCCTCCAGGGGGGAAGACTCCGGAATGGACGCGACATCAGGGAAGACGGAGCCCAGCGCGTGGCGGACTTGTAAGTACCGAAAGTACTCACTGCCTTGCAGCTGAAATTCCGTCCGCAGCGTCTCAAAAGTTTTGAATCCACCCCTTGTCCAGAGGTCTCCCACTGTGCTGATTCCGATCGTGTCCCACTTCTCGAAGCCCTTCGATGTCCACAGGGAGCCCAACCTCTCAGACGCATATAGCGGTGTCGCCCGGGTCAAACGGTCCTTCCACCCCATCGCTGCATTAGCCGCGTGCCAGACACGCACCATGACACGCGTCGGTCCCGTCAGACGGGAGTCGGGCGCGCCAGAGTAGAGCGCTCGATTGTAGTCGCCACCGGGCAGGAGCATCTTGTCCATTTCAAATGCCGGGTTCAGGGCGGGCCCGTAAAGGCCATGATTAATCGCAGCTAGCTGGGAGGCCCAGTAATACCGTTTAATGTCCGGGAGGGCAACCCCCCCATCGTACCACGGGAGCGTCAATTTAGCCAGAGCAATACGCGGCCTCCCGTCCCAGAACAGGCGCCGCTGCAGGCTCTCCACCTCACGGAAGTAGCGCGCCGGAACCAAGTCCATAGTGTTCTGAAGCGCATACAGAAAGCGCGGCAAGGACATCATCTTAAACAAGGCCGCTCGGCCAAGCGGCGAAAGCGGAAGACGCCGCCAGCGCGCAACGTCCTCCCGCAAGCGCTGGAGGGGGGGTAGCAAGTTCCGCTCGTAGCGGGCCTCCGGGTCTAGAGTAATATATATACCCAGGTACCGGAACCCCTGGGAGGCAATCTGGATCGGGCAGTCCCGTGGTAGGGCCGGAGCCTCCCCGGAGAGCACATACACGCAGGATTTCGCCCAGTTGATGACAAGGCCTGAGTTACGACCGAAGGAGCGCAAAACATCAACCAGGACAATCAGCGAGTTACGCGGGGAGGCGAGATACAAAAGGATATCATCGGCGTAGAGGGACACGCGGTCCTCATGCTCGGGGGTCCAGCGGAGACCACGGATAGAGGGGTGCCACCGCAGCCACTCCGCCAAGGGCTCCAAGGCCAATGCAAACAGGAGCGGTGACAAGGGGCAACCCTGACGCGTGCCCCGCCCCAGCGCGAAGGGGGCCGAGACTCGCCCATTCACCACCACCTGCGCCAATGGGCCCGAATACAACAATTTGACCCAGCTAATGAATCCCGGTCCAAATCCAAATTTCGCCAGCATCGCCCAGATGTATGGCCATTCAAGCGTGTCAAACGCCATGGTGGCGTCTAAGGACGCCAAGATGGCCGGCTCCCGCACAAACGGGACACGCGCGAGCACCCCATGCAAGCGTCGCAGATTAAGAGCCGTGTTGCGATGGGGTATAAAGCCAGATTGGTCTTGGTGGACCAAATCGCCCACCACGCCAACCAGCCGGTTGGCCAGTACCTTGGCGAGGATTTTGGGCTCCGCGTTCAAGAGCGAGATAGGCCTATAGGATGTAACCCGCTCACGGGGTCTCCCCTCCTTGTGGATCACCACGATTGTGGCCAGACGCTGGTCCGGCGGGAGGGAACCCTGCGAGTGGGCCGCCAGGAACATGGCGCGCAGGTGGGGCGCCAGTACATCCGGTCGCAGCTTGTAAAGCTCGATGGGGATACCATTGGGGCCCATGGCCTTGCCGGATGCGACCGAGCGAATAGCCAGGGCAATTTCGTCCGAGGTGGGAGGAGCGTCCAGCAAATCCCTGTCCTCCACCGTAAGGGAGGGCAGCGCGATGTCCCGAAGCAGGGCATGGGAATCTTCCTCCGAGCAGGGAGAAACCGGGGAGTACACCTCGCGGAAGTAATCCGCGAAGCAGGAGACAATGGCTTTCGGCTCGGTGACAGGCACACCATCCATCCCCTCAATCAAAGGAACCACACGACTCGCTCTCTCCCTCTTGTCCAACCACGCAATCAATTTACCAGCCTTATCACCCACATCATACAGTCGCCCCTGTTGCTCTCTACTGAGGCCCCTGGCCGCCTCCGTGACGAGGGCCCTATAGGCCGCCTGCTTGAGGTGCAGAACATGCAACTTGGCGTCTGTTACCCCGCTCCCCAGGTCACCCTCTAGTTCCGCAATTTCGGCCTCCACCCGGGTTACCTCCTCCCGCTCGCGCCTCCGGGCATGGGAGATAAAGGAGAGGGCCTCCCCTCTGAGAACTACCTTAAAAGCCTCCCACAGGGAGATGGCCGAAGGGACAGACCCCACATTCTCATCAAAGTATCGCTGTAAGGATTTGATCAAGTCGGCACGAATAGTGGGGTCACGCAAGTACCAAGCATTGATTGGAGCCGCCCTGCCCTCCCCCCTAGGGAAGACATCGAAATGTAACAGTACTGGGGAGTGATCTGAAATGCCCCGCGCCAGATGGCACACCTCTCCCACCCTCCCAGCATAGGCCGCCGGGACAAGGATGTAATCAAGCCGCGAGAGGCTACCATGGGCACCCGAGTGGAAGGTGTATTGCCGCTGTGCGGGATGCTTTAGTCGCCAGCAATCCACCAGGCCCAGAGTATCTAAAAGGCCGGACAGCCAGGCCTGTGCCCGGGGGAGGTCCCTAGGGGGATGGCGATCCATAGACCCAGAAACTACCGCATTAAAGTCCCCCCCAACCACCAGCAGGCCACCCGGGAGGTCCAGGAGGAGGCGCCCCAAGTCCGCAAATGTAGTAGATTGTAACCCAGGCGGGACGTACACTGATATAAAAACAAACACTCTACCCTCCATTCTACCCACCAGAACAGTGTAGCGTCCCCTCTCATCATGGCGCACCTCATCAATCTCCAACGGGAGCGAGTTCTTAATCATGATACCCACCCCCCGCGAGCCCGAGGTGAAGCCCGAGTGGGCCACCAAACGATAGCCTCGCCGATTCATGGCATGAAAGGAGTTACCTATAAGGTGTGTCTCCTGCAGGAAGATAACATCTGGTGAGATACGTTTCAGGTACTGCAGGACCACACCACGCTTAATCCTGTCCCCCAGGCCGTTAACATTCCATGACAACACAGTCAAATCCCTACCCCCCATCATACGTAGAAGCAATCAGTCGTCCCCCACAGAGCATCTCGAGAGCAACAATACAGTAAAGGGCTTGCCTTGCGGTGCAAACAAACAACACACCCCCCCCACCCCCCCATCCCAACAGAACTCCCCCCTCCCTGCACCCCTGCATGAGCCCAAACAGCCCCCCCAAAGTGCAGTGTGCCTGTCGCCCCATAGATGAAAAACTAACTAGTCCCCCAGAGGAGGAGGGAAGCCCCCAACAGACCCCACACGACCTCCATCGGAGGGGAACATAAACGATCAGTAAATGGTAAGGGAATGTTGTCCAGAGCAAGGCCTATTCTTCACCCCTCAGTTCTGATCCGGCGGGCCCTCCCCGCCAACCGCACCCCCCCCACCCCCTCGGCCCCGATCTCCAGGCAGAGTGTCCAACCAGTCCCCAGCCGCCTCGGGTCGGTCAAAAAAGTGCGTGCGCCCATCCACCTCCACCCTTAGCTTAGCTGGAAAAAGCATTGAGTACTTAAGGTTCAGGTCCCGTAGGCGACGTTTAACTCCGAGAAAACTCAATCTCTGTTTTTGGACCGCCGGAGTAAAGTCTGGGTAGAAATGCACATCCATGTTATCAAGCTTGACCGGTCCCTGTTGCCTGGAGGTCTGCAGGATAGCGTCTCTGTCCCGAAAATTAAAAATCCGGGCAATGAGAGGCCGCGGCGGGGCACCGGCCTTAGGTCTGCCCCCAGGGACCCGGTGAGCACGTTCCACCGCAAAAAGCTTACTCAGCCCCCGGGGCTGGAGATGGGTAAGGATCAATTCTTCCACAAAAAGATCTGCCGCCTCCGCCTCTCGTCCCTCCGGCACTCCCACAATGCGAACGTTATTCCTCCGGGCCCGACCCTCGGAATCCTCCAGTCGCCGGTCCATCAGGGCGCTCGCCTGGCCAAGCCGGCGCACCTCCTTTTGGAGGGCCACCACGTCCGTCGTGAGGCTCGTTGTGGTGTGGGCCAGGGAATCGACCCGGTCGTTGGTTTTGGACAAGTCAGCCCTCACAAGGCTAACATCCACCAGGACCGAGTCTATCTTTTGCACTAGGGTGTCGAAGCGCTGGTCCACCGAGGCCTTCATCTCTGCGATGGCGCCCATGACGTCCCGGAGGGTCAGATCCACCGGTTGAGCAGATGCCTCCGTCGGGCCCGCCGGGGATGTGCGCGATGTCTCCGGAGATCCCTTCTGGAGGGTGTAGCGGTCCATACTGTTGGATTGAGGCGCCGGGCCGCGGCGGGTCGTCTTCACCTTCGCCCGGTCGCCATCTTGTTTGGTGGACATGCCTGCTCTCCCACCGTCGTGCCAATCTCCTCGAAAGGGCCGATAAACCAGTTCACGGGTTCCGGGGGGGGAGGGCGACCACTGGGCCGCAGGACGACTCACGGCCGGCGGGTCAGCCGGGCACCTGGACAAGGCCACACCACCGCACCCCGCTCCGCAACCCTACCTCGCTTGAGGGCAAGGAGAGCGCAAAAGCGAAAGTGAAAGCACGGGATACGCGAGTCGCCCAGCCCTGCCCGCCGCTGTTGTTCGCTTTGTCCCCGGATCGCCCCACTACTCCAATCCGGGGGGCCAGCGCGGAGAAGGCCGCAACCTTCAATCGGTGCTCCCACCGGTGTCCGGGGTCCGATTCGAAAAAGAAAAACGGATGGCGCCTCAGCTCGGGTTCACCGATGCAGTCCCCTCAACAAGGACAGGATATAGCCAGGATTAATTCAGGAGGTCGTGGTGGTCCTCGGGAGCCTCGCACCTACGCGGCCATCTTGGTTGCGCGCTAGGCTCCTCCTCCTGTTTGGTTTTTTTAAACAATCTTTTTGATTGTTTTTTTTTTGCCCGCTATTAAGTGATGAGTACGATTGAAATCACTATTTCTAGTGAAATTCAATATATTCTGAGAACAGCAAAAAAGGCAAACAAATTACTTTGTTGAAACTTTGCTGTGTTGTAAAAAAATTATTATTACATTTTCTAACAATTTTTTCTTTTCTTTCACAGATCCTAATTCTAAAATAAGCAATTTACATCAATTTACATTGCAAAAAAAATCTGAAAAAAATGTATACCATTTTTAATTTATATTACTGTGAAGGTAAGTTTAACTAAGTATTAATATGCAGAATGGGCAGATCTGCAAGAACCTACAAAGATTGAACAAGTTTTCAAAAACACTCTGTTTATACCTATGTAGTTTTGAAATCTCTCTGTTATTGGATATTATGTGACCTCCAAAAAAACAGATTTGAGTGGTTCATAATATTTCCCATTGTACCTATTGAAGGACCGCAATCGTTTCAATCATTCTTGTTTGAGCATCTTTGCAGACAAAACTCTGTGCTTACCTTCTATCATTCGGAAGCAATTTTAAAACAGAAATATGTCACTTTTTGTAACATAGTTATTGCACAAGACACTCTTTCATATTTACAAAGAGAGGAAAAGGCGCTCTGTGTACTTTTTCTACTCCATGTAAATACAACCTCATCATACACACCACTTTGCGTTGAAAGGTTGTTCTATAAGTGTTGTTGTGCATGATTGCACTGAATACTCATAGAACAAGACACATCTCCAGATTTATCAGAAATCATGAATCTCGATATGTGTGTGAATGCTGCACCATTCTCTAATTGGTGTACGAAAGCACAACAAGGAGAATTGTTTTCTTTTCTCCTCATTTTTAAATCTTCAATGCATGCTAAAATGTTCAGCATACATTGAAGGAGAAAAATGCGTTTACTGATTGTTTTTCTGCAGGAAGGTGTGTCTTTCTGCACAAAAACAAACAGCACATGACCCAGATATCCTTCCACTATGGTGCAAGGGTGCCTGTTTCACCACATGGCTGCAATTTAAGTAGCCGTGTAGAGAGAAGCATAGATGTGCAACATATTTTGCATCCCTGTGCTTCGGAAGTAATACAGCACACTGCAGTTAAAAAGGTTACTGTGTGATGGTGCAGCACTTCCTCATAGTTCTGCACTTATACATTCTCCATAGGCTATTAATGCATTCATTCAGTCAATTACGTACTACACATTATTATTATTATCTTTAATTCGGCCACTAGGGCCATAAAAGAGTAACAATTTTACATACAATAAAATACAAAATTCAGATCAATGTGTCAAAATATCAAAAAATGTGCCATGATTGTCAAAAACAGCATACATGATATCCAGTTTGCACAGAAACTATAATTGATTCACATAACTATTAAAATTGCTCAGATACCATACGAAGTTTCACATGACGAAATACAAATGTCAATGACTACATTCATGTGCATTATTCAGTTTGATGTAGTAATTACGAGTGAACCACATGGCTGTTAAAAATTTCGCGACTGCGAATACTATAGAAGCTGTTAAGTCAATTTTTAAAACTCTGTATGCTGAAAGATGGTGAATGAAACCTAGATTTTTTAATAAAGGAACCAGCCAGTACTTTATGGGTTTCTGATAAGCTTGGCAAAAAAATAAAATGTGCACTTCTGATTCGGTTGAATAACCACATGCTGGACATTGAGGTATAAAATGCTGATGGGACCAACTAGCCATATATGCCCTAAGAGCAAGGGTGCCATGGCGCCATTGGAGATAAAGTTTCCTTGTTAGAGGAGGGCTTATGTTATCTAAGACAGTTTCCCGGTGATAAGTATCTTTAAAAGTCAGAAATTTATCAGACAGAGATCCGACCCGTACATTCATAATAGCCACACGCAAATTGTGCTCATGAAATATTAATGTAAGACTTTTACGTGAGATCTTACAGCATGTATTGGCTGGGTCTGACCACAAATCTGGCCTTCCTATCTTCTCACATGTCTGCTTAACAAACTTTAACCATGGCACTTGGGAGATTTTTACAAGGCGCAAAATCTCCTGGAGTTCCGCTCTATAAAACAGGAGTTCTGGTGAGCTCCATAATTTGCGCCAGTAAATAATTGGTTTGAGGCCAAGCTCCTCGGAGAAAGGTTTTAGACCTAGATCTAATCTCAATGGCAATAAGGGAGTGCTGGGCGGTAGGGCTGTCAGGTGCCTTAGGAGGTTATTCTCTATTACCTGGAGTTCCTCATTTAAGGTATAGCCCCAGATTTCACCTCCATAAAGCGCGGCCGACCTCACCTGGGTTTTGTAAATATGAAGACTGGGGCCTAAAGGCTTGTAATTCAAGCCCTTTGTCATTCTGCAAATGGCTCCAGTCGTCTGGGTCAACTTAAGTTTTACCTTCGTTTGGTGTGCGTCCCATGTCATATGTTGGTTAAAAATAACCCCCAAATATTCAAAGGTGTTGACCCTTTCCAGGTTGGCGTGCCCAATACGTGGGCTCGGACGTGTTGAGGGGGGGGGGGGGTTGAAGATCATATATTTCGTTTTTCCAGCATTGATCTCCAACCCGTGTTTGCTGCAGAAGTCAACGAAGCCATCAAGGACCCTTTGGATGCCCATCGGCGATTTGGAGAGCAGCAGGGTGTCGTCCGCGAACATAATCGCGGGCACCCTGGTGCCAACCAACTTGGGAGAGTCGATGTTATTTAGCTCATTTAGATGGGCAAAGACCCCGTTCACAAAGAGGCAGAAAAGGGTCGGTGCAAGCACACAGCCCTGTCTAACCCCCTGTCAACGGGAAAAGGATCTGATAGGGATCCTCCTCTGCCACACCTTACCCTCGCATAATTCCCCCGATGTAGCATCTTCAGGAGTACCAGGAGCTCCGCTGAAACCCCAAGATCTGCTAGGACAGCCCATAACCTGTCCCGAGGGACTAAGTCAAAGGCTGCTCGCAGATCAACGAACACTGAGTATAGACTACCCCCCTCAATTAAAACGGTCTTCCAGTAAAGGATGTTCAGGCGGAAAATCTGGTCTACTGTTGATACGCCTCTCCTAAACCCCGCTTGGAATGGGCTCAGGATATCACTCTCCTCAATCCAGAACTGGAGGCGGTTTAGTATCAGTCTCCCAAAAATTTTTTGGGAGACATCAATGAGACTTATTGGTCTATAATTGGCTGGGAGCAGAGGCGAACCCTTCTTAAAGATAGGGACAATCTCCACGCCCAGCCATGTCTCCGGAACCTCCATGCCCCCTAGAATGGAGTTAAACAGTAGAGCAAGATAAGGTGCCCAAATGTCCTGCCCCTGTTTAAAAAGATCACCTGGTAGGCCGTCCAAACCTGGGGCCTTACCTGGTGCCAGCCCAGCAATAACTAGTCTTACCTCACTAATTGTGAAGTACTCTGCATCGATGGTGTTTTCGGCCGCCTTTGGTGGAGAGGCTACCAAATTACCTTCAGGCAATTGGTATAAAGATGCAAAGTGTTCAGACCATGCCCTAGCTGAGATATTTGGCTCCACTGCAGACGGCAAGTTCCCTGTGCCATTATTAGCAATGCGCCAGAATTTACGGGAATCTCCTGAAGCTAGTGCAATTGTCAGGGATTGCCATTTGTCGGTTTCCCATTCCTTTTTTGCATTGTGCAATAAGGTTTTATACAATGATCTGTTAGTCCTGATGACCTCAATTCCCAAACCTGCCTTGATGGAATTTAGTAGGCTAGTTTTAGCCTTGCGGCAGGTCTTATTATACCAAGATGGACCTACCACACTTCCATAAGTCCGTTTCACTGGGCGGGTGAGAATTTCGGATAGTGATTTCAAAAGATCATTATGTAACTGCCCCAACTGTGTGTGTAAGCTCCCGGCCGGGAGTGTCTGTATGTTTTCAAATATGGTAATTACCCTGGTGTAGAGTTTGGGTAGATTGTCAGGGTCCGAGGTTAGACTTTCCCATTTCACTCTGCGTCTATTATGGCTTAGGACAAGCCCCACTTCAGGTGTCATCCTATGCTTTTTCCTGGGGTCAAGGCCAGGGTGGTCATATTCGAGTTCCAAAGCATTGTGGTCGCTGTCTTCCCTAGGTGTCACACGGAAGCCAATGATATGCGGCCACAGAGCTAGTGGGACAAGAATATAATCCAGTCTCGACTTCCTACCAGGCCTGTTATAGGTAAAGTTAGCTGGGCTGTCCAGGTTTGTCCTTCCATTACAGGCCCGGAAGCCATATCTTAGTGTTAGGGAAGTTATTTGCATGGCCAGTGGTGTCCATACTCTTGGCGCCGGTGCATTCAGTGGAGGTATGGACCAGTCCTCGTCCTGGGCCAAGTCCACCAAAATGCCCGGGAGGGGCTCATATTGGCAGTTAAAATCTCCTCCAATTAAAATGTGGGTGCCCGAGGGAATTTCATCTAAGACTTGCACCAACTCCTCAATTGTGTGTGATACCTGGGAGGTGCTAACTGGTCTAGAATATATGTTGATCAGGAGGAGTCTGTTTGCATTTGTCCATTCAAGGCAAACAACCAGAATGTCCTCTGATTTTTGCGGACAAACAGTAGCCCTGCATCCCAAGTCGCTCGCTACCCATATTGCCAGGCCCCCGGACGGGCGGCCTGTTCCGTTCCATTTTGCTTGTGAGGTGAAAGATGCAAAGCCTGGTTGGGTAATACGATCTCTCGCCCATGTTTCTTGAAATAAACATATATCTTGGGCTTGTATATAAGTAGACCAGTCCGGGGAGTTGATTTTATTTGCCAGGCCTGCCACATTCCAAGACAAAATCTTAAGGGCGGGAGAATTAATATCCTCTAGCTGTGGATTTAAAACCATTTCCTCCCCTTCCCCCTGCTCTGTTTCGGTAATAGCAACTAGGTTGGATAGTTGGGTAGTAGTTTCCTCACTTAAGCTGGGCATGACCAAAGGGGACATAGCCCTTTTATCTATACCTAAGGGGTACTACACATACATTCATCTAAATTTTCACACACCAACAAAGAAATATAGCTCTTTTTTTAAACCAGGAAAGTTAGTTCTTAGAAGAACTTTTTTTCTTCTTCTTTTTTCTTTTATGTTTTTTTTTGTTTTCTTGAAAAAAAAAAAGGAAAAAACAGAACTGGAGGAACAAAACTATGAACTTCAGGGGGAAAAAAAACTAGCAATAGTGACTTTCTTGCTTGCGGCAGATTAGATCAATTGACTGCTCCCCGTAGCATAAAATAGCATTGCATTTTATGCAGCGCACTCTCAAGTATTGGAACTGTGGACGGATGTCCAAATTTTGTGCAGAAGGATCCACCCTTGAAGTGCTTGGCTGCGATGAATCTGAAGGAGCAGGAACGACTCTCATTCTGCGGCATTCCTCCCGAGCAAGGTTTACCGGATGAAGGGTCCTCAGATGCTTCATCATGCTCGCAGTTCCGCAGGAATATTTTTTGTTTGGATCCGCACGGGACATCACTCTGGCAGATCTTGCAGGTCACCAAGGTGGCATTGGTCTTTGTTTGCCTCTCAGGATACGTGAAAAATGTCCACACCACAGATGAAAAACGTGGTGTGCGTGCTGGCTCTTCCAAAAAATCACCCTCAGATGAATGAGGAGATCCAGGAGATGCCTGCTGCCCTAAAGCCATTGTTTCTAAAAAGTTTGAGCTAAGTGAAAACTTAGTCAAAAAAGCTCCTTCTCTGCAAGGAGATGCTCCTCCAAAGAAGGTCAAAGAAGAATGATTGAAATGGGTGGGGTCTTTCAATAGTTAGAACAGGAAGTGTAATGAACCAATCAAATCTTTTTGTCAGGTCACATGGGATCCGCGCACCGTGCGCTTATGCAGCACGCACCCAGCACGCATCCGCAAAATTGAATTTAAAAAGAATATAGGATTAGATGTAAAAATATATTACTTTTATGAGTAGTTTAGAGTTTTTCTTTAATTAATATTCACATGAAATACATATATATATGTATTTTTAAATGTTAAATATTTCGCGGGATTCGCGCACCCACCGCGTCTTGCACGCACATGACGCATTGTGGAACCGCGCAAGCGTCGCGTAACGTGCATCGTACGTGTCGCGTATAGGCTTGGAGTCTCGTACCGGTCGCATTGCAATCGCGCACCAAACACGTACCCAATGCTTACCATATGCGGATGCTTTTGCGTAGGGATCGTGACCGGTGCGCCTAGGGTGCGCGGATCCCAAAAACATGGGGAAAAGAAATTAAAAATAAAGTTTTGAAACTATAGTTTAAAAAATGTTTTCAAAAATATAAAAATATATTTTAAAACATTAACAATTTTTTTATAAAAGCCCCATAAAAACAAATAATATTTTTTAATTTTTAAAAGAATTAATTGAAAAAATAAGTTTAAAAAAAGGTGATAGAGTATTTAAAAAAAACATAATTAAAGGAATTGACACACTGAAATTGAAAAATTTAGAAATTCAATGAAAATCATTAAACATCATAGCTTTAGAGATAAATTATATATAGGAATTAGCATTTAAAAAACCTTTGAAATTCACTGAAAAAACCATAGGTTTCATGCACGTTATAGTTAGGAATTGGCATTTAAAAAACCTTAGAAATTCACTGAAAAAACCATAGGTTTCAGGGGTTTTATAGTTATCTGGACATTTCCCTCGTACAAAACCCTAGAAATTCCCCCGTTATAGTTAGTTCAGCTAACTAGAACTCGCGCGCCCCCGCAATGCACTGCTGATGATGTCACAAATTACATCACTCATGACATGGTCAGTGACATCACTGATGACATCACTGATGACATCTCAAACTGACTGGCCCAACATTTGGTTGGCAGGCCGATGTACATTCGAGGTGGCCAACGGCCCCCCCTGTCCGACATGTCCCCTGGTCTTCCTTCTTTCTTTTCCCCTGACGGACTCCTGTGTTACCACAGGACCCTGCACAGAAACTTAGTTAATAGCTACTTTATCTTTGAGTTGCTTAATCTGGGTCACTTTCTCTAGAAACCTCCTTCTCATAAAGGATTGAACACAATCGTAAATAACATTGCATAAATATCTGACAAATGTACTGGGCCGCCACAATCAAGCCGGAACACCCACAGACTCTACCTTCTAGGGTTACGCTACACGCCAGGTTGTTAAGGATAGTGATATGTTAAACATTGGCGGCCTAATCATACCAGGATACTTCACAGACAAACTGAATCCTAAATTGTACATCATGTAATGTTATGAGCTGATATATGTGACAGATGTTAAATTAAATGCTAATAAAAATTTTGAAGAAAAAAAATAATCCAATCGAGACCAATTTCTCTTGTTTGAATCCCGTGTTTTTAAAATACAGGTCAAAGAACATTTTTCTTTTCCTCAAAAAAGAATCCACAATCCATTACTATATGGCTCACTGAATATTTCCTACCACACTTACAGGGGCACTGACCATTATTCTTAACAACTTCAGTTTTTAACCCCTTTATTTGCCACACAGCATCAGTTCCCACCCTCAAACGCAAGACTTCATTACGCAAGCGCGTGTATTATATAAATAGAGGAACAAATCCGTGCTCTCCTGTGAGGATAAGGAATGAATAAGTGAGCTCCTAATTTTAAGGTAGTGCACATCCTCTCTCCAACTAGTTTCTAAAGCACTTAGTCTAAGTGTACTCTTTATCTGGCTAATTCGTGAAGATCAAGACAGGCGTCGCAGATGGTCGTTGCTGGAGCTTTGTGTTGGCAGCCACCGCGGGCTGACAATGCTGTCGCATAAGTTGCAGATCTCGTGTTGCCGGTCGTTGCTGTGGTCGCTGAATCATCAAGAGTCAGTTCACCCTAGCCTTGCATTGGCAGGTGGCTAAATCTTGGTCGTAAAGAGCCTAAAAGTTCTGTATTTCTTCCTTTCTTCAAGGAGGAGCTCAACTGTGCCTCACCAAGGGTCCAGGACCTGGTAGCATAACTTGGGGATCTGGAACTCCTCCAGAAGATGCCTGCAGGTTCAGTTGCAACAAGTCAGCAGGGAGGTTGCAGAGAGGCCTTTGGAGCTTGTTGTGTCCCTGAAGCTCTGAAACCGGAGATCAGTCAGCTGACCATTGGAGTTACTTTGGGCTGGAAGGCAGGTCCAGGCTACCTTTTCAGTAACCCTGGGCGTAGTAGCGCTACGCGTAGCTACGCGAAGTGCACTACGCTAGATACGCGTAGCACTACGTGAACTGCGTAGTGCGCTGTTCGCAATGATTGCACAGTTCCGGATGCTTGTCCGCACTGTGCAATCATTGAAAATGGCATCTTGCACAGTGCGAGCTGTCGTTTTCTGCTGCTCGAGTAGATTTTCACTCGAGCGGCAGCTTTCTCAACGCGGACTGGTAGTTTCTCATCACGAGTGGTCGCGAGCATACGCTACCACTCGCAATGAGAAACCTGACCCCGCGTTGAGAATCTTGCCGGGAGGTTTATTTTCCACGCTCGCGATCGGCAACTTGATGTTGCTGCTCGCGAACGAGGAAAAAGTCTCGCCAGGATGTAATTTTGCTCGCTCGCAATCGCCGACTTGACGTTAAGGACCACGAGCAAGCAAAAAATGCCAACGACGCTACGCGATTTTGCACTGTGCTACGTGCAATTCGCGTAGCGCGAAGTAGCACAAACTATGCAAACTTCGCGAGCATAGCGTAGTTGTCCACCCAAGGTTACTTTTCAGGCAGAAGGGCAGGCCTCAAGCAGCACGGCATCCCTATTCTGTAGTAGCCACAGATCCTGGAGTTTTCTGCATGATGGGTCTGAGGGCCCCTTTTTTTTATACCTGTTGCTCACTTTGAATTGGATTGAACTTCTGAAGCCTTCCCCTTATAGAGATGTTGGGAAGTTCCTGCCTCCCTGCCCTGGTCATAGTCACTCTGGGGGCACTATATGCTAGTGTGAAGTCTTTTGTGTGTGAGCTGGTCCAGTGCCTTTGAAGTGCAAGTGTAGTAGGTGACTGCTCTGTCCCCCAATTCCCCGAAATCTAGCCAAGATGTCTCATCCTGCCAACATCCAGATCCTCTTAAAGTGATGCTATCTGGGAGGAATACACAAAGGGCAACTATACCTACTCATGTGACCCAGGGACAGTCTGCAGTCACCAAATGGATAGAACAAGAAAATGCCATCCTTCTAAAATTAGCATTTTCAGAATTGTGACTTAAAATCTAACTTTAGCATTAATGAGGGTTTTAAATTACAAGTCTTTAGAGACCAAACATTACATTTTTACCTGTTCCTAGCCAAACATTAGCACTTATTAAATGTAATAAGATAACCCAATGTTATCCTATGGAAGAGGTACGCCTCACAATAGTGGAAAAACGAATGTAAACATTTATCACTACCAAGACATTTAAAACGTAACAGCACATTTTTCAGCTTTTCAAATACAATGCACCCTGCCCTAAGGGCTGCTTAGAGCTTTCCCCATGGGTGACTGATAAGTATTAACAAGCATTAAAAATGCAATAAGTCTCGCCTATTATTAAGTTAAAACCATTTGCTTTGCTATACAATACCATTAGAAAGCACATGGCTTTAACTTAATCAAAGGCGAGACCTATTGCAATTTCAATGCTTGTTCAATAAGTGTCCTGTAGTGATCGACCTGATGAGAAACTGGAGACATGTAAAATGTGTCTCAAGGGAAAATTAGATGAAAGTCTGCAGAGAAAGAGGTGAGAGCGAAGCGGGGTAAGGGCGGTGGGAAAAGGAGAACTTGAGTGAGGAGGGGAGAGAGAGGGGGGGAGAGAGAAGCAGAGAGAAGGAGGGAGAGAGAGGGAGAGAAGGAGAGAGACTGAGAGGGAGAGAGAGAAGGGGAGAGAGAGAGAGAGGGAGAGAAGGAGAGAGACTGAGAGGGAGAGCGAGAAGGGGAGAGAGAGATAGAGGGAGAGAAGGAGAGAGAGAAGGAGGGAGAGTGGCTCTCACCTCTGTGTGTAGGAGAATTGGAGTATATGTAAGTGTGCCTGTGTGTATTTTTAGTTATTTAAGCCTCTCACCTGTGTGTGTAGACCTCGAGTATGCGTAGGTGTGCCTGTGTGTATTTTTCGTCCTGTTCCCAGACTCCCACCTGTGTGTGTAGGAGAAATTGAGTATATGCAGGTGTGCCAGTGTGTACTTTTAGTTGTGTCAGACTCCCACCTGTGTGTGCAACAGACCTCAAATATACGTATTTGTGCCTGTTTGTGCTTTCAGTTGTTTCAGACTCCCACCGGTGCTTGTAAGAGATGTATGTAAGTGTGCCTGCCTGTGTGTGCTTTTAGTTGTTTCCGGCTCACACCTGTGTCTGTAGCAGACATCGAGTATACGTAGGTGTGCCTGGGTGCACTTTTATTGTGTCAGACTCCCACCTGCTGACGCGGATGGGTTGTACTCCACTGCCCGCCCCAGGGATGAATGGCCAAAAAAGCCTGTGTAGCACCCCGGCCCTCTCGGCCTCCCCGGCCCAGCCCTCCCGGCTCAGGTCAGCTCCCGGCGGGGATCACTTATGGAGCTCTCTGTCACCGCGCGGCTCCAATAAGCGGTAATTGAAGTTAATCAGCTGTGCGGCGGCGCACAGGCGGAGCCGGTTAAAGGAAATTATGTTTGGAAACAGTGAATCAATACAGGATTAATTACCAGCAAGGCCTCCCCTCCCACCTGTGGCCCCATCCTTGACCAAGCGCCTGGAGAGAGACATCTTAATCCACAGACCGTGGGCGCGTGTAGTGCACGAGAGGGGGCCTCGCCCACTGAGACACAGATACCAGAGAGGGGGATTTCAGAGGAGGAAATGGGGTGCGTTTGCCACCCACCCAGACACAAATACCATAGAGGAGGGAGTGGAGGAAGCACGTTTACTAGCCCCTCCCCTGCCATTCTGGAACTCTGGACAGGCATGCAGCTTCACACCACCCACCGAATCGCGGGATTAGACTCCTACTTCGTGGCTAGGCTCGCGGAACAGAAGCTAGACGCGTCCAAGTATGACACAACATACTCTATATCACTTATCAAATATGTGCTTTATAACCTGCACTACAAAAACAAATACCATGCTTTGTAAACACTGGAAAAAAGTTTTTGCCTATTTCTGGGGATAGGCAATCCAATAAACACAGATGTCAAAAGGTGTGGAAAACACTGAGAAACCACCACTAAAATAAATTACAACAGAACAGCCTAGTTGTGTAGCTCTGTTTTTTTGGCTTAGCGCAAAAATGTCACTTTAGGGGCAAATATGTGGCACTGCTTGAGCAAGCCCACAGTTCGTTGAGGTGTTCTGCTGTCTAGCATATGCCAGTCTAACTTGTAGTCTGGTGTCTTTTGTCTGCGGAAGGTAGCAGCGTAGCCATCAGAGGCCCCTGAGGTCATTGGCAGTTTGTACGTCATTCACAAGGGTCACTGTAATGCCAGGGGAATAAGTGAGCAGACAATAAGGGGCAGTTCTTGGGTAAAAGGGCAGTAGTGTCCTCTCAGCCCCAGGGGACAATACAGAGCCAGTAAGGGAAGAGAAAGTCATCAGGGAGAAGAAAGATAGTATTATGCTCTAATACGTCAAGTCATGCATGAAGCCTCTGGTTACAGGCATGCAATTATGAGCTGCTTATGAGCCTCTTATCAGCTACTGCTTTTCATGCCCCTTAAACTGCCTGACAACCCCGTGTTGGTGCCTCACTCACAGAGGCTTGATGAGCAGTTGATCGCTCTCCTCGGCGGGGATCATCACCTCCGCTTTTCTCTTCACCGACATTACATCTGCGCTTGCACCTCCTATATACCACGGGACCCAGCTGCAGTCTGAGCAGGGGAACGTAAAGCCAGAAGAAGGACTTCTGTATTTCCGGTGAGACTCCAACCTACTGGCAGAAAGACACTTCCGGTAGCTCAGTCGAACGAATGGACTACATCAAAAGCTAACAGAAACCATAGAGCATGGGAGTGAGGTGTAGAGCGACGCCTGGTGACAGAGCGTGTCATGAGAGGCTTGTAGACTCTACCTGTCTGTCAAGTCGTCAGCAGACTGAATCTATCCGGAGATGCATTGGAGGGGGTAAGAAATAACGTCACCGGGCTGAGTGAAGAGGGCGGAATGTTGTTGGAATGCCGAGGGCTATTAATAATATAGAGTATTTTGTATCGGGACATATGCGAGAATTCGTAATTTCCACGTCAAGGTACAGTAATGTTGTTATAAGATCTGACATTATGACAGAGACCTAAAAATGCCATCGATATTCTCGCGCCACCCAGGCAGCTGCGGTTGTGACGTAGACTTTTCTCTTTTACAGACGGCCCACTTGGACGGGCTCCCCTGCTTTCCTTCTGAAGTTAAATGTTTCTCATCTTTATGGGGCCATGTGTTTGGCCCCATAAAGATAAGAAACCTTTAACTTCAGCCGGAAAGCGGACGAGCCCGTCCAAGTGGGCCGGCCGAAAAGTGGAAAAGTGGAAAAGTCTACGTCACGCAGTGCTCTTTCCCAATGGCTGGCCACCGTTTAGCATAAACGGTGACGCCGGCCAATGGGAAAGAGGGGCGGGCTTGAAGCCCTTTACAGAATTCCCTCTAAATCATTAAATCTTGCCAGCGAGACTGCGCATGTGCGCATCCCACGCAGGCGAGACCTAAAAAGGAAGACCTGGAAAAAGGTTTATTATAGGCGAGGTCAAAATGGCTGTTTAAAACTGCACACACAGGCCGCAAAAGCAGACCTGAGGCATGCTTTAAAAGGCTACTTAAGTGGGTGGCACAATTAGTGCTGTTGGCCCACCAGGAGCATTTCATTTGCAGGCTCTGGGTACAAGTAGTACCACTTTACTAGGGAATTGCAAGTAAATTAAATATTCCATTTGGGTGTAAGACTATTTTACTATGTTTAAAGGAGAGAGCAGAAGCACTTACTTACGTACTCTGTTAGCAGTGGTGAAGTGCAAAGTGTGCTGAAATCTACAAACAAAAATGAGTCTAGAAAACAGGAGGGGGTGGCCAGGATGCAGCAAAATCTGTTGTTCACTACGATCTGGACACAACCAATTGCGTGGGTCGGACACTAAGCACAAATTTGATGCTTTGGCGCCATGCCTGGATGCGGTCTATGGGCTTCTCCAGGGATGACAATAACAACGAGAGGGTGAGGGAAAATCACTCTTGATCCCCCTGGTTAATGATACATCAACAACAAAAGAGTGAACAATGCAAGGAGCAAACTAGGAGTAACAGCGTGAGCAAAAAATAGTGTTTTTAAGAGAACCCTCACTCACCAACCTAGTTGGTGACATGCTTCATCATCGGGTTCCACCAGAGAGGCCGAATGCCTCTCTGGTGTGCTACAACGCCTGAACTACAGCGGAGCTGGTTTTGATGGAAAGGGAAGTGAAAATTTAAAAGGTGAATGGTTTTAACCAATAACCAATTTAATCGTGGCAAACCAAATACCGAAATAAAAACAAGTGGGTTGGACAAGAGCCGGCCAATTAGGTGGGACAAGGCTCATCCAAATGGGGGAAGGTCAACATGTTTCTGCTTAATGAGCCCAGTCGGCTAAGCATTCGTCAGGACCATAGGGAACACCACGGCGGTATGCACACGCTAAGGTGCACCCTAACCAGTGGTGTATTAGAGCGGTAAGACTCACTGTTTTACCGCAAAAGCCATCCTGTAATTAAGGGGCTAGTAACGCCTGTAAGGGAAAAAACAGACATAACACACATAAAGACATATACAGATAGACACATTGTGTCACTTGAATAGTTTATACTTTACGTGATTCAGGTGAACACAATTGGTAGGCCCATGCTGTGAAGCGGGAGTGGGTGTCAAATACCGTTATGTGGTTATCAAGACTCCCACAAATAAAGAGTGGTGCTCTGTGAGAGCTAGAGGACCTGTACTTTTATCATTGTGTTTTCGTTGTGGTCCTACACACTAATTGTGTCAGTGAAAAAGATCAAATAGAACAATGTATTGACTGGCCGGCCAGCGATGTGCTGTCGGCGTAGGCTGTATTAGCCGTAGTGTATGCCTTTAAAAATATATATACATATATACATATAGCGGACTCGTGCAAGTGAAGTACATGCTGAAACGAGCACACATGGTGTTTGCCAGGCGCCGTTGCTCCAGTGCATGACTATCAATTAGGTATGTTAAAAACAACAACAACATGGAAAAAAGAGGGCTGAACTCTTACTCAGTAAACCAGTATTTGTTGCGTCATGGGTCCGAGAGGGGGGTAGTGAGCTATAGTATCTATGGGAGTAGATAAACAGGAGAACCATGTTGGTCTGGGTACTCGTAAATAAAACCACTGGGACCAGAGGGACGCGATGGTGAAGGGAAACTACTTACTTCCATGCTCGCACACTCCCGTAAGATACCTGGATCAGTCCTGCTCGGCCCGGATCTTGGTGAGTATGAAGCGAGAGCCGGAAGAAATACGAATGCAAACCCATCACGTGATGCGAAGACGCGTGTCACGTGATAGCAACAGCGTCCGTCAACGCGTGACATCATCATCAGGGGCGTGTGTTAGCGGACGAGCCCCCAGATCTAATCCCATTGGGATTGGTTGATTAAGATTGAGTGGGCTGAAGGAGGACATGTCAGTTTTTTTCAGAGGACGTGACAAAAAAATTGCGAAAAACCTCGTCCCGGTTATTTATGTTTAGAAATAGCCGGTGACTGTTGACTATTTAGAGAGGCTACGTAATGCCTAAAAACTTTTCAAAAGATTACACATTGTGAGAGGGTCCCCTAAGTGACCGCTGTTTTCATGAGGACCACTAAAGTGAGGCGCATTGAGTTTTACATCTATTGGTGACCAACTGCATTGGTCAGTTCAGATGAAAATTACAACAGAGGGGGTCTAATAAAATCCTAGGCTGTGCTATAAAGAGGCCATCAAGGTGTTAGTCCCATTGGTGGAAATCTACCCATATTTCAATTCTTCAAGATGGAGTTCCACGGGATGTTATCATTAAGACCTGTGAGGTGAGTAGAAAGGCGATAGACCCATCTTTGCTCTTTTTCAAAGAGTAGCTGCTGGGTGTTTTGTCCTGGTTTCAATTTTTCAATGATTGACCAAGTCATATCGTTCGTGGTGTGATTGGCCAAAAGAAAATGTTCTGTCAATTTCGTGCTTAGTTTTCGACAGCGAATGGTACTGCGATGTTCGCATATGCGCTGCTTAATTTTCCTCCCTGTCATCCCGACGTATCTTAGTCCGCAGGGACAAGTAATGAGGTAAACAACGTCTGTAGAATTGCAGTTTGTGTGCGTTCTCTGCACCCATTGTTTCCCTGGTTCAAGTTCAAGGTATTTCGAGGGGGAAGTCAGGTGGCAGACACTACATGAACCGCAAGGGTAGTGGCCAACAATAGGAGGAAGGCCCCACGCACTAGTAATAGACTGATTTTGATCTTTGTCTGGTATCTTAGGGCGAGTATGGACCAAGGCATCCTTCAAACTCCTTGCTCTTTTGTAAGAGAATAAAGGTTTTTCCCAGTTGTGCTTATTGCTCGTCAGGATATTCCAGTGTTTTTTAATGGACTTACTGACTGCGTTTGATGCTGCATTGAAAGTAGTTACACAAGTGAGAGGTATGGAATCCTGGTCATCTCTCACATGGTCTTCTAGTAGAGCGTCTCGATTTTGATTCCGGGCCCGCTTGTTGCTCCTGGAAAGGATCCTGTCAGGGTAACCCCGAGATTTCAATTTCCATGTGAGTTCTTGTGCTTGTTTCTTGTATGTAGACACTTCGCTACAGTTCCGTCGGAGACGCAAAAATTGCCCAAAGGGGAGGTTTTCTCTCAGAGGGCGAGGGTGGTAGCTGGAAAAATGTAACAAATTATTTTTTGCCGTTGGCTTATGATGAGTTCTGGTTTGGAGGGTATCACCTGTTCTAGTGATTACCACATCAAGGAAGATCATCTCATCCTTGTCATGTGTGTGGGTGAATCTGAGATGGGGATCGCAAGTATTTATCCATCCAAAGAAATCTTGGAGGCGGTCCTCAGAGCCCTGCCAAATGATCAGCACATCGTCAATGTACCTTTTCCAAAAGAAGAGGTTTGACAGAAAAGGGTTGTGTGGAGCCAAAATGAATTTTCCTTCGAAATCGAAAACGTACAACCCGGCCACCGAAGGCGCAAAAGTGCTGCCCATTGAATTTCCTGTGATTTGCTGAAAAAGGTCACCCTTATATTCGAAGAAGTTCCTTTTCAGTGCGAGAGTGGCACAACTGATAATGAATTCTCGCGGGGTCGTGTAGTTCCAGTCACTGGACTCAAGGGTTCGTCTCACGACATTGATGGTGTCATCCTGGGGGATGCAGGTGTACAAACTTTCAATATCCATTGTCACAAGGAAGGATACACCTTCCGGGAGAACCATCCCTTCGAGTAGCGATAACAGACTTTTAGTGTCTTTGAGATAAGTGCTTGTTGATTGAATCAGCGGTTTCAGAAAAAAATCACAATAACGTGACAGGGGTTCCAGCAATGAGCCAATACCAGACACAATAGGTCGGCCAGGAGGTGGTATTTTGTTCTTATGTGTTTTTGGTAGGGTATAAAAGTAAGGGATCTTCCCCTCACTAGTGGTGAGGAAAGTCGCTTCTTGTTTGGTGATATCACCATTAGTTTCGGCGTCCTTGATCAAATCATAAATGATACCTTGGAGTTCCGAGGACGGATCAGTAGTCAGAGGTGTATAGCTAATGGGATCATTAAGGAGACGCCTACATTCCCTGTCGTAGGCAGTGGAATCCTGAATAACTACTCCTCCACCCTTGTCTGCTGGTTTTATCACGATGTCCGTGTTCGATTGTAGAGAGAGTAGCGCTTGAAATTCGCCCGCCGTCATGTTCTTGAAACGGTCGGGTTCGATGAAGGCTTCAACATCGTTAGAAACCGCCTGTTCGAATGCTGTGATTTCGGGCGGTATAGAGTGTGGGGGAGGTGTAAAATTGGATTTGATCTTGAATCCAGTATCACTTGACAGAGAATCGGTGCTGTCCGAAGGTATTTTCTCAAAAAAACTCTTGAGCTTGAGTTTCCTGAAAAAGTTGGAGAGTTCGCATCTCAGTTTGAAGCGATCAAAGTTGGCTGTGGGTATAAAACCTAGCCCCTTTTCCAGGACCGAAGTTTCATCGGTCGTAAGTGTTATGGATGATAGATTTGTGATCAGACTCATTGGTTGCTGGGGCCTGCCCGTTGTGTCTTGCTCCTCGTGTTGTCCCCCACTGCTTCGTCTTGCTGCCAATGGACTTGGGTGGGGCCTCTTCTTCGGCCCCTGCCTCTCCTGCCCCTCTCTAAAAAAGGAGGGCGGTATTGGTTCTGCTGGAACTGTGGAGGTGGAAAGAAACCAGGGTTCCAACCCATCATCGGGTGGAACGGAGGTGGTTGAAAAGGGGGTTGTTGGTATGGAAGCCAAGACTGGTTATTGTATTGTCGTGTGTTTCTTCCTCTTCCCCGCTGTCGAGCCTTATAGCTGCCACTGCTTGAATCACTCCCAGTGGAATCATCAGCTGAGCTGTCAGTGCCAAAGTCATTCTTGGTCGGTGGAGTATAGTCTGGGCTGGTATAAGGATATGCTCGCACATAGGACCATTTGGACAGATCTTTCTGGAATTTTTGGGCTTTTGAGTGAGTAAGAGAGTCTTTGTACTCATTCATCTCTTTGTTGAGTTCTTCAAGTCGTTTCTTAAAGCCCACTAGTGTCGATTTGAAATGGGTTTCCGTTAGTTGGATTTCCACCATTATGGCCTCCGAGAGCCTCAATGCTGTTTTAATAATCAGCACCAGCCAATCCCTGGTGCAGTGCCAGGCAATTTGGGCCCATTCTTTCCTAAACTGTGCATCATCTAGGAAAATTCAGGGGGCATTAGTGACCAGTAAACCTTTGGGTGCTATATTGTTCCTGAGGTATTCTGTAAGAATTGTGCCGTGAAGAATAGTGCGTATCCGTCCCCGTTTCTGCTCACTTAATTTATCCCACTCAGTAGTTTGTGAGATGGTTTGAGCAATAGAAGGATCAGAAAACAGTGAGGGATCTGCCAAAAGGGCATCTACTTCCTCATTGGAGTAAGAGAGGCCCAGATTATCCATGATGTTGTGTTGAAGAGTCGCTAAATATAAAGGCAAGAGAAAAGGGAAAAATACCCTCCCAGCTGTGCGCTGCCAAATATCACAATAACAACGAGAGGGTGAGGGAAAATCACTCTTGATCCCCCTGGTTAATGATACATCAACAACAAAAGAGTGAACAATGCAAGGAGCAAACTAGGAGTAACAGCGTGAGCAAAAAATAGTGTTTTTAAGAGAACCCTCACTCACCAACCTAGTTGGTGACATGCTTCATCATCGGGTTCCACCAGAGAGGCCGAATGCCTCTCTGGTGTGCTACAACGCCTGAACTACAGCGGAGCTGGTTTTGATGGAAAGGGAAGTGAAAATTTAAAAGGTGAATGGTTTTAACCAATAACCAATTTAATCGTGGCAAACCAAATACCGAAATAAAAACAAGTGGGTTGGACAAGAGCCGGCCAATTAGGTGGGACAAGGCTCATCCAAATGGGGGAAGGTCAACATGTTTCTGCTTAATGAGCCCAGTCGGCTAAGCATTCGTCAGGACCATAGGGAACACCACGGCGGTATGCACACGCTAAGGTGCACCCTAACCAGTGGTGTATTAGAGCGGTAAGACTCACTGTTTTACCGCAAAAGCCATCCTGTAATTAAGGGGCTAGTAACGCCTGTAAGGGAAAAAACAGACATAACACACATAAAGACATATACAGGGATGGTCAGGTATCTTTAATAGGCATGCCATTTGCTGGCTCTCACTACTTTGGTGAGAAAGCAGGCCCTTCTAATGGAATGATTTAAAGTACATTGCGGCACAACATGTTCCTAGGGGTTGTATGCTTGTACCAGGCAATTTCACCAACAGTTTGGCCCTTTCGGGGATACATCAAGGGTTTTCAGTATTGCCAGTGTTAGATCCCACTGCAGGCACAGCAACCTTCTCAGCCCTTTTGTAGCCAAGACCACTGCTCCCAGAGACAACCCTCAGAGCATCCAGGACAAGGTGAAGTGCAGCCCCCCACCTCTCCAGCAACCCCAACCGAAAAAGCCACTTTAATGTGTCCTTTCCAACAAACAGTCCCCTGTCGGAGGCTTGATGCATCATCTCTGTGGGTGGCCAGCCACTACTTCAGAGAGATGGGTCCTCCAAATTATCCAATGTGGCAGTGCCCTTCCATTTCTTTCTACCCTGCCACACCTTCCACCACCATCAAGGCAGCTGATGCAGGATGACATGTCTATTTTGCCGTGGGAAGGTCAGGCCCTCATAGTGGCCAAACATTGTTGCAGCTTGAAGATGTGTGAGCTGGCCCAAAATGTGAATGATGATATCTACTCACAGTTACTGAAAGGGGCTTACTAAAAGCAACTGAGGACAGACTCAAAGACTTTCTTTGTATATATTGTTTCTTTAGTTATTTTTGGAGCCTGTGTAACACTACAAATCAATTTACTGTCAGCTAAGGACACTATAAGGTGCTGTTGCATAAGCTCTGGCAAACACTTAAAGCTGTGTTTAGACTTAAAATTAACAGCCTTTTCAACCGCACCTCGCCTTATATAACAGAAAACTGCCCTCAAAATATATCATGACGCAGTCTTAACTTCAGCGAAAAACAGTTCACCTCAAAAGTGAATGTTGCAACCACCTGTCCCTGCAGCAGCCACCATGTCGTCCTGGCTAGATCCAAAATTCAATGAATCCCTACAGTTCTGAGAACTAATCAACCTTCTTTGAAAATGGAATTAATAAGAACTGTGAGAACTTTCCAAGAAACTGACACTTTCCAAACGATTGCCAGAGTAAACAAACTTCCCATTGACTTCCATTTTCTCTCACAGCTATACCTTGATGGTTCTTGTCACTCCAACTTTCTCTCCATTGGAGGGAACACCACCATCTTGACCTTTTAAAAAACACTAGTCCTCAAAGAAAGGCTGGTTCTGTCATCCTCGCTGACACTAACAAGACACTGATACTTTTCTGCTCAAGTAAGTCGCCATGGACCACCCACAACAACTACAGGTCCATTACTGACCTCCCATCAACTTCCAGTTCCTCACTCACAGCCTTCTCACTCATACAGGGCCCCAAGTCTGGGATTGCTCCCTCAAAACAGCAGACAGTCAGACACCCCTGCAAACTTTTCATAACATCCCCTCCAGCACCTTGAAGACCTCTTGGCCGACTCCCTTTCAGGCTCAAATCAAATTTCACCTGGCATCCCACAAAGATCTCCTTGGTCACCAGTCTATTTATAGCACAGGGGGTTAGAGAGAACATGTGTACTGTTGGACCACCATCTGAAACATGAGGTGGTTTTAAAGGGAACAGAGACTGGTACCCGTTGAGACCAGATTACATAAACCAGGCTAAGAAGGGCTGTGGCGATTGTAATTGGGAGAGAGTCAGATAGCAAACTTGATAGCCTATTTTACATTTATTTGCATTAAACACATTAGCAATATGAAGTGCGGGGAGATAGAGTCATGTGCCCAGAATCACAGTATTTTCAGGCAACTGCTAAAGCCAGATTACAAGGCAGGTCTCTAGATTCCAAGGTCAGCAATGAAGATCACATTCCTTCCCATTGCTCCATAATGTCCACCTGCTCCTGACGATTGTAGATGACAGCACTATACCACTTCTCTCTGATGGCTCTCAACTCTACTTAAGAACCACAAATGCCACCACCAATCCCAGGACCTCAAAACCGCCTCCACGCAGCTGATCTTCTGCTTCAACACTAAACAACGACATGCCCTTACCTAAACTCTACCCATTGACCCAACTTCTAGGAATAAGCATAAGAATCACTGAACTCTAAGGGGGCCCTTGATGCCCAGGTGGTTTTGCTGTAAGCACGTTCCCCAACTTCTTCTGCCAATGAAGTTACTTACATCCTTTTTTTAAATCAACTCAAGGATCCAAATAAACTCCAGACTCTTCTACACAAAATGAAGAAAAATAATTCTGAACACTGCCACAAGAACAGCAACTGGAAAGATGCCATGAGGCTCAATCTGTCAAAAAAAAAAAATGTACTCACTGTTTGTCTAGCGTGATACATCCAATAGTCTCAGTAACCGTACTATCGTCATCACTGAGATGCAGGACAGAGGCAAATATCAGGATCATAGCCTGAATATCATACACTCTGCGTCCCAGGGGGAAAGGCACAAAACTGCACTGTATTTAAATGGCTCTGATGAACGGAATTGTCTGCGAAGGAGTCAAGTGTGACTTCAGAATGTTGATAGTGAACCCCATTGATGTTAGGAGGTTTGCGGTCAACTGGTGGCGGTCTACAGCTGCCTGGGGCGAGCCCACATTCAACAGTCATCGAGGCAGATAATCCACACACCAATTGTAGGTTATAAAGAACATTTCATCCCAGCTAAAAAGGAGTCAACATATGGAAAAGCCAAAGGTGGCCTTTCAATTTATATCTCAACAGAAATTTTATGGGAAGAAGAAAACCTCGATTTAGACTCTAGCTGGATGCAATGTCTCAAGCTTACAGTTTCAATTACCTGCACCCTGCTAATTCTGAATATTTACATGCACCCAGATTACAAGCAAAAGGGGAGAGATATCCAGCTATTGGTTGCAGCCATTAAAACCTTAAAACTAATTTACCCACACGCCAACATAATATTGTCTGGGGATTTCAACATGAACCTGATGCAAGTCAAGAGAAATACTTACCCCCTAATATAAAGGTTATGAATGCAAACACAACTCGGCGCGACACTTTGGGTAAAAAATGCATTGCACTACTAAACAACCAATCACTGTATACACTAAACGGTCGAGGCCCCCAAGACAGTCCGGCAGCTTTTACTAGAGTAACGGCAAAATCAGGAGCAACCATCGACTTCACTCTAGCAGATCCAGAACTATTTCCAATCATTACGAACTTTCAAATAATAGAAAGAGCAGACAGCGATCACTATCCTCAATCCTTTACATTAATCAATATTCGTGAAAAGCCCTGGTCAATTATTGGTCTCACACAATTTACCAAATCTCACAATTTAAACCGATTAACATGGAGCAATAATACCGTAGAAGCAATTATGGAGCACTGCTCGGCTTCATTGGCTGCCACCGATATAAATCCACTAAGGATTGAGGTCTGGGAGTTATTTATTATCAGCCTGAACAGAAAGTTCTCACAAAGTGCTAGAAACAAAAATTCGGCCGGGACCAGTGGGTCAGTATGGTACACTCACGCCTTAAGGATAAAAAAAAGACAACTAAATAAAGTTCTCCGACAAACGCGAACCCATGGTCAACAACCTTCCCGGCAGGCTCTGATTACAATCAAACAAATGAGAAGCGATTTTAAAAAAGAGATTCATGCAGCGAAACGCACACACAATGAACAACTTTGGACAAAAATGCTTCACGTCAGCCGACAACAAAACTCAAAAAAGTTTTGGGCCCAAATCAACCTCTTATTAAATGGAAAAAATCGACATCATAACTCCGATATAACCGAGCATGCATGGAGTGCCCATATTGAGGCTACGTTTAACACTCTGAAAACCCTCGGGACCACTGTAAAAAATGACACACTGTAGGCGAGTAGGGCCAGCGCCAGTATCTCTAGCGATATTTTTATTAGGGAACATCGGACGGCCGAGACACTAAAACTAATCTCCCAGACCTTAGATTCCACCACTTGCAAATTAAACTTGAACGATCATAATTACCCCCAAGTGAAACAACCAGAAAGCAAACCACAGCGAGATCTACCCGAAACACTAGGGCTGTTCAAACAAGTCCTGACTTACAGATTACACAAAAACAAGCACTGTACGTCATAAAAAAACAAAGGTCTGACGGAGCGCCGGGACCAAATGGCTTGCCCAAAGTCTTATTTAAAAAGATCCAATATTTTAGTCACATCACCTATCATCACTGTTCACAAATATTTCGGAAATCCACTCAATCCCAGACTCTTGGCGAGGAAGCATATTACACCCAATATTTAAATCAGGGGCTCGCTCAAATCCTTCCAACTATAGGCTAATAGCCCTCATCGATGTTGAGGCAAAAATGTACGCAGCAAATTTGCTGAAAGATCTGGAGGATAGGGATGACAGCATCAAATTGATCCCCAACACACAAACAGACTTTCGAGCTGGAATGGGCACTTTAACAAATTTATCTGCTGTCACGTTATTGGCCAATCAAGCTATCGCCAACTCCAAAGTTCTGTATGCATGTTTTGTGGACCTCAAGGCAGCTTTCTACAAGGTCCCCAGACAAGCACTGTGGGCAAAAATGAAATCTTGGGGAGTTCCGGCAAACCTATTGAACGCAATCATTAACCTTTACTCAAAAACATGGGTTCAAATAAAAATGTGAGACGGCCGAACCTCAACAAATAAAATTACCACTATCAATGGCCTTTAACAGGGTTGCGTTCTAGCCCCCTGTTTATTTAATATATACACAGCTGACTTTGATAACAATTTCGCTTGACACTAGGGGACCCCCCAAAACTGGGGGACGTGAGAATAGCAAGTCTTCAATACGCCGATGACATTGTGCTGTTATCCCAAACGCCCCGCGGTCTCCAACGATTGATAAACCAATTAGCAGTATACATAGTTACAAATCAATTGGATATAAATCTTAAAAAAACAAAGGTCATGTGTTTTGCGAACTCGCAAAAAAAGATTCCAAAATTCAAATGGACGATTAAAAACAATTGCCTGGACCAGGAGGGAACATATAAATACTTGGGAATAACTTTGGATTGCCACCTTAACTACAAGCAACATTTAGAACCGCGGAAAACAAAAGCTAATCAGCTATTATTTGCATTTAAAACCCTGCAAAACAAACTCAGTGACTGCTCGACGTCCCACCTATTAAAGGTCGTGGCGGCAAAATTCTTACCCCCGATCGCATATGGCTCAGAACTCCTAAATACAAAGGATGCAACAAAACTGAACATCGCCCAAACTAGTCTTTTAAAAAAACTATTTAAAATTCCGTGCCACATCTCTCAACCACGGATTAGACTAGAATTTGGGTTAAAAAACTAGATCCCGTCAAGACAAGGAGGGCTGGTAAAATACTATTGGAGAATGTGGGCAGCAGAGGAAGAGTCTCTGGAACACTACTGCTGGCTGGAGGTTGAAAGGCAATCTAGATTGAGCAACTCTGTTTACCCACTCCTAAGGCAATCGATTGAAGCTTTAAAGTTAGAGGAAGCTTGGCACACAATCTTATCCTACCAGGAGTTTAAACGCACAGTCAACAAAAAGATCATTCTGACATCTCAGGAAATGGATAAAGCGTTATTGACTACAAAAACCAACGCATGGATCGTGTTGCCAACATACAAAACGTTAAAGCCTCAACCATACCTGTTCGACCATTTCGCAAATCGCATGAAGCAGCAGCTGATTTTATTGAGAATGGGAGTTTATCCAACTAAAGATCTAATCCCAAAATGGAAACGGACTTGGCCCTCAATGGTCTGTCGTCTATGTGAGCAAGGAGATGAAACGTTACTCCACTTACTTTGCATCTGTCCAGTATTATTACTCAAACGAAAAGAACTGTTACGGCCAATATTGAAAAGAGAACAAATAAGGACTTGTAGATCTGCCGTAATAAAATGCTTAGGAGGTTCAACAACGCAACTGGCATGCAAAGCAATAAAGTTCTTGAGTAAAGCTGCAACTGAACTTGAAAAGAGCAACAGAGAATCTGCACCAGCAAAACAAGCATAGTGATAATGTGTAGCCAATTATTTCTCATTCTACTTATAAAATAATGCATTCTATAGCTTGACTTAAAATCACAAGATAGAAGGCACCAATGCACTTTGTTTTAAAAAAAAAAAAAGTTTTTATCATATATTTTATGAGAACTTGTCAATTAATCTGCATCTTGTATATGAATTTTAAGTGTTTTAGCGGTTATGCCGCTCTTTTATGATTTAATTTAAATCAATAAAGTAAGTTTTCACTTCAGTCATCGAGGCAGAAGAAGACTGGAACACCCGGCCTTCAAAGGTGTGCTGCGACTACTGCCATCACTTTCGTGATCACCTGAAGGGTACTAGCGAGGTCAAAAAGGAGCACCACAAACTAAAAATGCTCCCGGCTCATTGTGAGCCACAGATAACGCCTGAGGCCCTGCAGGACGAGGACACGCAAATAAACGTCCTGCAGGTCCAACATGACCATCCAGTCTCCAGGATAGACAAAATCTGGGCTAGTGTGAGCTTCTTGAATTCGTCCTTTCACAGGAGGGCATGGAGAAGGTGAAGATCTGAACTCAGAAGAAGGTCTTCATTCTTCTTCGGCGCAAGGAAGCAGACTAGTAGAGGGAGTAATATCCAGTTCCTGCTTCCAAAGTTGGCAGTCGTGCCTCGCAATTCTCGCGGGTGGGGGGGTTACGCAGGGGTTATCACGCAGGGGTTACTGCGAGGTGGGTAGAACAAAAATAAAACTTACCTGACTGGACCCGCGCCGCCTCCGCTCCTGGGCTGGGTCCGCATTTTCCTGCTCCTGAACAAGAACAGGCATGCTCCCTCCCCTTCTGTAAGCCAATCACAATGCTGCAATGACAGTGTTGTGATTGGTGCGGAGTCCTGGACAGCACCCAGCCGGGCACCTGTAGGGAGGCCATTTTCTCTATGTAGGCTGCATAGAGAAAATGTAGAGTGTGCATGATTGCTTTGGTCGGCCCCAGGGCTGACCACTCAGGGTACTCTGAGTGGTGCAAACCACTCCTCCCCGACCCGCCTGCCCCCAACCAGGCATATTCTCCCAACCCCAATCAGGCATACCACTGCCTTCTGCTTTCTCACAGCGCGAACTTGACCCGAATCAGGTATCAGAGCCCTTACATAGCACCAGTTGCATTACATGAGGACACATTCATTTTTGTTAGGCACAGGAGATTAAGTGATTTGCCCAGAATCACAGGATGTTCAGCGTCATTGCGGAGACTCAAACCCAGTTCCACAGATTTGAGGTCAACAGCTGTAGCCGTTAGGCCAACTCCTCTCCCCGCGAGAAAGCAGTGGGGCGGCGCTCCTCCGCCCTTATGGAGGAGCTGCCCCTGGGTCTACTTACTGTCATTCTCCTCTGTGATTGGCTGCCCCTAGTATCATGTTACCTATGGTGAGGGTGTCCGTTCATCGCAATGAGGGAAGCGCAATCCTTGTTACCATTGTAGGAATGGGATATTCCGACCCGGGTCACACCAGGGCCGTGGTCATTAAGAGTTCCTCAGATACCCATTTCTTCCAGATCAGAGCTGGAGCCCAGTGAATGCTGGGATCTTGTAATAAAAGGAGAGTGTGGCTCATGCAACATTGAGCAGACTGAACAGCCATACTAATATGACCCCATATTCCTCGGAATTAACAGGAACACGTCTAATGAATGCACTAAAATGACGCCTGTTCATTTCATTCCATGTTTTCCCCTTGTTAAATGTGACCTAAGTTTCATCATAAAAGTAGATGTTGACTTGTGTGCCAGATAAAAGATATGGCCTCCTTATTTTCAGTCACTTTGACTGAATTATTACTGGACACCATTGAAAAGATATTAGAAAACAATTTGCGTTTATGTATTATTTCATCAGTATTTTATGCTTTGTCAGGTTCTCAACTATATTCTAAATCTCTGTGCTTTTCTGGATCTATTCAAAGATCCTGAAGCCAAACATGTGCAGCTCCCTGAGCTGCTGAATTTGCAGCCCCTCCTGCTGTCTGGAAATCCAGAGGTTTACTGGAAATGGTTTCACCTCCGGCCCTGGGAGTCGGGGTTTTCTTTCCCACGGGTCTATTTGATGGAAAAAGACACCTGAGGACACAACAGGTAAGTGCACTGGGGGTTACTGGAGTAACAGGGGGGCACCTTCTACTCACTCACCTCAACTTGTGAGCACCCATCAGGTGTACTCTGCAGGGCTTTTGCACCAGGGAGAGACTCTCTGAAATGCCATTTATTGATGTATATTTTACTTTATGTTGTTAAATATACGCCAGAAACGTAGTTGCTTCTAGGAGCTGTAGAAGATAACACAAAACTTCAACTTCAAAATCTTATACAGTTAAGAAATAGGTCTTCAGAGCTTCTTGAAAAGATATGTTGGACTGTGAATGCCAGCGAAGACCAAGAAACGTTGTATAAAGTTCCAAAGTTCCAGGCCTGACTATGTACCTGCCTGCAGGATGAAGGATGTGCGAATGGCAGCAGAAACACACTTAAACACAAAGGCATAGCCTTGTTATGGGCATAGCTATGTGATGACCCCCTTGTTGGAAAATGTCCCTCTCTGCAGGTTCACTCCCAAAGTTTTTGCCTTCCTTTTCCTATTTGTTCTGAATTACTGAATTTCTTTTTGTTGGCCTTAGGACTCTCTGCACTTTACCACTGCTAACCAGTGCTTGTGCTGTAAACATATTAATATTGGCTTGTCCCACTTGTCATATTTAATTTACATATAAATCCCTTGAAAAGTGTACTGCATGAGCCTACGGCTTGTAAATTAAATGCTACTTGTGGACCTGCAACGTTGGCTGTGCCACCCACATAAGTATCCCTGTAAACCATGTGTCAGGCCTGCCATTGCAGAGCCTGTGTGTGCAGTTTTAAACTGCCATTTGAACCTGGCAAACTATCCCTTTCGCCAGGCCCAACCCTTCTTTTTTAATACATATGCAACCCTTAGGGTAAGCCCAGGACAGCCCAAAGGTCAGGGTGCACTGTATTTAAAAAGCAGTACATGTCCTGCTTCTCGAATACAGTGCATTTTGCCATGTACTTATACGTTTTACATGTCCTTGTAGGGAAAAACTCCTAAATTAGTTTTTCACTACTGCAAGTCCCATCTCTCCCATAGGATAATATTGGAGTTACCTTATTACAATTTATAATCGTTATTTCCAAATGGGAAGAGATCATTCTTTCAAGCGTGGTGTCTCTGGAGTCACAAATTAAAACCCTACCTTTATAGTGAAGTCGTATTTTAAATTGCAATTCTGAAAATGCCACTTTTAGAAAGTTGGCATTTTCCTATTTTAGCCATTTGGTGCCTGCTGCCTGTCTCTGATCACATGTTTGGGGTAGGTGACAGCTGGCTGGACTTTGGGTATTCCCCCTAGACTGCCACACACAGTGGGAGATTAAGTATGACTTGATGGGCCATCCTGACAGGATGGGTGGGAGGAGCTGGGCCCAGCCTTACCACGTCTCCAGTGCAGCGCCACCAACCTCTTAGCTAACAGCAGAGCGAGGGCAACAAATTTACTATCAGCTGGGGAATCTTTTGGATCCATCCCAGCAGCGAAATTAGTGGAATAATTGACACCTGCAATTCAGTCATTTTCTGCAAAGTATCCGTAATCTGTGACCAGAAGCGCTGAATCGGTTTGCAATGCGACACCAGGGGAATGAAGTCTCTCCCCCTTAACCACAGCACACAAAATTAGAATTGGCGGCTCTCAATTCCCATTTGTACAACTTCCATAGGGTGTAATAGAGACAATGATGAAAGCAGACATGTATAAGTCATAATCTACTACTTGGGAGCCATTCTCCCATTTGCTCACAACAGTAGGACCACATCTCCTCCATTATCCTGCCCTGTCCTGTCCCCACACAAAAGGCTGCATGCCCCCCTGTAGGGAATCTGTAGCCAGGACAGGAAGGGCAGGGCCTCTGTGCACTTCAAATGCCTGTCTTTGAAGTCTCCTCCACTTCGAAAGGCACCACTGAGTAGAAGAAATGGACCTCAGACACCACCACTTCAGTACACTTCTCGACCTGTGGATACTCTGCCAGGAAGAAGGACTGCTGTGTTGTTGAAGGACTGCCAGTTTGCTTGACTCCTGCTTTGCTGCGCTCACCTCCTGCCTGCTGCCGTCTGCCTAGGTGAGAAGGACTGGGCCTGCACTTGAACTTAGAGTGACTCTAAAGGCTAGTTGGCTGGCATCCTGATCGGAAGTCTCAGGGACCTAAAAGACTTCCAACCACCCTGCTTCTGCACCTGGACTCTGCCATCAGTGAGTCTACTCTTACTCTACCAAGTGGTGCCACCCAAGTCCTGGACCCTTGGAAGTAGGCCGAATGTGTTTTCTCAGCAGACTCAATGTATCCTCTGCTGAGCAATGCATCCCTGAGCAGAACGGCGCATCGTCTAGAAGAACCGATGCATCATCGCTGTTGCATGGATTGAACCAGTGGCAACAGACATGCATCCCCGCCGCATCCCGCATCTTGGTTGCGACACATCGCCTGCAGAACCGCCACTGCGCAACACTTTTCTCGGTGCAAGCTCCTCTCAACTTTCGTTGATGGCAGCCTCGACTACAAAGCTCCACATTGCAGCTTTACCGCTTACAGCAGAGGTCTTCAAACTTTTTTACTCTGAGCCCCCCCTAAGCAAAATGTTTTGAGGTCAGGCCCCCCTCCAAAACTTTATGGCAAGGATTGGGGAAGCGGGAGGGACATGGCTGCATGCAGGGAGCGGGGCTTATGAGATGATTTCAGGAATACTTTTTCTATAGCTTATGAACTGCACCAAATATGAGACTTATAAAACAGCAAATGCATCAAACAAAAACAGATATCCCAAACAAACGGCTCCCCATAATTGGGGTGTTGTGAGCCTCTCACACTCTTTGACCCCAATGCAACTATACCTGCTGCACTAATGATAACTGCAGTCCTGAGTAGCAGGCTACCTCCTTTGCTTTTTGTACCTCTTCCCCTACATGATGGATCATCACCTCTGTCCTAATGCTTGAAAGGACAATAAGCTCTGATGCCCCTTTTTTTTAAAGGTAGACAGTCATAATTGTGATGCAGTGGGCCCCCAAATCCCTGGGCCCCAGTCCTGCTGCATCTGCTCCTTTATGATAACCAGCAGTGCCCACGTACACACTTGGCAGCAGTATCAGCTTCACTAATGAATGTCCCTTTTAAAAAAACAAAAACACTTATATTGTCCCCTTCTTTGGGGTATCTCGCTGAAGAAGTGGTCTCTGGCCATTTGTAAACATTAAAATGAGTCTGCATACAGTGCTGCCTATTCTGGGCCTTCTCTTTGACAATATCTATGAATCTCGCTCCTTTCCTCTGTCTCCTAGACCATTACTGTGAGGCCCCCAGGGATTGAGAGGATTAGGGCTCTGCATCTGAATGCAACCCTGCCGGCCTTCTACCTGCCACCCCATGGACTCAGCTCTCACAAAAAAACTGCCCCTGAATGGTTAATACTGACTTTGAGATGCCTCTGCCTGAAATTGAAGTGTGGATGGTAGTGCAGAAAGTTAAAAAAGAAACCATGGAATTATGAGTTTCTGCAGCAGCGTTTTCCACATAATTACCAGTGTACTGTATTTGCTACATATTCTGCAGATTTCAACAACAAAAAACTTGATTCTAGTTCAAGCGGAACAAAAGTTACTTAAAGCGTGACAAAGTGTTCCGGAGCAGTGGAAGGCCCTTTGCAAAGATTGACTGGTAATCTTGTAGTTGCTTACAGCTGTATTTGGGTGCTACACTGTGTTATATTCTGACTTCATGGTTATGCATGCCCTGCCTGTAGAATCCTACAGTAATGACATGGTTTGGAATGTTGTCAGTCAAATGAGTCACAGTTGACTGGGCTGAGCTGCCTGCTGGCTGCTCCTGGTGGGGTCTTACTCTGATCTCTATCTCACCTACTTATGGACTCCCTGTGATCTTGTAACTATCTTCAATAAAACCTCTTTGAATCATCTCAACCAGCGTGGACTTGATCACTACAATTTTTGGCGACGATCTTAAAAAGAACCCTCATCTATCATCTCTTCAAACCTCAAGATAATTCAAGTACAGACTCTACAGCTTCTCAAGCTAAGCATCTACTTTCAACTGGCATCCTTGACCCCACCAGTGACCTCCCATCCGTCGCCCACAGCAGTCTGCCAGTTGTTCTGTGCTGTGCCTTCAGTGAGGGTAAGCCTACTTACTAAAGCCTACGCTTTGTGCTGTGCCTTCAGCCAGGGTAAGCCTACCAATGTCTGCCTGCCAACGTCTGCGTCTTATGCTGTGCCTTCAGTGAGGGGAAACCTGACACTCTTCAAGTCTTCAAGCTTGCCACCACCTGTATTCTGTGCTCTGCCTTCAGTGAGGGGAAGCCTGTTTTACCCTTTTCAGTGCCACACATCAACGTCTACACTGTCTGGTGAAGAAGTGTGTTTTTTTTTTCATGTGTGTGCCAAACATGGTTTGTCTTCTATCTGGATGTCTGTTCCATTCAAGTATCCTGTACTTCTGTACAATCCTGCGCTTCCCATAGTCATTCAAGTATCCTGTACTTCTCTGCAATCCTGCGCTTTCTATAATTGCTGCAGCTTCAAGTGATCTTATTTATTCAACGTACTACTTTGAAAAGGTGTCTTTTCCCTGCTACTGCTACTGTGTCCTCCTACTTTGGGACTGTGAACCTGTACACCACCTGAAGAGTGCGTTTCGCATACTTAGTGTGGTGTGACTCAACCTACGCTCGGACAAGAAGCTGTTAGATTTGTTTTGGGCAGTGCCAGAGGAAAGTGGGCATCCTACATTGTTAAGTCAACTCTATCGTTAGAGATATGCACTGTACTATGTTTGTTTATGTGGTCTAATTTGGCTTACAACGTACAGCTGCTGCCATTCAACAGAAATCTGGTTATATCGCACTAAGGCAAGCTGTCTTTGTTTCACGCTGAAGCTTTGACTCGTTTCCACATGTATCTGGAGAGTTATTTTTTTTGAAGCTGGGATTTATGGTCACTGACAGCGTATGGGAGCAAGCGCAATCTACCGTGGCTGCCTGTATTTTCTCCAATTGGTGCGAGCACTTTGGTGATCTGTGCATTGCCTCTAATAACACAGTCGGCGATAGTGGGTAGTGCCATCTAATTACAGGTCAGATTTTTTTTTTTATGCCTGCTCGTGTTTTCGTTTAAAAATTAAATATAGGTATTTTCAAAGCGCTTTAGCACTCATTTCAGTTATTGCCGTTGTCTTTGCAACAGTTAAACACGCCGCGAGGCACTTCTCACCTCGAGCCTTGGTCGCGTGGTCTTACTTCAGCTGGTCTCCTAGTTTCCAAGGAACTGCCTCTATGACGATTCCTCTTCATTACTGCTGCTGCTTGGCAATTTTTAAAGCACGCCAGTGCCGTAAGCCACCCTGCAGTGCGTGACACAGCGTGCTGCCATTTTGGGTTTGTCCCAACACCAGTGTACATCGGCGAAGATCTCAACCATGTTTTGGAGCCAACCACGTTGTCCGTGTTTATAAAGTTTTATCGTTGCAGCTTTTGCAGTTCCTTCGCTACAGGTACTGTTTCTGCTTTAACACTTGGTGACTCCTACGTGTTATCATATTTGGGTTGCTGGATGAACGTGCTAACGTTCGAAATTGTGGACTGAACTTTGTTTTTGCGCAGCTATGTTCTTCTGTTTTCTTTGCCAGCATTTCGCTGCCATCTAGTGGCTAAAGTAGTTTGGAGACGTTTCACATTATTTACAAGATGACTTTGACCACGCATGGCATCAGTTATGTTTCTGGTTTTGAAAAACTGTATGCATGTTCTCTTTACAGTTGTAAAGGTTACAGTCTTTTTGCAGCAGTGCGGGTTCCTACCTGTACGCTTTCTAATGTAGCTGTCTACAAGGTGCGTCTATGCAGAGTTTGCAGTCATTTCGCATTAATCAATTTGCGGGTTCCTACCCGTGCGCTTTCTAATGTACCTGTCTACAAGGTGCGTCTATGCAGAGGTTACTGTCCTTTCGCATTAATCAATTTGTGGGTTCCTACCCGTACACTTACTGATGTTCCTCCCTTCAGGGTGTGTCTATGTGCGGTTATATTCTGCGTCAACACCTCATTGCTTGGGTATGTTTGTTTCTATCCCCGTGACAGGCACTCCTGTGACTGTTACATTATATTTTGTTTATTGTGCAATTTGTTGACATTCAAATGTTTTACTTGTACATGCTCAGTGGGACCATTTTCTCTCACGAAGTCACAGGTACGTTGGCGGCAATGTTATTTCTTGACTTACGCAAGCCTGAAGTATTTTCAAATTGTAACATTATCTAGCGCACAACATGTTTGCCTCTACAGGAGGTGTTTCAAATGGGGCACATTCCATTTAGTGCACAACAAATGACCTCCACTAGAGGTGAGTAGTATGGGTCACAGTCCCATCACTGCAGTGTACGACATTTGACCTTTACATGAGGTGTGTCGTTCTTCTCAACAGTGCACAACATTTATTGTCTTTACCCGTTGTTGGGTATTAGAGTTTAGTCTCTTCACAACCGTGCACAAATATTTTAATGTGGTGTGTTTATTGGGTTTTATCTCATTAGTTTAGTGCACAGTGTGCACCCGTTCATCACCCGTTTTTTTATTTCCTTCACAGGGGATTTGGGCTTAATACATTTATCCTACATAGGGTGTGTTTGACCCCTTTTGGTGCACAACATTGTTCTACCTCTCTCCAGGGAGCTATGCATGGGTGTAATTAAATATATGGGTTCTCACCCATACCATAGGGGTATTAACGCTAGGTTTTGTTCTGATTTTATTTCCTATTTTTTTTACACTCAAGGCGACTATGCATAGGTCAATGTCCCTTTGCAACTCATGTGTTTTACTGTCACTAGAGATATGTTTTGGGTGTACAGTTTACAGTCCAATTTGCTCCACGCAGAGTGTACGTTATGGGCGTCAGTCCCATCTGTTTATTTGTGCATGAATCAATCAATCTGACACACTGTCTGGCGAAGAAGTATGTTTGCTCATGTGTGTACAAGTCAACTAGTTTTCATCATATGCAGAGGTTATTTCCTTATTTCAAGCATTCTTGGCATTTGTTTTTGATTGTCTGCTTGATTTTGTGTTCCTTGTCGAGTGAAGTGCTCGTCTAGACTTAGAGGCCTGATGGATATTGTGTATTCAACCGAGTATTGTGCGTTCAATTGTTACAAGGGAAATACATTTTCTTTTACGTTTTAAGTATTTGATTTTCAGCGAGGCTACATGGGAGTTCAACCGCTGTTTTTTTAAAAAACTCCTCGTGCCTCTCTACCACGCACATTATCTCGCACTCAGCCATACAGAGCTTCTCTTGCCTCCGTGGTGTTTGTGCACAACGTCTAGGTTTCTATCCTGGGTGTTTCGTCATCGGTGCATGTGCAGCTTAACAGACTTTCACACAAGGTTCATGGTTTGATTAATATTTTGTCTCATAGTACATTATGTGTACATCCACTATGCACAATCGATTGACCTCTCCGGAGGTGTGTTAGTTAGGTTTTTGCCTTTCATCCTGTACGTAACATATGACCTCCAGTCGAGGTGCGTCCTAACTTGGACATTACATTACATGATGTATACATTCACTACAATGCATGTTCTTGTTTCACTTAAGGTGATGTTTTTTAAGGTGATTGACAGTTTGTATTGGTTAATAAGTTAGGAAAAGTCACACGTACATGTCTTATTTAGTAAATAGGTGATTGAAAGACAGCAACCGAGTATTCTGTCTATTCAGTATTATCTTAACATTTATATTAAGAAGTGTATTGTGTGGCGTGGTATAGTGTTTATATCATCTTCGCAAAGTCCTCATGCATATTTGTAATATTTTTTTTTTATAGTGAACTATGTTTTCCACTGTTTCTGCTCAAATGCTTATATGCGCCATATAGATACTGGGGTACGTTAGGCATGTTTATGTCTTGTCCCTTATGCAAGGGTGCCTTGTGTTTTCTAAAGCTCGGGTGAGTAGTCGCTCACCGGCGTGGGATCACCGGTCTGTCTTCATCACTTTTGTCCATGGACTTTAGGTATACACCAAGTTGGTAAACACTGTCAAGTGTCCATTTCACTATCCTGTTTGCACTTTCTATGTAAAGGTTCTCCATCAAGAGTTTTTTTTTTGCATGCTTCTTGCTTCTCTACTCTAGCTCTGTATTGTGTTTCAGTTGTACAATGATTTTCTTGGTTTTACATTGTGAGTTCAAGGACCTGAAGTTCTCACTTTTGGAGTCCATTGTTCATTAGTTATTTTCACATTACAGTCTGTTTTCACCTTTTGGGTCTTAGTCCCTTTAGCACATTTGTGCATTATATTGGTATATTGTTGTTAACGTTCTTCACATGCTGTTCAAAGATTCTTTGGTCATGATCCATATACTGTCTTGACATTGACGAAGTTGTCTTTTTGTTATTGTAACTGGTTCCCTTGTTCTTCCTTTTCTTTGTAAAAGGGAGGATGGGTTGTGCCTATTTTCTTCGCTTCATTCTTCTCTTTACTTTGATATGTTCTATTCGCTTCATTCTTCTCTTTACTTTGATATGTTCTATTCTCGCTCGCTCTCCCCTTTCCTTTTCTTTCCATTTATTTCTTCTGTTTTTCCTCTTTCTGGTTTCTTCTTCCTGTTTCTGTCATGGTTGTTCTTTCGTTTATATGGGAGAAAAGGGGGTATGTTATATTCTGACTTCATGGTTATGCATGCCCTGCCTGTAGAATCCTACAGTAATGACATGGTTTGGAATGTTGTCAGTCAAATGAGTCACAGTTGACTGGGCTGAGCTGCCTGCTGGCTGCTCCTGGTGGGGTCTTACTCTGATCTCTATCTCACCTACTTATGGACTCCCTGTGATCTTGTAACTATCTTCAATAAAACCTCTTTGAATCATCTCAACCAGCGTGGACTTGATCACTACAATCTGGTACTAATGAGGTGAAATATTTCCCCTGATAGTGTTACCATGAGTTAAAATGACAAAATAATGTAGTAATGCTAACCACAAAATGTGGCGCATTGTGCCGCATAATTTACCTTTTCTTGCTGCATAATTTAGTCAAACCTTCCGCATAATGTTGTCCTCTTCTGCTGAATAATTCCAGTGGATCTGCTTAAAGCTTAATGGTGGCAAAGATCTATTCTTTTTAAGATGTAACGTAAAGGAGTTATCAGCTGGGATCTGGACTAGTGGAGACACTTACAAAAATGTCTGCATTTGACACAGTTTGATTACTTATTACTAAAAAGTATGTTTTGTAAGAACTTGTTTTATCTCAATCACTGCGTCATGTTGCAGCAGCCTAGCTTAGAGTATGTAAATACTGTTTTAAAAGAATGACTTACATATTCACTGTCCTTTCTGCTTCAGGCTGGGACCTCATAGCACTATAAACAGGGCCATTGGAATTATGTGGCAGGAGAAGACCAAATTCTGCAGCATGGTTGACTAAATTCTGCAGCAAGCAAAGGCGAATTATGCTGTATATTTTGTGATAGCATAACTGCGCTATTTTGCTATGTTTACACTTGTTAACATTGTCCTGGCCTCTATTGCCCCTCATAAGTAGCACATTAACACCCACATATAGCAATAAGCAACAGAAAGGTGACCAGTCAACCTTTAGAAAGGGCCTTCCACTGTGAGGTAACATGTGTTGCTGCATTTTTCAATCTGCAAATTATACAGCTGACGATGGATTTTGTGGCAAATGCGGGAAAACCATAACTATGCGCTGTGAGTGCAGGGTGAGAATGAGGAGTGAGTTGTCTGAATGCAGGGTGAATTCCCAGACACTTGAAGTTAATCAGCATGTTATTGACGGGGCGTAGGGTTTCAGATATAAGTTAAACTATTGCTACTAAGGAATTAAATCAGGGAATCGAGGCTGAAGGAAATAAATAATGTGCTGATCCTGCAACAAACTTCCAGTCTTATGATTAGGGTTGCCAGCTCATTATTTTGATGTTGCAGACGGTACAAAAATAAACAGTCACCTAAAGCCCTATTTTCAGCTCTTACCTGAGCGTACTTCGAAAAGCAAATATAAAGCACTTTTAAATGTGTTCTAGGGCTGCCTGAATGTTTCATGACTGAAAATAAAAGGAACAGACAGAAAGTCACATTACAAATGAATACATACTTTTTTATTTAAGACTCTATTTAGTGTCAAAGCAAGGTCTCTGCAGGCTCTTTAAACATACATGGCTGGCATTTTTTATATTCTTTTTCATGAAATGCATTTTCACACTACAGCAGTATATTTAAAATACAAATGTAAGGAGGAATAGGCAGAGTAGGGGCCCATGGGGTACTGGAAAAATGAAAAAAAACCAGTCTCCGTAACCAGTTTCCAAAGGTATGCAAATGGTCTTTAAAGACCTGTGAAAAACCGGGACGTGCTGTAGACTCAGACTCCAGACACTGCCCAGCCGAGCCCCCAGCAGCACACCCACTGACCTCTGGCCCCACAGCACTCTGAGGGCTTCGGAGTAAATGAAGACAGCCTGGAAATGCATTCCAGGCGTCTTCATTTACATGTGCTTGCAGAGGCCTTTGCGGCCCCCTGGGAACCCATCCACGCCCCCCTGGGGGGCGCACCCCACAGTTTGAAGACCTGTGGCTTACAGGAACTGGCACATTGTCTCAACCATACTATGCATCTTCGACACCAGCCTTCACAGTGCAAGCCCCATCAACATGATTGGTGAAGGATCATCGACGCAGTAGGACCTCGCACCCCAGCCTCTCTGCATTTCGGAACCGACGCTTCCCTTGGCTGCGCTACTCTTCTTTGACACAGATCCAAGGCAACGCCCCTCAACCAGAATTTAAGGTACTTTGTTTCAGTGGGCCTAACTGGATCCCTGTAGCCCCATCACTGTCGGCCTGAACTTTAGACATTGTCCCGGTTCTGTGGGACCAGATATCCCCAATACACTTCTTGGCGCTATTTATACTTAAAACTTTAAAATATTAACTCTTACTTATTGGATTTGTGTTGTTTGGGTTTTGTTTTATTTATTAAATTCAGATGTTTTGCAGAAATACTTTTCAAACTGCCTCTACGTTAAGGCTGACTGCTTTGTGCCAAGGGTGAGCACAGGTTCATTTAGGGTTTACCTGACACCCTGACTGGGTTTGTGGTTGCTGCTTGACCAGAGCTAATACCCCAGTCAACCAGTACCCCAATTTCTAGCATCGCCCATGACACAAGTGAGACCTTTGTCCAATATGTGTTTTTATCCAACAGCGCTGTGCATGCTGGGGCTTTAATTTTCTCATTTTCAATACATGCATTAGCACTAATGTCCTTGCAAGTAGGTTCCGGTTTCCTAAAAAGCCAAAATGGAGTTATATCCACAGTGCTCAATTTGTAAAAATATAAGTGCAGGGGCCAAAAGATTTTCGTAGGAGTCTCCTGTTGGTGTTGCCAAATGTTGAGGTTGAAAAATACTAAGGCTGCCTAGTCTTGTTTCACCTTTTATGTTTCTTCCACCAGTTACACTTCTTGAGTCTCTCTCACTCTTACATATTTTCTTCCTTGCATTATCCCATTTTAACCGATTTCTCCTCTTTCTATTGCTTCTTGTGTGTGTGTTTTCTGTCTTTCTCTCTCTTACTGTGGGTCAAAGTCTGGTGAAGAAGAATAAGTCCTGGCCCACAAAAATGAGAGCGAATGCCCATAGGCAGCAGCCTCAGGCACAAATAAGCAGTATAAGTCCACTTGGAAGTGGTGAAGATGTCAGATGGCCCATGATATGTGTGACGTCTTCAGCCAATCCTGATCTCATATCCAACACCACACTGTTTACTGGAACTTGTATGGCCAGATCTAGAATCCAAAAATACAAATTAAAAGTCATAGCATTAAACAGGGTGTTACCAGAAAACGATTGTCACAGGTGACATAGAGCCACTTGGCAATTATGGTTTTAAGCACCAAACAGAAGATCTTAGTTACATCACTAGTAGTGTATTGATCTGAGAAATGCAGGTGGGTGGAGGTTTGGTAGACACAGAAGAAAGACTGTGTTATGTGGCCATGTACGCTCATGGCCCTCCTACAGGAAAGACTCTTCGACAGGCGCCCCCTCTTCTTGCTTGCTGCTTTTGTGATCTTCTTGGGTGGTTGCTCAGCTGCTCTCGGCTGTTGGTGTGTTTAGTGTGCTGTTGGCCTAGAGGTGAGGGTGGAGGAGAGGTGTGGACTCTGAAGTGAAGATGGCTCCAGTGCAGCTTACAGCCTCGCTGCCGGGTTTGAGCCTAGTGGAGTCACCAGGAGCGGCAAGTGAATAAATGGCGTGATAGGCGTCACCCTCCTACCCTGACAGAGAAGCAAGAAGAGAAGAAACACTGAGCACTTGGGACTAATTGACCACTTGCTGCTCGGTGATAAAGTGAGCCAAATCAGTTTTTTTCCCTATGGACGGCTAGAGATAGATTTTGGACATGTCACCATCTACAGCGGTGACATCATAGTAGAGACCGTGTGTGATTTGAAAAGCCATCCAATGGCCCAGGAAGAGTTACCAGCACTCCATTTACTTTTATGGCTGAGGGTGAGTCAGGCCCAGTGCATTTTCACTTCCGAAGAGTCCTGAAGCTGAGCCTGACTCTCCTGGTTTATCGCAGCATTGTCCATTAGAAGACTGGACCCAGTATAAGCAAGGAACATACACAGAAATGGACTGAAAATAAGGAGTGCTCAGAGCAATGTACTTGTGATCTAGGTGGACCAGAGACATTGAAGCATTTTATGCTGCAATGTATGAAGTCTCATGATAAGGAAGCAATTGCTTCACCCTTTTTAGAAGTCTAATGCAAGATGCTTCCATTTACCGTGGAACAGAGATTAGCCGGTAAGATTGCGCAGGAGTGCGCCAAGATAGTGAAGTCCGGCACCGGTGCCCCCTTAACCCCCACCCAAGATAGGGACCCTGACAAAGACTCTAGGGACGGCCCTCCCTCTCCCAAGAAGAAGTGTGACTCGGGGTTGACAAGGACGCCTTTGCACGTCTCATGAAAGTCTTCCTAGCAAAGACCTCACAGGTAGAGCCCCCACAGGAGCTCCCACCCCCTGATTTGGCTTCCCTCCAGCCAGACTCGCAGCAAGCCCAAGAGGAAGAGTCCCCTGAAGAGTCGATGAGGACGCAGGTTCCTCGAGGTCGTGGCGGCCGTCTGGCCCTCCTGAGCCCCCTAAAACAGGTATGTCAGACATGTTGGACCTGGACAATACTGTCCACCCATGGTCAGCTGAGTGGACCCCCGCAGATAAAGTGGCGCAGTATGTGGCGACACGTCTCAGAAAACCTTTGGAGAACTAAGCCCATAGTAGACCCGGGGCGGAGTGCCCTCACCCCACGTTGGAGGGGAAGGTGGTGCTTACGCCGGATATAGATGCTAAGTTGGCCAAGTTTTTAGCGAAGTTCATTAAAGACCCCAAAAAGGGGATAGATCGGTCCTGGCGGGCTTGCCAGGACAAGCTCCTGGATGTCATTGGTCCCATGACCAAAATATTGGACATGGACAAAGAGGCCCGAGTATCCGGCTCCCTGATTGCCCCGGACGTTCTCTCGGCTTGGGCGCAGCGAGCCATCTGTTTCATGGGGAATGCAAACTGCGCCCTGTCGCCGAAACGCCAGTTGTCCATATTAATTAAGGTGGACCGCAAGATAGGCGACTTGGCATCCTCGGAGGCGGGAGCAGTAGCACAAGGGGGTTTGTTTGGTGAACCTTTCATCAATGAATTAGACAAATTTGTCACGACTTTTACAACCCTCGACAAGGCCCAGACGAGTATCAAAAGAGTGTTCCACTCTTGGGTTTTCCAAGGGGCCGGTCGTGGCAGGGGCTGCACGCCCGGCCGTTTTGCATCCCTAAACCCCCATCCTCGGGGGCAAGGCTCCAGACGTAGGCAGTACCAGGCAATGCCGAACTTTAACAACTTCTACCCAACAAGGGGTCAACGCTTCAAAGGCCGCGGAGGATACAAAGGTGGTAACAACAGAGGCTCCAACGGTGAGTGTCTTGCCTTCAGCGCAGTTGCGGGTAGGGGGCCGGCTGGAGCAGTTTCTCCCCGCTTGGGAGGCGATTACAGGGGACGCTTGGGTTCTCCAGATGGTGCAGGGGTTCCAAATAGAGTTATACGGCTCCCCCTGCCAGTTCGCCCGCCCTCAGCCAATCTCCTTTTCCTCCACCGATGCAGCAATGATAGACGAGGAGGTGGCCAATCTCTTACAAAAAGGGTCAATTTGTCGCACGGAAGTTCACCCAGAGGGTTTCCACAGCAATATCTTTTTGGTCGTCAAGGCTGATGGGGGTCGGAGACTGGTCATCAACCTCAAGGAGTCCAACGAGTGGCTTGTGTGCCGCCACTTCAAGATGGAAGGTATCCATCTCCTCAGGAAAGTGCTATGTCCATTCGATTGGAGGGTGCGCCTGGACCTGAAGGATGCGTACCTGATGGTTTAGATTTTCCTTCCCCACCGGCGATTCCTCCAATTTCTCCGGCGCAAGCAGGCTTACGAGTTCCTAACCCTGCATTTCGGCCTCTCGTCCGCCACTTGGTGCTTCACCAAAGTACTCAAGCCAGCGGTAGAATTTTTGCGCTCGCAAGGAGTCCAGTTAATTGTTTAACTGGACGACATGCTTATCCTAGCGCGGTGCCCCTCAAAGTTCGGGAGCACCTTCAGATGGCAGTGGAACTTCTTCAAGACTTGGGCTTCGTGATGGATGTATGATGTTACAACGCGTGTGTTTCCAACGCGTGCAGTTACATCGCGGTTTTTACAACGAACGCATGTAACCACGCGATGCCATTACAACGCAAGTCTTTACATCGACTTGCGCTAGATGGCGTGCTAACATTAGAAAAGCGTAATTTACTATTCCAACTCCAGTCCACTTAACAGTAGGGAAGGTGTTGGGATAGTAAACTACACTATTTTTAATGTTAGCACGCCATCTAGCGCAAGTCGATGTAAAGGCTTGCGTTGTAATGGCATTGCGTGGTTACATGTGTTCGTTGTAAAAACCGCGATGTAACTGCACGCGTTATCAAAGTTTCGTTGTAAAGGTTGTTTCCCCTTCGTGATCAACGAGTGGAAGTCGCTCCTAGTCCCAACGCAGCAAGCTATTTTTCTGGGTGTCGTCATAGACTCCACCTCATCGTCTCTGAGTCTCCCCTCGTGGAAGATCGCGAAGATCCGACACGAGATTCAGCAAACTCTAGCCAGGCAACAAACCTCTTTGAGGCAGATCGGGTGACTCATGGGTCTACTCTTGGCCTCGATCCAGGCGATATTTCCTGGCCCGTTACACTACCGGGCCCTGCAGCGCTTGCGCACTCATCATTTGAGGAGGGGTCTCACGTACTCCGAAGTAGTTCATCTGACAGACGAAGTGGAAGAAGAGTTGGAGTGGTGGCTAGCGCATATGGAGGCCTGGAACGGAAGCGCTATCTTCAGTTCCGTTCCCGACTTCGTGATAGAGTCCGATGCCCGCAGGGCAGACTGGGGCGCTCGGTGTGGGGATTTCTCCACCAGCAGAAGTAGGTCTCCTCAAGAACAATGCCTGCATATAAACAGCCTGGAACTCTTGGCAGGGTGCTTTGCAGTCTGCTGCTGGACCAAAGATCGGATTCAGTCCTCTGTGCTCCTAAAGATGGACAATGTCTCTGCGGTAAGGTACATCAACCATCTGGGAGGCACCAAGTCTTGAGCCTTGGCGAACATGGCCAAGGAGTTCTGGAACTTCTGCCTCGACAACCAGGTCTTGGTGACGGCAGAGTACCTTCCAGGACGAGGCAACCAGGTAGAGGACTGGCATTCCCGCTATGTGCGAGTTGCCAGCATCTGGAAGGTGAACCTGCAGGTCTTTCACCTGCTAGCGGATCGATGGGGCCCCTTCTCAATCGACCTGTTTGCATGCCAGCACGGCAATCAGCTCCCGTGGTTCTTCAGTTGGAGACCTGATCCGCTGGAGGTGGCAACGAACGCATTTACTCAGGATTGGAGTCAGGAAAACAGGTATGCGTTTCCTCCGTTCTCAATGATCACGCGGACAGCGGTCCTGGTCCACAGACAAAAGGCAACGGTGGTTCTGGTAACGCTGCTTTGGAGGTCGCAAGTTTGGTTTCTGGTTCTTCTGGAACTTTCTTTGGCTTCTCCAATCCGACTTCCCCACTTTCCTCGCATTCTGACGAATCCGGAGGGCAAGCCACACCATCTGGTGGAGGAGGGCTCGCTACACCTCATGGCCTGGTGGATTACAGGCAAAGATGGAGGCTCCCAGGCCTTTCGAGACACACTTAATTTTTACTCTCCAGGGCCTGGGCCGACAGCACGTTCATACGTTACCGGTCCACATGGACGCGATAGGTATGTTGGTGTATGTGAAGGGAAGTGGATCCCGTGTTTGCAGATTTGACTCACGTCCTCAATTATCTGGCAAGTTTAGCAGAGAAAGGCTTCGCCTATCGGTCCGTCAATACCCTTAGATCCGCCATTTCAGTGAGACACGTTCCAGTTGATGGAGCACCGCTAGGCGAGCACCCTTTTGTTTGCAAGCTATTACGAGGGATCCGTTTGTCTCTTCCCCCAGAACCCCAATACTCGGTCCTCTGGGACGTCAACTTGGTGTTGAATCTCTTCTTATACTGGCAACCCAGCCGGTTCCTATTGTGGAAAGAAATGTCGGCAAAGCTGGCTATGCTGCTGTGTCTTGTTTTCTGCAGGAGAGTCTCTGATGTCAGAGCCTTAGACATTACAGCAAGAGTTTTTTCCCCAGACAGGGTGACATTTACGGTGAGTAGGTGCACCAAGTCGAACACCCGCACGATTTCTTATCCAGCTTTTGCAGATTCCCCGAAACTCTGTGTGCTACAATGCTTTAAGGCCTATGAGGAGGCTACGGAGGAAGTCCGTCCACCAGGTGAATGACAACTCCAGATAGCACATCGGAAAACCTTTCAAAGCGGTTTCTTCACCCACAATAGCCCGCTGGGTCAGATGGGTAATGCAGGAGGTGGGCAATAATACGAAGGCATTCGGGGTCCCATTCAGCATGGGGGCAATGGCCTTCAAGGCCTTCAGTCTGGGCGCTCGTTTGGAAGATCTCATGAGAGCGACAGACTGGTCCTCGGCCTCCACATTTAAGAGATTTTATTTTAAACCGGTGCTGAATGTGGCCCAGGTGGTGGTGAGTAAGCTTTGAAGGAGCATAATCCTCGCCTCCGGTCCTGACATAGAATGTAATTTGCCTAGCCTAGGCAAAGGTAAGTTTCAATACTATTAAGGACATAGAGGCGAGGTTTATCCCTCCCAGCAACCAGAATGGATGCGTACCCACCCGTATGGGAGTAAGTAACCTTCATTGTGACTTGTTATATGGTACAGTCTTATAGTGTGGCTTTGCTCATATGATACTGTGTATGTGTTAATCTGATGTATCAACCGAATGGCATTGCCAATGCTGACGCATACTATCTTTCTAGGTAATGAGGGATCGAAGCAAAATTCATAACGGAGAGAATAGCATGACTCGACAGAAGAAAGAGGGATTACAGGAGGTGACAAGGAATGTTATACAGCCTGGAGAGTGAACACTATGAAAGGACTAATGAAGTTGCTGTTTGATTTTTCCCTGGTGTCATGGGAAATGTAGTTTTTGCTTTACTGTTAATGGCTGCTGTTTATGAATTTGGCAATTAAAGTGAAGAAAGATAAAGCATAATCCTCGCCTCCGTGTCCTTAATAGAATTGAAACTTACCTACTCCGAGGCTAGGCAAATTTCTACTCAACCACTTGTGGTTGGTTGTTGCATTTATATTAATCAGCCATTGGTGGTTGGGGGCGGAGATTGCTCGCAACGAAGATGGCTGCTTGAACTGAAAGCTCTGCATCGTCATCACACATTCCTGCACGAATCCGGCATCTGCGTGGTCTATAAGACTGGACTTGAGCAACCGCCTGTTCCGGTGGGCCTCGGGAGTGTGATGAGTCGATTCTGGTCCCTAAACTCCCACTAGCGAATGAGCAGGCTGACTCTGCCTGTTGCGACTCTGCATTGGGCCGCGATCCCCGGACTGTCGTGGCAGGGGAGCGGCGGCCCGAGACCCTGCGGCTGCATTGTTCCCGGGCGCTCCTGGTGTCGGAGCAGACACAGCGTGCATCGATAGTGCTGGCGGTGGCTACAGCACACCTCGATGCCTGGAAAGCAGCGTACCTGAAGGATCCCGAGGTCCACGGTGCCGGGAGTGTACGGGAAGCCTTGGAGGCCTGAACGGTGGGGCCGGCGGCAGAATAGGGCCCGGCGCCATCACTAACGGAGGCTCTCTTCCTGAGCGGGGATGCGGAGGCCCAGCTCGCTTGATGCGGTTCCCTGAGGTGATCTGCGGCGGAGTGAGGACAATAAAGACACCCTGGGCACACTGAGTAAGGCGGAGGGCCTGCGAGCTCCGCGAGGGCGTGGCTGGTGAGGCTGGACATTTTGATGCCTGCACATGCTGGGGTCTGCCCGATGTACATTACAGTTCCTGTGGCAGCCTAGAGGAATTATTGTCTGGGGGCAGAGCCGGCCCTAGAGAGTCATGGCGCACTGTGTGTACTCCTGCTCCCGCTGACGCAAGTGGCAAATAACAGAGAGTGGGCACCAGGAGTGGATCGGGTTCCTTGACGGTGCTTGGGTGGGAATCCTGGAGAAAGCTGCACCATCTTGCGCAGAGCACTACAAGGCTAGAATTGAATGCGAAGGCGCCTGGTGATATCGGCAAAGGGAAAGCTTCTTGTTGTTCGTCCCGGGAGGGGCCGGTTTCTAATCCCAGCAACATGATCCCTTCTGTCTGAGCCTGCACAGGAAGCTGCCTGGGGAGGCAGTATCCCCTGGTCAAGGCAAGGGGCGTAGCCGCTTGCAGTGGTAGCTGACCGGGAGTGCCCTTTGGTGCTAGAATTCAACCCCTGGCACGTCTAGGCTTGTCTAGTCACCTGAGTGGTCGAAGAAGTCATGACGTTTGGTCGGCGTCTTTGTCGGGGTGGCCTACGACAGTCGCTCTGTGATGGGGCACATCTGAAGAGCTGTTACGCTCCTGGCTCACTCTGGTCAGTACACTAGACTGTGACAGCGGGTGGAGGCAAAGGACGTAACTCGGAGCGATCCGCTCGACGGTGGCTACTCAACTGGTTGACTGGCGAACATAGGTCCTGGTGGTTGCTGTGGACCGGCCATGATGGGTAGAGTGGATAAGACACAGCCTAAACTTGCATTTGATCAAAGGAAAACTAAAGGACGGGAAAATGCCTCAGAAGACGGGGACAACACGCAGGAACAGGCCCAAGAGGAGGCAGATGGAGACATCTGCACTGTGCTGGCTGCAATGGAAAAAGGCTTGCAGAGCAGTCTCTCTGTTCTGGGGTTCTACACTGGACTCCCTTTCATACCGGATGCATTGAATGTCCGAACGAATGGACAAACATGCAGAAAGGCTGGATATGACAGAACCCCCGGTTCCAAGAGGTGGAGGTAGCATAGACAACAATGGACACTGAACACAAGCAAATGGGGAGGGTGCTGCAAGTTTTGCAGGACAAGACTGAGGACCTTGAAGCGCATTCCCATCAGAACAACTTAAGGATCATGGGCCTTCCAGAGCTGACCCAGACCAGCAACATGGAAAAATTCATTGAGAAGCTGCTGGTGACACTAGTTGGAAGTGAAACGTTCTCTCCCATATTGGTGGTAGAGAGAGCACACCGCTCTCTGGGCCCTCGCCCCGCTCCTGTTGCTCCCCCCAGGCCGATAACAGCGAAACTGCTGAATTATCGGGACAGGGACTCGGCGCTGAAGGTTGCCAGGGAGAACGAGTCATTGCAGTATGAGGGTTCCAAGATATCTTTATACCCGGACTTCACGATTTGAGTGCAGGAAGCGCGCATACAGTTTGTGCCACCGAAGCGGCAACTACGGGATCATAATTTGGACTACGCCATGCTGTACCCGTCAAGACTTTGCGTCAATCGGCAGGGCCAATCACAAATCTTTACTGATTCAAAAGTTCTACAGAAAGCCCTGAAGGAATGGTCTAAAGAAAAGCGTTGCAGCCCGGAGCGGAGTTCCTTGGAGGGGGCAGCTGACGGTCGAATGGACGAACAGGACTGAACTCTGGACTACATCTGTTGCAGATAAGAGATCCCATATGTGTCCGGGTGGGACACGTATGGGATATCATGGGGTCACAAAAGAGTAAGCTTGATTGAATGTGATACAGACAATTGGAGAGCATCCCAGAGTTGGTTGTGCTATAGTGTTATTTGCAGTGCAGTCAGCTCTTAGTGGGAGTTCCATTAAGGTACTTTTTGTGTGAACAGATATAATGATGCGGGGGCGGGGGCATTTTATAGAAGATGCACTAAATTTGCTTGATGGCGAGTGGGGAGGGAACCTGGTCTGGTTCGGGGTTCGGTCATATTACCCTGCTAGGCGGGCAACATCCGCCCACGAGTGTGCTACACACCTTGGGACTGTACTGAGGGGGGTGTTTCTTGGTTCAATGTTATGTTGTTTTGAGTTGCTGAACATTCAGATGGTGAATGGGGAATGTTTTATGAATTTCGTCAAGGCACAGTTGGCGTGGGTGGGGGGAGGGAGGGCATTGAGACTAAGAAAGTATGGCAATTTTCACGTTCTATTCATTCTTGTTCATGGTGAGCACACAGCCTATATGTTTCAGTGGCAGGCCCAGCGAGGCAGACAATCCACACCCCCATCACAGTTCTCAGTAGGCCCAGTAGTAACGCAACTAGTAGCAGGCTTTGAGCACTCATTTGGAACGTGCGAGGCCTCAATGACCACAGGAAACTCAGAAAGGTCCTGGCCTACTTGGCGAGACACAAAATTGATGTTGCACTACTGGAAGAGACACACCTGCCCCTCAATAGCCCTATGCTGCGCAGTAGGGGATTGCAGGGAAACATACACGCAGCGGGTTTCACCACACATGCATGAGGAGTGCTTACATGGGTGAATCCAAGGCCACTCTTAAACTCGAACCATTAGACACAGACAAGGACGGACGATTTGTGATCTCCAGGTGTAGGGAAAAGGGAATGGACCTACTTATAGTTAACATATACGGCCCAAATTTTGACAATCCCAACTTTTACACTGCATTGTCAGAAAAGGTTTGCTTACGCGGGGAGGGGCAACAGCTTTGGGGTGGAGACCTCAATTTAGTCATGAATCCACGGAAGGATAGATCAGGAGGTCTGGAGAGGCATATCACGGCGACAGCGTGAACTGTAGAGGACGCAATGGTACAGTTTAACTTGTGTGATGTGTGGCATCAGAGATACCCAGAAAAAGGGGGATACACACATTACTCAGCATATCATGATTTGCACACCTGAATAGATTATTGGCTAGCAGCCAGGCAGTTACAAGAGAGGACCCGAGCCTGTGAGGTGCTTTCCCATACGCTCTCAGACCATTCCCGAAACTATTAGTATTAGATACCCCCCAGAAGACTATTCCCCTCTTTACATGGAGGTTCCCCCTTTTTCTGTGCTAGATGCGGTTTTTAAAGAGGAATTGACGGAAGCGAACAAAACGTCTTTGCCACAAACGTAGGGTCGGTGGATAGCTTTCAAGTGGTTTGGGAGGTGTTCAATGTATACATCTGTGGTATCACTATGACTAAGCACTCTGGAGTCCTTAGGGCGATATGCAAACAACTTACGGACCTGGAGACGTCACTAGCAAGCCTGGAAGAAAAACTTCAGGTTAGGGCTGATGATGATGTCGCGCAGGAGTTCAAAACACAGTTAGGAGAATATCATGATGCCGCAATAAAGCACCTCGGTAAATACACCACAGCTCGCTCATACGGTGAGGGCGAACAGCCGGGTGCGGTATTGGCCCAATTTCTCAAAATGCGGTGGGAAAAAACAGTAGTTGCAGAGGTCAAGGCAGCCGAGGGAGACATACTAACTGAGGAAGCTGCCATTGCAGGCAGGTTTCGGCAATATTATTCAGAGCTCTACTCCACTTGCAGCAGTGGCACTGAGGCGGAAATCTTGGACTACTTAACACATATAAAGCTACCATGGTTAACAAACACACATCGTGAATATCTTATGCGGCCTCTAGAGAGAAGAAATCATCACAGCATTATCGGGCATGAAATCAGGTAGCGCACCAGGAGTGGATGGCCTAACAGTAACTTTTTAAAAGGCCTTCATGGACTTACTGGTGCCGCATTTATCTACAATCTTTGATGAGACATGCGTGACAGGCGGTATGCCGCCCTCGATGAGAGAGGCGATTATTGTAGCAATCTTGAAGCCGGGCAAGCCTCCGGACGAGTGCGCTTCCTATTGTCCGCTCTCATTGATTAATGTTGATTCTAAAATTTTCGCAAAGATTCTAGCAAACCGGTTAGTCTCTCTGATTCCGCTGCTGGTCGCTCCGGAGCAGGCGGGTTTTGTTCCAAGTAGAAACTTAACTTACAATTTGAGAACAATGTTCGGTGTGATGCAGCACACTAGGCTGGGAGATTCAAGCGGTGGCTGTATTTCTCGGCATGGAGAAAGCTTTTGACTCTGTTGAATGGCCCTTTATGCGACAGGTCCTGACGAGGGTGGGGTTGGGGAATGTCTCTACAGCTGATAGGGGTATTATATAGCGCACCCACTGCTAAAATCAAAATCGGTAACCTAGTGACAGATACTATACACATTACTAGAGGCACGCGGCAAGGTTGTCCTCTGTCTCCGATATTGTATGCCTTAGTGGCCAAACCTTTAGCCTGTGCGCTCCGCGAATACCACAGATATAAGGGTATACGATTCCTGGGTTACGAGTTGATCGTATCCCCCTACGCGGACAATACGCTACTATATGTATGAGACCCTGAACATAACCTCTTCGCTGTCTTGCGAGAAGTGGTGCGATTCGGAGCGGTGTCTGGACTCCGAGTTAACTGGCCGAAGTCTATCATATTTCCCTTACACCGGCCACGACCCCATGCGAACCTGACTACCCATTGCAGTGGTCAACAAAATCGGTGAGAGACCTAGGTATCAAGGTCCACACGGACTCTGAGGTAGTATTCAGGGAAAACTACGGGTGGCGATTAGCAAACTAGAAGATGAGGTGGAAAGCTGGATCCGACTGCCACTGTCCCTTCTGGGCAGAGTTTCCATTATGAAAATGGTGATAATGCCCCGTTTTTTGTTCCTTTTTTACTAATATTCCTTTGGTTCTCCCATGCTCCTTTTTTCATCAGCTCACAGCATTGATGGTTAAGTTGGCTTGGGCCGGCAAGTAGGCGCGGGTGAGATGGCAAGTACTTACATTACCGTACCACATGGGGGGGCTGGGCATGCCCTATTTGGACTTATATTACAAGGCAGCACAAAGTGTGCATGCTTACCACTGGATGCATGGCTCACCGGACACCCCCCACTTACGTATAGAGAAAGTTGTGGCCTCCCCTCTCCCATTACCTGCTCTGATGTTTACGCCTGCGTATCGTAGGATGGGGATACTGGACTCAGTGAATGCTACAACACATGCTTGGCACCACCTCCTAAAGCTGCAGGCGGGTGCCATTCTGTATTCCCCGCTTACACCGCTGGATTGGTGTCACTGGCTGCCCCCGTGCAGAGATAAGGGGGTTACACAAGCTCTTAACACAATAGGGGTGCGGGCCATAGGGAACTTGTTTTAAGGAGGCACAGGAAAGAGCTGGGAGGAACTAGGGGCCGGACATTCCGCAGTCACCCTCCTTACTAAATTCCAGTTCCACAGAACACTGCAAGCATTGTTGCATATCCTGGGTAGTGACTTGTTGGAACCACCGGAGCTGTCCGCCATATCCTATGTCATAAAAACTGATTCGCCGACCCGGATAGTGTCTAAAATATACAAACTGACCATGACCTATAGGGAAAATCACTACACTAAAGCCCGTTTGGCTTGGCAGAGAGATTTGGGCAGGGACATAGACGACACTATGTGGACATACTGCTGTGACAGCACGAAGCGCATCTCTTTAAATGGTAAACACAGACTGATCCACTTTAAATATCTAAATAGGGTCTACTACACCCCAGAGATATTGTGTAGGTACGGCCTAAGGGATAGGGCGAATTGCGAACGCTGCAGTGAACAGCTGACCGATTTGTTCCACTTGGCCTGGCTTTGTCCGGGATATCCAAATTTTGGGAATTAGTCGTTAAGGAGTTGGGACAGGTGGCTGATTTGGCACTCTTCCCAGAGCCTGCACTGGCCCTGTTGGGCTACTCCAAACCGATACCTAAAGGGGCTCGTAGGTTGGTTGACATGGCCTTGCTGCTACCTAAGCGCAGGGTGGCGATGTGTTGGTCGCGAGGATCGATCCCTACGATAGCTCAGTGGTCGAGCGACATGTTGTACTGTGGCACGCAAACGGGGAATTTCAGTGACCTTCTCCCACCACGTAGTAGACCTAAGAACTTCTGGGCGTTGTACAAAACACACCTAGCCGCCAGAGATAGGGATACTACATCAACTGCAGTTGTGAACCAAGAGTTGAGAGAGAACAGTTCTGATGAATAGCTGCTCGGGGTTGGGCCTAGTCTTGTGTGTTGCATGCTGATGTTGTGAGGGGAGCATTTGTTTGGTATCTCCATGATTTAATTGCAAGTGGGTCCAAAGCTGGGGTGCTGGAAATGGGATGGTTTGTGGTGTGGACAGATAACAGGATGACATTGGATATGACCGGTCTGCTGCGCTTTGGAATTGTGCTGTATGTTATTTGATCACCAAGTGTTACTGTAATTGCCTTATCGAAGGAACTGAGTCTCATGTTTGTTTTGAACCAAAAACTAATAAAGTCTTTTTTTTTTTTAAAAGAGCCATTGGTTGCTTGTTGCTGTCACTCATGACATTTGTCGCTTACCACCGTACTCAGGCAAATGGCTTGTTGTTGGTGCAGCTGGGAGGTCAGTCCACACAGAGAGGGCAATACGTTTGTATGTTGTGTTAAGAAATTATTTTCAGGAAACGTCTCGGGTTCAATTTAAAGTGAACAACCTAGCATGCCGTGCTGTTAAATTCTGCCTTTCGTTGAGTACCTAAGGGTTAGAAGAGAGCTCCAGTGGCATATAGTGATGGATGGAATACTGGTTCCAACAGGAATACTAGCTGGCAGCACTCAATATCCACAGGTGAACACTCAGCATCTGGGGCATGAGGTGGAGGACATGACCATCCTTAGTGAGAGCAGGTCCAACATGTGCGGGAGAGGCAGCAGAAGCTGAACAGTGAGTGCCAACAGATTGGCATACCAGATCCTCCTTCAGATATGTGGTGATCTGAGCCAGCTGCACTTGATTACACCTCCCTCAGAACCCTAGACAGAAGCAAAATCAATGGAAACATCTACAGAATGCCCCATGACCACCTGAACCCAAAGACTACCCTGAAAACGATTTAAAGGGAAATGTATGACAAAAATTAGGACACTTCCTTTCTGGGACATGGCGAAGAGAGGCATGTATGGACACCCCACTTTGGGAATGTCTGTCATTTTGGGTCCAGCTTCCACTCCTACTTCTCCAAGGAGCAGCAACTTGGAGCAACCACTTTCAGACTGAGGTACTTTGCAAGCTTGTGCATCCACTAAGAAAATTCCCCATTTCTGAGTCCACTGTCCCTGATGAATTGTCTCCCAACAAAGCCTACACAGACCCACCCTACCCTGTTTGTGATGTTGTGGGTGGTGGTGTTGTTGGACAGAATCATAATGGTGTTTCCTGTAATTGAAGGGAGGAATATCTTGATGCCAAAGAGGACCACTCATCTCCAGCACATTTATGTGCTGCCCAGCCATGGATCAAAGTCTCCGCACCTTCATGTCACTCAAGTAGGTGTCCCATTCTAGCTAGGAAGCAAAGGTAGCCTACACCTGCTGAGGGTTGAAGAGGCGATCCCCCCAATAGGTTGCAGAGACACATCCACCAATGCATCTCTAGATGCACAGGCTTCAAGAGTTGTACTCCGGCACCATTGAAGGACCCTCATCGATGTTGTGGCATATGGGCATCATGAGGCCATCAATCCTAGCAAGTGTAGGAAAATACATAAACAGGATCAGAGTCAGAAACATCAATATAGTCCCTTGAGTATCCAAGGAGGAGGGAAAGCCTTTATGTCCAGTACCACTCCTATGAAGGTTAGATAGGCTCTTTCTGAGAGTAATATTAAATAACTGGACGTTACTAACGCAGCATAAGTCATGGAAGAGGGACATAGCGTGCTGCAGGTGCTTTTGAGCAGCCCTGGAGACCCAGTTGTCCAACTATGGAATGCATGTACATCTGACCTCCGTAGTGAAGCTGCCACAGCTGCCAGTACTTTTCATAAAAGTATATGGTGCTATTGTCAGAAAGGCCGAACTGGATAGAGAAACCAGCCCTGGCCATTCCACTTGACCGGCCTGGGAGCGGGGGTTGTGGCTCTGAGAAGCTCTATTTGTGAGCACCGATACCGCTTTTATTTTGCTAAATGGGGCCGAAAATGCAGCACTACTGCAAAACTGGCCACCAGTGACAAAACCGGCCCCCACGGCCGCAAAACCGGCCCCCAGTGTGCGCTACAGCCAGTCCGGCCCTGATTGTCAGCTCAAATTGAAGGACTGTAAACTGAAAGTGCTTGGTTCCCACCATGAACCGTGCATAACATCTCTGAGCACGGAGGATTGGAAGATAAAAATAGGTATCCTGGCACTCCAGAGATGACAGCCGATTCCCTGCATTGAGGGCAAGCAGACCTTGGCTCCGGGACAACATCTTCAGCTTGTCTTGCTGAATAAACTTGTTCAGGAGGCAGGGATCCAGGAGAGGCAGGCCTCTGACCACCTTTGCAACCAATAAGTAAAGAAAGTAAAATCTACTGTCCTTTTCTTCCCAGTGCGCCACCATACTGGCCCCCATGTTTAGCAGGGAATAAACCGTCAACTTCCAAGATAGAGGTGTGTGCTGAGAGCACGCTCTGCTGCAAAGAGGGTGGTCCGCGCAAAAGAACAGAAAGGATAGGACATAACCCTTGTTGATTCTCTGGACTACCCAGGAATCCAGCAGTCTTTAGTGATCATGGCCCAAAACAGAAACATTGTTCATGTTCTGATGTGCGCAATGAAAGGCTGTGCATTATATAACAACCTCTTATTGTAAAATGCAGCTGTGTGGTTCTACTGTTCTCAGTGGTTAGGAAGAGGCTAACACAGTGGTGATTGCCACTGTGTAGTTATGGTTAGGGTTGTTAGTTCAGAATTTCACAGATCAGCATGAAAGTTTCCAGGAAGGACCTGAGGTGAATGCACTTTTTGAGGAATCTTTTGTGAGGATTCCTCAAGCAGCAACAAAGTTATTTGTAAATGAAAAATGGTCTCCCAATGGGAGCTGTGACAGAACTATAGGTACACAATGGAATACATATACATTCAAAGGCAAACCACACATGATCAGGGAACGGTTCAGGTACGATACTGAGTTTGTGGTCTCTGTACCAGAATGCGACTGCCGAATGAAGTATGTAAGGAGCCCCCTCAACAAAGTAAGAGTCTGCGTCTTACACCTGCGAGCTATAAGGAATCAAAATAGAAGCTACCAAATGTCCAAGCACTTTTGGGAGGCTCATGATGGAAACCCGAGTACCCTAGGGTAATAATTTAGATGTGGAACTCCACGTACATATAAAACTGGCAACCAGAGAGGCCCTGTATACAGCATGGAACGCTAGGATAGAGACAATTCCAAGTGAACTCAATGGGGGGCATGCATCTGACTGGCCATGTCGCACCAGTGGAGGTATGTGTATTAACATAAGAGATACCTGTCGCACACCCTACCAACATGTTTGAGTTACATGGCGAGGCGGGTCGAACCCTCTCTTATATACTCTCATATATTGGCATTGCCACCATCTTGACCACAGACCTATGGACATGCAGGATAAACTTGGGCATGGGACACACCTGGCAGAAGATGAGTTCCTGCCGCTTTGAATTGAACTCTTTAGCTCACCATGACACTAAACAGAGTATGCTATGAACTATGTTTGATAAAAAGGCGGTGTATCTACTAGAAAAAGAATTGTCCCTTGTTGGACTCACATGCTATCATTCTACGCACCATCTCAGGTAGAAGAACACAATAGCGTATACCATGACAGGGCTGATGACACCTACATACACCATGATAATCCATATATTGAACCAAGTTGCTCCTACGCAGCCACGTGTCAAAACACTGTTTAGTGGTAGGAGAACTTCGCAATATACGTGATTGGAACTACATTGTACGACTACATTTTACAATGAAATGGATTATAGTTAGAGCAAGGTCACTTAGAAAGTTTCTGCACCACGACACCTTGTAAACAAACAGATGCTGCATCAGTTGTGACCATCTAGTCTGCACTTGCTCTATGACAGTACGCATAACTCCGTTCCGCTAATGCCACTGTGGCAGTAGACTAAAACCGCAAATCCTTTATGGCTATGAAAGTAGATGGGTGAGTTTACATTGCACGAAGACACACTACTACGTTTTGAAAATTGGACTATATTTGAAGTATTGTAGTCAATGTGATCTTAATATATCTGGCACTAAAGCACCTTATATAATGGAATGGTTGCTCGATATTGCTAGGAAGAGACGACGTTGCAGTAGCACACTTTACAATGTTACTCAGATAAAAGTATGTGTATAATTATTGTCATCAGTGTGATCGATATACTGTGGTACTTTAAATTTTGGGACCGCGTAGGAGGCAGGGCCCTACCCTGCCTATTCTGGTATCAGCGAACCGCGAATGGCCAATGCAGTATATACCAGTGCTTTGCATAACGTTTTATCGATAATTGCACTGTGTATACGACATTATACATTAACTTCGTGGGTTCCATCTTGGAGCGGTGGCCATCTTATGGTTGCCCTCACATAGGCTACACATTACGAACAAGCACAGGCCTTCAGATTACATGTGCTTTCTATTTGACTTCTCTGTGACCTGTGCAGCTCGGCTCCACTGCCCCAGGTCAGTCCGGTCCCACGAGCTCCCCGTCCTACGGCCACCTGTGATTAGCATCAGGGTTTGACACACCATAAAGCCTTTTCATCCCACACAAGCCTCCGGCTAATCTCTTTCACACCTGACTCTTCCTGCTTTATGGCTTGTTTTACAAACAGGAGATGCCCGTGTTTATTGGGGGCTGCTGATATCTGATGTGGGATCTGAGCCTCGCTGGGTAAATAATTGTGGGCTGGCTTAACTGGAATGTGGGATGGTCATCATGACTCTGCCTTTTCGTTTGTAATGAATACATGTGAATGACCATATCGTAAAACTAGGAATGTGTGCCTGAAGCATGATATTTTGTATATAAGGAGAAGGCCGTTTCTGTAAGTGTAAGCAGTCTCCTGAGAACATACATTGTGTTGTACTTCTCGGATACCTGTAATTGGTCTGCAGCCAATAAACTGATCTTTGACTTCACCCAGAAGACTCTGTGTTTCTGTAGGTCTGAAACAGGAAGAACCCGAAGTCTTAGGGTGTGTTCCCCTGCACCGCTGGGCTTTAAAAACCCAGTACTTCAGTTGGCGCCCAACTCGGGGCGATTTCAGTGGTACCAGTCCAAGCCAGAGGTTCGTGAGGAGCTTCGTGTGGAAATTACGGAGGAAGGCCGCCACTTCATCGATCCCTGCATCGACCCCTGCATGTCGACGTGGTCCGAAAGTCTTTTCTGCGAGGTTCTCCGCGTCCCGACGGCTACGAAGGACTGCTGCCCTGATTAATCGCCCTGTTTTGGACCCTTGACGATTTGGTAGAGCGAAACAATTAGGAGAGTCTTCTGGTGACGCCATCGATCATCGATATTCAGTTAAGTATAAGCGGAGCGTCTCCCAGTTTGTTTGGTATCCTTCGGGAATTTGGTATCCTTCGGGATCGTTTTGATTTGGAGCTTGCAAGTGCCAAAGCCAGAGGACTCGTGTATTCACGAGACTATCGTATTCGATAATCCTTTGAAGTTTGAAACTAGACTAGTGAGCGAAGATGACTGGTTCTAGTGTATTTGGAAGATTGTTTTGTTTGGGTTGTAGAAGGGATTCCCAATTAGAGGATTCGTGTCCGGTTCCTCCAATTGGAACTCCAACTTATGAGCTTTATGTAAAACATGGCGTGGGCCCCATTGCATATAATGAAGTATGGATCCGATACACCAGAAAGGACAGTGTTTTAAAATGGCCCTAAAATGGTAGTTTCGATACAGATATCTTAGATAATTTGGAAGTTAAATTGTTTAAAAAGAAAGCCCGGCCGGCGATGTTTGATTCTTTCCGCCTATGGCGAAAGGAAGCCAAACAGAAGGAAATTAAGCTAGCAAAAAGGAATAAGAGAGAAAAAGGTATGTCAATGATGCAAGCAGCTGTGCAATTTAAAGATAATGAGGAGGAACAAATGAATGAGCAGTTACATAGACAGCGCAAACTAGGGATCGATAAATGTTACCCAGTTTTGTCACCCCTACCACAAGATGAGACAAAAGAGATAGAGAAGGATTCCCTAATGTCCCATTTGCTAAGTTCGCCACCCCCGTATGCGCAAAATGCCACAGCGCCTCCACAGCTCGTAAATGTGCAAGCCTTCCCACAGCCGCCAGCTCCTCCTCAGCTGGCTCCTATCCCTGCAGCGCAGCTCTCTCAGGGGCCGCCAGTTTTGTTACCTGTTGCCCCTGCGCTTCCTGCGACTTTGCCTAGTACGTCAGCTGCCTCCCCTGGCGCTTTTCCTTACACTACCCAGGCACCTGTATCTGAATCCGCTTTTCTTCCCTCTGTCTTTCCCCCCGTTTTCGCCTCAACTTCTCCTTCAGCACGACAACGACTAGCTAATGTAGTTACTAGCTTAATGTCGCCTCTCTTTGGGTCATCTAGTATGACCCCTGGTTTACAACGTAAGCAATTGCGCAGTCAGCTGCCCAATCCTGAAGAGAAAGAGGTATTAGATCATATGGCGTGTAGGTGGATTGTTTTTCCTTCACTCTATGAGGTGGAATCAGTTGTTAATGTTTTTCACCAATGGGATGCCCCAAAACAGAGGTATGTGTTTGACAAAATGTGTGAATGCCTCTGTGAGGAATTGGAGGATCATGGTTCAAACACAATCCCGCAGGAATTGTGTCGCGTGCGATTTGATTTTGGAACAGGTACAATTGTGGGTCCCGATGTAGATAAAGCAGTTGCGACTTTACTGTCCTTCAGGAATGGCGATTGTCAGCAATCATTGTTCGAACAGGAATTCCCTGTGGGGAAAAAAGGAAAAGTGCGACAATACCCTATGAGAGAAGTCCCTCCGGTATGGAAGGAAGCCGTTGCGGCTGATGCCGCTCGAGGTATTGCTGCTGCTCCAGCATATTTTCGGCGTGTTTGGGTACATGTCCCATGGAAGCGTTCTGAGGTGTTAGCGCTTAAGCAGACATTGCCTGACCCCCGTAAAAACCCTGCAGGATATTATAAGGAGTTATCACAAACTGCAGAATCGTGTGTCATGAATCTGGCTGATATAGATATGTTGTTTGGGAATGTTGTTCCACAGCCTTTATGGGGATCCATTCGTAATACGGATCATGCTGCAGAACTAGGGGGCACATGGGCTAATATCGTTGCCGCAGACACTAGACAAGCTGGTGGTGCAAAACCTGAGCCCCTCGTAGCAGACCTCCCTGGTAGAATTATTACCTACATGCAAACTATAATGCCCGCGATGCGCGTGAATTGGGATAAACTATCCGCATGCAAGCAGAAGAAAGATGAGACAGTGTCCGATTTCTTTACAAGGTTTGAAGAAACGTTTATCGACCACAGTGGTCAAGACATGAGTACTGAAGGTGGCCAACGGTTATTTGTTGATAAATTTGTGCAGAATCTACTCCCCGAGTTGTGTAAGAAATTAAAAGATTCAGAGAGTTCTTGGGCTGTTTCCTCTTCAGCGCAAATACTGGCTACGGCACAGTATTATGAAAATAGAGATAAAGACGAGAAGGATAGAACAGACAAGAAAACGAAAGAACTGAAAACGAAGGTCCTTTTACAGTAGGCTTATCCGCCACGTGGAGGACAGAATAATTATAGGCAAACCCAAGGTATCTATCAGCAGCCCCAACAGTTTCAGAATAACCAGCAAATGAATGGGTATTATCAACCACGTATCCCTATAGGTCCCAACCAATGTTCATATTGCAGAGAGGAAGGTCATTTTAAGTATAGTTGTCCTAAATTGTTGCAGCGTACTAATAATGCGTATGGTGCAAGAGGTAGAGGTGGCCAGCAAGCTCCTAGAGGTAGAGGGCATGGAAATGTTCCCCAGAACGCACGTCCTCTTCCGCCTCAAAATACCATAAATAGCTTTGATCAGCAAGCCAATGCAACTGGTAATACAGCTCAGTACTATAATAATGATTATTATGCAGAAGACGACAATGTGGAAGGTAATGATTACTAGGACAGCCATAGACAGAGAGAGGGAGTTGTTTCAGTACCAGTGGATCAGAGTGGACAGCGGGTGTAACAGAGCCTTTTCTGCTGAACACTGGTGCTGCAAAGAGTTCAATGATGCATTCAAAACTCCCTGGCGCGCCTTTGTCTGGCGAAATGAATGTTTCAGTAGGTTTTTCTGGCGCCCCAGTTAGGAACCCGATTTCTAGTCCTATGCCCCTTTCTGTTGGACCTTGTGAGTTAAAAGCACCCCTCATCCTAACGACAGGTTGTGAAAATCTGTTAGGATTGGATTTGTTGAAAAGATTGCATGCAGCACTATATTGTTCTCCCTCACGAGTACAACTTACATTAGGTAAGGAAGTGATTTCCCCGGTGTATTTGTCAAAGAATGCAATGCCACCTGAATTGTCATCCCTTCCGGATGCCCTTTGGGCTACTGGTCCCAATGATGTGGGTCTCTTGGAAATACCGCCATACGTGGTCACTTTAAAAGCCAATGTCAGATTGCCACGCATTCCCCAGTATAAGATCTCCAATGAAGGTCAGAAAGCGTTGTTAGCAATTGTCAGTGATTTGATTAAAAAGGGTGTAATTGAAGAGACAAGAGGCAACGTTTGCAATAGTCCCGTTTTACCTGTTTTAAAACGTACGGACCCTTCACAGCCACCTGTTTACAGATTTGTGATTGATCTTAGAGAGGTTAATAAGATTGATGTGCCACAGTTTCCAGTTGTCCCTGATATAACTGCCTTGTTAACTATGATTCCAGCCTCCGCTGCATGGTTCTCAGTGATCGATTTAAAGAATGCTTTTTTTAGCATCCCAATTGCAGAGGAGAGCAGGGACATTTTTGGCTTTAGTTTAGGAGGTCGAAGCTTCCGCTTTAAACGCGCTCCACAGGGCTACTGTGAAAGTCCATCAATATACAGTCAAGCTTTAAAAGCGCAGCTTGATGCACTTGTTTTACCGAGTGGCGCTATCCTCATTCAGTACGTTGACGATTTGCTAATCGCCGCGGATACTGAAAAGATCTGTAAAGAAGCTACATTGTCATTGTTGCGTCATTTGTCTGCCTCTCATCATAAAGTGTCTCTCTCCAAATTGCAATATTGTCAACAAGAAGTGACCTACTTAGGTCATCTCTTATCAAAGGAGGGAAGGAAACTGACCCCAGAAAGAATTCAAGCCATTGCACAATTGAGTGTGCCAAGAACACAGAGAGAAGTGCGTGCTTTCTTGGGCATTACTTCATACTGTAGGCACTGGATACCAAATTTTTCTTTGCTGGCAAAACCTTTGTTAGCATTAACCTGTAAAAATACACCGAATCCTGTCCCATGGTCTGAAGAGTGTCAGAAAAGTTTTTTGGAATTGCGTAATGCATTATGTTCAGCTCCTGTGTTGGGTACCCCTGACTACAGCAAGCCTTTTACATTGTATGTTCATGAAAAGGGCGGTTGCGCATTATCAGTGTTAACACAGCCTTTTGGCGGCAGACCGCGTCCATGCGCATATTTCTCGTCAACCTTGGACCCGGTAGCTAGGGCATTGCCAAGTTGTTTGAGAGCTACAGCCACAGCAGCTATGTCTATTCGACAGTCTGCCGGACTGGTAATGGATAACACATTGATTGTTATGGTTCCACATGCTGTGGACGCATTGTTAAACAGGACCAAGACACAGCACTTAACTAGTGCTGGATTGTCAGGATATGAATTGACACTATTAGCAAATCATATACATATAAAGAGATGCAACACGTTGAATCCAGCTACATTATTGCCGATTCCAGCAGACCTAGATGAGATTGAGCAACATGATTGTCTTTTCAGAACAGAAGAAGAGACAAAAGGGAGAATAGATCTTAAAGATACTCCCCTGACTGAGTGTGATGGTACCTTATGGGTGGATGGTTCGTGCTTTAAGCTTCCGAATGGTGATACGACTGCTGCATATGCTATCACGACTTTGCACACGATTGTTGAAACTGCACGTGTGCCACATAATTCGGCTCAAGCAGCAGAATTAATTGCCCTTACAAGAGCATGCGTGTTGTCTGAAGGAATGAAAGTGAACACATATACTGACAGCCAGTACGCCTTTGGTGTGGCCCATAGTTTTGGGCGATTGTGGAAAGAACGTGGATTCCTGACTTCGCATGGAGCTAAAATTCAGAATGGCAAGTTGGTGAATGATCTCCTTGAGTCACTGACCCTACCATTAGAAGTTGCGATTATGAAATGCAGTGCGCACAAGAAAGTCACTGATGATGTTGGTCGTGGTAATGCGTTTGCTGACGAAATCGCGAAAGAAACAGCAAAAGATGTGAAGACTCGAATATATGTTGCAGGCCCTGCAAGATGGGTTGGTGATGTTGGAATGTGTGAAGACACGATAGAGAGTGTGAAGTCCTTTCAAGCTGAAGCCACAGAGAAAGAGTTGAGCAAGTGGAGAGAAAGTACGGGTAAATTGGATGAGAATGGTTGTTGGGTTAATTTGTCAGAACACCGGTGATGGTTGCTACCTGATGCATATGTGCTTCCAGTGGTTACTATGGCACATGGAATGGCACATATCAGTGTGAAAGGAATCTGTAAGTTGTTGGCCCCAGTATGGCAGAACGCTGGAATTCCTAAGTGTGCAGAGAATGTGGTCAAGAATTGTATGGTATGTTTGAAATACAACCCTGGTAGAGGAACCCCAACTCCAGCTGGTCATTTTGCGCCTCCATCATATCCATTTGAGGTTTTGCAGCTAGATTTTATCCACATGGAAAGGTGCAACAACTTGAAATATGTACTGGTTGTTGTTTGCGCTTTTTCAAAATGGATAGAAGCATATCCCCTAAAAGACAACACTGCTTTATCCACAGCCAAAGCCCTCGTGAAATAATTTTTCCCTAGGTTTGGAATGCCAAGAATGGTGTGGAGTGATAATGGGAGTGAATTTGTGGGTCGAGTGATGAAGAATGTATGTGAGGGGTTAGGGATAAAGCAAAAATTTCACGCTGCAAATCACCCCCAATCAGCTGGATTAGTAGAGTGCTACAACAGCACTCTGAAGCTCAAACTGGCCAAAATCCAGGCGAGCTCCGGTCTTAAATGGCCTGACACTCTGCCTTTAGCACTCCTATCCACCAGAATGACTGTGCATTCACGAGTGGGACTTAGTCCATACGAAGTGGTTTTTGGCCGCCCGGCCAATGTATGGGGTGTGCCAAGACCGACAAAATTCAGCGAAATCGAACATCCAGTACTGCTTGACTATCTGTATGAATTGACGGCTAAATTGCGTGTTTTACACCAACAGGTGCACGATACTCTTCCCCAAGCCTCTGAAGCTCCAGGACACCCTATCGACCCTGGCACGTGGGTTCTCGTGAAGAACTTCCAGCGAAAGAGCAACGATGAGCCCCGTTGGATCGGCCCTCACCTCGTACTTCTGTCGACAAGATCAGCGGTTCGAGTGAAAGGGAAAAAGAATTGGATTCACGGCGCCCACTGTAAACGGATCCCTTTGCCCCTACCATACGACCAGTGGGTCCAGGAGGGTATCGCTGATTCTGAAACACTGTACCTCGTTTTGTACCATTTAGTGATGCACGCGTAAGAGGCACAGCTTCAGAACAAGAAAGTGACGATATTTTGCAAGAAGCTGTGCCACCGTCAACTCGATTGGACACCACAGAGCCTGAACTCTTGTTTCAAGACCAGACAGTAGCTGGTAGAAACCGCCACAACCTGAGACCAAGGCCTATGAACAAATAAAGATTCCCTTCCCTTACTATTTTGTGATATTATAGCTCTCCCATCTGAAGAACTTTTTGATTTTGATTTTTCGAACCACCATCCGGGTTCAGCCGCAGGGTCGCGGTGCCAAGACTTTGGGGTACAGGCCGAAGACGTTAGGTCAACGGTTCTGGTTGGTCTGGGGCGTTCCCTGGACTGACAGGCGTACTCCTTAGCAGAAGATACTCACCCGCCGCGAGCGGCACGATTAGAGGATGGAGTTTTTCAAGATGGAGAGACCCGCTGAGGAAATGAACTTTAAAACAAAAATAGGTAAAATAATGAAGAGCAAACGTTTTGTATTATTATGTTTGTTTATACTATGTAGTATGATGGTGTTTACTGTAGGTTATGTATTCTTCTCCTCTCAGGTGCCAGTTGCACCCACTGAACAGCCTATACCTCCTCCTACTGCCTCCTTACACTCTTTTCACCCTCTGCCTGAACATGAACAAGCTAGACGTTCCGAGTTTGTAAACAATTCATTCAACTCCTGCACCAGCACCAACTAGTCATGAATACAACCAATTGCTGGGTGTGTGGTTTAATGCCACATACCATTAATAAGGGTATCCCATATCTAGTGCTGCCGTTTAGCTACAATGGATCATCATGGGCATTCTAGACCATGTTCCTTTTTGCATTAGATGCCTACTCCCCGCGGCAACCGCGTTCCATCAGACCTAGCACAAATAATAAAGCCTTAATGAAAGGAGTTGCCGATATGAGCAGAGATATCGACGCATACTCATCTATTCCCAAGGATGAATTGCGAGCTTATGTAGGTTGGAACGCGACAGGGTACAGCATTATTCTGGGTGAAAGGCAGCGGAAAATCTCATCCCCAATTTGGGTCGTACCCCACATAGGTCGGTTCTGTTTACAAGGTAATAGTCAGAATCCAAGAGCTCAACTGGGGAGAAGTGACTGTACTGAAACGTACACTTTTCCATCGCAGTTTTCCCCTGCGTTTTTGGCTGCCAAGGGTACATATTTTGTCTGCAGTGACCGAGCATATACATGGTTGCCCCCTGATTTCTCGGGCACATGTTATATTGCAAATTTGCTACCACCGACATTTACTGCTGCCTCTGATTATCAAAAGACCAGAGTTGTAAGAGGCGTGGTTAGTAAGGAGGATACTGCCGGTCAGGAAGCGGGAGACTTCTTTCTGGGTTTCCTGCCGTTTTGGGGACCTATGGTCAATAGTAGGAACCTGAGACAACTGACTCGTGTGGTTGAATCCACTGTTAATGTAACGGCTGGTGCCCTTGGTAATTTGACAGCTGAGCTCCAAGCGGATCGCCTCATGACTTTGCAGAACCGTATGGTTCTAGACGTCATACTTGCAGACCGCGGTGGAGTATGTAAGGTCATTCAATCTAGTTGTTGCATTTTCATACCAGATAACACTCCAACAGTTTATCAAGCCATCTCCAAACTGCATAAAATATCTGAATCTATACACGTGGATAAAGGAGATTGGTCACTGGTGGGGTGGTTCTGGGAACTGATATCTGCCTGGGGTTGGAAGATTCTGATGGTCATTGGAATGATCTTAGCCATCCTTTTCCTGTTCTGTCTGTGCATACAGTGTGCTCCTGCGATATGTGGCCTCTGTGCTACATTATGTGTAAGGAAACCTGTATCGAGGGACGAGCTAAGTAATAGGATGATGCTACAGCAACATCTCCATGACTTCATGAATATAGACCTAGACTCGGATTGATATGAGTATAGTTATTGCCTATGTAAGGGCAAAAGGAGGGTCTGTGGTACTTTAAATTTTGGGACCGCGTAGGAGACAGGGCCCTACCCTGCCTATTCCGGTATCAGCGAACCGCGAATGGCCAATGCAGTATATACAAGTGCTTTGCATAACGTTTTATCGATAATTGCACTGTGTATACGACATTATACATTAACTTCGTGGGTTCCATCTTGGAGCGGTGGCCATCTTATGGTTGCCCTCACATAGGCTACACATTACGAACAAGCACAGGCCTTCAGATTACATGTGCTTTCTATTTGACTTCTCTGTGACCTGTGCAGCTCGGCTCCACCGCCCCAGGTCAGTCCGGTCCCACGAGCTCCCCGTCCTACGGCCACCTGTGATTAGCATCAGGGTTTGACACACCATAAAGCCTTTTCATCCCACACAAGCCTCCGGCTAATCTCTTTCACACCTGACTCTTCCTGCTTTATGGCTTGTTTCACAAACAGGAGATGCCCGTGTTTATTGGGGGCTGCTGATATCTGATGTGGGATCTGAGCCTCGCTGGGTAAATAATTGTGGGCTGGCTTAACTGGAATGTGGGATGGTCATCATGACTCTGCCTTTTCGTTTGTAATGAATACATGTGAATGACCATATCGTAAAACTAGGAATGTGTGCCTGAAGCATGATATTTTGTATATAAGGAGAAGGCCGTTTCTGTAGGTTTAAGCAGTCTCCTGAGAACACACATTGTGTTGTACTTCTCGGATACCTGTAATTGGTCTGCAGCCAATAAACTGATCTTTGACTTCACCCAGAAGACTCTGTGTTTCTGTAGGTCTGAAACAGGAAGAACCCGAAGTCTTAGGGTGTGTTCCCCTGCACCGCTGGGCTTTAAAAACCCAGTACTTCAATACCTCTCACACTATAAGATTTTATATAACTTGACTGCTACCATTTGTGGCTATGAAAACAGCTGGATAATTATGTAGTTGGATTTACATTGTACACGGACACTTTACCGTATCTTGCAAACTGGGCTGTGCTTGAAGTACTGTGGTTACAATGACTCGAACACATCTGGCACTAAGGCACTTTACACAGTTTTATGTTGTGAGAACAAAGAAGATTTGATGTGTGAAATGTGATGCTGTAATGTACCTATGTATATACTACAGCATCCTAGATGTATTTGCACAACAACATTTTATAGCGCCCTGAATGTGATTAATGGCTATTTAAACGTGTGAACTGAAATGCATCCAGTATATACTGCGAACAGTAACTACGGATTTCAGCTTTGATAGTAACAGCTATGGGACCTGACCCTTCAGAGGATATAATGTGAAATCCTTACGCACAATAATTTGGAACAACATTTGCCAAAGCAACTTGGGAAATGTGCAATCAGTGTTTATATGGAGAAAAAAACTGATCACTCATGCACTGTATTAGTGAACTAAAAGGTTGTCATTGTTATGGTGCGGATACGGAGACTGAGACACTGCACAGGTTAAGGTCTAGTCGTTGAAACTATGTGGCAACACATTAGAAGGCAGACAGTATTTAGACAGGTGAGTGATGGGAAACAGGTTGGACTGGTTGAAGGTGCAAGCCGAAACGCGTAGGCTTCATGTTGCTTTATGGTGCTTGATATAGTGAGGCAATAAAGGAATTTTTACCTGCAATCCCATTTACCTGCAATCCCCCTGTGCCTGACCTATAATTTTGGCATACGACACACTTGGTGCTGCCGTACTCCGAGGATGTAAAGGACCTGGAATGAAACTGAATATATATATATACATATATATATATATATACTAGTAATTCTGTTCAGCCGTTCGGGCTGTAGCTCGTTCTAAAGGTCCTATGGAAAAATGCATGGGAAAAACGCGTTTTGGGACCCCCCTTTTATCTCAGCCCCCGCTTGACGAACCCCCCCGAGACTTTCAGGGTAGGAGCGGAGCGTAGCGCCCCACCTATTTTGAGAAATTCGCGAGGATTCGTCGACCGGCGCCAAAGTTATTCAAAATAGAATGTTGAGGTTTTCCTATGGAAACGTGGTCCTAACTATAACTACCTACTGGCGACCGCCAGTAGGTAATATACACATATATATATATATATATTATCTACTGGTGGTCGCCAGTAGATAGTTATAGTTAGGACCGTGTTTCCATAGGAAATCCGCAACATTCTATTTGGAATAACTTTGGCGCCGGTTGACGAATCCTCGCGAAATTTTCAAAATAGGTGGGGCGCTCCGCTCCGCTCCTACCCTGAAAGTCTCGGGGGGGATTTGTCAAGCGGGGGCTGAGAAAAAAGGGGGGTCCCAAAACGCGTTTTCCCCATGCAATTTTCCATAGGGACCTTTAGTCCAAGGTACAGCCCGAACGGCTGAACAGAATTACTTGACATTTGGCAGAGAGGTAGTCCTCAGGTCAGGCTTGTGCCTTTTGCAGGTCTGGTGTCAATCTGTTCAGTAGTTCCTGAGAAAATCAAAAGTAAAATCATATATATATGTGGGCGGAGCCTAACCACACATCTCATCCTGAGATCTGATTGGCTGTCAGCACTTCATCCAAGAAGTGTTGGCAGCCATCTTGGGACCAATATACATGATAGCACCTCATTAAAAAGCATTGCAGTTAATAGAAGGTTTTAAGACTTTAGTTACATTATAAATCATTTGTTGATGGTACAATACTCATTTTAGGAATTGTGGTATGTTCTAAGGTGATTTCACCATGTGAAAAAGCCTTCTGCTGGGATATCATGATTGAGAGAAAAATATTTTCTCATGCTTTTCCCACAGAGGTTTGGAAGGTGATCTATAAGCTAAACTGAGAGCTTATTTTCTGTAAATTCACATTATCTTTCTCAGTCATGTGAGAATGAAGTCTGACATTCTCAGTAAAACATGTACATCCAACAAGGGCAGAGACTGTCAGTTGATTCCTTTGTGTTCTACTGCAGCTTCCCAGAGTGTTCCAAATAACAACTAGAGCGCTAACAGTCCTACTTATGATAAACGTATGGCACACCTGAAGCCATCTTGCTTGGATTAAAGTGGTAACTCTTAAAACATTTAATTTAAAAAGGAACAAAATGAGGGGATTCATTTTTCCATAAAAAGTATGATTAGTGCTGCAGAAAGAAAAATTAGGGCACATTTTGAGTGACTTCTCAAATCCTCTTCTATTTCATTAAAAAATTCTGACATGCAGACTGAAACATGCACTTTCAATACCAGCAGCAGTTTTCCCTGGTGAGCAGTAGCTTTAGTACAGTGATCTAATGAGCAAAAAGAGTGCTAACATTCTGAATTTATGGCAAATGTGTGACACATCTGAATGCCTTTGGAATCAAAGTAAAAAACTGAAAGTATTTCCTACTGAGGAGACTGCAGTAAATGAGGAAATTAGGAAACTTCATAACAAATAAGTCTGCCAAGATGGCCACCAGAGACAAAAGAGCCCAAATGTAGCCCAAATATCACCCAGATGTAGCCCAAGTATAGCCCAATGACAGAATGTCCCAGAGTGTTCTTAAAAACAACTAGAGCGCTTACTGTCTTCATTATGACAAAAGTATGGCACACCTGAAGCCATCTTGATTGGAATAAACTGGTAACACTTAAAACATTTAATTTAAAAAGGAACATAATGAGGGGGTTCATTTTGCCATAGAAATTATGATTAATGCTGAAGAAAGAAAATGAGGGCACATTTTGAGTGACTTCTCAAATCCTCTTCTATTTCATTAAAAAATTCTGACATGCAGACTGAAACGTGCACTTTTAATACCAGGAGCAGACTTCCATGGTGAACAGTAGTTTTACTACAGTGATCTAATGAGCAACTAGAGTGCTAACATTCAGAATTTATGGCAAATGTGTGACATATCTGAATACCTTCATGATGGAATCAAAGTAAAAAAATGAAAGCATTTCCTACTGAGGAGACTGCAGTACATGAGGAAATTAGGAAACTTCATAACAAATAAATCTCCCAAGATGGCCACCGGAGACAAAAGAGCCCAAATGTAGCCCAAAATCACCCAGATGTAGCCCAAATATAGCCCAATGACAGAAGTGTGCAAAACACTTATTATTTTATGTTTTTGCAGTGTTATATAGTGCAGACTTGTCAGGTATTGGAGTGCTTTACATGAGCATTGGTTACATCACACAAGAACAAATTCATTTTGGTTGTAGACATGGGGAGACTAAGTGATTTGACCAGAATCACAGAATGTCGAGCTGAAGCAGAAACTCCAACCTGGTTCCCCAGTTGCCAAGTCTGCAGTTTTGGAAGTAACACCACATCCTCTCCCCTAAGTGAAACATTTAATCAAGTGGTCAACTGGATAAAAAAACATAAAGGTAACAAATAATTTAAAAGTGCTTTCTCGCTATTTGAAAACTCAGAAAATATGTCCTTAGTTTAGTCTTTTAGAGCACTAACCATAATTTTGATGCCAATAAGACCCTCTCATATATGTAATTTCTAAAGGAAATGCTCTAGGTATTACAGTTTTGATTACATCAAGATGACGTCAGGCGTTCCACACTTTTGTAATAAATATAGAATGTTAGCAATCTAGTTGTTCATTAGGATACTGTTGAGAGGCAGAGGCCAGGGGTACGGACTCTGAAAATTGAAGGCAGGTAGGAGGGTGCAAAGGCAACAATTTAACCACACTGAGCAGGCAGGAAGGGCTGTGGCAGCACAACAGACTATGGAGGGCAGTGGAAAGGGGGGCAGGGGCAACACACCAACAATACAGGACTTGCAAGAGAGGCTGTGGCAATGTAATAGACCATTGTGGGCAGAAGGAAGAGGCAATGGTAGTACAACCATACATGACAACAGACCTGATTCAGCCAGGAAACGTCCAATGTTTTTAAGCTCAAATGGGCTTTATTTTATCTGTCTCCTGTCTACAATCTCCTCTTTTTCAATGTAACTCAAAGGGGAAAATCAATACCCCAGTTTTTTTTCAAAATCTCCCTCTTACCAAGTTCAAAATGTTCGCAAGTATGGTACATTGGATCATGGAAGGAAATGGGGTAGGGACATGGACTTGGATAACAGAGGACAGGAGGGACATGGAGAGGTGCACCAAACTGTCCCTGCAGGGCAGGCATCAGGGTTTGCAGCAGCACAATACACCACACAGGGCATGCGGGACGGGAGTGCAGCACAACAATCCATAGAAAGCAAGAGGGAGGGGACAGGACCATGCACATGGACAACAGAGAACAGATGGGCAAGAGGCAGGACCATAATGGACAGACAGGAGAGAAAGCTGCAGCATAACAGACCATAAAGGGCAGGAGGGATGGATCAGGGCCATTACAATGGAACAGACAAGCCAGGAGGGAGGGAGTAGGGGTCTGCACATGTAAACAGAGGGCTGGGGGCAAGGGGGCAGGGCAGGAGCAGCAAGATAGCCATGGAGGTCAGGCAGGATGGGCACTAGAAGCAAGACACACCATGAAGAGCAACAGTGATACTGTGATGGCATACACACAGACCATGGAGGGAAGGTGGGAGGGGTTCAGGGGCAGCTAACTGACCACACAGGGAAGGTGGGAGGGGCCATGGCAGCACAGAAGACCATGCATGACAAGTGGGAGGGTTAGTGGTAGCACAATGGCTATGATGGGCAAGAAGGAGGGTGCAGGGGCATGCACAAAGGACGATGGAGGATAGAAGGGAGGGTCAGGACCTGTGCACAGACAAGAAAGTTCAGGGGAAGGGGCCTCACAACAGACCGCACGGGGCAGGCAGGAGGAGCAGTTGCAGCACAACAGACCAGGGAGGGCAGAAGGGTGTGGCAGTACAATGGACCATGTAGGTGTTCTGCTCGATTTTCCCGGTCTTCTTGTATTAACAGGTGATTGAATGTGACTTCAGTCTCTTACCATTCAAGCCTAAGGGTTAGAGTAGTGAATGGAGCCTATTTACTAGGCACTTCGACATGATTCTGTGCTCTTCCCCATAGATCAGGGCTTGCACATATAGCCTAGGGGATAGATTCGTTAGTATTAGGGATAACCTGTCCTGTAGTGAGGGTATTTCATGGAGCCGTGCTGAATGCAGGCCTGGTAGGCATCAAACGGGAGAGACTCCATCTTTCTTTCTGTTCCGGCAGCTTGGATTCTTCTAGGTCAAGAGTAATGTTTTAGTTATGAGGTGTTATTTGCTTGGAGAGAACCGGTTCAGGCCGGCCCTTATCGAAGGATTGTATTTTTCTTCATGCCGAAGACACTACATCAGGCCGGCCGGCTGGGAACGTGTCCTTGGTACGGGGAGGTACAAGAATTTGGTGGGCGGCAGGTTACGGGCCGGAATTTTCCATGAGGAAATGCACCTCTATATTAGTGAAAGTCGGAGACAGTTACATGTTCAGTCCGTAGGCGGCATCTAGCCGTTAGCAGTAAAGCTACTACTTATTCCAGGGAAGACAGACGCCATCTTGAAGGCGGAGAAGAACTGAGAGACAGATGCTTTCCTAACAGAATAACCAGAGAGGAGAGAGTAGCCGATAAGGAAGAGGTCCCAGTGACTCGGAGAAGGGTGATTCCAGGCGAGCCGAGGCACAGACGAGAAGGGAGCCTAGATGACCACTGAGTGCAGGCTACATACTACTAAGGTGATGTCGACCCTTTCTTATTAGAGTGTACAACTTAATCTTTCACTTTTCTTTGCAGGTTATGTGTTATATCGTAATGTTATGTGATTGTATATGCAATGAGTAATAAAGTATCCAGTTTGTAGTGAACCAACATGTGCTGTGTGTTCTTGTATAAGAGGGTAGCCTATTCTTCTAGTCAGCTGCGGCTACATGAACAGATGTTAACCCTGATCAGGTAAGTGGTAACTGAATAAGGGAAAGAGGAGCCCCTCAAACCTGAGAACAGGCTATGCCCGAACTGGCAATCCTTGTGTGATCTGATGAATAGTGAGACTGATTCCCTTTTTGTATGTTATGGTGATCATAGGATGAACTGTCGTATGAGACTGCCGTCTAGGTAGAGAGGTCTGGATTCGTAGGGGATCGCGAGGCCGCCAATTGTGCTGAGACTGCCGTCTGGGTAGAGAGGTCTGGGTTCGTATGGGACCGCGAGGCCGCCACTTGTGATACTGTCGTATGGGCAGAGAGGTCTGGGTTCGTATGGGACCGCGAGGCCGCCACTTGTGATACTGTCGTATGGGCAGAGAGGTCTGGGTTCGTATGGGACCGCGAGGCCGCCACTTGTGATACTGTCGTATGGGCAGAGAGGTCTGGATTCGTAGGGGATCGCGAGGCCGCCGATTGTGCTGATACTGTCGTATGGGCAGAGAGGTCTGGGTTCGTATGGGACCGCGAGGCCGCCACTTGTGATACTGTCGTATGGGCAGAGAGGTCTGGATTCGTAGGGGATCGCGAGGCCGCCGATTGTGCTGATACTGTCGTATGGGCAGAGAGGTCTGGGTTCGTATGGGACCGCGAGGCCGCCACTTGTGATACTGTCGTATGGGCAGAGAGGTCTGGATTCGTAGGGGATCGCGAGGCCGCCGATTGTGCTGATACTGTCGTATGGGCAGAGAGGTCTGGGTTCGTATGGGACCGCGAGGCCGCCACTTGTGATACTGTCGTATGGGCAGAGAGGTCTGGGTTCGTATGGGACCGCGAGGCCGCCACTTGTGATACTGTCATATGGGCAGAAAGGTCTGGATCCGTATGGGATCGCGAGGCCGCCGATTGTGAGATCTTGGTATGCATAGTAGGAATCCCCTGTCCTTAGGTGATAGATATATGTGGTTGTAGGATTGTAAATAGGTTCTAGGGAGGGGGTAACGTTCTGGCTGGGTTAGTGAGGCTGTGATGAGCGGGTTCTATCTGATCCGAAAACCCAAGCAGAACATTTGGCGTCACGAACCGTTTACGAAACCTGTGTGCGTTGTGGTTGTATTGTGTTTGCCTTTGGCGCGTGCGTGGTTTTGTTTGTATATTATTTGTATCTACCTGCGTGTAATTTTCTTTTCTCTTTCTTCTTTTTCTTTTTCTCTGTTTCTTTCTTTTCAAAAATGTTTTCTAGAAAGTCGAAATCTACTTTTAAGTTGCCCGTTGATATTCCCGGCTGGGATTCAACGCCTTATGAAGCCTTAGCCCGTGAGTGGGCTGATTATACTGGTTTGAGTGAGAATTGGAATTCTTTTTTGGAGCTGGCGGAGCCGGCTAATGTGATTACTTGCTTACAGAAGGCGCCGGTATCTAAGGGTGATGAGCTTCCCGTTTTAGGGCGCAGAGGTTGGATTGTTCTGTCTGCGTACAGGATTCTCCATGAGAGGTTGTTGAAGTTGCAGAACTTGCATAAGGATTTGGAAGCGAACTTTGTTGAGATTCATAATGCTCATACTTTGTTGCGGTGTCAAAATAAGTTACTTGCTGACAAACTTGAGACGTACCAAACTATTGCCGAGAGAGCGGCTGTGCGAATTGCTCGTTATAAATACAAGAATCGGCGTGGTCGGGTTTCGACGCGGAAGGTGCGTCTGGTCGTGGCGAAAGCCGGACTGGATTGGAATCCTGATGAATGGGATGGTAATATCTGGAACTCGAGTGATTCTCCTTCCTCGGGTGAGGAGTCTGCCAAGCGCGAGTCCTCTCGCTCCGGCCGTGCTTGTAAATCTGCTTCTTGCGCCTCTGATGGTGCACCCCGTGATTGCGCTCGTCCTTCGAGCGGGGTCGATGCTTCTTCCACTGATTGTTCCTCTACGTGTACTGGTCGAGCTCCTTGTGATGCTCATCCCGCGGTCTCGGCGCATCCAGTTTTTCGACGGAAGGTGCAGCAGGCTCCCGGTGCTCCGAATGGTATTGCTTTAGACTCTTTGGAGGATTTTACTCAACAAGAAATTAGTGATATTTTGCAGCGATTTCGGCAGCGAGTTGGTGAGCCCTTGCTCACATGGATGGTGCGCCTTTATGAACTGGGCGCTGCTGGCATTATGTTGGATGCTGGCGATTGTTTGAAGTTTTGTTCCTTGAGTTCGGATTCTACTGTACAGGATCATTTTCGTAACTTTAATGGTGGTGGTCAAATTTCTTTGCTTCAATTGGCGACTGAGGGTTGTAATCAAAAATATCCTACTGAGTCTGACTGGCCTGTGAATGACAAACCGTGGTATACTTTGCGCGATGCTGCGCAACGTCTCAAAGAGGAGGTGATGAAAACGGCAATTTTTCTGAATACTGCTGACCGGTTGCTTGATGCTTTCTTGACATCTTCTGTGCGGAATCGTATTATTCGTTCTTCCCCTGTTGCTTATAAGCAGGTCATGATGACTTTATTGATTAATCAGACTGGTAACATGTTATCTGTGGTGCTGGAATCGGTACGCCAACTCGGTGAGTTGGGTGAGTGGTTTAAACCTGAACGGCAGTCCCGGCCTGACACTCGTACTCCTGGTGAAAATAAATTTACTAGACGTGATATGTTTCTTGCTCTTCTGGCTGATGGTGTGCGAAAGGAGGACATTGATGGTGAGACTACTTCTCGTTTGTGGGAAATGTTTCGCAAACGTGGCTTGGATCGAAAGGAGGGTGCCCGGCGTGTTCGGACAACTGAGTGTGATCGTGGTTTTTCTGACGGTAGCGGTGATGACGACCGCCGTGGGCGCTCTGATCGTCGTGATGATCGACGTTATGCGCGTGATTTGTCCCCCCGTCGTGAGAGAGACAGGGAGAGAGAGGGGGAAAGAGAGAGGGGGAGAGATGATTATGTTAACAGCAGACGTAGAGATGATAGGGATCAATCCCCTGAGTTGAGAAGGAGAGAGGATCGACACATATTGGCCGATCGAAACCCGCAGTACAATGCAGGGAACAGTAATCCATTTCGTAATGGAGATGGATATGAACAGGAGGTATCGATACCTAGGAACCGTGAGAGTCTTTATCCTGATTTATCCTGGTACACAGAACACAATAAAAAGGACTAGGAAATAGGTCAAGCTCCAGTACACAGATGGGCTCACAGAGATAATAGACCCTATGTAGATATTGATATTTATTGGAGACATCGTAATATCCAAAGGGCCCGAGCATTGGTAGATACAGGAGCGGAGGCCACTCTTATTCATGGAAAATCAAAGAAGTTTGAAGGTCAGCCTTTTACAATTACCGGATTAGGTGGAAAGGAAACTCCCGCAGTTCAAACCTTACATGAAATGAGAATAGGTAGAATTCCTAGAAAAGAATACTCTGTATTAGTGGTGCCACTCTTAGAATTCATAATTGGAATTGATATTTTGAAAGGAATGACTTTGCACTTAGATGATGGATGTTACCAATTTGGAACTAAACATTATATATCGTCCAGGCCTGTACGGGTTGGTCGTTTAAGAATGCCCCCCATAAAAGTTCCTCAGGCGACAAAAGTGGTTCGTCAGAAGCAGTATCGTATTCCAGGTGGTCATGAAGAGATTAGTACCACTATTCAGGAGTTGGTGGATGCAGGAGTTATAACCCCAGTTACTTCTGCTTGGAATAATCCTGTTTGGCCTGTACGTAAGAGTGATAATTCTTGGCGCATGACTGTTGATTATCGAGAATTGAATAGACACACACCCTCTTTGACTGTTGCAGTACCGGATGTTATTACCCTAATTGAAAGAATCCAGAAACATCCAGGTACATGGTATGCGTCCATTGATATTGCTAATGCTTTCTTTTCGATTCCGATTGCCCCTGAATGTCAGGAACAATTCAGTTTTACGTGGAACGGGCGTCAGATGACGTTTAGAAGTCTTCCTCAGGGCTATGTGCATAGTCCTACGATATGTCACCGGCTGGTGGCAGAGCATCTGGCTGAGGTACCAGTTCATCCACAAATTCAGATATGTCACTATATTGATGATATTTTGATCCAAGGTGAATCACAAGAGGAAGTTCAGACCCAATTGGATAGAGTCATTGAGTGCTTGCGTGAGAAAGGTTGGGAAATCAACCCGGATAAATTACAAGGTCCGTCCCAGGCTGTGACATTTTTGGGTATTAATTGGCATGAAGGGCACCGAGAAGTGATCCCTCAGGTTAAACAGAAAATTCTTGATTTTGCAGTTCCGAGAAATAGGAAAGAAGCCCAAAGCTTCATTGGTTTGTTTGGATTTTGGCGCCAGCATATTCCTCATTTGAGTCAAATATTGGCCCCTTTGTACCAGGTCACTCGTAAAAAGAATGCATTTGAATGGGGTAAACCACAGCAAGATGCGTTCAGTCTGGCAAAAGAAGCAATTCAGCATGCTCTGGATTTATGGCCTGTATGTGATGGTGATGTGGATTTGAATGTGTCTGTACAAGGCCTTTATGCGAATTGGAGTTTGTGGCAGAAACAAGGCAAGAGTAGAGTACCGTTAGGTTTCTGGACCAAAAAGTTACCTGATGCTGGTGAGCGTTATACACCTTTTGAGAAACAGTTACTTGCATGTTATTGGGCTCTGGTGGATACCGAGCAATTGACTTTGGGACATGATATAGTTTTGCGACCTGAAATTCCTATCATGCAGTGGGTTATGAGTTTGCCGAAAACTCACCGGATTGGACACGCTCAAGAGGCGAGTGTGATTAAATGGAAATGGTATATACAAGACAGGGCACGTGTGGGACAAAAAGGAGTTGCATCTTTGCATGAGCAGGTGGCACGGGCGCCATCAACTGAAACTGAGAGTGAATGTTCCGTACCTTTAGTACAGGAGTCTCCTGTTAAGTGGGGTAAACCTTTTGATGATTTGTCCGCAGAGGACAGAAACCATGTCTGGTTTACGGATGGTTCAGCAAGGTTCATAGGGACGAAACGGCATTGGAAGGCAGTGTCCTATAATCCGATCACACAAAAATTGCTGAGTACAACTGGTGAGGGTAAGAGCAGTCAATTTGCTGAACTCTATGCTGTTTATCAAGTTCTGAAACAAGAGTTACCTGGCACATGTCATATTTTTACCGATTCTTGGTCTACTGCCAATGGACTGGCAGTTTGGTTACCGACTTGGCATTCCCATAGTTGGAAAATCCATTCCAAAGAATTGTGGGGAAAAGAATTATGGCAGGAGATTTGGGAAATGCTCCCACAGAGTACTGTTACAATCTTCCATGTGGATGCTCATACCCCGATAGACTCTCTTGACAAATTCTTTCATAACATTGCAGATGAGAAATCTAAAATTGCTGAGGCAGTGGTGGACACGCAAGATTCTGATATTGCGGGATTGGCGAAATGGGCCCACCAGAAAGCAGGACACTTTGGAGAAAAAGCCACTAGCAGGTGGGCTGCTGATCGAGGAATTTATATTCCCCTAGATTTAATTAAAAATGTTATTCTACATTGTCCCATTTGTCAGCATATCAGGCAGCGCAAAGTGCCCCAAATTGTTAAAGGTCATTTACATCGCGGGAAATTGCCCGCTCAAATTTGGCAGATTGATTACATTGGTCCACTTCCTATGAGTAGGAATTGTCAATATGTTTGCACCATTGTTGATACATACAGTGGCCTGTTGGTGGCCCTTCCCTGTAAGCAAGCTACCCAATTGAATACTATTAAAACATTGGAATTGATTATGATGTATTATGGTGTGCCATTCCAAATTCAATCTGATAATGCATCCCATTTTCGTGGAAGATTGGTACAGGAATTCTGTGTGGAAAACAATATTGAATGGGTATTTCATATACCATATTATCCACAGGCCTCGGGTCTTGTGGAGAGGTTGAATGGCCTGCTAAAAGACCAACTTCGCAAATTAACAGATGACAAGTATAAGAATTGGCGAGATTTTTTGCCTCAAGCGCTATTGATTTTGAATAACCGTCCTTTTCTAAATGCTGAATCCCCACTTATGCGTTTGTTTCCTCCGAATGTTGATGCTAAACCTAATGAGATCAGAGAGACTGTGATGTACTGGGAGATTACTCCCGGAGCTTTGGCTCCATGCAGAGCGACCCCAGGGTCGGCAGGTTTAGACTTGCATGCCATGGATGACACCATTATAAAAGGTAAAGATCGAGTCATCATTGAGACAGGTGTTGGTGTTCAGATACCACCTGGAAATTTCGGATTAATTGCCCCTAGATCGGGGCTGGCTGTAAAAGGCATTCAGGTGCTTGGAGGAATCATTGATAGTGATTATCAGGGAGAGATTAAGGTGCTCCTGCTGAATAGCAGTGAGGTTGACTTACTGATACATAAAACTGACCGAGTGGCTCAATTGCTAATAATGCCTGTGTTCAGCGGTGAGATCACAAGAGGCACTGCCCCAACGTTGCTAACGGTACGAGGCCAGAAAGGTTTTGGCTCCACAGATAATCCTGGGGCCAGAGTTTGGGTGCAGTCGCCTAAGAATCCCCCTGAACAAGCAGAAGTGATTGCAACCGGTCAAGACAACACCATTTTAGTTATGAGACCAGGGAAAGATAGCTGGGAAGCAGTCCCGGCTGACAAATGTTACTTACGAGAATGAATAATGCCTGTATTTGATTCTTTTTCAGATCATTCTTTGGACTGTTGCTGCAGGATGTGTCGGTGTTGGACTCCTTTTGGGATGGTACGACGAGAGAGGAGGGATCCCATCAACCCGGGCTGAGTTGAGAACCCGAGTGTCGCGTTCCTTCGCTGCGTGGGATTCGTCGCCAAACTTTTGGGTTACATTGGCCAAGCAAGTGACGAAGACCCCTCATTTCTGCTTGACACCGATGAGATCGGTAACTGATATATTGGCAACTTGTTTGGTTGCTGTCCCTGCTTCATTGGAAACTCTGACTCATATTTTTAATATAACAAATGCTCGCCCCAATGTTCTTCTGGGCGATTTCGCTGCCCATGAGTATTGCCCCTTGTGTACTGTACTGTCAGACCCGATACCGCCTGTCCAGTCCCAAATAGTTACCTATAATATCACACAAGGTGATTTATGTTTTTTCCTTACTTGTGATCCTAGTGCGATTTCTGAATGTATGCGTTTAAAATTGAAAGGTTCCACTTCATTCACCGCTCGTGAACGAACTTTGTGCTTTCAAAGGACACCGAAAACATGTACTTCTGTTCAGAATAACATGACTTGCAAGAGTATGATAGTTACCCCCAGTCACTATCGCACGATGTTACTGCCTGCCGGATGGCTTTTCTCATGTGGTAATACTTCCTGGCCATATATCCCCGCAAATATTTCTGGAGGCCCTTGTGCCATTACTAGACTGAGCTTGCTCATGTTTTCCTCACATCCGAATGCCAACTCTCGTGTGATCCGAGATACAGTGAGGTTACAGGAGGATTGTGACTCATCTTTGCATTTATATTCCAAGTCTGAATACCTTAGCCTGGCTGTTTCAATTGTTGGTGTTCCTGCTTTGGCAGTTTATAATGCCAAATCTATTGGGAAAATGGCCTGCTGGATGGTAAAATCCATCAATCATACTTCTACAATCCTGTCTGACATGCTATTAGACGCCCAGGGTGAACGAAGGGCTATCTTACAAAATCGAGCGGCTATTGATTATCTTTTGCTTAAACATGGACACGATTGTTCTGATTTTGAGGGTCTTTGTTGTTTTAACTTGTCGGATCATACAAAATCCATTCAGGTTCACATTGACAAATTACATGACTTGACAGAAGAAGTTAGAAAACACATTGACCAGGGCTGGTTTGACTGGCTCTTTAATTGGTTACCTGATTTACATATGTTACGTCAAATATTAGGAGGTATTCTGATTACTATCGGCATTTTGATTTCTATCTGTTGCTTTATTCAGTGTATTCCTTCACTACTTCAATTCTGCACACCTGGTACTAGACATAGATCAGTTAGTCTTGTTTCATATTATTCTTCCACAGATGTTAGTTCTGTTTAATGAATGTATAATAGACTGAAGTCAAGGGTGAAATGTTCTGCTCGATTTTCCCGGTCTTCTTGTATTAACAGGTGATTGAATGTGACTTCAGTCTCTTACCATTCAAGCCTAAGGGTTAGAGTAGTGAATGGAGCCTATTTACTAGGCACTTCGACATGATTCTGTGCTCTTCCCCATAGATCAGGGCTTGCACATATAGCCTAGGGGATAGATTCGTTAGTATTAGGGATAACCTGTCCTGTAGTGAGGGTATTTCATGGAGCCGTGCTGAATGCAGGCCTGGTAGGCCTCAAACGGGAGAGACTCCATCTTTCTTTCTGCTCCGGCAGCTTGGGATTCTTCTAGGTCAAGAGTAATGTTTTAGTTATGAGGTGTTATTCGCTTGGAGAGAACCGGTTCAGGCCGGCCCTTATCGAAGGATTGTATTTTTCTTCATGCCGAAGACACTACATCAGGCCGGCCGGCTGGGAACGTGTCCTTGGTGCGGGGAGGTACAAGAATTTGGTGGGCGGCAGGTTACGGGCCGGAATTTTCCATGAGGAAATGCACCTCTATATTAGTGAAAGTCGGAGACAGTTACATGTTCAGTCCGTAGGCGGCATCTAGCCGTTAGCAGTAAAGCTACTACTTATTCCAGGGAAGACAGACGCCATCTTGAAGGCGGAGAAGAACTGAGAGACAGATGCTTTCCTAACAGAATAACCAGAGAGGAGAGAGTAGCCGATAAGGAAGAGGTCCCAGTGACTCGGAGAAGGGTGATTCCAGGCGAGCCGAGGCACAGACGAGAAGGGAGCCTAGATGACCACTGAGTGCAGGCTACATACTACTAAGGTGATGTCGACCCTTTCTTATTAGAGTGTACAACTTAATCTTTCACTTTTCTTTGCAGGTTATGTGTTATATCGTAATGTTATGTGATTGTATATGCAATGAGTAATAAAGTATCCAGTTTGTAGTGAACCAACATGTGCTGTGTGTTCTTGTATAAGAGGGTAGCCTATTCTTCTAGTCAGCTGCGGCTACATGAACAGATGTTAACCCTGATCAGGTAAGTGGTAACTGAATAAGGGAAAGAGGAGCCCCTCAAACCTGAGAACAGGCTATGCCCGAACTGGCAATCCTTGTGTGATCTGATGAATAGTGAGACTGATTCCCTTTTTGTATGTTATGGTGATCATAGGATGAACTGTCGTATGAGACTGCCGTCTAGGTAGAGAGGTCTGGATTCGTAGGGGATCGCGAGGCCGCCAATTGTGCTGAGACTGCCGTCTGGGTAGAGAGGTCTGGGTTCGTATGGGACCGCGAGGCCGCCACTTGTGATACTGTCGTATGGGCAGAGAGGTCTGGGTTCGTATGGGACCGCGAGGCCGCCACTTGTGATACTGTCGTATGGGCAGAGAGGTCTGGGTTCGTATGGGACCGCGAGGCCGCCACTTGTGATACTGTCGTATGGGCAGAGAGGTCTGGATTCGTAGGGGATCGCGAGGCCGCCGATTGTGCTGATACTGTCGTATGGGCAGAGAGGTCTGGGTTCGTATGGGACCGCGAGGCCGCCACTTGTGATACTGTCGTATGGGCAGAGAGGTCTGGATTCGTAGGGGATCGCGAGGCCGCCGATTGTGCTGATACTGTCGTATGGGCAGAGAGGTCTGGGTTCGTATGGGACCGCGAGGCCGCCACTTATGATACTGTCGTATGGGCAGAGAGGTCTGGATTCGTAGGGGATCGCGAGGCCGCCGATTGTGCTGATACTGTCGTATGGGCAGAGAGGTCTGGGTTCGTATGGGACCGCGAGGCCGCCACTTGTGATACTGTCGTATGGGCAGAGAGGTCTGGGTTCGTATGGGACCGCGAGGCCGCCACTTGTGATACTGTCGTATGGGCAGAGAGGTCTGGGTTCGTATGGGACCGCGAGGCCGCCACTTGTGATACTGTCGTATGGGCAGAAAGGTCTGGATCCGTATGGGATCGCGAGGCCGCCGATTGTGAGATCTTGGTATGCATAGTAGGAATCCCCTGTCCTTAGGTGATAGATATATGTGGTTGTAGGATTGTAAATAGGTTCTAGGGAGGGGGTAACGTTCTGGCTGGGTTAGTGAGGCTCTGATGAGCGGGTTCTATCTGATCCGAAAACCCAAGCAGAACAGTAGGACAGGAGGAAGAGGATAGGGGCATGGCATGTGGACAGGCAGGGTGGAGGTGGCAGGGACAGGTTACAGTCATCTGACAATGCTAGGCAGGTGGGAGGGGAGTGGCAGCTCAACAGAACACTCAGAGTAGATAGGAGTGGCAGGTCCATGGGCAAAAAGGATGGAGCAGGGGCATACACAAAGACATCGGAGGGCAGGGGGAAGGAGAATAGGGGCAGCAAGCTAAGCACAGAGTTTAAGCAGGAGGTCAATGATGGGGCATAGAATTGTTTCATCATAGGGCTGTGCTCCTCGTCGGGCCGGCGCTGCAATGCCCGACGGGCAGGAGGGGGCAGGACACCTTTGTGAATTTTGGGTAATGTGTAAAAGTACGGTATCCGGGGATCCTTATTCATCAAGAATTCTGACTCATTTTTTGATATCCAGCCTTGTGTTAAAGCACTGGTCACTAATGTTCTTATTGTGATGATCAGTTTGTTGGTTGGATCTTCTTTGATTTGTTCGTAATACCGTGTGTCACTTAATTGTCTTAGGCATTCTGTTCTGTAATCGGGGGTGGACATGATCACTATTGCTCCCCCCTTATCTGCCTCTTTGATGGTAATTGTTGTGTCTTGGCTGAGGTCAGTTATCGCCAAACTTTCCAGGTCTCCACTTCAATCGTTATTCCGCACTCCGAACACCTCCGAATTAGAGCGTGTCACGATTTCGAAGGGCTGCACAGCAGAACGTAGTCTCACCTCTATCCGCCCACCTTAGAGCATGTCGTAACGCACGGTATAACATTGTGCCATATTTACAGATTTGGTGTGCACATAGTCGCACGCATCTTGTTAAGCTTGTTACGTTAAGGCATGCCCCACGTCTGCCATTCCTTTGTGTCAGCTGAACACATTGTTTTACATGTTTTACATATTTTAGCGCTCGTCTAGCTCCTGTACCTATCACTTCTGTGGCAAAACACTGATATGGATTGGACACGACTCTGTTCTGAGTCATTGTGTGAGCACTTCTAAAGGGCAGCCACACCACACGCACGGTTCCCTTCAGGAGCCCAGTAGCACCTAGTTCTCCAATTCTGTTTAATTGTATGTGTCTGTGTTGTCCTCCTTTGTTCCCTTTCTCTTCTAGGTACCGCAACAACGGGTCCACTACCCTTAGGGACCCAATGGATTGCATGGTGATGTATTTATAATTTCTGCATCACCAATTATGTAGTAGAGTTGATACACACTTTTTTGAGCACTTTTCTCACATGGTCCTGATGAATTGCCACCGACCCGCTTGGGCATAGAGCAAGAAACATGTCGACCGTTTGATCTCCCTAGGGATCATTATAATCCCTTGGGATCACCTATTTTTACTTAGGCTGGTATACCATCAGAATAAAATGGTTCATTGTCTGGCAATACCATACCTATTTTAACTCACTACACCACCACTCACTACACCTGTTGCACTGACCCCCACGCACCCATACGGCTGTCTCTATAAAAGATCTCCGAAAAAGAGCCCCTTCGCGGGAGCCCGTCGGGCATTGCAGCGCCGGCCCGACGAGGAGCACAGCCCTATGATGAAGCATGACACCTTGCTAGGTGTGTGAGGGCATTCTATAGAGACTAATCGCTCTCCCCCCCCCACTCCCCTGCTACCCTAGAGGAACTGCATCCCTTGGTTTTGTTCTCTATTCCTCGGAGCACGGTGCAAGACCTCATTAAAAAGCTCTTGGTTCCTCCTCTTTTTTGAAGGGGCATAGAATTGGGCAATGGAGGGCAGGAGGAGTGGACTGGTACATCATACTAAATTGAGGGCAGTGGCAGCACATCAGACCATGCATGGCAGGAGGGAGGAGGCTAGTCCATGGATTCACACAACAGAGGATAGGGAGGAGGGGGATGGGGCAGCAAGCTAACTGTTCAGAGAAGGCGGGTATTAGGAACTTTATTGTTTTTAAAACGTGTGTCTGTGCGAACTACTTAAAATATGAACAAGTATGCAGCATAATCTCACTTTTATTCAGGAAGAAGAGGACGTTTGTGACTGTGACTCCGGGCTCACTTGGCAGAAACACCCCCTGACCCTCCACCCCCTATCGCAAAATGTAATGCCCGTGAAAAGGGTAGGTGAACACAGTGTTATATAGAACATAGTCCTGAGAGCACGATTGAAAATGAAAACTAGATATAGTGTATGGTATAAACTATGCACCAAAAAGTGTGATATAAGATGAACCGGGCGTGAAATATAATATGCAATACATTGTGCGCAATAACAGATTCATTGGAGAGCACGAGATAGCACAGGCACTAGCGCGTGCTATGCGATATGCGCCTTGGAGTGTAATATGCACAGGGCAGTGTTGTATAACCTAACTAGTCTCTAAAGTTGTAATATAAAATATGTGCTGGGGAGTGTAACGTTGCATATGCACTGTGACAAAGATATGGATCCCAGATTGTAATATGTATGGCATAGCACTGTGCGTTATAACATAGGCATCGAGGAAGGCACGTTAGATGGGGCAATATAACCCGTGCGAAGACAAGTGTGGCATGACATATTCACGGGGTGGTGTTACAGTGCACATGGGCTAGAGAGTGTCATAGCATATGCACTAGCTAGTGGAATACAACACAAAGGTGTGTGGCACTCAGCAGGCAATGGTGGGTGTAACACAGCTTTGGGCTCTGCCAGGAGCGCGCTGTGACTCTCAAGTGATGTTCGTCCCCTTTCCAGAGAGTAAAATAAAAAGTATTACACATCCGGCAGTGGATGTGTGTTTTATTAACCGTGAGGGGGGTTTCTTGCATAGTTTTGGTCGAATTTTTGTCGAATCCCCTTTGAATGGCTTGGTGTGCATGTGTATTAAATGTGCCCGTCAATAGCTACCCATGTTTGTATAAATATACGACAAGGGTGTCTACCGGGATTAGGCACGGTAGGGCATCAGACATGTCAGAGCTTCACTAGTGGTGTAAATACATTCCACGTGGATTCATTGTATGCATAGTCGCCTTTTAATGAATATCACGCAAATCGTCATGGTGATAGGTACGTACGGTTTGTCCAGCATGTCCTAGGTGTGTCTATAAATATATATTTTTTAAAAATAATAAAAAACAGTGGCCGGCCCTGGGGATTGGGGTCAAAAAAATATAATTAGGAGACAGGCCCTGGGGGATGGGGTCATCAGGGCCAATAAATTAGAATAAGAAGGGGAACCACACAGCCCCCCTTCTTAAAAAATTAAAATAAATAAAAGACTGGCATCGTGCCGGAGGCCACGTCCCCTCCTTGCAGCACTCTGCAAACGCGCCCCCAGGCAAGTTGTAAGTTGGGGAATTAATTCCTCTTCAATACTGAGGGTCCCTGAGGGCCAACTAGCCCAACAGGCATCTCCAGTATGCACCAGGGAGCTGCGCTGCAGACAGGTGTTCTGAGGCCAAGCCCCTTTTTACACCTCTCTGCAACGCAGCTCTGTGGCGCTTACTGGAGGTACCTAGTGGTCTAGTTTGACCCTAGGGACCCTTATGATTCAAGGGGACTTAATCTCTCAACTTAGAACAGCCACAGGGTGCGTTTACACAGTGTTGAAGGGAGGGGACGGGGCCTGAGGTGACGTGTGCAAACACGCACTATGGCACGTTTTAAATTGGGGATATCATTTTCCTTCAATACTGAGGGCCCCTGGGGGCTAACTAGCCCACCAAGTGCTTCCAGTAAGCGCCACTGAGCTGCATTGCAGAGAGGTGGTCCAGGCCGTGCCACTTTTTACACCCCTCTGCAACGCAGCTCTGTGGCACTTACTGGAGGTACCTAGTGGGCTAGTTGGACCCTAGGGACCCTCAGGATTCAAATGAACTTAATCTCCCAACTAAAAACGGACACAGGGCGTGTTTACACAGTGGTGAAGGGAGGGGACGGGGCCTGAGTTAACGTGTGCAAAAACGCCCTGTGGCCTGTTTTAAGTGGTAGTTTTAATCCCCCTGCCCTATTATATACTAGGGGCTTACAGAGGAGGTCATGCTAATCACAGGGGGACCCCAACGCACAATGTTCCCTAGTGTATGTAGGTGTTTTCACTGTATTCTAAGTGTCTTTTAACATAGCACTGGTTCTAGGACTGGTTAGTCAGACTCAGTTACCACCAGTATCCGTCTGAAAAAGTTGAGGGTACAGGATGATTTTGCAACAAGGCTTCTTTCTGCTCTTCTTTTTGTTCTTTCTGCATGTTATCCTTCTTCCTGCACTTTTCTTCGTCTTTGAGGACTTCTGTTGCTTCTTTCTGCACTTCTTTTTTTTCTTTCTGTGCATTTTTTCTTCTTTCTTCACATGTCCTATCTCTGTAGGCATAGTTAGAAATTAGCATTTAAAAAACCTTTGAAATTCACAGAAAAAACCATAGGTTTCAGGCACGTTATAGTTAGTAATTAGCATTTAAAAAACCTCAGAAATTCACTGAAAAAACCATAGGTTTCAGGGGTGTTATAGTTAGCTGGACTTTTCACTTGTACAAAACCATTGAAATTCCCCCGTTATAGTTAGTTCAGCTAACTATAACTCGTGCGCCCGCAATGCACTGCTGATGACGTCACATATTACATCACTCATGACATCACTGATGACATCTCAAATGACATCACTGATGACATCACTGATGACATCATCCTTGTGATAGAGTGGCAGACCTCCTCTCACCCTAATATAACCTTTGATACACACATTCAAAAATAGAGACTAAACTTTTCAAAACAATGGACATACCAATACCAGTTACAACAACCTCTTCAGCAATTCTAAGATCCACATACACATCCACTCATTCACCAACAGTCCTATACAGTCACTCATACATGTATTCACTCATCATATGTACTCATACACCTATACATCCTGTTACACAATGCCACTCATCCATAGAGTTACTCACACACATAGTCACTCATGCTAATAAAGAATCAAACATACATTTATTTGCATATACATTTATACACACACCACCACACTTACTTCTACGGAAACTTACACATACTTAGTCTTTTAAACAATCACTTATAGAAACACATACTTATTCATACAGGAACTCTTTCAATCTCTCACTCTCACATATACTCACTTATATACACCAATAGTCACATATACTAGTTTAAAACATATGTAGTTACTCATAAAGACACTATTGAGACAGTCATTCACTCACTAACACACCCATACACACACTCATCCACCCATACAGTCCTGCACACATGCTGTCTTCAACACATACAAAGAGTGAGTCACTCATTCATGCACCTATGCACTACGTAATACCCCCCACCGAACCATGCAGACACTCAGACTGATACTCAAAAAACCAACTAATAACCTATATAGACACCCATGTAGCTACTCACCAACCCATGCAGCCACTTATACACAAAGTGAGAGACTGATACAGATATTTACATATTTAAACATTACTCACTAAGCCATGTATTCACTATGATACACTTAATCAGTCAGTTACACAATCAATTTTTCAAAAACAAATCATCCATTTAGACACTTATATACCCATTTATTCTTCCATCGACCTTGAGATATACATATATAAAACATATTTAATTTTCAGAAAAACACACATTCACTGGATGATGTCATCAGTGATGTCATTTGAGATGTCATCAGTGATGTCATGAGTGATGTCACTGACCATGTCATGAGTGATGTAATATGTGACGTCATCAGCTGTGCATTGCGGGCGCGCGAGTTATAGTTAGCTGAACTAACTATAACGGGGGAATTTCAATGGTTTTGTACAAGTGAAAAGTCCAGCTAACTATAACACCCCTGAAACCTATGTTTTTTTTAGTGAATATATATATATATATATATATATATATTCACTTAAAAAACCATAGGTTTCACACATGTTATAGTTAGCTGGACATTTCCCTCGTAAAAAAACAATGAAATTCCCCCGTTATAGTTAGTGCAGGCAACTATAACTCACGCGAGCGCAATCCTCTGCTGATGACGTCAGATATTACATCACTGTATTTAGACACCTATTTACCCATGTCATCTTCCATTAATCTTTAGCTATACATATATTACAAATATTTATTTTTCAGAAAGACACATATGTAATCAGTGATGTAATATGTGGATCTTTCTCCTGACCCAGGTGGACAGTAAACCAGGAAACCAGAGAAAGTGGCAGTTTTTGCCAAACCATGTGAAAAACCAATACACTCATAATCTGGAACCTCCCGGTTTTCAATTTTACACAGATTCTTCCCCTTAAAAATGAATGCAACCCCACTATCTTTATTATCCATACAGTCATGTCTCGAAATTCAGTACTCGGCTGGTAAAGAATATATCTCAGAAATAAAAGCATAATTTTACCAAGTTTCTGTAAGAAAAAATGTATTTGGAATATAATCACTTATAGAATTAAAAACTTTCATATGATTCTTGGAAAAAGTTCGGCAATTGAGGTTAAAAAAATGATAGGATGAATGTCTAATATCCTCCTGAAGGGCGACTGCAGAACTACAACTTGAAATTGCAGTAAGAGAACAGCTATCCCTTATGGCATGCTTAACTACCATACCAAAATCACAATGACAGCAGCATATTGAGGTGTCATCAGCATCAATAGAGGACTTACAGACCCCCAGCATCATCTGACACAGGATTCAAAGTTGAGCAGCCGAGTATTTCACTCTGTCAAAAGATGGTAGAACCAGCTTTTCTAGCTCATAGGTCTCTTCGGGCACTGACGGGCACAGACAGATTTGCCTTTGGTGCGCATTCCATGATCCAGCAGCGCGTTCATGCCACTCCTGTATTTTCATATGGCAATCCCACCCAAACCAAAGACTAGACATCAAGTGATGGAGGGAAGGGCACAAGCAACATGGCCACTTAATCTTCTCCCCTGACTCTAACCAGTGAGGTGCATAGGCAGGAGCGCCAGGCGCCAAAGAACTTTGTCAACATGAGATGGGCTGCACATGAAGTGGATGGTATAGGATCAATGTTGCACATAACAGAAGATGTTGTATGTGTGATAACATTAATGATGCTTCATATTATCCTGAATTATTTTGTACTTACTTTCATACCTCTAATGCCATACTCGTTTATAGACTAATGTGTACAAAAGTATCATGGATATTGTCATCAGTGATGTCATTTGAGATGTTATCAGTGATGTCATAAATGTCACAGAACATGTAATGAGTGATGTAATATGTGAGGTGACATCCTTTATGACATCACTGATGAAATCGCAAATGACATTTCAAATAACATCACTGATGACATCACTGATTACTTCATCCAAGCTTCTTTTGTGCACATTACTCTTTAAACTAAAATGGCCTTAGAGGCCTGAAAGTAAGTACAAAATAGCACTGAATATGCCATCACAGATGCAACTCCCTTAGGTGTAGGAAGCATGTGTTATTTGCAACACTGACCCTGTACCATACAGTTCACGGGTAGGATAATTCAAATTAACAATCGACCACCGATATATGGGAATTCCTCCTCGCACACAGTGTTCAATATGTGCACAACTGTGCAGAGAAAGCAAAGTTCCTCAAGATACTCCATGTCTCTTCGAAAAATTAATTGCCCCGGTACAGACAGCTTTCATCTGTGTCAAACCCCTCAATTCACTGAACCTACATTGTTATGTTATGTTATTTATATTTAATATAGTGCACAATTCACCCAGGGGCATCTCGGCGCTGTTACGGAAACAAATAATCAGTAGAGGTGGAAAAAGGATTTAGAATAGATGTGATTTGAGTAGTTTTCTAAATTTACAGTAGTTCAAATAAGTGTGAACGTGAAGTGGAAGCTTGTTCCAGTAGTAGTGAGCAAGGTAGGAGAAAGCCTTTCCTCTGCTGCGAGTCAAGAGAACGCGCAGAACACACAGTAAAGCTTTATCACAGCTAGGTGTGTATGCTTTAATTTTTAGTTGCAGATACAATGGGCCTTTTCCTTTTAGGGCATTATAGGTAAGGCAGCAAATCTTAAAAAAAGACCATTTTTTCACTGGCAGCCAGTGCAGTTCCTTCAGCAGCGGAGCCGAAGAAGAACCAGAAGGACAATTGAGAGCGAGCCTGGCTGCAGTATTTTGAACTACCTGGAGTTTGTCAACTAGGGTCTCGTTAGAAACTTCCGAAAGGGTGTTGCCATAGTCTAGCCTACTTATTACTAAGGCTTGGACTAGAGTTCTACTGGCAGAGGCTGGAAGATAGGGGGATATTCTGCACAGAAGGCTCGTGTTATGGTCACATACTCTGGTGGTGGATGTGCTCTTTCATCGTTAAGGCTGGGTCTATTTTCATACCAAGATTCTTCACTGCTTGTTTGGGCACAGGAATGGACCCCAGTTGGTACGGCCACCATTTTTCTGTCCAGATAGAGGAAGCCTTTCCGAACAGCATGATCTCCATCTTGTCTGCATTCAATTGGAGATAGTTCTCGTTCATCCAATCGGAGATGTCTTGCATGCCCAAGGCAAAACGCTTTTTTGTAGCAATCAGATCAGGCTCAAATGTGAACATCAACTGGGTGTCATCGGCGTATAAGATTATTTCAAAGCCAAAGCGCTCTGCTGCGATCTTAGCAAGGGGAGCCATGTAAATATTAAACAAAGAGGGGCTCAGGCAGGAGCCCTGCAGGACACCCTTGTCCAGGATTGTCTTGTGAGAGGAATATGGGCCAAGGATGACAGTTTGATGTCTTTCTTTTTAGAAAATGGTGGTGCCCTTTGAGGGCGGGGCCTTGTATACCGATCTGTTGCAGCCTTTCAGCATCCTAGTGTGAGAGACTGTATCAAAGGCTGCAGAGAGATTTATTAGCACAAGCATGACTGGGTTTCCTGCGTCAAGCCTAAGAAGCAGGGACTCCGTCACAGCCAAGAGCGCCGTTTCTGTGCTATGACCTGGTCCAAAGCCAGATTTGGAAGAATCTAGGATTGGGTTGGAATCTAGGCAGGCTACTAGTTGATTGTTTTTTTTTTTTTTTTTTTTTTTTTTGGAAAACCTTTATTTAACAGTATGTGCAGACAAATACGGGCCTACAACCCTCGGGCCGGCCTCGACAAAAAGGGGCACATCAGCAAGCAATTATACGATTCAGCAGCATATCAGTACAAGCGCGAATAGAGCAGATTACGTTATACACCATTGTGCCGCCGAGCGCCAGGATGATGAGGTTTAAGTTTTATAAAGTTTTGAAATAAGTCCATAGCAACAGGTCTGGAAGGATCCGAATCAGAGCAATGCAGTTAGGACTATAGTGGGCAACGATCATCAGAAGAGTCAGCAAGCATTATCCGTAAGGTAATCAATCGCACTCAATAAAATCAGGATAGAAAAGAAGCATATCACATGACGATCCCCAAGCACTACCCACAAGTTCCCAATCCTCCCCTCGACCCAAGAAATAAGAAAGGAAAGAACAAACGAGAAAGGTAAAGAGTAGAAAGGGAGAAGAGAAAGAGAGAAAAGAAAGAAAGAAAAAGAAGGCCCATAGAAAAAAAAAACCAACAAGGAAATATACCCCCCACCCTACACGCATGCAGAGGCTACGGCCTACCCCCCCTAGCAGTGTGTCTGTCGCCCCAAAGAGTACCCGAAATGTAGGAGAAGAGAAAGAGAAGAAAAAGAGAAAGAATGTCACGGTTGATCGGAGGAGGGCCAAGGATCTATTCAATACAAGCAAAATCGTTACCCGCGGTCACCCAACCCCAGGCCCCGACCTAACACCCTGCTACATGTACCTCCAACAGTCACAAGTCCCAGTCCCAGCCATATACGTATCAATGTGCAACAAGAAAAACCCCCTTCCTCAGCCTTGGCCCCTTCGAATCTGCAGTCCAACAGAGTCCAATTGCAGTACAGCCAACCTGGACGGGATGGGCCACCATGGAGTCCGTTGCAGCAATCGAGGGGTAAGAGACAAGTCAAACTGGAGCAAAGCTCGATAGTAAAGGACCACAGAATGCGCCACTGCTATGCGGTGGCTAGCACTACAGGGAGCAGGACGATGCATAAATCCCAGAGTAGCGGCCGGCCGATGTACAGGAAGCAAGTCCAGGAGGACGCTCAGAGACGTGGCACCAAAGGACAAAAGAGATGGGCAAAACGGCGGCTGAGGCCCAAGCTCCGGCCATACCAAGGGAGCAGGATTGTCAGACTCCTCCAGGGCAGAGCCGAGGAGTACCGCAGCGGGCACTGGGACACGTCCCCCCGTCACTGCCACATACCTCAACTCGGGTGATCCACCGACAGTCGACTGAAGATGTGGCTTAACATGCCGCACCGGAGAATCATCATGGCCAGCTGAAAAAGTCCGATCAAACCGGTCCTCCAAACCAGTGGCAGAGTCGCGGAAGGCCAACCACAGGTCCTCCAGTGCTGCCAGGATGTCGCGAAGCCCCAGCGGTGGATCAAGGATGGAGGGTGCTGTTGCGTCCGCCATCTTAGGCAAGCAACCATCGAGCGCCCCGGGAAGCAAGCCCCCCTCACCAACCATCGGTATCTGGAAGGTGATAAGCTCTCTGCGGGGCCCCGGTGGTGCAGGAAACGTGGAGGCAGCCGGTCGTGGAAAGGCTTCAAGGACAGGGGAATCTGTGGTGCAGGGAAACCCACCGGCGAGACCAGGGCTTCCGATGCGGAAGATGGCGTCCGCTGCTGTAGGCTGCAACAAAGAAGCGATCCCGGCCCTCTCCCAGCTGGGCCGGGATACAGTATACGGGAGCTGGATACAATGTTGCGAGCGGGGCGCGCTGGGCAGCCGAGCATGAAAAAGGCTACTGTGAGAATCCCAGCGCCGCGCTCCAGGTCCGGTGTACCGGCTCCTCCCTCTCCACAGCGGCCGCTGCTATCGTTGTCGCCGCCGGCCGTCCCCACTAAACAATGGCCCGGCTGCAACCGTTTGGAAGGCCGGAATGGAAACCGGGGCCCAACTCCGCCGGGGCAGCTCCGTTTTCGACCGGAGTCAAAGTATCGTGGTCAGGGACGTGGCGCAGGTAAGCGTAGGGCTTGGAGGCGCAGGATTCTTGCCAGGATATCGACGAAGGGCGAAAGGGTCGGCGGAGCCGAAGAGCTAGGCGGCCATCTCGGCTGCAGGCTAGGCTCCTCCCTCTTACTAGTTGATTGTTGATTAGGCCTTCGAGCTGTTTATACAGCAGAGGTAGCAAAGATATAGAGCGGTAATTAGCCAGAAAATGTTGGTCCAGTGTAGGTTTTTTTTTTTTAACTGGGACGTACACAGGCCGCCTTCCACTCAGCTGGGATGATGCCAGTTTTTTTTACTGAGCAGTTGAAAATCTCTAGGATAGTCGGGGCAAGGCAATTGGATAGCAGAGACATTACTTTAGTGGGGCAGATGTCCAATGGGCTACAGATTTCCCCCAAGGTAAAGGGTGTAAAACTATCTAAGGTATAAGGCATGTCCTTTAACTAATCTGCCTCGATACTGATGTGTCCTGCTTCGGGAGAAGGGGGAGTGTTAAATTTTGCATAGAAGTGGGAGAGTTTCTCCTGAAAAAAATTGGCCAGTGAGTCACAGACGAAGTAAATGTAAGTGTATCTTCTGGACCGATGATGGCCAGACGCGGGTAGGTCCCTTCCTAGAACGTCACTGATAGGGGCCAGTAGCCCCCCCTTCTAGGTGTTATCCAGTACACTTACATTTATTTCCTTCACTTTCACGCAGGACTACTACACGAGTCCAGACTGTCGGGGACGGACCTTTCACACTTAGACCTACACCGTCCCCATTAGAGTAGATGAGGATCTTCAGGTCCTGATGAAATGCCACGCTCCTATGGATGAGAGAAGGCTTGAAACATGTTGATCTCTTTCACACCACACACATAATCCTGAGCTCAAGAGGGTATAATTTCCTCTCTTCAGCCACGACTCTTTTAATCATAGCACAGGAACCCAGCTAATAAATATAATCTGTGGGATTGCAATAGCTATTTTTAACTCACACACACTTTTTCCCATCTCTACTCATTACACATATGCCCCACTTTTACTTTTCAACTTCACGTAGGCAAAAAAAGAGAAGATCTCCAGCAAAGAGCCCACACGCTGGCCCGTTGGGTATTGTAGCGCTGGCCCAACGAGGAGCTGCTCGATGATGAAGCATGACACGCCTTGGGGTGTGTGAGGGCTCTTCCTCCTTCTCTTTCCCTTGCGAACACCTGGTACCTACCTACAACCCATCTGCTTTTCCACCCGCACCCCCCCCTTTTAGGAACTGCATACCCTTGTTTATGCAATTCTACACGGGGCATGTATGCTGGACCTACCAAGCCTCTGTCTCTCCTTTTGCACTGAACTTTACAGATAGCCCATCTTCTGAAGCAAAAGAAGCACATGTACATACGTTAGTCCCTGCATACATGCCAATAGACCCTATTCAGGTAGAAGACGCATGATTTTCTAAGCAATAAATGGCTTTATTTTGGCTCTCTCCCACCTGCAAATGCCTCTTTCCAAAGAAGTCAATGGGAGAAATACAGTCTCTCAATTATATTTTTTTTAATCTCCCACTTTCCTCTTCTAAAATGTTGGCATGTATGTACCTGGTGTACATTTGGTGTGCCACTTCCACTATGCATTCGCTATAGTTAGCAGCGCTAACTAAAACTTGCGCCTCTGCCTTGCACTGCTTATGATCGCTCTCACATATTACATCACTCGTGACATGTTCTATGACATCATTTATGACATCACTGATGACATCTCAAATTAATCATTAAGGACATCACTGATGACATCATCCAATGAGTGTGTAAGTCTATGTCATGTAGAAAATGTCATGCTGAGATGATTCTGTCTTGTACCTCAAGGCTGCTTACAATACTTAGGGACTCATTATGATGCCTGTTGGACTTATGTCCGACCGGCACCGTGGCGGAAGCAGGGCCACCCGCCTAGTAGTTGGCGGTCCCAGTGGGCGCATTACAATGCGACCGCCTTCATCGCGGTCACAATGTGTATAGTTTGTATTGTGGTGTGTGCTGCGGGTTGCAGCACACGCTGCACTACAAAATAAACACATTTTACATAGGTGCCCCCCAGGGCGAATAGCGGATGCCCGGGGGGGGAGATGGCCCTGCTGGGTGCCCCCACAGTCACTTTTCATGGCGGGTTAACCGACATGAAACAGCCGCAAGAAAGGGACATTGAAGTTCCTTCGGCAGTGCCTGATCAGGCACTGCCACTATTGTAGTGATTGCAGTCCGCGCTGATGGGCCGACGGGCTCCTTGAGCCCGTTGGAAGTTCAATGGATGGACTCTCCACCCTCCCACTATCTGCCCGCCATCGTAATGCGGCAGGCAGACCTGCAGGGTCCGATAGCAGTGGGACCGCCACCGACGGCCTGACGATGGCGGGGCCACCCCCATCATAATCAGGCCCTATGTATCTATTTTGTAGAATCTTTGCCCTATTGGAAACATTTTCTGCCTAACCAAATAAACTTGTGTGGAACATACTGGACACAAGTCATCAACTGTCATCTACAAACAGAGTTACTCTTCAATACAAAGATTCATAACATGTTTAATACAGCTACACATTTATAATGCATTGGAAGCACATGCATTTTGTAAACACATACACCCATTAGCTGGACACAGACTGTACAGAATTAGGTAGGAAAGTAATATGGTAGCTACCTGCCACTACGTAAACTATAAAACAAACTAACACACTCATTGGATGATGTCATCAGTGATGTCATCAATGATTAATTTGAGATGTCATCAGTGATGTCATAAATGATGTCATAGAACAGGTCACGAGTGATGTAATATGTGAGAGAGATCATAAGCAGTGCAAGGCAGGGGCGCAAGTTTTAGTTAGCGCTGCTAACTATAGAGAATGCATAGTGGAAGTGGCACACCAATTGTTTTGTGTCCAATCAAAAAGAAGTCCAATTATAACTTCTTTTCAATGATAACACCAATATAGAGTATTGTTAAAAACATCTTCTTTATGTCATTTTTGTTGCAGAATAAAAAGACACAGCCAACACGTTTTGTCCCAATCCACGTAGGAGGACTTCTTCAGGGCAATAGGAACAGCTTTTTTCTGTCAGGTAAACTGTAGTTTTTCACTCAATCTCTGGCACTCTCTAAATTCCCTTTTTCTTTATTCAGAACAAATCGTTTATCTTATTTGTCACAGATGAGCCTTCTTTGTGTTGTCATTTGAGCATCTTTGTGTCCGGGAAATATCACCACAACAGCATGGCGCGTCATTCTCTAACTGTAACTGCTGAACTTCTGTTGTTTCTTTAATTCAAAACATTAATGTTGTCACTGACATATTCACCTAACTATAATGTTACTTTAAGCTTTGGTTCTCTAAAGAAGACTTGATGAAAGCATTGGACAATTCTGTCCAACAGTGAACCCCACTTTGGTGGTGGATCTTTGGCCTTTTACAAAGCAACTCAAGTGTACGTACAGCGCTAAGAAGAAGGTGAAGATACGCAAGATGCTGGGGAAGCTATTGCAAACGTATTTGGCAGACAAAGGATATAATGCACCGATGCCTCCGCAAGGCACGTCAAGGCCCCACTAATGGCAGATAATACAGATTCCGATTAGTCAAATCCCTCTCAGGAACCTCTTATTTTAGGTTTAGGAAAGCCTAAAAGGAAAACTCTGTAAAAATCAATGCCATAATATAGGACAATTAAGCGTTTTGACATTTGTTCCTGATGAAATAGTCCTCCCATGGTCTTCAGATAGTCATGAACAAAGTGACAGTACTATCTCTGTTAGCCTGTGTCTCTCCATGCTTGCTGTCAACCTATATGTTATTGTTATTAGAACATTTTCTTAGAGCACAAGCAAACATGCTGATGTCATCATGGCCAACAACAGTGAAGGAAGATATATTTTAGCTTTAATACTGGGCGCAACCATTACAATAGGGCCCTTTGCAGTGTAAGTTTATTGTTTACAAATATGAGTCTTTAGTTTTAGTTTACTCTGGCAGTAGGCTTAGTGCTTGCAAAATCTGTTTTATTTTATAAATAAAAGACAAAATCAGTGGTCAAATGGTATAAACACCCCAGGAATTGATCATTGATTAGGAGAGCAACGCACCAGACCTATCGGCAGAGGCCACGCCAGATGGCCGAGCCCTTGCTCGTAGTCCGAGGATTGACTTCACAAGCTGTGCTGAGGGCGTTGTTAACCTGGAGCATGCATCGCTCTTCTGTGGCCGAGCTCTAACAAGGAATAGCTTCTGTCAACTTTTAAAAGGTATTCTGTGAAATCCATCCTTTGAAAATCGAAAGGCAGGTTTTGTCATTTAATCCTTTATCTGAAGTTTAGCTTAGCGTTTAGAAAGAACATTTTGGTGTAAGAATGTCCGAAACTACATAACAATGTTAGACACCTTTGTCTATTTTTTCGCTGAACATTACATGCTTAACTATTTTTATTTGTATATTCTGTGTGGCTACCGTAAATATTTTATGCACTAGATTGAGTATTTTTGAATAAACATTTTGAACTTTATGTCTCCATTTCTTAGTCCTATCCTTGAGTGTGGTAGTCATAAACAAAAACTTTTTTGGATCGCCGCTATGTTCCAAAACTTGTTTAGAGGGACTGATAATAACTTGAAAACACTGCCTGGGCAGGATTGCTCAGCGGGTTAGTGTCAGGGCTATGGTCCTTGCGTCAGTGGGTTAGAAATCCAACCCCTGCGGCTCCGGGGACCCCCAGATTTTGTATCATTATTGGGTCCCACAATCAGGTGGTGGGTTATGTACAGACTAGACTAAAGAAAAGCTTTGAGAAAGAGGCGCACAACCTCCTTCAGGCAGAATGTCCAAGGCCAGCCTCTCTGGAGGAGATCCCAGAACCACCAGACATGGACCCTAATGTGAAAAAGATCTCAAAAGACCATTACAAATGTATTAAGAAGTCCTGGTGAGTGAGCCAGGACAAATTGCTAGATTATCTGCCAACGTTTTGGAAATGGTCTATCAGGCTAACGGCACAGGTATGCCATAGACCGAGGTGACTGGCTGCAGCGGTTCAACGCCCGGGGTATGCCATAGACCGAGGTGACTGGCTGGAGAGGTTCAACGCCCGGGGTATGCCATAGACCGAGGTGACTGGCTGCAGAGGTTCAACGCCCGGGGTATGCCATAGACCGAGGTGACTGGCTGGAGAGGTTCAACGCCCGGGGTATGCCATAGACCGAGGTGACTGGCCGCAGAGGTTCAACGCCCGGGGTATGCCATAGACCGAGGTGACTGGCTGCAGAGGTTCAACGCCCGGGGTATGCCATAGACCGAGGTGACTGGCTGCAGAGGTTCAACGCCCGGGGTATGCCATAGACCGAGGTGACTGGCTGCAGAGGTTCAACGCCCGGGGTATGCCATAGACCGAGGTGACTGGCTGCAGAGGTTCAACGCCCGGGGTATGCCATAGACCGAGGTGACTGGCTGCAGAGGTTCAACGCCCGGGGTATGCCATAGACCTAGATGACTGGCTGGAGAGGTTCAACGCCCGGGGTATGCCATAGACCGAGGTGACTGGCTGCAGAGGTTCAACGCCCGGGGTATGCCATAGACCGAGGCGACTGGCTGGAGAGGTTCAACGCCCGGGGTATGCCATAGACCGAGGTGACTGGCTGCAGAGGTTCAACGCCCGGGGTATGCCATAGACCGAGGTGACTGGCTGGAGAGGTTCAACGCCCGGGGTATGCCATAGGCCGAGGTGACTGGCTGCAGAGGTTCAACGCCCGGGGTATGCCATAGACCGAGGTGACTGGCTGGAGAGGTTCAACGCCCGGGGTATGCCATAGACCGAGGTGACTGGCTGGAGAGGTTCAACGCCCGGGGTATGCCATAGACCGAGGTGACTGGCTGCAGAGGTTCAACGCCCGGGGTATGCCATAGACCGAGGCGACTGGCTGGAGAGGTTCAACGCCCGGGGTATGCCATAGACCGAGGTGACTGGCTGCAGAGGTTCAACGCCCGGGGTATGCCATAGGCCGAGGTGACTGGCTGCAGAGGTTCAACGCCCGGGGTATGCCATAGACCGAGGTGACTGGCTGCAGAGGTTCAACGCCCGGGGTATGCCATAGACCGAGGTGACTGGCTGCAGAGGTTCAACGCCCGGGGTATGCCATAGACCGAGGTGACTGGCTGCAGAGGTTCAACGCCCGGGGTATGCCATAGACCGAGGTGACTGGCTGGAGAGGTTCAACGCCCGGGGTATGCCATAGACCGAGGTGACTGGCTGGAGAGGTTCAACGCCCGGGGTATGCCATAGACCGAGGTGACTGGCCGGAGAGGTTCAACGCCCGGGGTATGCCATAGACCGAGGTGACTGGCTGCATAGGTTCAACGCCCGGGGTATGCCATAGACCGAGGTGACTGGCCGGAGAGGTTCAACGCCCGGGGTATGCCATAGACCGAGGTGACTGGCCGGAGAGGTTCAACGCCCGACGTATGCCATAGACCGAGGTGACTGGCTGCATAGGTTCAACGCCCGGGGTATGCCATAGACCGAGGTGACTGGCCGGAGAGGTTCAACGCCCGGGGTATGCCATAGACCGAGGTGACTGGCTGGAGAGGTTCAACGCCCGGGGTATGCCATAGACCGAGGCGACTGGCTGGAGAGGTTCAACGCCCGGGGTATGCCATAGACCGAGGTGACTGGCTGGAGAGGTTCAACGCCCGGCGTGATAATTAGGCAACGCAAATTGCACAATCTTGGCAGAGTGACTTCATTCTATCTTATGAGAATTCATCCCTAACTAACGAATCTGGCCTCAGCAGAGGCAAGTCCATTGGCAGAAAGTATGCTGTTTGGGGAACTCATAAAGGACATCAGTGGATTTGTTGCAACCTTACAGGTTTAGACAAAGGACCACTCTCCCTCAAAAAGGTATTTCAACCCAGCCTTTTTGGAAGAGTGCAGCGATACAGAGGACTATCGCCAGGCCGCTTCTCCATGCAAAGTTCCAAACAGGGTTTTCCCTCACGAATACGAAGCTGGTACGATTTCTCCAGAGGAAGTACTTTCTTCTCCTCCAGAGGCGGCTACAGAGGACTGACAAATAGGGGATTCAATCAGGAATTACAGGTATGCTTTATTTCATTGTCAAATGTGATACTGGGGAGCAGAATACCATTTTTTCTTCACAGTTGGCAGATGATTTACTCAGGAAGTTTGGTTTCTAGAGAATAGTTCAGGGTTTCAAACTCAAGTTTTATGGCACTCCAGTGCAGCATGTTGCTCTCAGGCCACTGGGGATTTCCATTCTATAGCAGAACTTTACAGTTGCAAAGATTCCGAATTTATTGCATAAAGAGGTAGGTAGTTACAGGTTGTTGTTAAATTCAGTGGCTGGATTTTGTACAGACATTTCAAGATGGAGGGTATCCATCTTCTAAGTGATTTGTTGACGGAATGGGACTTGATGGTCCGGTCAGACTTAAAAGATGCTTATCTGATGATTCCAATGTTTGCTTCTTACTGGCGATTCCTTCAATTTCAGTGGACAGCTCATTGGTACGAGTTCACCGTTCTCCTGTTCGGCCTGTCTTCAGCTTTTCAGTATTTCACCAAGTTGATGAAACCCATGTTTGAGACCCTGAGGTCCACAGAAGTTTGAGTATTAGTTTACTTAGATGATTTGATCATTGTAGCGCAGAACCAAACTACAATAATGTTGCACTTGAACTGTACAATTAATTTGTTGCAGGAGTTGGGCTTTGTCATCAATATTATGATGGAGAAGGTAAAGCAAAATTCTGTATACCTCCTCTGTTTTGCATGAAATATTAATTACGTAATCATTCTAAATTGTACTAATTGTGTGGAGTGGTATAATTAACCAACATAGTGCACCTTAATAAACACGAAATACATTCATTCATTCATTAGTCTTTATTATCGATGTATTTCATCATAAAAGACAGTTACAATACAAAGAAAAATACAAACAGAATGTATAATAAAAACAAATCCAGGTAATCACAATAAAATATAATCATATAAACAGATTTCGGTAACCTAACGCCTCTTGTTTCTAATATACCAAACCCAGGCCAAAAATTTAGCGACAGCAATTGCGACACATTCACTTGAGTCAAAACGCAAAATTTTAAGTGCTTCTGACCCTTGTCTTGTTCCCAAAGTACGACAAATTGGTTTGAGCCATTTAGCCCGGGGGGCAGCATAGGCGGGGCAAACAAAAAAGATGTGACCAACAGAATCGACACAGTCAGTACACCAATTACAAGAATCACAAGATACACCCTTCCATTTTTTTGTAAATGAATTAGTCGGAAGAGTGCCAACTCTAAATTGGTGGTAGAGTTTCCTGTCTCGAGGTCTGGTGATGGTATCCCAATAGGCTTCAAGAAGAGGGATTTTTTTTTGATCTAGAAACCTGCCTGTCAGAAGCTGAAGATAGATGTTTTTGCAGCACCATTGACCAATAAAGGCCCTTAAAATCTTTTTTGGAGGGGAAAGGGTTATTAGCCGGGTCGGTCCACAGAATTCCCAACCCCATAGAATCCAAGAATTGTTTAACCTGCCTGAACCAAGAAATGTTACCAGCTCCCAAGATGGATCGAACATGAAGAAATGCCTTAGCATAGGGGCCTAGCTCGGGGACTGTCCATAGTCTCCTCCAGAAGGCCAGTGGCTTGAACCTAGCAATGTCATCAAAAGAATGACAGCCAAAATCCAACAGGAGCGGTTTCACTGGGGTAGAACAAGGAAGGCCCATAAGCATTCTGAGAAATGTATGTTGTGCCTTAACCAGGGGAGAAAGATCGGCAAAACCCCAAAGTTCGGCGCCATAAAGGATCGCCGAATTAATCCTTACATTAAAGATTTTAATGGAGGGGCCTATCATTTTCGACTGGGATTGCTTTTGTTCTTTAACTAGGCAACCAGAAAGCTGGGCAAATTTAAGAGTAAGAACATCAATTTGCGGCTTCCAATCCAGCTTGTTTTCAAATACTACCCCCAGATAGGTCATAACATTAGTTCGTTCAAGCAGGTCGTTATCCATGGAAACATGGCCCTTCACACATCTCCCTTTATTAAAGACCATATATTTGGTTTTAGAGACATTAACAGACAGGTCTAAATCAGAGCAAAAGTTGGTAAATACATTTAAAGCCACCTGTAACCCAGACAAAGTCTGGGAAAGGAGTAGGGTGTCATCAGCAAACATAAGGAGTGGAATTTTAATACCACCCAACGTTGGGGCGTCCGTTGCAGTAGAGGAAAAATACTGGACAACTCTATTAATAAACAATAAAAACAGAGTAGGCGCAAGGACGCACCCCTGCCTGACACCCCTATTGACCCTGAATCTATCAGTAACCTGGCCCTGTTTCCCCCATCGAACTTGTGCAAAGTTTTTATCATGGAGCCTAATGATGATGTTCAAGAGATCAACCGGGATCCCTAGCTCCGCCAGTACACTCCAGAGTTTAGTCCTATTAACTAAGTCAAATGCTGACCGAAGATCTACAAATGCAGCATATAAAGTACCACCACACAGATAAACCGTTTTCCAGACAATCAATTGGAACTTGAAAGCCTGGTCGATGGTACTAGTGCACGGTCTGAAACCGGCTTGCAAAGGAGAGATGATGTCCTCCTGCTCAATCCAAATCTGGATTCTTGCCAGGATCATTCTTGCAATGATTTTTTGAACAGAATCAATAAGACTAATCGGGCGGTAATTACCCGGGCAGGAGCGGTCTCCTTTCTTAAAGATGGGTAGGATCTCAGCGCCCCTCCATGAATCTGGAATGGCGGCCCCTCTGGCTATGGCAGTAGCAATATGAGCAATATAGGGCACCCAATTCCTAAGGTCAGATTTAAAAAGATCCGTGGGAACACAGTCCATACCTGGTGCCTTGCCACTTGGAACCTTACTCAAAGCCTTTTCAACCTCAGCACAGTCGAAGATTAAAGTCTGGGAGGTGGACAGGTCCCTGTTTGCTACAGGGACAAGCCCCTCGACCTGAAAGGCATCCGAGAACTGAGATTCAAAGTGCGTCACCCAGGCATCCGGAGGTACATGGTTGGTAGGGACCTGGGTATTCTGTGAGTTGCCCCACTTAACAATATGCCAAAACAAGGTTAAGTTCCGATGTTTACTGGCAGCCAGAAGGTCAATCCAGTGGTCGTTATCCCACTCTTGTTTGGCCTTGACTTTGACCTTATTATAGTCTTTTCTAGCCAATCTGATATTAACCGGATCTTTAATAGTGATAGCAAGTTTCAATTTGCTATAGGAATCTCGGCATGCTTTGTTATACCAGGAGGTTGGTTTTAAAATAGGAGATTTCATAGCCTTGCAAGGTTTAGAAAAAAGGGATTTGAGGCCAGAGAATAGATGTTCATGTACGTGTGTGGCCACACCAACAACATCCTCTGTGCTCTGGAGAGACTGCAAATCGTCCAAAGCACAGGAAACCTTGGAGCTAATCTCTGATAGTAGTGCACTGTCAATAGCAACCTTTTGCCAGCGTACTCGCCGTTGGTTATTGAATAAAACGGCTTCAGCAGTCACTATTTCAGAGGGTTTGTTTCTATAGGCTGGACAAAGTAAAAGACTCAAAACCAATGGGTTATGATCACTCTCGGGGCGGTCATGAACCACCATGTCGCATAATGTGGACCAAAACTCCACTTTGATTAGGGCATAGTCGATTCTACTGTTTCAGCGTCGACCATCAGAAAAGGTCATCTTACCACCTTTATCAGAGGGGGTCCGTCCATTTGCAGCCCTGAAACCCCGCTCCATACATAAGCTCATCCACTGGGTAGCAGACTCGGTCCACCTCTTGATAGGGGGGAGATCGAGAGGTGGGATGTTTAAGATCGCGTCCACCTCCCATGTGAGTGAATCAGAGGCAAAGAGCAGGGGTTCAAAACAGCAATTTAGGTCACCCACAATTATGACATTAGTGCATATATTAACAGTGTCCAAAAACTCATCCAGTTGTGAAAAGGTATTTGTACCACGGCCACCTGGGAGGCCCCTATTATAGACATTTATGATCAAAAATTCAGGTTCATCATTGTGTTGCAATGAGATAATCAATAAGTCGGGGCTGTCAATAACCAATTCTCTAAGGGAATACCCAAGAGTTTGCTTAACCCATATACAAAGGCCGCCAGAAGGACGGCCCCTTGTTCCACGTAAGGCCCCCTTAGAGAAATTTACATACCCAGAAAGATAGATGGGATCCACAGCCCAAGTTTCCTGAAAAACCAGGATATCATGGGTATTTACCCAGACAGACCAGTCTTCCAAGGTTACCTTACTACGAAGACCAGCAACATTCCACGAGACCATAGTTATGGGAAAAGAGCTAGTTGGGATAATCCACGAGGAAGCAGGAGCGGGGCCCAAGATGGCTGGTTGGGTTGCGATGTTGTTAGAGCCCTTACACTCGCTCTCAGGGGAACAGGAATCAATATGAGTGAGGGATGGACCATTTGGTAGAATAAGTGTGGGACTGGGAAGCAAGGTACCCGATCCCACGTATGCCCCCCTTAACCCACCCCTCCCTGCTAACCCCGAGATATCTGGGCCAGGACAGGCCTTACGCACACTACCCAAATTTTTCTTATTTGATGGTAGTCAGTCAACCCCTTCTAAGGAATTCAAGGGGGCATAAAAATTGGACAATGGGAGATGAAAATCAGGTCCTGTCTGTCGATGAAAGCTCCTGTTAACCCTTTCCCAAACAGTAGACGTGTCACATGGTAATGCATGAGAGTTGTGTGGATAGAAATATGACAAATCCAAAGTGGATATACCTGTGGCTCTCAAGATGTTGGGAAAAGTGCAGATATGGCTCACCACCCTTGGGTCACGAAAATTTATGATCACACAATCTCCCTCCACTTGTTTGACTCTATTACCCAACCAACACACCCTACGTACAGTCAAGATTTCAGCCCGTAATCTAGCAGGTAAAGGCCTATTACCATTTAACCAATGTGTAACTTTATTCTTCAGCTCGCTATGGGACTCGGGCTTTGCCTGAGGGAGCCGAGGAACACCAGCCAATATGACTGTATATGGTTGAGACTCAGGTGGAAGGTTAATACAAGGGAGTTTTTGAAAGGAATCAACACCCTCTAAACTAGGCTTACTGATAGGGATATTATTCTTATTGGTGGCAGTGTTAGTAATACAACCTGAATCTATCGGTACATCAATACTGACAAGAGGGCGGGGTGCTTCCAGAACCTGATCATTATGAACAAGGATATTGGACGGTGCTCTAACCATATGTACATTGGCAGTAGAAACAGGCCCGGTTTTATCAACATTATCGAGAATGGATGGAATCTTAGGGCTAATAGGAGACACTGGAATCTTCTCCAACAGAGACGTGTTAGTGAGCACCATACCCTCTATCTTCTCAAGCGAAGTGGAGAGTCGATTAACTCTCTCAAATAATGGTACGAGAAGGGATTTAAGTAGTTTCTCTACATGTTTGAGAAAACCAGGGGGAGTGGAGTCAGCATTAGATTGGAGGATAGGAGGGTGCAGTGACCTCGGACTTCCAGTAAGCAGGAAGGAGCTATCAGACATAGTGGAATTAGAAGCGTCACAAATATTTGCAGATTTAGACAGTTTGGACGCTTTGGACATTTTTACACGTTTGCACTTGGAGGGTGCTCCCATACGTTTTCTTTTACCCGAAATGAGCCTAGACTTGTGGACCTGAGTCAATGCATCAGTACGTGGTTGGTCAGATGTAGACTGTGGGTGGTTGGGACTAATAATAGTGGATACACCACTGGGCTCGGAAATGTTTATTGTCTCGTGCAAATCAACCAACGAACACTGAGCTGTTGTGTCCAACGACACTTGTATGGTGTTATGCGGCATGTTGGAAATTATTTGGGGCTGACTACTTTCGGGAGAAATGGCTGTCATAATGTTACCGAGAGATGATCGTTTAGCAGAAATTTCGAGGGACAATCTTTTTTCTGTTAATAAAATCTCATGTTCAAGAACGCGAGCAGCTCTTGTAATGAAATTGTCGAGAGTCCCTGTTACTTGACCCCCTATGCTACCCTGCACCACCTTCCTACCGGACCTTAAGGAAGTCATGCTTAGGGAAAGAACAGACAAGCAGTAGGGGGAGTAACCAAAGAGAATAAGAGTGGACCTCTGAGGTAAATGAGTATATCTAAATCACAATACAATATTAATATGCTAAGTATATGCAACAACAACTGAATATGGCAATCCACCTATCAGCAATAAAACAAGTACTCACGATTACAATAATATTTACAACTCGTTAGCAAAGACCCTTTTCAGGGGGGTGGTCCGCCCCGTCCTCAACCGTCCACGAACGGCTACAAACGGCCCGCTCTTTGCCCGGTCTTCGCCCCGGTCTGCGACCCGCGCGCGTTCCGCTAGCGCGTTACGGGGATGAGTTGTTTATGACAGACAACGTTAACAAGGGGGCGGCAACGGGAAGAGCAACCAGGTGAGGCGGATCAATTTGGCGCAGGGCACCGTGGTCCTCGCAGTCCCAAAGCTGAGCTAAGCAGCAGCCTTCCCCCTAAAGCAGCGTAGCGTCCGTGTGGGTCTTTTTGCTCCGTGGCACACAGCAAGAATGAAGTCCCATCCGAGATTTTATGCTGACAGGGCCAGCGAGCGGCTCCCGCGAAGCGGGGGCCGCGAGGAGTTGATTGAAGGTAGGAGGCGGCAACGGGAAGAGCAACCAGGTGAGGCGGATCAATTTGGCGCAGGGCACTGTGGTCCTCGCAGTCCCAAAGCTGAGCTAAGCAGCAGCCTTCCCCCTAAAGCAGTGTAGCGTCCGTGTGGGTCTTTTCGCTCCGTGGCACACAGCAAGAATGAAGTCCCATCCGAGATTTTATGCTGACAGGGCCAGCGAGCGGCTCCCGCGAAGCGGGGGCCGCGAGGAGTTGATTGAAGGTAGGAGGCGGCAATGGGAAGAGCAACCAGGTGAGGCGGATCAATTTGGCGCAGGGCACCGTGGTCCTCGCAGTCCCAAAGCTGAGCTAAGCAGCAGCCTTCCCCCTAAAGCAGCGTAGTGTCCGTGTGGGTCTTTTCGCTCCGTGGCACACAGCAAGAATGAAGTCCCATCCGAGATTTTATGCTGACAGGGCCAGCGAGCGGCTCCCGCGAAGCGGGGGCCGCGAGGAGTTGATTGAAGGTAGGAGGCGGCAACGGGAAGAGCAACCAGGTGAGGCGGATCAATTTGGCGCAGGGCACCGTGGTCCTCGCAGTCCCAAAGCTGAGCTAAGCAGCAGCCTTCCCCCTAAAGCAGCGTAGCGTCCGTGTGGGTCTTTTCGCTCCGTGGCACACAGCAAGAATGAAGTCCCATCCGAGATTTTATGCTGACAGGGCCAGCGAGCGGCGCCCGCGAAGCGGGGGCCGCGAGGAGTTGATTGAAGGTAGGAGGCGGCAACGGGAAGAGCAACCAGGTGAGGCGGATCAATTTGGCGCAGGGCACCGTGGTCCTCGCAGTCCCAATGCTGAGCTAAGCAGCAGCCTTCCCCCTAAAGCAGCGTAGCGTCTGTGTGGGTTTTTCGCTCCGTGGCACACAGCAAGAATGAAGTCCCATCCGAGATTTTATGCTGACAGGGCCGCGAGGAGTTGATTGAAGGTAGGAGGCGGCAACGGGAAGAGCAACCAGGTGAGGCGGATCAATTTGGCGCAGGGCACCGTGGTCCTCGCAGTCCCAAAGCTGAGCTAAGCAGCAGCCTTCCCCCTAAAGCAGCGTAGCGTCCGTGTGGGTCTTTTCGCTCCGTGGCACACAGCAAGAATGAAGTCCCATCCGAGATTTTATGCTGACAGGGCCAGCGAGCGGCTCCCGCGAAGCGGGGGCCGCGAGGAGTTGATTGAAGGTAGGAGGCGGCAACGGGAAGAGCAACCAGGTGAGGCGGATCAATTTGGCGCAGGGTACCGTGGTCCTCGCAGTCCCAAAGCTGAGCTAAGCAGCAGCCTTCCCCCTAAAGTAGCGTAGCGTCCGTGTGGGTCTTTTCGCTCCGTGGCACACAGCAAGAATGAAGTCCAATCCGAGATTTTATGCTGACAGGGCCAGCGAGCGGCTCCCGCGAAGCGGGGGCCGCGAGGAGTTGATTGAAGGTAGGAGGCGGCAACGGGAAGAGCAACCAGGTGAGGTGGATCAATTTGGCGCAGGGCACCGTGGTCCTCGCAGTCCCAAAGTTGAGCTAAGCAGCAGCCTTCCCCCTAAAGCAGCGTAGCGTCCGTGTGGGTCTTTTCGCTCCGTGGCACACAGCAAGAATGAAGTCCCATCCGAGATTTTATGCTGACAGGGCCAGCGAGCGGCTCCCGCGAAGCGGGGGCCGCGAGGAGTTGATTGAAGGTAGGAGGCGGCAACGGGAAGAGCAACCAGGTGAGGCGGATCAATTTGGCGCAGGGCACCGTGGTCCTCGCAGTCCCAAAGCTGAGCTAAGCAGCAGCCTTCCCCCTAAAGCAGCGTAGTGTCCGTGTGGGTCTTGTCGCTCCATGGCACCCAGCAAGAATGAAGTCCCATCCGAGATTTTATGCTGACAGGGCCAGCGAGCGGCTCCCGCGAAGCGGGGGCCGCGAGGAGTTGATTGAAGGTAGGAGGCGGCAACGGGAAGAGCAACCAGGTGAGGCGGATCAATTTGGCGCAGGGCACCGTGGTCCTCGCAGTCCCAAAGCTGAGCTAAGCAGCAGCCTTCCCCCTAAAGCAGCGTAGCGTCCGTGTGGGTCTTTTCGCTCCGTGGCACACAGCAAGAATGAAGTCCCATCCGAGATTTTATGCTGACAGGGCCAGCGAGCGGCTCCCGCGAAGTGGGGGCCGCGAGGAGTTGATTGAAGGTAGGAGGCGGCAACGGGAAGAGCAACCAGGTGAGGCGGATCAATTTGGCGCAGGGCACCGTGGTCCTCGCAGTCCCAAAGCTGAGCTAAGCAGCAGCCTTCCCCCTAAAGCAGCGTAGCGTCTGTGTGGGTCTTTTCGCTCCGTGGCACACAGCAAGAATGAAGTCCCATCCGAGATTTTATGCTGACAGGGCCAGCGAGCGGCTCCCGCGAAGCGGGGGCCGCGAGGAGTTGATTGAAGGTAGGAGGCGGCAACGGGAAGAGCAACCAGGTGAGGCGGATCAATTTGGCGCAGGGCACCGTGGTCCTCGCAGTCCCAAAGCTGAGCTAAGCAGCAGCCTTCCCCCTAAAGCAGTGTAGCGTCTGTGTGGGTCTTTTCGCTCCGTGGCACACAGCAAGAATGAAGTCCCATCCGAGATTTTATGCTGACAGGGCCAGCGAGCGGCTCCCGCGAAGCGGGGGCCGCGAGGAGTTGATTGAAGGTAGGAGGCGGCAACGGGAAGAGCAACCAGGTGAGGCGGATCAATTTGGCGCAGGGCACCGTGGTCCTCGCAGTCCCAAAGCTGAGCTAAGCAGCAGCCTTCCCCCTAAAGCAGCGTAGCGTCCGTGTGGGTCTTTTCGCTCTGTGGCACACAGCAAGAATGAAGTCCCATCCGAGATTTTATGCTGACAGGGCCAGCGAGCGGCTCCCGCGAAGCGGGGGCCGCGAGGAGTTGATTGTAGGTAGGAGGCGGCAACGGGAAGAGCAACCAGGTGAGGCGGATCAATTTGGCGCAGGGCACCGTGGTCCTCGCAGTCCCAAAGCTGAGCTAAGCAGCAGCCTTCCCCCTAAAGCAGCGTAGCGTCCGTGTGGGTCTTTTCGCTCCGTGGCACACAGCAAGAAGAAGTCCCATCCGAGATTTTATGCTGACAGGGCCAGCGAGCGGCTCCCGCGAAGCGGGGGCCGCGAGGAGTTGATTGAAGGTAGGAGGCGGCAACGGGAAGAGCAACCAGGTGAGGCGGATCAATTTGGCGCAGGGTACCGTGGTCCTCGCAGTCCCAAAGCTGAGCTAAGCAGCAGCCTTCCCCCTAAAGCAGCGTAGCGTCCGTGTGGGTCTTTTCGCTCCGTGGCACACAGCAAGAATGAAGTCCCATCCGAGATTTTATGCTGACAGGGCCAGCGAGCGGCTCCCGCGAAGCGGGGGCCGCGAGGAGTTGATTGAAGGTAGGAGGCGGCAACGGGAAGAGCAACCAGGTGAGGTGGATCAATTTGGCGCTAGGCACCGTGGTCCTCGCAGTCCCAAAGCTGAGCTAAGCAGCAGCCTTCCCCCTAAAGCAGCGTAGTGTCCGTGTGGGTCTTGTCGCTCCATGGCACCCAGCAAGAATGAAGTCCCATCCGAGATTTTATGCTGACAGGGCCAGCGAGCGGCTCCCGCGAAGCGGGGGCCGCGAGGAGTTGATTGAAGGTAGGAGGCGGCAACGGGAAGAGCAACCAGGTGAGGCGGATCAATTTGGCGCAGGGCACCGTGGTCCTCGCAGTCCCAAAGCTGAGCTAAGCAGCAGCCTTCCCCCTAAAGCAGCGTAGCGTCCGTGTGGGTCTTTTCGCTCCGTGGCACACAGCAAGAATGAAGTCCCATCCGAGATTTTATGCTGACAGGGCCAGCGAGCGGCTCCCGCGAAGTGGGGGCCGCGAGGAGTTGATTGAAGGTAGGAGGCGGCAACGGGAAGAGCAACCAGGTGAGGCGGATCAATTTGGCGCAGGGCACCGTGGTCCTCGCAGTCCCAAAGCTGAGCTAAGCAGCAGCCTTCCCCCTAAAGCAGCGTAGCGTCTGTGTGGGTCTTTTCGCTCCGTGGCACACAGCAAGAATGAAGTCCCATCCGAGATTTTATGCTGACAGGGCCAGCGAGCGGCTCCCGCGAAGCGGGGGCCGCGAGGAGTTGATTGAAGGTAGGAGGCGGCAACGGGAAGAGCAACCAGGTGAGGCGGATCAATTTGGCGCAGGGCACCGTGGTCCTCGCAGTCCCAAAGCTGAGCTAAGCAGCAGCCTTCCCCCTAAAGCAGTGTAGCGTCTGTGTGGGTCTTTTCGCTCCGTGGCACACAGCAAGAATGAAGTCCCATCCGAGATTTTATGCTGACAGGGCCAGCGAGCGGCTCCCGCGAAGCGGGGGCCGCGAGGAGTTGATTGAAGGTAGGAGGCGGCAACGGGAAGAGCAACCAGGTGAGGCGGATCAATTTGGCGCAGGGCACCGTGGTCCTCGCAGTCCCAAAGCTGAGCTAAGCAGCAGCCTTCCCCCTAAAGCAGCGTAGCGTCCGTGTGGGTCTTTTCGCTCTGTGGCACACAGCAAGAATGAAGTCCCATCCGAGATTTTATGCTGACAGGGCCAGCGAGCGGCTCCCGCGAAGCGGGGGCCGCGAGGAGTTGATTGAAGGTAGGAGGCGGCAACGGGAAGAGCAACCAGGTGAGGCGGATCAATTTGGCGCAGGGCACCGTGGTCCTCGCAGTCCCAAAGCTGAGCTAAGCAGCAGCCTTCCCCCTAAAGCAGCGTAGCGTCCGTGTGGGTCTTTTCGCTCCGTGGCACACAGCAAGAAGAAGTCCCATCCGAGATTTTATGCTGACAGGGCCAGCGAGCGGCTCCCGCGAAGCGGGGGCCGCGAGGAGTTGATTGAAGGTAGGAGGCGGCAACGGGAAGAGCAACCAGGTGAGGCGGATCAATTTGGCGCAGGGTACCGTGGTCCTCGCAGTCCCAAAGCTGAGCTAAGCAGCAGCCTTCCCCCTAAAGCAGCGTAGCGTCCGTGTGGGTCTTTTCGCTCCGTGGCACACAGCAAGAATGAAGTCCCATCCGAGATTTTATGCTGACAGGGCCAGCGAGCGGCTCCCGCGAAGCGGGGGCCGCGAGGAGTTGATTGAAGGTAGGAGGCGGCAACGGGAAGAGCAACCAGGTGAGGTGGATCAATTTGGCGCAGGGCACCGTGGTCCTCGCAGTCCCAAAGCTGAGCTAAGCAGCAGCCTTCCCCCTAAAGCAGCGTAGCGTCCGTGTGGGTCTTTTCGCTCCGTGGCACACAGCAAGAATGAAGTCCCATCCGAGATTTTATGCTGACAGGGCCAGCGAGCGGCTCCCGCGAAGCGGGGGCCGCGAGGAGTTGATTGAAGGTAGGAGGCGGCAACGGGAAGAGCAACCAGGTGAGGCGGATCAATTTGGCGCAGGGCACCGTGGTCCTCGCAGTCCCAAAGCTGAGCTAAGCAGCAGCCTTCCCCCTAAAGCAGCGTAGTGTCCGTGTGGGTCTTGTCGCTCCGTGGTACCCAGCAAGAATGAAGTCCCATCCGAGATTTTATGCTGACAGGGCCAGCGAGCGGCTCCCGCGAAGCGGGGGCCGCGAGGAGTTGATTGAAGGTAGGAGGCGGCAACCGGAAGAGCAACCAGGTGAGGCGGATCAATTTGGCGCAGGGCACCATGGTCCTCGCAGTCCCAAAGCTGAGCTAAGCAGCAGCCTTCCCCCTAAAGCAGCGTAGCGTCCGTGTGGGTCTTTTCGCTCCGTGGCACACAGCAAGAATGAAGTCCCATCCGAGATTTTATGCTGACAGGGCCAGCGAGCGGCGCCCGCGAAGCGGGGGCCGCGAGGAGTTGATTGAAGGTAGGAGGCGGCAACGGGAAGAGCAACCAGGTGAGGCGGATCAATTTGGCGCAGGGCACCGTGGTCCTCGCAGTCCCAAAGCTGAGCTAAGCAGCAGCCTTCCCCCTAAAGCAGCGTAGCGTCTGTGTGGGTCTTTTCGCTCCATGGCACACAGCAAGAATGAAGTCCCATCCGAGATTTTATGCTGACAGGGCCAGCGAGCGGCTCACGCGAAGCGGGGGCCGCGAGGAGTTGATTGAAGGTAGGAGGCGGCAACGGGAAGAGCAACCAGGTGAGGCGGATCAATTTGGCGCAGGGCACCGTGGTCCTCGCAGTCCCAAAGCTGAGCTAAGCAGCAGCCTTCCCCCTAAAGCAGCGTAGCGTCCGTGTGGGTCTTTTCGCTCCGTGGCACACAGCAAGAATGAAGTCCCATCCGAGATTTTATGCTGACAGGGCCAGCGAGCGGCTCCCGCGAAGCGGGGGCCGCGAGGAGTTGATTGAAGGTAGGAGGCGGCAACGGGAAGAGCAACCAGGTGAGGCGGATCAATTTGGCGCAGGGCACCGTGGTCCTCGCAGTCCCAAAGCTGAGCTAAGCAGCAGCCTTCCTCCTAAAGCAGCGTAGCGTCCGTGTGGGTCTTTTCGCTCCGTGGCACACAGCAAGAATGAAGTCCCATCCGAGATTTTATGCTGACAGGGCCAGCGAGCGGCTCCCGCGAAGCGGGGGCCGCGAGGAGTTGATTGAAGGTAGGAGGCGGCAACGGGAAGAGCAACCAGGTGAGGCGGATCAATTTGGCGCAGGGCACCGTGGTCCTCGCAGTCCCAAAGCTGAGCTAAGCAGCAGCCTTCCCCCTAAAGCAGCGTAGCGTCCGTGTGGGTCTTTTCGCTCCGTGGCACACAGCAAGAATGAAGTCCCATCCGAGATTTTATGCTGACAGGGCCAGCGAGCGGCTCCCGTGAAGCGGGGGCCGCGAGGAGTTGATTGAAGGTAGGAGGCGGCAACGGGAAGAGCAACCAGGTGAGGCGGATCAATTTGGCGCAGGGCACCGTGGTCCTCGCAGTCCCAAAGCTGAGCTAAGCAGCAGCCTTCCCCCTAAAGCAGAGTAGCGTCCGTGTGGGTCTTTTCGCTCCGTGGCACACAGCAAGAATGAAGTCCCATCAGAGATTTTATGCTGACAGGGCCAGCGAGCGGCTCCCGCAAAGTGGGGGCCGCGAGGAGTTGATTGAAGGTAGGAGGCGGCAACGGGAAGAGCAACCAGGTGAGGCGGATCAATTTGGCGCAGGGCACCGTGGTCCTCGCAGTCCCAAAGCTGAGCTAAGCAGCAGCCTTCCCCCTAAAGCAGCGTAGCATCTGTGTGGGTCTTTTCGCTCCGTGGCACACAGCAAGAATGAAGTCACATCCGAGATTTTATGCTGACAGGGCCAGCGAGCGGCTCCCGCGAAGCGGGGGCCGCGAGGAGTTGATTGAAGGTAGGAGGCGGCAACGGGAAGAGCAACCAGGTGAGGCGGATCAATTTGGCGCAGGGCACCGTGGTCCTCGCAGTCCCAAAGCTGAGCTAAGCAGCAGCCTTCCCCCTAAAGCAGCGTAGCGTCCGTGTGGGTCTTTTCGCTCCGTGGCACACAGCAAGAATGAAGTCCCATCCGAGATTTTATGCTGACAGGGCCAGCGAGCGGCTCCCGCGAAGCGGGGGCCGCGAGGAGTTGATTGAAGGTAGGAGGCGGCAACGGGAAGAGCAACCAGGTGAGGCGGATCAATTTGGCGCAGGGCACCGTGGTCCTCGCAGTCCCAAAGCTGAGCTAAGCAGCAGCCTTCCCCCTAAAGCAGCGTAGCGTCCGTGTGGGTCTTTTCGCTCCGTGGCACACAGCAAGAATTAAGTCCCATCCGAGATTTTATGCTGACAGGGCCAGCGAGCGGCTCCCGCGAAGCGGGGGCCGCGAGGAGTTGATTGAAGGTAGGAGGCGGCAACGGGAATAGCAACCAGGTGAGGCGGATCAATTTAGCGCAGGGCACCGTGGTCCTCGCTGTCCCAAAGCTGAGCTAAGCAGCAGCCTTCCCCCTAAAGCAGCGTAGCGTCCGTGTGGGTCTTTTCGCTCCGTGGCACACAGCAAGAATGAAGTCCCATCCGAGATTTTATGCTGACAGGGCCAGCGAGCGGCTCCCGCGAAGCGGGGGCCGCGAGGAGTTGATTGAAGGTAGGAGGCGGCAACTGGAAGAGCAACCAGGTGAGGCGGATCAATTTGGCGCAGGGCACCGTGGTCCTCGCAGTCCCAAAGCTGAGCTAAGCAGCAGCCTTCCCCCTAAAGCAGCGTAGCGTCTGTGTGGGTCTTTTCGCTCCGTGGCACACAGCAAGAATGAAGTCCTATCCGAGATTTTATGCTGACAGGGCCAGCGAGCGGCCCCCGCGAAGCGGGGGCCGCGAGGAGTTTATTGAAGGTAGGAGGCGGCAACGGGAAGAGCAACCAGGTGAGGCGGATCAATTTGGCGCAGGGCACCGTGGTCCTCGCAGTCCCAAAGCTGAGCTAAGCAGCAGCCTTCCCCCTAAAGCAGCGTAGCGTCCGTGTGGGTCTTTTCGCTCCGTGGCACACGAAATACACGTGGGACTAAAATGTATATTGCATGGCAACTAATTAAATGTTTAACTGTGGTACGCAAACTAACTTTAGGCTGTGTTGAAATAGAGAATTGCATGATTCATGTTGCTTTTGTGATGGTTTGTGGTTCCAGTGCTGCAGAATGGTGAGTGTTATTGATTTGAATGTTGCTACAAGCTAGGAAAATACTAATATATACTGGGATTAGTGCGGGTTTAACATTAGAATCCTCATTTCTATGTATTAATTACTGTTATGTTTGTTTTTGCTTAAATTGGCATTCGGGCCTACTAGGCCGCAGTACTTAAGATGGAGTTCAGAAGTTGCCACCGTCATGTGAGCGCGATGCCTACTGCGCAGACTCGGATGGCTCTGAAGATATCCAGGCGACTTCCGAAGAGAGACGAAATGTTTCATCTCAAGGATAGTTACGTGGAGGACTGCCAAGACCCAAACTAATGTGAATGACTGTGAGGACAATAGCGACCTGTACAAGAAGGTTTACATGTTGTTACTTCTGAACTTTCGCCTGTGAAACTATGAAAAAGAATACAATTGGGGAGATGTCATGCCCGGTCTCATGGTAAACAGGCAAACCTGGGAATATTGAAAATCTTATAAATTCAGAGGATTTAGCCAATCAGAACACTTCTACTCTTAAATTGTTGCACATTGTCTTAAAAGTAAGGAGAAAAAAGTTATATAAGGGGGGAATTTAGAAGAGAGAAAAGAGTCCGTATCATTATCCCGTTGGTGGCTGTTGGTGTGGAGGTTCGATTTGCTGGTTCGTTGGCGCAATCGCCTTGTTCCTTGGCTAAATTGTGGGAACTGCGTCATGCTGAGGGAGATTTCCTGGACTTACCTGGGTTTCTCTTGATTATAAAAGGACGATTCCATCTGAAGGGATTTTAATTTATGCTGTGGGTTGACAGGTTCTTCTGTAAATGGTCGCCAATATTCAAATTTAGGTAAATATAAATGTTCTGTCAATTTGTGTTCAAGATTAAAGGTTGGAAATCACTTAATAGCAATCTGATTTGAACTGTAATCCTGAATATGCTAACACAGAGTGAATTAATTAGATAAACAAAACATTGATTAATAAGAAATGAGTTTTGGATTCTTTCATAAGGTATTGAAAGTTAAATGAAAGATTCCGAAACTTTAGATGTGTTTTAGCTGGTTCTAAATCACCATCCACCAGTCCAACTAACTGGTCCATCGACCAAGTGGCGGAGTGCCTTGATGTCAAAGTCAGGATTCTATAGGTGCAGATGTATATAATGTATATAATGTAAAGGAATTACTCCTGATAGGTAACAAGGTACCCCCACATGTCCAGCGCTTCTTTTCCTCCTGTGTGTAGACTAGAGTGTTGGTGTTATGGGCCCCACCAATGAATGAATGTATGAATGAGCTAGTGTGGTGACGAGTCTGTGACATAGGTAGGATATGTAAATTTACCCTTCTACGCTGGAGCAGTTTTCTGGTAGCAGAGGATGGTTATTTTTGGCTAGTTTGGTGATAAGTAATGGGTTTATTGCATTGGTTTGGTGATTATTGATTTATGTTCTAACATTCTATGTTGAGTAGTGTTGCGTTTAATGTTGTTTTGAAGACTTCCGGGATGTAGAAAGTTGGATGTCCTGTATGTAGACGGGGAAACCGTGTGGCAAGTGAAGTCGCACAGAGTATTGTCTGGTTGCCCTGTATGTACACGGGGAAATGTGTGGTAAGTGAAGTCGCACAACGCATTGTCTGGTTTCGAGTTGGTAACATCATCGGGTGTTATCGGTAGGGACATTACTGTGTGAACGTGCGTGAGTGAAATGGTGGTTTAGCAAAACAGGCAATGGTGGTGTTTTTATGTCGTTACTAATAGATTTTGATTAAAGAAAACGCAAGAAAAGTTTGCCGATACATTTTGAAAGGAGGGGTCAGCAGAAGCAGGAGTAGTGAGAAACGCTGACGTCAGAAAGACAGCGCTGGGAGTGGCCAGCCATAGACAGATGAAGCTTTCACGGATTGGTGCGTTGGTGTGAGCCGTGCTGGGATTGGAGGAGGTCAGGAATAACGTAGACGCAAAGGATTGGTGCGTTAGTGTGAGTGGCGCTGGGATTGGACAGCATATGGAATAGTCGTAATGGAAGTGATTTGAAAAGTCTAGTGATTCAGAACTAGGGATAAATAAAAATGGTGTATTACGATCCACCTGGGAAAGAGAAAAAAGTAATGGTTTGGGAAAATTAAAAGTCTATTTAAAAAGGATAAGCCGATTGTGACTAGGGAAGGACAGATACTTCCTCCACCGAAATCGCCTGCATCTTTTATGGTAGCGAAATATGGGTACCATACATATATTTTGGTAGAGAATTGGACAACGTATACTTAAGAGGATGGAGTACTAGCATTTCCGGAAAGTGGTTCGTTTAGTTTAGCTTTATAAAGGAACTTAAGAGAAAGAATGATGAGGTTAGAATCAAGACCTAGACCTACTCAGTTTGAGGCTTTGACGGAATGGGAAGAAGAGATGTATGAAAGGGAATGGCATCGGAGTGGAAGAAGGTATAATTACATGTTTGGTAGACATTGTGGTCAGGAAAGTCATGATGATAGAATGAGAAGATGGCGGAATGCAAACATGACTGATGAAATGTTTCCGTTGAGAAATACTGAAGAGACTGAAAGGTCTCGGTGCATGGAGTTCCATGCCTCCATGCACACCTGAGGTTCCCGGCTCCTGGCTCCTCCCCCCCCCTCGAGGCTCTGAGGTTGCGAGGCTGAGGCAGGACGGTGGTTGGCGGATGGCAGTGGTGATTGCCGTTAAGTTTTCAGAAAGTTCAAACTTGAGCAAGACGGCTCTCTTTTCCATTTTCTTTGGCGAGAGGCGCCGAACTTATGCGGTTTGCCTCCGCGGGAGAGACTTCGAGCACCAGAGGCAGCTGCATTTAGTTACAGCATCCGACGGGTCTCACCTGTGCGGGAGAGTGCTCCGGTCCATGTGGCCGTGCTTCGCCTTCGGTGGTGGTTTTCCGACGCAGGACGCGGACGCAGCTGAGTGCAGCGGAGCTGAGCCGTCTCGTTTGCTGTCCCTGTGGAGGAGAGTGCTCCGGTCCAGGTGGGGCTCTGTTCTCGGCGGTGATTGACGTCTGCCTTTGGAGTTTTCGAGTCACTTTTGGGCCAATCTGGGAGCGGTGCGGAGTGGTGCAGAGCGGTGTGGAGCTATCTCTCTTTCAAGGTTCTTTTGCAGCTGGGACCAGGTGCGGGAAAGTGCTCCGGTCCGCGTGGGGCTTTGCCTCAGTTTCTGCAGTGGATTTCGGACACAGGAGGCAGCTGTATCTGGGATCTCCATTTGGTGAGTCGCACCTGTGTTCGGACTAGCAGCGTCCTTAGACCTCGAGGCGCATGCAGATTTTCCGCAGCAAGTTGTCACTCACTGGAACGGCTGGATCTTGAGGCATAGAGGCATTAGGGAGGAAGGAGGAGAGGAGGGAGGGTCGATTCCCAGTTTACTTCAGGTATCGAGTAATCCATTGCTGTTTCTTTTTTTTTTGCAACATAGGGAAGTTACTAAATACACATAAGGCAAAAGCCCTTCGCGTACAGGCTAGAGAAGCTAAAAACGCCACCAAATTATTAAATAAAAATATTAATTGCGATAAAGGCGACTTAAAGGAAAAAAGCGATAGCACTGGAAGCTCAGAGGACTTGGGGGAGTCTTTTATGGAGTCTTCAACTCCAATTCTGGATTTAGAGGACTCTCATAGCGTAGAGGTAATTCGCTCCCCCGCACTCAAGATGTCACATCCAAGCAAAATAAATTTATGGAGGTGTTAAAAGGTGCTAAACCATTCCCTCTCTTTGATAAAAAAAAATTTAGCTCTCTCTCAAAGTATTCCCGCTCAAATATCTTCCTCCTTCTCCTCATCTACTCAACCCCCAGATTCACTGCATAAGCCTAATCTTACGGCGTCATCCACAAACTTGACATCTCCGCTCAAAGACAATTCTTTGGTACCCTCTCTAAAAAATATGGATGTTACTCAGAAAAAAGCTCTGACTTCGGAAATTACGGCCATGGCCCTACCGCTGGCTGACAAGCCTTCAAACGCTGCTGCTGCCGACTCAGCCTCTAATATTAATCCCTTTAGTCCTTTGTTGGATTTGGACACTGAGACTGTGGGAGAGATTCAGATGTCAGTCAAAGATATGCTGAATTTAATTCTTGATGAGGTTCGAGTTGGCTTCGATTAATCAGCGATTGGATAAAATAGGGGAGCTTTTCTCTTCATTTCCTGGTCACCTTCAAGAAGCCGAAACTCGCATTTCCAATTTGGAGGATCAAATGAATGAGGTTAAAAAAGATGGGAGCAGGCTTTCGCTTACTACACGCTCGTTAGAAACTAAATTGGACGACTTGGAGAACTATAATCATCGATCTAATCTCCGTATTGTGGGGGTTCCGGAAGGTCTTGAAGGATCTAGTACGCTGCAATGGGTTACCTCTTTTCTAAAATCAAAAGTGATCCCCAATCATGAAGGCGATCTAACTATTACGCGTGCACATCGGGTACCTGCTCAGCCCTTCTCAAATTCCTCTCTTCCTCGAACAATTTTATTAAACTTTTCCGACATACGGATCAAAGAGACTATTCTCTCTACGGCAATCCAGAAAAGACAATTTTTTGTAAACGAAACAGTAAAATGTCGTATTTTTTCAGATATGTCTGCCTCCGCTGCTCGGAGAAGAAAAGAGTTTGTCCAAATGTTACAATTGTTCAAAGCTAAAGGGGCTCAAGCTACGATAGCGCAACAGTCCAAGCTTAAAGTCTTAGTGAAAGGCAAATTCTTTATGATATCTGATATAGCAGCAGCTCAGGATTTGCTTAAAGAGATTTCGGCCTCTTAAACAAATTAGATTATGAGGGGTCTATTTTGGGTCGTTTATATGGTTATAGGACACCATAGGTCTTTATTTCAGTGAGGGCTGTTTATTTGGAAGGTTGGGGTGCGGGTTAGTAGAGCACGAAGGAATCCGGGACCTTGGGGGCCAAAGGGGTGTGAACAGGTCACCCCACTGAAGTGGGGTAGGTTCCTATGGTCTGCGTGGGAGGAGGAAGTTGGGCCACTGGAGGGCAGGGTTTGGGGGGGTGATGACGGTGTTGGGTGGGATGTTGTGTGTGGGATAGGTGTAGGGGGGCAGGGTGGTGATGGTTGGGGTGGTGATGAGTGGGATGAAACAAAAAATGAAGTTGATGGTGTCGGGTTATGTTTATCTATTTTTATTTTTTATGTGTCAGAGTATATACAATGGGCAAGGGGTGGTCTGATTAACTGTTTTCAGTTGGTTAAATTTCGATTTCAATGTCTAGTAAGGAGAGCTTGAAGTTGTTTTCCCTTAATGTCAATGGTTTAAATACCATTAAGAAAAGGTGTACTGTGGAACTTTGGCTAAAGGCTGAAAATCCTTCAGTTATTCTACTACAGGAGACTCATATTCCCTCTTCTAAGTTAGATGTGTTTTCAATGTTCAAATCATGGGCTTCGTTTCAGTGTTTTGCATCATGTGACGAATCCAAGCGTGGGGTGGCGATTTTCTAAAATAAGAATATATATCCTGAAATTATTCAGTCTGAAGAGGGAGGCTCAGGACGTTGGTGCTGGGTCTCATGTAGAGTTAAAAGTAGACAGAGACCCTTTACTTTTGTTAGCTGTTATGGACCGTTAAATGACGACTTCAATATGTATGAAGATATGTTCCAGTCTTTATTAATGGTGTCAGGTGATATAGTGATTGGTGGTGATTTTAATGTTTTGATGGATCCCAAATTGGATTCATCGTCTCAGTCAACAAAACAACTTAAACCTAAAGTCTCTCAAACCATTTCTAATTATATAAGATTATTGGATCTCTCTGATCATTGGCGTTTAGATAACCCTCTTAAAAGAGAATATACTTGCTGGTCGGCGAGATTTAAGTCCTCATCTCGTATCGACTTTTTCTTAGCTTCACGTAACCTTAGGCTTGGTTATTACAATACGGTGCACAATGTATTCTCTGATCATGCTATGCTCACCAGGGAAATTATTCTCGGGGATATTAGAAGGTCTCCCAAAAGATGGGTTTTTAATAAAGTCTATCTTAATGATGAAAATTGGGTTTCCAAAAGTGGAGATTAAAGAATTTATAACTCGTAACACAGGCACCGCTCAGAAAGTTTGTTCAATGCTAACTCGTTGGAATAAATTACCGTTATCCATCTTGGGTAGAGTTGCTCTGATTAAAATGTCTATTTTACCGCTCTTTAATTTTCTGTTTTCAACGATTCCCTGTTTTCTCTCTGGCATATTTTTTTGTAAAATTGAATCTTTATTTTCCTGTTTTTGTGGGCACATAAAACGCCCTGTATCGCGATGAGTTCTCTTTATGAGGACTTAGACAATGGAGGCCTTGCACTTCCAAACATCAGAGACTACTACAGTGCTTATTTTGCTCATTATCTGACTCGTTTTAAAGTCCCAATTCAAAACCCTAATGTATATATTAGCTTTTTCTTCGATTTAATTTTCTCAGAGAGCCAAATACCTTCCCCCCTTCAAGTACCTAAATCTCCTAAATTGGTTAGGTATAAAATAATTGCATGGTTTTCAGGAAGCGTACTGCTATGCTTAAAAGATACTCTCTCTCTCTTTTTAATTTCTCCTCTTCGTTATCTGTCTTACTTTCTTTTAGGGGGCAGGGTCCAAGCCTTGACTTAATGACATACTGGTCTAAAGCCGGATTTAGTAAAGTGGCTGACTTCCTACAATTTTCAAGGTAGATAACCCCGTCGGAGATGCGGCTATTACTTTCAGGAATTTTTTTTTTGTTAGCCGGGTCTTATGATCAAATTTATCAATCTCTGCTGCAGTATGCTCCCACATCGTTTACTCAAATTTCCTCAATAAATAACGATCTTTTTTTTAATAATACTTTGATCAGGAAGCCTGGAGAGTGGAAACGTCTCTTAGCTCAGTCTAGACAAGGTGACCTAGGTTCTAAAGCCGTTAAAAAATGGTGGGAACAAGAAAATCATGTTTTGTCATTGAGCACATGGCGGACCATTAATCAGCTTAATTTTTACACATTAAGGGGAGCAAACTGGCGCAGAATGTTATTTTTTGGTAAGTGGCTTTTGTATCGCACCCGGCAGCAATTGCTAAAATGTATAGTAACCACATACCCAATTGCCTCAGATGCTTGAACTTCGCCCCTGCTAATTGGACACACGTAATAATTGACTGTAGTATGGTGAAAGCATTCTGGGAAGATATTTTTGCTTTTTTACGTTCTTATTGTCATATTCCAATATTTCTCAATGTTAAACTGATGCTTTATGGTTTTGATCCGTATCTTAATCTCTCTGTATCACTTGTCAAATTGCTTTACATTTGCATGGCGGTGGCTAGATCGCTGCTATTACAGAAGTGGCGTACAAATCAGATTCCATCCTTTCATGAATGGCTACTCAAAATGCAAAGAGTAAAAATAAGCGAGCGAAGTTATGCTCTGAGGATTGGGGGGGGAAGAAAATGTGAAAAAATTTGGGGGAATTTATTTTGAACAATTTACTCCTTTCCTGTTCTCTGGTTTTGGAAACTTGTAAGTCATTGTATCTTAATATTAGTTGTTGGAAGCAGGCTTTCCATTACGAGATATTTTCTTTTGGCTTTGTATTCCGCATGTATTCTGAACTTTGATTATGTATGACACCAAGAAATTTCAATAAAAATTTTTTTTAAAAAAAGAGAAATACTGAAGAGACAAGTGGCAGAAAGTGTACAGAAAAGAAAATCAATACAGGGTCAGAAGGTTATAAGTATGGTGTGAATGAATCGGAGTATGAAGTGCTAGAGGACATGTTTTATAAAAGTCCTCCCCGGTATCAACCAAATTCTACGTTGCTCACGCCGAGTGCGCCGGTAAAAGAAACCCTGAAAAATAAAAAATGTTTGGAGACGCCACCTGATTTAGGGAAAAATAATCCACTTAGAGACTCTGAAATGGTACAACCTGTTAGGAATGGAAATGAAAATTCAGCTGAACTAGCTAGAACTACTATGGAATTAACTGAGAAAATTAGAGAATTAACCAAAAATATGGAAGCCGTAACGGTACCTGTAACTATAGGGCCAGTGATGCCTGTCTTTGATAAACAGAAAGATAGTGAACATTGTTTAACAGTTCCCTACATTAGTAATAAACGAATCGAGACAGAAAGAAGTGGATCTGGAGGAAATGCATGGGGAAAAATGGCAGGAACATCAGCTTTAAGTACTCCTAAAAATCTGACTATAAATCAAAGTCCAGCAAGTAAGACGCTGATGACAACAGAATCGGCACCAGAAACCCCATAGAGAAATGCAGAGAAAATAAGAAGTGAAACAATCCCTGTAGGTCCTACTTCTGAAGAATTAAACGATTGGTTAAGAAGTTTACAGCGAAAAGATACAAAACCTCAACCTTTAGATGTGGCAAAATTAAAAATAACCTTGGAAGAATTAATAGTAGGGACTATTCCAACTGAAAAATTAAAAGCTTATCAGGACGAGGCGCTGATGTTTCTCTGCAAAAGTATAACTTGGAGAGCGAGAAGTTTGCATGAGAAACTTGAAGAGACAGCGAGTGAAATGGGGATTGACTTTGAAAAAATAAGATAATTACAGAAACCATATAGAGTGGATTTTTCTGAGAAAGACATTGAAAATCTGAATACTGCAGGGAGATTGACTCAAATTAAAGAACTGATTGCCTTGTTAAGGAAATGGGGTGATGTAGATAGGTGGAAAAGTAGGTGGTTTCGAAAGAGAGAAGATACGACAGATAAGACTTTTTCTGCATTTCCGGTAAGAGAAAAGGAGACAGTAGTAACGGAATGTCCCATGAGGGAGATCCCAGGAGGGGGTTATGTACATGGTCCCTGGACCAGACAGGACATTTTGTCATTTACAAATGATTTCCCAAGGTTAAGAGAAAAACCAGGTGAGTGGTTTCGACCGGTGGAAAGGTTTGTTAAATTATCAAAAGTGTTGTGGATAGATTTGAATGGTCTTTTTGATATAATTGTTCCTGCAAACGTATGGGCAGAATGTAAGATTACAGTAGGTTGGCCAGCTCAAGAGTATCCTAGGGATCCTAAAACGGGAGCCCCTGATCCGGAGGTAATGAGAAAATACGAACAGGTAATTACTTTTTTGAAAGATAAAGTGCCACCAAAAGAAACCGATTGGGTAAAAATTGATAGAACTCACCAAGAGGTTAAGGAATCTGTCCACGCCTATTATGATAGGTTGCTGTTCGCTTTCAAGCAATACAGTGGTGATGAGAAATTGAGTGAGAAGGATTTAAGTCATTTTGTATATCGATTTGTTTATGGTTTAAGACGTGAGGTAAGCGAAATGATACATACATACAGTGGATTGGCAAAATAAAAAGATAGATGAAGTGTTATGACATGCAAAATATTTTTTTTTTTTTTTTTAATATCTTTATTATTCAGTTCGCAGCAATACATCATACATAAATCAATCATTTAAATCACCCAAGCTATTGGGGCATCACATATAATAAAGCCAAATGGAAAACTCATTAAGTCCTGATGACACAAACATTCTTGCATAAAACATCTACAGCTCCATATATTGTATCATTGGCTGCCAAATTTTAAGCCCTAGTTGTTTTTTCCTCAAAGATCTTATACGATAGAGGCTATATTCTAAATTAAACACATTATGAAACTTAGCGCGCCACATTTCAAATGATGGCCCTTCTACTTGCAGCCACATAGATGCAACACATAATCGAGCAACGGCCATCGCTATGAATATAAAATAACGAAAAGGATAACATATATGGCTAGGTTCAATATCTTCACCCAAACCCAATAACATAACCTCTATAGATATATTAACTTCTACCCCAGTAGTTTGTGATAGAAATGCTGAGATATCAAATATATATTGTTTTAAGGCTATACAATCAAAAAATATATGTACAATATCAGCTTTATCCGCCTGACATCTGAAGCATTTCCCATCATGAATCCCACCCCACTTCATCATCTTAACAGGTGTACAATATAAATTAAACAAAGTTTTATAATGTTGGGTGCGTAAATTTGCCGTTAATATAACTTTACTTGCCATCGCAATTGAAGATTGCACATATAAACCAGCATTACCTAGTCTATCCCTCCATTTCGCATCTTGCACCTCTATATCATCCCGCTGAGTTGCCAATAATATATCATACAAAGTCCCAATTTTGGCTTTTTTTGATAATGCCTCTAATAAGTCATTTGTTGCCACACGTGTACATTTACAGTGTTTATTAATAAAGTCTCGGATTTGCAAGTATTTAAAGAAGTCGTGTTTAGGTATTTTATACCGTTCCACCAACTCGGAGAAGGGAATAATTGACCCATCCCTAAAAAAATCACCTAAACGTCGTATCCCCTTACCCTTCCATATAGCCATTTTTGTATCCCAAAACACTGCAGGGAAAATTTCCATAGAGTTAAGTGGTGTGTAGTAACCTATCCGATTTATAGAAGTAGTTTTCCGTATCCTCTTCCAGGCTTTATATGCAGCTAATACAATTTTGAACCGAGTTCTTTTAAAATAGCTTGGTTCGTAAAACTTAAGCAGAGCCTCCCTCGCCTGAATTCCCAACAACATCTGATATACATCTGGTGTTTCAAAGGGCCTTGCTTCGGCCCCAATCACCAGGTATTGCATATTCTGCAGAAAACAAACTAAATAATAAAACGTAAAATTCGGCACACCCCATCCACCACGTATCAGTGGGAGTGTCATATATTTTGAGGCTCGTCGACTTTTTTTCCATCCCCAAAGAAACCTATCTACAATAGACTGTAGCTGCATTAATTGTACGCATGTCAACTCCAACATTACCGTCCTGAAGTAGTACATTACCCGGGGGAGTATACACATTTTTAAAACATTACGACGTCCCACCATTGATAAGTGGAGGCACTCTATCTTTTCCAATTGGCATTTTGTAGTATCAAGTATACCTGCCCAATTTACTTCAACTATCTCTTGAGGTGACATTCTAATCTTTATACCCAGATATCTTGCTTCCGATGTAACTCGAGCATCACCAGGACAGAGTCCCTCAGTACATACGATCTGGGTTTTGGAAATATTTAGCTTGTACCCAGCAACTTCCCCATATTGCTGAGTCTGAGCCTCGATCTCCCTAATTGCCTGCTCCGGATCAGATGTTACTACAACTATATCATCGGCATAAGCAAGGACACGTGTCTGTTGTTCCCCCACTGTCATTGACTTTATGCCATTATTGGTTTCCAATATTTGCACCAGTGGATTAATGTAAATAGCGAAAAGTAAAGGTGAACAAGGGCATCCCTGCCTGGTCCCCCGAGTTATATATACACAAGAAGACTCCTTCCCCATCGTACAAATTCTAGCCCGTGGACGTTTATACATAGTCTGCAAAGCTAACAAAAATTGCGGACCTATCCCCGTCTTTTGCATTATGGCCCACAAAAAAGCCCAGGACACTCGATCAAATGCTTTTTCAGCATCAAGAAAGATTAGCCCCATATGCTCTTGGCGTGTTGTAGCATAATCTATCAATGAAATTACCCTGTGTATATGATTTACCGTACTCCTACCGGGCAAAAAGCCGTGCTGACATCGAGAGACCAACAATGGTATAATTTTAGCTAGTCGTGTCGCGAGAATTTTCGAATACACCTTATTGTCAGCATTAATTAATGATATCGGCCTATATGACCCCGGATTTCTAGGAGGCTTGTCTTGTTTTTTAAATATCACTATATTAGCATCATCCCATGATGGTGGGGGATTACCCCGTTGGGCTTCTAAAAACGTAGCTAGCATATCATCCTTAATCATAGGAAAAATGATCCGATATACTTCCAAAGGAAGTTTATCCGGCCCTGCCGCTTTCCCTGACGCTAGCCCTGCTATCGCTATTTGTAATTCTGACATTGACATAGGAGCTTCTAGTTCCTCTCGATCTGCTAACCCTATCTCGATCAAGTCTAGGTTAGATAGGTATTCCTCTATAGTACCCTGCGTGACCAAGTCCTGAGTGTATAAATCTTTGTAGTATAGATAGAGTACCTCCAATATACCTTCAGTAGTCTTTACTACTCCCCCTTTCCCATCTTCCAATGCATCTATTCGCTGTGAGGTTTGTCTTCCCCGCAACCTTTGCGCTAGACATCTCCCTGCGGTCTCGCCATATTCATATCTCTCAGTTTTATAGGTTTTATACTGAGCAGCAATATCTTGACTCCATATCTCGTTAATTCTAGCCCTGCATCGACCCATCTTTGCTAGGATCGCTTTAGTATCCGATTTTGCTCTAACCCCTTGAATAAATTCGTATTCGACCTGCTTTAACTCCTCACATAGACCCAGCATGTATTCTTTCCGTTTCTTCTGCTTTGCCCATCCATAGCTAAATGTTTCGCCCCTTATGCCAGCTTTCAGAGAATCCCAAATCATTGCCTGGGGTGCCGACCCTGTATTATTTTCTATAAATCCCATGACCCACGTTTGAATATGTTGAATATATTCATCATCACTAAACAATTTTTTATTAAATGTAAAAGATCGCTGTTCTCTTAAGAGGGCAAGGCTAACAAGATCCATAACCACGGGTCCATGATCTGACGAAATCCGAGGCCATACCTGTATTTTTGAATCAGCAGCCAACAGTCGGGGTAAAAATATATAATCTAACCGAACACACTTGTTATGCGGGGATGAGTAAAAAGTATAACCAAGATCCCCTTCATCATGTTCCCCAATCCCCCAACCATCGGCTAGTCCATGATTTTGTATCAATTGTTGCAAGGCCCTAAACACTTTGGGCTTGCGCCCTCTATAATTAATAAAATAAGGTTCCCATGTATGTACATCCCCATGTATATTAAAGTCCCCAGCTAATATCAGCGGAGTCCCCCAGAGAGACAGCTCAACATTTAAAAACTCCAAGGTCTCAGCCTCATCCAAGTTAGATCCATATACAACACAAATAACAATTTTGACTCCCCCCACAATACATTCAGTAATAGCCCACCTCCCAGAATTGTCCACCTTCTCTTTACCCGTACTGACTATGCCCTGGCGTGCCATGATCGCCACCCCCCTATTCATAGTAGATTGCTTAGAGGTTGATAATAAATTATACCCCAAATCTAATAATACGCTACGGTTATCCCACGGGACATGCGTCTCTTGCAGACAAAGAATGTCAGGGTTAATCAGCCGCAACTCAGCAGCAACGCGTTTCCTCTTTAAACCATTATTTAGCCCACATATATTAAATGTACATATACGCAAGCTCCTATTAGCCATTTCTATAGAGATGCCCCATGTCCATCAGCTTTTCCCAAAAAATAAATTCTATAACTTCTACTTCTCCTGCTGCGAACTGAAATTTTACCATTTGACCCCTTCCCACCCAAAATTCTACACCCCAAGTGCCCCTCTAACCCCCCCAAACTCCCTCCCTCTATCCCCACCTCCCCAACCCAACCGTGACCCACCCCAACCAATAAGGCATTAGGGCCAATTGCCCTTAAGATGCTTGGTGATCAGCCCATAGATGCTCGCCCCCCCCCCTCATCATCCTGTACAGCAGCCAAATAAGAAACAATGGTTATACACATGATTATACACATAGAAGTTTACAATAGCTACTCCAAAGAAAGATCATCATTCAGCATAATAGCCTTAATCAACAAAACAATAATTGTTCTTAGTCCTTAGCCCAAAGATAAAAGATATTCTTTAGCTTCGACATCAGAAGTAAAATAACGAGTCTGACCTCTATTAACAATCTTCAAAGTAGCTGGCTGTAATAGAAAAGCTTGTGCATTTTTAGCTTGAAAAAGATTAATCAGCTGCCGCAGCTGCCATCTCTTCTCAACTGTAGAATGACAGTAGTCTGGTCTCACAAAAAATTGTATTCCTTTACCAGCTCTCTGTTTGTTTGGCCTAGCCAAATCATATAAAGACTGCCTAGCCAAAAAGTTATTAAGAGAAATCAGGATAGCCCGGGGTTGCTGCGGTGCTTGTCCACTCCTACCAGGTCGCTGTCGAAAGGGAAACCTATGCGCCCGTTGTAGTTCTTGTGCCCAGTTCCATTCTTTCAACTCTGGAAACGCTTCTTGAAATAACTCAACTACAAATTTTCGGACATCCTGTCCCTCAAGTCCTTCAGGCACCCCCAAAATGCGGAGATTGTTGCGGCGCAGACGATTTTCCAAATCGACCAGCTTGTCATGAACATCATCTTTATTAGCTTTAATATCTGCCACTGCGTCCTTTTGAGCCACCATCTGGTCTTCAAGCAATGAAATTCGAGTCTCGGCTTCCCCCATCCTGGCAGTGAAATCATTACAAGATTTTGCCAATCGTCTGACTGTGTTTTGCAACTTTCGACATGCAGTATGTGTTTTTAGATTCTCGGCTCGTGTTTCCAACCTATGTGATGAAATTAATCTATGGATTGACTCCAAAGATGTATGGCATTGGCCCGCTTCTACGGCACCCCCAGTTGCTTGATCAGACAAGTTAAAGCCTTCCAACACTTCACTTGAGGGCTCCCAATCCGAAGTGTCTATCGATGACAAACCAGTAGCTCCTTCCTTGACTTTCTTACGCACAGTTTGTACTACTGTAGGGGCCCCCTCCGAAGAAGGGCTTTCGATGTGGCTTCTGCCGGTGGAAGTTGTATCTCCAGCGCCCTCCTCATACAGTTGAATATTTTCTTCTAAGTCAGATTCTTCTGACTCTTCCGAATGCTCCGAATGCTCCGAAAGTGAAAAAAATTCACTGTCTTTGCTGCTGATGGTAGGTTCATCTCTGTCTTCCCTAATAAAGCCAATCTCACCTGGAGATACCGGATCGTTAGAGGCATTTATAGCCCCCTCTGTTACAGCGCCTTGTTCCAAAAGAGTTCTACTCTCTTCTGTAAATAAACCTCCTTGTTTTGAAATATCCGAAAGATCACATACTGAGGTCACCACTTTTTTCCCAGGAATTGCCTGAAAAACCTGCGATATCTTAGGTGTCCCTTGAACAGTCCCCTGTAGGGGGGTATTCTGACCCATAGCACCTGATAACTCTTTTAAGCCCTTTGCCGCTAGAGCTGCACGTGTCCCTACAGCAGTTTCCCCTGAGGCTCTTATTTTACCACCTCTGGCAGTCTTAGGCGCCATAACAAACAAAGAAGATGCCCAAAGAAATTGCTCCAAGTATTCAAAAGTCCCGAATTAACCAGGCCAAACAAGCGTCGAAGCGTCAGAATTATTTCCAAATCCAGCTGTTATTATTTAATATATTTTCCTCCACATTGGCAAGGCAAGATGGCGTCCACTGGATGGACGTGTGAGTGATTAGCTCCCGGCTGCTTTCCCTCGCCCTCGAATTCTGTGGTCAACGGTCGAAAAGAACGGCATAAACGGCGGGAAATCAACGGAGGAAAAGCGAAGCTTTAGGAAGGCACTCAAAGCAACAAAATAACTCAGCAGGAAAGCCGTGTGAAAGTTTTCTCGGCGGGGCATCCCCACCTGATGCACACACCTGTGAGGTAGGAGGAACCAGTAGTGGAAGCAGCATCGGCAGGGCAGGGCTGGGCTGCATGGTGGGTGTGCTGAAGCGGTGGTGAGGAGTTCGGAAGCGGCGAGGACGGTGAAAGGTGAAAGCGGCAAGCAGCTGAGTTAATGGAGGGGAAAAAAGCACGAACATTAAAACTAAAGAGTAAGACTGCAAGACGTAACCGCACCTGAGACGGATTGTGACGGGCCATCAATGGACGTTGTCGGTTAACGGTCGATTGGAATTCGCTGAGGAGAGCTACGGATGGTGTTTTTACTGTGGGGCTGAGAGAGCTTGAAAGCTGGTGGAAAAACGGTGGAAAAACGGATGATAGCTGTTTAACATAGACAGTGAGTACAAAATTACTTAAAACTGAGTTTCAGCTGTAGTCTCTGAGTAGGTTGGTCACGTGAAATAGTTAAAGGGAAAAAGTTAAAGTCTCAGACATGCAAAATATTTTAGTGATGAAATCGAAGCAAAACAACGCAAACTGAAAGAGAAGGCAATGTGGGCACAAGTTAAGGTAGTGGAGGGACAAGAAGCCCAGTTGATTGAGCAGGCTAATGGCATGGGCCAAGTTAGACAAAAGCCTAATATTGGAAAAGGAAAGGGACAAATTAGCTTAGAGGAAGCAAAAAATAAATGGCCATGTCATAACTGCGGAAAATGAGGGCATTGGAAATCCAAGTGTAAATTGACCCCGAGTGCTAATGGTGATAATGCATCATTGAATCCACAAGTGCAGAATGAGGTGAGTTGTTAACTGCCGCGACAGCAGCAGGTTGTTACCCAACATTGTGAGGTGCCAAAGCCACCTTTTCCACAGAGCGTAAACCCTCAGAGATACAGTAATGAGACAGGATTCTACACCGAGGAACAGGTAACGAAGCTACCGTGCGCTAGTGCTGTTTCGCAGTATTGGCTGCAGTGCGATGAGAGTGAGTCAGAAGAGAGTTAGTGACGGTGCCTAGGAGAGGAAGAGGAGTGCTTACTTGGCGCAACTCTAGAGGTAGACCAGACAGGACCCTTTGTGGATGGAAAGATAAATGATGAAAAAATTACTTTCCTAGTAGATACTGGTGCTACTCGTTCAACTGTTAGATCAGCTGACGTCAACAATCTTCCTCTCTCGGGTGATACAATCCAAGTAGTCGGAGTCTCAAATAGACAGATAAAAACTTATCTTACTGATCCTGTTAAAGTTAAAATGGGGAAATTCACCGACATGCCTCGATTTGTCGTGTGTGATACTAGCCCTGTGAATTTGTTAGGGAGAGATTTGTTGTGTAAAATGAACTGTACGATCTTCTGTACCCCTGATGGCATAGCTTTTGAAACTCCTGATGAAGATGTACTGTATAGAATGACAATGGCAATTTTGGAACCAGAAATTACTGAGGCATTTGTTGTATTTGATCCAGAGGAATTGCCTCAGGAATTGAAGAAAACAGTGAGACCCGAAGTATGGGATTTCACTGGAGAAGATATGGAATTGATGAAAAAAGTAGATCCTGTGAAAATAACTGTAAAAGAAGGAGTAAGCTACCCGAATATTCCCCAGTATAAATTGACACCAGAAATAATTGCAGGAGTGACACCCGTAATAGACAAGATTATTGAACAGGGAATTTTGAAAGAAATAATGAGTAGTCCATGTAATTCACCAATAATGGGCTTGGAGAAGCCTAACGGAACTTTCAGGATAGTAAAAGATTTGAGAAAAGTGAATACAATTGTTGTACCCTGCTGTCCCATTGTACCGAACCCTTCGGTAATCCTGTATCAGATTCCCCATGATGCGGAATGGTACACAGTCATCGACCTGTGTCATGCTTTCTTTTCTATCCCATTGCACCCTGATAGCCAACAAATGTTGGCGTTCCGGTTCCGCGAACGTACTTTGGCATGGTGCCGTATCCCACAGGGGTATACAGAAAGTCCATCGTTATTTAATCAGATTCTCAAGAAGTCCTTAGAAGATCTGAAAATTCCCGAAAGTGCAATACATCGATGACCTATTGGTGGCATCGAAGTCGCAGGAGGCATGTGTGGTGGACACAGTTACGTTGTTGAATCATTTGGCGTATGGAGGACTTAAGGTATCCCCATCGAAATTACAATTTTGTAAAAAAGAAGTACAATATTTAGGTCATAGGATTGAGAAAGGCCTGAGGAAAGTGACTGCAGACAGGATTAGGATAATAAAAGGAATGAGGGCACCAATGACTCAGAGAGAAGTGAGAATGTTTCTTGGAATGGTGGGATATTGTCGCCAGTGGATCAGCAACTTTTTCGCTGATTGCAAAACCTTTGGTACGCTTGCCAAAAAGTGATGTGAAAGATCCCCTTGAACTGAATAAAGAGGAGATGAAGGTTTTTAGACAACTGAGAGATAGCTTGTGTGAAGCACCAGCTCTTGGAATGCCTAATTACGAAAAGGAATTTGAGCTCTATTGCAGTGAAAGAGATGGATGTGCACTCTCTGTGTTAGTACAGAGGCATGGAAAATTAAGACGACCGGTTGCATACTTTACAGCTGTACGAGATCCTGTAGCTGTAGCTTTGCCTGGTTGTTTGAAAGCAGTAGCTGCTACCTGTAAGAGTTTGGAGCAGAGTGAAGGAATTGTGATGGGCTATCCTGTGAGAGTGTTTGTACCCCATGATGTTGTAATCCTTTTGACAAAAATCCGCACACAGTTTATGACGCTAAGGGGCTTATCAACAAGGGCTTTATCGGGGGAGGAGCCAAGATGGCGACCGGAGCAGACGCTTGAGCGCCCGGCTCCGTCGGTCCGTGGCCTCGGACTACTATCCTGATGCCCATCCTCGCCGATTCTCGAGGTGCACCGTGTGCGAAGACGCGCTGACCGCGCTGCTGCTTTCCCGGAGTCTCAACCCGCCCGGATGCCCGAGTTCTGGGTGCTTTTGTCCTCGGCACTGAAACCCTGCGCCCGTACGGCCTTTGCCGGCCTCCTGGAAGCTCCGCAGTTACCGGACCAGCTAGCGCTAACCTGAGCCTTGCGGTCCCGATCTCGCCTCGCACCATGGATCGTTGCCGGATGAGCCCGGGGAGAGACGGCCGGACACCTTCTGCACCCTGTGCCTGACGGGCTGGAGCTGTGGGGTGGGCCCCGGTGCGGTGAGTCTCCTGCCCCGCTCTGAGGACCGAGCTGTGGGGGCTGCTGCCCCCTTTGCCTATTGCCTAGCCAGCGGCGGGGGGGACCGGCGAGAAGATAAGCGACTGTCGGCCTTTCCTGTTGCGGCGTAGACCTGAGGGGAATTGACCCCTTGCCACGACCCCCCCCCCCTGGCCATTGCACCGTATAGCGGCAAAACATGGCGTTGAGTGCCTGCTCGCGGCTGGGGGGTGATACTCCGGTCTCGCCCGCTGCCCACTTCGCCCTCCCTCTTCCGGACACCAGCTCCACAGTGCCGTCCCGGATTGCTGCCGATGTTGGGGCCCAGCTTCCGCTGACATGCGGCTCCGTTCTGGCTGTCCTGCGGGACTTTCAACTACAGATGTGCGCTGGCCTGCAGGCGCTGAGTGAGAGGTTTGACCACATACTGTCGGCTGCGGGCCGTGAGCGCACTGTTTGTCATCCACAGGGTGTGGGTCTCCCTGTGCTCTTGTCCTCTTGCGGGGACGCAGCGGCGGTGTATGATTGTGCTACACTGGTGCCTTCATCTAGCGCTCCCGGCGCCCAGGGTCCACCGCTCTCCACCTCAACTGCGGATACTTTGTCCCCCTGGTCATGGCTGCCTGCTTCATTGTTCCCTGCCTCACCGCGTCCGCGAGGCTATCCTGCTGAGCGATACCTAACGGCTTTGAGGGACCGTCCGCGGTGGCCCACTGCTGCCTTTTTGTGGAACTCCTGTACCTTACTTGCCAGGTTTGGATTTTATGTGGTGCAACGAGGGACCTCAATCGATGGTCGGCGGCCATTTCGTGATCCTACTTCACCATCCTCTCACAAGCGGCCATCTTGTCTTTGTCTGCTCGGGACACGGGGCCTTCACGCAGGAGCTGGTTTAATCCCAAGCCCGCGATCGGGCCAGGGCTAGACTGACTTCTATCGTTATGGTTTATGGACGGGCTGACCTGGGACTGGGACTGTATGTATGTTTTGCGCGCACTCGTCGCGACTTGTATCCCTTGCTTAAACTGTGGTGCCATGGTATCTTTGCATGCCGTTTTTTGGCGTAGAGGGCTCTCAGTGTGTGGGGGCCATAACTGGCTGATGGTTCGGGGCGCTCTGGTGTCCAGTGGGCTCCTCCCCACCTTCTTTTCTGTTTTCTTCCCTTCTTTACTCTGTTCCTACTTTCTCTCTTCTCTATATTTCGGGTTCATTGGGCGACAGGCACTATGCTGGGGGGGGGTAGGCCGTAGCCTCCGCATTGGTGTAGGGTGGGGGGGTAATACTCTGTTCTCAATTAGTTCTATGGGCCTTTCTTCTTTTATGTCTCTGTGCTCTACTTTCTTCGATTCGGGGTCCGGGTGTGGGATGGATCGAGTGGGGGCGGCTCTGGAGGGGCGCGTACTTGCTCATGTGACTATCCTGATATATCTCTGCACCGCCTCACTGATTGAGATTTTACTCCCATTGTTGTTCTTACTGATGTTGCTGCTCGCCCGTGTGGTGAAGCTATCTTGCGGACTCGAATCTACTTTGCTCTTATCCTTCATTGACTTTTTTCTCTGATAAAATTATCAAAAAACTTAAAATTAACCTTCACCTCTCCTTCCCCTGGTTTCGAAGATATCTCCAGTATGTGACTCATAACCTGTCGTTAATCCTGACCGTTGATGCACGGGGGCTGTAATGTGGGTATCAGTGCTTTACTGTATCGTGGCCGGCCTGACGGTTGTAGGCCCGTATTTGTTCTTTTAAGATGCACGAATAAAGGTTTTTAAAAAAAAAAATAAAAAAAAATAAAAAAACAAGGGCTTTATCTCTGCTTTTTTGGCTTTAAAAGCCAAAAAAGGAGAGATAAAACTAGCGCCCTATCAACAACAGGGTGCTAAAATGCAAATTTGCATGTTAGCACCCTTTTACTCTACGCTTCCCCTTGCATCTCTAATGAGATGCAAAGGGGGCATTCCAGAGTAAAACAATAGGACAAATGTCGCTAAGCGACATTTCTCCTATTATCAAGAATGTCGCTAACCCTGTTAGAGACAAAAAAAGCAGCGCTAACCGCGGTTAACGCTGCTTTTTTACGTCTTGTATTTTTCTGACTTAGCCATGATATCCTATGGAAGGAGGATATCATGGCTAAGTTTGCCTGTCCCTATCAACAAGGTAACGTGAGATTATCGCTGGGTTTCCAGCGATAATCTCACGTTAGCGTGAGGATTTTTATCGCTATTGAGATAAGCGTTGCTAATAGCACGCTATCTCAGCGATAAAAATTCACGCTAGCCGGCGATAATTATCCTAGCGCTAAGTGCGCTTAGAGATAATTATCGCCGGTTGTTGTTGATATGCCCCATAGTCGTCTAACTAAATATGAGAAAGTCATTCTGGGTGCTACAAATGTGAGCCTTGTGAGGTGCCTTAATGTAAATCCCTCAACATTGCTACCTGATGCTGTGAATGTGGAAGTGAAGGATGACGTGGATCATGATTGTTTGGAAGTGCTTGATTTTTGCACTAAGCCACGTCCGGACATAAAAGATGTGCCTCTGAAAGAAAGTGACTATGTGATGTTTGTGGATGGGTCATGTCTGAGAACCGAAGAAGGAATTCTGAGTGCTGCATATGCAGGATGTACTGTAGCGGCTGTGTTAGAAGCGTCTTGCCTGAAAGGAGTAAAATTAGCTCAGGTTGCTGAATTGTTTGCATTGACCAGAGCATGTAAGTTGGGAAAGAATCTGCGGGTCACTGTGGTTACTGATAGTCAGTATGGATTTGGAGTGGTGCATGATTTTGGGCAGATTTGGTCTCAAAGAGGGTTCTTGACGTCGAGTGGAACTCCGATCAGGAATGCTGAAGTGGTTGGCAAGTTGCTTGAGGCGATACAGCTGCCTAAGCAAATTGCAGTTGTAAAATGTGCAGCCCACTCGAAGGGTACAGACTATGTGTCTGCGGGCAATAAATTTGCAAATGACATAGCGCAATATTGTGCGCGAAACCAAAACTCCTTAAATCGGAACCGGGAAAAGGAAATGAACTCATGTCCCTAGCTTTTTACTAACACTGTGAATACCTGGGATGAGATGAGGCACTTACAGGAAGAGGCAGGAGAGGAGGAAAAGAAACAGTGGATAAAATCAGGATGTGCACCACGAGAGGTAGACAAGGTTTGGGTTTATCGTGATGGAAGACCAGTAATGCCTGATAGCATGATCTCTACCATGGCACGGATGTACCATGAACAGGCACATGTAGGTTGGGATGCCATGATTAGACTTTTCAAACAGACCTGGTATAATGCTAAGTTCCGGCTTGTAGCTGAGAGCCTTTGTCAAAGATGCCTTATATGTCAGCAATATAATCCAGGAAGGAAAACAGTGATGAGTTTGGGAACAATAGGACAGGAGGGGGGTCCTTTCATTAGAATGCAGATTGATTTCATTGAAATGCCCTCATGTAATCAGCTAAGATATGTTCTAGTAGTTGTTTGTCTGTTTTCACGTTGGGTTGAAGCATACCCGACTAGAAGGAGTGATGGAGTTACAGTAGCAAAACTCCTATTGAGAGAGAGTTCATTCCTAGATTTGGTTTTCCAGTAACGATTGAATCAGATAGAGGAAAGCATTTTCAGCATTTTCAGAATTAGATTATAAAATTGATTTGTGAAGCATTGAATGTACAACAGAAACTACAGTGTGCCTATCGTCCAGAGACTTCTGGAGTAGTGGAACAAATGAATGGCACCCTTGAAAACAGATTGGGAAAAATGTGTTTGGCCACACAAAATGGCCAGATGTCTTGCCTCTAGTGCTCATGACTATTAGGTCGATTCCTGATAGGAACACTGGCCTGAGCCCCCATGAAATTGTTATGGGTAGAGCAATGAGACATGTTTACATTCCTGTCAACAAACTACTGCCTATATCTGATGACTTCGTTTTGGATTATTGCAAGGGGTTGGCTGATTCCGTTCATTCTGTGTTTCATCAGGTTGGACCGGATGCAACCACCCTTGAAAAGAAGCCAGCTCATGATTTGAGTCCTGGAGACTGGGTGGGGATCAAAGTGCATAGAAGGAGAAATTGTCTGGTCCCACGTTGGGGGAAACCACGTCAAGTGATTCTGACCACGACAACTGCTGTGAAGTGTGCCAGGGCAAAATTGGATTCATGCTAGTCATACTCTTCGAATCCCTAGTCCCATAAATAGACCTGAGGAAGAGTATTTGGAAGAGTCCAATACCAGTTCTGAGTCAGAATGAGAAGAAACAAGAACAAGGCAAACCCAGAGAACAGGAGAAGCAGAGTTGAGCCAAGTTGCAGAGCCGGAGAACATACCATTGAGGAGATGACTGGAAATCTCCTATACTAGCTCCGAATCAGAGACTGAACAGGTGGGAATACAAGAAAGGATAAAAGAGAATATTGAAGAAACTGAACAAGAAATTCTTGATAAAGAAGAACCAAGTGCAAACACACAAGAAATTCCACCTGAAATCATAGAATTAGGAGGTGAGGAATTAGATACAGAGAGTGAGGGTAAGATTGTTGCGGAAGACCCCTTAGGAGGTTTAGGGACAACACACATCCAGGTAGAAGAAGGGATAGTTAGTCAGCAGGAAGACTGCGTGGAAGAAACATGAGGAGGGAAAACAGTAGATAGTGAACCTGAGGTCTTGAGAATAAAACCGAGAGAGAGTAAAAGTCAGACCGATAGAATCTGAAAAAAGTGAAGCGGAAAACCAAGGAGGACAAATCTTGAGGAAAAGAGCTAGGAAAACAAAGCGAGGTGAGAAGGGGAACAGGTTGAAAAGACCGTCGAAAGAGGAAATTTGGCCAAATAAAATTAAAATTAAGAGATTGAGATACCGACTGACGAGAGTAAGATCTTCTAACGCTGAACAAGTGAATGAAGTGTCTAGTCAAGAGAAATCAGAAGACACTGCTCAGGCACACTTGAAAAGAGAGAAGAGAATAAAGAAACCCAACCAGAAGTACAAGTCACCGGAGTGGACGTATGTGGCACTTCCTGATATACAAGAGGAAGCAGACAGCCAAGGAAGTCTAGGAGTGACTGTGCTGGAAGTGGTTGAAGAAGAAGAAGATTCGGAAATCCTGAGAGTTATCTTATCTGATATCAGAGAAGAGACGGATGATCAGGAAGTTCTGAACCAAGATTGTGAAAACCAAGACAAAGACGATCAAATGCCGGATTGAAGCGACAAAGAAAGATGCAGAGAATTTAAAATACTGGACGAGACACATAACCGAAAGAACCAAGTAGGCACTTAAAGCCTTGGGTTTTATTCAAAATTAAGTTGTGAATAAAAGAGGCTAAGTCAAAAGACACTGATCATTTCTGAAATGGCAAACACAGAAGGTAGAATACCTACATGTGGGTTTCTCCGAAGATGGTGCAAGGTGCGTTGTTGTTGTACAAGATTACTAATGCTTCTATGGATCATATTAGCAATAACAATTTCATTTAAAGTGACATTCAAAAGGGTAGAAAGTCACACTGAGAACAGGACTAATAGAGAAGAAGTTTATGATACTCATGCGACTAAACTGGTAGATAGAACAGATTTCCACAAGGATAGGTCTATAAATTATTTTTCCAATAATGTTTTTTCAAAGTTACTGTACGAATATGTAAAGACTATGGACGTTAGAGATTGCTATGTTTATATGCAGTTACCTGCATTGGTGTCAGAGGGTGTCACCTATCATCACCTTCCTTTGACATATGGGATAACATGTAGTGTATTAGCAAGCTTGTTCTATAGAACAGGGAAATTAGAATATTATTATACTAAAGTAGATAATGTTTTCTCACAGGTGCCTGTATTCCTGAACTAAATAAGGTGATTCCTGGTAGAACTTTAGGTGAATTTTTCTTAGAAACTAAAGAATTAACTTTAGAAGAAGTGTTTAAGAACAATGTTACTTGTAGTCTGAGAAAAGAAGAGAAGACGTTCTTGGATATGGTAGAAGAGAGGAGAATTAAGATGCAAAGAAAGGTATCTGGGGAAAAGATGGAAACAACATTTTGGGATGCTGAGAAGGAAGCAATTTAAAGGGAGAAACAAATCCTGCAATGGCTTTGGATTGGCCTCAGAGAGGGAAATTGTGCATCAGTAAAGATAACACTGTTTATGATAATTTTTTTGTAGGTGCAAGTGAATGTCATGATGTATATAAGATCATGGGAGGATGGGGATTTAAAGGAGGAAATGATCCGGAATTCCCTGGAATATATTACATCTGTGGGAACAGGGCTTATTATAGGTTACCGGACCATTGGTATGGTACATGCTACCTAGGCCTGGTCTTCCCAAAAATATTTCATGTGGGAAGGGTAGAGGATGGTTTGCACGAGATAGGTAGACAACTAACACGTAGAAGGAGGGAAAGTTGGTCAGAAATTGTAGGGGATATTTTTGGAGCATTGATACCAGGCGTTGGAATATCTCTGAATGCTCATAAAATTAGAAAATTGTCTACAGTTGTGGATCGCTTATCGACAAGCACAGCTGCAGGGTTCTTAATGGTAAATACCGAAATGGTTGCCATGAGAGCCATGATTATGCAAAATCGACTTGCCCTTGATATTATATTAGCCAAAGAGGGAGGAGTCTGTGGAATGCTGAAGGTGCAACATTGCTGTACTTATATTCCTGACGAGAGACACACTTTAAAGAAATATATTAAGAATATAACTGATTTGCATGAGGAAATTGTTCCATTGGAGGTTGAAAGTGTTTAGGAGAAGCTTGGTAAAGGCTTTTCTACTTTAAAGGATTTATTAACAAAATTAGGTAGTTCATTTGTAGTAGTAATAAGGCTTTATTCAATAATAAACATATCTTAAAAGCATCACAATATATAAAATTACATTACACATAGATACAAAGACAATATAAAAAAGCTATTTACATCAGATATAAAATTAGGTTGGTTAATCAAAAATTAATCACAATTTGTCCATAAACTTTAAGATACATATTAAACATTTTGTTCTAGCCTTTTTGTTCTGATGGACCAAGTCCATGATAAAAACTTTGAAAGACCACAGACAAACAAAGGTCGTGTATCCGACATTAAAATACGAAGTGCCTCATTATGATACCTAGTGCCCAACAAGCGACAAATTGGTTTCAGACAGCTTTTCCCCGGAGACACGTATGCCGGGCAGGCGAACAGGATATGGGCAACAGTTTCTGCTTTGTTTTTACAGATTGGACAATAAAGTGATGTTTGGAATGGGGGTTTCCAGTAGGCGGTAAAAGCACGCACTGGAAGAACCCTCACCCTAAATCTGAAATACAAGGCCCTGTCAACGGGTTTCCAGACAATGTCCAAGTAGAGTTCCCGAAGTGCCACATCCTTTATCTTTAAAAATTCTTTTGTTAGCCTACCAGGATTTGAATCAGAGCTGGCTCTCACCGCAACCCACCTCCAATACAGAGTTTTTAATGTTGCCTTCGGGGGAGAAGACCTGCTTAGCCAAACTTCATTTAGGCCCAATTCACCAAGTAAAAATTTTACATCTTTTAGCCATTTTATCTTATGCCACCCTGATATTGACATAACTTCTGATAACCCCTTTGCGTAATGTGCCAGTTCCGGGACTCGCCATAGACGGGCCCACAGGAGCAATGGCCGAAGTTTTGCTAGATCCTTAATAGTATGACAACCTAGATCGAGCAATAGGGGTACCATTGGGGTACTCTGGGGGAGTAACATAAGGTCCCTTAAGAATTTGTTTTCGGACCTAACCAGCTGGTCTATATTAGAAGTACCCCACAGCTCGGCCCCATAAAGGGCAGAGCTTACACCCTTAGCTTTATAAATATCACTGACAGGGGCAATCGGTCTTATTGAGGACGAGCGCTGTTCCTTAAGGAGCGCCCCCGTGACCCTCTTATGGCTTAGCAACATTTTGGAAAGATGCGGTGACCACTGCATGGTATCAGATAAGCATATACCTAAATAGTCAAATACAGTGACCCTTTCTAGGGATACATGGTTAAGTACTGGGGGTCGCCCAAGTTTTTTCGGGGGGTTTAAAAGCGTGTCATCAGCGAATAAGAGGGTAGGAATTCGCTCGCCCGCCAGGGAAGGAGCATCAGCTGGCGTTGACAGCAAGGTGCTCAACCACTCCATTCACATATAGTGAGAAAAGAGTGGGAGCAAGAACACATCCCTGACGGACCCCTCTTTCCACTGGAATTCTAGGAGTTTTTTGGCCCTCAGTGCCCCACCTCACTTGTGCAAAGTTACCTTCGTGTAGCCTTACTAAGATAGATAAAATGTTTGGTGGGATCCCCATATCGAGCAGTACTCCCCAAAGACGTTCTCGGGGAACAAGGTCGAAGGCAGTCCTTAAATCTATAAACGCGATATAAAGGCTGCCTTTACCTATAACAACCACTTTCCAATAAATTAGCGATAGTCTAAAAGCCTGCTCTATTGTCCCAGTTCCAGCCCGAAACCCCGCTTGGTACTCAGAGAGAATCTTATGTTCTTCAGCCCATTGTAAGATTCTCTCGAGTATCACTTTACCAATAACCTTCTGAGAGGAATCTAATAGACTAATTGGGCGATAATTGGAGCGATCGTCCCTACGACCCTTTTTGAAAATAGGGACGACCTCAGCCCCCTTCCAAGACTCGGGTATGGGGGCACCATTATCGATGGCTACAAGTAAGGTGTGAATAAGCTTCCCCCAGTTAGGCAGGTCAGAGCAGAGCAGGTCTCCAAGAATGCCATCTGGGCCAGCTGCCTTTTGGGGCACAATGCGACTAATCGCATTTTCAACTTCCTTCATAGTGAACGGGCATGATATACTATCACCTGGAGGTATATAAAAACTAGATGTATCTAAATCGCTAGCGACTCCCTGCTGGGACATATATAGTTTGGAAAAATGATCGACCCATGACTGGGCAGTGATGTTACACGTAATAAAATTACTATCAAGATTATTCCTAACTCTAATAGTTTTCCAAAAGAGGCCCGCATCCCTCCCTGCACTGGCCTCTTTTAGTGTTTGCCAGTACTGGTCCTCCCACTCCCTTTTGGCTTTTGCTGTCACCAGGTTATACTCTTTCCTTGCTTGTTGGATCAGAGGTTGTGACTTCGCCTTAACTGCTTTAATTAGAGCAGTCTTCTTTTTCCTGCAATTGGATGTATACCATCCTTGTTTGCCCATGGGCCTCTTAGGGCCTCTCCTGGCCCCCCCATCGTTTTTCCACCGCCTTGATGGTATTCTGAAATACAGCCGTTATCTTTGAGGGATCACAGTGACCTGAGCAGATCACATCCAACTCATTTTGTGAGGCTGCCAACAAAGCTCCTATAGACTGGACTTTCCCTTCGTCCAAGGCAACTTTACACCACTTAAGGCGCCTAGCGCAATTTGATAAGATAACATTCGAGGTGGGCTTCACTTCGCTTAATGCTGTTGGGCCATTTGCACTCGGCCATAAGTGCTTTAGGCTCAGGGAAAGAAGGTTATGGTCACTGTCTACAGTTGGTATTATGGCCATGTCCTTCATATTTTGCCAGAGTCCAAAGTCAAGGAGAATATAATCAATCCTTGACGAGTGATTGACCCTGTTGTATGTATGAGCCCCAAAAGAATCAGAAATAGTACGGCCGTTTGCTGCTCGTAATCCAAACTCCATGGTTAATGCATTCAGTTGGATGGCCCTTTGCGTCCATCTTCTTATTGGTTGGACTGTTAACGGAGGAATATCCCTCCTAGCATCATCCTCACTAAGATCTAAAATATCATCTGTCGCAAGGGGCTCAAATGTACAGTTAAAGTCCCCTGCGACCAAGACTTGTGTACCAACGTAACAACTTCTAAGTTCGCTTTCTAGCGTTGCTACGGGCCAGAGATAGGGAGCCGCCTTTACTTCCCCTTGCATATATATTAAATATGTCGAGACATTTCCACCTATTGGGGCCTCTAAGTGTAATCCTTAAGATATCTGGTGAGTTGCATTGTTTTAGTTTAATAGTGCAACCCAGTGAAATACTCACCCAGATAAGGAGACCACCTGAAGGGCGACCCCTCCCGGTAGTTGAGGGTACCGCTGGTATAAAGAAGGTGGTGTAGCCGACTCTATGGTTAGATACTAGACTCCAGGTCTCCTGGAGGATACAGATCTGGAATGTCTCCAGCAAGATATTCCACTCTGGAAGGTCTAGCTTCCTGGAGATACCTGCGATGTTCCAGCTAACTATCTTTAAGGTTGGGTCGGCCGCTACTTTCTCCTGAGGGCATTTAATCATTGCACTGGATAGATTCGTCAACTCGACTACTGGATCCAGTGCCGAAGACAACGAGGGAAGAGTATTCGGGAGGGGGACACTCACGCTAGTAATAAGCAGACCAGCAAAGTTATCCCAGTTATTAATTGACCCACACTCAGGTTTGAGTTTATTAGTTAATGCCTCCAGCTCCATACCCCAACGATTATAATTATACTCAATAATTGGGGGTACTGGCCCAAGCCTATCCCCCAATTTAATTGTATCAGGGGGAATTAAATTAGAAAGGGTAGGGGATGTCCCAAGGGAATGTATCGAAGGGCAAGGCCTATAGGGCCTTTTATTATCAACAGCGAGAGGCAAGCGATGGGCAAGCGCATAGCCACTGGGTCAATACCTGGTATCTTTTTTACAACAACAATCTATACGTCTGTCAAAGGCAGCAGATAGATGCATCTCAGAGTCCCCAAAAAGCCTTCCCCCAAAATGTTTTCCATTACACTGTCTTAATTGTTGGTATGAGGGCTGCGGATAAAAGTAACCCAAACCAGATGTGCCAATTCCAGTACCATCATGCACATTCTGTTGGTTACAGATGGACCTTACAACACGTACATCCCTAAAATTGACGCTAATACAATCCCCTGGGATATCCTTAGTCCTACTGCCCACCCAGCCAATTCGTCTAACAAAGAGGATTTGACCATCGAGTTGCCTTGAAAGGGGTCTGTTGTTATTTAGCCAAAAAGTGGTTTTGTTTTTAAGCTCGCTAAATGATTCCGATTTGCCCGGTGTCAGCCGTGGAACTCCCGTCAAAACAACTACATAGGGCATACAAGCGGGAGGCAAATTAATATGGGTGGAACTGGTGTCGACAATATCAACAAAATCAGATTTATGGAATGATTTAGGTAGATCTGCCCCCTGCCTCACTGGAGGATTACAAGTATGACCACCTATCTGGCTTAGTGCAGATACACTCCCGCGAGTTCCCTTGTTCCCTTTGGGCTGTGGAAATATGGATTTTTATGATCAGTTATGTCCCCTATCTTGGACCCCAACGGTTTCATGTATAAATCACAAGTACATGTATGTTCCCTCCAGTTCCAGTTATGAAGACGCAAACACATGTGCGTCCACCGTCAACATGTCCTCTTTCAGATCCGCCATGAATGGGCCGGATATTCCATTCCTAAGTATGAAAGGCCACCGGCTTATATGGTTCACTTATGCCATTTTACAGTCCAGGCAAGTAGGCCCTGATTCTGCCATCAAGCCTTTTCTTGCCTTCTGCCTCTGAAAGCTCCAGTCTGAGCTCGCATCTGTATCCATGAACTTTGTCCTACTCCCTGCCCGGCTAACGGTGCCTGACATCAGCCTGTTGCCTGCCAAAAACTGTATTTCACCTTCGAAATTATCTGCTCCGCTCCCTATCCAATACATTCCTGTCTAATAGTTTAAGTAAACATTCTTCCAGCTACCAAGCAAAGGGCCCGGCTTCTCTGTCTTTATGCAAGTAATTCATAGCCCTGTTACTATGGAAGATTTCTGCCCCCGCATATTGTGTAGACACTTAGACGCTTGTACACGCACTAACAGTCAGTATAGTCAGTATAGAATAAGATTCTACTCTAAGAGACTTCTCTTTTTGGATAACATAGTTCTTTAAACATAGGATGTTAGATATGATTTGGGATTAGGTTGACTTGACCCTCCAGACTTCTGTCGCCACATGTAGAGCTAAATGTCAAGTCCCTTTCACCCCCCAGTTGCACGTCAATCACACGTCATGCTGCTGTGCGCGCATTTCTGCCAAGTATTTCTGCTGACATTGCGAAATTCTTTCATGGAACCACCCTATTATGACATCATACCTGATGACGTTCTTTAGTTACACCCAGTTACACCCACTTTTGCTACGCATGTATGTTTTATCTTTACTATCAATTGTTACGCCTCCTGCATTTGCTTCACTGTAATGCCTATTGTATAAAAATGATTACTTGTCAATAAAGTAGCGTCTTCACTTCCTGAACCTTCGTGGTGATGGAATATGGAGCTCCTCAATTTAAATTGATTTTGGAATAAAGCCCGTTCCGAACCTCTAATACCACGGATTCTGCCTCTTATTTTACTGAGCTATTGTTATAGATTTTCCGCATCAAATTAAGTTCCGGTAATTAAATTATTTACCACATAAATGGCGCCCGAACAGGGACACTTTCTCATCTCACGCGCCGGCGGTGCGTTGCAGGCCCGGTCTCCTGTCACAGCTGGACGGACAACAACGCGTACCCACAGGATTTCCTGTATCTCCCTCCTGCCGAGCGGGGGTAACTGAGGCTGGGATCAACACCCAGACGAGGCGGTGAGAAGTGCGAAGTATCCCGACCAGAGCCTTGCTGAGAGAGCAAGATCCGAGGTATACAGAGGCCCACCAGTTTCCGAAGTTTCCGAAGTTTCGAGTCGAGTCCAGTCCGGTTCAAGTTCAGTTCAGTTCCGAGGCCTTCCGTTCCGAGCTACCCGGTGAGTACCATTATCGGGGAGGCGTTCTGACGTGCACATAGGTTGTGCCGGTCAAGACGGGTTTGGGTACACAAATCCGGTCTGCACTGTTTCAGCAGTGTATCTGTACTGTTTAGCGGTATATCAAGTATGTCTAGTATATAATTCAGATTTACCTAGTTAGTATCGAGTATTATGCTTAGTGACTAGTTCCCTAAATGGCCATCATTGTCTATTTCATTTAAATGTTAAATGTTAAAATGTTTTAAATACGTTCTGTATACTGTGGTGTGAATGACTGTTCATTATTGTGTTTTATGGTATTAAACGTGTTCAAAATTAGGTATCAGATCAGTTCTCAATATGCCGCTCTTTTCGAAATTAAGACAGATCAAAACCAGAAAAGGGGTACTCGAAGAAGCTGTTCCCATTCCTCCTAGGGACACTCCAGGGTACTTCATGTATCATAAACATGGCCTAGACGCCATATTATTTCTTGATCTATGGGTAGACTACACCAAGGAATTACCAGAAAGTCAGAGGTGGCCCGCAGCTGGGACCTGGGATGCAGATTGCATTATGAAAGTAGAAGAAGAATTATGGAAAAAGAAAGCTAGACAGTCACAGAAAGATGCCATTGAATTATGGCGTAAAGAATCATATAGACGCACAGAGAAAGCGCTCAGACAGGAAGAGAAAAGTAAGGAGAATTCAAATAAAGTTCGAGAAAGTGTATTAATTGAAGAAGGTACTCGAGTAAAGTCAGAACAAACAGACAGACAAAGAAATGCCCTTGTGAATGGTATGTATCCTCTTCTGGCCGAAGGGTTACCTAAGGCTACTCCAGAGATACCAAAAGACTTGCCACCCCCATTGTTTCCGATAAAAGTACATCCCAAAGGGCATCCCAGATCCGCAGAAGATGTTTTTCTTTCCTCTTATTTAGACGACGCAGCTCCCGAGTATGCTAATGCTGCGCCACATAGACCGCCTGCCGAGGGGGTTCAACGCCAAGACCCTCCTCCGTCTGTACCTCTGCAACAGCAAACCCCGACACAAGTTCCGGCAAGCACATCTGTTTCTACATCTGCATCCACACCAATGGTTGCTATATCACGTTCAACGAATCCTTTCACATCCAGCACCCCAGGTGGTGCTACCGGAGGTACATCAAGCATTTTTTCGACGCCACCCAGAACAAATAAACTTTCCTTTCAAGAATTAGCCCACCAACGTACACCCAAACTAGTAACTCCCAACACGCTCAAGGAACTTCTAATAGATTGTAGATATGACCCTGTGCCCGGAAAAGGGGACGAAATGATGCTGGCATCATTACGTATCCGACGAGCTGCAATATACTTAGGGAAGCTACCAGGAATGACTGCACATTTAGAAAATATATATCATTTTGTTCAGTCAGGACGAGACCCTGAGAGTATTAACAGAGCCATGGAGTACCAAAAAGTGGAAATCCAGGGGGAACTGTTATGTTTCCTCATAAACTGTGTGATCAGAAATCAAGATCAACCAGGGGTAAATCCGGAAGAAATGCAAATTCTTACCACATGGGGTAAGAATATATCAGAGGGGAGACATGATAAACGATCATGCATAGTAGCTATGAGCCGAAAGATCCGCAAAGAAATAGAACGAATACACGAGGAAAGATTAGCAGTAGACGAACCAGAACAAACCGAGGATGAGGAAGAATTAGAACTGCCCACAGGACAGTTAGAAACCATGGCCTATGTAGGTAGAGGAAGATCTTGCAATAATACTAGATGCTTTACTGATCCGATATGTCCGATACGTCCAGATAATAACAGAAAATTCCAAACTCCTATAATAAATATAAGGTCCCCCGAACATTCATTCCAAGCCGCTGACAAATTACTCCGAGAACGAAGGGGTTATCATATACTCGATTCTATGGACGAACAAGAATTAGCCAGGTCAGCCGTACACTGGGTTGATAGTCCTGGAAAATATGGTGATGATACACTAGCACATACGTTTTTGAACCTCGCCCCAGATGAACAGCGTTTAGCTGGTATCTATATGATTCAACAACTCCTTATATTATATAAAAGCCAACACTCCGATCCTGGCCCCTTACCTGATATATTGACTGAATTACTCACGAATAAATGGAGAGGTTCCGGTACTAAGTTAATTAGAGAAATACTAGAATCTAGAAGGCAGTACATTCTTTTTGTATGTCCTGAACATGTCTCACTGCCCATCAAGGAAAGAACGACGTATTACATGGATAGACAAAATCCCTTACGCGAAGTGCACCCGATAAAGGGTGATGACAATGAGTTTAAACGTGTGTTTGTATACACACCCATATCCAAAATAGAACTATTAGAAATGAAGAAAGTGGTACCCAGTCATGACAAAGACCCAGCGGGTTTCCACCGTGAAATTAAAGATATGTTACTCATGGGAGAATATACCTACCCCGACATTATGACAATATTGAAGGTATTAATGCCTGCGGGCATTTACGAAAAACTCAAGGAAAAGGATTGGGAGGTGGGAGACCAGAAGATAGATTGGACAGGATTAGAGAACGAAGAAAAAGCTCGAGGTCCAGGTTCAGGGCTCGGGGACAAGACCAAAGCACTACCAGGTTTACTAGTACAGGTACTGCCACGTTTATTAACTACGAAAAAGGAAGACTGGGGTGCAATCTCAGCCTGTAAACAAAAATCAGATGAAGACACTAGTGATTTCTATTCCCGATTTGAGAAATGTTTTGGTATAAATAGTGGAATAAAAGCAAGTAGCGAGTCGTATCCACATCTGTTTGTGACAAAATTGGTTGAAAATGCCTTGCCCCAAGTTAAGAATAGAGTATTGAAGTTCGAGAGTACCTGGCAAGGTAACACTCCGTCACAAATGTTACAAATGCTACAGTACCATCACAATAGAATTAGAGAAGAACAAGAACATGAACATAGGCGCATGAAAGACACGAAAATGAAAATGCTAGTTTCCCAGACAGTTCCAGCTGATGGTCATAAGAAGGGTATAACACAGTCCAGTGTTTCAACAGGTCCTGTAAAAGGGACATGTAACTATTGTAAACAGCCAGGTCATTATGTACACGATTGTCCAGTCTTAAAACATAATATCGCCATAGGTAATACAAAAGAAAGACCACGACCACTTAGACAGGATCAGAACCAACAAGGAGCACTGCAGCATGCACAGTCCATGCCAGCTCCGCAACAGTCTATGCCAGCTCCGCCACCGCAGCCTATTGCTGCCACACAAACAACGACCCGACAGATGTATCAGACCGCACAGTATGACTATCCTGATTATCAACGATACTCATGAAACAGCCTAGAGAGGGAAGTTGGCTTACCCCTTATTGAGGTCCCTGTAGATCAAGAAGGACCTTATGTACACAGTGAACTGTTAGGTCAAGATAGAAAATTCTTACTTGATACAGGGGCAAGCCGAACAACAATAAAACGTAGTGAAGTTCCAGGGGCACCCCTCTCAGGCTCACAGAATATTTCCCTTGGCTTTTCAGGAAAACCTATCATTAACGAAGTGTCACAGCCTCTTCCACTTACGATCGGTCCCTTGACACGAACTACAGATTTATTACTTACTAAATCATGTCCAGAAAACTTGTTAGGCATAAAAACTTTGAAAGCTCTCGGAGCTATAATATGTTGTTCTCCAGAAGGAGTAAGATTGTTTTTACGTGATTTCAAAGGGCACTACGTGTCCCGAGACATGGATCACCGACTACAGACTTTACCCACACATTTATGGGCACAAGGCCCTACAGATGTTGGTTGCATGAACATTACACCATATCGAGTCACACTAAAGGCAGGAGTGGTACTTCCACGAATGCGACAATACAAGTTACCCCCAGATGCTGTAGTGGCTTTACTACAAATCATTGACGAGCTTATTACCCAAGGAGTGGTTGTGGAAACTGACTCCAATGTATGTAATTCACCGATAATTCCGATTCTTAAACGAACCGATCCAACAGCCCCGCCAGTATATCGATTGGTTATTGATCTGCGCGAATTAAATAAATGCATAGTACCACAATACCCCGTAGTCCCAGACATTTCTTCATTACTGACGGCCATTGATTCCGAAGCAACATTCTTTACTGTAATTGATCTCAAGAATGCCTTCTTCAGCGTCCCGATAGATCCGGAAAGCCAATACTTGTTCGGATTTAGTTTAAATGGACGTAGCTTTAAATTCACACGCGCACCTCAAGGATTTACCGAAAGCCCCAGCATCTATAGCCAAGCACTGAAACGAGAACTCGACAGTATCCACATGCCAGTCAACACTGCCCTGCTTCAATATGTCGATGATCTGCTGATCACCGCTAGAAGCGAACCTGAATGTGAAAAAGCCTCACTGACGGTTTTACAATTTTTGGCCGAAAAGGGGCACAAGGTGTCCCCTTCTAAGCTGCAATTCTGTGTCCAGCGAGTTGTTTACCTTGGTCACTCGCTGTCCAAGGAGGGAAGGCAGCTTACACCAGATCGCATCCAGCTAATTGCTAATATGCCAATACCCAAGACACAAAAGGAGGTGCGGGCTTTCATAGGCCTCACTTCATATTGTAGGCAGTGGATCCCTCAGTATGCATTTCTAGCAAAACCACTCATTCAATTGACAACACAGGAGGCAGCCACATCGACTGCTCTCCCTTGGACTCAGGAACATACACAAGCTTTTGAAAACCTAAAGAAAGCCTTATGCCAAGCACCTGTTTTAGCAACACCATGTTACAATAAACAGTTTACACTCTTCGTTACAGAACGCGAAGGTACTGCCTTGTCAGTACTCACACAGGAACAAGCAGGATCACACAAACCATGTGCTTATTTTTCTAGTACATTAGATCCCGTAGCTCAGGCTTTGCCTGCGTGCCTGAAATCAGTGGCAGCAACAGCTTTAGCAATCAGACAAAGCGATGCCATAGTATTAGGACATCCATTGACAGTACAAGTACCACATGCAGTAGAGGTTCTCTTGAACCGCACACAAACACAACACTTGACTATAGCACGACTTACTGGTTACGAATTAACATTGTTTCAGCCACATATAGAAATCAGACGTTGTAGTACATTGAATCCTGCCACACTGTTACCAATAAACGGAACAGACCCACTAGCACATGATTGTACTGAAGTTATCACTATCACGACGAAACCCAGACAAGATTTGACAGACGTCCCATTGTCAGACCCAGACCTGACGTTGTATGTAGATGGTTCATGTATGAGAACAGGTACAGGAGAGCTAGTGGCCGCTTACGCAGTCACAACAGACACTGAAATCATTGAAACTAATTGCATAGATACCCTGTCCGCTCAAGCCGCAGAGCTCATCGCTCTGACACAAGCCTGTATTCAAGCCACAAATAAAAAAGTCAACATATACACTGATTCACGTTATGCATTCGGAGTTGTACATGACTTCGGCGTGCTGTGGCGAGAGAGAGGTTATTTAACTTCTCACGGTGCCCACATTCAGCACGGACCCCTCATTCATGCCTTATTAGATGCAATACATCTACCCACTGCAATATCAATTATGAAATGTAAAGCTCATACGAAAGTTACTGATATCATTTCTCAAGGCAATGATCTAGCTGACAGAACAGCTAAACAGACTGCTCAAACTCAAACATCCGACATGACAAAGACAATAGTCCCGACACCAACATATTGCATGACGGTTAAGGATCCCGCTCTTGACGTAATCGACATACAGACACATGCTACACCAGACGAAATAAAGAAATGGACTGAATTAGGAGGGATCCAAACGGATCAAGGATGGATGACGAAGGAAAAATCTGTGTGGTTCCTTCCTGATTCAATGGTCCAAGTCGTTATTAATACTGTACATAGTCCAGCACATCTAGGAGAAAAAGCTATGCTAGACAGCATCCAACACATTTGGTTTAACAAACATTTACGAGCAGCAGCTAAACAAAAAGTTCGTACCTGTATGATCTGTTGTCAGTTTAACCCAGGTAAAAGCATTCCCGTAGAGCAGGGTGGATTTCAGCCTCCTGATCACCCTTTTGAAGTCCTCCAGATGGATTATATCCAGATGGAACGATGTCGAGGATTCAAATATGTTCTCGTAGTTGTCTGTGCTCTTTCCCGTTGGACAGAGGCATACCCGGTTTCAGATTACACTGCCCCGACTACTGCCAAACAGTTGGTTCGAGAATTCTTCCCACGATACGGTTTACCACGTGTTGTCTACTCAGATAACGGCCAGCCGTTCTCATCCGAACTAATGAAACACGTTTCACTTTTGTTAGGCTATCAGTGGAAATTTCACTGTGTCCGACACCCCGAGGCAGCAGGTCTCGTGGAACGACATAACCAGACCCTGAAAATTAGATTGTCCAAAATTTGTAGAGAGAAAGGTGTCGACTGGGTAGTAGCCTTACCCGTTGCACTCTTTTACATGAGAATGGTAGCACACTCTCGAACAGGGCTATCCCCGTATGAGGTGATCTTTGGCAGACCACCAAATATGTGGGGGACGCCTATACCACGCAAAATAACTGATATTGACTGTAATATGCTGACAGATTACTTGGCTTCCTTGATGTCTGCACTACAATCTTGTCGTTCACAGGTAGCTGCAGCCTTTCCCGACAACACCGAGGTGAAACCCCATGACGTAATTCCAGGAGACTTGGTTTTAGTGAGGAACTTTGATCGGAAGTCTCAGCTGGATCCTAGGTGGAAATCGCCTCAACTCGTATTACTAACGACGAGGACAGCCGTGAAGATCGAAGGTCGAAAAGGCTGGATACATTCAAGTCATATCAAGAAATTTCATGGACTACCGTCAGACGTAAACGACACACCTTGCGTGTCTTCCCCGATTGACTCAAAACTTCCTTTGGTTGAACTGAATAACCATGAACAATATAAACTAAAACTTCGGTCTAGCAAGTCAGGCAATTTGATTGTTTAAGTCCTCTCCAAGGTGAATCGGTCGAATTTGTCTCTGACATGTATCCCTTAGACCTGTATAGAGAAAGAAACAGAAGGATAAAGTTGAAACAACATGCGTACTGTAAATCACTGCGTAGTCATTGCACAGTGACGTTATTAATTTTGTTTTTCTTAAGTTTTTTAATAATTACTGCAAGTATATTGTTGCACATATATTATCCTATTTTTAGACATGTTTACAATGTTACTGCCGAACATTCTTTCAGTGAATTACCTCCGCATGAATTGTCCTATAGATTTGCGCTGCGCAATAACACGTTTATTAGTATGTTACATCATTCCCATCAGGTTAGCAATGCTACAAATTGTTGGATATGTGGTCGACTCCCTCCCTTTCAGAACTATAAAGGAATTCTGCCTCTCTTTCCATACCCGTTCACACACAATGGATCCTGTGGAGCATGGTTTAGTTTAATTAATTCCCTAGATTCGAATTCTGCAGTTTACCAGAATAACGGGGTATGGGGAAATCTGAACTTAGTTTTATTCAAAGTCTGTCACCCTAACAAGGAGGGACTTCCCAAAAGAACAGGAACTGATCTAGAAAATGAAGTATATGGATTAGATAATTTTACGCTTAATCTCATGATCCTGAATGTCGAATCCGAAGCTACACCAATTTTGCCCGCCATGTCAGTATTTCCAGTAAAAGGTGAATTATGTGTAAGAAAGAATGGTTCCATACATATGGGCCATAGTAGATGCACCACTGTAATAGAATTTAGTGATCAAGGCAAGTCTACATTTAGAGCTTCCCGCCATTCCTACTTCATATGTGGTCAGACGGCATACATACGTTTGCCACTAGATTGGGATGGTACCTGCTACATCGGATTCCTTTTGCCACCTGTTTTTCTAGCTCCTCCTGATTATCATAGAAATACTCATTTAGTACACAATAGAGAAAGGAGAGATCTCCCAATAGTCGATTACACTGAGACAGCATGGGAAAAATACACAGATTTGAATAAAGGTCTCTTTCCCTATATAGGTACAGTTACCAATAGTAAGCTGATACGTAGATTAACCAGAACCCTTGAAGCAGTAGTGAATGAAACTATTTCCGCCTTAGGCAATTTAACAGAAGAGCAGTCTGCTATGCGGATTGTTGTGCTTCAAAATCGTCTTGTCCTTGACGTCATCCTGGCCGATAGGGGCGGAGCTTGTAGGGTCATCGGATCCAGTTGTTGCATTTTCATACCAGAAAATTCGCCATCTGTATATAAAGCCATAACTCGCCTTCATAAGATTGTAAGCCAGATACACCAGAATCCAGGCACCTGGACTTGGTCCGGTTGGTTTTGGAGTGTATTATCTACCTTTGGATGGAAGGTCCTATCCTTCCTAGGTATTGGCTTTCTCATACTATTCAGTTGCTGTCTATGTCTACAATGTGGACCAGCGATCTGTGGTCTGTGTGCCACATCGTGTATTCCACCACCAAGATTTCATTCATCACAGAAGAAAAAAGAAGAACAAATGATGCTATATGAACAGATCGATGGATTGATGAAGATTGATATCTCTTAACGGGCAAGTAGGGGACAAGGAGGGAATGTGGAAATATGGATTTTTATGCTCAGTTATGTCCCCTATCTTGGACCCCAACGGTTTCATGTATAAATCACAAGTACATGTATGTTCCCTCCAGTTCCAGTTATGAAGACGCAAACACATGTGCGTCCACCGTCAACATGTCCTCTTTCAGATCCGCCATGAATGGGCCGGATATTCCATTCCTAAGTATGAAAGGCCACCGGCTTATATGGTTCACTTATGCCATTTTACAGTCCAGGCAAGTAGGCCCTGATTCTGCCATCAAGCCTTTTCTTGCCTTCTGCCTCTGAAAGCTCCAGTCTGAGCTCGCATCTGTATCCATGAACTTTGTCCTACTCCCTGCCCGGCTAACGGTGCCTGACATCAGCCTGTTGCCTGCCAAAAACTGTATTTCACCTTCGAAATTATCTGCTCCGCTCCCTATCCAATACATTCCTGTCTAATAGTTTAAGTAAACATTCTTCCAGCTACCAAGCAGAGCCCGGCTTCTCTGTCTTTATGCAAGTAATTCATAGCCCTGTTACTATGGAAGATTTCTGCCCCCGCATATTGTGTAGACACTTAGACGCTTGTACACGCACTAACAGTCAGTATAGTCAGTATAGAATAAGATTCTACTCTAAGAGACTTCTCTTTTTGGATATCATAGTTCTTTAAACATAGGATGTTAGATATGATTTGGGATTAGGTTGACTTGACCCTCCAGACTTCTGTCGCCACATGTAGAGCTAAATGTCAAGTCCCTTTTACCCCCCAGTTGCACGTCAATCACACGTCATGCTGCTGTGCGCGCATTTCTGCCAAGTATTTCTGCTGACATTGCGAAATTCTTTCATGGAACCACCCTATTATGACATCATACCTGATGACGTTCTTTAGTTACACCCAGTTACACCCACTTTTGCTACGCATGTATGTTTTATCTTTACTATCAATTGTTACGCCTCCTGCATTTGCTTCACTGTAATGCCTATTGTATAAAAATGATTACTTGTCAATAAAGTAGCGTCTTCACTTCCTGAACCTTCGTGGTGATGGAATATGGAGCTCCTCAATTTAAATTGATTTTGGAATAAAGCCCGTTCCGAACCTCTAATACCACGGATTCTGCCTCTTATTTTACTGAGCTATTGTTATAGATTTTCCGCATCAAATTAAGTTCCGGTAATTAAATTATTTACCACAGGGCGATGGTTGCGTTATTGGTTTGCTGCCTTTATGGTTTTGTGTAACCGGAACAGGGGAATTACTTCCACTCTGGAGTTCAGAAACGTCTTTTTGATTTGAAGATGCATATTTGCCTAATTGTGAGGGGTCCACCATGGTAATTTGCTTCTGTGCAGCAGTATCAAGAACGCTTTTGGAATGTAATTTAATTAAAGCTTTCACTGAGAAAAAATTATCAAGGGCCCTTGTTCAAAACGGTCCAATCTTTCTGCTAAAACTTTAATCCTCTCAAGCACTGGCAATATGAGGGACTTCATAATCTGCTCAATGTGGGAGATAGAGAGGATTTCATTAACAGAGCTTGGAGAACGCCCTAAGTTTGGACTATCATTAGGCAGCGAAGCAATGTTAGCACTGGATAATCTACTATTTGGTGGGGCATTACAGGATTTTGTGACACGGGACTCTATTCTTTCCCAGAAGCGTGCGTCGGCCAAAATACCACTTCCATTATCTAGAGTAGACACAGTATCAAATACTTTGGTATTTGCAACGTTTTTCCCCTTTGACAAAATCTGTTTAACAGTCACTTTCTTTAGCTTGTTACCACCTACACTCCCTTTAACAAGTTTTGGGTTTGGACATTCCTTGTTACTAAGCTGTGACTTACGCCTAGCCTTTTGCCCTCTGGTGGTTACACACGGGTTAACACAGCTTGTGCTAGGCCTTGGATCTGGAACCAGGATTGGACTTAATGGCGTCTCTAGACGCCTATTAACTATGGGATCTATAACCTGGAAAGAACTATCAGGAGAGACCTCGTTTTGGGAAAAATTAGGTGTTGCTGATAACCTTGTGGGTAAAGGGAAAAACTCGAGAGATGTATTACCCATAATAGAAGTTGTATCCTGAATTATCGAAACATGGTGGGCCCCTGGAAGAGCAACAGAGGATGGCATTAAAAGCGGGTCCTGTGAATTAACATTAAGCACCGATACATTTGCAGACAAAAGGGGGGGTAGAGAGCCATGAGGAAGTGAGAGGCGGCGTTCTGTACTTTCGATAGCATTAGCTACCAGCCCGATTGTTTTCTGTAACATACGATCTATTGTAGTTAAACTGGGTAGTAGTGGATTAAGAGCCACTTTTTGTTTAGAGACGGGAACAGATGACACGGGATTATGCTTTCCCATATTTTAACTTGTATAAGTACAAATATGGCTGCAGATAACAAACGTGCTAGGTATACAGCAGGGACCAACTAGCACAACAGTGTAGGTATCACAGTAAGCAGCACTATAGTGTAGCTCTCAACAAACTACGATAGATGATTTACCTTTGGAGCGCCTGTCGATGGTATAGGACATAAAGCGTATAACAATGTAACAGGCTACAAGCACACGGATACACAAGGTGCAAAGGGGGTGGCCCAGCCCAGCCTCCCCGGCCACTAATGGCCACAAACGGTCCTGCCCTTGTCCCGGGCTTAGCCCGGGCCGCCCGCGCGCGTCCCGCGCTGCGGGAGGCGCTCCCAGCTATTAAGGGCTTCAAACGCCCTCAGGTGATGTCAGGCGCTCTTGTAGCGCTATGTCCCCTGGGATTTGTGGTCCAAATATCGCCGCGAAGATGATAATGCCTTCTCCTCACGGCTTGGTGTATTTCAAGTGCAAAGCCCAGGCAAGTGGTAAGAATGAAGCAGCCGTTCCCCTCACGGCAAGTAAGGAAATAACAGACTCGAGTCCCGCGCTGCGGGAGGCGCTCCCAGCTATTAAGGGCTTCAAACGCCCTCAGGTGATGTCAGGCGCTCTTGTAGCGCTATGTCCCCTGGGATTTGTGGTCCAAATATCGCCGCGAAGATGATAATGCCGTTCCCCTCACGGCTTGGCGTATTTCAAGTGCAGAGCCCAGGCATGCGGTAAGAATGAAGCAGCCGTTCCCCTCATGGCAAGTAAGGAAATAACAGACTCGCGTAAAATACTAATACCAGTGACTTGTGTGGTAATACTGATACTGATCTTAAGGTTAGGGTGTGTATGTATAAAAAGAAGAAATTTACAAAATAAAATAAAAAGTGAAATTGTGAAAAGAAAGTAGAAGGAAATAAGAGAAAGAGAAGTAGGAGATATAGAACTAGAAGAATGGAAAGAAAACATATACAAGAAAACAAGAGAAGATGAGATGGGAGAAACTATGATGTAACATAACAAAATATAAGGGAACTGAGTAATTATTTCCGCCAATTTTTTTTTTAAATTGACATTTATTGGGATTTGTGGTGATGTTAAAAATCACCAAAGGGGGGACTGAAGGAGCAGGTAAAGCAACATTTTGTATACCTCCTCTGTTTTGCATGAAATATTAATTACGTAATCATTCTAAATATTAACTTGTACTAATTGTGTGGAGTGGTATAATTAACCAACAAAGTGCACCTTAATAAACACGAAATACACGTGGGACTAAAATGTATATTGCATGGCAACTAATTAAATGATTAACTGTGGTACGCAAACTAACTTTAGGCTGTGTTGAAATAGAGAATTGCAAGATTCATGTTGCGTTTGTGATGGTTTGATCTTTCAGTGCGCAGAATGGTGAGTATTATTGCATTAAATGTTGCTACAAGCTAGGCAAATACTAATATATATTGGGATTAGTGAGGGTTTAACATTAGAATCCTCATTTCTATATATTAATTACTGCTATGTTTGTTTTTGCTTAAGTTGGCATTCGGGCCTACTAGGCAGCAGTACTTAAGATGTGAGCGCGATGCCTACTGCGCAGATTCGGATGGCTCTGAAGATATCTAGGCAACCTCCGAAGAGAGACAAAATGTTCCTTGTCAAGGATAGGAACGTGGAGGACTGCCAAGACCCAAACTAATGTGAATGACTGTGAGGACAATAGCGACCTCTACAAGAAGGTTTACATGTTGTTACTTCGGAACTTTCGCCTGTGAAACTACGAAAAGAATACAATTGGGGAGATGTCATGCCCGGTCTCATGGGAAACAGGCAAACCTGGGAATATTGAAAAGTCTTACAAATTCAGAGGATATTGCCAATCAGAACACTTTTACTCTTAAATTGTTGCACATTGTCTTAAAAGTAAGGAGAAAAAAAAGGTATATAAGGGGGGAATTTAGAAGAGAGAAAATAGTCCGTATCATTATCCTGTTGGTGGCTGTTGGTGTGGAGGATCGATTTGCTGGTTCATTGGCGCGATCGCCTTGTTCCTTGGCTAAATTGTGGGAACTGCGTCGTGCTGAGGGAGATTTCCTGGACTTACCTGGGTTTCTCTTGATTATAAAAGGAGGATTCCATCTGAAGGGATTTTAATTAACGCTGTGGGTTGACGGGTTCTTCTGGAATATGCTAACACAGAGTGAATTAATTAGATAAACTAAACATTGATTAATAAGAAATGAGTGTGTGATTCTTTAATAAGGTATTGAAAGTTAACCGAAAGATTCCGAAACTTTAGATGTGTTTTAGCAGGTTCTAAATCACCATCAACCAGTCCAACTAATTGGTCCATCGACCAAGTGGTGGAGTGCCTTGATGTCAAAATCAGGATTCTATAGGTGCAGATGAATATAATGTATATAATGTAAAGGAATTACTCTTGATAGGTAACAAGGTACCCCCACATGTCCAGCGCTTCTTTTCCTCCTGTGTGCAGACTAGAGTGAGATGTATGAGTGTTGGTGTTATGGGCCCCACCAATGAATGAATGTATGAATGAGTTAGTGTGGTGACGAGTCTGTGACATAGGGAGTATATGTAAATTTGCCCTTTTCCGCTGGAGCAATTACATACTGAGTCTCACGCAGTGTACAGGCTTCTTGGTGTTCAACTGGATTCAGTGAAAGTTCAATTACAACTCTTGATACTGAAAATAATGAGTATCAAGAAAGAACTGAGGTCAGCATTGACCACTCAGACTTTATGGTTGAGGTTACTGCCCAGGATTGTAGTCCTTCTAGTGTCATTAATCAAGCCAATTTTTCCTGGCCCCCTTCATTACAGGGCTCGTCAGTGATTGAAGATTCTGAACCTTTTCAGGAGTCTGTCCTTAAGCTTTGATGGAGGTCGCAACAGAGCTGTCATGGTGATTGGAGGATATGGAGGCCTGTAAATGCGGAGCCATTTTTAGAAGTCATCCGGGATAATTATAGAATCAGAGGCCAGCCGGTGGGACTGGGTAGCTAGCTGTGGTTCAGTCTCCACATGTGGCAAATGATCAAAGACAGAATTGGATGTTCACATCAATTGTGTGGAACTCCTAGTGGGCTCGTTTGCCATAAAGACCCTGTCTCCTCAGAAGTATATCTGTAATCTGCTATATCAACAAAATAGGGGGAACACAATTGTGGGTGCTAGTGGAAATAGCCACAGACTTTTGCCATATCTGCCTGCTACACCAGATTTTGGAGTAGGGGGTGTATATGCCAGGGCAGTGGAATGTCACAGTTGATAGAACAGATTTCCACAATCCCTATGGAGATGGGGTCCATGAAGCACCGCCCTTTTTCTCTCTAGTCAGGCTGGCATCAAACCCAGTGGGAGTAAAGGAACATATCAGAACTGCTTTAGGGGATGGACAAAAACTTGCCTTTCACCAGCAGGCTGGCACTGGATATAAAAGTGGGCCCCACTGACATCTCATTGGAACACTGCTGGGCCTGTGAACATCTGAAGAAGGACTGCCCTGCTGTCTGAAACATGAAAGAAGGCTGGATCTGCTTGCTTTAAACCCAGGACCCCAGAAGTGACTCAAAGGGTCAGATTACTGACCTGTTTGAGTGACAAGAACACAGAAAACTTCCAGAGTCCATTCCCTGTGGCTGCCCAGCTGCTCAGCACCAAGTGGACCTGCTCTGCACCCTGCTGGTGCTATGGTTAGAGTGTACTCCTTCTATCCCCAAACTGCAAGATCTGGGACTTCGAAACCTTTTACCAACTATCTGCCTGGAGAACCATCAGAGACTGGGACTGCTGTTGAAGCTGCAGCTGCCGACAGCAAATAGCCAGTGAGCCTCAGCTTGCTGGTTTACTCCGCTGAAAGAAATCTGACTTCCAGAAAAGTTCTAAGTCCGGACATAGAGGCCTTCATCAAGACTAATGGCGGGACGTTCTTGAGCACAGAATTTGGACTTCGCCCATTCAGAGCTTTCCTGCCTTTGTCAACTACTGCACCGGGACCCTGCTCTCCAGCAACCTGCTGTTGTCAAGTCCTGCTTCGACTACAGCTTTCCCTGCCGTCAACCCGTCTACTACCACTTTTTCTCCATAAAAGTTTCAAAGTCAGAAGGCAAACTTTCCACTGAGACCAAGAGGCAATAAAACAAGTATGACCACTGTTTGTTTTTGTTACTTTTTATTCAAATTCTTCTTCACGGAACACAGTTAAGCCCAGCCAACGTGTTTTGCCTTGTTGCAGGCTTCCTCAGGGCAAAGTCACGTATCGGGTCATTGTAGGCGTTTCTAAATAGACGCGGCATCACAAATCATAAAAAAGTGCCCAAAAGGGCTCTTGTAGCGGCAGTGAGCTTGAGTTTGCTGTAGGTCACAGGTAGAATTAGAAACAAACTTCAAAACTGTGAATTTGAGAAAGACATTCATCCATGTTAGGCCGTATTTGCCATAGAGTATTAAAGCAACCAGCGTTCGGCATGTACATTTTGAAGTTATTCCATCAAGAAGATTTTGATTAAAGAATAACAAAACCAAGCAAAGGACCCACACGTCTTATTGCCTCTGGGTGTTCTATGTGCTAATTCTCTCATATGTACTTTGTTTTGTTGCCTCTCAATCATGTCTAAATGTATTTAATGGATGACCAAATGATAGATGGTCATTATAGGTGGGCAACATTTGCTTAAGACACAAAAACCACTTCAGGTAGTGTGATAGTGAGTCCCCTAGCTGCCAATATTTGTTAAACTTTCTACTGAGACAAACCTGGTCCCTATATCCTACCTGCGCTCCATGGCGATTAGTCTTAACTTATGATTTTTACCTGATTTACGTGTCTACAAAACCACAGACGGCGCTATGTGCTTTTCAGCACTATTATGAAATCAAACTTTAATAAATCATATCTCTAGTTGTACTTTTTAGATTTTTGTTGTTTTGGTGTCAAGTTATTTATTAAAATGTTATCTATTTTTCTAAATTAGTTTGGGATTTTTCTTGTGTTAAGTTTCAATTTGTTACTGTTTGAGTACTGCAAAAATACTTTACACATTGCCTCTAAGCTAAGTCTGACTGCTTGGTGCCAAGCTACCAGAGGGTTAAACACAGAATTATTTAGTGACTTTACTGGTTCACCCTGACAAGGATTGTGATTATTTGAGGTGGGTTCTCATCCTCCTCAACTGATATTCCAGTTTCTTACATTGGTGTTCAGCAATGGGATTCAGTAATAGTGTGTTTTCAGTGTCACTCAGTGATTAGTGTAAAACCAAAACTCCCTTTGTATAATCCAGGATCAAATTAGATTTTTGATTTTTACATTCTTCTTTATTTCTAATTGGGCATGTTTGTCTTTTTCCCTACATTTCACTTCTAGCCTCATATTTTGCACCTGTTATTTTTTTAAAAATGTAGCTGGGGTCTCAGCAACATGGAAAGCTCCACTGTGGCAGAGCTGAAAAGGTTGTGTAAGGAGAGGGGCTTAAACTAATAGAAGGCTTCAAGAACCTGGATTACCAGCTAGTCCTCATTTAGTACTATAGATCACAGGAGCATGATGATGCAGAAGCTAGAGGAGGTAGTATAAAATTGCCTGATGGTTGCCCCAGAGCCATAGGAAGAGGGGGGCCAGCATGAGTGAGGTCCCCTGCCAGGAGCAGTGTGCCCCCCGCCCCCACAACCTGACCTCTGAAGAGCTGGAGGACAGGCAAGCTGAGAGAGAGCTGAGGCTGGAACTGTCTACTCTGACCATGGAGGAGAAAAGGCTGGCCATGGAAGATAAGAAAGTAGCCAGGACCCTGGAGTAGAAAAAGACAGAGAGAGCCTTAGAGGAAAGAAAGGCTATCTCTGGAGAAGAAGGTAATTCTTCTGGCAAATGAGATAAGCCAGAAAGAACTGGAACTGAAAGCTAGGATGGTCACAGAGTCCAGTAAAGATGGTGGCAGCGACATAGAGGTATCAAGAGGAGGTGAAAAGGTCCACATCTCCAAAGCAAAACACACAAGATGATGGACGGAATGTTGCACATTGGCAAAACATTCACCCCCAGTCACAGATCTGGGTTTAATCCATCGTTATTTTGCTCACCACGCCACCCCAGTTAAGACATGGCCATATGCAAATCAGTCTTGACCCTGTGCCTCATGGGAACAGTCCAGCCCGAACTGCCAAGCCATGTCTTCCCTGGACCGGAATCAAGCATCCTAGGACCGGTTTCGGGGTTTCACCCCTCTTCAGCCAGGATAGCTTGACTCCAGTGGCGTAGTGAGCACGGGACCCACGTCTGGGCGTATGTCTTCCACCTCCTACCCCTTGCTTTCCATCTGGGCCTCCATATTCTCCAGTTGGAAGCAGTATACCCAGAAACCTGAACTTTCAGGCCACCCTAGGTAGCTATCCCACTCATCTCTTCTATCACTGGTGGTAGCTCATTTCCAAGAATGCAGTCAATGGACATATGGGGGCTAACAATGACCCTGCTTGGGGTCACATCACCCTCCCCTCATCCAGAGGACAAGGTCCTGTCCATGTGCCTGGGTCACCCTGCATTCCTGTCCTGGCAGATACTGCTCTGGGGAGACCAGTCTTTCCACCACCTTGGTCTGACTGGTATAGGCATCCCTTAGAGAAGTGACATGGATCCTATTTACTGTGATGTGGCATCATTGATTTCTGCCACCCTCAGGTATAACAAGCTTACGCTCTGGGTCCATCTCCCAACTAAGGGACACTAGGGCATGCTATACCCTCTGCTCCTATGGACTACCTCCCCCAAAGGACACATTGACCACCACTGTGGAAGTCCCACCGGTAGGTGGTTTCTTGGAACACACAAAGTCCGCCGCCTGTGTCATAGCTGATGACAGTTAAAGCACTTGGACTGAAAAAAGGGTGCCCTGGGCTCCACCTATCAAAACCTCCCTGTTAGAAGCCGGCATTCCTGCGCGCACCGTTGTTGTCAAGTGCGCGACCCGGACCCCCCACTCCCACGTTAGGCCAAGAAAGGACACCGTCCGAGACAGACCTGCTTGCCCCCTTAGTAGCTTGACACGAGCAGCCAGGCTTATCTCCAAGGCACGAGTGTTCAGTATGTGCAACTACGCCCACAGCAATCTCAATGATGTCACCACAAATGGACTCCACACGAGTTTGTATAAAACGAGTATACTTTATATAGAAAGATATACGAAATGACCACATGATACAACTTCCACACATATACAATGGGCAATATTGTGTTTTTTTTTTTTAAACATAGTTTATTGGTTTTTGCACATTCACATAGAAAACCTTGCACAATTTGTTTCACCATACTGTCTGCAAGATTAACGCACGCCTCCCCACCAATTATACAACCCCCTAATACAGGTTCGTAAAATTCCCTCCCGGATTATACAGCGCAGAAAACCAAACATCTACATAATAAACTCTACCCTTAACCCCTAACAACACTCCCAGCTTCCCTCCCCCTCCCTCAATCCTCCTCACCAACGCATGCGACAACCTCTGTCCTCTAGTGCCGTACAGCCCAAGGAATACCAATGAGTCAATTTACGTGATGTGCCCAGTTTGCTCCGGTGGGACTCCCTCAGCCCCAGGGCGGTCTTCCTCCTCCGCGCCTGGTTCATAATCTCGCAGTACCTGCACTAGCACCTCCCACGTACAATGGGCAATATTGTTTCCAGTGGATTGGGCGGTTCTAACCCCCAACCACTGTTTTGAACCAACAGTTACGTTGACTTTTAACCGTTCTCAACAGGTTAGGTACATTGTATCACTAGAATCACACACGTTGCAAAATACAAGAAATACTGCACTACTTAACGAGGGGTTCCTGTACAGTGCCACAGTGAAACAATCAATTCGTAGCGTCGTGATCATGTACTGAGTCAACACAAGATAATGCAACTCTGTTCGCTACCAGCATGCCCTGTTCAAGGAAGAAATACAGCAATGCGTCACGCTGCAATTCAGTACAGTGCAGCAACAACCAATGCAGTGTGCTTTGCTAGGATCCTGTATCCTGCAAGAGAAACATAACTTAGTGCATAGCGCACTAACCCCTGAGTTCGTTAAGCACCACTAGTGTCAGACGTTGTCCAATAGTTCGATAGTTCGTTAGCAGCAAATAATCAAAGTGTTATATGCCTGTTTTTAGAAGTTATGCGACCGGTTGCCCCCAACACGGATCAACGATGACAAACAAGTTCCACTCCGGGCCCTGGCCCCTGTACTGCCCCGCCCGAGACCAGCACCGGCCGAGATCTGGGCCGAAGCAACAGGTGCACACAGGTGCCAGCAGTGAGAGGCCAAGAGGGCGCCCCAGGCGATGATCCACTTTACCTGGGGGGCCGCGACCCCACTCTCCTCTCCTGCAGCATTGGATTGGCCTCACTCCAGACCCTTGTCACTATGGGCAAGGCGCGCTCGGGCAGGTAATTCAGCTCCTGTGGGTCTGCCGGTCGGGGCTGCCAACGTTCAGCACAAACTCCTTCCACGAAGCCTTCCACACAATGCTGGTGTCACCCCACATTGCCTTTGAGGGCCCGATCACTTGGCCCTCCTCTCCAGCGCTGTTAGGACTTCTTCGCTCCCCGGAGCTCACCGCTCCCCGGTACTCCTCATCAGCACCTCTGGTGGCACCTTCGACACGCACCTCCGGCGCGTCTGGGACTCACTACTCCTCCGGCCTCCGATGACCAGGCGCACCTCACTACGCCTCGGCTGGCACCTTGACATGCACCCTGCGCGTCTGAGTCTCGCTCCGTCTCTGGGTGCACACAATCTTCAGGCACTCTCCTCTAGTGCCGCAACTGCACCCCCACACGCACCCCGCGTGCTGGAGACCCACCTCCTTTCTTGGTGCACACAATGACCCAGTCACTCTCCACTAACGCCCTGGTCACACCACAACACGCACGCTGCGCGTCTGAGTCTCACCTGCCCTCCTGGTACACACGAAGTACCAGGCGCTCTCCACTCATGCCCTGGCTGCACCACCACATGCCGACCCGTGTGCCGGAGACTCACTCCTTCTTAGTGCCCACGATGTCCCGGCACTCTTCACTAGTGCCTGGACAGCACTGCGACATGCACCCCTTGCGCGTCCCGAATCTCGGCTCTCTTCCACGATGCCTACAATCCACAGGTGCTCCAACACCTGTAGCCGCACCAAGACGTGCAGCCTGCGCGTCACAGTCTTGATTCGCTCCGGGTGCCCACGACCACCTTAGGCACCCCTTCTGAGGTCTCAGGCTGCCACAACACGGTCCCACCACAGCTCCACTTGAGACTTCCAGGAAACGTTTATGTTCCTGTGTTTCCGAACAGGGAGCCAGCTCACCTCGGGCCCTCGGGGTACAGAACGCAGCACATGCAAAGTCCTGCTCAGGAAGAAGGGGGGACACGACCCACTACAGCGCCCCTTCAGTCTCTCCTCGGTCAAGAGCTACTAACTGCCCATAAGCCCCAGATCACGAAGCAAGGGTCAAGTGTCTCCTGCAGCCTATTCAGCAACTCTTCCTGAGGCAGAGGTTTTCTTCCCGATCGCGGACTGGTCAAAGCCGCCAGGGACTCGACCAGTCCACATCGTCTTCAAAGCCCGCCCAGCACTTCTCTGAATGATACCGAGGCCGTTCTCGGCGACATCATCAACATAACCAAAGTCTTGGGGTTACAGTTCTTTCAGTTATACCCCTCATTGTCTTTGAAGTTTCCTTGTGCTCAGGGGTCCCTGACCCCTCCCTAAATCAGTCTTGCATCTCTCCACCCCAGTGTCACCGTCCTCCCTTTGATACTGGGGGCCTGGATCTTTAACCCCTCAGAAGGAGATGGGTCTATTGTTTTATGGCTCTGACCCAGGCCTCGCAAAGCCTCTCCTGCTCCCCGCTCCAGGTGCAGGGCCGCCTGGCTCTGTCTCCGCCCCTCCCCTGGGGCACGACCTCCCTCAGCCTTTCTCACCTCTCCCAGATCCAGGCAGGAAATTTACATTCTGCTGAGACACACAAAAAGGTCTAAAGCACAAACTCGGCCATTTTCTCAAACAGCGGTTTCTGGACACACAGCAACAAAACCATCTACTCAAAAAGATGTGTTATAACGCTGTGAGTTCAGACATACCAAATTTCACTGTTCCACTTCCAATTCTTGGGAAACTAGGCTAACAATACTACACCCAGCCTCCCCCATTCTGTCCTATGGGCAGGATGGCCTTTCACCAGGGAATATGAAATGGTGTATTTTCCACTGTCAGGGCCTAGCACCCACACTGGCACCGGTCCTGCCTTTTACCTACACTGCACCCTGCCTCGTGGTTACCCAGGATGTCCTACAGGGGTGCCCCATGTGTATGCAAAAGGGAAAGTCAGGCCTGACAAGTGGTAGCACTTGTCAGGACAACATGCTAATGTAGCATAATGGGTGCAGGCCCTACACTGAAGACCTATGTTCCCTCTCTGCACATTTCTTTAGTACTAGCCCTGGCACACACAGTGCTCATCACTTAGGGATCTTACTAGTAAGGTAAACATACCAATCAGAGACAACCAATCACCACTACAATTTATACAGGGAACATCTGTACTTGCACACTGATTAGCAGTGGCAATTCCCTACAGCACCTAACTTCACAGGAGGCAAAGGCAAGGGGAGGGAGAGGAGGAGTTTACTCAGGTCCTGGTATGATTGATTTTGGAGACCAGGTGGAATATACACTGTCACCAGGTTAAGTGTGCGTCCTGCCCATTTTCCCGTGAGCACAGCATAGCAGCCCAGCGGGTCTGTCTCTGTGTGTTCAATGACCATTGGAAAGTTACGGCGCACCAAAATGCCCACCCCCGCGGGATCCCGAGGTGAAGCCGGCATGTGTGGCCAGTTTGTATCCCCATCTGTTAAGTGCTTGGCACGTGTTCCCAATAAGGTGCGTTTCTTGCAAGAGGACGATGTCTGGGAGGTGTCGTTTAAGAAATTGGAGTACTATACTTCTCTTAAGCTTGTCTCCCAACCCATTAACATTCCAGCTAAGGATCTTCAGGCTTTCATCCCACCTTATAGCCATCTCTAAAAGCTATGTCAGTACGTTGTCCATTGTGCCTGCAACACCGCGTCACCCCACAAAGACATTTCCTACATGACCAACTGAGTCCCCCGCCGTCCCTTCGAACATCACACACCACCCATAAACAACAATAGAACTGTCGACCCCCCCGCCTTCCCCCCACCCTGCTACACTGCCATGTAGGTTTACAACTACCCTTATCCCCAACTAGCAGAGCGGCTTTCGCCCCAAACAAAGGAAGGAGAGAAAAAATAACCCCTTTAAGAACTGCCAAGTGGGGAGTGCGCTAGCACCAACTCCAGCCGGTGAGCGCCGTTCCCCATATCTGCAATAAATGTTCCAACATATGTATGCACATCACAAATAGGTTCCAATGTCCCCTGCAGTGCTTTCCCACTCCCCTATCGATTGTATCGCTCAATGTTCCGCGGCCAGCCAAGCAGTCCGCCCGTGCAGAGCACGTACTTAAAGTCAGACAATGTCTCCGGCCCTTCCCGTGTAGAGTCACCCTCTTCCGGGCATCTAAAAAGCGGCCCCCATACTGCTAGTACCATCCCGGGCAAGCTCTCCCTCCAATATCGTAGAAAAGATTATACATCACAGTTCGGTTTGCAGCCATCTGGGAACACCGCCCTTCGACCCACGCAGTGCCTCTAAGGTCTCTGAGCGCCATCCATGTCCGGGCTGCGGGATCTCGATCTCCATGAGCGCTGACTCGTTCTGTCCACATCAGACCTGCCATCTAGGGATCCCGGTGACTTGGCCCGGGTATCTCTCCAGTCGTCCCCTGTAGCGTTTGCTGACGGCTGCGATGCTCCTCTGTCTTGCCAATCCTGCACCTCCGAAGGTGTGGTGAAGAAGAGGGATTTGCTGCCATTGATTACTTTGAGCTTTGCTGGGAAGAACATTGTAGGAACTGGGGTCACCAGTTCCACAGGGGGGTAGCGTGGCGTGAGCAGGTAGGCACACGAAAGCTTAGGTGTAAAGTGACCATACAGCACACACATCCACTGAGACAGGAAACGCACGCAATGACTGACACCACACCAGGGAGTTTGAGTAAAAACCAAATAGCTTTTATCTAGATCAGAGTCAGGGTAATCAACAATCCCGGTATTCGTCAAAGCATTTCATTAGAAATAAACATGGCATTTCATTAGAGCATTTCATTAGAAATAAACATGGCATTTCATTAAAGCGCTAAACCTGGCATTTCATTAGAGCGTTAAACATGGCATTTCATTAGAGCGCTAAACATGGCATTTCATTAGAGCGCTAAACATGGCATTTCATTAGAGTGCTAAACCTGGCATTTCAGTAGAGCATTTCATCAAGAAAGAACATGCCATTTAAGGCAACTAATCACTTTTCATTAGGCAGGAATAAAACCTCCTGGCAGGCAGGAGTAAACATTTCCTTCAATCTGAGTAGCATTAGCAATATCCTTAGGTCAAAAATAACCTGCACGTCAGGTAAACAATCAGCCCTTCATAGGGCAGGAGTTAACAGGGCCTTGGACGGATTATTCCCCATTCCTGGGGCAAGTGGGGACCAACAGGGCCCAACGATAGTCTTTCCCGGGGGAGGGGCGAGCTCCGGGCCTCCCTCTGGCCTTCCGCCCTCCTCCCCGGGGGTTACCTGTTCATTCGGCCTCCTCTGGGCCCTTGTGGCGGTTTCAGACAGGGCGGGGGCTCGCTCTCCTTGGAGCCCCTCCCACCAGCCGTGTGCGCTTCCCGGCGATGTCCGGGCTGAGAGGGGGGCTTCATGGCAGGCTCTGAGGGGAGCAAAGCTTTGCGGGGCCTCCGGCGGGTCTTGGGGCGGCCGGGGAATCCCGCGCTATCTAGGGGCCGGTCCCGGGCCCTCCAAAGGCTCCTGGGGCCCAGGGACCGGTTGTAGTGGCCTCAGCAGAGGCGCGCCCGCAGCCGCCAACGGCAGCACGGCCTGCGGGGGTGCGGCCTCCCGATCCAACAGGAGCGCGGCGGGGCGGAGTCCAGGAGGACGCCCCCGTCACGTAATGCAGGCAACGGCCTCAAGGCCTAGCGCGGCCTACTCTCGATTCCGGCGGCCCTCTCCTCACCAAGGGCCGTCACAGGGGACAACCAGCCATGGGGCCCACGTCGGGGTGGGGGGCCCTGTTGCGATGGCGGGGCCCCGGACCCCTCAGAGGCCCTGGAGATGTCGGTGGCGCCGGGCTGCGGCAGTGAGTTTGCCCGCAGCGCCTCAGGATAGCAGGGCAGGCCAGGCAGGACAGGCCACACACGTTGGTGGCAGATCAGTTCAGGGGGCCCAGGTGGAGTCAGGGAGCGCAGGGGTGACACAGCGCTAATACTTGGTCGATTCCCCAGCAGTCCTGAGGAAAATTATAGGGTCTTCTCGGCGCTTGCTGGTTCCTGCACCCTTGGTAGAAGGTTTATTGAGGGGGGGGGGGGGTGTTGAGTTGGTGGCTGAAGGCAGGTTAGTCAGTCTCTGCAGGTCGTCCCTGGGTTCCCCACCCGCTGGGCCAGATGAGTGGGCTAGTCCAGTGTTCCTCACACAGCTTGGAAGGCAGCACCTAAGCCCTGTCACTCCCAGTGGTATAGGTCCCTGACTAGGCCCTACCGCCTAAATCTCCTGCATAGGTTCCCCCAGGTCAGCGCCGCCCCAACTGTCTAAAAAGTTTCCCTCCTTCCCTTATGTATGCCCAGGTCAGGTGACCACTCTCTAAGGCGGCAAAAACCAGACCCCGCCCTTGTTCTAGAAGGTTCCAGGAGCTTCCCTACTCTAACTATGGGAGAAAAAGGCGGCTGGTGTGGCAACAATGTTGTAGGGTCCCAGCCAGCTCCTGCCGACTAGGGTGCTACTAAAAGGACCACTCTGCAGTAGCAGGGGCCTGTGGCAGCCATGTTGGGAGAAGAGAGCACCTGCACCTTAGCATTGATTAGCAATGGGAAGGCGCTCGGAGACCTAAGGCCAACTAAAAGAGGGTGGAAAAAAATGAGGCAAGGGCGAAAAACACAGGGAAAGACCACCCTAGGGCTGACAGGTCTAACACGCGTCCTCCCCAGCCGAAAGTGGGGAGAGCTACCCAACCGCTAGGGAGTTCTCGTCACTAAGGCGGAAAAATCTGGAGAGACCGTCAGCATTGGCGTGGTCAATTCCAGGCCGATGTTCCACCCGAAAGTCCATCCCCTGTAGGGAAATGGATCCCCTTAGTAACTTGGGATTTTTGCCTCTCATCTGCATGAGCCAGCGAAGGGGTCGGTGGTCCGTTTGAATCAGGAAGTGAGAGCCAAAAAAGGTATGGACTCAACTTCTTCAGAGCCCAGACCACAGCGAAGGCTTCTCGCTCGATGGTACTCCACCGTTGTTCCCGAGGGAGGAGTCTTCTAGAGATAAAGGCCACAGGTTGGTCTTAGCCGTCGTTGTTCAGTTGCGAAAGCACAGTGCCTATGCCGTGCTCAGAGGCGTCTGTCTGCACGATGAATTCCTTCGTGAAGTCAGGTGTTGCAAGCACCGGAGCGGTGCATATCTCGTGCTTCAGGGTCTCGAATGCCTCTTGGCAAGCAGCCGTCCAGATCACTTTTTGTGGCTGCTTCTTGGACGTCAACTCCGTCAAGGGGGCTACGATGGTACCATACCCCTTGACAAACCGGCGGTAATATCCAGTGAGGCCGAGGAAAGCTCGGACCTCAGTTTGGGTTTTGGGGGGCTCCCAGGCCATGATGGTCTCAATCTTGGCCTGGAGGGTTTACACCTTACCCCCGCCCACCAGGTGTCCCAGCACTGTTCTTGATAGTTACGGTAACGGCTGCTGCATCGCTCGTAATATCTCTGTATTTTTTATGCCTCTGTATTGTATGCCCTGATATCAGTCTCCTGCACTATTGCGTATTTTGCACAAATAATTAAATGAATTGTTTTTAAAATCATAACTTGATATTGTCTTTTAATACTAGTTTTAACTTACCTGTCACAGCTGAATTCATCCGATAGTTACCGCCCCTGACCCCGGTCCGTCACGGCGTGTGCTGATTGTACGGAGGGTCGTATAGGGGTCAGCAAAGCCAGCTCAACTTCCGGTTTCAGGCGGAAGCTCGGGGCTGCGCTCTAGTCTTTCTCCACACTCTGTCTATTTCAGTGGGGAGCGGGCGCGGATGCGCGCAGCACTGTTCTTGATAGTTACGGTAAAGGCTGCTGCATCGCTCGTAATACCTCTGTATTTTTTATGCCTCTGTATTGTATGCCCTGATATCAGTCTCCTGCACTATTGCGTATTTTGCACAAATAATTAAATGAATTGTTTTTAAAATCCTAATTTGATACTGTCTTTTAATACTAGTTTTAACTTACCTGTCACAGCGGAATTCGTCCGATAGTTACTGCCCCTGACCCCGGTCCGTCACGGCGTGTGCCGATTGTACGGAGGGTCGTATAGGGGTCAGCAAAGCCAGCTCAACTTCCGGTTTCAGGCGGAAGCTCGGGGCTGCGCTCTAGTCTTTCTCCACACTCTGTCTATTTCAGTGGGGCGTGGACACACGCAGCGGCGAGCCGGCGGCGCGCCGAAGGTACGCCAAAGGCAAGCCCGTCTGCGCCCATCCGCGCCTGGCCGCATCCAGCGGCCAGTAACTCTGCCAGTTTTTCCATCCACGCTACGTTATATCCCCTTTCTCTCCTCTACTGATTCTTTTGAAATACCCCCTCTTCATGACTAGAGGACAATGGTTCTTATTCAATATTCTAGTGTCCAACTGAAAGATCTAAATGCCTTTCCTTTAAAGAGCCCCTACAGAAATGAAAAGGATCTGCTTCAATGCCCAGAAATTAGACGTTCATCAGCTCCAACCAATTTAACTACACCCGCTAGTCTCAAACCTTTGAGGAACAGTAACGCTCCTTTCCCCTCTCTGAAAATTATTTATTTTAACGCCCGCTCTGTCCCATAACATGTTTTGGAGATATGGGATTTACTGGATCAAACTGACCCAGATCTATGTTTCATTACAGAAACATGGCTTCAGGAACATGCTAGTCCTGATCTGCACGTGGCCTTTCCGCCCGAATATAAAATTATACACACTGACAGGAAAGAGAAAAGGGGGGGCGGTCTACTAATTGCCTATAAAAGCTCCTTAACAATTAGTGTCCTGGAAAATATTTCACTCAGTCAGATGGAAGTCAGCATTTTCAAAATCATTGGTCTCCAAAATGGATCTTGGAGAGGAGCTTTAGTCTATCGACCCCCTGGTATAATAGGTAATTTCTCTGATCAGTTAGTCGAAATGATTGCTCCTCATGTCATAGCCTCTGATAACTTTCTCCTTATTGGAGATTTTAATCACCATGCGGAATTGCTTCTCAATCCGGACACAGAGAAATTATTCTCTAATATGAGCTCCCTTGGTCTTATCCAAAGGGTGGTGGGGCCTACTCACTATGCTGGCCATACGCTTGATCTCCTTTTTTTGAATATACCAGAAATTGTCATTGAATCCCCAGAGCCGCTATTATGGACGGATCACTCCCTATTGAAATTCACCATTCCTACAATTTCTATGAATAAACCAAAATCTGACTGTAACCAAGTACCCCGTAGGCCTTGGCATAAAGTAAAGGCGCCACTATTCGAACAGCACTTCTGCCCCTATTCCTTAGACTCCGCTGCAAGCGTCAATCACGCTGCTATGCAACTAAATACCGCAATATTAACTACGTTTGATTTTATTGTCCCGGTCCGGAGCTTCAGGTCTAAAAATCGAACCTCTTCTTGGTTCACGGATCATCTAAAAACTACTAAAAACCTGTGTCGCTCCGCAGAAAAACTGTGGCGGAAAACAAAGAACTCTATAGATCGTGAAAATTATAAAAAGCAACACCATGGTTATATGCGTGAAATAAAACTAGCCAAAAAAGCGCATCTGGTAAACCGGATAAATATGGCAAAAAACTCTTCAAAAGAACTGTATCATATCCTTAAAGAGTTCACCACTGTTGCCAATACACCTACTGTCTCGGTTTCGCAAAATTGGACGGACTCCTTATCTGAATTCTTTGAGAAAAAAATTCTGGATATTCATAAAATCTTCTCTATCGCCTCAGAGCATAGGTGTATTGAAGAACCTCTGTGTCCCTCACTTGATCAGTGCCAATTTCTTACCGACTTTAAGGAGTGCAACCTTGAGTCTGTCACCACGGCCATATCAAAAATAAAATCTGGTTCTCCCGCTGATCCTTTCCCCTCCAAATTCTTTTCTATTATGGCCCCTACTGTTCTACTAAGGCTGGTCAGTCTATTCAATAAATCCTTGGCCGAATCGGATTTCCCATCATGTTGGAAGACAGCCAGGATCAGACCGATCTTGAAGAAGCCCTCGGCAGACCCTGAAGTACTCTTGAACTATCGTCCAATCTCCCTTCTACCCTATTTTGGGAAAATATTGGAGTCCTTGATAAATAAACAGTTGGTGTGCCACCTTGAAAGTCATGGACTCCTAGATCCTTCGCAATCCGGTTTTAGAGTGGCTCACAGCACTGAGACTGCCTTGGTTGAGGTCACTGACAACATCAGATTAGTCTTAGACAAACATCAGTCTGCTATCCTCGTTCTACTTGACCTGTCGGCAGCCTACGACACCATCTCCCATCGGATTCTCGAACGGCGACTCTGGGAGGCTGGTGTCGGGGGGCAGGCCTTGAAATGGTTCAGCAGTTACCTGAAGGATCGTAATACCATTGTTCAGATAGGAAATACCTCCTCTAGAGTACGTCCAGTAAAGATGGGTGTTCCTCAGGGCTCTATTTTAAGTCCCATCCTTTTTAATCTCTACATTGCCCCCTTGGCAACAGTGATAAGAGCGTATGGCTTTGATGTCATATCCTACGCTGATGATACTCAGATTCTGGTCACGCTAGGTCCTGACCCTAATGAAACTAAAAAACGCTTCATTGACTGTATGACCCATGTGGACAAATGGATGATATCGAACCATCACCAGCTAAACGGGACCAAGTCCGAGATCATGCTCTTCGGGAAAGCGAATATCCACTGGACCCAGGACTGGTGGCCCTCCAGGCTAGGTCCATGTCCCCCAACAAGAATCTAGTCCGTAACCTAGGTTTTTACCTGGACAATTGTCTGTCCATGAAGGGACATGTGAACCATATTATTGGTACCTGTTTCGGTGTAATGCGGGGTTTTTAAATGGCTTCCTCTCGAGACCCGCAGACCCCTAATACAAGGTCTAATAATTAACAGGATGGATTATGGAAATGCCCTTCTGCTATCAATCAATTCCGATCTCTTAGACAGACTCCAGGTCCTTCAAAATACCGCTGCCAGGCTGGTCCTTGACCGCCCCTACAGATCCTCCTCGACACATTGTCTGAACACCCTCCATTGGCTCCCAGTAAGAAAACGCTCTCTTTTTAAGACCCTATGTCTGACACATAAGCATATGTATGATAAGGGTCCAAAGTACTGGTCGTCAAAATTACGATGGTACCAACCTGCTAGGGCATTGAGTTCTAGCAACTCTGCTCTGCTTACCCCCTTAAAAATTCGTACTGAAAGACAGGGGGGACGCGCTTTCTCGTTCCTGGCCCCGGCATCTAGGAATAAAATGCCTTACGAACTTCGCAACATGTCAGACCACAGCTGTTTCCGTAAGAAGCTTAAGACCTGGCTCTTTGGAAATTAGACTCCGGTCCTGTTTCAATTTGTTTCAGAACAGCCTGCTAGCGCCATGAGACTCACAAGAGTGATATGTGCGCGTTATAAGTACCCCTGATTTGATTTGATTTGATTTAGACGACAGATCCCTGTCCAATCTGGTACTTGCTAACCTTGATAGTCAAACCAGCACGTTGCAGAGCCTGTAGCACCTCCTGGAGATGCTGCAGATGGTCCTCCCAGCTGCTACTGAAGACAGCTATGTCATCCAGATAAGCCGCTGAGAAGGACTTCAGGCCAGACAGAACCTGGTTCACCAACCGCTGGAAAGTGGCCGGAGCATTCTTGAGGCCGAAGGGCATCACCCTAAATTGGAAGTGGCCCTCGGGGTGGAGAACGCTGTTTTCTCCTTTGCTTCTTGACTCTATCGGACAGCCAGTAAGACTTGGTTTTTACAGAGGGGCTGTCCCCTGTGTCCACATCATGGGTACACAGATGAGTGATTCCAGGCGTGAGGGAGAACAACGAGGTGTACTGCTCCAACACCTGGCAGCAGTCCCTCTGTTGCTCGGGGGTCAAGGATGGGGAGAGGACCACTCCCTCCACTGATCCATCCTTCTCCTGGGCCGCCAGAAGGTCAGGAAGAGGCTCACTCTCTTCTTCCTCGCTCCCATCCGTCACCATGAGGAAAGCAAGCTCAGATCGCTCATGGTGTGGCTTCAGGCGGTTGACCTGGAGCACCCGATGGGGCTGTCGGGGGGTCTTCAAATCAACGACATAGGTAGTCTGGCCTTGTCGCTCCACAATCTCGTACGGACCAGTCCACCAGTCCTGGAGGGCACTAAGCTCCCCAGGCTCCATGACCCACACCTTCTGTCCAGCGTCCAACTCCACCGTCCGAGTGTTGCGGTCATACCACTCCTTCATGACGGCTTGGCTAGCCTCCAGGTTGTCTGAGGCTTCCTTTCACAGCTTGGCCATCTGGCTGCGGAATGCCAGCATGTAGCTGACGACATCACGGGGAAGCTTCTTCGAAGTCTTCTCCCACCCCTCCTTCACCAGGCTGAGGGGCCCCCTAACGGGATGGCCTTAGAGCAGCTCAAAAGGGCTGAACCCGACTCCCTTCTGCGGCACCTCGCGGTACAAAAACAGCAGGCAAGGGAGGAGGACGTCCCACTTCCACCTCAAGTCCTCTGGCAGGCTCCAGATCATCCCCTTCAGAGTCTTATTAAAGCGCTCTACGAGCCCGTTAGTCTGGGGGTGGTAAGGAGTGGAGAACCAATAGGTCACTCCGCACTCCTTCCACATGGCCTGCTCATTCGCGTAAAAATCCCCATCAGGGCCCGTGCCACCACAGGTGCAGTGATGGTCCTCAGAGGAATAGCCTCCGGGTACCGAGTGGCGTGGTCCACTAACAGCAAAATGAACCGGTGTCCCGCAGAGGTCGGAGGGTCCAACGGCCCAACAATGTCAATTCTGACCCGCTCAAAAGGGGTCCTGACCACCGGGAGCGGTTCCAAAGGGACCTTCAGCTTAGTCCCAGTCTTGCCACTCGCCTGGCAAGTCTTGCAGGTCTTGCAGTAGGTGTCAGAGGCAACTCTCATCCTGGGCCAATAAAAATGCGGGACTAACCGCGCAAAGGTTTTGTCCTGACCCAGGTGTCCAGCTAAGGGTATTTAATGCGCAAATTCCAATAGGAAGGCCCGGTAGCATTGGGAGACCACTAAGGCCCTCGAGGATCCATGCACCGGAACCTTAGGCTCACTGTAAAGGAGGCCATCCTCCCAGTACACATGGTAACTGCTGGTCTCTTGATTGGTCGCTCCTTCTTTTTATCTCCCCCCTCTCTCTTCTGGGGGAAACCCTGCCCGCCTTTCGGGCCATCTCCCCCGGGGCCCTTGTGAGACACCCGGGTGCTAACCCAAATATCCGCCTCCTCCACAAGCTCACGGGGATCAGTCAGCTTGCGGTCCACCAGATGTTGGCGCAGCTCCAGAAAACATTTATCCAGGAGGTGCTCTCTCAAAAATAGATTGTACAGGCCCTCATAATCATGCACCTCGCTGCCACGCACCCAACCATCCAGAGCCTTACGGGCATAGTCAAAAAAATCTACCCAATTTTGCGTGGACAGCTTATGGTTGCCACGGAACTTCTGGCGATACCGTTCTGGGTTGAGGCCAAACTTCTTAAGTAGCGCCTCCTTCATGGGGATATACCTGAATTAGTCCGCCTTCTCTAGGTACAGGAGGGTGTCCCTGACATTGGGAGGTATGTATCGGTACAGGCCACCTCCCCAGTATCTTTCATGCACCCCATGGGCTGTCAAGGCCACCTCATACGCCTCCAACTACTTGGCGATGTCATCCCCCATAGTGTAACTTGCGATCACATCTTTGGGTACATAAAACTTAGGCCCATGTAGAGCCTCTGGTACGCTGCCACCATTAGCATTCCCTGGCGCACCTAACTGCAGTGCTCGCAGCTCCAACTCCTTAAGCTGAACATCGTGCGCCAGCTTCTTCTCTTCCATTGCCAATCTCCTACCTTCCCTTTCTCTCTCGCTTTCGTGGCCCAGCTTGGCAAGCTCCCATCTCAATTGCCTCTCTGACCTCCTGTCCTCATATTCTTCCGGCGAAGCACTCCTCCTAGACACTACACTACTGCCTGCTCCGGAACGTCTCCCTGGTAGCAAGTTTTCAGTAACATCAATACGCAGTAGGTCTAGCTCTTCCTGTGCGCCCGCCTCCTGTGGTGCGCCCTGCCCCTCCTGTCCCCATCCCCTCTGCCCACTGGGTGTGCCCTTACCCATGCCCTCATGGCTGCACGGAGCTCCTCTCCTTTGGCTCTCCGCCCAACAGGCACCCCCATCCCCTGACAGAATTCCCTCAGCTGCCTCACTGTATACTCTTCAAGGTTGGCTAGCTGAACTCCATTTTGACAGGTGGGGACCCAGATATCAAAGGGAAAGACACTAGGACGTAGGCAACAGTATCGGGTTAAAACAGGACTCCGCACACTCAATTTAGACAGTGGGGGGTCAATTGATACAGCTCGCGTACACAATAGGCGTCCAATTGCGGCGCCCACCGTCTCACTGGAGAGTGCTGTATAGCCACAGATCCTGATCCCACCGCTCGCTAACAATGTAGGAACTGGGGTCACCAGTTCCACAGGGGGGTAGCTTGGCGCGAGCAGATAGGCACCCGAAAGCTTAGGTGTAAAGTGGCCATACAGCACACACATCCACTGACACAGGAAATGCACGCAATGACTGACACCACACCAGGGAGTTTGAGTAAAAATCAAATAGCTTTTATCTAGATCAGAGTCAGGGTAATCAACAATCCCGGTATTCGTCAAAGCATTTCATTAGAAATAAACATGGCATTTCATTAGAGCATTTCATTAGAAATAAACATGGCATTTCATTAAAGCGCTAAACCTGGCATTTCATTAGAGCGTTAAACATGGCATTTCATTAGAGCGCTAAACATGGCATTTCATTAGAGCGCTAATCCTGGCATTTCAGTAGAGCATTTCATCAAGAAAGAACATGTCATTTAAGGCAATTAATCACTTTTCATTAGGCAGGAATAAAACCTCCTGGCAGGCAGGAGTAAACATTTCCTTCAATCTGAGTAGCATTAGCAATATCCTTAGGTCAAAAATAACCTGCACGTCAGGTAAACAATCAGCCCTTCATAGGGCAGGAGTTAACAGGGCCTTGGACGGATTATTCCCCGTTCCTGGGGCAAGTGGGGACCAACAGGGCCCAACGATAGTCTTTCCCGGGGGAGGGGCGAGCTCCGGGCCTCCCTCTGGCCTTCCGCACTCCTCCCCGGGGGTTACCTGTTCATTCGGCCTCCTCTGGGCCCTTGTGGCGGTTTCAGACAGGGCGGGGGCTCGCTCTCCTTGGAGCCCCTCCCACCAGCCGTGTGCGCTTCCCGGCGATGTCCGGGCTGAGAGGGGGGCTTCATGGCAGGCTCTGAGGGGAGCAAAGCTTTGCGGGGCCTCCGGCGGGTCTTGGGGCGGCCGGGGAATCCCGCGCTATCTAGGGGCCGGTCCCGGGCCCTCCAAAGGCTCCTGGGGCCCAGGGACCGGTTGTAGTGGCCTCAGCAGAGGCGCGCCCGCAGCCGCCAACGGCAGCACGGCCTGCGGGGGTGCGGCCTCCCGATCCAACAGGAGCGCGGCGGGGCGGAGTCCAGGAGGACGCCCCCGTCACGTGATGCAGGCAACGGCCTCAAGGCCTAGCGCGGCCTACTCTCGATTCCGGCGGCCCTCTCCTCACCAAGGGCCGTCACAGGGGACAACCAGCCATGGGGCCCACGTCGGGGAGGGGGGCCCTGTTGCGATGGCGGGGCCCCGGACCCCTCAGAGGCCCTGGAGATGTCGGTGGCGCCGGGCTGCGGCAGTGAGTTTGCCCGCAGCGCCTCAGGATAGCAGGGCAGGCCATGCAGGACAGGCCACACACGTTGGTGGCAGATCAGTTCAGGGGGCCCAGGTGGAGTCAGGGAGCGCAGGGGTGACACAGCGCTAATACCTGGTCGATTCCCCAGCAGTCCTGAGGAAAATTATAGGGTCTTCTCGGCACTTGCTGGTTCCTGCACCCTTGGTAGAAGGTTTATTGAGGGGGGGGGTGTTGAGTTGGTGGCTGAAGGCAGGTTAGTCAGTCTCTGCAGGTCGTCCCTGGGTTCCCCTCCTGCCGGGCCAGATCAGTGGGCTAGTCCAGTGTTCCTCACACAGCTTGGAAGCCAGCACCCAAGCCCTGTCACTCCCAGTGGTATAGGTCCCTGACTAGGCCCTACCGCCTAAGTCTCCTGCGTAGGTTCCCCCAGGTCAGCGTCGCCCCAACTGACTAAAAGGTTTCCCTCCTTCCCTTATGTATGCCCAGGTCAGGTGACCACTCTCTAAGGCAGCAAAAACCAGACCCCGCCCTTGTTCTAGAAGGTTCCAGGAGCTTCCCTACTCTAACTATGGGAGAAAAAGGCGGCTGGTGTGGCAACAATGTTGTAGGGTCCCAGCCAGCTCCTGGCAACTAGGGTGCTACTAAAAAGACCACTCTGCAGTAGCAGGGGCCTGTGGCAGCCATGTTGGGAGAAGAGAGCACCTGCACCTTAGCATTGATTAGCAATGGGAAGGCGCTCGGAGACCTAAGGCCAACTAAAAGAGGGTGGAAAAAAATGAGGCAAGGGCGAAAAACACAGGGAAAGACCACCCTAGGGCTGACAGGTCTAACAAACATCATGTATTTGATGCCCTTTTCCCGAAGCACCGCTTTAACCCCATCAAATGATCGTCGCTCCCGTTGCACCTTGAGGGTGAGCTAAAAGTATTTTTAACGCTGTCACACGGGTCCAAGGGGTGGTGAGAGTCAACTGGCATCTTTCTTGTTTGCTGCCGCACTGCGCTCTCTGATCTCAGCCTTTCCATCCTCTGTTTGCTCTTCAGACTCAACATTCACCCTGTTTATTTCTCTACGATGCTATGCCGTGTCTGAACTTGCAAATGAAAACAATATGAACGCACTCAGGCGTGAGGCCCGTGCCTGACGAGAAACACACGCATTATAGCACAATCGCAGTAAAATTTGTTTAACATCAGTCATCGTATCCTTTCTGTCAAACTCAGCTGTGTTGACCCACCCAAGACACTGAGCCTGCCATAAAACTGAAAGCCTGTAAACCACATCAGCTGTAACGAACTGCAGAGCAATCCTATCCTCTGGGCAGTGGTTTCCCCCTCCACATTCCGATAACAAGTCTTGCTGGAACAAAGATAGCTGCTCGCACTGGAGCAGACTATTGACGCGCCGGAATCTACCTGGCCATCTGCATGCCTCTGCCCCCCGCACCCTACTCTCGGCTGAAAATAGGTCCCAAATATATACTAGGTCACGCATCAACAATACACCCCTGTCTACGGAGGCAAAAGAAAACTGACCCCAAAAAGGGGGGGGCAAACTCACCACAAGAGATCACTGTCGCCTGATGCTGCATACCAGCTCAGGGCACCACGCAACACGACAGTGGGGAAATAACAGGGGGAACCAGGGACTGCGACGACAACCACGACATGACAGGATGGCGAGGTCAGGAGGACGGAAACTACTCTGAGGTCATGCCTGTTCACTGCTCAGGGTGGGCACTCCTCTTGCGATGTTTGGATGCCAATGGTGGGCCTGTTTGTACTCAGACTTGAGAGCGGGGGAAATCTAGCTGAAGGGGGCCAGTGTGCCATACTGTTGCTGTGCGAATCTCAGCCCCAACCTGGTGCCAGGCAGGTCGGCCCAGCCATCTCACGACGGCCAAGCGGCCCGGTCTCTTCCAAAACACCGGTTCGACCTGGATGCCGCCCCAGCATTGCCAATTGGCTGGAGCAGTGAGCCACCGAAAACTAAGACTAGCGGGTACGTGCAGGAGTTCCCTGGGCCCCTCATTCGTGAACTGAGTGGACTGCCTGCCCCAGCATTGGGTGTTTTGCTGGGGAAGAGCTCAGCCCAAACCATGGCAAACACCGTGGGCCTGAACCCTCGTGTGGCATCACGTCCACGACCCCTCCCCTGCCCGAGGCCCAGCAATATATATGTGGGCAGGGGATGCAGCATGGGGCAACACGGGGCTGGTTTTGGGGAACACAGCCAGATGGTGCTGGGAACGACGGAACACCGGTGCAGGATCGTAGAAGGCCACACCCCCATGGAGGGGAGTGCCAGGCCAAGAGCGGGAGGAAACGAGCCCTGGGCTGCATGAACCAACCCCCGGTGCCCCTACCACGGCCCAGAGGCATTGCGCCAGAACACCGGGACTAGCACCACCAAAAGCAAGGCCGACTTCAACTTCCACACCAAAACCGGCTGCCTGCAGACAGACTCGCTCCTCCCCGGTGGTGTATTGAAGGTAGGACGGGCATACTGAGCAAGAGTCCGAATGCTCCCACTCTGACCCGCGCTACGAGGGCTCCTCTATCCCGAGGGGTTAGTTACTGTGTGGCCATGTTGGGGCGCAGGACAGAGGCTTTGAGCCACCCGCACCCTGTTGCCCTACGCTCACTTAACACTCGCTTCACCCACTCCATGCGACCTGCCGGCCTCTGCACCTCAATGACCACCGCTTGCAAGGAGGAATCGGATGTCCCGAAAAACTGAGGTGACAGCGGCGGACGGGGGGGGGGGGGCTAGTGGCGGCACGAGGCCCCCCCCCCCTCCACTCCACCCCAGCCGCACGGGTCTAGGGCTGGCCCTGTCCCGCGTGTCCGCACTGTGGACAGTGCTCCGGGAGTTGGAGCAGAAACAGGCCGCCTTCCCCCGGCCCTGATTTGAGACCCCGGCCCCCTGTGGAGGGAAGGACCGGTCACAGCGAAAGTCGCTCACCCGCCTACCTCATTGCCCACACCCCCGGGCCAGCAAGGGAGCCCCGCTGGGCAATTAGGGTCAGGACCAGGCCGCGGCATGCAATGTACAACCTCACAGTGCCTTGAAGCAGGAGCCACAGGCGGGCTTAGTAGGTTGCATACAACAGCAAATCACGCCCCATAAAGATCACCGTGGCTGCGATACTGCCCCAAGCTACACCCAAGTCACCATGGTGGGGTCTCAGTCGGTCTGGAGCTGCAACCCCCCGCCCTGCAGGGGGCGGCCCAGTCTCACCGGTGGTCCAGACGATCGGAGCCCCCTCAGGGCTCGACGCCTGACACAACGGACTCAGACCAGCTCCACTGGTGCGCAGCCAGCAGCTCTGGCCACAGAGGCGCACCGCCCACATGGGCAATGGCTGACCCCCACCTCACGTCCCCTAAGCGACAGACGGCTCGAGCCTCGGAACCCCTATTTCCTCTAGGAGAGGCCCCCACGTGCCCGTTGAGGCGCTCAGACCCTGCCGGGAGATGCTGGTTGTCCCTCATGCTCATTGGAGTGGAGGCCTGGGACAATAAAATTCGACTCGACCAGGCGGCGTAGAAACCAAACGGCGGCAAGGGTAGGGGCCAGCCGGGAGGGAGCCTCTACCCTAAGCCTCCTGGAGCGGTCCTGCCCCCCAATGCGGCCGCAGCCACGGCAATGGCCGGGCTAGCAGCCTTGCCCCCGAAGGAGTGGGGAGGATAAATACACTCACCGCACAACACAGCACAGCTCCAGGAGGTTGACGGCCAATCGACGTCAGGGCAAGGGGACAAAGAGGCCGCCAGGTGGGCGGGGGAGGAATTTCTACCTCTCCCCGACCCCACCCCAGCAGGAAGTGACGCGCGGGACCCCCAAGGGGTCTCTGGACACTAGGCTGCCCAGTGTGCCATCTTGTGGCACTAAAGGGGCCACCCTCTTATGAGGGTCCCCTGCGGTGACTATGTCGGTCAGCCCGCATTTTTATCGGCGGCCGGCACCTAGCGCACTTCTGGCTGCCACGGCCCTAGATTACTACATATTTGTAGGGCAGGTGATGAGTTGACACCACCTTTGATAGTGGCACCAGGGGATTGCGACTGCAATACCGGCCCCTCCCCCTTGCAGACCGAGAGCAGTGTGTTGGTTTTCACCTGATCAGCAAGCATAGAAGACTTCCCAATACTTGTACTCGAGGGTGCACGACACTCAGTTGGCTGCAAGGGCAGGAACTATGGCTGTGAGCTGAGCAGGAAAATCGTGACAGGTTGAACAATGATATTACTACGTTCATTGTGCTGGGGCCCGCATTCCAAGAGGTCTTTACAATTGACCGTGGTGCTAAAATGTTACTCATAGTCGTTGAAATGTCACTCATAATTACACTGAAATTCTGAAAATGTCACACATAGCAATCTGAAACCTTGGCAGCAATATCCCCATGACTGAATGAGATAGCTAAAACAGTAGCACATGTTTGCAAACTGTGGAAGCTTTGACCTTGTGAAAACACGCTTTATATGTATTTTGCAAAGTACGGACGGCTGCATGAATTTGAGTTTGTTACAGGCAATGTTTGTTTAATATCAGGGAAACCAACAGTAAAAACCGTCCTATCAGACCATAAAACAGTTCCACAAACAGCCAAAAAAACGTCCCGCACACTGACCTGACAGACAAACCCATCTGGCACCACTTGATTACCCTATAAGCTAGCCCCACCCTGGTGCACTGTGTAGCGAAACAACTCTCTCGCCATATCAAGGACAATGATCTTCTTGACAATTTCCAGTCCGGCTTCATTCATAACTGCAGCACTGAAACAGCCCTGCTGCTAGTGATTGATGATGCGCTGCGGATACTCGATTCAGGGGAGTCTTGTCTTCTAATTCTTCTTGACCTTTCTGCAGCCTTTGACACTGTCAATCACAACACTCTCCTTAACACTCTTCAACAGAGAATGGGCATGGAGGGTACTGTGCTCAAATGGTTTGCCTCCTTCCTCTCTGATAGATCCCAAATGATCAAAATAGCGAACAGTCTTTCATCTCCTTTAGAGGTCAGTCAAGGTGTCCCTCAAGGCTCTATACTTGCACCCACACTGTTCAATCTCAATTTAGAACTGTTGGGAAATCTCCTGAGTAAATCTGGGATCCACTATCATCTATATGCGGACGACACTCAAATCTACCTTAAGGTGGCCTCCACTCACGATCTCTCCTTCCTAAGCTCTACTCTCGACCCCATTCAAAACTGGATGTTAACTCATCAACTGATCCTGAATCCCTCCAAAACTGAATTCCTCCTCCTCTCCTCCTCACTTTCTCCTCCCCCAGTGCAATCATGGATGGATCAGATTAATCTACTGAACAATAAACCCATCATTGTCGAGAGCGCAAAATCCCTTGGTGTCATACTCGACAAAAAACTCAATATACTCTCCCACATCGATTCCATTGCAAAGTCTGCTCGATACCAACTGCGCCTTCTTTGGGGGATTCGTCGCTTCTTCCCGGAGCACGACCTTAAAACCCTGGTCCAATCGCTGGTTCTCTCCAGATTGGACTGCTGCAATTCTCTTCTTGCTGGCCTCCCCAAAACCCACCTGTCCCCCCTGAAGTCTGTTCTCCATTCAGCAGCTCGTTTCATTTATGGGGCCAAAAGAAGCGACCACATCTCACCCATTTTGTCCACCCTCCGTTGGCTTCCCATAGAGGCAAGATCTATCTACAAGACTGCCTGTATCACCCACAAAGCCTTGCACTCCTCCTCCCCTCGCTACCTGGTGAATAAACTGAAACTCTCTGGAGGCTCCAGACCATCACGTAATGCAGAAAATGTATTGCTTGAACCTCCCACTTTCAAGAAGGAAAGATCGATGGCCCAATCCTTTTCAGGCAACGCGGTGAGAATCTGGAACTCACTTCCGCCTCAGCTCCGGACCACCACCTCTTCCCAGGCCTTCAAAACTGACCTCAAAGCTCTCCTCCTTCAAAGACACTTCCAAATTTAATTCACGCCCTCTATTTTCTGAAGGAAGTCCTTCCATTATAGGAAATTCTGTTCTCCATGCCTATAGAAGTGCCTTCCCAGTGTGTTTTTGTGTTTTGAGTGTCTGCCATTTAGTGCAGTATTATACCTCTACTTGTACTTTGTACTCTTTTGTAACATGCACACGTCACCTTTTCTTTTGTAACGTATCGTTTGCTACCTCTTGTATTTTGTTTGCTTTTGATACATGCACAACGGCCACCACTGTCTCATGTAACGTAACTTTTGTTTTAGTGTTTTGAGTGTCTGCCATTTATTGCAATTTTTTACCTCTGTGTACTTTGTATGCTCTAGTAAACTGCACACGTCACTTTTTCGTTTGCTACCTCTTGTATTTTGTTTGCTCCTGATACTTACACAATTGTCACTATTGCCTCATGTAACGTAACGTTTGATTTTGTAACATGCTCACTTGTAATTTTTCTCCTTATGTATCATTACTGCTCCTATTGTGAAGCGCTCTGACACCTTCGGTTAAAGTCTGCGCTATATAAAAACCGCATTAAATAAATAAATAAATAAAAAGGGCTGCAGCAATGCTACCTGTACCCCTAGATAAAAGCAGAGTGCCCTAAATGCCCCCATAATTTTCTGTGGTGATGTGCTCTGGTTCCTAGCGCGCTCACGTTCTGTGATGTAATTTGGAATGTTATCTTTAGCCTGTCTGGAATGTGTAAAGTGACAGTTGCCTACAGTACTTTGGTGGTGCTTGGGGCGGCTCTCTGCTTGACCTAATAAATATCTACTTTGAATCTCTACCGGCCTACACGTGTTTTCAGTGGCGACAGAAGATGGGATGCGAGTCACGCTTCACATCGATGTTTACTGCGAAGCCTTGCAACATGTACTGAACTTTTTGTGAGACTTTTGAAATTTCAAGTGATAACTTGCCTCTTTTACAGTCGAGAGGTTCCTGTCAGCGACTCAATAGTGAGTACTCATTTTTTTTATTATCCTTTTCTCCAAACGCAGAGAGCCGTGCCCGTTTTTTTTTTACTACACCGAGTGACTTCGAGTTAAAGTGTTTGTTTTCTTTGCGCGCATGTTAAAATAATAAAAAGGGATCCTGCGGACCTGGGTTGATGTATCGAGAGCTGAGGATCACTTACTTTTGAAAAGAAGAGTCTTACGCGCGCACCAGCTCGAGAGATTTGCTTTTGTACCTGATCTCGAGACGACGGGGAATCCTTTTCTCACGATCAGCTGGAACGCAACGCTGGAACGCAACGCACTACGCATTACGCTGATGCGCACAGCCGTCATACGTCACTGGCAGACGGCAAACTCTTCGTTGTCATGACAATGGAACACACGGGAATGTTTCGTAAAGATTGCATTTCACGCTGACACGCACAGCTGTTGGGTGTCAGTCGGCGATTTCAATATAATTTACATTCTATAACTTGCTAACCTGGCAATTTAAAATGTGTGGTATATGTCAATTGCAGTAACCAGGTTACTAAAAAGTTGCATCACCAAGCATTCTTTTTTTTGTATAGCTTCAAGCAACAAACAGTTTATCATACGATATATACACGCAAAGAGGAAATATTGTGGGAAATATACTCACATGCTCTAGAGAATCCTTTTTTTTTTTCTTTTATTATTTCAATTTTTAAACCCACATTTCCATCTTGTGGTCTATTTTAGTCCGGCTTGAACATTCAGTTACAACAAGCTTGTACCATTTTGTTGCGTTATTTTTTTTTGTGGTTTCTCTCTTCAATTACTCAACGCAATCCATTTTTGCCTAATTTTTAAAATGCAAAGTGTTACACCGCCAGCGCCTTTTCTACAAGAACCTGGGGAACCACAACTTGAATGGAAGTCCTAGGCATATTTAGGAGCTATTGATGGACAAAGATATAGGCCAGAAAGGAAAAAAAATCTGATGTACTATCACTTGGGAGTTGAAGGACAGAATGTTTTTGATCATCTTCCGCCGTTTGAGGCACCTGAGGGTGAAGATCCAGATGAATTTGAGACTGCAGTTTTACAGTTAGACAAGTATTTTACAAAAACTAAAAACATTGTTGTTCACAGGTACAATTTCTTCACTAAAACACAGAAACCTAATGAAAGCATAAACACTTTTATCACTGCACTAAAAGTTTTAGCTGCAAAGTGTGAATTCGAAAACTTCACATCTCAACTTGTTAGAGATCAACTTGTTGCGCGGTGTCATTGCAAAAAAATACAACAGAGATTACTCGCCTGTAAAAATCCTACTTTGGATGAAGCAGTGGATATTGCAAAGAGTATCGAAAGATCAATGGATGATGCAAAACAACTTGAATCTGCTCTGTCAAATGTCACTATTTCTGGTGCTGTGTCAAGTAAATCTCCTCCTTTTGTCCCTTTTTCTTCTAGCCCTTCTAGAGGGTTTGCCATATCAAGAGGAGGAAGAAATTTGAGGTCGTATAGAGGTGGTAGAACTTTTACAACTAATAGACAATACAACTACAGAGTAAATTGTTATAGATGTGGGTCTAATATGCATGTTTCATCTTTTAGAAACTGTCCTGCTTTAAGTCAACAATGTGGTCACTGTGGCAAGATGGGCCATTTTGCAAAAGTTTGTATGAGTGGGAATAGAAGAGGTGTGAGTTGTGTTCTTAATGATTCTAATGAACAATCGGAAGAACCATGTCCTGATGAAATCACTAGTCAAGAGTATGTTGTTGTTGTAAAGAGTTGTTTAGAAAAGGGCACTACATCACACATTCCTGACCCTGAGGTTGATGTTACAATTGATGGCAACATTATCCAACTTCTGGTAGACACTGGAGCTCGTATAACGATCATTTCTCATGAGAAGTACATGAAATTTAAGTCCACTAAGAGCTTACTACCTCCTGACATTCTCACAGTAGCTTTCGAAGGCAGTAGAATAGACTTGATTGGGTATTTCTGGGCGACCATAAGTGTATTTGGGAGATCAATTAAGGGAAAAGTATATGTAGCCAAGCGTGGGATCAATGTTCTGGGCCTTATTCACCAAGCCGAGTTTAGGCTCACTATTAAACCCGGACTAGCAAATCCAGTTTTTATTGACGATGATCACTCCTTTCCAAGTAAGAGTGTTAATTCCTTATCTGATTCTCGACCTGTTTCTCACTGGGAACAAAAATACAGTACCATTTTTGAAGACAGACTAGGGAAAATACCAAATTTCCAACACTTCATAAAGGTAAAAGAAAATGTTACTCCCATCAAGCATAAACTTAGGAATGTCCCGTTATCAATTAGAGGTGATCTGTCTAAACACCTAGAATCATTGTGTAGCCAAGGAATTATTGAAAAAGTGGAATCAACTCTATGGCTTTCTCCTATCGTTTTAGCCAAGAAGAGGTCTGGGGACTTGAGGATGTGTGTCGACTTGAGGAGTCTTAATGAAGCCATTTGGGTGGATGGATTTCCCTTACCAAGAATTGAAGATCTTATTGCTAAAGTAGGTTCCTCCTCATGGTACACCAAACTTGATCTTAAGGCGGCCTACCATCAAGTTGAACTACACCCTCAGTCCCGACACTTCACAGCTTTTGTCACTCCAGACGGGGTATTTCAATTTTGTCGTCTTCCCTTTGGACTTGCTTCTGCTGCTGCCATATTCCAGAGATTAATGACTGAAATGTTTGAACATAACCCCAATGTTGTTGTTTTTCAGGACGATATTTTAATTTTCACTCAAAGTGAAGCTGAGCACGATTCTGTTCTTGAACAAGTGTTTAGTGTTCTAGCGAATAGAGGAGTCACTTTGCAAAAAGAAAAGTGCACGTTAAAAGTTAAAGAAATTGAGTATCTGGGACACGTTATCTCCGAACATGGCATCAGACCCAGACCGGGTCTTATAAAAAGTATACTTGATGCGCCTCCTCCTCAAAATAAAGAACAACTCATGTCCTTTCTTGGATTATGTGAATTTTACTCAAAATTTATGAAGGATTTTGCGAGGACAACAGAGTGTTTTAGGGAATTGTTAAAGAAAGGATCAACTTTTAGATGGTCTGAAGAATGTGAAAAAGGTTTTCAATCCATCAAAAATAATATAGTGCAAGCTCCTGCTTTACAAGCTTTTGTTGAGGGTAAATTAACGATTGTAACCGTAGATGCTTCTGAGTATGGATTGGGTGCTGTTCTTTCTCAACGCTCCAATGGGAAAGAAGATACTGTTGGATTTGCATCCAGGACACTCCGTCCTGTTGAAAGAAAATATTCGGTGATCGAAAAAGAACTTCTTGCTTGTGTATGAAGCATCGAAAAATTCAAACAGTATGTATGGGGTAGATCGTTCATTCTCAGAACGGACCATCGTCCCTTGGTTGACATTCTCTCAGGAAGAAAAATCAAGCGTACATCAGCCCGTCTGGCTCGTTTGTCTACAAAATTGTTGGAGTACAGCTTTAAAGTAGAATATATTCCTGGAGGAAAAAACTGCAGGGCAGATTGCCTATCGAGACTTCCGGTTCCTGAAACAGATGAGCAAGAATGGGAAACGGAAGTAGAAGAATGTTTTATTGCTGTCATCAATCAGGACAATCTGTCCTTTGCGGAAGTCGACTGGGTCCCGAAAATCAACGAAGATGCTATTCTCAAGGAAGTCATCTCATTGATCAAGAAAGGTTGGCCAAGGGAAAAGTGTTTTCCACTTGATCTACAGATGTACTGAAAAGTTAATGATGAATTATCGGTAGAGGATGGAAAGGTTGTTAGAGGGGATATACTTATTCCACCGTCCTGTTACCGAGAGAAGATCATCCTTGCTGCACATTCAGGTCATCTTGGTGCAACCATCACGAAGAGGAAAGTCAGGGATGATTTTTGGTGGCCCAGAATGGACAGCCAAATTGATGAGATAGTGAAGCACTGTTCACGATGCAACTCGAGTGATAAAGTTCTGATACTTGAAGGTGCAGTTGATTCCCCTGTGCAATCTCCTAGCAGAGCTTGGCAAAAACTGGGCATGGACTTTCTTGGGCCTTTTCACATTCTTCCTTCAAACTCAAAATATTTCTTGGTGCTCATTGACCACTTATCAAGGTGGGTTGAGGTTGAACCTATCTCAATACCTGACTCTAAAAGTGTTATCAATTGTTTAGATTCTATTTTTCGCAGGGAAGGTTATCCAGAGGAAATTCTCACTGATAACGGCGTGCAATTTGTCTCTCATGAAATGACTTCATTCTTAGATTCTTGCAACATCAAGCACACAAGGACACCGCTTTATCATCCACAGAGTAATGGGAAGACTGAAAGGTTTAATAGAGTTGTTGTGGAATGTGTTCAAGCAGCATTTAGATCCAGATCTTGTGTTTTTCAAGCTGTAAAAGATTTGGTGTGGTCTTATCGTATTTCTCCCCATGTGTCAACCAATTTTTCACCCTTTGAAATGATGAGAGGGAGAAAAGCCTCTTCTCAAGTCTACCCCTTTTGGATGGTAAAATCGTTTCATCTTGGTTGTGACATGAGGTGTGTGTGGGAGAATGCTAGGAAAACCTCGAATGAGGTTTCCTTCAAGTCTTACAAATTCCCCGACACAAGAAATACGCATAAGCTTTGTGTAGGAGACTGGGTTAGAATCAAAAATCCAGTCTCAGTGAAAAAAGGTTTTTCTAAATTTCTTGATTCGCAACAAATTGTTGATATGCGTAAAAATGCAGTTAAACTGTCCAATGGGAATTGGTGGAGTACTTCGCGTGTTGCGAAAGATCCTTGTTTGTCTTGTGAGGTTGTCAAAGTTAAACCAAGTTCAATGAGTGAAGTTAATGTTAGGAAAAGTTCTAGGATTTGTTCAAAACCACGTAAATTGCAAGATTATGTTTGAGTTCATCCAATTTGCGTTTTCGTTGAATTTTATGCTCTTGTTTCTTTTCTTTACTTCTTTACTCTTTTTGCTTCTCTTTTCTTTTCTTCTATTGGTTTTATCTTGTTAAAGGGGGGAGGTGTGGTGATGTGCTCTGGTTCCTAGCGCGCTCACGTTCTGTGATGTAATTTGGAATGTTATCTTTAGCCTGTCTGGAATGTGTAAAGTGACAGTTGCCTACAGTACTTTGGTGGTGCTTGGGGCGGCTCTCTGCTTGACCTAATAAATATCTACTTTGAATCTCTACCGGCCTACACGTCTTTTCATTTTCCCTTCCGAGGTGAGCTTGTACTTTTCTGTCAAAGTCGCAGCTGTTGACATTCAACCGCCAGTCGACCAGTTCTCCGCGCTAAAGAAGATCTGACTTACAGAAATAATATATACTAAGTACAAATGTAGAAGGCTTGCATAATGGGACCCTGGGTTTCAGCAAACCGCTGATTCGGATGCAGATTACAGTTTGCCCTGTCAATGACCTGTCAACAACCACTTGACAGTCACTGCAGTCGGCAGGACCGAACAAAGCTTTTGATGAAATGCGCATGCTCACTGTAAAAATGAAAGAAACCGCCCTCGCGCAGGTTAAACCTATTCTTTTACGCATGATCAATGTGATCTCTGACCCTGCTTCCCGCTGAGACACTACAAGTTAGCACGCGCTGTGTGAAACTGAAACAATCTGTCCGTCGGAGCACGTGAATACGGTGTGCTACGCACGCTCAGTGCAGAGATACTTCTCCTGTGCGCACGCGCAGTATGAGTGTTTAAAGCTCGGCGTGGGCACGTGGAGCAGCGCTTCCGGTGCTCGCTGCACGGACACTGAGGGCCGAGGCTGACAGGCGGTGAGCGGGTTTCGGTCTCCTTTGTAACCGTCGCTGTATGCTCCTGGCGGGTCTGGGCTTCCTGGGGCGGGGAGATCGCGGGGCGTGCTTACCATGGCTCTGCGCCCTAGCACCCCGAGTCCATACCTCTGCAGCAGCCCTGCCATTTCCAACAGAAATTTGCCAAAGACAGGCCCTGCGGCGCGCCGTGATGTAGGCTGGGTGGGCGACAGAATTGTACTAAGGAGGGCAGGTGGTACCGGCTACCTGGGGTGTACCCAGAGCTGTTACCAGCAGCTAGCGTCGCCCTGTAAAGGAGGCGGGTTTGGTCCAGCCGAGGACCCACACGCCGTAGACACCTCCATGAATCTGAAAGCACTGTTTCGTTGTGTGCTCCTGGCCAGCAAGAAAGGTGTGCACATGCATGCTCCACAAAGTCACTGTGGATGGCCGGAGGTTTCTCGCAGGACTTAGCATAATGATGGGGTGAACTTCAATTAGCACAAAAAACGATGCGAGACTAAATGTAAGACACAGACATTTCATAACTCCACTTAACAATTCAGATTCTCCTACAGTGTTCCTCCAGAATACACACGTCCAACCTGGGAAGTGAGGAACGTGCAATGCTAGTATATGAGCTGCCTGTGCCTCGGGTACTCGTCCTTCCGAAGTACGCTTCTAGGAAACGACCGCACTGTGCAGTGTGCAGCCAGAAGCGGCTGTGAGTGGGAGCCCCACAGCTGCCAAGGTTTCAGATTGCTATGCGTGACGTTTTCATAATTTCAGTGTAAAAAAAGTGAAATTTCAACGACTATGAGTGACACTTTCTCGCGAGCACAATTAACCAATGAAGACGAGGGACCACCACATTGAAATGCTTGGCGCATGGTACTTGGCAGGGTTGCATCATGGAACAGGAAGACAGACCAGTATTTCCATCCTGGGACACTGCTTGCGTTGATGTTTCATCTTTCTTGCGAATCAACATGCTGCACACTTTATCGTTAGATAACGTCGGTTCTGAATTACTGCTTATCGTTTAAAGGAAGAGCCTAATTCCATCTACGTGACCGGTTTCTTCTCAGATTCCTTTTCTATAGATTATCCCCCCCCCCCCCCCCCCCAAGAACTCATTCACCATTATTGTTGCGAATATAATTTGACCTCAAGAACTCGCCCTCTTGTCACTCACCCGCAAGCAAACCTTACTGCATGAACTTCACTTAAATACTCTGTGGGAGCTGCTTAGAGCCACTATTTTGACAATAAATAATTACCACGTGAAACTAATGCATTTACCTTTGACATTACTGCATTTTGTAAAAATTATCTTCTATTTGTTACTGCTGCTGTGTTTTTCGAATACAAAATAATGCCTTTAACTTGCCCTCCAGTGCTTGGGGCAAGGGGCACTAAACTGAAATCGGCACCAGGTAATATTGCTAAGTAGGTTTAAGTTCCTGCTTCAAGGATTGGTGTGAAATCTGCAGGCCCCATGAATGGATAAGGTCTCCGTTCTTCATTTTTTTCAGATGTTAGTTGTGTGGGGTGGGGTGCTGTTTATAGTGCTGGAAAGCTCCACGGATGGTGAGACCTCGAGCACTGTAGAAAATCACATTTTATTATAACTGATATCACAAAACTGTGCCATCATATGTCAATTGGAGTTCAAGGCATGGGTTAATTTTCTTAGTTTGTGGGTATTTTACATCCTTTTACTGATTTCTTACAAGCATGATCTTTGGTTACTGTGTGTAAAACAAGATTTGTACAAAATATTGCACAGGGTAAATGTTGTAATGTAGAAGCGGCCTTCCTAAAGATAATCAGTTCTTGTTAAAATAAAATCCTTCTTTTAGAACATGATGGAAAGTGGAATGTCTGCTTGGAAGTGTGTCCAAATTGTTGCATGGCGTGTTTCCGCCTCGGCAGAGCGCCTTTGGCCAGGTAGTGTGGAAGTATTTGACAACGACAGCAGGCCACATGCACAGCTCGTCTGAGCAGAGGTCTACCAGGAGTTTACTATAGCACATATTGCTATGCAGCCCAGAGGAAGAATCTGCCAGTTCCTTAGCTGTGTATAAATGCCCCACTGGGTGAAGCCTGGCTTTCACGCCATTAGCAACTTTATACCGGACTAACTCAGGCACACTTCTTTCAAGGGCAGCAATGGCTCCTCTTGTCGCATAATGAATATGGCTCAGCCAGGACCTGAGTCCACACACACACTGTCCCAGGCGTGGCTGGTGGGGTCTGGTTCGGTTTTGTTATACCTTCGTGCGAGCATTGCAGCGGTGAGCTCTCTGCCATATTGCCTGTGGCCGCAATGTCTGCCAGCAGGTACATAAGCCGCCGGTTGGGTCCGTCTCGGGCTACCCGCCACGATGAGAGCGGCGAGCTACGCTGCCATTGCCCCAGCAGCCCTTAGTGCAGCCCATAAAAACGTTGAAAACTGCTGTGTACCTCAAATAATGGAATGTCTCGGTAGCCAGCCATTGGCCTCTGACGTCAGTGAACGCTAATGGTGCATGTGTATCCTAAGTGTTAAATTGTAACACTGTGCAGACCTAGCAGCTGCCCCAGAATCCCCAAACCTGTCAGGAACAGCGTGCATCGCGCGCACCTACCGCAGCATGTATGGTACATTAGTATAAAGAAGCTCTCCAGCTTAACAGCTGACATGGCTTGAAAAATCCACTTGCGTTGTCGAGCAAGATTAAATCAGGACAAACTATTTTTAGGGACTACTCGCCCTTGAGCTGAAAATACTCTTAACTTCTGTGGAAGACAAACTGACATTTGACCTCTGTCTCTGAAAGTGGAGCAAATGTGACAAGATTTAAAGGCATCCTAATTGCTCACAAAGTGAAAGAGCAATAAAGATGCCTTTAAATCTTGTCTTGTCACATTTGCTGGCTTTCAGAAACAGAGGTCAAAAGTCAGTTTGTCTTCTACATTTATTTTTCTGTGACTGAAGTTAGAGGAGTTTTAAAAGTGAACTGTTACAATTGAGCTGTGCAAAGCATATGAAATAAAAGACTATAATGTAAATGTATTTGTACTTGTATAGCGCACAGCTACCCTATTTCGGTGTTTCCCGGCGCTGTACTCGTACCGCTAGGGAACCCTTCCTGGTTTTTCCCTGTGAAATGCCCACTCCTGGGCATCCGCAGGGTGAAGCCAGGCATCCCAGCGCTGTTGGGGCCGTTGTGGAGATTAAGCAAGCTATTGCCCAGAGTTGCAGCGTGAGACCCATGATTAGAATAGGCACCGAGGCGAGAAATCGGGTCCGAGGAATTATGAGCCCAAGACGGGAATTGAGCCCTGGTCCCGGGCCAGACCTCTGCATCAGGGTCTGCCGCTCTAACCATTGAGCCTCACTTCTCCACAATAAGATGTCTCCTCTATAAGATGTCAGTTTTTTTCTAATACAACACTGAAATAGCTAGGTGAAATGTTCAAACAGTTCAAATATATTTCATTACTTATAAAGACACTTTTTTGTAATTCTGTTGTGAGAAATATTTTTATGAACGTAAATTCTTCAAAGTCTGAATAACGTACAAGATTTGCCCGGCACGCTTTACGGGAAGTTCTCAAGACAGGGCAAGGCCTGTTTGTCGCATTTTGGCTCCTGCCATCTGGTGGGCGGTTAAGAAGCTATCATGGGCGGAATTTCTGCTGTCACCTTTTCCGCTGTGCCAACCACACAGCCGAATATTACATGTACACTTGTGGTTTGGTTTTGTGATGTACATAGATTTACATCACTAAACTGAAAAAGGATGAAGTATAATACAATTAACACTAAAAAGCAATGGACAAGGGTTGAAAAAGCAATATCCCACATTAATACAACAAATGATTTCAGGCTTGTATTATCAGTTTGCCTAAGCCAACACCCCCTCCAGCCCCTGCCCTCTCCAGTCAGCCTCATTAGGACAGGATGTATATGTGCTACGATGGCCACTTCCGGAGCCCCACATAACTCTTCGGGGCCGGCTCCCCGTCCTCGGGGATTACCTCCACACAGCTGGAGGGGCTGAATTGGCTCCCTAGGCGTGAAGGGTATCAGTGGTGACGGGCATTCCCAACCCAAGGCAGCACTGAGGGTTCGCCTGGGACAGAGGGCAGCCCTGTGGGAACCCCGTCCAAAGTGGGGACACAGCGGGGCTGGGCTTGCCCCCTCCTTGGCAGCCGGGCCCTCTGACTTGGCTCACAAGGCAGGGCTCGCAGCCTTTGTAATGGGTAAATCCCTGTCGCACATGTTAATCCGGGGTTATGTCAGCTGCGGGGGGCTCAGGGCGGATCAGTGAAACAGAAACTGGGAGGGTGCTGGGAATTACCCTCGTTAAGGGCTCAGACGCTGAAATCCAGCACCGACCGCGACGGGCAGGGCTCCCGGGTGCTTATTGCACAGGAGCACTGCCCAAACCCTGCTCTGGAAGGATCTGCTATCTGGCTGGGCTTCCAATTGGCAACGCAATTTTTTTTAACATTGCAGAAGTTTTGAAGTTTATACCTCACAATATGGCACTGTACTGAAAAGTACTTATCAAAAGGGATAGTTTTTAAACAAGTTTTTAACTGTTAGTGAACGGAGAGGCAAGACAGTTGTGAAATCTCTGACCATGGCCCAGATTATACAGTACAACATTATAGTCTATTAAATCAAACACCATAGGTTTATGTACAACTGGTATTCTGAACACGTTTGGTAACATAACATGCCTAGTCTCTGGGAGTACCACAGTGGTGTCGCCCTGGTAAGAGTGTCTGCCCAACCCAAGCGAGAGTTTGCTTTGTGCCAGATTCCCAGTGGGTGCAAGGTGGGCCCAAAATACCTCTTTCTTCTATTGCGTGAGTGTAAGGCCCCTAAATACCCGGAGCGATCTGTTTGGTACCTATCCAGAGCAAATGCCGGGTCGGTAGGGGGGGGGTGATATATCCAATGGTTTACGGCTGCTAGTTGTGCAGCCCAGTAGTAGAGCTGAAGGTCTGGTAATGCTATGCCTCCGTCGTACCAGCCTTTCGTTAGTTTCTTCATCGCCACCCTGGGAGCCCCACCATCCCATAGCAGCGTTCGGACTTCACTCTCAACCGCTGTAAAATATGAATCTGGGATTTGATTTGGGCTGTTCTGAAGGATATACAAAAAGCGTGGAAGAGCTAGCATCTTGAAGAGGGCAGCACGACCCACCAGGGAGAGAGGCAAGGACCGCCAATGTTTCACATCCGCTTTTAGCCTATTGAGCGGGGGTGTCAAGTTAAGATTATGAAACAGAGCCGGGTGCGACGTGACAAAAACACCTAAGTATTTGAAACCGTCTCTGGCCACTTCAATCGCACAGTTTGCTGGAAGTCGCGGTACCGCTCCCCGGAGGACAAACAGCACTGACTTACTCCAGTTGATCGCATATCCAGAGTACTTCCCAAAATTTGTGAAGATGTTCAGTACTGCGTGTATGGATTTATATGGGGAAGCAAGATATAGCAGTATGTCATCTGCATACAAGGATATTTGATCTTCTAGGTCCGCTGCCCACCGCAGCCCCAATACAATCACATCTCGCCGCACCCACACCGCCAGGGGCTCCAATATGAGGGAGAATATCAGTGGGGACAAAGGGCACCCCTGTCTAGTACCCCTTTTCAGCGTGAACGCACGAGACGTGTAGCCGTTTACTCTCACCTGTCCCCGTATATCAGTACATAGTATATAATAGTTTTACCCAACCTATAAACTTGGGGCCCAGACCCATCCGTCTAAGAACTTCAGAGGTATGGCCATTCTATAGAGTCAAATGCCATGGAAGCATCCAAGGATAACACCACGGCGTCGTCTTCTAGAAATTTCCTACGCGCCATCACATTATGGAGGCGGCGCATGTTGAGAGCCGTATTTCTCCCCGGCATGAAACCAGATTGATCCGGGTGTACCAGGGAAGAGATTACTGCCACAAGTCGATTGGCCAGAGCTTTCGCAAGGATCTTAGCTTCGGCATTGATCAACAATATAGGCCTGTACCAGCCGCAGCTATCTGTGGGTTTCCCGGGCTTATGGATAACCACTATAGCGGCCAGACGTTGGTCTTCCGGCAACTGTCCTGTCTCGTAAATTTCCTCATACATAGCTCGCAGATGTGGGACTATCTGAGGAGCCATAACCTTTAGAAACTCGATGGGAGTGCCATTCGGCCCCGTTGCTTTTCCAGACTTTATCTGACAGATGGCCTTACGGATCTCCTCATCGGTAAGGTCTTCATCTAAGGTGTCTCTGTCTAAGTCCGAAAGGGACGGTACATCACTATCTAGTAGGAGTTGGCGTGAGTCTTCCATCGTGTATGTAGTAGAAGGGGAGTCTACCCACTCTAAGTGGTCTGCGAATGCCTCTGTCCCTGGGGTGTGTGATTGTCTCGCCTCCCGGCAGTGTCAGGTATGGCACCCATTTTGCACCGTGCTCCCGTCTCTCTAACCACGCAAGGGTTTTTCCAGCCCTGTCTCCCAATTCGTATATTCTATGTTGAGTGCTGCGGTGTTTGGCCAGCATGTGTTCTCTAGTTTTAATTCGGTATACGTCCTGTTTTAGTGTAAATCTATGATGTGTGCTGTCTGTGGGATCATTTGCTTGTTCCAATTCCAACTTTTGGAGTTCCCATTCCACCTGGAATAACAGCTGGCGCTTCTTTTTAATATACCCCGTTTTGAGGGACAAGGCTTGCCCCTTCAGAACCGCTTTATACGCCTCCCAAATGGTTTGTGCTGAGTGAACCGAGCCCAGATTTTCTTTGAAACAGTTCCCAGTTTGGGTGCATAAGTCCTCTTTTATGTCAGGTATGTTCAGGAGCCACGGGTTAATGGTGATGGTCGTGCGTATCTGTTGCTCCCAGTGTGTGAATTCAATCCAGACTGGAGAGTGATCCGATATACCCCTTGGCAAGGACTTTGGATGTCTAAAACTCCCCAGAGAGACTTCGTCTGCTAAAAAATAATCAATTTGGGATAGACTGTTGTGTACATTAGAGAAGTATGTATATGATGTACCCATCGGTTGTAGTGCTCTCCCTACGCCAATCAACCCCATTGCAGTGGTGAAGACTGCCATGAGCCCGTTGGGTCTCAGTCCCGTCCGTGGTGGGTACATGTCCTTTGTGTCGTCCATGGTCATGTTGTAATCCCCGCCTATAATTAAGGAGCCTACCGGAAGCCCTGTCAATATATTACCTAGGTCTACCAGTGATGTTTTACCTAATGCTGGCAGCAGGTATACTGAGACGACATTGAGCGCTCTCCCCTCCCATTGGGCCTCCAACACTGCAAATCGTCCCCCCGGGTCAGCCCATGTCTTGAGCACAATCAGGGGTGTATTTCTCCTCACCAGGATTCCCGACCCTCTTGAGCCAGTGGTGTAATCTGCATGCACTAGGAGTTTGTAGCCCCACCTAGTGCGGGCCTTACTTTTCTGTCCAGTCAGGTGAGTTTCCTGCAGTAATACAAGGTCCGGAGAGTGTCTTTTCAGATATTGGTGTACTATTCCCCTCTTTATTTTGTCTCCCATCCCGTTTACATTCCAGGTCAGGACAGAGATCGTCCGGTCTCTTTCACCCCCCCATCACATATTATGGTGCAATTTGCAATACAGTGGATTAATGTTAATGGATAATCAACAGGCAATATCTGCCAATGTTGAATGATTCTCAACTGCGCTTGGAACTTGGTACCCATTAGAATACAACAGCCACATTTCAAATCAACAAAACCGTGAAAAATGGAATACCTCTCATCCCTCCTCCCTTCCCAGCCCCCCACCCTGCCCCCCGCCCGTGGATTTAAAACTACCCACTTCCCAACTAGGCAGAGTGCCTCTCTCCCTCCCCAAAATGCTGAAAAAGCGCGGGCGCTGTTGGTTCCCATCCCCGCTAGTTGCCCCTTACATCTTGCCTATTGCCATCTTTTCGTTGTTTGTGTCCATTAGAGTCTCAAGATGACCCCCCCCCCCTCAATGGGACTCTCTATTATTAAGCAGACACCCAGCACTACTTTAAACAGTCACAGGTATATGCCAGCCTTCGGAGTCTTCCTCCCACCCCATCAATACTTGCGCTTACGTAGATCCGCCGGCTGACATTCCACATCTCTGAGGTCTATTCAGTCTGTCGTCTTCTCATTTCTGTCGGAGGAGCCGCCTCCGGATGACCCAGCCGAGTTCCCACTGGGGCCCAATCTTGCCGACACAATCCCTTCTCTGGCCCCCCACTCTTCGCCACCTCTCCAGCCAGTCCCACGAATCCTCCGGTGACGCAAAGAACCAAGTTTTCCCGTCAGACTCCACTCTGTCTCGCTGGAAAGAGCATTGCGTATTTTAATTCCCGATTGCCCAGCTCCTTTTTCACCGCCAGAAAACTGCGTCGCTGGGCCTGTACTTTCGCCGTGAAACCCAGAAAAAATGTAATTTCACTGTTATCAATCTTGAGGGGCGGGTTGGCTCTTGCTGTCTGCAGTATAATATCTGCCACGATAGTTAAAGACCCTGGCTATGAGGGGTCTTTTGGGGGGGGGGGCAGGTTTCGGCCTCCCTCCCGGCACTCTGTGTGCCCTTTCTATCAAGAAATACTTGGACAGACTCTTGGGTTGAAGGTGTGTGGTTATCAATTCTTCAACACAAAGGTCGGCTGCTGGCCCCTCGGAGCGTTCAGGAACGCCTAAAATTTGTATGTTACGGTGTGCCTGACCTTCGTAATCATCCAGCTGCTGTGCCCTTAGCTCCTGTTTACTCTGCTGGTCGGCCATCTGCGTTTGAAGCTGTGAGGTATCTGTTTGCAGCGCCGTAGTGACTATTTTAAGCTCCTTTACACTCTCGTCCATTTTACGAAAGTCTACCCTGATGAGGGAAACCTCCAACGAGGTGCGCACTCCATTTATAGCCGCCATGACATCGTGAAGTTTAGGTTCCGTCCCCGGCTTAGGGGCAGTCTGTGCCTCAACCTTTTCCATTTGGTGTGTTTCTCTGTCTTCTCCCTGCTTGTTCCAGGCAAATTTGGGCAGTTTATTTTGTGCGTTGGCCTTAGGACCTCTACCCGTTGCCATGGGTATAGTGTGACTTCCCCCAGGTAAGTGTATAAATCTGGAACAGTCCTGGGTAATCCCCGGCGAGTATGGTGATACACCCCCCCCCCCCCCCGTTGGCCTGTTGGGTTTCCCTCGGGCTGGTCGTTCAGGTAGTCCCAATGCAGGTCTTTGCTCAGGCAGCGGGCTTTCAGTGTGTGCGACCTTTCTCCACCAGCGGGAGTTCCAGGGAGTTATGTAGTGATTGCCTACTGCTGCCACTTCTATGGTGGGTTGGATAACATGCTTCAAGGATCGCAGCACCACTCCCACGTCTGTTACCTCTAAGGCGCAACTGGATGGTTCCCACCTTTGCTTGAATAGTAATAATTCATCTGGCGAGGGCAAGAGCCACAACTTCCAGTGTTGAAATCTGGCACCACTGCCCTCAACAGCATTTAACCATTTGCTCCGGTGTCCTTCAGGACTCTTGTCTCCCCACCTCTTTTTGATTAGTATTGGAATCGTTTCCTCTGCCCCAATTCACTATGCTGATGTACTGGCCGTTCGTACTTTGCCTGGGGTGCACTCTCATGGACGCCACTGCAACCAAGCCCAAAGCTGCAAGCATCAACAGAAGTGGGCTATTCTTCTCCAGGAACCCTTCTACTGACGGCCTCGGATAGACTCAGGGCTGGGGGCCTGTCTTAGCACAGTGGCCCGGTCTTTTACCTGTCCACACCTAAAGATTCTTTCATCAGCCAGTACACTCCGGCCAACAGTGAAGTCACCAGGAGTTATTTAGCCCCCACCCCCGCTGTGCTTCCTCCCTCTACTGTGGGGATCAGATTTCTGGGTCTGATTTGGGTCCAGAGGCCTCCCAGGCCGGAGCTCAATTAGCTGGAGCTGCCCCGGGACGTTAACCTCCTCACCCCCTTGTTTTTGCTTCCGTATGCTGGGTCCCACACGTTGCCGCCTCTTGGTGCCTCCTTTGACGTCGCTAAGTTGCTCCGATGTCTCCGGGCAGTTCGGGGCTCTTCCCGAGGTGCGACAGTCCCGATATCGCCCGGGTTCAGTCCAGGCCTGGTAGACGTCAGAAGTCGGGGCCTCAATTATGGATGGCAGCCGCAGTTCGCCCACTGCTGTTGCGGCTCTCCACTGGTACCTTACTGCGGCTCTCCCTCACCTCGCTGGCCGACTCCGCCGCTTTCGTGGATCTCCCGCTGCATCACAGCTCGTCACAGTGGGATATCAGCTCGGCCCCACTTACAGGACTTCAGTCTCCCTCTTCATGTTCCCGGATGCCGCCATGAAGGGATCACCTTCGTCTATCTTCAATCTCGCGGAAGCGTATACGGTCCGTCTTTTTCCTTTCACTCGTCCTTCCTCAAAAGGATCCCCTAGTCTCGTGGCACTCTTAAACCTATTTATCAGTTGAATGGCTCAGGATTTTGAAGAATCGCTGGCGGGAATGCGGGAGCTAACTCAGGCAGCGGCCATACTCGATGGCTGCTAGCCACGCCCCCCCTGAACACGTTTTTGAAAGTACTTTTATACCCGATAATGAAAAACAAGCATTGGCATAGCCAATAGGTCTTGCCTTTGGGGCCTTATAAGTATTTAGTTATGCAGCACAATATCCTTGGTGCAACAACATCAACTGTTACATGTCTAAACACTTATAAGGTCCCAAAGGCGAGACCTATTGGCTATGCCAATGCTTGTTTGCTTGTGTTGCTTATGCTGTACCCAGGAGGAATTATATAGCTCCGGTATGTAAACAACTCAGGACTTGCAACCATAAAGACGCCCTACGTATTTTAAAGACTGATGCGAGACCACTCTCTGCTTGTGCAACTGAAAAATTCTTAGGCCAGTATTGGGCTATTAGAAGGAGAGCTTTAATTATCCCCCCGACTGGCATGGACAAAATAAACTGAAATTATAATGATTAGTCCAGATGGCTGTGTCTTAAATTCGTCTACCTGTTTTGTAAATAATTGTGTTTTTTTTAAATGTTAATATTTTAAGCTATATCCTTTTTATAGGCCATTTGGGGCAAGGGTTTCAAAATGACTGTTGCTTAATCGGGCCATGCACACTTGCAGTTGAGATATAAATAATATTTATTAATGCACTTTAGCTTGTGTCCCGATAGGTAGAAGTATTTAATATTGAGATCTGCCTAGGTCTGATCCTCTTTGCACTTGTACATTTGTATTCTGAATTTGTTAATCGTTTTTTCTCAATAGTCTGCATATGGAGTATCTTGTATTGCCCTCTATCTGGAATGCTATTAATCTTGATGTGTTTGTCTCTTTTTTGGTACTCTAAAACCGTAATAAAGACTTTGATGATGAAGACAAAACATTTGCCTAGGATCACACAATTTGAGATCCGTTCACGAGTCGAGTACATTACAGTTAGGTCAAGTAGGTTATTCAAGTTACTAGACCTACAGATCTAGTAAAATTTTTATGACTTTTCGAGCCCTGGCTGAGGAGTCGCTAATAATGCGTGACTTGGCGTTTCAGTGCGGTGATGCGGACCACCATCCTGAAATGCGTTGGTCTAACGCCTGATGCGTGGTACTTGGCAAGGCCTGAGCTCCAATGATCATAGGCCTGGACACTGGACCCAGTTTGGTTTCTTTTATAACAGATTGCAGTTTTGCACTGGTCTGTAATTTTCATATCATTTCCTGCATTTATAATGGGTCTAGAGTTCAGTTTAACTCGCGTGAATACCACATGGCCGGTGGGTTTTTTCTGTGTTAATTGGTCAGTTTTTCTGGCTCTAATCTGAGGACTGGCTTTTGAGTTGGAAAGAATACCCTTTTACTTATGTTTCCTTTTTAGTAGAACTCTTTTAGTTCTATGTTGTGCCTTCCTGTTCAGATCTCAATCTCCTACGAACTTGAAATTCTTCCAATTGCCCAGACTTAAGATTCTTCTCATTACTCAGACCACGTTTTTAACAATGTCAGGTGCAGTGACTTACAGGTTATTCTTTTAAATCGGGGACTGTCAACCTACTGTTTCTCAATTTCTGTTATTTGTGGACTTCTCAGTGGAGTAGTCAGTATACTGGCATGGAAACATTGGCCCAGGGGATTTAATATAATTACAGTGTTGTTCAAGGTTTTGACCAGGATCCACCCTTTTTAATTTTGGTTTGAGTAAGCTGAACTTGGTCGTTGTACAATGGCAGACTCACACTGGACACTTACCTCTTTGGTGATTCTTTGCTACTTGGTGAGCAGGCAGTTAAGGACCTACATCAAATAATAAGTATGTTGACAAGCTAATTTTGTGTTAACGCCTTTAAGATCAACAAAGAGAAGAGTCCGATAATGTTATATGAAGAACGATATGTAAAAGGAAGTGGTTTATAACTAGAATGGTATCTATGTATATTCTTTGATAGCAATGTGCCCAGGGTCATTAATAAAAGGTCGTCGTACTCTACAGTAATTGGTAAAGTAGCATCATAAATTCTGACTTACAGTTCACCAGTTTGGCTACAAGGTACAAAGACACCAATTTGGTAGTATAAATTTTATTATATATGATTTTAAATCCTTAAACAACACTTCCATAATAAAAATGATCCAAAGAGAAACGTGTACTAATCAACATTTAGGTACAACATATTTTTAAATCCTCAGATGCTCCTAATATCGTGCAGAACCTCCAACGGCTTTATTCAAACAAACTTTATTGGGATTTTCATGTGGAGGTACATCGCAATACACATCACATTGAACACTGATTATTCAGAAAGTACAGGCTACAATTCGGGCATTGTGCGCCATCTGTACCCATTATAGTGTTGTCCACAATACATTCCAAAATGTCCCAAGACAGCTGGGGAAGCCACCAAGCCATCCCAGTGTTGTGCATTACATTCCTAGCCTACGAACTATTGTATTCAAGGGGAGCTGTGTCCGCTCAACTGTCCCACAACCCCCCCAAACCCTCCCAGAATCCCACCCTCCGTACCCAACTAAGCCACGAAGAAAACAATCTTAGTCTGGGGGACTCGGAGCATACCCCTGGGTGGGGGTGGGGGGAGGGGAAAGAAGGGCGGGCCGGAGTAGAGGCCAACCCCACCCCAAGCCCACGGAAGGGGGAGGAAGGAGGCCGGTCCATGCAGCAGGAGAGGGGGATCAAATGGATAAACATGATCCCCACCATGAAGTGTGGGGGGGTGCCGAGCCCCCCCCCGGCGGCAACCATCCCCCGACAGGAAGCGGACACATCCACACGAAACACCCCACTTCCCAGAACCAAGAGTCATACACACCCTCTCAGCCATAACGACCCACCTCCATCAGCAGGAACTACTGCTTATACGGGGGAACTCCGGGGGGTAGTCACCACAGCACCCCCCTCCCCCATCTCGCTCTTGAATAGTTCAGCCAGATGCGCCTATTCCAGGGAGATAGGACGCTTGCGCAGCCCCGATTCTCCTCACGGTACAGCGCCTCTAGCTCCGCCACCGCCCAACGTAACACCTCCTCTCCCCAAGCCTCCACACGTGGCGGCGTGCGGGACTTCCACCGCTGTGTTATCAGGCGCTTCGCCAGCATTAATGCCAGGTTGGCGAAACGGCGCAGCAGCTTTGCTCCAACGGCTTTATTCAAAGCAGCCATTAGAACGCTTTTAAGCATAAATGATGATCACTGATAAAATTAAAAGTGATATGAAAATGTTTAAACCAATAGTTTCCCCAATATTGTTACTGTACTTCTCCAAAATGTCACAACTCGGGTGATTGTTTGTCTGCCATTAAAAATACAAGCCCATCTCTGATTTAATTGTTCTGCATGCTCTCTTCGATTAACTATAAATATTTCTGAGGTTGAATAGTTCTATCAAATGCAGGGTAGTGATCTATACATTCTAAAAGGTCAGCTAATTGGCCTTTGACTGTTTACTTACCTCAATACCTTGTGCTTTTGGGTAAACCCTGTTTTTATACTCACTTCAATAGTATCTGGGAGATGAACACACAGCAACGAGATTGGCAACTCCCATAGAGACGGGACGAAACCGAACAGTTGGGAAGTAAAGCTTCCTGTTCCTTCCGCTCCAAGACCAATACTCTTTCAAAACATCAAAGCGCTTCTCTTCTTTGATTTTCTCGAGCTAGATGGTGTCCTCTCACAGGATCTGTAAGACAGACTCATTATTTTCTCCTTCCTTGCTTCTCATCTGGCAGATCCCTTTAGGTTGTTGTACCTTTAAACAGCATGTCATCACAGCATTCAAGGCCTGATTCCTGACCGTACTCCACACACAATTTCTCTTTTCAAGTCTTGGATTCTTTGGAAACATGGTTATGAAAAGATACTATTAAATATCGAGCATTTATTTGAAGGGTAGGTTCCCATGATATTTCCTCTGGTCCATAACCTTCTCAGTCCACCAAATAATGTAGTATGCCCCTCACACTATGGATCCAAATTGCTTTTCATATTCAATCTCTTAATCATGAACTATGACTGGCTTCTTATTAAACCTGTTTACTTTGATTACGGACTTGACTATGGATACATAGAACACAGGATGAATCCTTAAAGTCGTAGACAATATCAACTGAATTGTCACTGGTTAAAGGAACCAATAGAATGGGGCATTAACTTTCTGTTACCAAATCATATGTCTTTAGTGCATCACCACACCTTTGTATCTGGAGCATAATTGGGTGATTCTTTGTTTAACTAAAGCTTCTTCTTTATACTGCCTCTTAGCTTTGTTGATTTTTCTATTGAATAATCAGCCATAATTGTTGTAATGCTTTCATATTTCGGGTAACACATGGTACAAGGTATTATTCTGTAGACCTATGCAAATGGGTTCCGTGAACAATAAAAAAGGTAGAGTATTGAGTAGCCATGCGTTTAGTATTTTTTTTAACACAGATTTTATTGCATTTTGAAAAATTACGATTACATCCAATATTATGTGTCCCTACAGTGACAAACATAGCAAAAAGTTCTATACAGTGTACTTACAAAACATCATCAACACATTACCAGGTCTTGGTATAGAAACAAATTGTTGAAATATTGTAATCAGAACTCTTTGCGCCCCCCCCCCCCCGCCCCAAACTAATGAGACAATGTTACCTATCTGTGAATTTATGCGTACGAGGCATCGTGCATGGAAGTATGTGTAGAGTCCTGTAAGCATCTGCATAGCAGTGGGTGAGTATAAGACGTAACCTTTCAGCTGAGGCAGGGAGGTAGAGTGGGGGGTGGCAGGGGGTGGGGTCCCTGCCACTGCATCCAGTAAGTGGAGGAAAAGGAGTAGTGTTTGCGTCGTTGTCAACAGTGAGTGAGGAAAAGGGGTGGGCCAGTGATGTGGCGAGCTTCACTAATATGTTATAGGACACCCTTGAATAGCCCTCCTCCTCTCCTCCTCTGACACTTTATCTTGCGCCGTAAATTCTTCCAGAAGGGCATCCCATTAAAGCGAAATAGGCTTCTTATGTAAAACTCTATGCTGCTCCCAATAGAGTACCTCGCTTTCCGCTAGTCCCTAGTGTGCAACTTCCTCCCGCCACTGAGTTACCTAGAGCCCTTGGAGACTGAGACTTCCAGCGCCTGGTTATCAGCCGCTTTTCCAGTAGCAGGGCTAAATCAATAAAATGTATTGCCACTTTAGAGCTCTTCAGTCTAGGATTAAGCCCTAAGACACAGTGTGCTGGGGTATCCCAGTATGCAATGCCAGTCAGTTCAGTTAATAATGTTGTAGTCTCTGCCCAATATGAAGGCAGTGAAGGGCACATCCAGAGCATATGCACATGGTCAGTGTCCCCTGTGAGGCAACGCGGGCACACCGGAAACGCCATTGGAAACACAGAGCTAAGTCTGTGTGTTAAATACACTCTGTGCAGTATGAAGAATTGAATGAATTTAAATCTTGAGTTACTTGAGACTTTCCTAGGATATTTCAACAGCTTGGCCCACTCTCTGACAAGGTCCGGGAAAGATCGGCTTCCCATTTAGTTCTCAACGATAAGAGTGGCGTCCTAACATGGGCCTGGAGCCTACGGTAGAGCCAGAGCACCAAGTGTCTGCCATGTCCCATAGTATGTAAAGCTTGAAGCAACCTGTGTGTCGCCGGATTCTCCGATCAGGGGCCCAGTACCGTTGAACATAGCGGAGAATGCTGGCGTGTGTGAGAGGACTTTCTGGTAGCCCATGCATGTGTGTGTGAAATCAGCAATCCATCCTGGAACAAGGATTCCACCGTCTGCACTCCCTCCTGCTCCCAGGGGCCAAGCTTGCGTACCGGAAGATGTAGGAATACTGTGTAGTGGTATGTTCGTGCGTAGAGCGCCACAAATTCAGTATATTTACGTGCCATCTTCCAATAGGACAAGGCTACATGCAATAATAGGGAGCCATAGGGGGGGTACGCCCACACCCGGACATACTAAACGATGGAGGTGGCCCCGGTCAATTTGTGCTGCCTTGTAGTGTATCTCCAGTAGGTTACGTCCATCCAATCAGCAGGACAGTCATTTCAACTGTCCAGCAAGACAAAATGCCTTAAAATCAGGGGCTCCCAGGCCAGCCAAGCCCTGTCCGTTGGGAGCTGCAGCTTAGCTAGGCTTACTCTACGATGGCCCCGTCCCAGGCGAGCTCCACTAGCATGGTGTTCAAGACTCGAAACACCCAGGCTGGTACTACAATCAGCATGTTCACAAAATGATACAGCAGGTGCTGCAGCATGACCATTTTTGCCAGGGCCAGATGTCCCACCACAGACAGAGTCAACATGATCCAAAAATGATTTGGGATTGCAGAGAGTCGATTGTACGTACAAGATTACCCTCCAGGAGGTCTTGTTTCCCAATAAATGTGGATGCCTACGTATTGTAATGTGTGTGGCGCTAATGGTATAGACGGCGTCCCCGGTGGTAGCATGGGCTCTGTATATATGGCTGCCAAATAAAATGCCCATGATTTATCAGCTTTTACATGGAGCCTTGAATTCACTGTACTTTGCCAACAGCTGGTCAACAGCGGAGCTATACTATCATGCCCTCCATGGAGGTTTTTAAGATATAGGAAAATTTAATTGGCCAATAAGGATACATAATGTATTGTGCGGCCTGTGTGGATCCCCCAGCCTCGGAGCCTATTTTTAGGGCCTACTTGCCCTTTCTGGCGAGTAGGAAGACAAACTGACTTTTGACCCCCTGCCTCTGAAAGTGGAGCACATGAGAATACAAGATTTAAAGGCATATTCTTTTGCTCGTAAAGTGAATGAGCAATAAAGATGCCTTTAAATCTTGGTATCTTTTCACATTAGCTGTTAGATAAGACAGAATAAATGGCACCTCTGACTCTGGGGTGGGGAATATAGAGGATTTGCATGAAAAATGAAGACTACACTGTGCTAGCCTTCAGTGGCTATCCCCTGTATCTTTTTGATGGAGCTAATGGTAAAGGAGTGATAATATAGGAAGAAGGTGTCTATACAAACTATGAGCACAGTGCGCCGGGTATGCCCAGACGTGGGTCATGGGCTCACTGTACCACTGGATTCAAGCTAAGCTGGCTGATGAGTGGTGAAACCCTGAAACCGGTCCTAGGATGCTTGTTCCCAGTCCAGGAAAGACCTGGGTTCACAGTTCGGGCTGGACTGTTCCCATGACGGACAGGGTCAAGACTGATTTGCATGTGGCCAGGTCTAAACTGGGGTGGCATGGTGAGCAAAAGAATGATGGATTTAACCCATATCTCTTGATTGGGGTGAATGTTTTGATTTGTTCTGCATTCCATCAATCAGGGTTTTGTATAGCGCGCTACTCACCTGTGAGGGTCTCAAGGCGCTGAGGGAGGGGATCGGCAGAAACGTTCAGCCGAAGAGTCAGGTCTTGACAGCCTTCCTGAAGGTTTTCAGGGAGCGGGCGTGCCTGATTTCTGCCGGGAGTTTGTTCTATGTTTTGGCCGTGATGTGGGAGAATGATCTTCCGCCTGCTCTGGCTCTGTGGATGCGTGGGTTTTCGGCCATTGCAAGGTTGGAAGATGGGTGGTTCCTTTTGGGTATGTGGAAGTTGATTCTGTCGTTGAGGTGTTTGGGTCCGATATTGTTCAGGCATTTGTAGGCGTGGGTGAGGAATTTGAAGGTGACTCATTTCTCCACGTGGAGCCAGGTAAGCCTTCGTAGGTGTTGGCTGATGTTTTTGTGCAGGAGGTGCCGAGGACGAGTCTGGCAGCGGTGTTCTGTATCGTCTGGAGTTTGCAGGGTAAGGACTTGTTTATGCTGGCGTAGAGCGCGTTTCCATAGTCCAGTCTGCTGGTGATGAGTGCGTGGTTGACTGTCTTTCTTGACTCAGGGGGGGATCCACTTGAAAGTCTTGCAGAGTATTCAGAGGGTGTTGAAGCAGCTGGAGGTGACGGCGTTGACCGGTTGGATCATGGTGAGGGATGAGTCGAGTATGATGCTGAGGTTTTTGGTGTGGCCCGAGGGGGTCGGTGGGCTTCTGAGGGCGGACAGCCACCAGGTGTTGCCCATGCTGAGGGGGTGGTTCCAAGGACGAGGACTTCCGTTTTCTCAGTGTTGAGCTTAAGGAAGCTGTTTGTCATCCAGATTGCTACTTCCTGCATCCCTTTCTGGAAGTTGAGTCTGGCGGTGGTGGGGTCTTTGGTGAGGGAGGGAATGAGCTGGGTGTCGTCGGTGTAGGATACGATATTGAGGCCGTGTTGTCTGACTATGGCAGCAAGGGGGACTATTTACAACAAAGGAACTTCACAAACAGATGCATACGATAGGTTCTGGCTGGTGAAAAATCTGCCTCCCATGAAGACGTTATGTAAGCGACACATCCGGTGCATTGTGCTCTAAATCCAAAACCTTTAAAACCCTAAAGTGCATCTCTGCTTTCTTAGCGTCCTAAAGTAAGATGGCGTGACTGATTTTAATTATTTTTTTCCTTTCCGTCTTCTCTTCTAACAGAGCCTCTTACGGTAATCTTTCCTTAAACTGCATATCATCACTGCGTTTCAGACCCAGATCGTGACAAAACTTATGTGTAGAGAGCAGAAGTCTCCTGTAACAGTCCGAAAGTTATTGGTGAACCATGACCAGTTTGTATTACTTGAGTATTCTTAACTCTTAGGAATAAAACTATTGTCATAGAAGATCCCATCTAAGGGAGACAACACTCTCCTCTTCTCTGGAGCTAATTGAGTTCGTATTATATATTTTCTGATACTATTTGACACAGGTTTGAATCTTGCCCTGCTTCACCACAGTAGAGACAGCCCAGACTTGCGCAGAAACTCCTTCTCATTTTAACTTTCAGTGAAAGTGACGCCTCACAGCTCGTACTTAGATAGGCTTCTGGATTCAGTAGGTCCACTGAAACTTCAGATCGAGACCCAAGTGGAATTGAAGTAACTTCCTCAGGATTACCTTCTTACAGTACTCCTTTCAAATACTCTGTTCAGTTAGCAGCACTAAATCAAAAAATCCAGAAAAAGAAATAGGACGTAAAAAAAAAAGAATCTTTCCCTCATTTCTTCTTTTCAGCAACGTCAAAAAGGGATCATCTGAGTTCCTTCATCTCAGGTTGTCTCTGCTGCCATCTGAGGAAAATGATTGACGTTGAGTGAATCCATCCATTCCACCTTACTGAATAGAGCAAAGTGCTTCCTCAGCAGAATATTCCGGGACGTTCAGACATTTTTTTTTTTTAGTGCTAACAAGGAGATCTCAAAAACTTTTAAACCAGTACCTGAGGCGTTTACTAACGGATTTGCCCAAACAAATGCTGATCCAGTAAGGCAACTAATCGGGAAATCCACTTGATGTTGACTTAACTGTGCAGGACGAAAAGCAAAATGCACCGTCCGAAAATCCCCCAAATTCTCTTAAGTAGATCACCATAAAAACGTGAGTATTTGAAGGAACTGCTGTTATATTTTTTTTGTCTGTGATATCGATGTCTACTTTAGACCAGAATTCTCCAGCGTTGTTGGCTTCAAAATTAGACGCCGATTGATTGGATTCCCTTCTTGAATGACCAAAGAAAGTCCTTCTGTTCTGAATTTCCATGCTGCAACCCAGCATGGAATAGTATATATGGAAGGTGTCCGGCATCTCTGTAAAAGGTTCCAGTGAGGAGGAAGAAGCTATGAAAGGGAAAAAAGCTTCTTGGTAATATTAAAGCTGTTGAATGAAGAGCTGAAGAAATCCACTTGGCACCAAATTCCTAGAAGCTAGAAATCCAGAAGAAAATGAAAATGTTGAAATCCAGTCACAAATAATTAATATTCTACAGACTACACACCTGTAGTGGTAAGCCATTCAAAAACTTGGAGTGGTCCCAAAAGAGCCCTTTGAGGAGGTTTAAAATATATTTAAGAGTAGGCAATGGTCCACTGGACCACTGACTACTCTTAAAAAATGTTAGTTATAATTCTTTTGTAAATGTATCACGTTTTCCTTTAAGGTAAATGTTCTTGTAAGGTATTTACAAGAAGTGCTTTATTTGAAAGCAATTGCAAACATGGTGGTCTGCAGGCCATCATTCTTATGATGGCTGTGATTCATGCTGGGCAGCAATTAGCGAACTACCTCCTTAATTTTCATGAGATAGGTCGAATTGTGACCCACTAGGAATCCGTATTATGCGATCTGACCTATTGTACATGTTGGTTTGCAAAATGGCATACTGCTGACTAATTGCGACCAGTATTTTGCGGGCAGTGCTTCGTACATCTGGCCGCATATCCCTTATATAGTTAGAAAAGAAACTGACATCCTAGGAAAAGCCTCAACTCCATCTTGGATTGACAGTTTTAAATAATTTTCTGCCATCCTGGAAAGTGGTGAATTGCAAGTCTTGGCCACACCACTTTTCAGAAATATATGGTGTTAATTTTGTGATCAAAGTAGAAGGTTACATTCTATTTCCTCTGTTCTAAGCTGGATTCCAGGACCCTACCACCTCCTTTCATGCCTGGCTTTTCAGGCGCCTCGTGCAACACCCATCCAGATATCCACGAGGTCAAATATGCCAGAGTGGTTTGGATGGCACATACGCTCAGCTTACTCTCACCACAGTGTTCCAGAAACAGGCAAGCATGCCGCACAAAGAGCGTGTCTTCCTTTTTTGAACACACATGCAACCTTTGGTAAAATCTTTTGACTCATGGCACAAAAGTAACGCAACAGAGAAATAACCGGGACATAGGAAGGGGCCATAACACCCCTGTGAACAGAGCCTCCGGGTCTTCTACCAATGTCAGTAACATACCCCTGCACCTCATTTAGGGGTACATGCATCAAGCATTTTACCGGTCACAAACGGGCCGATTCACAGAATTGGCCCGTTTGCTACTTGAAACCGATGCATGTGCCTTTTTGAATTCGCAAAATAGATAATCAAATTTTTTGCAATTACCTAAATTGCAAATGCATTTAGGGAATCGCAATTTGCGATTTTCCTTTTTGAGATGCATGTAGCATTTCCTAGCATTTACCATCAACTTCATGGTAATTTGTGCATGCATTGGAAAATGCAAGAACAATTCATTTTTTCAATGTGCTATGTAGCGCATACATGCCATTAGGGCATGTGTGTGCTACGCATGTGATAATTACCTTTTTGGGGGGGGGGTGCCTCGGGGGACCTTAGGCCTCCAGGCACCCTTGGACTTGGATTCGCAAAATCGCGATTGCCAATTTGGTAAATCGCAAATTGCGACTGCATTACCATTCATTCCTATGGGCCTGTAGGTCCAAAGGAATAAATGGAAATGCATTCCCTAATTGCGATTTACAATTTGTGAATCGCTATTAGGGAATGTTAAGGATTCGCAAGATTAATTGCGAATCCTTCATGCATAGGCATCTGCGATTACCAAATAGCGATTCCTTAAAAGTCGCTATTTGGTAGTCGCAAATGATGCATGTGCCCCTTAGAGTCCTCAGCCTGAGAGTTCTTACCAGTACCACATGGACTCCTAGTCAAACCAGACTCTTGGCAAGGAGCTGAGGGACCGTCAGTTGGGATTCCTTGGTGGGAATAACTTGCCTTTCACGTGTACTCTGTGCCTGGAGATGGATCCAGGGACGTCGGGTGTGCTTCCTGTCCTTCAGCCCTGGTGACTGAACTCAGATGGGGTCCCTGGTTATGATGAACAGTGAGATGTCTGGCAATCAGACGGTGACTGCCTTGACTGCATGACTAGTCAGATCTGGTCTTCTATCTCCATCTGCTTCCTTTCCTCAGGGTGGTATTAGTCTCTAACCTGATTGCCCACACATCACAAGACTCAGGTGAGCATTCAAGTCTAAAGCTGTATCAGAGGGGGCAAGCATAAATGCCATGGAGAGGAGGCTAAATCTTGAGAACTAAAGTTGATATCTGACTATTGAAGACTTTAACCATCTCAGCTGCTTTGTACGAGTATTCTGGGACTTTTAGTAATGCAGAGAAATACCCGAATGTTTTTGTTTTAAACAAGATTTGTGACTTTTGGCATGGCAACACTATGACAAATGTGACGTGTGTGCATTATTGTGGCTGCACTCACTTTACTATATTGACAAAGACCAATATGTTATGTTATCTCATATTTATATAGCGCATGGAGTGTCCCGGCGCTGAAAAACATAGACCACATAACGACGAACAAAGCTAGTCACTTCAAAGGGAAATCATAACTGTAAGATCCACGTTTTGAGACTCTTCCTGAAGGAAAGGAGGTCGGGGCTCTGTCTGATGGATAAAGGAAGGCAGTTCCACAGCCGAGAGGCCACTACATGAAAGGATCTACCCCCTACTCGGGAAAGTTGCACCTTAGGGGTGGTAATCAGGAGTTGGGAAGAGGATCTCAGAGTGCGCTGAGGCATATAAGGGTGGAATATGTCCCTAAGATAAGGGACTCCAATCTTGTGGAAGGCTTTAAAGACCAAAACCAGGCCTTTAAACTGAATTCTTTTTTGCCCCGGGAGCCAGTGCAGTGATGACAGGAGCTGGGAGGTATGAGTTCTGGGCCCTGTCAAAAAGATGGCCCTGGCCGCTGCGTTCGGGATCACTTACAGACGGCCTAGGAGATATTCAGGGAGGCCGAGGTACAGGGAATTAACATAATCTGGTCTAGAGACTATCAAGGCCTGAAACACTGTCTTCCTGTAGGGGACTGCGAGCAAGGGAAGAAAATTCCAAAGCATTCTCAGCAGCCCGAAGCAGGTCCCAGCGACCGTATGAATTTAGTTCTTCATGGAGAGGGCCGAATCCAAATTGACTCCTAAATTCTTCACGGTAGAGACGGCTGACACAGGATGGGACATGGCCTGAGGCCACCATGCATGCCAATCTTCACACGGACGTGGGTCGAGAAAGATGATCTCGGACTTCTCAGAGTTGCATTTTAGATGGTTATAGCTTAGCCAGGAGAAGACTTTAGAGAGACAGATATTAATTAGGCTGCCATTGAATTCAACACCCTCCTCGCAGGTGAACACCTGAGTATCATCAGCATATGACACTATTTTAGCACCAAATTTCTCGGCCAGAAGGGTGAGCCGGGCCATGTACAAATTAAATATATGTTGGGCTCAGAATTGAGCCCTGGGGGACCCCAACATGCATAGGAGGAATCGCCCCAGAAAAAGGAGGGGACCAAATAGTTTGGGAGCTGTTGGTAAGAAAGGACGCAAACCAGCTCAATACCGTGCCACCAATACCACTCTCACAGAGTCTTTGTAGTAATCTAGTATGGGGCACGGTATCGAAAGCTGCAGAGAGGTCCAGTAAAACCAGTACTGCATTACCTCCTCTGTCCAACGTAGCTTTAATTGTCTCCGCAACTTCTAACCAAGCAGTCTCGGTGCTAAAATTAGCTCTGAAACCTGACTGGCTAGAGTGCAGCAAGCAGTTGGTCTCCACGTAGTTAGTTAAAACTCCATTAACAAATTTTCCCACAACCCTCGGAAAAAAAGGCAGGAGTGAGATGGGCCTATAATTACTGGCGGCCGCAGGGTCTGCTGTAGGTTTCTTCAGTAGCATAAGAATTTTGGCGTGTTTCCACGTTTGGGGTATTGACCCTTCCCTCAAAGCGGTGTTCAGAATAGGGTTCACTATGGGGTTGATCACTTCCGCAATGGAAGACAAAACTTTAGCTTGGCAGGGGTGGGAAGGGGAGACAGATTTTAAAGATTTCATTAGCACCAGAGACTGCTCCGATGTGTTCATAGGGAACTCCGTAAGAGACGTACTGGAACGTGGACAGACCTCTAACTGAGGTCCCCCGACATCCTCCAGGTCCAATGACTGTTCTACAAAGGAGTCCTGGATAACGTTGATTTTTTTCTTAAAAGAAGCAGTCCATGCGATCAGTCCATTCGCTTATAGGAACTTGGCTGATTGTCTTCGGGGAGGAGAAGCTTTTTACAATCTTGAAGAGTTTTACTTTTATCAGCTGCCAAATCAATTTTTTTCAAAGCAAGTTTATATGTCAATATATCAGAGGAGCCATAAGTTCTTTGCCACTCTCTTTCGAGATGTTTACAGGTCGTTTTGCTATCCCTTAGGGCTTCGGAAAACCAATGGGCCGAAACTCGAGTGGGTTTAGTGGGCCTCAGTGAGAGGGGAGCTAGTTCCAAGGACTGTTGTTGTAACCAGCCCTCTAAGGCCTGCACATCTAGTTCCAGGGTACCACTTAAGGGAATCGGGTGATACCGCATAGCGCACTGAATGGCCTCAGGTGTCATCAGATGGAAAGGCCTGAAACTGCGACTGGCCCTGGCTGTGTCCGAGAATTGGAGTCTTGCATGTTCTCTGCGAATTTTAAACTCGACCAGATGGTGGTCTGACCAAGTTAGGGCTAATGGGACATCCATGTAAATCTGGTTTGAAGAAAAGACCTGGTCCAATGTGTGCCCTTTGTCATGGGTGGGAAGACCTACATATAGGATCAGGTTAAAAATATCAAAGGATTCATACAATCTCATGGAATCAGGATCCCATAACTTGTCCATGTGAAGATTGAAATCACCAAGGACCATACAATTGCTATGTTTAGCTGCAATGGGGGAGATAATATGGCTAATGGATTCCACAAAGTTCTTTGCCGGTCCGGGAGGGCGGTAGATTTCTACTCCTGCCATAGATTGCTGGTCCGAAAATGTCAGAAGAAAACCCAGACTCTCAGCCCCCTCTATCTCCATATTTATTAAGGGCGTACAGGAATAAAAGCTCCTGTATACTATGGCTAACCCGCCGCCTCTCCCGGTGGGGCGGTCCTTCCTAAAAATCTGATAGCCCTGGGGGATCGCATTAGCAATAGTAGGATTGGTAGCATCTGTTAGCCAGGTTTCAGTGAGAAACAGCAGATCGGGGGAGGAGTCAACCAAATATTCATTTATTTCAAATTCATGTTTTTTTAAGGAGCGAACATTCAGTAAGGCGGCCCACAGGAAGTTACATTAAGCATCTGCTCTAATGCTAGGGGCAATCATGTCCATTTTAGTTTTGCGCTCTCTGAGAAAAGGGCAGACTGTCCATTGCAATCTTTGCACCTCAAGGAGAGGTTATTCTCCAACATATTTAAGTGAGGGCTGTAGGCAGAGCGCTTATCAAAGTCTAGGAGGTAGTCCCTGCCATATGCAATTACCTTAGGAGGCTCCGTAACAAAACCGGCAGCACAACTGCCCCGGCCCCCTCGGGACACTGACTGGCACATACGGGCTTGCCTTTGGCGCAACAGCTGCGCGCCCGCGGCGCGTGTCTGCTGCGCACTCGTGCAGCATCCCGTTTTGTAGGGGCCAGTGTTCAACCACTAGACCGCACTGTCGCGAGTAAAATGGCGGATTGCAGTCGAAAAGCATCAAAGAATAGCAGTGTTCGATTCCCCCTCCCTCAACCAAAGTTCCCAAATAAAAGTTCCCATCACAGCAATTTTAAAACACCACTAAAATGTTAAAATCAATTTCATAAAATGCAAAGTGTTCCAATTAGCAGCAAGTGTAGCGCGAGGCAGGCAATGTTCAAGTTACGGGGTACAGCTGTTTCTTCCAAAGATTTTGAGATGGCTACCTGCAAGTAGCTACTTTACCTTTATCTCCTCCCAGCCAGGCTCCAAGGTTAAGTACATGTCATGAGCCTTCTCCACACTTACAAAATGCTTCATTCCAGTTTCAATGAAGGCAAGACATGTGACTGCTTCCTGTTTCGTTCTGGGCACTATCCAAACCCACCTCAAACGTCCAGCGTCAAATCGTCCACCCATCAGAGGGCCTACTCATGAGACCTGGAATGCAGGCCCTTTCACTTTTGATGAAACCTGATCTGGCCTGACCCCATCAACAGTTTTCTGTCACAGACCCTGCACGCGACCTGCATACCAAAACTAAACTGAGAATATTTTCTCCTTGTGACCCTTCTGCTTGGCACCATCTTTTGAATCTTCTGATCACATATAAATACCACAGCTCCCTCCAGCGAATAATTTCAACTGAGGGTCTGCTGTTTTTGTCTGCCCTGCTTTATCAGCTGCACCACTAAAGGATGAAGGGGCTGTGCCTGTAAGTGTCAAAAGACTTATCCTTAAAGGTGCCTGGCTAACCTCACTTGTTTTTATATTGATTGGTCTGGATGCCAATCTTTGTAATCACCCCTTGGAATGCGAAGTCAACAACGCAGGAGCCAGGGTAAGTCTTATACATATTCAGACCCTCCTCTAACTTTCCACCTAGCCAATACCCAACTGAGGCCGTATTCTAACTTCTTTTTGTCACAGACGAGAAAAAAAATCACATACCTCGCCTATTGGAATTGAGTGGTAAGACCATCTGAAACACTGGCCTCATCCTGTAAGAGACCTAGTACCTGAGGCCTGGCATGAGATAATTCCAGCACATATATACCAAATCTGCATGCAAACAGATATTGTCAGTGTAAAAGTATACACCAGCATCATGCTATCAGCCGTAGGGACTATAGCCCCTCTTCATTTTAAAGGGCAATGCAAGAAGAAAAAAAACAGCAGAGTTTCTCTGATATCTAAAATAAAAAAGTTCAGCAACTCGCAATGCATATTTAGCTAATCTTAGTCACTCTTGATGCATGTGAAGCTAAATACTCTTAAAAGAAAATACAAACAAATGACAGCCACCAAGGCAACTTTTTAAAGGGCAAACGAGCACCTAGACTAATCCAACTACAACACTAATTAGTTGCATCCATTCAATTGCAGCACATCCACATAAATGGCTAAGAAAGATATCTGCTGCAAAATCTAATGAGTTTCTCTTAATCTACTTAGAAAAGCAATTCCGTATACGAGAATGTCGGGTCTAGTTTCACAGCAAACAGTAGGAGATGACGGAGTGCTGAAACTTTTCAGACACTCCCCCGCCCCCAAAGTACAGATCTGGGTTGAATCCATCATCGTTCTTTAGCTCACTTCACCACCTCAGTTGAGACCCAGCTATATGCAAATCAGCCTTGACCCTGTGCCTCATGGGAACAGTCCAGACCAAAATGCCAAGCCAAGTCTTCCCAAAGGCCCAGTTTCACCCCATATAAGGTACCTACTCTTACCATCAAGATCACATTGGACATCTATCTCATAAGCAGCTGAGAACTTTACACAGACGTAAAACACGTGAAACTCATGAACTATTACCATACTATAAACGCACCTGTTACTAGTTTGATTTGATCAATGCCTCACTCACCGAAGGACTTTTCCCAGTACCGTTTAAAACCAGACAAATCACTCCTGCTCTGAAGAAAAGCTCGACAGGTGCCAAAACGAACTAACTAATTTTAGACCCACCATGAATCGGGACATCAACTGAAAGGTGTCACCAATCGGCTAAACTGCAACACTGACAAACAGAAGCTTCTGGTGGGTTACTAATTCTGCTTCTGTACTGTCTTCAGTATCGAAACAGCCACACTCAGATTGCTGGACAATATATATCGCAGCCTGGATGAAGGCAAATCACGCTTTTGATCTCGCTTCCTCCTTTTGACACCCTTGATCCTACAGAAGTATTGCTGTTCGGAAGCCTATGCAACATTTGTTGTCATATTGGTTTCTGACCACACGTTCTGAAGTTGTTCTCTTCATTCATTTCCACCTGCATCAGTTACTCATAACTGGCAAATTCACTTCCTTCCCGAGAAAACCTCTGTACCATGCAAGGGTCTGCAGGGTTCAATGTTAGCACCCACTCGCTTCAACCTTTTTCTAGAGCCATTGAGGATATTGGTGTCTTCATCCAGCAATAGATTGATGCTAAACATCTGGATTTGAAGACTTACTCAGTCAATAACATGCCAATATTTTGTGCCTGCTTAACCCCTTCCCTGCTCATGACGGAACCGTTCCGTCATGAGCCACGGTTGCCGTGTGCTCATGACGGAACGGTTCCGTCATGACAATCCTGTCGGCGGCCGCTCCGCCTGCGCGGCGCTGTTTCCCCGCCTGTGCGGGGCGACAACGCAAATGGGCGGAGTCATGACGGAACCGTTCCGTCATGAGCACAGCTCAACTGTGGCTCATGACGGAGCGGCTCCGTCATGAGCACAGGCCCGCCGCGCTGCCCCCCTGCCCCCCCCAGCGCTGCAGCGGAATGTCCGCAGCAGCGAAGGGGTTAAAAAGGCTCCCAGCCTGAATATCAAAGCATTGGCTTCTAATCAATCATCCAAAAACTGAATTTCTATTTATTTTGCCTCTGCATAAAATAACTCACTCCTTGCTCATGAAGGAATTGCAAATTAATGTTTTGATCTTCCATAGCTTCTGAAAACTGCAACACGTGCTGTGGACATCTCAGCTTGATTTTTGCCACGTCTTATCAATGGGTGCGCCACAGTCTACTCTTCACCTCTTAAGGCCATCCTTCTCTCAAAAACTGCAAGCGTTGTAAATGCTTCTAGAGAAATAACAACACATCGCGTTTATACTAAGAGATTTACTTTGGCTACATTTAGATACTAGAATTCCGTTTAAGATAGGATATTTGGCTTCTAAAGATACTCACTTAATGATTCCCCCTATCCATTACACTTGCTCACTATTTGAGGGGACCCATAAGCAGAGACTCGCTTGTCCCTGAAGTTTAAAACCAAAAAATCTGATGTTTTTATGGCGGCTAAATCTTTAGGAACTCCCTTCCTATGAATGTTAGAACTCTGCCCTCTCAGAAGCCTTTGGAAAACACTTAACAAGCCAATTCTTTGGGTTCAGTCTGAGCCCTCCTGGTTTTAAACTCAGAATTAACGTTTGATTCCGCAGTTGCTGTTTGCAGCCTAGAAACTGATTTTCTGCTTTGCAAACATCATACTTGTTACACTAATCTGTGCTTTCTCCTGAAACACTTCTCAGTATATGTAGACCAGTTAGATCTTCGAATCTGAAGTAAAATCTAATTGTTATGACTTTACTAGTTGGATTAATAATAAACGCTGCTCCCGTCCTTGGAAGAAGATCTCATTTTGAAATTTGATGCACTTGTTATGACTGTTTTATCTACAACACGCCTAGATACCCTCATGGGTGACGAGCAGCGCTCTACAGATCAACCTTATATTACACACTAATGACAATTCTGTGCAGCAGGGCTTTAGAAACCATTGAACATTAGATTCATGTTGAGGCTTAAAGTGATGGAAAATGTTTAGTGCACATTTAGTGCTGCAGCTGAACCTGAAGGTTCCTCTTTTACCCCTTCAGTGTGGTTGAGAAAGCCCTTTTTGATATCTCATATCAGAGAACATGCATGGAAGGTGTACATCAAGGAGTTGTTAATGGCGATGTCTGCTTGACCCAAACATCTATACACTGCTGCTGATGAGTATGGTATTGGTGGTAGGGTCAGGGTGTGGAATTAAATAAAATATATACTTGTCCATGGGGCAGGTTGCTTCATAAATCGATTTGTCCTGTAACAAAATCCACCTGTCCCTTTTGTGCCATATAATGCCGTGACAAATTACGACAGCAATCTTATTACAAAAGAGTTCTGATAAAGCCTCTCTAATTATGCCAGGGCTTGTACCATAGTAGGGTTTGAATACTAGCAATTCCCTTATGTTGCTACATTTCTGCAGGTCTACATACTGGGGCTGAAGGTAGTTGTAAGCAATAGGTCAAGGGTCGGAATGCCCTTTTGAGTCTGTGCAAACCTACTAACTTGCATGTTTTAAGGGCTTTCACCAGCTCTTTTCTAATCTTTTTCCATACTGAAAAAGTTTGGACATTTACTCCCGAGAGTGACAGACCTAAAACTTTTTCCAGGGTTGGGCAAAAATTGGTTGGCGGAAAAGTGAACTTGAAACATTCAGATTTTCACATCAGCAGACCTGCGCATGCACATTTGCTCATGCTAAAATGCAGTTCACAAATATTTTCTAGGAGTACTATTTCTAGGCCTACTTCTGTAAATTCTTGTGAATTCACGGAAACTGTATATATGCACTTAATGCAAGGATATATACCATGGATGCACTTTTGTGACTTTCTTTAATAATTGGGCCTCTAATTAGCCCTGTCGTTAACCATGACCTTTTGTGTTTAATAAAATTATTTCTCTCTTTCTTTCTTTCTCTTTGTTCTTTCTCTTTGTTCTTTTTCTATCTTTCTCTCTTTCGCGCTCTCCTAGTTTATCAGCTGTACAGTATTCTGCTCTTTTACAAGGAGCATATTGGCACACAAAGTAGTTTTGTTCAGTGCCTGGAATTGCTGTGGCAGTGTGTGCTTTTTGAGACCAAAAACTATTTTTACTTTTGCCAATGCTTGTTAGAATGGTGAGAGCCCAGCAGCCCCCACACCGATAATTTTTTGTAAAAACCATGCCTAAAAACATTCATGCGTTGACAAAACCAAAAGGCTGACCACCAATTTCATACCTTCTGGCTTTTCCAATGCTTGTTTATTTTAGTTTCCCATAATCATATTTAAACTGGTTACACTGATTTTCCATTATGAATATTTTGAGGAAATACAAGCATACATCAACATGTTACTAAATGATGCTGCAAAGATATGGTACCTAAACTCTTACAGTAGTTTAGCAATATGTTTTTATTCCTACTTGCATTTTTTTGTGAACATTTTATTTTGAAAGGAAAGAATTATCACTCTTGCTTTCAAGCTTCTGCAAATATTTGCATATAATCAGAGATATTTCTGGGAGAATTATACATAGCCTCATATTACTAAACTTTGAAAACGTGTGTACACATTTATACTGGAACCACTGTCAGTAGTGCAGGCCGAGCTTACAACATTTACTTTTAGTGCACACCATAATATTGAAGGCTTTGCATTAATGAACCATAAATACAAGTTTGAAAAGCATGATTACATGGACACACATTACCTTAATTGTAGACAATGCCCTTCTCTGCTCCATAATGTGGTACTGTAAACCGGCAGCCAAAGGTTTTGTGCTGTAGGGGGTTGGGCCTACTTGTCGCAAGGACAACATACACATGTAAACTTGTTGCCCTTGACCCCAAACAATGTCCTAGGCGTCGGGCTATAGGAATTCCACATCCCTGTGACTGTCATCTTGTGGCCTTATGCTCTATGATCAGAAGTACGGTGCATCCTGCAAGCTGCTAAATACAGGCATTTTGAAAGATGTCTACATTAAATTCACGCTTTGTCGCTGAACCCATTCCGAGCCCAATTCCCAAAATTCCATGAGTATTCAAGGAAAGGTGCAACTCTTACAGTTTAAAGGAGAAGGTCTGGGTTTCTTTTCTCGGAATTCCCAATTTCTCATATAAAAATCATTTTCGCATACATAAACGTAAAAGGTGCACATTTTTGGATATGTGGAAAATGTGCAAAAATGTGTTTATATTTTAAAAGTTTTTTTTCTTTGAGCAGTTTGGGCTGGGAGCTCCAGATAATGACCTTTTATTCGATTAGCACGCAAGCTCAAATTGTCCACTGTTGGCTATACCCTCCACAGTTCCAGCCACATACGGCATCTGACCGTGACCATATTGCCCCCTGCAGGCGGTCCTACATCTAGACTAGATCATTTGTTCGCCCCGTCAGTGCAGATTGGGGGCCACCCATTGATACCTGTGGTGATGGGATGTCTTGGTCATCTATGGCAGCCGACCTTTGGAGCAGCAAACCCGGAGGGAGCCTTCGCTAGCCCGCAACAGGGTCTACAAGATCCTGCTACCTCACTCCTAGACACCTTGACCTATTCTCATTTACGAGCAGCCCTGCAAACCATTCCCAATACTTTCCCAGAGGCCCCACCTACAATCCCAGTGATGGAAGAGATATTCACTAACTCGTCCCTGTGCTGGCTGGAGACTGCACTGCTCCGTACACCTGGAGTCCGCCAACCTGAGTATCCCCATCAATGATGAGCAATGGAAGTACTAATGTTCTCAGTCCAGGACTCTATCCCCAAACTTTGGACTGCGTTTAATCCACGTTAAATATTTTCTTAGAGTGTGCACACCTGAGCGGGTGCACAGGCTGGGACTTGTTGCAGATGTGAGCTGCATGCGCTGCACCGCACCTAGTGATGACTTTCTGCACTTGTCATGGGACTGCCCTGGTGTTAGGCGCTCATGGTCAGATGTCTTTGATATTGCACAGATGGCAGGTTATCTGCCCGAATGCTTACCGTGCTTCGCGTTACTTGGCTACGTTAAGGAGGGTCCCCCTGAGGTGCGCCAGTTAACAGTAATCTTGCTGCTGTTGGCTAAGTACAGGGTGGCGGTTCACTGGGCAGGAGGCAAGCACCCCCTGAGGCCACAGTGCCTTCTTACTGTCATTAGCAGCTGGACGCATACCAGGAACTGATACCCGTCTACTTTCATCCTAAAGACATCTGGTCCCCCTTTGTGACATTCCTGGGAGCACAGAAGAACACTAAAGATGAAACTGCGGTCAACAGCCCCTGCTGAGTGGCTGGTTAGTTTTTCCCTTCCTTCCCCTTCCACAAGCCCCCCACCTCCTTCCAGGCTGCACTTCGGATTTATGTACATTCTCAGATTCCTTGATTGGAGTCCCATTGTTATTGCGTTTGTTAATTGCAAAATTCAATAAACCTCCACAATTTTGGTAAGTGCTCTCTGCTTATGGGCTAGGGATTTACTTTCCCTCCTGAAAGAAGGAACACCTCTAACCATATCCAGGGTAGGAATCTGCATACCAAGAGTTTATGAATGCCCAGTTACTTGCAAAATTGTAGGTGTTCACCCACGCAGGCAGCCATCCATGTTGGAAACGTTTACAATTTGCCCCTATAAGATTTTCTTCAATATATTATGGTAACATCATGGTGTCATTATGTTTGAGCAAAGGCATTTACATTTCCTAATTCATGTTTTCCGAGTACATAATGTGTATATACTCTCATATATGGGTGGGTGGTGCAAAATAATATATGGTGCACAATAACCTTTGAGAATATGGCCCTTCACGATTAAGTAACATACCATTGAGAAAATAAGTGTCAACTGATCTGTTAACTAGATCTGCTTATGTGCATGTGTTCAGCAGAAATGTCCATAGTTTTCAGACATATATATTCACTGGTAATGTGTTCAGAGCTGGCAGTCCGAGTAGGTCATGTCCTAGGCAAGGCAGGTTCAGGAAGGGCTATAAATGACACAGCCCAAGCTGCAGTCTGAGTCGTTCAGGTCCTGGGTAAGCTAGGTTCAGCAGCCAGGTTTCATGACTTGTTCAGAGCTTGCAGTGGGAGTCTTCCCGGTGCTGGGAGAGGCAAGTTCTGGTAGAACATTAAATAACGTGTTCAGAGCTCGAAGTTGCAGTTCAGGTGTTGAGAGAAGCAGATTCAGGAGAGTCCTTCTTGCATTTCATCTAAGTCTTATTTGATATATTCTGTTCTCTGCATTTGAGGTTGGTTAGCTATACGATAGGCACTTTATAGACGTCTTACTATTTTTTAGTAGTTGTCTAGCTTTTGTGAAAGGAGATAAATTTCACTTTAAGTTGTGGTTTCCAAGCACCTTAAGTTGTGGAACTCTTAAAGTGAATTGGCTTTGTCTCTGGCTTTCAAAGCTCCAGCCAGTTCGCCAGCCTTCAAGAAGCTCTGCACATCCTGGTGATCACTGGCCATTTAGACAGTCCAATGTCCATCTTCTTGACAGTCCATCACACCCGACTGGACAAAGGAGTATTTTCTGTCTCCTTAACCAGTCCGTTTGGTGTGCCTGAGAGATCAAAGGGACCAATAATAGCAGACAGACATGCTGTCTCTCCATCTTTGCTGTCAGTCACCAGATGCTGCTGTCGACGGGCAAATCACCACAAAGGTGTTAGGGTCCCGAAACTGAACCAAAGCCATAAATGAAAGCTGCAGCATTGGAAACAGATGAAGTTACTTATCAACATCCTGCCACTAAATCTCACATTTTGTGAGGTAGACATGTATATATGAAAACTGTGTTTACGTTCTTCCAAACGGAAACAAGATAATTTAGAAAAATGTTTATTTAAAATCCACAAAATAAAATGCACACTTGTCAACTGCAAAATCCCAGTGGGTGTTGAGGTAATGGATTCCTAAGATGGGCTACAGAATATAAGAAGTCCATATTTTAGAACAAGGGGCATCCGTATGCCATAGTTAGATAGAAGTGACATCCTGCACTCTTCCTTTTATATGGCTTTCCCGGTTACCCAGACTTTAACACTGTCCTATTTGCAGCTGATAGATTAAGAGCAGGTGGAAAGAGTGAAAACTACAAACTGGGGTCTTGTGTCCCCTGAGACCAGGGGTAGCAAGACTATACCTCACTAGCCTTTAGCACTTTAACCACCTTCCACAGTTGATTGTACAATACAGCACTTCCAAGAGGCCTGCTGCAGCGTTGTCATATGCTTGGGGCAAAATAGTGCACAAGTTCTAGTGACAGGCAGTTTATTCGCATGGCCTGACAGAGGACCAGACGCACTTTTTGAATAAGCTTCTCCCTTCTTTTGCTGTATTCAGTTATGCTAAGTGGTACCAAACGCAGTTAATGACGTTTGGCATCACGGAGTCTAAAATGTCTGTCCACATCTCAAATCCAAATGCCCCATCTGACATAAGACCACTCTTAACCTAAGTACAATGGTGGAAACTAGAGGCTCAGGTCTCTTGGGGAGGATCAGTCTGTTAGTGAAAGCTCAGGTGTATGAGGTAAACCCTAGCAGTGTTCCAAGTTCTGGCCACAACTTCAACAAAATCTGCCAATTACTGTGCTTTGAAGGAACAAAACTATATCAGTAAATTTGGTAGAGGACAGGAGATGCTGTGATAGAATATTTTTGGAAGGGAAGAAGACAGAATTCTGTCATGCGCCTCTGTATGGAGGTTATCACTGATTGACACCTTCACTGAGAACTTTTACCGGATTGACTGCGACCAGAGGCATCAATTTGGATCACCAGGACCGGGCCCTTCATGTATGCAGCGTTTTATTTTACAGCCGCATGTTTACAGGTGTAAAAGCTATGGGTTCTCAGCCATCCCCCTAGATACCCTGTGATTGGTTGTACATTAAGAAAAAGGTTTGTATTGGCCAAAAGCTCACTCTGTCAATTTTGTTTGATATTTACGTTTGTTTATATTTTTCAAGGTCACATGTTGACATAAAGCACACAAATGAGTGTGACTAAAAATATAAAGGATTACAATTTAACACACAAAGGCAGGAAGTATGGCTGCAAATCAGTAGTGTGCTAACTAAATTGGTATGGTTTGAAAACAGTGATTGGGTATTAAGAAGCGGTCAGTGAGAAATACTACAAGAAACTAACGTTTTTTTAAAAAGAATCCAAGTCTAAATGTTCATCTGTCATACAACTAAACAAAAGTACATCTCTCTCCAGGCTTCCATATGCACACAAGTGGAGAAGCACTAATGTGGCAAGGCTTAATAACCTCACTGGCAGCCGAGAAGCACCAGCAACCGCAGGACCTCACAACAGTGCCTACAACAACCCTCTGCACCAAGAGCTGACTCTCACAACCCAGCTTCCTCATCAGGTTAGGATAAGAACTGAAAATGTAGAGGCATCTGGAGCTTAAGGCATTGGGGAACACCTATTTGAATTGGGAACTCGTTAATTTAATATAGTAATAACAATTTCGTCAGGTACATAACTTTTAGAAGGTGGTTCTGACCATCTGAGCCGCTCCGATTTTTCGCTTTTTGAACACCTAATTGTTGAGCTATTACTGTGGGGGAGCCTCATAAGTTGGGACTCACCCACAGTGAACTCATGATGAAAGAGACTGCATGTAGATTTTACCAGTGTCCCCCTGGTGAGACTAGGCCGCTGCGCTGCAGCCGGAGTAAGGGGAACCGGGGTGGTTACATGCAGACACGGGTGTACATGTGTGTGCACACGTGTAGGGGCTTCGCTGGGGAGATTTCTGGCGTGCGCAGCCCAGGAGCAGCTACAAATTGAATGGTGTGGCAGGAATTATGCAGAGCTGGTGGTGACATGGAATAGGCTTTATACAATGAGAAGGAACTCGGAAGGGAAAGTCAGTGTGCTTTGATGTTTTCACTTAAAGACCACTTCATTAGTCTCTTATGAGGATGGGAACCACATGGGATAGTTTCACTTTCCAAGGGCCTACAAATTCCAGACACGCACTAAAGTCCAAAGTAACTAAGGTGAGAAGAAGTATTCTGCAGAGTCCAAAGTCATATCTGTACTGCTTTTGGGTCATCCAGAAATGTCATATTCCTCTGAGTTGGCTCATAACCACAGCCTGACTGGGGCTGACCCTGCCAGGCTGGTTTAATGACCTTCCTCCCCAAGCTGTAGCACCAGAGACCTAGCCCTTCACAATAAGCATTCCAAGGGAGAAGGCCTCCTCTCCAAGTAGAGAAGATGGTGGAGCTACAGGTTAATCCATTAGGAGCTGTCACCTGGTGCCAGGCACCAAGCTGTGCTGGAGAGAACAATAATGATACAATAAATATAGACTAGAATCAGCGCTATATTAAAGATGTCCAGCCGGAAAATCAATTTAATGAATAAAAAAAAATGCAAGGCGAATAAGAGCACAGTAATAAAGTGGGACACTGTCCTGCATCCTACAAAAAACAATTACATTTGGACAAAAACATTTCAGGCAAGACAAGAGTTGCTTGTAGCCAATATGAATAATTAGGGCAAGGTTTTTTGAAAAACAGTTAGTGCACTTGTTTTAACACATTGGATTGATGTGCATACTGTTTAGACAAGTCAACGACGTTTCGATCCTTTTAAACAATACAAGGATCATCATCAGGACGGGTATAATACAAGCCTGAATTATACACTGCCTTAGAGCAGTTGTGCTGGCGAGTTCAGGAAGTGCGTGGAAGCTCGTTAAGATTATGATCCAAAGCTAGCCATCGAGCTTTGGATCATAATCTTCCCGGATCGCAAGCCAGCCAGCCCCGGACCTAGCAATCCTCGGCTAGATTTCCACAACTATCCCTCCGTTTCAGACTCTACCTGCATCCCATAAATTCATTTGGTTAAGGACAGCTCATTGCAGCCACGCTTAAGCTCTTACCGAGCTTCCACGCACTTCCTGAACTCACCATCACAACTGCTCTAAGGCAGTGTATAATTCAGGCTTGCATTATACCCGTCCTGATGATCCTATTATTGTTTTAAAAGGATCGAAACGTCGTTGACTTATCTAAACACTATGCACATCAATCCAATGTGATAAAACAAGTGCACTAACTGTTTTTCAAAAAAGCTTGCCCTAATTATTCATATTGGCTCCAAGCTACTCTTGTCTTGCCTGAAATGTTTTTGTCCAAATGTAATTGTTTTGTGTTTGTGTAGGATGCAGGACAGTGTCCCACTTTATTACTGTGCTCTTATTCGCCTTGCATTTTTTTGATTCATTAACTTGATTGTCTGGCTGGACACCTTTAATATAGCGCTGATTCTAGTCTATATTTACCGTATCATTATTGTGTTTTTTAAGGACCTTTGTTTCTGTAAAAAACTGACACCCAAGGTCCCTATCCACCTTGTGGGTTCCCTTGTTTGATTTAAAATATGCTCTGGAGAGAAGGCAGCAAGGGGGGAAGGGGCTTTTCAGAGACCATGTGGCATGAGACCCCCGGACGGCGCCATATTGAACAAACCCAGAGGCCTGGGCAGGAAGGATGGAGCAGGGGCAGAGAAGTGATGTCGCTGTTTGATAGGGCAAACAGAGACTTCCTGCCAGCCCCTCCAAATTCTTTAAAAAGAGTTTGCACAGGGTCCTGCTGAGGAAGACTGGTGCTGGAGCCTGGTGCCTTGGGCAGTTGGAAGGAAGAACCCCCCTGACTGTCCCAGGATGCAGAATTGCACCAGGAGTGGAGTCCAGGACCAGTGAGCAGAAGCCTGGGCCTCTGCGCACGGAGAAGAGTGGTCCAGGAGAAGAGCCAGGTAAGAGGCTGGCGCAGGGAGCCAGTGAAGGCAGCTTCCTGCTGAGTTCCCCCTCCTTGAGAGCAGGAGGGCGAAGGAAAGTGCTCCAGAAAGGTAGATCCGGTCATCCGGAGCAAGAGGCGGCCAAAATGATGAAAATTGGCTGCCTGGAGGCTGAGCTACGCCCCCCAGAGGTAGGCGACCTTTGACCTCCCAGGGGACCAACGACCAAGCACGTGGGGCTCCGCCACCTGTCCTAGATGTGCCCCTGGGGTGGGTCAGGTCTTGTGGTTGCCCCACAAGAAGTGGAAGTCGGGGAGCGCCGTCGCACTGCCCGTGAAGTTATTCCAAGGGGGTGGTGACAGGAGCCCACCCTGGACCCCCAAAGACACTGGTGGGGGCCCGGGACCCCCAACTCCGGGCCCTGGTGACGGTGGTGAGGAGGAAGGGGTGCGCAGTCGCGCGTCTCCCCTTCATGGGAGAAGAGAAGCCGGGGAGCGCCGTCGCGCTTCCCGTGAAGAATGTCCGTGGCCCGGGACCCTAACTCTTGGCCCGACGCGAGGAAGTCACGCTGGGGAGCACCATTGTGCTCCCCATGAAGTGGCCCAAGGGCCCGGGACCCCATCTCCGGGCCCCAACCTGAGCAAAGAGGAGGGGGAAGTGCTGTCGTACTCTCCCATGGCAGGGGGAGTGCCATCTCACTCCCCCACCCCGTAGACCCGCCAGGAAGAAGGCCCGCCTACTTGTCTGCCTGCTGGAGCGGGCAGACCGAAATGGATTCTCCGGCTCCCGCAGCTGCACCAGAGGGTACGGGCAGAGCGGGGAGCCGGCAGGAGCCACCGAGGGTGGGCTCCCCAAGTGGCTCTCCTACAGGAGGTGAAAAGGTGCTCAAAGACCAGGTGGAGCAGCCGGGGGTGGGCTCCCCGAGCTGCCTAACTCACCTGGGATTAGGGGGTGTGGCTTGGGAGCCACCGATGGTGGACGCGTGAGCCCGGAGCTCCGCGCTTGCCTCGCCATTTCTCCGCACGGAACTGGGGATCCGGCCTGAACCCTGGGGCCAGTGTGAGGGACTGACCCTTGTGTGCGCTGATCGGAGCCTTTGGCTGATTGGGTGCACCGACCGCGGCGGCCTTAAGATGGCGGCCGGAGTGAGAGCGGAGCTCTGTGGTAGTGCCCGCGGGTCGAGCGAAGGGGCGGCGGCTGCTCCTTGGCGGGCGGCCGTGAGTCCAATTCCCGACCGGAGCGGAGACAGCACTGAGGCGAGTGAGAGGAGGCGCTGGCTGAGCACCGCCGGATTGGGCTGTCGGAGCCTGCTGCTTGGGGACATTGGCGGCCTGTTCGCGGAGAGGTACGGGAGGCAGCCTGAGTGAGCCCTGGCTGGGTGGCAGCTGCAGCACCTAGCAGTCGGTGGTGTTCCCTTAACTGAGTGGAGACAGCGCTGACCCCAGCAGGAGTACTGGCTGTGTGTTACCGGCTCAGGCTGGTGGAGCCTGCTGCGTGGTGACGTTGGTGGCCCACCTGTGTGGTGGTCCGAGGAGTGGCTGCAGCGCATGGCGGACGGAGGAGTACACGGCGGTTGCGGGCACTGGAGTTCGCCCATCTCGCTGCCTGGTGATCTGGCTGGCCGGTTGTGTGCCGGAAGGGGCGCCTCCCATGAGGATTGGGTGCTTGGCGCCACGACGCCTGGGAGCCGAGGAGAGGAGTCCTGGGCATGCCGGTTCCCTCCTAGCGCTAAGGAGTGAAGGTGAGGAGCCCATGAGAGCGGCCTTGGACACCCTCCGCAGCCGAGCACTGCTGGGTGTGCGCTGGTGTTGATTGGTGTTGGGGTGCATCCGAGGAGTTTCTGCTGAGCCAGTGAAGGCCTGTCGGACCCTGGAGTGGTGGGCGCCGGCAATGCTGGCAGCCATGTCGAGCCCCCCCCCCCCCAGGGAGAGGAGAACTCGGGCGAGGGCAGCGGACTCTGGGCCCCTAGTCATGGGTAAGCCCAATGGGAGGCAGGCTGGACCCCAGCAGCGCTTGGAGTCTCTTCCACCAGAGATGGCGGAGAAAGAGATGGGGACAATCCTGTAGGGGTCCCGGTCCAGCAGCAACTGGCCAAAATCCTGGAGGCCATTGCAGACACCAAGGCGATGCTGCACCAGGACATTAGCACTGTGGTGGTGGGCCTGGGCCTGCTGCGCGCGGAGCATACCAAGCTGGCAGACAGGGTGAAGCAGTCAAAGGCGGACCTGGCGGTGTTGGCACCCGCGCACCACAAGCTATCGGCTCAAGTCAGCGAGCTAGCGGGTAAAGTTTCCATCCTGGAAAAGAGAGCCAAAGACGCGGAAAGGCGTAATCGGCGGAACAATGTGCAGGTGATGGGCCTTCCGGAGGGCGTGGAGGGGCAGGATATGGTTACCTACCTTGAATCCTGGCTGAGAGATGTTGTGGCGCCTCAGGGCCTCTCTCCTTTTTACACCTTGGAGAGGGCTCACCGAGTGCCTGCCCGCCCCCCGCGCGTAGTGGTGGCGAGGCTGCTTCATTTTCGAGATCGTGACTTGTTGTTTAGGAAAGCTCGGTCCGATGGTCCCTTTGCCGTAGAGAACAGTAAAGTCTCCCTCGACTACACGCAGGAAGTGCAGCGTCGTCGCTCCTCATATTTGGAAGTTGAGAAGGCACTGCGTGAGGAAGGCATCCAGTATTCCTTGCTGTTCCCAGCCCGGCTTAAGATCATGTTGGATGGCAAAACGTTCTTTTGTGAGAACCCGCAGCACGCCTGGGACTGGATTGAGTCCTACAGATCAGAAGGTGCCCCAAGTTGAACACTGAGCGACAGGTGTCCAGACCGGCATGCTCAGAGAAAAGACCGAGACGCCGGAGGGCTCGGAGGGCGTCCAAGCGGCCGAGTCCTTCTCAGACGGAGATGGAGAGGGCGGATGCGTTGGCAGCCGTGGCACACATTCTGCAGGGCGGGGGTTCCTCTTCGAAGAAGGTCTCAGAGGCCAAGTATGGGGAAGAGGAAGTTGACTCTGACTCGTCGGGATTGAAGGACTTCCTCAGGTGACCCCACAGACGGCGGATGGCATTGTGGACGAAAAGTTGTTCTGGGGGAGGACCTTGTACCCGCTTTTCTTCTCCTCCTCCCTCTCCTGTACCCTCATTGTTATTACGCTCCTTTTCCTTGGATGCTCTGAGCTGCGCTGTCTAGGATGCTGTCTCCTGAGTTTCATGTTGTGCGGGGCTTATGGGTACAGGCTCCAGGGGGTGGGCTGGGGCAGCCCTTCGAGGCTACGCTGGTAGGGAAATGGATCTCTGGTACACCCGCTTTCCTTCTGTGCACGCTGCGCCCCCTCTGCAGGTTCTAGGGCTGTTTGCATTGGACCTTTCCGATTGGTGTAGGATACCACCAGGTCTGTGGCTTTTGCCATGGTACATACGTTTGGGCAGCTGGCCGTTGTCAGACCGCTCTGGGGATGGGGAGTTTCTTTGTTGGGGTTGTTGATGTATGCCAGGGATTCCGGGGCAGCTCTGAGTTCGGTGCTGGGATGGGGGGGATGGGGGAAATCACGCTCTGACCTCTCATGGCGGGACCGGATGGTTGCCTTGGAGAGTATAAACTTATGACGTGGAATATCAGGGGGATGGGATCGCCTTCTAAGCGATACAATATATTGAATTAGTTTAAACACCGAGGGGCACATATGGTTCTGCTGCAAGAAACACACCTTACTGGGGGCGGAGGTTGCTCGCTTGAGGCGCAGATGGAGGGGTCAGTTATATGCAACCGAATACTCGGCCTTCTCTCAGGGGGCCTTGTTGTGGGTCAGACCAGGGGTACCCTTCCAGCTCACCCAGAAGGGGAGGTATGTACTCACTAATGGTGTTTTGAAGGGCAGGGAGGTCACCATAGGTAGTATTTATGCCCCCAGTTATCCTTTGTGAATCAGCTTTCCGGTGTCCTGGCGAGCTTTCCCCATGAGAATTTGATTTTAGGAGGTGGCTTCAATTGTGTATATGATGTGCAGTGGGATAGGTCTACACCTCCGCTGCAAGGTGCCGCAGCTGCCTACATAGCTAGGGGACTCCGTGGCTTGCCCTCTGGCTGGGATATCCATGATGTCTGGCAACTCCAGCATGCTGCCGGAAGGGAGTATTCTTATTATTCTCTTCTATATGATCTACACACACCTCTTGACATGTTCTTTTGCTCCCCCACTTTGTTCCCCTTGTTGTCTGGAGCTGTATATCTTGGCAGGGCCTTGTCTGACCACAGCCCTTTACTCCTGGCTTTTACTCCGCGCCCTGAGAGACCCCCGATACCGCGGTGGAGACTGAACACTTCTTTGTTGGAGGATGATGGGTTCCATCAGGTGCTTTGTGGGGCTGTCGGTGACTATTTTCTGCCTAATCAGGGCACTGCTAGTTCGCCGCTAGTGGAGTGGTAGGCGTTTAAGGTGGTGACTAGGGAACTCTGTATGGGTCAGACCGTGGGCACCTGTCATTTGGTGACCCAAGAGCTAGAGGAGTTGGAATCCTGAATTCTGGCCCTGGACAGGGAGCTTGCTGGGGGGGGGTTGGGGTCCACGGGCAGCTAGCTGAAGTCAAGAGCCTGTATAGTGCCACCTGGGATAGGTTACGGTTAGTGGATCTTAATACGTATCGGGCCACTCAGCACGTAGAGGCCGGCAGGGCTGGGAGGCTTTTGGCTTGGTTAATTAAATCCGATAGTGGAGGTGTGCCAATCCTGAGCGTTACGGATCTTGGTGGTCACACGCTCTCCTCCCCGAGGGCGATCAACAACGCATTTAGAGAGTATTATGAACGGCTCTATGACTCTCCGGGTCTCCCCAGGAGGAAGCCTTGCGTTTGTATCCGATTGCCCAATCCGTGGCGCGCCTGGATAAGGCTGCTAGTGACCCGCTGGGCCTCCCAATTTGTGTGGGCAAGATTCGAGCAGCGGTCCGGGATATGGCCCGAGGTAAAACACCTGGGCCGGACGGCTTATCGGCCGAATTTTATAGCACCTATATTGACATACTGGCCCGCAGCTTGAATGCGTTTATGCCTCTGCCTTCCAGGCTAAGCAGTTACCACCCACGCTACATGAGGCGCTCATTATTCCTTTGCCCAAGACAAAGACTGAACACGCTCCCTTGACTGAGTTCCGTCCTCTCTCCATGTTGGACATGGATTTTAAAATACTGAGCAAGGCATTGGCCCTGAGAATCCTCCCCCATATGCGTCGCCTGGTCCATGTTGACCAAAATGGTTTTATTCCCTCCTGCTCAACATCCAACAACCTCAGACGGTTGTACCACGTCATGTTTGACTCGGACCTACGTGACTATCCGGATGCAGTGGTAGTGGCAATTGACTTCGAAAAAGCATTAGACACCCTCCGTTGGGACTTTTTGTGGGCGGTTATGAATAGGATGCAATTCGGATAGGAATGGCTGCAGTGGGTCAATCTCCTCTATGGGAGCCTTCTGCCAGAGTGCGCACAGGGACGACTGTTTCGACTTATACCCTATTTATAGGGGGACCAGGCAGGGATGCCCCCTGTCGCTGTTTCTCATTGCCTTGGCAATGGAGCCCCTGGCGGCGCGGATCCAGAGGGAGGGAGCGGCTTTGGGGATATCCTTTGGCGGGGCCCGTCACATTATCTCGTTATATGCAGATGATGTCTTGATTTATCTTCGTGATGGTGCACAGGGGGTCCGCCCTATATTGGCCATCCCGGAGGAATTTGCCATTTATTCAGGCCTGCGCATCAATGGGAAGAAAACCTTTGTGCTCCCGCTGCACCCCTCTGTGGACAGACCCCTGTCCTTACCAACCACTATAGAATGGGCGCCGATATCGTTTAAATATTTGGGGATACGGGTCTATCATGCACAGGCCGATTTATTTGAAGGGAATCTCGGGGCGCCCTGCGGGCACTTCGGGGGCATGTGGCCTTTTGGAGCACTCTTAAGTTGACAGTTATGGCACGGGTGGCGTTATCTAAAATGGTGGTACTGCCCCACCTACTATATTACTTTAACCTCCCAGTGCTGATACCGCGATCCTGGTTTAAAGTATTAGATGGACTCTTGAGAGACCCGGTGTGGGATGGTGGCTGCAATAGGGTGTCCTTGCAGACGCTGAGGCTCCTTTTGGTGGATGGTGGTCTTGGGGCCTCGGACTTTGCAGCCTATTATTTCGTGGGGCAATTGCAGTGGCTAGCCAGATGGCTTGATGGCAGAGACTTGGCCACATTGTCGCTTTCCGCAGGTGCTGTACAGACAGAGCTTTCCCAGGCTTCTCTGTAGATGCAGGAAACTTCTCCACATGGGCGTGTTGCTTCCCGTGGCGGTGCGATGCTGGGATCGGTGCACGTCGCATTCTAGATTGTTATACACCCCTAGTCTTCCGCTGGTGTGTCTTCCTCAGACTGGGATGGGTCCTCCGTTTTCACAGCGCCAATTGGCAGGTTGGGAGGAAGCCGGCGTGTTGACAGTTGGAGACTGTTACAGGGACGGGGAGCTGCTCCCTCTGGATGACATTGTAGACTATCACAAACTCCCAGTAGGGCAATTCTTAAACTACCATAAAATAAGAGGGGCGTTGCAAGCACTGTGGGGAGACGGCACGGTGGAACGCGAGACCCACCCGGCCCTTCACGCGGTGGTGACGTTGGGTTCAGCGGGGCACCTGGTGCGCTGGCTCTACCTTGCAATATTAGAGTTGAGTCCGGGTTCTTTATCAAGCCTTAGAGAGCAATGGGAGTGGACCCTGCATAGGATTCTGTTAGACAAGGAGTGGCAGAAAACCCTGAGGGGCCACGAGAAAGTCTCGAGGAATACAGCCTTTAAAGTCCTTCAATTTAATATACTTCATTGAACATATCTTACCCCGCACAGGCTGAATGTGGTTTATAGTAGAGGGAATATGTCTTGCGCCAGGTGTCTGTTGGAAGATGCAGATTTTGACCTCATGATTTGGTCCTGTCCGCGGCTCTCTGCTTATTGGGTTGGAATTTTGGATATTGTTAATAGGGTGCTGTCCTGTACGTTGGTGTGTGCTCCTGAGCTTTGCCTGTTGGGCCTTTTCCCGAGACCTAAAGCCCGTAAGTTAGGACACAGGTTTGTTGATCTGGCCTTCCTTTTAGCTAAAAGACAGGTAGCGCTTGGTTGGAGATCTGCGCATCCCCCTCTGGTAACCTTATGGGAGGCGGATTTCTCATGTTGGGCTAGAGCAGAGGAGTGGGCCCTGATTGGATTACCAAACGGCGTCGACCGTATGCTGAATCGTGGGGAGATATCCTTAGAGCATGGGAGGCCTGACATGTATCAGACCGTTCTGAGGGAACCGACTCGCCGGAGTCTACGGTCTAGGTTGTTCTAGGCGCTTGTCACTGTGGGATCCTACCAAACCCCCCCCCCCCCCCCCCCTCCTCCCGCTTCGGGTGGGGCGTTATGCCCCCCCTCTCCCCTCCCATCTCCGCTTGGCTCCATCCCTCCACTCCCCCCCACCCCCTGTCTCTACCTGGAGAATCGTTACATATTTTATCTCTCATATAGGAGGAGCACGTGGATCCTTGGCAGTTGTTAGGTGTTTTGTTTAGTTTCTGAAAGTTTCATTTTTGACAGTTTTATAGACATGAGTCGCTTTTCAGATTTATTTTTCTATTATTTTCTCTGGCCATTACATTCGAGGGCATGATGATCCTTTTGGGTATCTTCTTTTCTCCTCCTTTTTTTTTATTTAATATGTAGACAGTCGTGGGTGGATTAGCCCATAGAAGATCAATATGTGGTCTAGGAGGAGAATGTCTTGCAATTTTTATCACACTGTTTGCACTCCTTTACTTCTCCCACTCTCAGGTCCCACAACCTTTCTTGCTTCTGGGGCTGTGAATTGCCATCTACTGTGGGGGTATTCCTATTTCAAAAGCATGTTAAAATGTCTATTATGTATTGGATTTTCTTTATTTTTGCTTGTGCATAAAAAGTCAATAAAACAGATTCACACCCCCCCCCCTCCAAATCACCTGGGATTGCAAGTGGGATTGGGCCCCCCACTGAAGCATGGAGACGCGGCGTGAGGCCGCTGGGGGAGGCGTGGCTCTCCCCAAAGCAGTGGGAGAGCCGCTGCTATAATATGCACCACAAAGAGAGAAGCGCCCCATAATGCCTTGCCAGGCTTACAGAAGCCTGCAAGGAAACCTGACTATTTTGGCGTGTGGTGGCCCAAGGAAGATGTTGGGGTGCAGAGCTGCAGGAGCAACACAGCCTCTCCCAGCAAGACGAGTCAAGTCCCCCCTAAGTCTCTGGGGAACTCCAAAGAAATAACCCCTCATGAGCGCAGCTTACAGGCAAAGCATCCCGGGGCTGGAACTTTTGTTCTGCAGCTGGAGGTGCATTAGGGACTGCCTCAATGGATGGAGGGCTGTGCTGGGGATGTCTGGAGAAGGGCATCCCCTGGAGGTGAAGTGGTGCAATTGCACGAGAAGGGTATTTACCAATGTTATTTCTTTTCAGAGGGATTGAAAGTCACATGTGTAATGTGAAGTACCTGTGTATGGTGAAGTCCTAAGCAAAGTGGGGTTATGTTGCTGAACATTCCTGCTAGAATGTCTGGCTGTATCTGCTTAATCCTGTGTTTTTAACTGTGACAGCTTTTAGGGGCTATGCCTTTTAGGGGCTTTAATTGCAATGCATTACAACTGCTATCAGCTATGCGAAGTACCTCTTAAGGTGATGCCCAAACATGTATTCATGCTGCTGCATTAGGGGAAGAACAACCCAGACGGTTAGCCACAAGATGTAGAGGGGCATCCTTTGGTCAATATGAGATGCTCAGTCAGGGTTGTGTGTCCCCAGGGCAGGTGTACCTATTTTTAATGCTTGTTGTGATGGGTTGGGTCGCCACTGGGATGGTGCCAGTTGGCAAGGCCCTCGCTCCAAGTTGTGTCAACCCACTGTTATGCATGTCACAAAGTAATTCCAACAGCTTATGTATATTTGTAAATTGTTGCATAGTATTGAGTAGTGTGTGTGTGTTCAATAAATGTACTCTTACTTTTATAAAGTACAGACTGAACAATCAGTTATTGAGTGTTATTTCTGCGTACTTGTAAATGGCGATTACTAGCCCACACCAACTCCCTTTAGTAAGTCTTAGACTGCTCTGCAACACTTCCCTCTGAGAGTCAAATGCTACAGTAGGGTGTTTGGTTCCCAGTGAAGGACAAATGTGACATTATTTGTGCAAGCCTCACATATACTGCCTCGTTTTCCAACAATAACTACTTCTTGTCAACTCCACAATGATCGTCTCAGTCCTCACACAAAGTGTTGTCATTTAGTAAAGTGTATAGCCTCAGCATGTGCAATCTTTCTCTGGATATTCCTGATGGGGAGGATCTGAGTACGTTTCCCCAGGTACGGGGGCGCGAGAGAGCCCACAGCGAGATGTTCGCACATTATTTCAGCTCGGCCATCCGGGACTTCCATCTGTCTAATATGCAGACCCAAATGCAGCATCATAGACACACAAAGATCAAAATGACGCTGTAGACATCGCCTGCCGAGACTGAGGGGGAAAAACAATGGCCAGCAGGTCTTTCGATAACCTGCCCAGCGCCAGAACTGATCAATGCTGACTGCGCTCTCCAAGATGGCGGCACCCAGCCAGGAGACGCGGCGCTGAGCCCCAATGAGGGACTGGCACCCGTGTTGGAGTGCGCAACAAGAGATCACCGGGAGCCACGCCGGGGCTCAATAGTGAGGCACTGACTGTATTCTGTAGCCCTCGGCGGCTCAGTGCTCCCAAGGAAATTGCGGACCCAGGGCAGCTGATGGGGCCCTCCCCGACTGCAGCGAGAAGATGGCAGCCGACTGTAGTGTGTAGCGCAGAGCCAGGCAAGAGCAGCTCGGCACCTGTGGCGGGTTCAAAAAAGGAAGAGAGTTGGCACAACAAGAGATCACTGGCCCTGGCTAAGAAAGACGTGATAGCGGCGTTGGCCGAATTACCGAAGCTGAAGACTGCCAGGATCTGCTGAGCAATCATTGCGTGGACCTCCCCCGCTCACAGGACCTCGCACCAGGGCCGCAGCAGAGGAAACTGCGGGAGCTGCGCCGGGGCTCTATGGTGAGGTGCTGATTTTATTCTGTAGCCCCCGGCGGCTCATCGTGCCCGAGGAACAGGCGGACCTGGGCAGCTGACGGGGCCCTCTCCTGCCGCAGTGAGAAGATGGTGGCCGACTGCAGTGTGTAGCGCAGAGCCAGGTGAGAGCAGCTCGGCAACTGCGTTGGGTTTAAAATGGAAAAGTGAGTCTGCTGATCTCGGCTACCGCAGATGAAGTTCTGAAGAACACAGCATGCCAAAAGTCAATTGTGCACAGTCTACCGAACAAAGTCCCCGCGCAACTGCATGGGTGCCCCTGACCTGTGCTTTGTGTCCTGAACATTGCACACCATGCCCCAGGAGAGACGACACAAGACTCTTTCTACTGACATGAGGTGTGGCACTGGCTCACCATACCTTGAGAGGGGTGCTGGGCCCGTGAGGGCAGGCGGGCCTCCCCCTCTGCCTATAGATTGGTAACACAGCAGCCATACTGAGCGGCACCAGGCACTGGAGTGGCGCGGTGAAGTAGTAGCTGAACAAGTGGGAAAAACGTCCTGTGCTGGTGGCCTTGCGGGCTGAATGCTGGTTTCACCCCCTACCTCCTTTGGTGACTAAAGCGTGCACACAAGATGGACAGTGGCGGATACAGGGCCTAGTGGGCCTAACCTATATGGATCACAGCCAGGCCTTCATTGCCACCGCCCCAAACCTATAGAGCGCCAGTAGGACGTTAACAAAATCTTCCCCCACCCGCTCCAACATGGGCAAAAATCCTGCCTCAATTTCAAGGCGAAGCGAACGCCTAGACATTCCCATCATGCACACTCCGATACGGAACTAGAACCACCACACTAATCCTCTGGGACCCTGGAGGAAACTCTGCTAGCCATGCAGAAAAGTCTGCAGTAAATAGATGGCAAGATAGACGCTGTAATCATACGCATGGTTACCATAGCTGCCAAACTGGACATGAACTCCACCCGCCTCGCTACGGCGGAATAACGTGTATCTGGCGCCGAAGATTATTTACTGATGCTAAAAAGAAAACGACAAAATCTTGGCTGTTAAACAGGCTAAAAATGAACACTAAGACGCATGCTTGCAGCAAATAATTTGCGCATACTGGGCATGCCAGAGATCACAAATACTGGTCGCTTGGAACAGTATGTTGAAATGATGCTGAAGGAGGCGTTTGGCAATGAACAATTCTCAGCAGTACTCAATTAATCATGCGTTTGTTAAGCGCTACTACTCACCCGTGAGGGTCTCAAGGCGCTGGGGGAGGTTTTTTTTTTTCGCAGGTTCCAGTCCATCAAGGAGGGGGTCTGTAGAAGAGCCAGGTTTTGAGGTTTCTTGTGAAGATGGGAAGGGATGTTCAGGTATGCTGGTCCAGTGCCGTGGATGCCTTGTGAGCATCTTGAAGGTGACTCTAGCTTCGATGGGGAGCCAGTGGAGTGTGCGAAGGTGCTGGGAGATGTGGCAGTGTCTTGGCAGGTTGAGGACCAGTCTTGCAGTGGCGTTCTGGATGTTCTGTAGCTTGTGTGTGAGGTTTTTGTTTATTCCGGCGTAGAGTGCGTTGCCGTAGTCAAGTCTGCTGGTGACCAGGGCGTGAGTGACGGTCTTTCAGTGTTCGAGGGGGATCCATTTGAAGGTTTTGCGTAGGCGAAGGGTGTGGAAGCAGGAGGACAAGACAGTGCTGATCTGGCGGTCCATTTCGAGTTCGGAGTCCAGGATGATTCCCAGGTTGCATGCGTGGTCCTTGGGGGTGGGCTGGCTTCAGAGGGCGGGGGGCCTCCAGGTGTCGTTCCTGGCATCGGGGTGTGTGGGCCATGATGAGTACTTCTGTTTTGTTGGCGTTTAGTTGAAGGCAGCTGTTTTTCATCCATTTGGCGACGGCTTCCATGCCTTCTTGAAAATTGTGTCTGGCGGTGTTGGGTTCGTTGGATAGAAAGAGGATGAGTTGGCAATCGTCTGCGTATGACACAATGTTGAGTCCGTAGGTTCTGGCAACTGGGGGCGAGCGGTGCCATGTAGACGTTGAAGAGCATAGGGCTGAGGGTTGACCCCTGGGGGACTCCGCAGGTGGTTGGTGTAGGGTCTGAGAGGAAAGGGGGGAGTCTGACCCTCTGCGTTCAGCCAGAGAGGAAGGAGCAGATCCAGTCGAGGGCTTTGTCTTAAATCCCTGCGTCATGGAGTCTGCGTATTAGGGTGCAGTGAGAGACTGTGATGAACGCCGCTGAAAGGTCGAGGAGGATGAGTGCTGCTGTTTCTCCTTTATCCAATAGGGTGCGTATGTCGTCTGTTGTGGCGAGGAGGGCGGTTTTCGTGCTGGTTTTTTTCTGAAGCCGGATTGGGAGGAGTTGAGGATGTTGTGCTCTTCGATTAATGTGGCGAGTTGGCTGTTGATGGCTTTCTCGATTACTTTTGCTGGGAACGGGAGCAGGGAGATGGGTCTGTAGTTTTCGGTGGGGTCCGCCGAGGGTTTCTTGAGGAGGGGGTTTATCTCTGCGTGTTTCCAGTTGTCGGGGAAAGATGCGGTTGCCAGGGAGCGGTTGATAGTGTGGTGGAGCATGGGTGCGATGGTGTCGGCGGCTCTGTTGAAAATGTGGTGGGGGCAGGGGTCTGTGGGGGCCCCGGAGTGGATTGAGTTCATCGTCTTAAGTGTGTCTTCGGTGGTGAGGGCTGTCCAGTTGTCGATCGTTGGCTTCATGGTGTCGGGGGTGGTTGGTGAAGGTTCAGTGTGTTGGTTGTCTTCGTCGAAGTTGTCGTAGATGCTCTAGATTTTGTGTTGGAAAAAGGTGCTGAGTTTGTCGCAGAAGTCTTGTGAGGGTGGTATGTCAGTGGACTCTCTGGTAGGTTGGGCGAGCGAACTTGATGTTGAAGAGTTCTTTGCTGTTGTGTGGGTGGAGACTCTGTCTTCGACCGATTTTTATTTATTTATTTTTTATTTATTTTTTCCTCGTTTTTCTGATGAGTTGGTGGTGGACTTTGGTGGAGGCTCTGAAGTTGTTGTGGGCTTCTGTGGATTTGGTGTTCCTCCAGTCCTTTTCGAAGAGGCGGCAAGTGTGTCTGGACTCTCGAAGTTCAGTGGTAAACCATCTAGCTTTTATGGCGTGGGTGTTGTTGTTTTTCTTAAGGGGGGGCTAAGGTGTTGGTGCTGTCGGTGATCCATCTGTGCAGGGTTCAGGCTCAGTTCTAATAATAGAAAGCGTACACAGATCGCTGAAGACACGCCCCCACCGGGAGCACACCCATGACCGATCATAAGCCAGCTCCTCAACTATAGGGATAAAGACACTTTACGAGAAAAGGGTCACATACAGTACCAAGGCAACAAAGTCAATTTCTATCCTGACTTCACCTCGACCATCCAAGCAGCATGCAGGGAGTGCATCCCGGTAAAAAAGAAACTACAAACTCTGGGACTTACATATGCCTTTCTGTACCCGGCCCGTTTGTGGGTCAAACATGCAGGCACACAGACTGTATTCAATTCCCCGATTATAAATCATGGACTTCATTAAGTCCCAGGGACGACAACCCTGAACCTTACCAGGATCTGATGTAGACACCACAGATGCCGGAGACTAATATACCTTGATAAGTGCCCTAGCTGCGGATGAGGTAGAACCCCCAGGTAGATGGTTGCAGATAACCAGACAAGACCCACCCCCCAATAAGTCTTAGCATAACCAATACATAGACTTCTAGCAGGCTATAGATAGTTCATAAGTGATTTCATCCCAGAGCATGTAACATACTTGACTGCACCAATATGCTTCAATGTTTGATGTCCATGGCGGGTAAATAGCTCTCCCCTAGTGCATCCTAAATGTTGGGTCGGTAAAGTTAACTAATGTCCCAGCCCCCTCTGTTACACTGGAGGGCAGATTGGTCCTCTCTCCCCCCCCCCCCCTTCCCCCCAATAGGGTACTCACCCCCCCCTCACTGAATATGCTCTCTCTAAATAGTTGTTTTGGTTCATTTAGACCACTGTGTTTTGTATTACTGTAATGTTTGCTTTTTCTGTACTGGGGATGGCTTTTGCAAGTTCGATACGTCAAAGTGGGAGGGCGGTGGGTTTTTAGTTTTTCTGTTTGAGACTTGAAGCGTATACTCTACAATGAGCGAACACATTGATACACTTCCGGCTGCGTGGCCCCCTCACATAAGGAGACCACACAAATGCAGGCATAGATGTCTACGGTAGTAGTCTCAATTTACTCACCTGGAATGTCTGCGGCTTGAACAACCCTAAAAAGGTCAGACAGGTGTTTGCATACCTAGATCGCCATCATATACACATTGCATTTATACAGGAGACACCTTACTGCACTAACAGCTGCCAGGATGGGGAGAGATGGGTGCATACGAAATTGGCATCCTCCTAATCCTCTTACTTCAGAGGAGTCCTCATACTGGTCCTCAGAGGCACCCCATTTCACACACTACACTCCAAAACAGACGACCAAGACAGATATATCATATGGCAGGGCATGTGTGATGGAACGATCCTAGCCCTAATTAATATATATGGCCCAAATGTCGAGGACCGCAGGCTCTACACCACAATCTGCACCCGCCTGAACTGCAACCCTCCACTGTTCTTTGGGGGGGCGGGGATTTCAACTTCCTACTCTACCCCCCCCCCCCCCCCCCCCCCACCCCCCCCTCCGTGATAGGTCTGCCGCCCAATCAGGACAAACCCAACAAGCAACCAAAGTGCTCAAAACAGGAATGGAGGACAATGCCCTGGTCGATATATGGCGAGTCCGCCATCTGGAGGGCACATTTATGTCCACCGCATGCTGCCTGTGGTCACACTTAGATTATTGGTTGATTTCTGCCGGGGCTAATGCATGGATGGGGGACTTGCACCACCTTCCCAGTACATTGTCTGACCACTCGCTGGTCATGCTGTTGCTAGCACTCCCATGCAGAGCACCACAGCCGTTTCAATAGAAACTGCAGCCCACCTCTCTCATAGACGCCGTCTTTATAGACTGGGTGAGGACGGCAATTATACAGTACTTTGAGGAGAATAAAAGCTGTTACTTCAGCGGGCGTACTATGGGAAGTCTTTAAGCTTACCATATGCTGCACTTGCATTGGGCCGGAGTCCTGAGCTCAGTTTGTTTCTGTCTGGGCAGGCTTGAGCGCACATTACAGACAGCGGAGAGAGCCAACCAGGCCAATCCAGATCCAAAGACATTAGCAGATAGGACGCATTTGTCAGAATACAATTAAGTGGCAGACCAAGAAATCCATTTTATGTATAGGCGCTACATGGCTTGGGTGTACGGGGAGGGGGGGGCCGACCAGGGCGCAACTTGGCATCCAAGATTCGTGAGCCTCGTGATGCGCCACACGTACTTACCATCACAACCCCAGGGGGACAGCGATGTCATGACTCTCGAATGATCTTAGAACAATTTGTTGAATTTTACACAGTTATACTGTCAACGCCCTTCGGCGGCTGAGCATGAAACGCCTAAATATTTGGATGATGCAGCATTGGCTTGGCTGTCGCCGGAGGAACAAGAGTTTCTCCAGTATTGGGGTGTCTTTCATAGATTCACATGCTTGAATATTTCCCGTCGTCGGAGTGGGAGTCCCACGGTAAATAATATAGCAATATATACAGTCATTATATATATATATATATGTATATATGTATATATGTGTGTATATATATATATATATATATATATATATATATATATATATATATATATATATATATATATATATAGTAATCATATAAAACAGAGATATAAGTAAGTGATAAACATCAAGAATGTCCCTATATGAAATCTCCATAGAGATACATGGAAAGAGAAAAAAGACATTCGCAGTCTATCTCTGTCATTATGTTAGTCCAAACTACGGCCAATCAGGCGCCAGCTCCTCTCTAGAACCTTCTCCTCAGAGCTCCTCACCTCAGATTTTCTACCGCACGTCGTGTGAAAGGGAGTCTCCCTGAGCTCTGCTCAGTTTTTTCTCTTCAGGATGTCTTCATGTAAGAAGTCTTTGTTTAGACCTTGTTCTTCTTGTGGAAAGCTACGTTTGTTCTCAGAGGATTCACACAGTAAGTGTATTTACTGTCTTTACCCGGACCATGAAGTGGGTAAATGTAAATTCTGTAGAACTTTTTCTACAAAAACTCTGAAAGACAGGGAAGGCCGTCTCTTATTGTGGCTACAGAGACTGAAGGATAAAGATGAAGTACTTTCTGAGGTAGAAAGTTTTACTTCTGGCCGTTCCCACACAGCCTCAAAGCGCAGTAGTGTACAGGATTTACCATCTCCTTTCCTTAAAAAGAAGAAAATGTCTCTGACTATGACATCTGCCACTTCTTCTGCATTGACTACTGCTTTGTCGCCCACGAGACTTAGTTCTCAGGCTAGTGAGGCTTCAACTTCCCAATTTTCAGGCAAAAAACTGGCTTCATCGTCGACGAGGCTTCCGACGACAAAATCCGCAGTTTCCTGCTCGTCGACGGTGACCCTGACGACGACGTCAGCATCAAGCTCGTCGACGACGGTTCCGTCGACGTTGTCGGCGTCGACAATGATTATAAGTACTATAAAAACTGTGTCATCTATATTACCAATTGCATCGTCGACGAAGAAGGGAAAAATCTCGTCGACGTTGCCATCGTCGTCGATGAAGATTGTGAAATCTGCCTCGTCGACGATTACGTCGGCGATTGACCCGTCGACGAGTGCTCCGTCGACGAAGAAGAAGACCTCGTCGGCGTTCCCGACGACGACTCTGTCGACGACCCCGTCGACGACGATCCCCGTCGACGACGATCCCGCCGACGCTAGTCCCGTCGACGATGGTTCCGTCGTCGACGATTCCGTCGAAGATGTCTTCAATAGCCTCTTTGCCTCAGAGTCCGTCGACGGCAGTCTCGTCAGTGAAAATAAGGATTAAAAAGACGACTTCTGCGCAGAGGTCATTGAAAACCCAAATTTCATCCACGTCTACAGCGCCTACTTCGTCCTTTGCCGCTGTTCCTTTATTAGCATTACCACCGAGTACTCGACAAGATATGTCGGGTCAGGTTATATCGTTGGAGGATTCCCACCTTCCTTCACCATTGTTTGCCACTGACTCAGATCAGGATTCAGAAGAAGGTTTACCTGAATCGTTTGGGACGGCACACAGTCCCTCAGATTTAATAATAAAATGCCAAGAAGATAGTAGTAATGATGAGGAGCAATTTTATCAGGAAGAAATTCCTACGGAAAGACAAACTACGACACTACCATTGTCGCTGATAACTAACCTTCAACTCATGTTGGACGACTATAATCGAAGGTTTCCTTTATCACCACAAGAGTCTGGGGTTCCGCCTACTCCGGTGGTGCCAACAACTATATCGGAACCGGTGCCGGCTCCAATACCCTCTGTGGTAATACCTTCAATACCACTACGACATTCTTCAACCCGGACACTCCCTCCTCATACTGATGAAGAAGAAATGCCACAGGACAGGGAGGATGGTGAAATTCTCGATGATGGGGGCGATGATGCTGATGATGATGGTATGGCGGAGTGGGATGACTATCATGCCCAAACACCATCTCTCTCTCCGGTGCTACCTGGTGACTCTCCACCTGTTGATATTGCAAGTTTCCACCAGTTAATTGATAGGGCAGCACAAAGGTTCAAGTTGACAACGGAACACAAGGAAGAAGAATGTTTCCTGTACGATTTTAAAAATCAGCCTTATAAACAAACGCATACAATCCCTATAATTGAATTCATTTGGGAGGAAGGCAAAAAGATTATGAAGACTCCAAATAGTCTTCCGGCACAGGTGCCTAGATTGGAAAAGAAGTACAAATCACCATTAGGAGCGCCAGCGTGCCTCACTGGTCAAGCGAAGCCGGATTCTGTAGTCACACAGGCAGCGCAACGTCGGGCTAAAAACCCTGCATCTACGATCACTGCACCACCTGATCGTGATGGACGTCGTTTGGATGCCATAGGGCGAAAGTTTTCCTCGATGGCTTCCACCATTGTGAGAGCGGCTAATGCGTTAGCCATCTTAGGTCGTTACGACCGCCAAGTATGGGCGGATATATCAGCGCTAGTTGATCAACTACCGGAACCGTCAAAGAGCGAAGCAGTAAAGCTGCTCCAAGAGGGAGAGAGCACATCTGCAGAGATAATAGACTGTTCAGTTGATATCGCCTGTACGGGGTTCCGTCAACTTGCTGGAGCAGCAGTATTGCGCAGGCAAGGTTGGTTGCGCTCAACATCCTTTCGTCAGGAAGTGCAGGCACGGATATTGGACATGGCATATGACGGAGAGGCTTTATTCGGAGATCATGTGGATGAAGCTCTCCAGTCGATAAAGAAAGATACGGACACTGCTCGCTCTCTGGGCACATTACAGTTTCGAAAACAGCCCTTTCGGGGTGCACGCGGACGCGGCACCTCTAATTTTCGAAGAGGAAACAACCAATATCGAACTTATAACCAGGGTTCCAACCGACATTCCTATACCCAACAGCAAACCTCTCGACAGCAGTCTTCCAAGACTTACAGAGGAAAATCCTCTTATAGGGGTTCCACCCCTAAGAGACAATGACTTGTATCAGTCCCAGAAAATTGGAGGTCGAATCTCTCTGTACTCTTCTCAATGGTCCTCCATAACAAGGGACCGTTGGGTTTTGGACATTGTAGAAAGAGGTCACACCTTAGAGTTCACCGAATTCCCTCCACCCACCCTCCACCCACACCACCTACCGGACCATCACCGCCTCATATCAAGGAACTGTTACATCAAGTTCAACTTCTAATAGACAAGGGAGCTATAGAGGTAGTACCAAGATCTCAAAAAGGAAAAGGATTTTTTTTTTTTTCTTCTTATCACCAAAAAGAACGGGGAATGGAGACCCATTCTAGATCTGAGGGCTCTCAACAGGTTTCTGAAGAAACAATCCTTTCGCATGTTGACGCTTGTAGAGATCTTGCGATTACTCTCACAAGGAGATTTCATGGCAACAATCCATCTCCAAGATGCATATTTTCATATCCCCATACTACGACATCGGAAATTTCTTCGTTTTCGAGTGGGTCGGAACGATTTCCAGTTCAAGGTACTACCATTCGGCCTACGCTCTGCCCCGCGAGTGTTTACAAAGGTGCTAGCCCCTGTCGTAGCGTTCCTACGTCTCCAGGGTGTCCAGATCTTCCCATATCTGGACGACTGCCTCCTAAAATCACAATCGGAAGTGCAACTTCGACAGCATACACGTCTTTGCAAGGAGGTGTTTCGCGCCTTAGGGCTCTCCATTAATGCCACGAAGTCCCATCTACAGCCTTCTCATCACAAGGATTTTCTGGGAGCAACTTTGGAGACAGTGTCAGCAAGGGCATTTCTCTCCCAAGACCGTCTTCAAAGGATTCTCTGTCTGGTAACCCTTATCAGATCAAAAAGATCCGTTTCTGTAAGACTGTTAAAGTCATTTCTGGGAATGGCGTCATCATGCATTGCATTGATCCCTCATTGCAGATTACGGACACGCCCCATCCAGGAAGAACTGGATGTTCAATGGCGTCAGGTGACTGGTTCTTTCAACGATCTCGTAACCGTCACAGATCGGATGAAGTCGGCGCTGAAGTGGTGGACACAACCGTTAAATCTAATGGAAGGCATTTCATTTCTGTCAATAGTACCAGACATGACAATAACAACAGACGCCTCTCTAGAAGGATGGGGTGCTCATTTGGAGGATCTATCAATCAAAGGAAAATGGACAATATGCCAAAAAGCCTGGCACATCAACAGGTTGGAGCTCATGGCTATATTTCTGGCTCTCAAATCCTTCCTTCCTTTAATCCAAGGAGAATCAGTTCTAATACAGACAGACAACACAACCTGCATGCACTACATCAACAAGCAGGGCGGAACAAAATCTCCGAAACTGTCTCGACTAGCCCAGTCGATCTGGGATTGGTCTCTAAACCATCACATCACGATTGCAGCAGTTCATCTATCGGGGGTATCCAATATCCTAGCGGATTCCCTGAGCAGGTCCTCCTCCTCGACCCACGAATGGAAGTTACATCAACCAACTTTGGAGAAAATTTTTCAACAGTGGGGTCGCCCACAACTGGATCTCTTTGCCACACCAGAGAACCACAAATGCTGAGATTATGCAAGCTGGCATCCCCACCAAGGATCACGGGGCAATGCCCTTTTGATGAACTGGTACAATCTGTTTGCCTACGCTTTTCCTCCAATCCCACTCATACCTCGTGTCCTGTGGAAGATGCGGAGGCAACCTTGCCATCTACTTCTAATAGCCCACCGTTGGCCTCGGCAAGCATGGTTCTCAGAGTTACTCCTAATGTCTCAATGCGAACCAATCCTTCTACATCCTCGTACAGATCTACTTACAATGAGCAAGGGGAAAATTTGTCATCCGAATCCCTCCTCACTGAGCTTATCAGCTTGGAACCTGAGCACTGTGAATTTGCCCATTTAGACATTCCACAGGACTGTAGACATCTTGGCTCAGGCGAGGGCTCCTTCTACGGTAAAAACGTACAAATTGAAGTGGAAAAGATTCTGCCACTGGTGTGCAGCTAATGGGGTTCACCCGTTTCACTCCACGCCACAACAATTGCTACCTTTCTTCTTGCATTTAGCTAACTCCGGATTGTCTCATGCAACCTTGAGGGTTTTTCTGGCGGCAATTTCCCCTTTTCCGTCAGGATGGTTCGACATCCCTTTGTTCTTCAAGGATTATCCATCAATTCTTCAAAGGGTTATTTCGCAAATTTCCTCCTGTTAGACGCCCGCCTCCATTGTGGCATCTAAACATCGTATTGGCACAACTAATGAGGCCACCGTTTGAACCTATTCACAAGGTAGAGTTGAAGTATCTAACATGGAAGGTGGCTCTTCTTCTGGCACTAACGTCTTCACGTCGTGTCAGTGACATTCATGCATTTACCATAAATCCGCCTTTCCTACAGTTCAAACCAGATTCTGTAGTGTTGCGTACAAATCCAACTTTTTTGCCTAAAGTGCCTTCAGACTTTCATATTAACGAACCAGTGATTTTGAAAACCTTCTTTGCTAATCCTCAAACTCCTGCGGAGCAGAGATTACATTCCCTGGATGTGAAACGATGTTTAAAGTTCTACGTCAGCAGAACAGCTTCTTTACGAAAAACTGATCAACTCTTCATAGCTTATGGACGCTATCACAAGGGACGTCCAGTGACAAAACCAACTATTGCACGTTGGGTTTCAGCAGCCATCGTCTTCTGCCATCAAAAGGCAAACAAGCCATTGCAGTCACCAGTGAGGGCTCACTCCACTAGAGCGATGTCTTCTTCAACCGCATTATTTGCTGGAGTGCCTTTACATTAGATCTGCAGAGCAGCTACTTGGTCAAGTAGACATACGTTTACAAGACATTACTGCTTGGCAACTTTAAACGAGGAGGATGCTGCAGTTGGGCAGGCAGTGCTTCGCAATCTTTTTAAATAAGGTGAGCCTCTTCCTTCCCTCCTCCATATTGTTTCCATTTACTGTTGAGATAATGGTTCATTTACACTTATATAGATATTCAGTAATATCATATATATAAGGATATTGATTGGCATTACAACTGTTTAGTGCTGTTATAACTATGGAAACAATAATAATTGTTACTGCTGGCTATTCTATATTCAAGCATGTGAATCTATGAAAGACACCCCAATACTGGAGAAGAACAATTGTTACTTACCTGTAAACAGGTGGTTCTCCACTATTGGTGTCTTTCATAGATTCACATGCGACCCTCCCTCCTCCCTTCAGAGGCTCTCTTCTCCTCATGTACTCTAAAGTCACTTTGGTGCTACGAAAATCTGAGGTGAAGAGCTCTGAGGAGAAGGTTCTAGAGAGGAGCTGGCGCATGATTGGCCGTAGTTTGGACTAACATAATGACAGAGATAGACTGCGAATGTCTTTTTTCTCTTTCCATGTATCTCTATGGAGATTTCATATAGGGACATTCTTGATCTCTATCACTTACTTATATCTCTGTTTTTATATGATTACTTATGTATATTATGTATATGTGTATATATAGAAATATCAGATGCACAACACTATGCTTTTTGAATTTGCTGAATTTTGTCTGCACAACAATATTTTTCTGTTTGGTGGGCAGCTGTACCTGCAGACCCAAGGTACCGCGATGGGCACGTGCTTCGCCCCCAGCTACGCGAACTTGTTCGTGGGCTGGTGGGAGAAGCACGTGGCCTGGGCGGAGGGCAATGAGGTATGGGTTGACAAAATTGCCCTATGGGCGCGCTACATTGATGACTTGTTCATCGTGTGGAAGGGTACTCCTGATGAAGCCACAGAATATATCAATATTCTTAATACTAATTCTCTGAATCTTCATTTCACCAGCTTGATGAGTAAGATTGAGGTACCCTTCCTAGACCTCTCAGTATTTGTAGCAGATGGGAAAATTTGCACCAAGCTCTACCGCAAACCCACGGCAGGGAATTCAGTCTTACATTTTACTAGTCAACATCCACGGTCACTCATTAACAGCATTCCCTATGGGGAGTTGTTGCGTCTTAAAAGGAATTGCACACTCCCCATAGATTACACCCAGGCAGCAAGTGAATCGCTCAGAAGGTTTAGACAAAGAGGTTATACTAACACTCTCCTGAGCGAAACTGCCCTCAAGGTGCAATCAATTGAGAGACACTCCCTCCTTGGTATGGAACAATCCAAATCGACCCAAGCAGAAGATGATCCGGGTGGTCCCCGTCTTATTCTAGGCTACTCAACCAAGGCTGGGATTATAAGAAAACTAGTAGAAAAGAATTGGCATATTTTACAGACCGATAACATTATTGGTCAAGATACATCTTGCAAGCCCGAGGTGACTTATCGTAAAAGCAAGTCGCTAAAAGACTTGTTGGTACGTAGTCACTTTACTGATAAGGTTCCCAAAAACACTCCGTTAGGTTTCTACCCATGTGCCTCTTGCAAAGCCTGTAAAAACAGCAAAAAGGTGAAAGAATATAGTGTTCCAGGCAGAATAGGAACACGCAGCATTAACAAATTTCTTAATTGTAATACCAGTTTTGTTGTGTATTGCCTGGTTTGCCCGTGTGGTCTCCAATACATTGGGAGTACCATTCACCCTGCTAAGAAACGTGTCTTGGAGCACACACGGGCAATCACGAACCATGACACCGCATACCCTGTAGCCAGGCACTTTGCAGATAAGCATGAATCCAGTAGTGATAAACTCAGCTATTTTTGTCTGGACCAGGTCCCCATCACTGAAAGAGGAGGAGACAGAGTAAGAGAGCTATGCCAATTAGAGGCGCGTTTCATCATTGAATTGCAGACACGCACCCCTGGGGGCCTCAATATGGAGGAAGAATTATGGTCCTTCATTGGCTGAGTTTCCTTGCACTATTTTCAGTTTCCATCTTTCTGTATAGCATTACTATTGGTTAAGAAATGCCTGTGAACTGAGTGTTTTCCTCCCATTTCCTGTTTGTTTATTGAATGTCTTCATTGAGTATGCCCATTGGAGGGCTCAATTTTGCGTTCTTTGAATTATTGATGCATTTTTGTACATACTTTGCATAGATTGGGTGAATGCCCCTTTTTCTTTTCGTCCTTCTCTTCTCTAACATTTAGTTTGATAAAGCACCATCGACAGGACCGGTAGTTAATGAACTAGGTCTGTACCGCGTGCATTTTAGCTGTGGCTACGCCCATTGGTGGGCGCAATTGTACATTCCAAACTTTTGGGAGCCAGATGCTTTTAGCCACAGTCACAGTTAGTCATGTCATTGGTTGGTCACAAAAAATGAATTTGACTGAAAATACAGTACATGAATTGCACATGTTTAATTTCTTGGATAACTATTGTTATGACATTGTTTATATATAGATGTTAATTGTGATCCAATGACATGCTAGGAGGTACGATACATGATTTACATGTCTGTGCGGTAATTCAAATATGGCCGCTCTGGTTACGATGAATTGTGGTTAACCAACTGTGAAGTCCTTTGTCGATGTTACTCGCTAGTCCCATTGACCAATGACCGTACTTATTATTTATATGTGTGTTTTGAACATGAAAAACTAACCCTGACGAAGGCCAGGGTGCCGGAACGCGTGTGTTAGTCTTCACGGAGAAGAACGAATAAAGTTAATTTCTTTGGATTGAGCCCGAGTGCGCCGCACGTTTTTTCCAGAGACGTGGTGTTTGGCAGGATTAATTTGCGCTATCGCCCGCGCAATTGGCGCACACGCACTGCAGAGAGCAAAGGAGTGGGGCGGTGTTGTTTTTCGCTTATGGACTGAGACCTTGCTCCGCCGTGACCTGGATGTGTGCAATTCTTCGAAGCAAGATTGCGGGAATGGATTGGCTGACTGGACTCCTCACCAAGCCCCGGTAGACACAGTGGACACACATACCGATTAGCTGGCGTGTAGAACACGAAGTAGTTCTACCAACTCGGTGAGTCCGTCTGTAAGCCCTCATTACAATTTAGGTGATTTACGGCAAGTGTGCAGTGGCTCCGGCGATTATCGCCGATATTGCAGTCTTAATATATTTACATTACCTCGTTCGCTTCCGTGAAGAGCGATGTTCAGCAATGCTGAAAGATTGGAAGCAGCTGAATTGGTCTTTCAGGGCGCTGCATCTGGGTTGGTTTCGGATGCAGGCACAGGTACTGACAGAAGGCCAGAGAATTTGAAAGGGTGGTTCACTAAGTTGGAACGCACCTATGAAAAAGAAATCAGGAAGTGGTGGGAGGCGACCTCCCTACAGAGGTATCTGGATGTGGGCCGCATACCTCGGGGACTCCGGATTTACACCATCCCTTCATATGAGAATCCGGACCCTAATTTACTAAAAGACTGGGCAGAGCACACGGTGGCATCTTCCAAAGGAATGGTACAAATATTGATTACATACGCCAAAAGCGACAGAACTAAACTCCTGGATGAAATCAATGAGATTGAGCAACATATCTCTACTCTGGGGGAACACTCGGAGGTAGAAAATCTGAGAAGTCAAATGAAAAGTAGATTGATCCCATACGAAAACGACATTAAAAGGTGCAAACAAAGCAAGTTTGCGAGAGACCAACAGGATTATGAATCGGGTAGAGTTCTGACGTTTGCCAGGAAGTATGACGCACCGAGGAAAACCCTGCAGTCAGCAACCTCGAGAAGCAGAGTATTGGATCAAAGGGATACATCTGAGTCTGAGGTTGAAATCGAACAAGCAGAAATTGAAGTCACTCCGTTGGACCAAGGTGCGAGTGGCGGTAGGGAACCGGATTTTCCCAGGGAATACGAAATCATGAAAGAATCATGGAGAAGGTATCCGCAACGAGTGAAACCCCCAGACCGAAGCATCGGAAAACCAGGAGAGGGGGCAAGAAACGGAAGAGGGGGTGGAGCACCCCGAACGACGAGAGGCAAGCGTGGGATCAACAGGAAATAAATAAGCAAACAGTAATTAATCTTTCCACGAGAACACTGACCAAGGATGAAATCTCAGTTCTCGAGAAAGGTCTCACATTCTGTCCAACTTCTGAATGGGACTATGTACAAACACGAATTGATTTATACGGTTTCATACGCAAACTGAAGTTACAGAAAACATTCAAATTGCATCCAACCTTGCCCTCTCCAACCTCCGTATATCTTTCAACGGACGAGCTCACAGGACATGACTCTGAGGCACTTCAAGCCTTACATGATTTGCAAATGGAAATGACAACAAAGGAGCCGGACGGACTCCCGCATCTTGGGATTGGACAGACCAGTGGTAAAAGCAAATTCAAAAAGAAATCGAGGTTTATCCCGAAAATGCCCTTTGATGCAATTGATTGCTTTCACGATTCTATGATTAAGGATCTGAATACTCTACGCATGCAAGATAAACCACAACATCATACTAAAAAACGCCTCTTCAATCTATCGAAAGCCCAATGGACAGCAGTTAAGACCCTCAGAGAAGACACTGGCATTGTTGTTAAACAATCCGATAAGGGCGGCAATGTAGTCGTTATGTCCAAAGACTTCTACCGAGGCGAAGCCCTACGCCTTTTGGGTGACTCTTCAAGTTATTTAAAAATCCAAAGGGAGAGATACAACACCAGTGTGTTAGCACTTCACAAACTGCTGGATAAATGGAGGAACAGTGGCATCCTGGAGGAAGATGAATTTCAGTTCCTTAAAGTGGACAGTCCGGTTTTACCTACATTCTACCATTTACCTAAAATCCACAAGGACACCCTGAGACCTCCAGGACGTCCCATTGTTTCCAGCAAAGAGAGTCTACTCGAAAAAGTTTCTATCTATGTTGATCATTTCCTGTTCCCTCTGGTTAAGGATTTAAGTTCTTACATCCAGGACACTACAGATTTCATTAAACGCATTCAGGAAATACAGTGGGAACCGGACTTTGTGCTTATCACTATGGACATAACCAGTTTATACACTTGTATTGCACACACTGACGGTTTAGGGGCACTCCAATACTTTCTTAAAGCTAGACCCCTGAAATATCAGATGCACAACACTATGCTTTTTGAATTTGCTGAATTTTGTCTGCACAACAATATTTTTCTGTTTGGTGGGCAGCTGTACCTGCAGACCCAAGGTACCGCGATGGGCACGTGCTTCGCCCCCAGCTACGCGAACTTGTTCGTGGGCTGGTGGGAGAAGCACGTGGCCTGGGCGGAGGGCAACGAGGTATGGGTTGACAAAATTGCCCTATGGGCGCGCTACATTGATGACTTGTTCATCGTGTGGAAGGGTACTCCTGATGAAGCCACAGAATATATCAATATTCTTAATACTAATTCTCTGAATCTTCATTTCACCAGCTTGATGAGTAAGATTGAGGTACCCTTCCTAGACCTCTCAGTATTTGTAGCAGATGGGAAAATTTGCACCAAGCTCTACCGCAAACCCACCGCAGGGAATTCAGTCTTACATTTTACTAGTCAACATCCACGGTCACTCATTAACAGCATTCCCTATGGGGAGTTGTTGCGTCTTAAAAGGAATTGCACACTCCCCATAGATTACACCCAGGCAGCAAGTGAATCGCTCAGAAGGTTTAGACAAAGAGGTTATACTAACACTCTCCCATTATAATTAATCAATGCAGATGTCAAAATTCTGGCGAAAATTATTGTAGTTCAACTGCAGCCCCTATTACCGAATATGGCCCTACCAGACCAAGCGGGATTTGTGCTGTTGCGCTCCACAACTCACAACCTCCATACGCTTTTTGCAGTCCTACACCAATTGAACCCATCATTGCCAGCGGTCTTCCTAGACACAGCAAAGGCGTTTGACTCTATTCAATGGCCCTACATGTTTTCAGTTCTGTCCCGGATGGGAATACCACAAATTATTTGCACAGGATTCGTATACTGTATACCAATCCGACAGCCCGAGTCCAAGTGAACGGACTCCTCTCTAACCCCATAAGGGTCTACAGAGGTACACAACATGGGTGCCCGCTCTTCACCCCCCCATACGATTTTGCTCTAATGCTGGAGCCCCATGCCTGCAATGTCAGACAAAGGCACTCTGAAATAATGAAGTCCCATTCTGAGGTAAGGCGAGAAGAGCTTTATTTACCGACATCCATCGCCCACAAGCTGACAGTTCAACTGTCGACACCAACAGTTAGAACGCTCAATGGAACGTTCTAGGAAGGGCAATACAAGAATGAGGAAAAAGAGGGGGGAGAATCAGAAAGAACCATGGTAAGTAAGGCGGAACTAATACCAAAACAAACATGAGATCATAATAATTACAACACATTTCCTTCCCATAGGGTGAAAGGGAAGGAAACCAAAAGGTAGAACGTTATGCACAGGGGGGGGAAAAAAAAGGTAGGATAATATTTGTCAAAAATCAAGTCCAGGAATCGGAACACGCACAGAAATTTATGCCTAGCACTACATTAGTACATATTAAAGTCCTGGTGCCATAACTGTTTCTTGTGAAAATTCCGTAAAGGCTCCTTTATGTATTGGGGACAGGAACTATGGCTGGACTGGGTATCCTGCCCCTCCACTCCTTCTAATATACCCTCACTGTTATCTTTTACAGTCCTTTCACAGCTCCATGTCTGGCAGTCATCTAAAATTACAACATTTTTGAAAATTTTACAAATCTTTTTCCATGCAGAATGCACAGACCTTGGCAATTTTACTCTCATCGCATACCCAACTTTCCATTTAGTCAATTTACCTTGAATTTTACAGTTGTACTCTATACATACTTTCTTTGATGGTTGTTGATTCTTTTTATAATTTCTTCTGTTGACCCCTCCTACATTACTGCCAACTAACCACTGAGGACTACGTTTTGTACCTGGTTCCCTACCCTTAAGGGATTTGAACAGTGAGACCCCTGTGACAGAATGGGGAGTAATAAGATGGGACCAAATCATGTTATCCAACGCTTTTTTGAGATTCACTCCTCTAGTACTATTCAACTTGATACATTCTTTAATCAGGCGGTTGACACACTCAACTAAACCATTGTGCTCTTGGGCAATAAATAGCAGTTTGCAAATGTGTTACCGAGAACTTATGTAAAGAGTTTGCGAAACACCCTCATTACGGAAGACGTCCTGTAGAAATGCAACAACTGTACTTGTAACAATGTTATCTACAATTCTGATAACTACCAATTTGTAATAATAATCGACCAACGTCAAAATGAACCTTTCACCCAGTCCCTTTGCATTAATAGGCCGATAATATCCACTGCCACTTCGTTCCAAGGAACTGTGGGTACTTCCACTGCCAATATGGGACCCTTAACCACTTGTTTAGTTTTGTTACTGTAGGCACAACGTTCACATTCTGACATTCCTCTCCATCATAGAATCCACGCAAGGCCACCAATAGTGAAGTCTCACTTTACTTTTAGTTAAGCTGTGCCCTAAATGACCTTCATGAGCCAGAATATAATTTTCTCACACAAGCTTTCAGGAGGTACCAATTTGTTAGTTTTATATACATTTTGACCATGAATGTACAATTCATTTCGCACCTCCCAAAATCCTTTCTCATCGTCCTTTAAGTCAATACACTTCTCCGGCAACCCTTCAAAATCAAATCCTTCCCTCTCTGGACCACAGGATCATCTTTTACACTGTCCTCCCATTCTTGTCTGTTTACGCCCTCAGTGATGGAGGCTACTACAAACTCATCCACCATAACATTTTCTAAACCTCTGTTAGGTAAAGGAAGTCTAGTCAAGCAATTTGCAGCTTGATTCTTTGCCCTGGAATAGACACAATTTATAAATTTAAAAAGGTATTCCCCTCACAAACACCCTGAAATGTTGCACGGCCCAAAAATAAGCCAACACTTCTCTTTTCACCACAGAGTACCTAGATTCTGCTTCAGACAGTGCCCTGGAAGCGAACGCTACAATCCTCTCTTCACCTTCCACAACTTGACTAAGGGTCGCACCAATTCCTTTTGTACTAGCATCAGTGGTGAGTATCGTGTGTTTGTTAGTGTCGAACTGTCCCAGAAATGGTGCATTCACAATCAAAACTTGTAAGTTTGCAAAAAGTTTCAGCACATTCCTTCCTCCACACGTGTCTCACATTTCTTCAACAAATTCGTCCAGGAATGTGTAATGTTAGCAAAATTCCTTACATATTTGGAATAATATTCCAAAAGCCCTAAAACTGATTTTTTTTTTTTTCCTCCTTAGTATTGGGAACTGGAGCTGATTTAATTGCATCAACTAAATCCACTGTTCGTTTTATCCCTTTGGGAATAACGTGTCCTAAATACGTAACGGACCTGACTCCAATTTGACATTTTTCTTTCTTTAGTGTCGAACCAGCATCCTTTGGTTTGTTTAGAACCTTATGAAGGGTACTATTGTGATCTCCTTCAGTTTTTCCAAAAATCTAAAGGTCATCCTGGAAACACATCACGTGATCCACCCCCATCAAAATCTGTTGTATGGCTCTCGAAAAATCGCAGCAGAGGAAGCTAAACCAAAAGGCACCCTGCAAAATCTAAACACACCAAACGGTGTAATGAAAGATGTTAACGCTCTGCTCTTTGTGCTGTGCAAGCTTGGGTTCGCATCCCATCCTCGTCGCCAATGAAATAACGAATCCAATTCTGAGGTAAGGCGAGAAGAGCTTTATTTACCGACATCCATCACCCACAACCTGACAGTTCAACTGTCAACACCAACAGTTGGATCGCTCAACAGAATGTTCTAGGAAGGGCAATACAAGATGAGGAAAAAGAGGGGGTTAAACAAAGAACCAAGGGAAGGAAGGAGGAACTTATTTATATCTGTTTATAAACATCCCCATTCCTCTGACAAAGGCCTTTTTACATTGCTGCAATCCTGTCTATCGACATTAACGTGGGCGGAAAAGCAGCCCAGGATTGGTTGCCAGACACTCGCGCATCCATGTGCGCAAGGTGGATTTAATGCACCAGCCTTTCAGCTGTACTATCTGTGTGCGGAAGCCCACTTTGCTCATTACTGGTTTTACCCATAATGATACATGTCCCATACTGTTGTCAAACAATGAATCCTATCCTATTCCTCTCACAGCCGCCCTCCAATAAGTGCATTCAACAGCTGCATTGCAGAACGCTGCCCCGGTGAATGGCACAGCTAAAGCATGGCAAACACTAGCTACCCGTGCAGGAAAGACCCCAATGTATTCCCCGTCCTAACCCTTGCTGCAGCATCCATACCTATCTGTCACAAGAGAAACAGGGGCGCTCCTAACATTGAGGGAGGCGGGACTGCACGTAATGGGAGACATCTTTCCTAATGGGTCCTTCCTCACACTCAAAGAGTTATGCGGACACCGTGAATGCACCCCTCTACAAAGATCTGTGTATTATAGATTAAGAACAGCTGTTAAGGTCTCATACCCCTCCTTTCCACAAGAATCACCTGCTCTCCACTCATTACAGAAACTGCTCACAGGAGCAGACTGCAAAAACCTTATCACCAGGCTATGTAACTCCTCCCAGGCAGAGCAAAGTACAAGCGCAGACACGGCTAGAGCCAGGTGTAGTGAAGCATTGGTGAACCCACTAACGCAGGTAGAATGGGAGTTCTGTTGTGCTCTCCTAGGCAGGCTCACATCCAATTGTAACCTCAGGATCATACACTACAAATACCTGCAGCAGGCCAGCTACACCGCCTTCAACTCTGCAAATACGGGCTACGCACCGATGCAAGTTGTGCGTTCTGTAGATCGTCATAGGCGTCTTTTCTCCCCCCCCCCCCCCCCCCCCATGGTCTGCTTACTAGGATTTGTCAAATCACTTCAGCCCGCAAATCACAAATTGGTAGCAATAGCATTGCTGTTAGCCATACGCAGGGTATTGATGTGCTGGGGGCAAAAAAGACTCCAAAGCACGCTGATTGGCTCCAATATTTAGCGTACTGTAAGACTCCGCTTGAAAAGTATGCTGAAGAGTTACCCCCACCCTTGCGACTAAAGGATTTTTGGGCCTCATATGTTCCTTATTTAACGGTCTGCGCTATGTAATAAAACTATCTGAAACGCTGACTAATATGTACCTGCATGTTGGGGGGGGGTGGGTGGGAGGGGGACCGTATGGTACTGGAGAACATTTACGTATGATGTATAAGTTGGTTCTATGCTAGAGTCTCTTTTCCTTTGTGGGTTTTTTTGTTCAGAATATAACTGTTAATATACTCATGTAATAGAAAATCAATAAAACCAAATATATTACTTTTCCCCAGGTACCTTTGTTATTTGCCAGCATTGCATCAATCTCTGCTAATTGCATCTGACTGTGAGACTTAAATGAGTTCCCCATTCGTTGGTGCATTTCTCTAATTTGTTGTAATATCTCGTAATAAAGACTCCTATTCTGGCTCCCTCTTTTCTTCTGCCACTCCCACTCCTTTCTGTGTATCCATTTGCACTCTAGCTTTCCACCCAAGTTTAACCATCCAAATGTTCTGTTTGTTGTCTTGTGGTAAATAAAATATCACGCTCTCAGACTTTTAAATATTAACAATAGGATCATGCATAAAGCAAGAGGCTGAGTCTGTGGTATCAGATTCATAAAGGGCTTTATTCCAATAACTCGAGTCAAAGGGAGAATATCTCCATCACCAAAAAGGATCTGGACGGGGCTGAAAAGTATTCTCGATATTCTCAAAACATTATTCACAGAGTACAGTATATATACATTTCTCAATTGTACGTAAGCAAGAGAGCAAGAGAGAATGAGATAAGAGCATGTGGGCGTGTAAGTAGGCGTGAAGGTGGGCGTCCATGTGGGCGTCCACTTGATGATAAGGGGTAAATTGTCATGTGTGGGTGGATACCTGGAGATGATTTCGCAATGTCAGCAGAAATACTTGGCAGAGATGCGCGCTCAGCAGCATGACGTGTAATTGACGTGCAACTAGGGGGTGAAGGGGACTTGACATTTAGCTCTACATGTGGAGACAAAAGTCTGGGGTTATGTCAACCTAATCCCAAATCATATCTAATATCCTATGTTTAAAGAACTATGTTATCCACAAGGGAAGGGCTCTCGGACAGAATCTATTCTATACTGACTGTGTGTGTGTGTACAAGCGTCTAAGTGTCTACACTGAATGCGAGGGGATGGGAATATTCCATGGTGACAGGGCTATGAATTACTTGCATGAGGGCAGAGAAACCGGGCCTTTTGCTTGGTAACTGGAGGAATGTTTACTTAAGCTACTAGGCAGGAATGCATCGGCTGAGGGGGAAGCAGATAATTCGAAGGTGAAATACAGCTCTTGGCAGAGAATAGGCTGATGTCAGGCTTCGTGGGCCGCACAGAGAATGAGACAAAGTTCATGGTCACAGATGCAAGCTCAAGCTGAAGCTGTCAGAGGCAGAGAGCAGGGAAAGGCTTTGAGGACAGAATCGGGCCTACTTGCCTGAACTGTAAAAATGGAGTAACTTAGCCATATAAAGTCGGTGGCCTTTCATACTTAGGAATCGAATATCCAGCCCATTCATGGCGGATCTGACAGAGGACATGTTAACGGTGGACGCACATGTGTTTGCGTCTTCGAAACTGGAACTGGAGGAAACATACATGTACTTGTAACATGCATATAGAACCATATAGAACCGTTGGGGTCCAAGATAGGGGACATAACTGATCAGGGAAATCCACATTTCCACATTCCCTCCTTGTCCCCTACTTGCCCGTCAAGAAACATCAATCTTCATTAATCCATCGATTTGCTCATGGAGCATCATTTCTTCTTCTTTCTTCTTCCGGGATCTTGAGCGAAAACCTTGATGTGGAATACACGATGTGGCACACAGACCACAAATCGCTGGTCCACATTGCAGGCATAGACAGCAACTGAATAGTATGAGAAGGCCAATACCTAGGAAGGATAGGACCCTCCATCCAAAGGTGGATAATACACTCCAAAACCAACCGGACCAAGTCCAGGTGCCTGGATTCTGGTGTATCTGGCTTACAATCTTATGAAGGCGAGTTATGGCTTTATATACAGATGGCGAATTTTCTGGTATGAAAAATGCAATGGCTTGATCCGATGACCCTACAAGCTCCGCCCCTATCAGCCAGGATAACGTCAAGGACAAGACTATTTTGAAGCACAACAATCCGCATAGCAGACTGCTCTTCTGTTAAATTGCCTAAGGCGGAAATAGTTTCGTTCACTACTGCTTCAAGGGTTCTGGTTAATCTACGTATCAGCTTACTATTGGTAACTGTACCTATATAGGGAAAGAAACCTTTATTGAAATCTGTGTATTTTTCCCATGCTGCTTCAGTGTAATCGACAATTGGGAGATCTCTCTGCTGTCTATTGTGTACTAAATGAGTATTTCTATGAGAATCAGGAGGAGCTAGGAAAACAGGTGGTAGGAGGAATGCTATGTAACAGGTACCGTCCCAATCTAGAGGTAAGCGTATATATGCGGTCTGGCCACATATAAAGTAGGAATGACGAGAAGCTCTAAATGTAGACTTGCCTTGATCACTGAATTTTATTACAGTGGTGCATTTACTATGGCCCATGTGTATGGAGCCATTCTTTCTTATACATAATTCCTCTTTTACTGGGAATACGGACATGGCGGGCAAGATTGGTGTAGCTTCAGATTCAACGTTCAGGATCATGAGGTTAAGTGTAAAATTACCTAATCCATATACTTCATTTCTTAGATCAGTTCCTGTTCTTTTGGGAAGTCCCTCCTTGTTAGGGTAGCAGACTTTAAGCAAAAACTAAATTCAGGTTTCCCCATACCCAGTTGTCTTGATAAACTGCGGAATTTGAATCTAGGGAATTAATCAAACTAAACCATGCTCCACAGGAGCCATTGTGTGTGAACGGATAGAGAAAAAGGGGCAAAACTCCCTTATAGTTCTGATAGGGGGGAGTCGGCCACAGACCCAGCAGTCTGTAGCATTGCTAGTCTGATGTGAATGGTGCAGCATCTGAATAAAGGTATTGTTGCGTAAGGCAAGTCGATATGATAGCTCATAGGATGGCAGATCACTAAATGTATGCTTTATGGTATCATTAGTGGAGGAGTGTAAAAGTGAGGCAATAGGAGGAAAAATAGCATGTAGTATTAAGCTGATACATATTATCGTGATGCTCTTAAGATATTGAAAAATTACAGTCACTATACATCTATTTGCTTCTTATCTAACTCTCTTATTTTTGCTTTATGTTATTGTCCAAGATCTTATGCGAGCCAGAATACATGTTCAACCGCTTCACCACCTAGTGGACTTAATTGATCAAACGGGTTCTGACTTTTTGAATCAAGGTTTAGCTTTGTGGAAACTTCTGGGCATTCTCCTCTAGAAAATGTTGTTCAAAATCCAAGTTCAAAGTTTTTTCCTTTGTAAAAGAGTGGTGAAGGTGCACTTTGACTTTAACGGCCGTCCCCGTGGTCCAGAGCACTGACTTCGGCGCCTGTCATCCAGGAGCGATGGAGTATTCTTTGACCTGGGTGTTGTCAGGGAAGGCGGCAGCAACCTGCGAACAACAAGAGAGTAGTGCAGACATCAAGGAAGCCAGGTAATCTGTCAGCATGTTACTGTCAACATAAGTAATCTTTTAGGCATTGTAGTGCCCCACATATTTGGTGGTCTACCAAAGACCACTTCATAGGGAGATAAGCCTGTTCTAGAATGAGCTACTATTCGCATGTAAAAGAGGGCAACCGGCAGGGCTACCATCCAATCTATACCTTTGTCTGCGCAAATTTTAATGTCTGATTATGTCTTTCTACAAGGCCTGCTGCTTCAGGATGTCGCACACAATGGAATTTCCAGGTATACCCTAACAGAAGAGACACCTGCTTCATTAGTACCAGGACATATTTGTAACCTCTACATCTGTTTATTTGGATATAATCCATTTGGAGCACTTCAAAAGGGTGGTCAGGTGGATGGAATCCACCTTGTTCCATCGGAATGCCTTTACCTGCATTGAATTGGCAACAGATCATACATGTTCTGACCTTTTGTTTCGCTGCTGCACGCAGGTGCTTGTTGAACCATATATTCTGTAAGCTATCTATCATTGCTTTCTCTCCTAAGTGTGCAGGACTATGTGCGGTATTTATAATCACTTGTACCATCGAATTTGCCCTTATTCATCCAACCCTGATCAGTCAGTACCCCTCCTTGTTCCGACCATTTCTTTAATTCGTCCATAGTAGCATGTGTCTGTATGTCTTGTACATCCTTGGAAGGATCCCTAACTGTCATGGCTTTGGACAGTGATAGTATCTGTGATTTTGTCATGTCTAGTGGGGTCTGAGCTGTCTGTTTAGCAGTTCGGTCTGCCAGATCATTGCCTTGGGAAATGGTATCTGTGGCTCTAGTATGTGCTTTACATTTTAGGATAGCTATGGCTGTTGGTAAATGTATTGCTTCCAGTAGGGCTTGAATAAGGGGGCCATGCTGTATCTTGGCCCCATGAGAGGTCAAGAAACCTCTTTCTCTCCACAAAATCGGTGTAAATGTTTACTCTCAGGTGCTTAGCTCTTATGCACGCTTGTGTCAGGGCGATGAGCTCTGCTGCTTGTGCTGACAATATGTCTATTCTTTTAGTCTCTATTATTACAGTATCAGCAGTCACTGCATATGCTGCCACTAATTCTCCCGCCCCTGTCCTCATGCATGAGCCGTCAACATATAGTGTTAGCTCGGGGTCTGGGAGTGCAACATCTGTCAAGTCTTGTCTTGGTTTAGTCACGGTATGTATTACTTCAACACAGTTGTGTGGTGAAACGCTTTCTGTACTGGAGGGCAAAAGGGTAGCAGGATTCAGTATGTTGCATCGTCTGATCTCTATGTGTGGTTGAAATAACGTCAGCTCATAATCCGTCAGTCTAGCTACAGTCAGGTGTTGTGTTTGTGTCCGGTTCAAGAGAACCTCTACTGCGTGTGGTACTTGTACTGTCAGAGGGTGGCCCAGCACTATCGAGTCACTTTGTCTTATGGCTAAGGCCGTTGCTGCAACTGATTTTAGGCACGCAGGCAAAGCCTGTGCTACTGGGTCTAATGTACTAGAAAGATAAGCACAGGGCTCGTGTTTTCCTGCATGATCTTGTGTTAGGACAGATAGTGCTGTTCCATCCCGCTCTGTCACAAAAAGCATAAACGATTTGTTGTAATCAGGGTTTGCTAAAACTGGTGCTTGACATAAAGCTCTCTTTAATTCTTCAAATGCCACAGTGTGTTCTTGTGTCCAAGAGAGGACTTTAGTAGAAGCTGTATTAGGGGCTTGGACTAATTCCCCTGAAAGATCACAATAAAACATGAGAAAAAGGGGAAAACACCATACCTATTTCCTTGGCTTAATTTCTAAGGGGGCTAATTTCTAAGGGGCTTAATTTCTTAAGGGGCTAGCGGGAAGCGAACCTCCTCAGGGGCCTGCTAAAGAAATCAGTCAATGTGCAATAATTTCCACCTATACAATAAATAGCCTAATTCAAAAACAAGTCAACTTTTGGGGCCACCACTCACAAGAATGAGCTTACTAAAGCAAACTTTAAAAAGGAAATCCTGTCAGATATTTTCTCATTACCCTAAATACCGGGCCTCATATGTCCCTCTGTGGTGGCAGTCCCTATTTAAAACAGGCCTTTCAAGAGTTAAAATGCGAGTGCACAGATCATAATTGTTCCTTAATGTCCAATCTGGAAACATATGACCGAGGCTGCCTGTCTATAAGAGAAAGGCAGTTATGTGAAAAATATTTTAGTCTTGCATAGCCTTTTTCTTTTGTTTCATTCATCTCCAACACCAATTAGACATACACTGATAACGTGTTGTCTGCTATTTTGACAGCATGATAATGGTAATATCATGTCTGTGAAATTTAGTAATTGTGCCAAGCCATCAGTATACCGGGCACAGAAAGCATGGATAATTACACTAACATATATAAATGAGCAGCGATGCGCAATTACAGTACCTACAGCTCAGATGCGAACATTCTGGCCTGCTTAATTTGTCAGGCTTATAATCAATAACTTATTTACCTGCCCTATACAACCCCATCTGGCAGTGGGTCATCCCAATGATGACCGCGTCAAGTCTGACACACAGGATCAGCAACAATAATCAAAAAATGACGAACACACGAACCTGTCTCTTTTTTTTTTTTTTTTTTTTTTTTTTTTTTTTTTTTTTATAAAAATGTGCTATGCTTCTTTGTACACAATGTACCCTCATGTCCTAGTCGAAGATGCATCTCACATCTTTCCTCACAGACCCGTAACCACTGGATCATTTATCCAATGCAACTGGTGGCAGCTTGTGGCCACAATTCAAAAATGTCTGAGTTTGAAAATCGTTTTTATATAGGCACATAGCCCTTAAAATTCCAAACAAGAGCAACATTTTACTTTCTGACCAGAAGCAATATAACAATTGCTAAAAAATAAAACAAATCTTCTCCATAGACATTTCCTCGGGGCACTTGTTTTGCACAGAATAGAACAAGGGAATCTTTCTCGACTTACATTTCTCAGCTGCCCTGTCTTATCAGAGAAGTTAAAAATAGCCCCTCAGCGCGGCCTGAGCCTGGGCTGCCAGCCATCTTTTGTTTGTTTTTCCTACTCCTGGCCCCAAGGCTCTCCAGCTGCAGGCATTACACAGATGCGATGTCAGAGAAGCCTTCTAAGCAGTGCCCTGTTCTGCTCCTCTCATCGGCCCCCACCTACACTGGCTACAAGGTCAGAATCTGTCTCCGATTTCTGTATCACATTCTGCTCTACACGGCCCCCACCTTCTCCTCACTCTGAAGCTGTCAAAGACAAAAAGACTACTCAATTCCATAAAAACTGCAATAATTCGCTCAATTGAAAAATTATTTTTACATACAATTTGCACTCAGGGGGTCATAATCTTACCGACTTGACCCAGCACATTGGCTCACTGGACCATCAAGAACACAAACCTGTATTCATGAAAAATTTGCAAATTCGAAATACCCACAATTCTTTTTCCAAGCTAAACTTGTCACTAATTATTTTTCGTTAACACTTTGTACATTAGGGGTGTCATCAAATCACAGGAGTTGCTCCTTCTCTAGCTGCACCCCTCTCAATTTCCTATTGACAATGTAGTCAAATGTTGGACCATGTAAACACCAGCTATGCGCTGTTCATTTGGTGGGGGGCTCAAGAACCTTTGGGCTACTATGTAATTAATATATGTATTATAACTGGTCTTTTTACTGGGGCCACTCTTGCTAGGTCCTCTGAAAGGACGGGATAAATACCAGCAATGTCAGTATTTCTTTTTCTGTCAGCCTGCGCTCATTTTACCAGCTCAAATTCCTCCTGTAACATCTCATCCTTGGCTTTTCCAGACTCCAGTCCACTCCTCTCTGCTTCGTGAAACACTTACTCTGACCTTCTATGTGACGCCTTGCGCCAAAAACTCAATGGCATCCTTCCAAGCTGGTCTACATTTTCTCTTTCATAAGAGTGTTTCGTTGTCCATCTACTTGTTCTGCTTTTACTCAGATACCTTCCTCAACTAACACGTTTTCTCGGGCTTTGTCTGAATCCTCCATACTTTTCTCTTCTTTTCTGAGCGCTTACTCTGTGCGTCTATGCTATTCTTTACGCCATAATTCAACAGCGTCTTTCTGTGACTGTCTAGCTTTCCTCTTCCACAACTCTTCTTCGACTTTCATGATACATTCGGCATCCCAGGTCCCAGCTACGGGCCATCTCTGACTTTCTGGTAACTCTTTGGTGTAGTCCACCCATAGATCAAGGAATAATATGGCGTCTAAGCCATGCTTGTGAAAAATAAAATGTCCTGTAGTGTCCCTAGGAGGAATAGGAACTGCTTCTTCAAGCACCCCTTTTCTGGTAGTAATCTGTCTTAACTTCGAGAAGAGCGGCATATTGACAACTGATCTGATACTTACTCTTGAACTCACTTAATACGAAAAAAACACAATAATGAACAGTGAACAATGAACAATCATTCATACCACAATATTTGAACACTTTAAACATTAAACATTAAACATTTTAACAACGACCGACAATGATGACAGTCTGCCTAACTAATCACCACGCTGAATTCTTGACAATAACTGAATACTTCGGAATACTTGATATACTGCTAAACAGTACATATACACTGCTAAACAGTGCAGACCGGATTTGTGTACCCAAATCCGTCTTGACCGGCACAACCTATGTGCGCGTCAACACGCCTCCCCGGCGATGGTACTCACCGAGTAGCTCCTTGAAACGGAAGGCCTCAGAGAATGGACTGGACTCGACGACTGCGGACATCGGACCCTCTGGACATCGGGACTTTGAAAACCTGGTGGGCCTCTGTATACCTCAGACGCAGCTCTCTCGCAGGTGGGCTCTGGGTAGACAATCTGCGTTCCTCACCGCCTCGTATGGATGCCTTGTCGCAGTCTGTCCCCTTCGGTGGCCTGAGGGAGTTGGCGGGAAAAACCCGCGACGTGCACGCTTGAAGTCCATCACGGCTATGGAAGGGGGCAAAACAGGACCTTCATCTCCGGCGTGTGGGGAAAGAGATTAAACTGTTCGGGCGCCATTCTGTGGTAAATAAAATATCACGCTCTCAGACTTTTAAATATTAACAATAGGATCATGCATAAAGCAAGAGGCTGAGTCTGTGGTATCAGATTCATAAAGGGCTTTATTCCAATAACTCGAGTCAAAGGGAGAATATCTCCATCACCAAAAAGGATCTGGACGGGGCTGAAAAGTATTCTCGATATTCTCAAAACATTATTCACAGAGTACAGTATATATACATTTCTCAATTGTACGTAAGCAAGAGAGCAAGAGAGAATGAGATAAGAGCATGTGGGCGTGTAAGTAGGCGTGAAGGTGGGCGTCCATGTGGGCGTCCACTTGATGATAAGGGGTAAATTGTCATGTGTGGGTGGATACCTGGAGATGATTTCGCAATGTCAGCAGAAATACTTGGCAGAGATGCGCGCTCAGCAGCATGACGTGTAATTGACGTGCAACTAGGGGGTGAAGGGGACTTGACATTTAGCTCTACATGTGGAGACAAAAGTCTGGGGTTATGTCAACCTAATCCCAAATCATATCTAATATCCTATGTTTAAAGAACTATGTTATCCACAAGGGAAGGGCTCTCGGACAGAATCTATTCTATACTGACTGTGTGTGTGTGTACAAGCGTCTAAGTGTCTACACTGAATGCGAGGGGATGGGAATATTCCATGGTGACAGGGCTATGAATTACTTGCATGAGGGCAGAGAAACCGGGCCTTTTGCTTGGTAACTGGAGGAATGTTTACTTAAGCTACTAGGCAGGAATGCATCGGCTGAGGGGGAAGCAGATAATTCGAAGGTGAAATACAGCTCTTGGCAGAGAATAGGCTGATGTCAGGCTTCGTGGGCCGCACAGAGAATGAGACAAAGTTCATGGTCACAGATGCAAGCTCAAGCTGAAGCTGTCAGAGGCAGAGAGCAGGGAAAGGCTTTGAGGACAGAATCGGGCCTACTTGCCTGAACTGTAAAAATGGAGTAACTTAGCCATATAAAGTCGGTGGCCTTTCATACTTAGGAATCGAATATCCAGCCCATTCATGGCGGATCTGACAGAGGACATGTTAACGGTGGACGCACATGTGTTTGCGTCTTCGAAACTGGAACTGGAGGAAACATACATGTACTTGTAACATGCATATAGAACCATATAGAACCGTTGGGGTCCAAGATAGGGGACATAACTGATCAGGGAAATCCACATTTCCACAGTCTGACCATTGTCGTGCCCTTCATTCTCCACCTTTCCATCTATTCTAGGGGCTCTAACAAGAACCTCCTCTGTCCGAATCCATTCTGTGAAGTCTTTTTCCCAGGTCTCTTTCTTCATGCCTCGCAGGTAGTGGCAATGTATAGCTATGCAGTGCTTGGACAGAAACATTCTTAGGGCTGCAAAGCAGCATCTCCTCTTGTTGCCCTTGTTTGTATGGACTATTGTTTGTAAACATAGCATAACAGTTAGCTGTGTAATATTCCCTGTTATAGGATGCAGCTTTGTCTTGACCTTCCACCCCACCCCCGTATCAAACTATGATCCTGCTAGTCTACATTATATGATAAAGTTTGCACCTACTTTTCTTTATTTATTTTTGTACATTTTTCTTAGCTTCGGAGTGGTCAGATAGGTCCTGTTAAGCTCATTAAATTGCACAAGTTTGAGTCTGGTGATGTTGGAGACTATCTTAACATTTAAGAATGCCTTTTACAGTCTGTGTATGTCTGTAGTTCCTGCTTGTCTGTTTCCCATTGTTGACTATGTACTGTTCTTCTTGCATCAGCCAGTTATATAGATTAAACTCTAGCTTTATCCCAGCTCTAGCATTGTGACCATCTTTTTTTTAGGTTTGTCCAGCCAAATGTTGTTTGCCACCCATACCAGTTTAGCATTTTAGCAACATTATTTTAATAATAAAGCATTCCACAGGGCCACAAGTCACAGCCCATTGTTAGACGTGAGCAATTATTTGTGCCTCTGAGTTTATAAATGCCTTACTAAAAGCAGTAGCACTCGGACACAATCCTAGCAGAATCCTTGGTCAGAGCTTTGCATGTGTGTTGTATCTGTATAGCACACACCAAGCCCAAATGCACTGGAGAATTGTACATGGTCAAAAACAAAGAAACAAACCACAAAAGATGAGTGGTAGTTGCGTTCTGAGAGAAGTGGACTGCTACTTCAATGTAGTAGAGTGTCCTTTAGAGGTGTGTTTTCAGCTCTTCCCTACGTTTTTGCAGTTTTGGGGCAACTAATGGATAGAGATTTTGGTACTTATCCTGGGTACATAGATAAAAAAAGGCCCGTTACCTTGTTTTTCCTTTTTCTTCATTTCTTTGTTTGTCAATACAATACAATACAATAATTTATTTGATTTAGTTCCCAACTGAGAACAACAAATAAGAGATTTTTAAAAACAACAAAATTACATCTATAACTAAAAAGCTTTGTATCATTCATCCTAATATAAATTTATAAAAAATGTAAACAAGTTATAACAGGTAAATTCATTAGGAGGTGATTTTAAAAGAGAAATCAAACTGTACATTTGCACAATTGCACTTTGTTTGGATTGGCTTTAAGAACCTCTTTTTAGCAGCAACGACTGTGGGGTTAGGGTATATGAACAGTGCATGCATCAAGTCTTGAACTCCTCCTTGACAGAGGTTGCATAGGCTTCCGAAATTTTTATATTGTGTCCAATTGCAAGTTAGGGATTTAAAAGGGAGAGTCCCAAATCGAAGTAAAATCCTGCATCTTCGGGCGCCGTGACTTAAAGTAAAAGTAAGATAGTGTTGCCTTTGCTTAAATTCCATTGAATCTGCATATGCCTTGTATAGTAACAGTTTTGAACAATGTAAAATGTCAAGATCATAACTTATTCTTGGCGCTGAGTGTTTTAAAAAAAAGTTTCAAGTGTGCCGGAGTCCAGGATTTCAGCAGGTCCACTGTACCTTCTGTTAACTTCAGTGCAAACGTTAGATTTTGATAAAAAACATATTTTGTAGATCCTGGATCAAGGATTTCCGATCTTAACAGTGCTCTTAGGGTTCCTGGTTCTGCGTGCAAGATGTTATATGCCCATCGTATTATGTTAGTAATTCCCTATCGTATGTACTGGTTAGCGAGAACTCGAGGCGCAGGGTTTGCACGGGCACAGCTTGAGACACATTAGTTAGTTTCCGAAGGCTCTGGCTTTCTTTAAGTTGTATTGAATGCCATTGACTTATTGGGATGTGTTCGAGAGCATATGAAAGAACAGATGGAATCTTTGTACTAAAAACTTGCAGAAGGGATAGAAAATGCCTGCGCCCGATAGAGGAGTACAGTCTTTGAAGCGCCCCAGTGTGAACATCTGCTTTATGGGCCAAGTACTGGAACGGGGAATGATTTTTTAAAGTTTGAGTAAAAATACGCCCCAAATAGGTGTATTCTTCCACTATTTCCAGTAATTTCCCTCCTAAGGTCCAGTTATAGTTTGTGTGTTTTTGTTTTCCTCGGAAAGGGACTATTTTTGTTTTTGCTATATTTTGGATTAAAAAATTCCTTTCAGTGTATATTGAAAGTGCGTCCAGATTCCTTTAAAGACCGAATGGAGTAAGGTCGAGAATAATCACATCGTCTGCGTACAGCAAGGTATACATTTTGGACAATGCTATTTTCAGTGGAAATTTATTTACCTGCATAGAGCAGCCCGGAAGATCACTGAGGTACAGGGAAATTAATAGAGGAGCTAAAAGACATCCTTGCTTTAGTCCATTTGATGTTTTAATTGGGGATGTGAGGCCATTTTCTTGCCCAAGTAACACTTGACACCAGGTTTCTGAATGTAGTGCAAAAATTATACGAAGTAGATTTTCTGGGATTCCCAATTTTTGTAGCTTTCGCCAGAGTGTTGGTCTGTCCACCCTGTCAAATGCTGTTGAGAAGTCAATGAAGGCAGAGTAGATGACCTCTGATTTCGAGACAACGTATTTATCGATTATTGCTTGAAGGATGGCTATATTATCACTTACAGAATGGTTTTTCCGGAACCCAGCTTGATTTATAGGTATGGATCCAGAAAGCCCACTCTTTGAGATGTTCCAGTACACTGGCCGCAAAAACCTTTCCTGGCGCATCCAGGAGGGCGATCTGTCTGTAATTATTGGGCAACAGCCGAGAGCCCTTCTTGTGAATTGGAATGATTATACTTCCTTTCTAGGAACTGGGGATTTTGCCAGTGACAAAGCAATAAGAAAAGAGAGGAGCTAAGAACAAGCTCCACTCCTTTGGATTCTTTTGAAGCACTTTTATCGGTATCGAATCTGGGCCCATTGCTTCAGATGGTCTTGCTTTTCTAATGATCAGTTCGATTTGGGTGGGTGAAGGAGCAAGATTATCAAGAGTAGTTACTCCGATCTTATCTGCTTGGGATTTCGTGCTTTCTGCCGTCTCGTTCTCCCTGTATAAACTTGTTAGATACCCTTCCCATTCTCTTGGAGGAACTGGTGCCGATTGTAAGGATTTTTTTTGTGCCCATTTCTTTTGCAATGAGGGCCCAATATTCACGCATGTTTTTTTGCTTAACCGCGATCTGGATGTCCATCCAGTTCTTATCCTGTTGCGCTTTTCTTTGCTTGTCTTTTGCCCTTCAATGACGATTTGTAAGTGTTTTAATTTCCATTTGTCTACTTTCAGAGTATTGTAAAAATTGCGCCCAAATTAATTTATTAAGGTTTGATGCATGTATATCCATATTTTTCTTTTTGTGTTTTCTTAAGTGATATTTACGTTGGTTAAAGAATCCTTGCAGACATTCCACCAGTTTCTTTAGAGTAACTTCAAACTTTGTTATTGGGTCTTTAAGGACTGAATTCTGAAGTATTTGCACTAGTGTTTTCCTTATTTTGTCATTATCAAATATTCAGGTATTCCAGATGAGACGTCCTTGCCCCTGATTAACCTGTGCTGGACTTTGTGAGAACATATTGAGACCTATAGAGCTAGGTGAGTTTTAAGCTTGCATGATCAATGCCCTGGTTGAGGTTGATGCTCAAGTGTAATAGTCTCCTAAACAAATCCAGGCTACATATCATGTAATCTAGTATTGAGGAGCTAAAGATGCCTTTTCTTGTAGGGGCTGCCGGTATGTCACCTTCGATGTTACCATTTAAGATGACTCCATTGATAGCTGGGAGCGAGGAAAGTATCTCTTTCCCTCGTTATCAGCTTTTATTCCTGCGGGAAAGGGTAGGGGTAGATATTGGCGGGATCTCTTCTTGTTGTCCATAATCCCATTTCTCCAATAGATCATTGGAGATTTTCCCATTGAGGTCACCTGTTAGGAGTATTGACGGAAATCCTTGATTTTCTACCACCTCTTCTATTTCCTGGAGTATTTCGCACATAGGAGGTTCGAATTTGGGGCCGGGCGGAATATATAGATTAAAGATAAGTAAATCATTTGGTATGCCCGTTTGCTCGTGCTGGCACTTGATCTTAATACATTGACTATTCGGTGACTTCATGGGTATGATCTCCTGATCCCAGAGAAAGTCTTCACTAAGAAGTACTGCAAGTCCGCCTTTGGCGTGACCCCGGCTAACTGGTTCTGCTGGGATGTCGTATACAATGTATTTGTCTAGATAAAAGGTTGTGGTTGACCATGTTTCCTGGAGTGCCACGATATCGGGTCGTCTTCCAGTATCATTGCGATTTTCTCCTGACTTTTCCCCGCTATATTCCAGGTGACAATGCTCAAACCTTGGCTAAAGAGGGAGTATGTTCGCCCTTCCCTGTTTATTACTATTTAAGTTCTCCGCAATCCAGGACCAATGCTTTGCCTCTGTTTTTATCTCTTCCTTAGGTATGGATTTATTCCAAATTTTTCTTTCTCCATTCCTAATCGAGTTAGTTAGTTCTTGTTTGGGAGTACTTATTAAGTCAGTTAAACCATTATAGACTTGAGCGGGTAGATGATTTTTAATGATCTCTTTAAAGGGGTTCCGGTTATGGAGTCCCTTATTGGTGGTTGCTGTGACATCGTATCCATTTTTAAACAAGATTTCTCTTTCATGTAGAATGTTTCCCGGGATCACCGGGGACAAATTCTACTACAGCCACCGTGGTTTCAGATTTTAACGGAAAAACTACCAGTTTCATTTCTGTGCTTGAGAAAGTTTGAAGCGGATGTATCTTTTGAATTAGGTTCGTAATTCGCACCCGATTGAGTTGATCATTTCCAGAAGGGAATAGATCAGTAAACTCCAAAAAGCGTGATTGAATCTGTTGTTCGTAAGGTTGGTCTGTCGTTTGAATCGGTACTGGATGAACCGGTTTAACTTGACTTATGCCGGGTTGAAAGTTCCCTGCCAAGGGATTTAGGATGTTAGTAGTCTCTTTAGTTTGTATGCCGTTCTGCACCATGGTAGAATGGTTTGAATTATTTTTCGATGACTTATCACTTTTGGTTATTTGATTATCCAGTGATGGAGAATATAAAAATTTTAACAGACGTGGTTTTTGCTTTGCAAATCTTCTCATTTGTCTTTTTTTCAGCCTTTTCCTTATATTCTTGTTTTCTCGCTTTTCCTTTTTTGGTGAAGTTATCTTCAAAGATGTTGGGGATAGAAGGTCGGAGCTTTTACTTCTTTTTTTTTGGTTTCAATTATAGGCGAATACTTAATTTGTTTAACAGTCTGATAAAAGATTGGATAGTATGGTCTAGCCAAATTTAGAGCTTCATTATTGTCTACTTCCACAAATAGATTTTTGAGCGAAAACACTTGAGTGTTCTCCACCTTTTTTTGATTTTTGTCCCCCGTTTGGGTTGATGCTTGCTTCTTTAATATTCCTGCTTCCTTTGTAGAGGTATCCTTATGATAATGGTAATGATGGGGAGACTCGGGTTTTCTAATTCCTTTGCAAGATGGTGATTGGCACGTACACTGTTGCTTCCTCTTTATTTCTACAAGGTATTGTAAAATACCTAATTGTTTGTCCAACAGCTGGTCAGAGTTATCCATCATGTTCCCCAAGAAGGTGAGAATTGATTCAAGGATTTTTTGCAAAGTGAATAACGCGTTTGATACAGGGATCTGGCAATTTGGAGATTGTAAGTGCCTTGTAGAAAAAAATTCTGGTGATTGGGAGAAGTTCCCGAATAAAATTGGTGATTTTTGAGGGGTACTATTTACAATTTCCGCTTCTCTAAGCTCTCGACTCGGGAGAGATACAATAATGTCCGGTAAAGTGAAATCTGTTGCAGAGATTTGATGAGATTTTTGTTCCGGATGAAGTTTAGAAGTTAATTTAGGAATTATTTCCTGATCTTGCAATACTTCACTTTGTTCCAGGTCTTGAACTATATTAATAATATTAATAATAGCTTTGTCTCCCTTAAGTTTTTTTTTTTTGTGGTTCCTTTAAATCTATCAAATGGACTTTGGTGGTATTACTAACGTTCTGCGCATTTCCTTGGGTGTGCACGATTCCTTACTCATTAAGTTCAGACTCTTTGCCAATAACGCAATTTTTTCCAAAAATCAATGATATTTCCACGTTCCTTACCACACGTCCTATGGGATCCTTCTTTCCTGCATTAATTCATGTGGCTTGCTGTGTTCCGAGTCTCTTCATATATATGGTGCGAGATCTTAATTTTTTGTAAGCCATACTGAATCTAAGCAGATACTGTAGTGTTGTTTTTTTTTTTAAATGAAATACACTGTTAACAGGTTTTTTTTTTTGTTTTTGTTTTTTTTTTTGTTTTTTTTTTTTACTTCCGATGGTACAAAGTAAAGTTGGATGTTAACCTTTCTAATTGAAAAGGTGCACTTTTTAGATATGAGAAAAGACTCACGTGGCTCCTGCCGCTGTTATAGATGGATTTGGTGGCTCCTGTGCAACTCTGGTGCAGCTAGGTAGTTGCAGACGGCTCCTGCCGTGTTGCTTGAAGTCAACGTTTGTATCCGAGAAAGTGATTTCCTCGTCCTGAGGTCTACAGCCTTCGAGTGCCTTTAAGTGCCACTTCTGCCTACTGGGCCGCCGCCTGTGCTGCCTTGCTGCCTGAATAGCAATCCTGCCGTCCCGGCTCAGCTTGGCTTGGCTGCCCTCACAGTGCCAGCAATAGCATGCAAGCAAGCAAGCTTAGCGGCTCGCGTTTCAGTGATTCTCCGCCGCTCACCGCCCCTCTGCCTCTGCTGCTTATGAAGACGAAAAACAGACAAACGGGCAGAGCGTTTCTCCCGGCTCGTGGTTCAGCGCTTTCAGCGGTTTAGCGTTTTTGATCCCCCGCTCCGCTTCTTTGTCTGTTGGTGTCCTGGCTACTGTTGTACTGTAAGCCACTGGGCATGGTGTGCTTGTCAACCACTTAAGCTGTAACGAATGCAGATGGTTTTCAGAGTTTTGCAGACCAGGAAGAAGAGCCAGTGTCAGGCCCTTGATGTAGCACTATTTGCATATGGCCAAGTCTAAACTGGGGTGGCATGGTGAGCAAAACTATGATGGATTTAACCCAGATCTCTTGACTGGGGGTGAATGTTTTGATTTGTTCTACATTCCGTCTATCAATTGTGTGTCTTTTGCTTTCTCGCCCTAAGTGTGCCGGGTATGCCCAGACGTGGGACCCGGGCTCACTGTGCCACTGGAATCAAGCTATCCTGGCTGAAGAGGGGTGAAACCCCAAAACCGGTCCTAGAATGCTTGTTTCCAGTCCAGGGAGGACCTGGCTTGGCAGTTCGGGCTGAACTGTTCCCATGAGGCACAGGGTGAAGACTGATTTGCATATGGCCAGGTCTAAACTGGGGTGGCATGGTGATCAAAATAATGATGGATTTAACCCAGATCTCTTAACTGGGGGTGAATGTTTTGATTTGATCTGCATTCTGTCCATCAATTGCATGTCTTTTGCTTTCTCCCCCTTGATGTAGCACATCATGTTTTATGATGCACTTAAGTTGAACCGGTGTTGAGTCTTAGAAGCCTTAGAGCAGGGTGTTGCTGCCATCCCAATGCAAAAGTAAAAGGGCATGAACAGCTCTTCAGAAGTCTGCTTTTAGGAAGGATTGTTTCAGTTTTTCTAGTATAGCAAGCTGGTGCAAGGTTGTTTTAGTTTTGCTTGCAAGCTAGGCTGGTGTCATGGGTGAATCAAATGACTTGGTGATGGGTTAAACCTAGAATTTGACCTGCTTTTTTGGGTCATATTGTTAAGCCAATGTTGAACTTGTTGTTTTGGTGTTCCCGCTGATATGATGGAGCATCAGGTAGGTACTGGGCATTCATTTCTGGAGCCCTAATTAGATCATAGAGGTTTCAGTAAAATAATTTTTGTTTACTTTACAGGGAATATAGAGAAATATTAATGGGTAATCAGCAAATAACCGGATTTCAAATCTGGTAATACAGCAGCTAAAGGCACATTGCATGTAGCACATTGATGTACAACCCTAAATATTGCAAATGGAAAAATCAAGATGAAATGATTGAACGTGCATTGAGCCTATTCCTGAAATTGTCAAAAAGAATACTCTTCACAGGCCATATTTGTGGGAATATCATTACTGTGCAGAAATGTTTTTTGGGTTCAAGTAATCAAATAGAGTATTCCATTGTATTGCATAAGTAAGAAGACCATTAAAATATACTGCGCTACTGGTTTCATACGTTGTTGGTTAATGAAGTATTTCATAGTGATATATTTCTAGTTACTAGATCAAGTTCAGCCTTGAGTATTCATGAAGTTTTAATTGGTGTACCAAAAGATCTGCCAGTCTGCTCATTTTACTGATAAATGTATTTATGCATTGTTCTATATTTACATGAACTCCGGGTGGATTGACAGTGATTTGTTTTAAATCGAAAAAAAGAAAATTACAAAGCTAATGTGATTATTCTTTTAATTCTGCAGGTGATGGATGCAGGATCAGGAAAAAATACAAATTGTGTTGAATTTACTGAAGGACCAAAACAGAGGAAACTGATAAAACACATGATATCTAAAAAAAGAATGTGCCCTTGAAGTCAAGTAATTATCCAATACTGTCCAATTAAAAAACTGGACAATTTAGATGCCAGAAAAGAAAACTTAAACTATGAAAAGTCTTAAAGCACAAAATTAAGGAAAACAGTAGTCAAGAGAACTGGCCGGCATTCTTGAACAAACATGGCTTTTGTAAATTATATTTCTTATACTATATTACTTGTAAAACTAGTATAGTTTAGTTCCAACGGGACATTGTCAATCTCTTGAATACAAATGAAGAAGAAAAAATGTCAGTGCACTATAAATGAGGATGTTTTCAGTAATGAGGGCCACCTCATTGTCCAGCAAAGAACACCTACAGGCAGAAAACGTTATATTCATGTTACGTGTGGGAAACACATGAACATTAAGGAATTCCTTATCCGTGAGAAACCATATGTGTGCTCAGAATGTGGAAAAGGCTTCAGTCATGAGATATATCTTACTGAACACCAGAGAACCCATACAGGTGAAAAACCATTTCAATGTGGCAAATGTGGAAAAAGCTTCAGTCGGAAGGGAACTCTTAATATGCATGAGCGAACACATACAGGTGAGAAACCATATCATTGCACTGAATGTGGCGAAAGCTTTTGTTACAAGACAACGTATACAGTTCACCAGCGAAAACATACAGGTGAAAACCCCCATCAATGCAGTGAATGTGGGAAAAGTTTCAGTTTGAAGCAAGGTCTTGTTATGCATGAAAGAACACATACAGGCGTGAAGCCTTATCCATGCTCCGAATGTGATAAAAGCTTTCGTGAACAGAAAGCATTTATTTACCACCTGAGAACGCACACGGGTGAAAAACCATATCATTGTAATGAATGTGGGCAGAACTTCAGAGAGAAAGGAAAACTTAACATGCATCAGAGAACACATACAGGAGATAAACCTTATAACTGTGCTGAATGTGGAAAAATCTTCAGGCACAAGGCCAGTCTTAAAATTCACCAGAGAACTCATACAGGTGAAAAGCCGTATCGATGTAGTGAATGTGGGAAATGCTTCAGTACTAAGAGAAGCCTTAATACACATGAAAAAACACATACAGGTGAGAAACCGTATCATTGCACAGAATGTGGGAAAAGCTTCAGTGAGAAAAGAAATCTTAGTGTTCATGAGCGAACACATACTGGTGAGAAACCTTATTGCTGTACTGAATGTGGGAAAAACTTCAGTCGGAAGGATAAACTTCTCATGCATGAGAGAATACATACAGGGGAGAAACCTTATCAGTGCAGTAAGTGTGGGAAAAGTATACGTTTTAAGGTAAATCTTGCTGTACATGAGAGAACACATACGGGTGAGAAACGTCATCAATGCGCTGAATGCCAAAAAAGCTTCAGCAGCAAAGCACATCTCATTATTCACCATAGAATACATACGGGTGAAAAACCTTTTCATTGTGGGCAATGTGGCAAAGATTTCAGAGAGAAGAGAAATTTTACAAGACATGAGAGAACACATACGGGTGAGAAACCTTTTCAATGCACTGAATGTGGGAAAAGATTTGGTCGCAATTGCCATCTTACTTCACACCAAAGAAGACATTCAGGCGATCAAATCAGATGAATGCAGGTTCTGCTGAAAAGAACTGGAAACTGTGTTTCTTATCTTCTTGTTTGGATTGATACTACCTCTAAATCATGACCAATAGATATATTTATTTGTAGGAGCTACATCAAATTATCTGTCCCAAGTAACCAACTTTATTTACGGAAATTTGGAAGCGGTCCTAAGTTAGTTTGATATCAATGGATATTAAAGTCTTTGGTTTCCTGACCTGCAAATATTTATGATTGTGTTAACCGACTTTGATTTTTGGCCAAGATTATGAATTAAATCGACATCACATGAGTCATGGACCTGCCAAAAACAGGATTCTATTTTAAGCTGAATATAATCTATTATATATGTAATGTTAAACTGTACTTTATTACTCAAAATAGGAATCTTGCTGAATGCTTATGACTATCTAACATAAAGTAATTCATTAAAGACACTTCATAACCTCCACTGAACCAATGCACAAACACATGGAAGGTGAAATATGCAGAGGCTTTTGAGGGTCTAACCAAGGACTGAAAAGTTTCTAAACAAACCTACATGTTTATTTTTCTGTAGATAGGTGAACGTACATTAACAAGTGTATTCCCATTTGGAGAGCAATCCCCTGGAATACCGCCAGCCATTCAGTGGAAGATTGGAAAAACAAACGTTTGACATTTGAAACCTAGTCACGCTGAATAAAACGTGCAAATTCCATGAAATCTTATATTGATGCATTTTCAATACAATACCAGTAAGCACTTGCAATGTATAATGCACTGTACTCTCATATAGATGTATTACATGTGATAGCAGGATAAAAGAGCATTAATAATACAACTGCAAAAGTGATTTGTAATACAATTAAGAAAGCAAGATAATATGCCCACTGTTTGTACTGTGAGAGAAATGAAACTTTGTAGAACTGGTATTGTAATTGATGATTTACCACAAAATGTCATTAATTTACTTTACTTCTAATGAAGAAATAAATAAAATGATTGGAAGACCAGTACACACTGATCATCATGAATGGTGCCTCATTACATGCTTGATTAATGCATTAATATATTGGTATATTTATGTATTGGTATATTTCTTTACTTAACATGATATACGAATATTCATTTGGGAATGGTATTTGTTTCGCTCATCAGGTCTTCTTTGTTCAATGTGTTTTTGCTAACTCGAGACAGTCATGGAGTCAACATTCATCCTACATTACATGAATTTACTTCTTTACTTTTGAGAGGAATGCTGCCGTGCTCAGTCTAATCACCCCCTGAAGCATATTGTTAAGTGGTTTTGGTTCCTATTTTGGTTGGCAATATGAATACTTAAAAAAATATTATTGCTGCAAATACAAACTCAGTAATATATTGATTGGCTTATGGTGATAAAGAAATGATATTGATACACATTTATATAATACATTTATCATTCACTGCTGGTGTTCTGCAGCCTCAGTAAGTGTAGCACTCCAACTGGATAACTAAGCACTCCCTTTGTTCTCTTGACACTTAAGCAGTGGCTACGGTCAAACAACCAAGGGGTTGCTCTAGGTGGGTCTTAGGTTTGAAACACATATACAATATGACAGTAAACACACACACACAATAATTTCACAGTGCAGTCACATCTATTGCTTTTAGAAGCCTTATTTACGCACAGAACAGGTTGAGCAGTTAACCTGATAACAGAAATATGCAGAGTCTTCTAGAGCTGACAACTGATCTCAGAAAGGTTGCTACTGCTTAGGAAATTAAAACACATATCTGGTATGTGAACTCTTATGCTAAGAACACTGGTAGGTTATCAGGGCACTTCCTTATTAGTTCAAGAATCTATCTACTAGTAACCCGAGTAATATGCCATATATCTGATTGTCAGTTAGTGTGTGTGTGTGTGTGTGTATATATATATATATATATATATATATATATATATATATATACACATACACACTATCTCCTACTGGCGATAGCAAGTAGGTAGTTATAGTTAGGACCAACTTGTCCCATAGACAAAGCATATTTTGGTTTGCTAATAACTTTGGCGCCATTTGAATCTTCATGAAATGATCAAAACTACTGTACCCATTATTTCATATGCTGCCTGGAAAGTTTCGGGGTGATTCGTCAAGTAGGGGCACAAAAAAGGGGAGGTCCCAATACGCTTTTTCCCCAAGCAATGTCTATGGGGATTTTGTAGTTTGTAGACATGACTACAGCCCGAACTGCTGAACAGAATTACACCAAATTTTGCAGAAAGGTAGATCCTGGTCTACAAAGAGCCCTTCTTGTATTTTTGGGTAAATTTGCTCAGCAGTGTGAGTTTTCAAGGAAAGAAAGATATCTAGAGAATCGGATCCTTCGCTGATCCATCTGTGGATCTGAGCAAAAAGTAGGGCTCTGATTGGCTGGCCGCAACCTGACAGGAGTGTTGCGGCTGCCATTTTCTTTGTCACTTGGCCCGGGGAACGGAATAAATATTGCGACCTCATAGGACACATGAAGGTGTCTCTCAGGGACTCATCATGGGCAAACATTTGCCCAAAATATTTCTTTTGAACCTATCTGCAGATCTCCTGCAGCTGTGACACCCAGTGTAACTTTGCGATGGATCTGCAGATTCAAAGCACAATTAAAAAAAAAAAAAAACACACACACATCAAAGCGTGGGGCTGTGTGCATGTGGGGGGTGCTTCGCCGTAGGGGCGTATGGTAATTATAGATTACATTGTGTTAAAAAAACAATTGGGAGACAGAATATTGATGAAGCGTCTAAAATGGCGCAATTAAACCTACTTTAAGATGGAGGATCGGTGTAGCTAACGGGTGCCCCACTCTTCTTAATGCAATATGGCTTCTGAATGTTTCACAGTGCTAATAAGTCTTGGCACTGTGATTCAGTTGGATTATAGTGCCAAAAACTTCTGTGATTATAATCTGTGTAATGAAAAATTTCCTAGCTAACGTAAAGGAAAGTTTCAATTCTATTAAAGACACAGGCGAGGATTAGGCTTTGTCTCTCTTCACCTTATTATAATTAGATTACTCCAGCAGCCATTTTAAGTTTGTAAAAGATCATCAAAAAAACTAAGTCTCCCAAGAACAAAAGGGAGTGACATCAACATATTCCAACCAATGATAGTACAGTCCGTTATATAACATCCCGTGTAGTCCTTCTAGATTCTTCTTTCTTCCTGCGACGGCTGTCAATCGCCATTTGTGCTGTTCCTGTTTGTTAGAATCTGCCCCTGCAACAAAGGGATACCCATTACTTGCTACCGTAAAGAAATTTAATTTCAAGTATCATAACACAACAAGATTCAAAATTCTAACAACAGTATCAATCAAAACAGATTTTCACTTCATAAATCATTTCATAATACCATCAACTTTTCTCCAATAAAGGGAAAGGGAGAATTTTTCCAAGAATTCTTAGGGAGGGCTAATCCTCGCCTCCGTGTCCTTAATAGATTTGAAGCTTTCCTTTACGTTAGCTAGGAAATTTTTCATTCTATGTCAGGACCCGGAGGCGAGGATTAGGCCAGTTCAAAGCTTATCCACTACCACGCTTGCCAGAGAGGAAACCAGTAATAATGAAAGGTCTTGATGGTGGAGTCATTTGACCAGTCTGCCGCATTGAGGATATCCTCAAGGCGAGCTCCTAGACAGAATGCCTTTGAGGCCATGGCCCCTCTGACTGAGTCGGCTCCAAAACTGGAAGTATAAATCCCTGCTTCTTGCATGACCCACCTGACCCATCTGGCAATCGTAGGAGATAAAACCACTTTGGGAGGTTTGGTGAGTGCAATTTGCAATTGTTTCTTCCCATGAGAGCGGAGTTCTTCAGTCATAACTTCATAAGCCTTAATAGTGAGAACTACACATAATTTAGGATTTCCTCATAAAGCTGGGTAACACACAGATGTAGAATTAGACTTCATTCTGTGAGAAATCTGAAACAAAACCCCTGCCCGGTAAACACTCTACCTGTTATTTCCAGGGCTCGGACATCCGAAACTCTGTGACAGGATAACAGACATCGAAGCAATGCCAATTTTGCCGACCGTTGTTTTCTGGACAGATATTATGAGGCCAAGATTGAAATAAGGACAGGACCTTGTTAACATCACATAAGGATGTGTACTTGGGTTCAGGTGGAACTGAAAGCCTAATTCCTCTTAACAGTTTTCTGGCCAATGGATGTTCCCTGACTGGGTGACCATCCACATGCAAATGACCTGCCGAAATTGCTGCTCTGTAAGTATTGATCGATTGATAAGCGAAACCCTGGGCAGCCAGACTCGCTAGGAAGTTTACCACATGGACAACATCTGCCCCCAAGGGATCAGTTTGGTGTTGATGACACCAACATAACCATTGCAACCAGGCGGAGTTGTATTGTCTGTTTGTATTATCTACCCAGGCCTTAACGGGCAAGGAAGAAGCCTTTGTCGAAAAACCTGCGATTTGCCAACATCGCCTGTAACCCTCCAGGCCATAAGACGAAGAGATCCGGCTAGGACCAGCGGGTGAGGATCGTCTTGTGGATACCGGAGAAGATCTGGAAACTGGGGTAGAGGGATTGGAAAATCCCATGAAATTTCCATCATCACTGGAAACCAGACTTGAGATCTCCAAATTGGGGTTATCACCACTACTTCTGCCTGCGTATCTGTGCGGTCAACCTGGTTATCATGGAGAAGGGGGGAAATGCATACGGTTGTTCCTTGCTCCAATCCTGTAGGAAGGTGTCCAAGGCTGTGGATCTGGCCTCCAGCTGCAATACCTGTTGAGCTGGAAGTCCAGCCGGAACGCAAATAGCTCCATAGAGAAAGGACCCCACCTGTTCTGGATTTGTCGTAAGACCTGTGGATTCAACTTCCACAGGCTGACATCTATCCATGGCGAGAGTGGCAGTCGGCTACCTGATTGGAGCTCCCAGGAAGATGCTCCGCTGATAAGGAGATTTGATTGGTGAGACAATACTCCCAAAGGGTTCAGGCTAGGTCCGACAGTGTCTTTGACCTCGGCCCTCCTAGGTGATTGACGTAGCCTACTGCTGCCACATTGTCCATTTTGAGGAGTACGGAACACTTCACTTTGTTTGGTCCCAACACCGAATCGGGAAGGATCCCGCCATCAACTCCAAGCATTTGATGCGCAGAGAGAAATCCCCACAACGCGCGCCCTATCCGGAACCGCTGGCGTCTGACTCTATTATGAGGTCGGGTTGAGAGCCGAAAATCGCTCTGCCATTCCAGACTTCCATGTGGCTTTACCACCAACCCATCTCTTCTTTCGCTTCGGGCGAGAGAGGAATCATCTGTGAGTAAGACAGACCTTTCCGAAGATGTTAGATTTTCAAACATTGCAGGATCCTGTAGTGGAGAGGACATGGAAAATGTGCTTGGATAGAGGACGAAAGAAGTCTCACTATCCTCGCCAGTTGCCGAAGTGACACGTGGGACTTGGATATTGTCCTCCGCAACTCGTGTCGAATTTTGGACAGTTTTCTCGTTGGTAGACTGAGAGTTGCCTCGATTGCGTTCACCACGAAAACCAAAAATTCCATCGATTGTGATGGGACCAGAGCTGACTTGCTCTAGTTTATTGCAAAGCCTAAAGACTCCAGCAAATCTATTGCCGTCTGTAAATGTTTGGAAAGTCGAGCTGGGCATTGATCCATAAGCAGGATATCGCCGAGATAAAAAATAAGTATCATCCCTCCAACCCGTAAATGTTCGATAACCGACTTCATCAGCTTGGTGAAACACCAAGGAGCTGAGGAGAGACCGTGCAGAAGGGCGGTGAATTAAAAAACGTGGGTCTCCCAGCAGAGCTGTAGGAATCGTCTGTGCGGGGAAAAATGGCCCTGCCAAATAGGCGTCCTTCAGATCTAGGCGGACTATCCAATCGGAGATTTGGAGCAGGTCTCGCAGGATAGAATACCCTCCATTTTGAAATAACGATAGAGTAGCCAAGAGTTGAACTCCTTGAGATTGATGACCGTGCGCTGTCCGCCGTCCCTCTTTTCCACTAGGAAAATGTTGCTGACGAAACCCCAAAGGTGAATTACTGAATGAGCTATTGTCCTTTTCTGCAAAAGACTGTCCACTTCCTAGCCCACCAGCGTTCTCTGTTCGGGTTGAAAAAACAAAGGAGTGGGTGGATGAGATTGGGACGGGGTTCCATAAAACCCAAAGTGTAACACCCATGCATCTGAGGATAGCTTCCTCCAGTTCCACTGAAAAAGGGACAACCGCCCACCGATGGAAATTCCCATAGAATCCTGAATTCTCACCTTGAGTATTGTTGAAGTTGCCTCTTTGGCCGCCTCTGCTCCCCGACGACGGGGGTAGGATTTGGTTTGATAGAAATTCCCAAATTTGCCGGGAACCTGCCAGTGGCCACACAAATTCTCTTGGGCTATCGTCCCCGCCTCCGATGCGGAGAGCTCCCCCAGCTTGGGGTCAATCTTATTGAGGAGTGACAGACGTCTCTCCATGGAGATCGTGCAGTTTGCGTTCCCCAGAAATATTATAGCCCTCTGGGCCCAGTTAGACCATACCTCTGGGGATATGAGGGAGCCGGAGGCCTTGGCGTCCTCTGCTATATCCATGATTTTTGCCAGGGGGCCGGCGACATCCAGGAGCTTATCCTGGCATGAGCTCCAGGAGCGATCAATCCCTTTTATAGGATCGCGTACAAATTTAGCGAGAAAAGTGGCCATTTAGGGATCTATCTCCGGTGTTGTGGCCACTTTCCCCTCCAGGATGGGACGGGGACACTCTCCTTTGAGACAACCCCTCACCTCTTTATCTAGAGGCTTCCTGAGCCGACTGACCATGTAGGCCGCCACTTTGGGAGACGGACACAATTCTACTGATCTAGGGTGCAGGAGGTCATCTGCGCCACCGCCCTGAGGATGGATGCGCCCATGACCTCGCAAAACTGGTCATCTATAGGAAGGTAGGTAACCTCCTCTTATTCCATGTAGTCTCCAGCTTCCTCATATTCCATGAGGATTAAAATTAATTAAGGGAAGATAACCACGTAAACTGAGGGGTTTAGAGTCTTAAAGACCAATTAAATTAGTGCAAGTCTTTAAAGACAGATAACTGCAGGGACTGCCCTCTTATGTTTCTGTGGGGTAAAAGTGCCTGGGGTGTCCCTTTTTTTATGAATAAATGAGTACCCTGCAGGGTGTTTTCCCTTCAGGCACTGGCTCGTGTAATTTAATCACTACGCGAGTGCAGAAACAGCTGACTATATATTTTAGCAGCTCGCGTGTGACCCTGTCAGTTTCAGACTCTTTGGACGCGCAAGCTCTCTACACCTTCCCCCGCGTTTGCCAATTGCAGCCAGAACAGTGTGTCAGCTTCAAAGACAGAAACTGACGTGTTCCAGCAGTAGAGGACGCGCTCTGTGCTTATTCAACAACACGGGCCCCCTGACGGTCGGAAGGCCGCACCGTGTCACGAGCCTCAATAAAAATCAGCTGCGTAGGAGCAAGGGCTCCCATGTCGATAATGACACAAGTATACAACAATTAAGAGCGGCTGCGGAGAGGGAAGCTCCCGCAGCGCTCACATTACCACATAAACAAAACAGAAATAACTTACACTATCTGATTGCTGCTGGAGCAGAGAAGAAAGCGGAATCTAGAAGGACTACACGGGATGTTATATAATGGACTGTACTGTACTTTCATTGGTTGGAATATGTTGATGTCGCTCCCTAGTGTTCATGGGAGATGTAGTTTTTTTTTAATGATCTTTTACAAACTTAAAATGGCTGCTGGAGCATCCTAATTATAATAAAGTGTAGCGAGACAAAGCCTAATCATTCCGGGTCCTTACATTGAATTGAATTAACTGTAATATCAAATTAACCTTTTTTTCTTTTTTGTATACTACTCATACATGCGTAACCTGCCTATACAAATATGGCCGACAGTTTTTCTTCCAAATTTTATGTCCTACATCTATGTCTAGAAAAACAAAAGAAACTGTGTATTTAAATGCTGAGTAATTACATTGTTTATTGTGAGCAAGGCTCAGATGACTTGAAACACATTGATTCTATCTTTTGCTGAATAAATCTTCCAAAAGGAACAGCCGGAGTGCTGAGCTCTTAAACTAGGAAAGAGGCTGAAACATTTAGAAGTGCTCTGGCGTGCGCGTCCTGCAGTGTGCGCCGGCTTCCGTGTTCTTGGAGTTGTGCCTTGAAAGTGGGCGATTTGAGACGCAGTGAACCCGGAATGCGATAACCTCTTTAGAAGACATTATCCACAGGAGGATACAAAATGCGGAGGGACTGAAAACCGCAAGTACCACAATACATCTGGGTAACCCATCTGGGCGTCCACTAGGGGGCGAGCAGTATAAGAACTGGTGATTGATTTGTTGTTTTTTTTGCCCCTCATTTAATGTCTCGGCTTACCTCCGAAGAAGATCAATGCTGATCACAACATGTAAGGACTTTGCCGGAAATTCATTAAAGGGATTGGAATCGCTGTGGAGTGTGGCTGTCTCCTTTTCCCAGGAAGAGGTGTTTGTTGTAATATATATATTAGGAAAGTGCCCTCTTTTTGCATGGTTGCCCCCACTTTTTGCTAAACTGCTGATGTGCTGTGACTGAGTGGGCCCTGGATTCCTGCCAAACAGGTACCCGGGGCCTATGTCCTTTACCTAAACTGCATTGAAAACAAAACACAATTGGCACTCTTTAGCTACTGGTCAGTCCCCTGTAAATGGTACCACAGGTACCAAGGGCACTGTGGCCAGGGAAGGCCTCTAAGGGCTGCTGCACTTATTGTGCCACCCTTAGAGGCCCTGTACCTTTACACACACTGCCTTTGCAGGCTGCGTGTTTTGGTGCAGGTAAAAGTGATGAGTCGACATGGCACACAGCCCTGTGTGCCATGCCTACAGCCCACTGCCCTGGCATAGGTCAGCCACCCCTCTACCTGGGTGCACTATACCAGTGGTGAGGGTACCCCTGTACCCCTACAATGTCTAAGTCAATTGTTAGACATTGTAAGTGAGGTAATGCCATTAATGGTATAAGATGCTGGGAGTTTGTCATTACGAATTTCATAGTACCATAATGGATATATTGAAAACTGGGAAGTTTGGTATCAAACTTCTCAGCACAATAAACCCACACTGAGGGATTTAATGAAAAATGCACACACAGGGCATTTTAGAGTTGCCCCCCTGAAAAACGACCTAACACTAGTGTCTAGGTTGAGTGGCTGCTTGCCAGCTGCCACCACCAGACATGTTTCTGGACCCCTGGGTCAAGGGCCTGTTGCTCTCGGGGTCTGAAACTATGCAAATCCTGGGACGAGGTGCCAAGCCTCCTCCCGCCAGGATTGGCAGGGTCCACGAAGGGGAAGCTTCAAAGGCTTGCTGCCTTTCTGAGTTTCCCCAGGCCTTTTGCTGCTTCCAGCAACTGTCCCCCACCGGTTCTGACCCCCCACTTTGGGCGGAATAATAGGCGGGGAAACCAAGTGAGGAAAAGAGGTGTGCCCACCTTTGCCAACCCCACCCCTCAGGTGGGGGAGGCGAGGTGAACCACAACTCTGTCCCTGCCATCTTCCAGATGGGGTGACCCAGCCAACCAGAGTGAGGCATATGCCCCCTCCCACTGGAAGGTGGCATAATAGGGGGTGCACCCACCCCAAGGAAGGGACCTCTTGGTCCCACCCTTTACCTACCTGTAACACTCCTAAATTTAGTATTTACGGGCCACACCGAACCTTACCTTCAAACGACCAAGAAAAAACGAAGGACTGAAAAGTCCTACTGAAACTAAGAAGAGGAGGACACCCACTGACTTGACCCCAGCCCTTCCGGCCTGTCCGCACCTCAAACCTGCTCCAGCGGAATTCTGGGGTGTCCTGCAAACAGCAACCTCAAGAACCCCGAGGACCTGCCCTGCCTTCCACAGAAAAGACTTTGTCTCCTGTGAGCACCGGATTTGCTCACCAACAGACTCAGATTCCAGCCAAAACCATGAGTCTGCACCTGTCGCCTGAGATTGAGTGGCCCAACACCAAGAGGAGGTCTCCCCGACAATCCTGACCTGAGATCTGGTGATCTCTGACCTGCCTCGAATCTCCAAGCAAAGCCTTCAACCTCTTTCTGGAGGATCCCCGTGACCGAAGCTAGTAAGAAAACCAGATACCTAAAGACACCCCTGCACCCGAAGTCCCACGGTGTTGGCCCAACCAACAGTGTCCCAGCATCCCCAGGCATCCCAACTTACCTCTCCAACCAGTGGTCACCTCCAGAAGATCTTCGTCCCTGAGCCTGCAGTCTTTGTTGAAACTGGCGAATCCATGTTGAAATCAACAGGGCACCGACACCAAACTAGCACCCTGCACTGAGCCGCCCCTGCAGGTGTCCTTTGGGTGCTAAATTGGATCCCCCCCTTTGCCCTGAGCTAAACTCCAGGAGCTTTGCTCCCACAACCTTGTGGTCTGCTCGTGATCGTGTATCCCCCATTGGATACATTGGGCCTCAGCACTCTGCACCCGGCCGCCCTAGTGCCGCTGAGGGTGTTTTGAGAGTGCATCCTTGACCTTTGGGGAACCCTGGTTCTAACCCCAGAATACCGACTCCCACCACGAAGTACTTACCTGTTAACCGATAACTTCATTTCTCTCCATAGGAATACATTGACTGTTTTCCCTATAAAAATGTTCTGTTTTAAGTGTGGAGTTGGTTTTTGTATTGAACTGTAAAAAAAAATGCAAAGAACTAAAATTTGCTTACTTACCTTTTCTCTAGGAAATGTCCCAGTGTGATATCTAGGGGTATCACACTGAGTAGAAAAAGTAATCCAGAAAGTAATCTGCAAAGTAATCCAACAGTAATTTCCACTAGGCTGAACTGTGAGTGTCTGACATTTGCTGATTGAGTGTGTACAACAAATGCTTAACGCTACCCTCTGATAAAGCCTTAGTTCTCACCCACACTACCACAAATAGAGATTAAGTTGCTATCTACTTTTACCTCTGCCTACCTTTTCGGGTTCCACTGGACTCTGTGCACACTATACCTCATTTTGGTATAGTATATACAGAGCCAGCTGCCTATTTATATATTCACTGAAAAAAACAAAGGTTACAGGGGCGCAGGCGCGCAATGCCCATTGGGCTCAAAGGGCTTCAGCCCTCCGTCATGTGTGTCAGCCTAGGTTGCGACAGCTTCCTGGGCACACACACAGTACTTCACATGTCTTTAAAAGACCATTTACTTGTTAACGAGGCTTTGTTGTTTTTCACCTCTTCTTAGAGCCCCTGCATCTCCACTCTGCCAAATGCTGGAAGAATCATCCCCCCAACATTTTTAGTAGCCCCCCCCCCTGAAATTTGGCTCTAGTTGCGCCTCTGCAGGGACGTTATAGGTAGGCTCGGATTTCTCTTGTACAAAACGAGTGAAATTTAGCTGTTATAGTTACCTGAGCTAACTAGAACTCACGCCCCCACAATGCACTGCTTACGATGCATAATAAGCCCCAGGAGGGGGGCCTGTCTGCCCCCTCCTTTATTTCATAATTGCCCCCTAGTACCTGGCCCACCCGGGGGCTGATAATTAACAAAGCGTGGGAGCCTGCTGTTTGTTTTTTTATGTAAGGTTTTGGTGCGATCTGGGGATCCCACCGAAAATTTTAAATAAAGTTTTTTTTGTCCCTGTGGGACCCCCCCCCCCCCCCCCCCACCGAGGTATTTCTACCCTGCCCCCTTTTCTTCTTTTAATGTTTTTTCTGGGACTTGGCTCAAGCCAAGTCCCAGGATGGCTACCAACACTTCCTGGTTTAAAGTGTCCGCAGCCAATCTGATCTCAGCACGAGATTGAAAGGGGGCGTGGTTCCACACCATCCCTAGATATACAAATTTGGATTTCGGTTAATATCTCTAAAACTACTGAACGGATTTACACAATATAACAAAAAGGCACTTCCCTGGACCAATATGTACCTACCTGCCAAAGTTGGTGCAAGTCCGTTCAGCAGTTTGGGCTATAGCCGTGTCGAACGGTGGGAGTTAGACCACTGACTCACTGTCAGTAAGACTGCTCTCCCACCCTCGCAGCTCCACCACTAAGTGAGGCCCTCTGTGAGCCCCTGTAGTGCTGGTGTTCGAGGCCCTCCTCCACCCGCAGGTTACACCTGCGCCTCATCCCTGGTGCTCCAGTGGACCCCTGACCCCTTCTTCTCCTTTCTGCTCCCTTTTCACCCTTCAGCCTCTTGACCCTTCACTCTTTTCTCCTCTTTTTCTCTGCCTTCTGCTCCGTTTCACCCTTTCTTTTTTTCACTTTTTCTCTGTATGTTCACTCTTTCTTGCTCTTTTGGCCTCCTTTTCACCTGTTTTCCTGCCGCTGCTGCCCCCGTGGCCCCCAGCGCAACCAGCCCAATCCAGTTCCCCTCCCTGCCTCCCAGCCATCCAGCCCTCCCCGACCCCTACTTAATGGCGGCCACTGCGCGACCACGCAGCGGACATGCGCAGCGGGTGCGCCAAAGTCAAGCCCGTATGTGCCAGTCTGCGACCAGCGCCAGGAACCCGGGACCTCCGCCCCGCCAACGCTATGACCCAGCAGCACTCCACGCACTCAACCCTGGCTGCAACAACAACTGCAAGCTAGCATCACCAGCAGACACCCACAGACCCTTCAGCTGTCACTGCAGCTGGCACACCTGCAGCACCGCCAAGAACATGGACCCAGCTCAACCCGCCCACAAGAACACAACCGAACCGAAGACCCTGCAATACATCTTACTCAACGCCTGATCCCTCCTCAAACACGCCACCGAAATCTGGGACCTCCTCGACAGCACCACCCTGCATGTAGCGTTCTTCACCGAAACCTGGACTAACACCACCTTGGGACCGGACATTGCCATCCCCCAAGGATACAAGATCTCCAGGAAGGACCGCCCCACCCACCTTGGAGGAGGAATCGCCATCGTCCACAAATCCACCCTCCACCTGAGCACACTTCCCCGACGAGCCCACAGACCTGATGGAACACCTTCACTTCAAGATACTGGCAAGCCCCACCGCCACCCTCCGAGGAACCCTCTTCTACCGACCCCGCGGACCCTTCGCCAACTCCATCATGGACATCATCTCCCCGCAGGCCATCACATCCACCAACTACACCCTGCTGGAAGACCTCAACTGCCACCTCGACAATCAACTGGACCCCAACACCACATCCCTCCTGGACAACCTCCACAACATTGGACTCCGCCAGATCGTGACCGAGCCCACGCACTCAGCAGGACACACTCTTGACCCCCTCTTCACTACAGGAAACTCCATCACCTTCAGCCACAACACCGAACTCCCATGGACTGACCATCGTTGCGTCCACTTCACCTTCAGAACACCCACCATCCACAAACACCAGCACCTGCTCCCACGAATAAACTGGACCAAAATCACTGACGACCTGCTCACCTCCTCACTCATCAATTCCACCCCAACCATCGCGGATAACAACGACCCCAACACCGCAGCCCAAACCCTGCATAGATGGATCTCGGACAGCACCAACACCATAGCCCCCCTCAAGAAAAACAAAAATACCCACACCAAGAAAGCCAGATGGTTTACCCCCAAACTTCGAGAGTCCAGACGCACTTGCCGCCGCCTCGAAAAGGCCTGGAGGAACACCAAATCCACAAAAGCCCACAACAACTTCAGAGCTGTCACCAACGCCCACCACCAACTCATCAGAGAAACGAGGAAAAAAGCGATTGAAGACAGATTCTCCTCCCATGCTCACAACAGCAAAGAACTCTTCAACATCATCAAGGAGTTCACCCAACCCACCAGCGAGTCTTCTGACATCTCCCCTCACAAGACCTCTGTGACAAACTCAGCACCTTTTTCAACCACAAAATCAAGAGCATCTACGACAACTTCAACGAAGACAACCAACACACTGAACCCTCACCAACCACCCCTGACACCTGGAAACCAGTGATGGACAACTGGACAGTCCTCACCACCGAAGACGAACTGAAGACAATGAAGTCAATCCACTCAGGGGCCCCCACGGACCCCTGCCCTCTCCACATCTGCAACAGAGCCGCCGACACCATCGCACCCATGCCCTGCCACACCATCAACCACTCCCTGGTGACCGCCACGTTCCCCGATGACTGGAAACACGCTGAGGTCAACGCCCTCCTTAAGAAACCCTCGGAGGACCCCACCGACCTCAAAAACTACAGACCCTGCTCCAGTTCCCAGCGAAAGTCATCGAGAAAGCCATCAACAGCCAACCCGCCACATTTATCGAAGAGCACAACATCCTCGACTCCTCCCAATCGTGCTTCAGAAAAAAATACAGTAAGGAAACCACCCTCCTCGCCGCAACAGACATGTGCACCCTACTGGACAAAGGATAAACAGTAGCCTTCATCCTCCTCGACCTCTCAGCGGCGCTCGACACAGTCTCTCACTGCACCCTAATACACAGACTCGACTGGATCTGCTCCTTCCTCTCTGGCAGAACGCAGTGGGTCAGACTCCCCCCTTTCCTCTCGGACTCTACACCTACCACCTGCGGTGTCCCCCAGGGCTCCTCCCTCAGCCCGACACTCTTCAACGTCTACATGGCTCCACACGCCCCCATCGTCAGAACCTACGGTCTCAACATTGTGTCATCCGCAGACGACAACCAGCTCATCCTCTCCCTATCCAACGAACCCAACACTGCCAGACACAACTTTCGAGAAGGTATGGAAGCTGTCGCCAAATGGATGAAAAACAGCTGCCTACAACTAAACAACAACAAAACAGAAGTACTCATCATGGGCCCCAACCCTGGCGCCTGGAGTGACACCTGGTAGCCCCCCGCTCTCAGAAACCCGCCAACCCCCAGGGACCACGCACGCAGCCTGGGAATCATCCTAGACTCCGAGCTCAAAATGGACCGCCAGATCAACTCCGTCTCGTCTTCCTGCTTCCACACCCTCCGCCTCCTTCGTAAGACCTTCAAATGGATCCCCCTTGAGCACAGAAAGACCGTCACTTACGCCCTGGTCACCAGCAAACTCGACTACGGCAACGCACTCTATTCCGGAATCAACAAAAACCTCACCCACAAGCTACAGAACATCCAGAACGCCTCCGCAAGTCTGATCCTCAACCTGCCAGAACACTGCCACATCTCCCAGCCCCTGCACACACTACACTGGCTCCCCATCGAGGCTAGAATCATCTTCAAGATACTCACCCACGTACACAAGGCCCTCCAGGACACCAAACCAGTATACCTGAACAGCCGACCCAAATTCCACGCACCCCAAAAGGACCCTACGATCAGCACAGCTCTCCTACGCTGTGGTCCCCCGCACCAGAAAGACCAGATCAGGAGGCCGCTCCTTCTCCTTCCTCGCGGCCAAAGCCTGGAACGTCCTTCTGCTCCACCTCAGACAGACAACATCGCTGAATGGAGGGATACATCGCCCTAACTAAAACTACCTACTGGCGACTGCCACTAGGTAAAATATATATATATCCTACTGGCGGTCGCCAGTAGGTAGTTATAGTTAGGACCTAGATACCATAGGAAAATCGTAACATTCTTTTCCCAATAACTTTGGCGCCGGATGACGAATCTTCAGGAAATTTTTAAAACTGGTGGGACGCTCCGGTCAGCTCCTATCCTGAAAGTTTTTGGGTGATTCGTCAAGCGGGGGTCGAGAAAAAAGGGGGGTCCTAAAACGCGTTTTCTCCATGTTATTTCCCATAGGAAATTGTGGAACAGGCTACAGCCCGAACTGCTGAACGGAATTACACCAAATTTAGCCCTTGGTTCAGAAAGAGACCTTTTTTTCAAATGGTGTAAATCCGTTCAGTAGTTCCTGAGAAATTCAAAAAATAGAGGTCAAAAAATCAATTTCCCATAGGAAACTTTAGACACGGTTATAGCAAAAACAGCTGAATGGAATTACACCAAGTTTGGCATAAAGGTGCTGCTTGGCTCAAAGCAACCTTTTAAAAAATGGTGTAAATCCGTTCAGTAGTTTTTGAGAAATTAAGAAATAAAGATAGTGATATCTATGGCTACGGAGGATCCCCGCACCCTCCCAATCAAGAGCTTCATGCTAATTGGCTGTCAACACTCCAAACCAGGAAGTGTTGGCAGCCATCTTGTGCCTCGGTAGAACCGAGGCACAAGAAAATAGAAAAAGAAACGCGAAAAACAAGAAAAGGGGGCAGGGCAGAAACACCCTGACCCCCTAGGCCTGCTCAGGGGGTCCCACAAGGACCCCCAGGGCCAAAAAAAGCATATTTTTCAAAACAATCTGCGAGATTCGCGCAGCGCGAATTTTGGCTGAAATGTTTTTAAAAAAGGAAGTGAGGGCTCCCGAGCTTCGTTATTATTTAGCCCCCGGGTGGGCCAGGTCCCGGAGACAGAGAACAAAAAGTGTGGGGGGCCGCCAATCCCCCCCCAAGCCCCGGGGACTGCCACCCCGGTGCTTTCATTAATTGATTGCGGGGTACACATGGCACCCCGCAGCCCCGGGGACCGCCACCCCCCAAGGCTTTTAAAAAAAAAAAAAAAACAGTGTGGGGGGCTCGAGCCCCCCCACACGCCCCAGGGACCGCCACCTCCCCGGGGCATTAGTCAAATTTGGGGGTCCGTTACGGACCCCCGAGCTCCGGGCACCACCACCCCACCGGGGCTTTGCGTTCAGTGGGAGGGGGGCCGCGTGGCCCCCCTCCTGGAGCCAGTGATGGCCCTGGGAACCGCCAGGGCCGGCTCTTGCAGTGTCCCTGGGTGCCCACCCCCGGGACACTGCTGTTTGCAATGACAGGGCGGGAGCCTCACGGATCCCACCCTGTCATTGCAAACTGCATAGCTTCATTGAAGCGAGAGCAGGGAAAACTGCTCTCGCTTTAATGAAGCAAAGCAGATTGCTTTTCCACACGGGGAGCTGCATATTAGCAGCTCCCCATGTGAAAAAGCAATGCTGGCTCCTGCAGGACGCGGGAAGCCGGCAGAGACCGTGGGGGCATTGGGGCTCCCCCCACAGTCCCCAACGAGGTGGCCAGGCCCCGGGGGATGGGGTTCCCGGGGCCGAAGTGGCCTGAGGAGGGGGGCCATGCAGCCCCCGTCCATAAAAATATAACAGAAATTGGCCATGCCCCAGGGGATGGGGTCTCTGGGGCCCGAATTGGCCACGGGAAGGGGGCCCTCTTCCCGTTAATAATTTTTTTTTATTTGAGGGTCAGGTCCTGGGGATAGGGTCCCCAGGGCCCCAAACAAGTAAAATGAAAGGGGGCCACACAGCCCCCCTTTCAATTATTATTTTTTTTTTAAATAAGACATGCGATGGTGCCTAGGCCCCACCCCCTCACAAAAACGCTCTGCAAACGCGCCCTGTGGCGCGTTCTAAATTGGGGAATTAATTCCCCTTCAATACTGGGGGTCCCTGGGGGCCAACTAGCCCACCAGGTACCTCCAGTAAGCACCACAGGGCTGCGTTGCAGAGATGTGGTCCAGAACACGCCCCTTGTTACACCTCTTTGCAACGCAGCCCTGTGGCTCTTACTGGAGATACTTTATGGGCTAGTTGGACCCCGGGGACCCTCAGGATTCAAGGGGACTTAATCCCTCAACTTAAAACGTGCCATGGGCGCGTTTGCACAGTGGTGAAGGTAGGGGGCGGGCCTGAGGTGACATGTGTGCAAACACGCTCTGTGGCACGTTTTAAGTTGGGGGAATTAATTCCTCTTCAATCCTGAGGGTCCCTGGGGGCCAACTAGCCCACTGTCACTGACCATGTCATGAGTGATGTAATATGTGAAGTCATCAGCAGTGCATTGCGGGGGCGCAAGTTATAGTTAGCTGAACTAACTATAACGGGGGAATTTCACTGGTTTTGTTCGAGTGAGATGTCCTGCTAACTATAACTTTCTCTAAAACCTATGGTTTTTTCAGTGAATTTCTAAGGTTTTTATAAAGGCTAATTTCTAGCTATAACGTGCCTGAAACCTTTGGTTTTTTCAGTGATATATATATATATACACACATTTACACGCTATAGATACATCTGCTACTGTAGCCGCAGGTTCCAAATACATTGACTGCCAACATTTGGCTTTGCCAGTATTTGTTTTTTGTAAAACTGTAAACAACAACTATTTTTGTATGCAAATGCACATTGTGCTAGAGCAGAATACCCTCACTCACCCTCACCCACATAGAGTGAAGCCAGTCACTGAATTGATCTGACCCGTAACCCCATCCTGTATTGGTTGGAAGGAAAAGATAAATGAAGCTGACAGACCAATGGATGAAGAGAGATGGATGAAAGCAACTTTAAATGTGTGTGTATGGTAACCCCAGACCTAAAAGTGTCCCTCAGTGAGTATGAGCCAGTATCATTACTGAATAATGAACTACAAGTAAAACCACATCAAACTCTCACTTCTTTTTGTATGGTTCTTGTTAGTCATTTCCAGGACATCCGATTGCAGGGAACTCCAGCATTATGGCTGCATCCCCTCTCAATCTGGGAGATATCAAAGAAGATCAAGAGTCAAAGTTAGGGAAACAAATTTATAGAACCAGGAGTAAGGAGAGTGTGTGCGAGAGATGGGTAAGCTAAACCATCGAAATGTGGAGAAAGTCAGATTTTAGCCAAAATACTCTGTTATTGTTGAGCTGGGGATGGGGGGGACCCTTCAGGTGTCATGGGTGTGACAGCAGCCATACCACAGCTACAGGCAGTCTACAACAAAGAGGATCATATCTGGGTCCGATGCAGTTAGTAATAGTTTTCCATTCTGTCGAGTCTCATGGAAACAATGTGTTTGAGGCATGTGTGCTGTAGATGAACATGCTTTGTATACTCCTGCCATATAGTATTGGGTTTGGATGTTTGCAAGTTGTTTTTCTTTGAAGAAGTCTTTCCTAGTCACGAGATAAGGTGACTCCTCCTTTCGGTGATGGTGCGCATGGGCATCGACTCCATTGTTAGATTGTTTTTTTTACACCATCGGGTTTAGTCGTGTATTGCTGCACTCCGGTTCTATACCATTCTTCAGGTTTCCTCGACGAGCAATCCTCTCTACCCTTGGTGGTATTGTTTACATATGCGCTCCCACTTCACTGCGTATCGTTTCGACAACGGAATCGACTTTTCGATTGGAAAGCTTTGTGGATGGCCTTCGGGCCTAACAGCACCGGGTCAGCTCTCTGTCGATGGATCGGACTCCGCTTAAATTCTGTCCTTGGTGCCATGCGAAGTATCCACGCACCGGCTCACAAGAAGTGTGCAACTTGTGCTTGTCTCCCGAGCACAAAGAAGAAACCAGCAACAGTTGCAGATCGTTCCGATCAAAGAAAACTCTTCGCCATCGCCTGGCTCAACGTCGAGAGATGCAGCATCAAAGCATCGAAGATACGCCTGATATCTTCGGCCAAGAGGACATGGATGCATCAACAGCAGAGGAGGAAGCATTCTCTGAACAAGACTCGGAATCGGAGCGCAAAATAGACCTCAACGTCGAAGAACTGCCACAGGGACAAGGTGACGTGAGTACAGAAGACTCCTTGCCCCCACAAACTCCAAAAAAACACAAGGCTTCGGCACCACCTCTCCCTCCTGGCCAAGGTCAGCAACGAGATGACGTTTCCGATGCCTTTCCTCCGGGGCCATGTCCAAAAGAGACCAGGCAAGCCTTTTGACTCGGTACCAAGTCATCAAAAGTCCTCCTCGGAATTGAAGCCCTCCAGTTCCAAACATAAGCCGAAATCCTCCGTGTTGAAAACCAAGCAACCTTCAGAGCTGAAACCTTCCGCGCTGAAAGGCCAGTTTCCTCCGGCACCAAAGACACCGGCACCAAAGATTTCGGTGCTGAAACCGAAAGAGACCCCTTTGGATCCAAAAGGGGACATTATTCCATTAACACCAGATTCTAAGCAACAAAAGCTATAAACCCAGAGGCTGGCCATATTCATACAAGGCTCCCTCACAAACGCAAGCTTCAGGATGAGGACACTTTCGACAAGATCCCTTTAGAGAAAACAATCTGTGGCTACAAGTCCTTTTCATCTAGCATCACCACTCCCTCCTTCTCCACCTGAGAATCCCTTGCAAATTACACCTCAGGATTCCCCACAATCTCACCATGAGGATGACGATGTTTATGATGGAGGGATACATCCCCCAACAGATCCATGGACAGATTATACAATTCATCCCCAGGTGATAATGTTCCAGACCTTTACCCAGCCAAACCATCTACTCCAGACGACAATGCATCCCATCAAGAACTCATTGCCAGGGCTGCACAATATAATGGGGTGGCAAAAAATATAAGACCTTCCCTAGGGACCCTATATTGATCAAGGGCCAGTTGCCATTAGATTCCGTAGTAGTGTCTAATGCTCGTAAGTGGACGAATTCTCAGACATCAGGAGATGCTCCTCCCCCACATAAAGAGTCCAAGTTAATTGATGCTTCTGGCAAGCACATAGCTGCTCAAGCTGCGCATCAATTGCGAATATGCAGGGGCTTTTAGCCATATACAACAGGGCAGACTGGGATGAGATGGAGCAATTGCTTCAATATCTCACATATGAGCATAATGTTAATGCACAATACTTAGTAAATGAAGGTAAACTCATTTCTAATTACTCTGTACGATGTGCTCTAGATGCTGCAGACACCTCTGCTAGAGAGGTTAATACCAGCATCGTGCTCAGGAGATACACTTGGTTAAGGTTATCAGGGTTTAAGCCAGAGGTCCAACAATCAATCCTTAACACACCTTTTGATAAACGTAGATCAAGTGTTAGAGAAAATGAGGTGGTCAAATCAATGGGAGCACTCCAGTTTCCATCTAACAGAGGCTCCTTTCATCGTTCCTTTTACAAAGGAGTGTCCAAAACCCCGTCCCTAGATCAAAATACCTCTACTTCCAAAGGTAACAATCAGTCCTCTCCCTCCAGAGTATCTTTTCGAGGAAGTTATAGAGGCAACAACTTCAAGTGTAGGGGTAAGGGCAACACACCCCATAACTCCCCTTCCCCCAACAAACAGTGACTTACCCACGCTTTCCCCCGATTACGCCACACCTGTCGGGGGGAGACTTCAACAATTTGTCCCCATTTGGCAGTCTATAACAACAGACAAATGGGTGATTGGAGTTATCCAACATGGTTATTGCCTGGAGCTTACCAGCAATCCCCCAAACATTCCACCTCGGTCTCACAAGTTGTCTCCACAACACATACACTTACTAGAACAAGAGGTCCAGTCTCTCTTACTAGAAAGGACAATAGAGCTGGTTCCAATACAGTACCAGGGCACGGGGGTTTACTCTCTGTATTTTCTCATTCCCAAAAACTACGGTTCCCTAAGACCTATTCTGAATCTCAGAGAGTTAAACCGTTATATACTGTCAGAACACTTTCACATGGTGACGCTTCAACAGGTACCCCCACTTTTACAAAGAGCATACTTTATGTCTACTCTAGATTTAAAAGATGTATATTTTCATGTTCCAATTCATCCGGCTCATTGCAAATTCCTCAGATTTGTGATGGCAGGCAAGCATTACCAATTCAAGGTGCTTCCCTTCAGAGTGACTACAGCGCCCAGAGTTTTTACCAAATGTCTAGCGGTAGTCACAGCGCATCTCGGAAGGCAGCAGATTCACGTCTTCCCCTATTTGTACGACTGGCTTATCAAAGCAAGCACTTACCAGAATTATCTATAGCACACACAGATCACAATAGATCTACTTCATCAACTAGGCTTCACCATCAATGCACAAAAATCTTACCTGTATCCATCTCAGATGCAGTGTTATCTAGGAGCCAGTCTAGACAGTCAAGGCTCTAGCCTCTCCCAATATATCCTGAATACACAACATTCAGGCTATAATTCTACAGTTTCAACCTAACGAACCTTTACCAGCCAGGGTGTTCATGCAACTGCTGGGAATGATGGTGTCTTGCATCGCAATTGTACCCCATGCAAGGCTTCATATGTGCCCCCTACAAGAGTGCTTAGCACGTCAATGGAATCAATCACAGGGTCTATTAACCGATCTAGTGTTGGTAGACAGCTGTACCCATCGCTCTCTGCAGTGGTGAAACCCACAAAACTTATCAGCAGGCCGGCCTTTCATCAACCATATTCCACAGATCGTGCTCACAGCAGGCGCATCTCTAACAGTTTGGGGGGCTCATTTAAAAGATTACACAATACAAGGCCAGTGGAGCAACACGCACAGAACTCTCCACATCAACTATCTAGAGCTTTTAGCAGTTTTTCTAGCACTCAAAGCTTTTCAAAATCACCTCATAGCTAAAACTGTCCTAGTCAGAACGGACAACATGACAGCAATGTATTATGTGAAGAAGCGGAGGGACACTCTCTCCAACTGTCAACACTCGCTCAAGCCATTTTTAATTGGGCAATACATCTCAAGATGTATCTTCCGGCAGAACATCTCCCAAGAGTAAACAATCAAATTGCCGATCTCCTCAGCAGAAGAAGGCAGCACATTCACGAGTGGGAACTTCTTCCCCAGGTTCTCCTTCTGTATTTTCAACAATGGGGATTTTCACAAATAGACCTATTCGCCACAGCTGAAAACACTAAATATCAGGGATATATGCTTATTCTTTTCCTCCTCTCCCGCTCATTCCCTGTGTGGTTCGGAAACTCTGGCAAATATCCCTCACACTGATTCTAGTAGCTCCCTCATGGGCCCGTCCACCACGGCACACCACCCCGTTGGAGCTGTCTATAGTTCCACATCAAAAACTGCACCTTACCTCCATTCTCCTCACATAAAACCATGGAGAAGTCAGACATCCAAATACTAAAGAACTGAATTTAGCGATCTGGCTCTTGAAGTCATATAGTTTTGTTATTTAAATTTACCACCAGACTGAATGAATATCTCAAAAAGGCCTACCAACAGAGCTTGATGTGCAGCAAAATGGAAAAGATTTGTTGTATACTTCAGTAAAAACAAAATCAATCCTTTTAGATCATGAGTATTCACAAACCTTCTCTCAAGGGCCACATTTATAGTGTGGTTTGTGGCCAAGGTCCACACCGGTGGACGCGGGGTCAGTGGGGAGCGGGGCTATAGTAAAAGAAAAAAAACTGTTACCATGAGGTTGAACACAGGCCCATGAAGCGGACACATTAGTCCACTGAGCCACCAGACCCGACATACATACATCTATGTATCTCTATCCCTCTATCTATCTCTAGCTCTATCCCTCTTTATCTCTGTCTCTATCTATCTCTATCTATCTCTGTCTCTATTTATCTCAATATCTATCTCTATCTGTCTCTGTCTCTATACCTGTCTCTGTCTATCTATCTCTGTGTATGTATGTCTGTCTGTCTCCCTCTCACTGTCTGTCACTCTGTCTGTCTCGCTGTGTCTCTCTCTGTCTGTCTCTAACTCTATCTCTCTCTGTCTTTCTCTCTCTCCTGGTGCAATTGTCCAAATTCTGAATGTGCTTACATCTAGCAACACAAAACAGGAAGCTTCCCAAAAGGCCCTTTTAAAGTCAGCTGTGAAAGCGCTTATAGCTAACTTTTAAAGGGCCTTTTGGGGAGCTTTCTGACGGTTCCGTTTATGACATCACAGAGGCCGGTAGTAAACACAGAAGATGGCCGCAGGAGTATGCGTAGTGAATACGTATTTAATAGGTAGTCACTACCCATGCTCCTGCGGTCATCTTCTGTGTTTACTGCAGGCCTCACTTGAAACATAGAAACTGCAAGGCAAGGTCCGCGGGCCGCCAATGAAGGCCTGCCGGACCGCTGGCAGCCTGTGGTCCGTACTATGATTACCACGGCTTTAGATGCCTCTATACAAAACATTATCTGTTACCTGTTACATTTACAGCGAACGGACTGGCTTATACATCTTTTCGGTTGCACCTTGCAGCAGTAGTTACAAAATAGGCAACATCTGTCAATATTCAGAGTTCCAGTAATTAAAGCTTTCATGGAAGGCTTACAAAGAGTAATACCACTAAGGATTCCTCCTGCCTGCTGTGAAATCTCAACATTGTTCTCACAAGGCTCATGGGTCCACCTTTTGAACCATTGCACAAGTGCCCTTTGCAAGTTCTCTCATGGAAGGTTGCTTTCCTCATTGCGATTACATCACTGGGGAGAGTTGGTGAACAACAGGCATTAACTTTAGAAGAATCCTTCTTTCAGCTACACAAAGACAGGATAGTTCTCCGCACAACCCTAAATTCCTTCCAAAAGTAGTTTCTGCTTTTCATATAAACCAATCGGTTGAATTACCAGTTTTCTTTCCTCAACCTGATTCGGTAGCATAACACGCTCTTCACTCGCTTAACGGTAAAAGAGCTTTACTGTACTACATAGATAGGACAAAAGACTTTCGCAAAACAACTGTTAGTTGCATTTGCTCCACCTCACAAAGGCAATCCTATCTAAATCGGGTATTGCCAGATGGATTATTAAATGCATTCAAACATGCCATGCTTAAGCTAAAAGAACTTTAACGATACCCCCTAGAGCGCATTCCACTAGTAAGATCGGGGCTTCTGTGGCCTTGTTAGCTAACATTCCGCTAGCTGACATCTGTAAGGCAGCTACATGGTCTACACCACACACATTTACCAAACACTATTGTGTAGATGTGTTAGCACGTCAATGGGCTAATGTAGGCCAAGCAGTACTCAAAACACTGTTTCAAACAACTGCAACATCTACAAATTAGCCACCACTTTGGGAGTATACTGCTTTTTAGTCTATGGAAAGCATGTGTATCTACAGCACACATGCCTCGAACGGATAATGATACTTTCCCAGTAAGCATCTGTTCTTGGCATGTAGAGCTGTAGATTCACATGCGCCCACCCCCTACCCCAGGTACCTGTAGTTGTTGCAGTTCTTCATTATACATTTATACGCATGGACATCTATGTTCAACACTTACTTACTCCATTCTCACCGTCTTGTGGGAAAACAATCTAACAATGGAGTCGGTGCCCATGCGCACTATCACCAAAAGAGGAGTCTCCTTACCTCGTGACTGGAAACACTTCTTCGTAGAATAAGAACTTGCAAACATCAGGACCCAACACTGGATGGCAGGAGCATACAAAGCTGTAAATCTACAGCTCTACATGCCAAGAACAGATGCTTACTGGGTAAGTAACATTATCCTAACCGCACAAGGCATTTCTACTGACAAGATTTTCTCATATTTCAGCCAATGTACTTGTTCCTGAAGCTAGACTCCAGTAGCCCACGGGAATCCGCCGCATTCCAGAAGAGCCATCCCTTGACATCTTTTACCACACCTATTTGCGATGGATGCAGTAATCTTGTTTGAGCAGCACAAACTTCCCCTTCCATTGTCCTTTTGCTGGGGAGGTACATAGACAAACCAGACTTCCTTTTTTTTTGTAACAAAATTTTATTGATTTTTATTTTTCTTTGCAGAAAATAGCAAGACTGTGTGTTGTACATTATATGACAGTCCAGGTAACATATTCTAACAGTTCTCATGCTACACCTTACAAAAGTCCAACGTCTTATGTTATATGTAACATTATTAACTTCTACTTGCACGATGATTTAACCTTTACTAAGCCAATTTGAGGATAGTGTGGTAGCATATCACCACTCGCCTATAACAGTACAGGACTTTGCGCACTCTTATATTACTGTCTTACCTGGACAAAGTATACTTAAAAAAAACACACAAGTGTAGTACACCCACCTCACCCGCTGACTGCATATGTACATACACCAAAAAAGAATAATTCTCTCCAGAGTCGCTCGCCAGCACTGGCGCAATCATTTTTTGCATTTTCATCCCTCTGATACAGATACCCAGGGTCAGGCCATTCTAATCTATAGGTGTAGTCGCCACCTTAGGTATTACTGAGATTAGTGTCCAAAGGTCTACATGCCTCCAACATGATGTCCCAGTCCATTGCAATCGGGGTCTTGCACAATCCCCTGGCCTCTTCCAACCTCAATGCAGCGCTCTCTGCAACACCCCACCACGTCAGTTCACTGTGTCATGCATGGTGATCGCTCGCATCGCCAAGAGGAGCGCCAAGTTTTCAAATCTATATCGCACTTTATACTTAGAAGTTCCTTTCCGTAATCTAAGGATACAGCTCCCCACCATATTTATTTATTTGCGGTTTTTATAGAGCGCGACACTCATCCCATGGGATATCACGGCGCTTTATACCAAAATAAGGACTGCTGATGGCGTATGCTGAGATGTTTAAGGATTGGGGAAGAGGTGGGTTTTCAACTTTCTACGAAACTGGAGATAATTTGTAGTATGTCTTAGGTCAGTGGGGAGCTCATTACACCTTTTTGCTGCTAGGTAAGAGAAGGATCGGCCGCCTGTTCTAACTTTGTAGATGCGTTTGATTTTAGCCAAAGCTGATTGACATGAGCGTAGGTTCCTATTGGGCACATAAAATTCAATTTTCCCTTGCAGAATTGTGGGGCCAGTCTTGTGTAAAGCCCTATGGGCATGGCTAAGCAATTTGAAGGCAACCCTCTGACGCATCGAGAGTCAGTGAAGTTTCTTTAAGCATTCTGATGCCGAGTCTCGTTTACCTTTGTTGCAGATGAGTTTGGCCGCCAGATTTTGCAAAACCTGTAAGCGGGAGAATAAATGTTTGTTCATCCCTACAAACAGCGCATTGCCATAGTCCAGGCGACTGACCAATAGGGCCTGTGTGACTGAGCGTCTGCAATCTAGGGGTATCCAGGGAAATATCCTGGCGAGAAGTTTTAGTATGGCAAAGCCCTTGCCAAAAAGGGATCGGACGTGATCCTTCATGGACAAGGCATCGTCCATGATGATTCCCAGGTTCCTGGCATGTTGTTTTGGAGTGGGGGCCAATCCCAGTGAAGGTGGCCACCATGTGGCATCCCACATACGTTTGGCACCACCGAACAGAAGAATCTCCGATTTACCTGCATTCAACTTTAGGCAGTGATCATGCATCCATTGTGCCATTTCGGAAAGGCAGTCATGTAGCTTGGTTTTGGTTACATCTGGCCCTTCGTCCATGGCCACCATCAGCTGCGTGTCGTCCGCATAGGAGCAGATGCCAATGCCCCACTTCCTTCCGATGTCAGCAAGAGATGAAATATAGACATTGAAAAGAGTGGGGCTCAGTGAGGCGCCCTGAGGGACCCCGCAGCCGATGGGGTTGGGCCTTGAATGGAACTGACCCATATGTACTGCCTGGGTACGGTTGCTCAGGAAAGAGTGTAGCCAGTTCAATGCCGTGGATTTAACTCCCTTGCTCTGAAGTATGTTCATCAGACACTCGTGGGATACCGTGTCAAATGCCGCTGACAGGTCAAGCAGTATCAGCGCCACCGCTCCACCTTGATCGGTGGAGGATCTGATACTGTCCGACACTGCAAGCAACGTTGCCTCGGTGCTGTTATTGGCTCTAAAGCCAGTCTGGGAGGGATCCAGAAGGGAGTTACTTTCTAGGTACCTAGTCAGCTGTGCATTGACCAATTTCTCCAAAGCTTTAGAGAGGTAAGGAAGCTGGGAAATCGGTCTGTAGTTCTCTGGATTAAGAATGTCGGATCCCGCTGTTTTCAGAAGGGGGGTCACAGAGGCGTGCTTCCAGGCATCAGGGAAGGTGGCAGTGATTAACGATTTATTGAAAAGTTGAGTGATCAGGGGGCAGAGCGTAGGCACAATTTCTGAAAACACGAAGTGGGGACAGGGGTCCAAAGGGGATCCAGATTTAACTGTGTTTAGAACTGCTAGAACCTCATCTGCAGAGAGTGGTTCAAAGCTGGTTAAGCGGGGTGCATTTCCTGAGTCTGGTGGGGCTGTGGGTATTTCTGGTAATATCGCAATCTTAGATGGGTTATCTGAGTTGCTGTGGGTATGTTGGGGGGTTAAAGTAGAGTATATTTTCTTGATCTTTTCAGAAAAGAAGATACTGATACGCTCACAAGCCTCGGTCGAGGGGGTGAGTGTTTGTGAAGTGCTGGATGGTTTGCTAAGCTCCTTCACTATCCTAAACAGTTCTTTCGCTGAGTTACTGTTTTCTTGAATACGCTGAGTAAAGTAATCCTTTTTTGCATTTTTGATGGCAAGAATATACTGCTTTCGTTTATGGACATAGGTTAGTCTTGTTTCGCTGTCTGTGGACTGTCTCCATAGATGTTCAGTTTTTTGGCATTCCTTTTTAAGATTTTTTAGATGGGGGGTATACCATTTCTCTGTTATAGATTTTTTTCTGGATTCCCGCACCGGAGCTAGTTTATTTAATGTTTGCAATATTCCAGCATCTAGTAGGGCAACATCATTACAGACAGAGGAGTCCTCCGATAGTTTGATAATAGCCTCTTGAAAGTGTTTCTTAAAATTGGATTCGTTGATTAGCCTCCAAGCTCGTTTGGAGATCTGAGGGGCTACCTTGGATTTCGAAGGTTTACTGGGAAGGTCAAATGAGAAGGAAATAAGGGAGTGGTCTGACCAGGATAGGGGGTGGACCTCTCTTATGCTGGTGGATTCGATATTAGTAAATAGTAAGTCTAGTGTGTGGCCAGCTGTATGAGTGGGGCCCACTACCCACTGCTTAAGATTGAGAATTCCCATGTCCTATTCAAGCTGGGAGGCTCCCGGGGCATCCATTTTCTCGTAGTGAATGTTAAAATCGCCAACAATTAGATAATTTTTGTGTTTCAGACAAAGTGGCAGAAGTTGATTCAATAATTTGGCGCCGAGACTGGCTTGTTGTCCAGGGGGGTTGTATATAACTGCACCAGCTAGGATGGTAAGGCCCTCGTAGAGTACTTTAAAAGGTAAGGTCTGATGTTCGATGTGGGCAGTTGTAGGTTCCACAAAGCATGTTAGTTGTTCCCTGAATATCACAGCAACCCCCCCTCCTCTTTTACCAGGTCTGTCTTGCGTAATGATTTTGTAATTAGAGGGGAGGGCGTTTGCTAAGTCTGGAGCATTGGTCTCGGATAGCCAGGTTTCGGCAATGAAAACTAGGTCCGGGGTCTTAGATATAAGTAGATCCCAGATGTCCAGGGCGTGTCTAGGTAAGGATCTAGCGTTAAAATATAGACAGTTCAGAGTCAGGTGATTTTTTGCATGGGTTGTGTGGTTTCCTGATGGGGTTTGACCCATGCTGGACCAGCGACAAGCGAGGCAGGAGATTGGTCCATAGGATAATCCTGGCCCAGTTTGGGTACATAGATGTGTTTTTATACCCTTATTATCATTATGAAAGGCTAGCAATTCATTGCGAGAGTAGCGGGTGGGTGTGGACGAGTTTTGAGTCGAACCAGCAGGGGGTATAGCCCCTAGTCCCGGCCGGTCGTGGACGGGCGCAGACGGGCTCAGACGGGCTTACCTTTGGCGCGTCCAGCCCAGGCACATGTTTTGTAAGGGAAAGGAGGGGGCGTGGCCTCAGGGCAGTGGGCGTGGCCTCACTGTCCTCGTAATTGGCGGCAAGAGAATGGTTACACCCGCAGCAGCGTTTAGATCGGCTGTGCGGCGTGAACGGCGACTCGAATTCAGGGGGGAGTGCTCAGGGCAGAATGACACACAGGTAAAGAACAATTTTGTAGCAGATTGGTTCTTTAAAAATAGCAAGCAATACTCCCGGCTTCCGCCTCAGGAGCTGTCTTTTTGGTAATAGCGCGTTTGGGGTTTGGCGCGACTTAAATACCAAGTAGAGGGGGCGTGGCCTCAGGGCGGTGGGCGTGGCCTCACTGTCCTCGTAATTGGCGGCAAGAGAATGGTTACACCCGCAGCAGCGTTTAGATCGGCTGTGCGGCGTGAACGGCGACTCGAATTCAGTGGGGGGGGGTCAGGGAAGATTGACACACAGGTAAAAAACTATTTTGTAGCAGATTGATTCTTTAAAAATAGCGAGCAATACTCCCGGCTTCCGCCTCAGGAGCTGTCTTTTTGGTAATAGCGCGTTTGGGGTTTGGCGCAACTTAAATACCAAGTAGAGGGGGCGTGGCCTCAGGGCGGTGGGCGTGGCCTCACTGTCCTCGTAATTGGCGGCAAGAGAATGGTTACACCCGCAGCAGCGTTTAGATCGGCTGTGCGGCGTGAACGGCGACTCGAATTCAGGGGGGAGTGCTCAGGGCAGCGTGACACACAGGTAAAGAACAATTTTGTAGCAGATTGATTCTTTAAAAATAGCGAGCAATACTCCCGGCTTCCGCCTCAGGAGCTGTCTTTTTGGTAATAGCGCGTTTAGGGTTTGGTGCGACTTGAATACCAAGTAGAGGGGGCGTTGGCCTCAGGGCGGTGGGCGTGGCCTCACTGTCCTCGTAATTGGCGGCAAGAGAATGGTTACACCCGCAGCAGTGTTTAGATCGGCTGTGTGAAGTACTGGGTATTTTAAGCCCAGCGGTGCAGGGGAACACACCCTATGACTTCTGGGTTCTTCCTGTTTCAGACCTACAGAAACACAGAGTCTTCTGGGTGAAGTCAAAGATCAGTTTATTGGCTGCAGACCAATTACAGGCGTCCTAGAAGTACAACAGCGTGTATGTTCTCAGGAGACTGCTGAAAATCACAGAAACGAGCTTCTTCTTAAATACAGAATTTCCTGCCTCAAGCATACATTCCTTAGTTTTATGGCATGGTCATATAAAGTATACATTACAAACGGAAAAGCAGAATCATGATGACCATCCCACATTCCAGTTAAGCCAGCCCGTAATTATTTACACAGCAAAGCTCAGATCCCACATCAGATATCGATAGGCCCCAATAAACATGAGCATCTCCTGTTTTGGGAAACAAGCCATAAAGCAGGAACAGTCAGATGTGAAAGAGATTTGCTGGAGGCTTGTGTAGGATGAAAAGACTTTATGGTGTGTCAAGCCCTGATGCTAATCACAGATGGCCAGAGGACGGGGAACTCGTGAGACCAGTTTGACCCGGGGCAGCGGAGCCAAGCTGCCCAGGTCACAGAAAAGTCAAGGAAAGGCACATGTGCTCTAAAAGGCCCGTATTCGCTTCATGCTATATAGCCTATGTGAGGGCAACCATAAGATGGCCACTGATACAAAATGGAACCCACGTAGTGATGTGAAATAACGAATACACAGTGCATCCACAACTAAAACGTTACAAAAAGCACTTGTACATACCGCATTAACCATTCGCGGTTCACTATTACCGAGATAGACAGGGGTAGGGCCTTGCCTCCTACGCGGTCCCAAATTCTAAAGTACGACAGACCCTCCTTTTGCCCTTACATAGGCAATAACTATACTCATTTCAATCCGAGTCTAGGTCAATATTCACGAAGTCATGGAGATGTTGCTGTAGCATCATCCTATTACTTAGCTCGTCCCTCGATACAGGTTTCCTTACACATACTGTAGCACAAAGGCCACATATCGCAGGAGCACACTGTATGCACAGACAGAACAGGAAAAGGATGGCTAAGACCATTCCAATGACCATCAGAACTTTCCAACCCCAGGCAGATATCAGTTCCCAGAACCACCCCATCAGTGACCAATCTCCTTTATCCACGTGTATGGACTCAGATATTTTATGCAGTTTGGAGATGGCTTGATAAACTGTTGGAGCGTTATCTGGTATGAAAATACAACAACTGGATTGGATAACCTTACATACCCCACCTCGGTCTGCAAGTATGACGTCTAGAACCATGCGGTTCTGCAAAGTCATGAGGCGATCCGCTTGGAGCTCAGCTGTCAAATTACCAAGGGCACCAGTCGTAACATTAACAGTGGATTCAACCACACGAGTCAGCTGTCTCAGGTTCCTACTATTAACCATAGGTCCCCAAAACGGCAGGAAACCCAAAAAGAAATCTCCCGCTTCCTGACCGGCAGTATCCTCCTTACTAATCACGCCTCTCACAACTCTGGTCTTGTGATAGTCCGAGGCGGCAGTAAATGTTGGCAGTAGCAAATTTGCAATATAACATGTGCCCGAGAAGTCAGGGGGCAACCATGTATATGCTCGGTCATTGCAGATGAAATATGTACCCTTGGCAGCCAAAAAACGCAGGGGAAAACTGTGACGGAAAAGTGTACGTTTCAGTACAGTCACTTCTTCCCAGTTGAGCCCTAGGATTCTGACCATTACCTTGCAAACAGAACCGACCTATGTGGGGTACGACCCAGATTGGGGATGAGATTTTCCGCTGTCTTTCACCTAGACTAATACTATACCCCGTCGCGTTCCACCCTACATAAGCTCTCAACTCTTCTTTGGGAATGGATGAGTATGCATCGATATCTCTGCTCATATCGGCAACTCCTTTCATTAAAGCTTTATTATTGGTGCTAGGTCTGATGGAACGCGGTTGTCGCGGGAGTAGACATCTAGTGCATAGAGAAACATGGTCTGGAATGCCCATGACGATCCATTGTAACTATACGGCAGCACTAGATAAGGAATACCCTTATTAATGGTATGTGGCATTAAACCACACACCCAACAATTGCTCGTATTCATGACTAGTTGGTGCTGGTGCAAGAGCTGAATAAATGAATTGTTTACAAATTCGGACCGTCTGGCTTGTTCATGTTCAGGTAGAGGGTGAAAAGAGTGTGAGGAGACAGTAGAAGGAGGTATAGGCTGTACAGTGGGTGCAATGGGCTCTTGAGAGGGGAAGAATACAAATACTACAGTAAACACTATCATACTACATAAGACAAACAGGCATAAAAACACAAAACGTTTGCTCTTCATTATTTTACCCATTCTTGCTTTAAAGTTCATTTCCTCAGTGAGTCTCTCCATCTTACAAAACTCCATCCTCTAATCGTGCCGCTCGCGGCGGGTGAGTTTCTTCTGCTAAGGAGTATGCCTGTCAGTCCAGGGAACGCCCTAGACCAACCAGAACCGTCGACCTAACGTCTTCGGCCTGTACCCCAAAGTCTTGACACCGCGACCCTGCGGCTGAACCCGGATGGTGGTTCGAAAAACAAAAAATCAAGAAAGTCCTCAGATGGGAGAGCTCTGGTTATCAGAAAATAGAAAGGTAAAAGAAAAAGAATATTTATTTGTCCATGGGCCTTGGTCTTAGGTTATACCGAGAACGGGCAGGTACTGTTTGGTCTTGGAACAAAAGTTCAGGCTCTGTAGTGTCCAATCGAATTGACGGTGGCACAGCTTCCTGCAAAATATCGTCGCTTTCCTGCGCTGAAGTTGTGCCTTTTATGCGTGCATCACTGAACGGCACAAAACGAGGTACAGTGTCTGTTTCAGAGTCTGCGATACCCTCCTGGACCCACTGGTCATACGGCAGAGGCAAAGGGATCCTTTTGATGTGGGCGCCGTGGATCCAGTTTTTCTTCCCCTTCACTCGAACAGCTGATCTTGTAGACAGTAGTACGAGGTGAGGACCAATCCAGCGGAAATTTTTCACGAGGATCCACGTGCCTGGTTCAATAGGGTGTCCAGGAGCTTCAGAAGCCGGGGGAAGAGTATCATGCACCTGTTGGTGTAAAACACGCAGTTTAGCTGTCAATTCGTGCAAGTAATCAAACAGTACTGGATGCTCAATGTCACTGAATTTCGTCGGTCTTGGCACACCCCATACATTGGCCGGGTGGCCAAAAACTACCTCGTAAGGACTAAGTCCCACTCGTGAGTGTACGGTCATTCTGGTGGACAGGAGTGCTAGAGGCAGAGCGTCAGGCCATTTAAGACCTGAGCTCGCTTGGATTTTGGCCAGTTTAAGTTTTAGTGCGCCATTGTAGCGCTCTACTAATCCAGCTGATTGGGGGTGATTTGCAGCGTGAAACTTCTGCCTTATACCTAGTCCCTCACACACATTCTTCATCACTTGGCCCACAAACTCACTCCCATTATCACTCCACACCATTCTTGGCATTCCAAACCTAGGGAAAAATTCCTTCACAAGGGCTTTGGCTGTGGACAGGACAGTGTTATCCTTTAGAGGATAGGCCTCTATCCATTTTGAGAAAGCGCAAACAACCACCAATACATATTTCAAGTTGTTGCACCTTTCCATGTGGATAAAATCCAACTGCAAAACTTCAAATGGATATGATGGAGGCGCAAAATGACCAGCTGGAGTTGGGGTTCCCCTACCAGGGTTGTACTTCAAGCATACCATACAATTCTTGACCACATTTTCTGCACACTTAGGAATTCCAGCATTCTGCCATACTGGAGCCAACAACTTGCAGATTCCTTTCGTACTGATGTGTGCCATTCCATGTGCCATAGTAACCACTGGAAGCACATATGCATCAGGTAACAACCATCGCCTATGTTCTGACAAATCAATCCAACAACCATTCTCATCCAACTTACCCATACTCTCTCTCCACTTGCTCAACTCTTTCTCTGTGGCTTCAGCTTGAAGGGACTTTACACTCTCTATTGTGTTTTCACACATTCCAACATCACCAACCCATCTGGCAGGGCCTGCAACATACATTCGAGTCTTCACATCTTTTGCTGTTTCTTTCGCGACTTCATCAGCAAACGCATTACCACGACCAACATCATCAGTGATTTTCCTGTGCGCACTGCATTTCATAATCGCAACTTGCAACGGTAGGGTCAGCGACTCAAGGAGATCATTCACCAACTTGCCATTCTGAATCTTAGCTCCATGCGAAGTCAGGAACCCACGTTCCTTCCACAATCGCCCAAAACTATGAGCCACGCCAAAGGCGTACTGGCTATCTGTATATATATTCACTCTCATTCCCTCAGACAACACGCATGCTCTCGTAAGGGCAATCAATTCTGCTGCTTGAGCCGAATTTTGTGGCACACGTGCAGTTTCCACAATCGTATGCAAAGTCGTGATAGCATATGCAGCAGTCGTATCACCATTTGGAAGCTTGAAACACGAACCATCCACCCATAAAGTACCATCACACTCAGTCAGGGGAGTATCTTTGAGATCCACTCTCCCTTTTGTCTCTTCTTCTGTTCTGAACAGACAATCATGTTGCTCAATCTCGTCCAGGTCTGCTGGGATTGGTAATAGTGTAGCTGGATTCAACGTGTTGCATCTCTTTATGTGTATGTGATTTGCTAACAGTGTCAGCTCATAACCAGATAATCGTGCACTAGTTAAGTGTTGTGTCTTGGTCCTGTTTAACAATGTGTCCACAGCATGTGGAACCATAACAATCAATGTGTTATCCATCACTAGTCCAGCAGATTGTCGAATAGACATAGCTGCGGCGGCAGTGGCTCTCAGACAGCTTGGCAATGCTCTCGCTACCGGGTCCAAGGTTGACGAAAAATACGCGCATGGACGCGGTCTGTCGCCAAAAGGCTGTGTTAACACTGACAATGCACAACCATCTTTCTCGTGGACATACAATGTAAAGGGCTTGCTGTAGTCAGGGGTACCCAACACAGGAGCTGAACACAATGCATTACGCAATTCCCAAAAACTTTTCTGACACTCTTCAGACCATGGGATAGGATTCGGTGTGTCTTTGCATGTTAATGCTAACAAAGGTTTTGCCAACAAAGAAAAATTAGGAATCCAATGCCTACAGTATGAAGTAATGCCCAAGAAAGCACGCACTTCTCTCTGTGTTCTTGGCACACTCAACTGTGCAATGGCTTGAATTCTTTCTGGGGTCAGTTTCCTTCCCTCCTTCGATAAGAGATGACCTAAGTAGGTCACTTCTTGTCGACAATATTGCAGCTTTGAGAGAGACACTTTGTGATGGAAGGCAGACAAATGACGCAACAATGACAAGGTAGCGTGTTTGCAAATCTTCTCAGTATCCGCGGTGATTAGCAAATCGTCAACGTACTGAATGAGGATAGCGCCACTGGGTAAAGCCAGTGCATCAAGCTGCGCTTTTAAAGCCTGACTGTATATATATGGACTCTCACAGTAGCCCTGGGGAGCGCGTTTAAAGCGGAAACTGCGACCTCCCAAACTAAAACCAAAAATGTCTCTGCTCTCCTCTGCAATTGGGATGCTAAAGAAAGCATTCTTTAGATCGATCACTGAGAACCATGCAGCGGATGCGGGAATCATGGTTAACAAGGCAGTTATATCAGGGACAACTGGAAACTGTGGCACAACAATCTTATTAACCTCTCTAAGATCAATCACAAATCTGTAAACAGGTGGCTGTGAAGGGTCCGTTCGTTTTAAGACAGGTAAAACAGGACTATTGCAAACGTTGCCTCTTGTCTCTTCAATTACACCCTTTTTAATCAAATCACTGACAATCGCTAACAAAGCTTTCTGACCTTCATTGGAGATCTTGTACTGGGGAATACGTGGCAATCTGACATTAGCTTTTAACGTGACCACATATGGCGGTATTTCCAGGAGACCCACATCATTGGGACCAGTAGCCCAGAGGGCATCCGGAAGGGATGACAATTCAGGTGGCATTGAATTTTTAGACAAATACATTGGGGAAATCACTTTCTTACCTAATGTAAGTTGTACTCCTGAGGGAGAACAATATAGCGTCGCATGTAATCTTTTTAGCAAATCTAATCCTAGCAGATTTTCACCACAACCTGTTGTTAGAATGAGGGGTGCTTTTAGCTCACAGGGTCCAACAGAAAGTGACATAGGACTAGAAATCGGGTTCCTAACTGGGGCGCCAGAAAAACCTACTGAGACATTCATTTCGCCAGACAAAGGCGCGCCAGGGAGTTTTGAATGCATGATTGAACTCTTAGCAGCACCAGTATCCAGCAGAAAAGGCTCCGTTACATTTGCTGTAGTTACTTTAACATAAGGTCCGCTCTGATCCACTGGCACTGAAACAACCCCCTCTCTCTGTCTACGGCGGTCCTAGTAATCATTATCTTCTACATTGTCGTCTTCTGCATAATAATCATTATTGTAGTACTGAGCTGTATTGCCAGTCGCATTGGCTTGCTGATCAAAGCTATTTATGGTATTTTGAGGCGGAAGAGGACGCCCGTTCTGGGGAAGATTTCCACGCCCTCTGCCTCTAGGAGCTTGTTGACCACCTCTACCTCTTGCGCCATACGCATTACTGTTACGCTGCCTCAATCTAGGGCAACTATATTTAAAATGACCTTCCTCTTTGCAATATGAACATTGGTTGGGACCTACAGGGATTCGTGGCTGATAATACCCATTCATTTGCTCACTATTCTGAAACTGTTGGGGCTGCTGATAGGTACCTTGTGTTTGCCTATAGTTACTCTGTCCTCCACGTGGCGGATAAGCCTGCTGTAAAAGGACCTTTGTCTTTAGTTCTTTCGTTTTCTTATCTGTTCTATCTTTTTCGTCTTTGTCTCTATTTTCATAATACTGTGCAGTAGCCAGTATTTGCGCTGAAGAGGAAACAGCCCAAGAACTTTCTGAATCTTTTAGTTTCTTACACAACTCGGGTAGCAGATTCTGCACAAATTTATCAACAAATAACCGTTGGCCACCTTCAGTGCTCATGTCTTGACCACTGTGGTCGATAAACGTTTCTTCAAACCTGGTGAAAAAATCAGACACTGTCTCATCTTTCTTCTGCTTACATGCGGATAGTTTATCCCAATTTACGCGCATCGCAGGCATTATAGTTTTCATGTAGGTAATAATTCTACCAGGGAGCGCTGCTATGAGGGGTTCAGGTTTTGCACCACCAACTTGTCTAGCGTCTGCAGCAACGATATTAGCCCATGTCTCACCCAATTCTGCAGCGTGATCTACATTACGAATGGATCCCCATAAAGGCTGTGGAACCACATTCCCAAACAACATATCTATGTCAGCCAAATTCATTACACATGATTCTGCAGTTTGTGATAACTCCTTATAATATCCTGCAGGGTTTTTACGGGGATCAGGTAATGTCTGTTTAAGTGCTAACACCTCAGATCGCTTCCATGGGACGTGTACCCAAACACGTTGAAAATGTGCTGGAGCAGCAGCAATACCATGAACGGCATCAGCCGCAACAGCTTCCTTCCATACCGGAGGGACTTCTCTCATGGGGTATTGTCGCGCCTTTCCTTTTCTCCCCCCAGGGAAATCTGGTTCAAACAACGACTGTTGACAATCATCATTCCTCAATGCTAGTAAGATCGCAACTGCTCTATTGACATCGGGGCCCACAATCATACCTTTTCCAAAATCGAATCTCACTGGACATAACTCCTGCGGGTTTGGATCTCTACCATTATCATCCAATTCCTCACAAAGGATTTCACACATTTTTTCGAACACATACCTCTGTTTCGGGGCATCCCATTGATGAAAAACGTCAACAACTGATTCCACATCATAAAGTGATGAAAAAATAATCCACCTACGCGCCATATGATCTAATGTCTTTTTCTCTTCAGGATCAGGCAGCTGACTGCGCAATTGCTTACGCTGCATGCCAGGAGTCACACTAGATGACCCAAAGAAAGGCGACATTAGACTAGTAACTACATTAGCTAGTCGTTGTCGTGCTGAAGGAGAAGTTGAGGCGAAAACAGGGGGATAGACAGAGGGAACAAAAACAGGTTCAGATACAGGTACCGGGGTAGTGCAAGAAGGAGCGCCAGAGGAAACCGCTGGCGTGCTAGGCAAAGTCGCAGGAAGCGCGGGGGTAACAGGTAGCAGAACTGGCGGCCCTTGAGAGCGCTGCACTGCAGGGATAGGAGCCAGCTGAGGAGGAGCTGGCGGCTGCGGGAAGACTTGCGGCATATTTACTGGAGGTTGCGCATTTACAAGCTGTGGTGGTGCGGTGGCATTTTGCGCATATGGGGGTGGCGAACTTAGCAAATGGGACATTAGGGAATCTTTCTCATTCTCTTTTGTCTCATCTTGCACAAGGGGTGACAAAACAGGGTAACATTTATCAATCCCTAGTTTGCGCTGTCTGTGCAAATGCTCATTCCTCTGTTCTTCCTCATTATCTTTAAATTGCACAGCTGCTTGCATCACCGACATACCTCTCTCTCTCTTATCTCTTTTCGCTAGCTTAATTTCCTTCTGTTTGGCTTCCTTTCGCCATAGGCGGAAAGAATCAAACATCGCCGGCCGGGCTTTCTTTTTAAACAATTTTACTTCCAAATTATCTAAGATATCTGTATCAAAACTACCATCTGGGGCCATTTTAAAACACCGTCCTTTCTGATGTATCGGATCCATACTTCATTATATGCAATGGGGCCCACGCCATGTTTTACATAAAGCTCATAAGTTGGAGTTCCAATTGGAGGAACCGGACATGAATCCTCTAACTGGAAATCCCTTCTACAACTCAAACAAAACCAATTACCAAATATACTAGTACCAGGCATCTTCGCTCACTAGTCTAGTTTCAAACGTCAAAGGATTATCGAATACGATAGTCTCGTGAATACACGAGTCCTCTGGCTTTGGGACTTGCAAGCACCAAATCAAAATGATCCCGAAGGATACCAAATTCAAACTAGGAGACGCTCCACTTATACTTAACTGAATATTGATGATCGATGGCGTCACCAGAAGACTCTCTCTTTCGCTCTACCAAAATCGTCAAGGGTCCAAAACAGGGCGATTAATCAGGGCAGCAGTCCTTCGTAGCCGTCGGGACGCGGAGAACCTCGCAGAAAAGACTTTCGGACCACGTCGACATGCAGGGGTCGATGAAGTGGCGGCCTTCCTCCAGAATTTCCACACGAAGCTCCTCACGAACCTCTGGCTTGGACCGGTACCGCTGAAATCGCGCCGAGTTGGGCGCCAACTGAAGTACTGGGTATTTTAAGCCCAGCGGTGCAGGGGAACACACCCTATGACTTCTGGGTTCTTCCTGTTTCAGACCTACAGAAACACAGAGTCTTCTGGGTGAAGTCAAAGATCAGTTTATTGGCTGCAGACCAATTACAGGCGTCCTAGAAGTACAACAGCGTGTATGTTCTCAGGAGACTGCTGAAAATCACAGAAACGAGCTTCTTCTTAAATACAGAATTTCCTGCCTCAAGCATACATTCCTTAGTTTTATGTCATGGTCATATAAAGTATACATTACAAACGGAAAAGCAGAATCATGATGACCATCCCACATTCCAGTTAAGCCAGCCCGTAATTATTTACACAGCAAAGCTCAGATCCCACATCAGATATCGATAGGCCCCAATAAACATGAGCATCTCCTGTTTTGGGAAACAAGCCATAAAGCAGGAACAGTCAGATGTGAAAGAGATTAGCTGGAGGCTTGTGTAGGATGAAAAGACTTTATGGTGTGTCAAGCCCTGATGCTAATCACAGATGGCCAGAGGACGGGGAACTCGTGAGACCAGTTTGACCCGGGGCAGCGGAGCCAAGCTGCCCAGGTCACAGAAAAGTCAAGGAAAGGCACATGTGCTCTAAAAGGCCCGTATTCGCTTCATGCTATGTAGCCTATGTGAGGGCAACCATAAGATGGCCACTGATACAAAATGGAACCCACGTAGTGATGTGAAATAACGAATACACAGTGCATCCACAAATAAAACGTTACAAAAAGCACTTGTACATACCGCATTAACCATTCGCGGTTCACTATTACCGAGATAGACAGGGGTAGGGCCTTGCCTCCTACGCGGTCCCAAATTCTAAAGTACGACATGTGCGGCGTGAACGGCGACTCGAATTCAGGGGGGAGTGCTCAGGGCAGAGTGACACACAGGTAAAAAACTATTTTGTAGCAGATTGATTCTTTAAAAATAGCGAGCAATACTCCCGGCTTCTGCCTCAGGAGCTGTCTTTTTGGTAATCCTATTTCCCTCTTTGTGATTTCCACTATGTATCCCCGAATCAAGGCCCAATATCTACCGATCCGCGGGCAGGACCATATCATGTGTGCTAGGTCTGCTCCCTCTAACTGGCATCGAGGGCAGTGGTGACGTGCCGTCGGGTACATCCTGTCGAGCCTACGTGGTGTAAGGTACGCCCTGTGCAGTATCATAGTTTGAATATATTTAAATCGCTCATTCCGTGACACCCTTTTAGGGTGTTCCAACACTTTCTCCCATTCCTTATCTTCAAGCGCCCTGTCCATGTCCCCCTCCCAGGCGGTGTGAAGCGGTGTCAGATCTACTTGTGCATGGGAGCGTAGGCCTACGTATAACCACCTAATGAGATGCCGCCCCCTGCCCATGTAGTACAATGTTTTGACTAGGTCATTAGTGGGGGGCTCTTGTCTTTGCAGGGCCCAGTACTTTCGAACATATTGTAGCAGTGCGACATGTAAGAGGTATAAATGATCAGGTGCTCCTGTTTCCCGAACAAAATTATTGTGGTCTAATAACATCCCCTCACCGAAGAGGTCTGCAACTGTAGTGACCGCTACGTCCACCCAGGGTGTAAGCCAGCGCATGGACAGCCGCCCGCCCTGCAGGGGGAATACCAAGCAAAGGAATGTTACCGGCATAGGCCGGGGAGACCCCTGTATACTGCAGCGCCGCCCTCCAACACCGCAACGCCGTGTGCAGAAGTGGGGGGAGGCTCCGCAGCATCTTGCTATGCGGCAATAAAAGGGTGTGTAGCGTCCGCTTACTTATATCGCGCTCAGTCATCCCTATTTCCTGCAAGTTGCGCCCTGCTATCCAAAAGGATAACCACTGCAGTTGACAGGCATAAAAATACGCCCTAAAATCAGGTACCCCTAGACCCCCTCCAGCCGTGCTGCGCTACAGCTTCTTTAGGCTAATCCTCCGCCTGCCCAACCCCCAAATAAGGTCAACCAGTAAGGTGTTCATCAATTTAAAAGTGCTGTTTGGGAGCATAAGTTGAATGTTCCTAAAATAATAGAGTAGTCGCGGAAGGACCAACATTTTGGCAATCGCTGCCCTTCATGCCACTGACAACGGAAGGGATGTCCAGAAGTTAATGCTACATCGTATGGCTCCCAGAGCTCTGTTCAGGTTGCCTTCTAGCATATCTGTTTGTGTCCTATATACATGTATGCCTAAGTACTTAAACGTGTGGGGAGCAACCTTAAACCTCAGCAAGCCAAATCGAAAGTCCGGTAGAGGCGCCTGCTCTTTAAAGAAGAAAACCGTCTATTTCGCCGGATTAATAGCTAGACCTGACAGTCTCTCAAAGGAGGCGAATAGCGCAGCCATAGCATCCATAGGGGAGCGGAGGTTGCGCAGGGATGGTATAATATCGTCGGCATATGCCAATAGCAGGTGCGTGGTGTCGCCTATTGTGATCCCCAAGTCAGACAATTCCGCCCTGATCCTTAATGGCAAGGGTTCAAGTGCCAGTATAAAAATAAGCGGTGAGAGCGGGCACCCCTGTCTCGTACCCCTATATAGTTTATAATCTGCCGAGATATGCCCTCCTGTCCGTGCCCTGGCTTTGGGAGCATTGTATAGGAGTCGGATCCAAGCAATGTACTCTTCCGGCAGCCCAAATCTTGCCAGGGCCCTAAATATGTATTCCCATTTGATTGTGTCGAACGCCTGACGCATGTCTAACGAGCCGGCATAGTCTGCTCGGCTCGGGGCCTCTGCAAGAAGGTGGTGCAGTTTTCTAGGGTTCAGGGATGTACTGCGTGCTGGTAAAAATCCTGTCTGGTCTATATGAATCAGTTTGTGTACTGTTGGCAGGAGTCTGTTGGCCAGGATTTTACTAAGTATTTTGTACTCCGTCGACAGTAATGATAGGGGCCGGTAACTAGCCATATCTGTGGGGTCCCTGCCCGGTTTCGGGAGTGATATCACTAGCGCCTGCACTGTAGTGAGGGGCAAAGCTCCCTCCTTCAATGCCTCTTTATATAGGATCTCCAATTGGGGTACAAGGAGATCCGCATAAGAGGTATAAAATTCAGCCGGTAGGCCGTCCAACCCAGGGGTTTTGTTGCGGGGGAGGCCCTTAATGGTAGCCCTGATTTTGGACTGAGTTATTGGGCCCAGCAATTCTTTCCGAGCCTCCGCCGACAGTTAGGGGCATTGAATTGCGGAGAAAAACTTGTCCATGGCCGTCCCTACCTCCTCCTCAGGTGCACTGTAAAGTCTAGCGTAATATTGCCTGAAGGCTTCATTAATTTCTCCTTGGGTAGACGCTATATCTCCAGTGATGTTAGTAACCTCATTAATCACAACATTGGGGGGGTCATCCCGCAGTAGTTTTGCCAACAACGTCCCCGCCTTGTCTGCTTCTGTGTGGGTCAATTGAGCTTCTCCTCAACGTCTATCAAAGACTTATTTATTTCTTACCTTGCCCCTACTGTTGCCCCTTGGCCTTCCTACGAACCACTGTTTTAAAGGAGTCCCACTCGATCAGTCTGGTGGACGCTGTGTTACTGTTGTCAGCAAAATTCTGCCGGATGGTGTCCGACATGGTAGCGTGGAACACTGAATCCTCTAGCATTTGAGGCCCCAACCGCCATATTGGCACTGGGGTGGGCACCCTGCCCCATCCAAGCCCCACCTCTAACGGACTGTGGTCGGAGAAGGTCTTCGCTAGGTATGTAGTATTCAGAACCTGCATTGCAATAGTAGACGAGCAGTACATCCTATCAATTCGCGTGTGTAACATGTGTACTGGGGAGTAGAAGGAATATTCCCTGTGTGATGGGTGCCTCATCCTCCACACATCGTATAACCCACAGCCCTCCGCCCATTCACACAATGCATTTGCTTGTTTACAGACCCCCGCCCCATGCAGAGGGGGTGCGACCTATCCAGCAACACATTCATCACAGCGTTACAATCCCCCCCGATGATCCATGGATAGCTTTCCCACCCCACTAGGGCAGTTGACAACCTACATAGGAACTTGTCCTGGTCCGAGTTCGGCGCATATATGGAGCCCAGTACTACCGACTGGCCATTTAAGGTGCCCCTGGCCAGGACGTACCGCCCTTGCTGATCTGTTCTCTGCTCTGCTAGTACGAATGGCACTCCCTGCCTGACCAAGATCGTAGCGCCCCGTGCATACCCCGAACATGTGGTTGAGAATACTTGCCCTCTCCATTTCTTACGCAGCTTCCCTACTTCCAACTCAGTCAAATGGGACTCTTGCAGGTACACTATCTGCGCCTTACGCCTTAATATTCTGATCCCAGGCCCCTAACATTCTACGTTATTATGGTAAACTTATTCTGTATCTGCATCACGTGTCTGGATGTGGCCACCGTATAGGCAGCAGCTCTGGTGTAGTGCTGTGCAAACTCAATAGAATGCACTTCGCAGGACCATTACCCTCCCCACCCATTCCCAATACTCGGTCTGGTCGTAAAACTATACCGGACCACCCAACTAAACAGGAAACACAGAAACTTGTGTAACATCTATGTAAAGCGTTCGCATATTGGGGAACGTGGCCAAACCTACCCATGCAACACTTTCTCCGATTTGCCCTGGAATTCAAATGGCCCCCGGGCCATAATTGCAAGTAATATAATGCCTTTATACCACATATATTGGAAAGAAAAAAAAAGTATGCAGTCATATACATTACTGTCCAGTTGCGAGTTCGTAATACTGTTCACCCAGTTCCGGGAATCAGTCCATCCGCAGTCTGTGGGGTTACTGAGGGAAACAGGGCCACACTCCCATCCGAGTCCGATTTCTGGGTGTCTCCTTCAGACGTAGTCTGGTCGCCAATCTGCGCCGTAGTCCGGAAGGAGGAAACCACAAGAAGCGCCGTCGCCTTGTCGCACTGTATTTGTTGCAGGAGATGTGTGTTCCATTTACGTAATCGTTTTGAAGCGTGGCGTCCCGCCGCGCATAGTGGAAGTCGAGGTCTGAGAGTTAGCCATCGATTGCCTCCCCTGCTCCATCACTTCTAACCATTCCTCCACGTCACCTGGACTCTCAAAAAAATCCATTTTCCGTTCATAAATGATCCTCAACCGCGCCGGGAAGAGACGGGCGTATTGCAGGTTCAGTTCTCGTAGCTTCCTCTTGATCGACAAAAAGGAAGAGCGCTGTATCTGCACAAGAAGCGTGTAATCTGGGTACAATGAGACCTTGGTATTCTCAAAATTAATTTGGGGTATCTCTCTTGACTTCTGCAGCAGCGTGTCCCGGTCTCTGTAGTTTAACAGTTTAATTATAAGTGGCCTCGGTGGGGCTCCCGGTTTCGGACGGCCTGTGGGGATCCTGTGTGTCCGTTCAATGCAGAATTGGTCAGAGAGGCCCTCCGAAGTTACATGCTCCTTGAGCCACCCCTCCATATAGTGGGCCGCGTCGGCCCCCTCGCTTCTCTCCGGCAGACCTATGACACGGATGTTGTTCCTCCGAGCTCTTCCTTCCGCATCCTCCATGCGGTCCATGAGGGTGGCTACCTGGGACTGGAGTTGTTTGATGTCAGCGGTGTTTTGGGTTTGCTGGGGGAACAAGGCCTGTAGTTCCACTGCGTGATCTTTTACCTTGTCTGCAAGTTTGGCGTGGTCCGCCCGGAGCAACGACAGACCAGACGTTAGAGCGCCGATTTGCGCCTCTATGGCATTCCTAGAGTCCCGCACTTCTTGTAAAATCAAATCCAGCTTGTCCGCCGGCTCCGCTGTGTTGGTAGGTGCAATGCAGCTGGCATGCTGGGAGCCGCCCGATGATAACGTGGTCTCCGGGACATGGTCGGTTCTAGCCACACCTTCAAATTGTTTGCCCTTCACTCGCCCCATCACAGCGCGTAAAGCCGCCCTGCTCCCTGTTGTGGAGGCGGATCGACAGCGTGGCACTCCCCAACTCCGTGGGGGAAGCTCCTGTATTGTTTGGCAGCCCCCACTTCACCATGATCCCAACTGACTGCACTAATCACAGTCCGTCGCGCCCTCCACCAAGTACCGGTCTGGAGGCCACCGGTCCGTACCACCGAATGCAGTGCCCCAAATGTCAGCCTTCTGCCACAGCCGCAATGCGCCGTCTAGCCATGCAGGTCCGGTTCCACAGCAGGGGGACAGGGGAGTGGGGGCACTCCAGGTGACACACACTGTAGCAGCACTCCAGGACCTGCACCAATGGTCGTTATGGCCACTCCACTATTCGTGCGCAGCGCCAAGTAGCCAGGTACACCGTCGTCCTCAGGCTCGCCTTAATGCACTCACACAGGCGCTCATGCGAGCAGACAGCTGCAGCACTGGTTGGGGGGGAGCCCTCAGCTCTCAGGAGGATTCTCCCCCTCCAGGTGTGCAGGTGGTGGCACTTACCTACGTCCTCCCGGGGACTCTTGGGCTCGCCCCCTCGGTTTCGCGGTCTTGTGTGGGCCGTGCTAAATCCCCGGCACTAGTGTAATCGTGCCCCGGGACTCGCGCTTCAGGCCAGCCCACCCGACCCGCGCCAGTTGCTTCTCGCCGCTTGTGCCCCTCCGTCGACAGTACGGGACGCTGCCCGCTCACCACAATGCCGCCCACGGCCTCCAGGTGCCGAGCCCCGTTGGGCCTCGCAATGAAGGCTGTCCTCCGCCAGATCACACCACACAGCGATCAGGCCGTCCCAGGCCGCACGGCGCCCCGCAGGCCCGACAGCGATGCTCCGCTCGCTCCACGTCTCTACCTCCTCAAGAGCCAAAAAGCGCCGCGAGGGTCAGCTCCAGCCAGCTGCCGCCGCGCCCGAGATTGGCAGACGACAGAAACCTCAGGATCTGGCAAGGCTGCAGGATAATTACTGCCCCGGTCCGGAGCTCCCTTAACAGGCGACCGCCATGATCGGCAGCTGGCCACGCCCCGACAAACCAGACTTCCTTAATGGAGAATCTTCCCTCTATGCCTTACTAGCACCAAAATCCAGTCTCTCATATTCTTGTGGCTCTAAGCAGATCAATCTCAATCAGCCAGACTCTGTTTGTCATGTAGGTCAGGGCTACTGCTGTTCTCTCTTGGGCAGTTTGCAGCACTTGTTCTGTGCATGGTCATAGCCACATAAGTCCTCCAGCATCCTAAATGTAATCCTGACTTTAAGGCAAACAGCAACTCAAGGTCCTGGATTTAAAAAAGGTGTAATTCTATCCAGAGCAGGGTGTCTTCCAAAATGGAAGGGGGTGGGTAGTTTGTATTTACTCCTTTTGCTCTTCCTGCAATGAGTCGCTCCTGTTTCCAGACAGCTCCCAGGCCAAAAAATAGAGGGAGACTGCACATGGCCACCGGGATGTGCATTCAGCCACCACAGCTTAGACCTCCTTATCATAGGTGAACAGGCTGAGTAGAGTTGCTCCCCAAATCAAATTGGTTTTCGTTTGTTTTTCTGTATCTGGCAGGTGACTTTGCAGACTAGCTCTTGGGCTATTTGAAGCACCCAGATTTGAAAGAGTTTTCATCCCTTACTTCGGAAAAAACTATTAATCTCATAAACTCTATCAAATCTGGGGCCCCGTCGGACCCTTGTCCTCCTATGGTCATTAATTCTGTGGCCAGTATGGTGGCAGGACCACTTATAGATCTATTAAATGTGATTCTTAGTTCAGGACAATACCCAATAATCTGAAAGAGAGCTTCCATACTTCCTTTGGTGAAAAAACCCTCTTTGGACCCTAGGCAGGCGGAATGTTATAGACCCATTTCCCGTCTTCCGGACAAGTTTCTGGAGAAGGCAATGAACAAGAAAATACTTTCCTTCTTAGATACCAACCAGCTGCTGGATTCTTCTCAATACGGTTTTAGAGCAAACCATTGTACTAAATCAGCGCTGGTAGCACCATCTGAGGAACTAAAAGGAGTAGTCAACAGAGGTGGCAGAGCGACATTGATTTTGCTGGATCTCTCTGCCGTCTTTGACACGGTTCATCATACACTTCTCATTAAACAATTGCATTCTCTAGGCTTCAGTAACACTGCACTAGCATTGTTGAGCTTGTTTCTTAACGGGAGACAACGGTGGGTAGAGATGGTAGATGCTAGTTCCAGACTTTCTCCTGCCCCTGTGGGTTGCCTCAGGGATCTGCTGTTAGCCCCTCCTTATTTAATGTATATGTCACTCCCGTTATCAATCTCATTCATAGCTTTGGCCCGGCGGTACTTTCCTACGCTGATGATACACAGATTGTGGTGTCAATCTCATCGGAGGTGGAAAAGGATGCAGATAACTTTTGTAGATGCATGGCCCAGGATGCAGGCTGGATGCAGAGAAACTGTCTCAGGCTGAACTCGAATAAAACAGAGTTCTGCTTTTTGAAAAGGACACCTCTTTCTGGGATGCATCTTGGTGGCCCTCGGAGTTGGGCGCCTTCCCGAGGCCAGTGCAGAAGCCAAGAAATGTGGGTGTCATCTTTGATACCAAACTATGTTTTTCAGAACAAATCAATGCTGTGACTTCAGCAGGCTGTTTTATGCTGAGGGTACTTAAGAAAATATTGCAGTTCATTCCGTTCGATCTACAGAAGACGCTGGTGATGGCACTCATCTTTTCAAAGATAGATTGTTGCAATGCCCTATATTTGGTGACCTCTAAATATTTGATAAAAAAGCTCCAGTCTCTGCAACATGCAGCAGCAACAACACTATTCAAGGTCCCCAAATTTGGACCAATCTCTTACCTAATGCATGGCATCCACTGGTTGCCAGTGGAAAAGAGGATTTAATTTAAGGCCCTCTGCATTAACCATAGGGCCCTTCACAGAGCCGGGCCCACTTTTTTTCAGGATCGGTTTTCATGGTATACTCCTTGTAGGAACCTGAGATCGAACTCGGCGCAGATGATCACTGTCCCTAGAATAAGAAAAGCACAGTGGGGTGAAAGAATGCTCTTGCACCGCAGAGGGAAATTATAGAACTCCTTGCCTTTAGCCCTACACTTGCAACCCATCTTGCAGCTGTTCAGAAAACAGTTAAAGACCTGGGGCCTCATTTATGAAAAGTGACGCATCACTGCGTGAAAACAGTGATGCGTCACTTTTCACTGCGCCCTCCCTGCGACTCCAATGATGCGTCATATTTACAGTATGACGCATCATGTCGCAAGGAGTCACAGATACGTCAGTATTTCTGACGTGTCTGTAGGCGCAAAAGTGACGCATTGCTGGAGTGTGTCACAAAAGTGACGCAACTCCAGCAATGTGTCCTTTCACATGGGGCAAGCCCCATGTGAAAGGGCCTGCGTCAGTCTTACGCCTGCTGTGAGGCAGGCGCAAGATATTGACGCATTTGCACCCTAGAAGTGGCGCAGTGAAATCTCGTAGATTTCACTGCGTCACTTCTACAATGCTTACTTACGTGGGAACGCCCACCCTCCATACATTATACCTGACGCAGGTATAATGTAGCGCAGGGGTTTACAAATTGACGCATCTAGGTAGATGCGTCACTTTGTAAATATGGCGCATCATGGCGCATGTTTTACGCCACTGGTGCATCACAAAAAGTGACGCACCGGTGGCGCAAAAGTGACGCAGGGGCTCATAAATGAGCCCCCTGGTTCTTTTCTCAATAGGTCATTAGCTATGCAGCGGTAGGCCCCCAGGCAGCAAGTCTCCGGGGTTTTGATCCGTACAGCGCTAAGACACCTTCGGGTATTGCGCGCTCTATAAAATAACTTCATTCATTTATTCTTTGCTGAATATAGATTTCTTTCCAAAATCCTAACAAGGATGCAACTGTTGGGGTTCTATGAGATGAAGGCTACCAGGGTTGTTCTACGAACAGAGCATCAAGAATAGTCATTATTCTAATGCAGGAAGCGTCCATCTTCGTTGTGCAATCTGAATAACAAATGCAAGGTGTTCACACAAGAATACCTTGCACGCCAGCGAAATATTACTTCACACTCATAATATTCTGCAGGAGTGAAAAGATGGCATTTCAAAGCATGGTTTGCCTTGAGAATTTGTGATTGCCCACAAACTTAAGAGATGGTGGGCATTTACAAACTCCCCTCTGGCCCCTTCCCACCCTGTTAATGGTAGCTTCACTCAAGGACTGAATTCTCCTTATGAAAAAAAACATTTTTCCCAGTTACTGCAAAATAAAAGAAAGAAAATGATGGCTAGTTCCAGCTGTAGATTCCTCGCCTTAAGCATATCCCCACTTGCCAGACTGGATCTGGAAGATTTTTCAGCTTTCATCCAAATCGCTGGTAGGTGGCAATGTGCACCTCCGTGCCACCTTGGAAGTAAAAATAGGAGCTGCATGAGTGCCAACCCTGCATTCTCACATCAATTCCCTCACTTGCCTTCGTATGTGGATCCGGAACTCACTCCCAACTTTTTCCTCATCTTTGACAAGTTTTTTTCTACTACAAATTCTGTTTCCTGTGTGCAAATAAGGTTTATGCTTTGTGGGAGGGGGTTATCAATAACATATTTCTATGACAGATTCCCACGAGGTGTGGCCCTAGTGTTTGTGTTCGGTGCACTACTCCAAGGCCTGTGAAATCTGAGTGATCTGAGACAGTGCAGCAAAGTTGTATGTCGCTGAACACTGAAAGAAAACTCAGAAGCCCTGCTCCCACTTGACGTTGAAGGCATGGACCTGTTTCCACAACAGGCCATCATCGAGGTCTAAGTATTCCCAAAAGTTGAAATCACAGTGGAAGTACTGCCGAGGAGCGGAGCCTGCAACAGATTCTGATTCACCAAATGTTTCTGGGTTCACTGGCAACATTGAAACAGAATGAGGTCTGCAAAGAGGCAATGTTGCAAATTTTCAGCACCCTTAAGCTCCTTCTGGTGGATCTTCAGGCCAAAAGGATCTAAGGTGGCCTCCTGTTGGGGTACCACTGGTGGGTCCACCCTTGGCACAGTCTATGCCTCCAGAACTCTCCTCAGGTTTGGGTATGATCTCATAGCTGACTTCCAATCCAGCACCAAAGCCCGGACTAGTCCCTCAGATATCAGCGCTGGTGCAGGGAACGACTCCACTCCTATCATCCTATCCAACTCGGAGCCAAATCCATCTTGGCCTTGTCTGATGTTGCATATTGATGCTGAACTGATGCACCAGACCCCAGTTCATTCCGATTCAGACAGAACTATGCTTTTATCTCAGCGCCGCGCTCCACCAACTGTTTGGTTCAGACTCTGATCAGCACCAACCAGCCTTTGAGCATGACCTTGGTGGTGAACATTATGAGGATGACAATTTATATCTAGATTTACAAGATGCCAGTGGACGGAGACTTCCCCAGACACTGGATTGTGTTCCTCCCTGGGCCACCGACACAAGAAAGGGCCTCTTTCGCCATGGTGATGTGACGGAGGGCAGAGATTCTGGATTTGCAGTTGACAACGGAAGTGAAACTAATGTTCTGAGGTTTTACAATGTGGCCAAACTTCATCAGAACCTCCAGTCCTGTTTAATGAGGCCCTCACTGATTCAAAACTTCCAGGATCCTCCAAAGTACAAGATCTGCTCTGGGCTGGACACTACTCACTGATTGATCCATTGTAAGGCCAAATTGTCTGATGTCCTATTGTTTGCTCTATTTTTATTTTATTTCAGCAATGACTTGCCTTTCTAGGTTAACAAGACCAACTGTCGCTGTTCAAATCACCTGTTGTGATGTGTTTTTAAAAAATTTTTCTCATTTATTTCCTCCAAAACCCCTCGTGATGCCATAGTGGAATCTTAATTTGAGTCTCACTTTTCTTATGTGCTCACCAATGGAACTCATGCACAGCTGCTATGTCTCCTGACGTTGAAGACTGCATTTCTGGTCATGATGACTTTGGCTCATTGCGTGAGCTAGCTCCACGCTCACTTGGTGCAGTCTACGTCTGCCACCTTATTTCCATACAAAGTAGTACTGCGGACCAAGGCGGCCTTTTTGCCCATAGTTGTTATCGCTTTACACATTGGGCAATCAATCACTCTTCTTTTTATGTTTGAAAGCTTTATTAAAGAATTGATAACAAAAGGGAGATATCAGCATACACTGCAACAATACAGAATCCAGTGAAAAAACTTAACACTGCTAATATCAATGTTAGCATTTTTAAGAGAATTTTAACATTGAGGGAGACAAGAGAAGGGATAAGATAAGGGAGGAAAAGAGGGGGGAGGGGAGGGGAAGAGATAAAGATAATAATACAGACCATAAGTTATCAAAGAATTACGGCATATATTCAAACTATATAAATCAGCGATGCAAAATTACCATCATAAACAAACAGTAGTGTTAAATAAACCTATATGGGATAACAAAAGGAGAGAGTTCAAGTCATTCAAGGGGGTTTAAAATTTTCTGCATTGAGACGTATAGGCTTCTTCAGGGCCAAGCAGTCCAGATACGTGGTGAGGGGCAACCAGAAAAGATCAACATTACGAACAGGCTTACAAGTGGAGGCAAAGGAAACGTCCAGTCTGTGAAAATGGCATAAGGAATTCCACCAGCCTTGTAAGGAAATAGTAGCTAGAGATTTCCAGTTGGAAGAGATGTGTTGGAAGGCAAGAGCAAGCGTCAGGTCAAAGAGACCGTGTAGATGAACGGGTAGGTTCAAAGGTTCAGAAAGACTACCCAAAAAGAGAAAGGAATTTGTGAAAGAGGAAGGGAGAGGGAAGATACGAGAGAGGCATGACCACACTTTCCCCCAGAAGGTAGAGACAACTGGGCACAGAAAAAACATATGAAAAAGGTCAGCATCAGAAGAACCGCAAGTCCAGCATTTAGAGTCAGAGGAGGGGGAAAAACGAGATAAAGAAAGAGGAGAGAGATAGAGTCTGTGATACAGATAAAATAAGGATTGAGTAAGAGAAGCAGAGCGAGAAATTTTTAAAGATCTGGACCACAGCTTATCCCAAAGAGTAATCGGCCAAGTACAACAAAAATCTGTTTCCCAAGAGAGCTCCACTTTAGTTTTGACACGATTTGGGTTAGGAGATACAAAAGATTTATAGATGAGAGATGTTTTAGGGAGTGTAGCAAGAATATTGAGAAGAGGAGGAGGAGGTGGCGATGATGATGTAGAAGGGAGAGAATAATAACGATCAAGGATAATTGCCATGAGGGTTGTGAATTTCTGCAAAAAGGAACGAGGGCTCCGGCATGCCCTTTCGCCCAGTCTGGTGGGCCTGGAGGAGTTGGATGATTTCAGTCCCATAGAGGCCAAATTGTTCATGGGGGACGTACGAGACCACAAAATCTCGAGAATATACCAGTCCCTCGTGACTTACTGCTCCCCGTCACTGCAGCGTCTCCGAGGGGCGTGGGAAGAAGATGTAGGCCCCCTGGAGGAGGAGGACTGGACGGAGGCCCTGGCCTCTCCGCGTGGGGCGGCTATCGCTGCGAGTCTCCGACTCATTCAGTTCAAATACCTCCACAGAGTGTATTTCACTAGGGTTCGTTTGCATAGGGCCGGCTTGGTGGCATCCCCGATTTGTCTTCGCTGCATGTGTGATGAAGGGACGTTGCTCCACACTGTATGGGACTGCACTGCACTGGCTAGGTTCTGGCGGGGCGTACTGACATGTCTTTCAGAGGTTCTGGGGTGGGATCTTCCTCGGTCCCCTAAACTGGTACTCCTACATGTGATGGACGATATAGGGGGCAATATTTATAAGCGCCATCTGATGCTTCTGGGTTTTACCCTTGCCAAACGGGATATAGCAAGGGCCTGGAAGGCGGCGGCTGCCCCCCCAATATCGGCTTGGAAGGCTGGGCTGGATTTCTGTATGGGACTAGAGGCACCCATTTATGTAGCGCGGGGCTGCCCGCGAAAACACTTTAAAATTTGGAAGCGGTGGGCGGATTACAGGGGATTGGAATTGGAACCCATTTCGGAGGGATGATTGCCTGGGTGTCCAGCGCTCTTTTACATGCGTTTTGGGGATGTGCAACACGTATCTATTGGGTGCTACCGGGCTATATGGCCATGATTTGTAGTAAGGACAGACTCATAGTCGCACACAGACTTGCTGTATGGATTGGTTTGGCCGTGCGATGGGTGGGGGGGGGGGGGAGGGGAGGGAGTGTTCACTGTTTTTTAATCGAGGGGGCGGTTCTTGTTTTGCACGTCTCTTCTGTAATTGTTATTAGGTACTTTATGAGAAACTTGTCAGAGCTGATATGTTGTTTCTTGATACGATGGAAGTCTCTGGGCTACAGAGCTTCGCGACATGTGTATTTGACAAATAAAAATTTGTTTACAAAAAAAAAAAAGGAACGAGGGCATCGAAATAAAAGTTGGAATTGGGGAAAAGAGCAAGGGGATGTACCGTCAAAAAGTTGGTTGACCCACATTACGCCCTTTACCCTCCATGATCTCCAAAAAATGGGTCTATTCTTTAGAAGAATAAGAGAATTATACCAGATAGGGGAATTTAAAAAGGACGTACGTGTAACCACAGAGGGAAGAACCAAAGGATTTAAAAGGGAAAAAGTGTGTTTGAATAGGGGACAAAGAGAATAGGGATTCCTGGTAGAGAATAGTACCACCTCGGCAAAGGAGAAGGGTAATAATAAAGAGTGTTCAATGAGAAGCCAAAGAGGCGTGAAAGGAGAAAGAGTTGATGAGATCCATCTCGAGGCCTGACGTAAAGAAAAGGACCTATGATAAAGACGGAAATCAGGGAAGTTAACCCCACCATTAGATTTGGGTTTACGGAGGGTGGCAAGAGAAATTCTGGATTTCTTATCTTTCCAGAGAAATCGAGAAAGAAGAGAATTGATTTTTTTTAAATAAAATGTAGGGATATGAACCGTCAACATAGAGAAGGTATAAATTAGAATAGGAGCAATCATCATTTTAATTGAATCCAATCGACCCCACCAGGAAAGAAAGAGGGGATTCCAGGCTGAGAGCGATTGATCAATCCTAGAAATAACTGCCGACATATTTAATTTAACCGAGGATGAGATGGAATTGGAAAACCAAATGCCAAGATATTTAATCTTGGAGCTACTCCAAGCAAAGCCAGTAGCAGAGAAAACATGGGGGAGACAAGATGAGGTGAGAGGGAGAATTTCCGTTTTGTCCGAGTTGATCTTATAACCTGAGACCAAAGAGAAGGAGTTAAACTCGGATAACAAGGGGGGTATGGAAGATTCAGGATCAGAAATAAACAATAAGATATCGTCCGCATAGGCAGAAAGTTTCAATTGATTAGAACCATATGGGAAACCAGAAATGGAAGTGTTATTGCGAATGGAAGATAAAAAGGGTTCAAGAGTCAAGACAAAGAGGAGTGGAGAGAGCGGACAACCTTGACGAACACCCCTCTCAAGGTTGAAAGATGGAGAAAGCTGTCCATTCACAAGTACCGAGGCCTTGGGGGCAGAATAAAGAAGAGAGATAAGGGATATAAATTTGATACCAAAGCCATGCCAACGCAATGAAGCAAACAAAAAAGACCAATCAACCCTATCAAAGGCCTTCTCTGCGTCAACAGAGATAGCAGCAAGAGGGGTTGAGAGTGAGGAAGCTTTATTTAGGACGTTAAGAAAAAGGCGAGAGTTGTCCGATGTAAGTCTACCCTTAACGAAGCCACATTGCTCTTTGCCAATGAGATGAGGCATAAGGGGATCAAGGCGCATTGCTAGTAATTTGGCAAAAATTTTGTAGTCTACATTGACTAACGAGATCGGCCGATAATTTTTACATAATTGATGATCTCGACCCTCTTTGGGGATCAGACAAATGGTAGCATCTTGAAAAGAGCCTTCTGCCTTGCCGGATGAGGAAAATGATTGAAAGAGGGTTAAAAGTTTAGGCAATAAAATGTCTGAAAAGTGCAGATAAAATTCCACAGGAAAGCCGTCAGGGCCAGGGGTTTTACCTTTAGTAAGAGAGGTCAAGGCTGTAGAGAGTTCATTTAATGAGAGATCAAGTTCAAGATCCGGAAAATTAAGATGAGATTTAGACGGTTTAGGAAGATTTTCAAAATAATTCTGAATAAGAGAAGGAGTGGGAGGACACTCTGGGGTGTAAAGATTCTGGTAAAACAATTGAAATTGCTTAAGGATTTCTTTGTCTTTGTGGAGAGGAGTGCCTGCAGAAGAATAAATAGAGTCAATAAGAGTGCGCTCCTTACGGGATTTAAGATAGTTAGCCAAGAGTTTACCAGATTTATTGCGACCTCCATAATACCTTGCACTACTGCGAAGAAGAACCGAAGAAGCATTGTCCGTAGTTAATTTATTGAATTCCAGCTTAGCTCGTAAGAGATCCGGTGACATAAATTTAACTGAAGAGGTGTAAAACTGATGCTCCAAAAATTTTATATGGGCCAGGGAGGATTTCCGCTTTTGAGTAAACTGTTTCTTCTTCCGAGAGACGAAGTCAATAATGAATCCCCTCGCAGAGGCTTTAAAGGAATCCCAAAGAGTATGGGAAGAAATACTAGGATCAGAATTGAGAAGAAAGAATTCTTCAACAAAAGAGCGAAAAGAGGAAGAAAAGTTGGGATCAGTAAGAAGTGCGCTATTAAAGCGCCACCGGGAGGGTTTAGGATGTGGTGGGAGTAGGTCAAAATCCGTCACAATGGGAGCGTGGTCCGAGATGACAATAGGTTCAATGGAAGAAGACAAAACATTCTGTGATAAAGATTTAGAGAGAAAAATATAGTCAAGGCGAGAAAAAGATGAGTGAGGAGGAGAGAAAAAGGAATAGTCCAACGTATCAGGGTGTGCAAGACGCCAAGAGTCAATAAGGTGTGATTGTGAAATGGTATTAAGAAATTGTTTGTGGGGTTTGTGTGGTGTGAAACGGACTGTGGATTTACGGTCAAGGAACGGGTCAACAATCTGGTTGCAATCACCACCAAAAATAAATGATACATCCTTATATTGAATACATTTCTTTGTAATCAAAGGCCAAAAAGAACAATCTGCTTGTACAGGACCATAAACATTGAAAACAGTTAAAGGAATAGAGTTCAGTAGTAATTTGGCTAATATCCAACGACCTTCAGAGTCCGTCTCCTGGGACAGAACCGTACATTTAAGTCTTTTGTGACAAAGAATAGCGACTCCATTCTTTTTGTTGTCAGAGGGTGAAAATAAAACTGTACCCACCCAACTTCTTTTTAACTTAAGAGATTCAACATCATTAAGGTGGGTTTCTTGTAAGAGAGCTATATCTGGGTTATAGGAAGCTAACTGGGAAAGAACTCTCTGCCACTTAATGGGATTAATGAAACCTTTTACATTCCAGGTAACAACTTTGAATTAACAAATAACATAGAATCAAATAGGACAGGAAAAGTGAAAAAGAGGGGGCATGTGCAAAAGACAAGCCGAAAAAGAGAAAACTCTGAGGAATATCGATAAAGTAGGTTGAAAAAGAAAAGTGAGGGGTAAAGAGAAATGAAGGAGAACCGGAATTGATCAACCAGTAAAGGGGAGAGAAAAAGAAAAAGGAAACAGGAAAAGAAAGAGATTACAAGGAGAGACAGCACATATCCCAAAGGGATGACTGAAGTAAACATACCTGAGGGGAGTACGAAATAGGACAACGGGGAAATGGCGACACTCAACGAGACAGATCCCCCAAGACGGGAGACCAGGCCGGATCGCACCGGAACAAAGAACATAACCGAAGAGCCAGGTGGAGAGGAAGTCGGTCCATCTAGATAAATGAATAAAGAATGAGTAACATTTGAGAATAGGAAGACATACTATGACGATCAAAGGGTGAAAATACAAGAGCGACACATAAAGGAAAGAACTGAACACAATTATTAAACAAAGGATAGAGGGAGTTTAAAGTTAGATACAGGGGAATAAGAAAAGTATGTTTTATAATCTAATACGAAGAGACTAATAAACGGAAACAAAGACAGGGACAAAAATGGATGACCTGTAAGGGAAGCAAAAGTTAGACATTTTCAAGTAATCTGTAGGCGTAAAGCAGTTAAACAATCAGCCACAAGAAGAGGAAGAGGTCTCCATAGCAGAATTAGAACGAATATGAATGAAGTTTTTGAGTTCAGCAGGATCCTGGAAGGTCCAAGTCTGATTTTGGTGCGTAACTTTGAAAGTGCATGGGTGGAATAAACCATATCTAGCACCAAGAGACCTCAAAGGAGCTCGTAGAGATAAAAATTCCTTCCGACGAGAGGCAGTAGCATTTGAAACATCTTGGGAAAGATACACTCTCTGACCCAACCAGGAGACCTGACGCTTGGCCCTGGACGCTGAGAGAACAGAGAGAAGATCTGTGAACTTCAAAAAAAGAATAATGACTCCCCTTGGCTTGGCTGATGTGGACGAGCGAGGACCAAGTTTATGTACTCTCTGAATATTAAGAGAAGTGGTGGACGGCATATCCAAAAGCTTCGGAAGAAAGGAGGAGAAAAAGAGCACAGGGTCGTCCCCCTCTAAAGATTCCGGTAAACCATAAATACGAAGGTTGTTCCTCCTATTTCTGTTTTCCAATTCCTCCGTATGCTGTTGAAGCGCCAAAACAGATTTTTCCAAAGAGGAGACCCGCTGGGAAGTAGATTGAAGATCCGAAATCTGATGCTCCACAGATGTAACTCTGTTATCCATGGACGACCATTTCTCCTCAAGAAACTGCATCTCACTGTTGGTCTCCTCCACAAACGGCCGAAGAGCACGAATTTCCTCTAAAAGCATCTCCATGGAAATAGGGGATGGCGACTTCTCTGATGAAGAGGAATCTTGTTTGAGACGCTTAGAAGAAGTTGACGGAGGCGAAGATTTGCTTAAAGGCGGCTGTGCTGAGGAGGAACGAGGGAGATCTACTCCCGCCATTGGCGCTGCTTTGGGAGGAGAGTCCACCGTTGAATGAGGTAAAGACGTTACCACAGGAGAGCTCCCCGAAGGAGTAAAGACAAATTTTGGGTTGCGTAACTTGCCCATAGAAAGCCAATCACAAATAACCATGCAGCAAGCAAGAGGACGACTATATAAAGGAAGACCAGAATGTGAAGGCATCCACTCACATATAATGCGACAGCAATAACCATAGGAGAGCCTGGGGAGTGATTAAAGAAATGTTCCAGAAACAGTCCAGGATAATCACATAGGGACAAGCAAGTGCCGGTCTATGCAAAAATGAAGAGCGCAGGATCAGTGACCAACCAGGCCATGGACGCTCCCGTCAGAGGCAATGGTGAACGTAACCAAAGGGGAGGCAAAAACATAGTATGAAAGCCATCGTTGGAGGGTTACCTCATTCCAGTAACATGAAGCAGCACAAGCAATAAGGCAGTCATAGGGCAAGACAGTGTCCAAAAAGAGGATGTATCAGCATTCAGGCAGCGAAGGACACCAAAAAAGGGCCATGTGGGGCAAATGCAGGCAAGCCGGCAGTAAGCACGAGCATCGCGCTTCAAACAAAATGGCGGCCGCTCTCTGAGGAGAGAACAATCACGGTGAAAAAAGAGGCAGTCCGGCCCTAAAAATGAGTCAAAAAGGGCTCACCAGAAGCGCGCTGCATTCCCACAGCCGAAACCGATGTCCGCAGTGCTTATAATCCTCTTCGGAGGGGAACCGGCATAAAAGAAAAGCTCCGGTGCTCCGGAGGTCCCACGTCAGGCGGCCATCTTGCTCGGCGTCGTGACCACGCCCCCCCATCAATCACTCTTCTAACAGTCTGCCTTTCCCCTTATAAGAGGAGATACCTCATTGGTTGTACCCAAAGGGAGGAGATAGTTTCTACATTCATCGCATCGAAGACCATTGGTGGATGATCCTCTCTCTGTGAGGTGAAAAGAAAGACCAGGTGGGAAATGACTTTGTCTCAGGGGATAGTCCTCTGCATAAAGATCTGTTATGCACTTGCCAGGAACCAGCCACTAGAAGGACTGAGACCATTCCCCTAAGGCCAAGGCTGCTACCACTACATTGTTGTGCAGAGTGCCTGTGCAAGATATTTGTCAGGCCGCAACGTACGCTTCCTTACATGTAATCGCTGGCTACACAGCTAGGTCTGAAGGGAAGGGAATCTCGTCAATTTGGTCCAGCAGGACTTTTCTTTATCTGAGCCACTCCACATACCCACCACCTTGGGAGGTACTGCTTTGGTGTCTATTCGAAACATAAGGAATCTGCAGAACAACAAGTTAAATACCTTCAATAACCCTTTTTGAAGGATAATCCATCTAAACGCTGATTCCACACCGCCCCTCCACCTAGTGTCATTTGACTAAATGTTTTAATACACGAGGTTCCCCAGATTTTCCTCATCCTGGATATCTCAATGGTGTCCCAAACAGAGAATCCAGGCAGTCTGGGAACCTCCAGCAGCCATTTACCATGCCAGAGAGGGGCTCCCTTTGTTACCCAACTGTTCCACTTCATCTCTCTGAGCACCAGATGCCAGCAATCAAGGTCATTTTTCATAACCCCGGCCATCTCCCTGGACAATCAGTAGCTACATAGTAGGGACAGGAGAAGTGACGCTCTTGTTGTCACAAACGCCATCTAACTGTGCAGACTGCCTAGTCTGCGAACAACCAGTCATTTATTGGCAGTAACTAGGAGGCTTGATAGTATCGCCTGATATCTGCAAAACCCAACCTCCCATGACTGTATACATTTGTTCAAGGCTGCCTTCAGGGTCTTTTTCTGCTTATATTGTTTAGTAATATTCGATTACAGGGACGTAAAGAAGTCTCTCAGGAGAAAGGGTGGGTATTTTTTTTTTGTTTTGTTAGAAACTTTGCGTTACATTATGGCACAACTTTTCCGGAATGATCTCCAGCCTCTCCCTATATTTCCATAAAGTAGTAAATCTTTTAATGGCACCTACTCCCTTAGCATAAGCTTACTCAAATTTCCTAGTACGTATCATTTTATTAAACCATTCCGGATAAGTAGGTACTTTGAGGGACAGCCAATTCTGAAGTATCAGAGAATGCGCAACAAGGGAAGCAATTGCTATGAATGACTCCTCCCCTCTCAACATTGCTAGGTTTTGTCTCTGGCTATTGATACCAAAAAGTGCTACAGCTGCTTCAGGGTCCAGTCTTTTCTGTAATCCCCGGGCTAGAGCAGAGAAGATCCTTTCCCAAAATTGTCCTATCTTTGGGCAGGTAAAAATAATGTAGAGCCAGCCTCCCTCGCCTGCCAACTGACAGCAAAAACATCTATATTCTAATTCCGGACGTATCTTATGAAGAGCTTCGGGGTATAGTACGCCATCCAGCGTGATAGAAAAGCCATTCTTTTAAAATTGGCCGCTTTTAAGGCCTTGCTACCCAGTTGTGAAATGGCTTGCCAATCCCTGATTGAGAGCATACATTGTGTGTCCTGGGTCCCTTTTTCTAAGAATTTATTAACCACCATTGACTCCCCTTGGGACCGTAAAAGACAATACCAATTTCCCACCCCTCTTAACTTTACTCCAAATAGCGCAGCCACTAGTGGAGTTGGGCCAGAACTAGATGGGAGACTGTACTTATTTAACAGATGTATAATCTGTGCTTATCCAGAGAAGAAAAGCTTGATCCGGTCTCCACACCTGGTTTGGACCTCTTGCCAAGTAATAACTCTGCCACCAACTAAAAAGTGCCCTAGCTCCTTAAAACCACAGATATTCCAAAACCTAAGATGGATGCTCTGTATTTGGAGGCCAAAGCTTTTACATTCTGCTAGTTTTAAATAATAAAACCCAGTGGAACAAACCTGCTTGGAATAAAAAGTCTGAAGTCTAGGACTGTATTCCTGCAAAGTCTTATACCTAGTTATTTGGGGGAGTTTAGCTGTTTTAAGAAATACCGGAATCTGCGATCCAGCTTCCTGCACCATTTTATCCAAAAAGAAGTGATCAACTGATCCCTTGCAATCGACTTAACAGACTATTAGATCTAAAAAGGCTGCTTCACAATATACATTTCTAAAAAATGCACTTTAGCACTGCACTTTCATAGAAACAGGGGGCCATATTGTCAAGGGGCCGCGATAAAATGATTGCCGCTTTAGTGTCCGTTTTCGGGCGAAAAGCAGCGATAATTTTATCGCATTATCATCAAGGACACGCTAGCGCGTGATTCCTTGAATTCGTGCCTGTTTTCCACACACCTTGCCTCGCATCGATCATGAGATGCAAAGGAGGCGTGGCTGTGAAAACAACATGGTATAATATCGCGAAGGCAGCTTCGCGATATTTTCAACAAGGGGCAGCGATATTTGAAATCGCGTTAAGCATGCCGTAACGCAGGAATTTAACGTCTGTTAAATTCTTGACTAAGGCATACCTAACATGGGGTGTGGATTATGTGGCTAAGACCACAGGCCCTATCATCAAGGATATCGCCGTTTTCCATGGAACAACGCTGGAAAACCAGCGATGTTCCATGGAAAACACCGCTATTGCTGGAATAATTATCGCCATTGCACTATGCGTTGTTAATACAGCGCTAGCATGGCGATAATTTCCAGCGATATCCGGCGATAAAAGTCCTCATACTAAGAGCGGCCAGCGATAATTATCGCTGCCGCTTGATAATATGCCCCAGGGTTGGTAAGCACTGCACTTTATTAAATTGTAACTGGTTGCACTTTAGTAAGTTTCTGTCGAGGATAATTTTGTAGCACCATATTCAGATGGTAAATAGGCATGCTTCACTTTATGGTAAGCTCTACTCATAGAAGCTTACGTTAATTTAATGTAGTAATATTTATTTGTGAAATTGGTATGTTGGACTTTATACATACCTGTTGTGTCTAATTTAATATGTATACAAGGACGTATATTTATTGCATTAATTCCCTGTTTTATCTATGGTTCTGCTCAATAATTTATTTTATTGAAAAAGAGGAGGTGTGGGTAGTGCTGTTATTTAAAATAGGTCTCCGCAGCCCATCATCAGGATCAGCAGTTTACTCCAGACCTCGTAGTGTGGCTTCATCTGGTGAACCAGGGAGACAGTGTAGGCTCCCAGCACCTCTTTGGGTCCAATGAGAGATTTACTCTCAGATATTCAAAGTTGAGGGCACTTCTCAGGGGACCACTAGCATTAATGCCCACATGTGCAGCTCTTTGGACATTGCACTTTCTTCTGGCGGCTTGCCCTCATGAGTCTAAAGCGCTGTGCATTACACATCATTTCTATTATTACAAAGGTGTTGAGTTCCTCCATGACCAACCTCACGAGTACTCTCCATCAAAGATCCTTGGTGCCTTTCAAGCTGTTTTTTTGAAAATCAGATCGGAAAGCCAGTGCTGATTGTGTCTTGGAACTGGTGAGCATCCATCCTCACAATAACCTCTTTCTAAACGTCAGTTAAATGTTCTTCACAGACTCTGCTCCGTCACGCTAGGATTCAGGTCGGTTGCCCTAAAATAAATGCAAAATAACTTAAGAAAATAGAGAAGGAAAATATAAAGATGTACAAATGTATTCTCTTAGAAAGCTCTTTAAAATTCTGCAACAGTCAAAAGCAGAAAATGCAGAATTAGTAAAACAAAATATATGAAACAGTAAAATGTGCTCCGCCAGCAAGTGACTCCTCCATGTCGATGAATGATTCAAAAAGTCAAATAAGTGATTTAAAGAAGCCTAATTTACAGCCACAAACCACTTAATGGGATTCTCACATCCAGTCAATCCCAAAAATAATCTGCCAGATCAAAGTGATCTTTCCGTTTGTACTAACATGGGTGGGTTGTTACCTGGGTGCTCCAAGGAAAATAATGTTGGGATCAGGAGAGAGGTCAATTCTAACGCAAAAGGATTCACGTGGTTACTTGCCTATACACGGTGTTTAAAAACCACAAAGCAAGCAACACCAGAGGATCAACGCTTCTGCTCAATGCCAGCAACTTTACTCTTCATTACTGCATTTAACAACCAAAATATATTTTTTTAGCCGATCATTTTCAATTTGCAAGAAACTGATCCACTGAAAACGGTCCAAAGGAGTGATATTAACGCGGTTAGTAATTTGGGTTCTTATCCTGGCAGACAATCTAGAGTCATCTTTATCTCAAAGATCACTGTAAGCCTGATTGCAGGAAACTGTCAATATTCCCTTAGTAGAGGAATGTATGTTATGGCCATTTTGTTCCGTCAAATAATTAAAGGTTTTGGTTCAAATCCGCTAATGGAAATTATTTCTATGGTAGGAACTATTAAAGCGTTTCAAAAACGACAGTAATTCCTCTGACGCCAGCAGGGCGGTCTGTATCAATCGTGCAGTAAATTGAACAATCAAATACCTCAATTTTTAGGGCTGATCTGACTCTGGGATTGGTTTGCAGGAATCCTCACTCAATTCTAACTCTAACTTGGGTCAGATGACACATTGCAGAGTTCAACACAGGCATAAAGCTCCTCTCCTTGGACACTGCAGGACATTTTACAGATCCCTAAAAACAGTTTTCTTAGATTCCTTAAAAGCAGACATAATATGTCTGCAAGAAACTTAGAAACTTGGTTGATAGCCAATTTACAGTTAGATCATTTGTTTGCAATCAGTTGTCCAACCAAACATTTCAGGATGGGACACCTAGGGGAGGAATTGCATTTTCTTATCCACAATCTACTTATAGTCCTACTTAGCACAACATGTGAAAATAGTATTCCAATCCCTGATCATATGAATATTCTTGGCTATAATTGAGAATGAAAAGTGCCATTTTATACTTATGATGGGCGGCTTTCCTGCTAAAGTTTCTAACCAATCATGACAGATTTCCGATGACAAAGAAGGAGAAGAACTCTGAATTTCCCGTCCTCTTTATGCTTCCTGGCTTAACGGGCTGATAGATGTGATTTATTAATCTTGGATTTTTTGAGGGAACTTGAATATATTAGAACAAATGGCAGACTTGAAAAAGATATACCTGCAAATGACGCTCCTTTTATCAGCAGGGTCTTCTATAATCGACTATGTGATCACTTTGTATTCTGCTTCTATTCTTTTCCCTGATCTGAGTGTATTAGACAACATCGATAGTGACCACAGAATACTATCTTTCAGTGTCTCACCAGAACAAGTCGCCCCAAAGAAATGGACAAGTAGTTTCAAAATAAGACTAGCTCACGAGATGTACAGGAATGCCAAAACTGGGTACCAAGACAATTCAAAACTGGGATATTGGTGATGACAAAAGTTAGTTAGAGGAGGGTGTTAATAAGAGACCAATCCATTCTAAGTTAAAGGTGAAAAGTGTGATGTTTAAAGTCTATTGGACCAGGCTTCCTTGTTTATTCTGTGAAAATCTGATGCCTTGACCACATCACCAGTTCGGTTCTGTTCAAGTTTGTATGATAACAATAAGGATTGGTAAAGCGCTTGGCTATTCAAAGAGGGTCCCAGCGCTAGACAGACTAATTGACCAATCAATGCAAAAGCCATTGATAAGATGAATGAAATAATCAAGTTTTCAGACTGCGTTTAAAGCAGCGCTCATGCTTCATACCCGTGGGTTAGAAGGGAGGGCATTCGAAGCCATGGCAGCAAGATAGGAGAAAGAGAAGCCACCCCATCATTTCCACTCGCTTCGCTGGACCACTGCCAGCTCCGCGCCAGAGGAACAAGGGGTTCTAGCAGGATGATAGGAGTAAGCCTCTTGGCCAAAAACAAAAGGCCAGTCTGATAAAAGACTCTATGACCCAAAGTGTGGCCTTTAAACTGTATCCCGTCTTTGATCGGCACCCAATGAGGCTCCTTAAGGTGTTGGCGAATGTGTGCTCCTCTGGGGGCTTCCAATAAAAGCCCTGCAGCAGCATTCTCCACCAGCTGAAGTCTCTCCAGCTAGAGTGCCTGAGGGCTCGGCAAAGAGAAATGCCATCATGGAGCCAAAGAGAAATGAGGGATTGAATGACCGTCTTCTGAGACTGTAATTGAAATAAATACAGAAATGTCTTTATAGGCTTTAAAACTCCAAAACAGAAGCCCACCTCACCCATCACCTGAGGGCCAAAGGAAGCTTGATTATCAAACTTTACTCCTAGATTACACACTGTAGGAGCCGGGGCGGGACATGACTGAGCCAGCATTCACCACCCCAAGCAGGGGGAGGAGAGCCGAATAAAAGGATCTCTATTTTGCTGGTGTTGCACTGTAAATAACTGCGCCACTTCCAATGGAAAACAGCAGTAAGATGGTCTTAAACCTGCCGAAGGCATTGGGCGAGTTCCTGTCAAGAATGAGAAGGAGCTGAGTATCATCGGCATAAGACACAGTCTGTGCGCCAAAAGTCTCCGGCAAGGAGGCCAAGGGATCATATTTATTGAATGGCATCGGACTTAGGGCAGATCCTTGAGGGTCACCAAACTTTAGTGGTCTGTGATCAGAAGTAGACTGAGCAACCTGAATGGCTTTTATCAGACAAATGAGAACGCCTCCAAGCCAACGAAGATTCAAACACTCCTGTATTTTTCAGCCAATGATCCACACATGCCTATATTTTCCAGACGATGCAAGAAAATGGAGTGAGACCCGTATCCAAGGCCGCGGATAAATCAAGGTGTATCAGCACGACCCATTTCCCTTGGTACAGCGCCAACTTGATAGTGTCAGTAAACTCCCCTGAGGTGGACTCCGTACTGAAACAGGGTGGAAACGCAACTGGGACGCAAGTAAAAGCTGGCAATGCTCCAAGTAGTTAGGCAATTGGTGATTGATAAGCTTCTCCAGAATCTTAGAAAAGGCAGGCAGTAAAGAGACAGGCCTCACCAGAAAATGTCATCCAACTGTAAGGGACCCAGTGGACCTGCCTGTGGATGGCTTTTGTTTTAGTAAAGGTATCAGTCTGGCATGTTTCCAGCAAAAAGGTACTGCTGCTGACTAAATGGATCTATTCAAAAGAAGATTTAAAATCAGATTGATGGTCTTAGTGGCATTCAGGATGCGAGGCGGACAAGGGTCATCGGGGGAGCCCGTTGCACATGCCATCAAGACCTGTTCAGACTCCTCCATAGAAATGGGAGCAAACTCCAGAAGGGAACAAAGCGAGGTCTTAGATGCAAAAGTAATCAGATCACCCCTGCCACTGCTATCTGAAGGGCCATTAGGAACTGTGAGGTTAAATGTTTCAACAATACCATACATTCCTGCCCGTCGCCATCCTTGCTGACCCTGCTGCCCAGAAGGAATCTGGCCCGTGTCTGGTGGCCCAGCTTTCCCTCCCCTCACCTCAGCGCTGCGACTCCACCAGGGGATCCTATCTGGTCTTTGACTGGCGGACAGCTGGGGTCGCGGCGTTTCGGTGGGGGTTGGGGGCTGGGAGCCTAATAGAGGCCTTAGGTCTTAGGTCTCAGGTTTTTTTTCCTTGTGCTGTTTACGGTCAGTTGATAGGAGGCTGCGGGCAGGGAATAGCGAGTGGTTGTGCAGGGACTAAGAAAGCGGGGGGGGTGCCTCTGCGTATGCTCTTGCATACTGCCATAGTCAGCAGAGTTTGCTCCTATCGTCCAGGACAAGATTGGGCAAGTCCAGCAATCCTGCCCTGGAGGCAATCTGACTCTTACGCCTCCCCTTGTTCCTGCAAATACATTCCAGCCTGGTTAAGGGTGTGCCCGACAGAGGTCTCAAGCGAGCCAGCCCACTAATTTACAGACTCTAACAGCGATGAGATCGGGGAACATGAGAAAAGCACCTCTTGCTTCAAAACGAAAGAAACCAAAACGGTTGGTCGTAGCCGTGGAGTGTGCTCTAGCTAGCTCGGCGAACCCATTGGATCCCAAGGCCTCGCCGAAGGTGCCTAACCTGCCACTAAACGGACGGCAACATACCAACAACAGCAATTTGCTACCTCCTTATATATCATCTGTGACTACTTGAAAATCTTTTTCGCTTTTGGATTATTTCAAAAAAGCCCCCGAGGCAATCAAGCCTCGTGATCTCAATCAATCCACTGAGTCGAACATACAATTGTCTCACTTGCTTCCAATACCATCTAACCCTTTGGCTCACACTCCGGACGTTTTCATTTTTGGGTCAGTACCGGATGTTCGGGGAACAGTTTTAGAGCACTCAGTGATCACACCTCAAAAACCGGCTTTAAGTAACCACCATCTTTTACCATGTCAGTCTTCTCCCCCCTACGACACGGCTAATCAAGAGCTCTGTCCGAAACAGCAACTTTCCAGGAGTTGGACTCACAACTTAAGCTTTCATGCATCGCAAGTACCTCAATCAGACTATCTTATGGCCACGTCATCATACAACCCCCAGGTGTTTGAGGTGGCCCCCAACGCGCCCCACTCTCATTTAATCTTTCCACAAATTCACGGTCAAATAGGCTCGGTCTCTAACTTTGATACACCTAGCCCCTGTCCACTACAGGTCTCAAGTTTCTTAGAAGGGAGCTCAGAGCCAACCAAGCCTCAACAGCGCCTACTACCATCTCCAGTAGCAACAACAATTCACTCAAAGGTCGCACAAAACACAGAATTAAAAGAGCAACGGCTAGTGGATTTGTCTCTTTCCCCTAAGAATTCTCACAATTCATTCAAAAACTCACCCAATTCTAGATCTAAAACTGACCTAGATCATGACGCCTTCATAACCACGAGTATCTGGCCTCAATTACTTCAGACTTTCCAATCCACAGTTACGGCTTTAAACCATCACTCCGACAAATTAGACATCCAGGTGGACTTACTGAACACTCTAGCATTGTTCACAGCAGGGATCGATAGCAAGCTGGATAAATTGAACCATCTAATAATGAGTGCGCAAGCGTCTTCAAAACAAGTTCAGTCAGTCTGCTGCTGCTCGCCCATTATTGATTCCCTTTCCTCGCTCCCAGATTTTCTAACCAGCGTCTTAAACGAAGTAAAGCTGTTGAAGGGTGGTGGCATACCGTCACATCCTGAGCAATTCACCCGAATGCACCCAATGCATAATTTAGAATCGGCGAACAACCTGTTACCAACGACCACTGGGCTTCAGACGAGAGGGGAACGTAAACCCTCCATGTCACTGACCGCCCACCAAGATGACCCTCATCAAGTCCGAGCAATTCCATGCCTAGAGGCACTGTCGGCACAAGTGGTCACAAGCCCTCAGACAGCAAACGGACCTCCCACTTTCATTGACAACAATGTGGCTGGGTCTAGCGGCAATTCAGACGCCGCCGTATTAACCATCTCAGGCACACACCATCCTCCCCCGCTACCCTGCAGTAAGAGAGAGCGCAAACGTCAGCGAAAACAAAGGAATAAAATAAGACTTAGTACAAAAGTCGACCACTCTAAATTATTCCCGATGTTTTCAATTGCCACCAATAAAAACACCCCAAGTGCCCAACAACCTCCAGTAACGCCATTAAGTGCTTCTCAAAGCCCCCACATGGCAGATCTACCAACAACTACCAACCAGCAGATCCTAGCGAGTAACTCTGAGCAAAGCACCTCATCAGCTGATAATGGGATATTAGAGTCCCAGCCTGTCATAAATAAACCAAGAGGCAAATCAAACGATTTAACATCAATGAGGTCATCAGCTTCAACCCTTCAACTCCAACCAGCAGTGCCGTTAAGCCCATCTCGGCATAGATCTAACCCTCATACCACAAATTCCAACAATATACCAATTTTATCGAAAGATTCTCGGCTACTCAGGCAAGGCACACTGGACCTCCCCCAACTCCAACAGGGAGCACACTCAGCCTCCTTAACAGTCAAACCCATTGAACCCAGGTCAAGCCGGTACACCGATATTGCTAAAAGCGATCGACAGCACTTAAAAATTCTACATGCCCCAGAATACAAATCAAAAGGTCGGCAGGATATACTTAACAGATCAAACATAATTAAATTAGTAAATGGAGTTCCGGGTTTTGAGGCTTTGACTTCGGATGACATTGAGTCTATCGAATTTCTCCCCCCAAGGGCTAATCAACCCTCAGAGGTAACCCTGGTGTCCTTCAAGTCTACCACCTGGGTACGAGTATTTTTAGATCAAAAGGATACATTTCCGAAATGGGGCATCAAAATCTACCCCCACTCAATTCCAGGCTACCCCAAAGTACTTTCACAACAATCCCCCATCTCGTTAAGATCTGACAGATTCAGGACTGGAGGGAACAACAGACCATACTCTATCTTAAACAAGCATTTGCAATGCAACAGTCTCGCCTTTAGGACCTTAAAAGTATTTAGCCATGCAGCATATTATCCTGGGTGTTATATCTACTCTTCTCATTTAGCCTTACACAACTGCTTCAGAGCCTTATAAGGGTAGTATATAAATAGGATACTAAAATACCATGTTTGAAGCGGTGGAGGCTATTGATAATGTGTAGGTTAAGGGAATAGAGACATAAAACAAGGTGAATATATGGTTTACTGCCCAAGTTGTGAACTCTAGAAGCACTATATTTATTTTAAAAAACACGACTACAAAAATGCATTCTTCCAAATTCTCAAAAGCCTTTGGGACGTTAAAAGTGTTTAGAAGCTGCTGACAGTGGACACGGGCACTATTGTTAAAGTGCGGTAATTTGCGGTTGTTGAAAAAAATACAATTTTGAAAAGATCGCATTTTAGAAACTTTGACCTATTGGTATTGTAAATTACAACGGCTTTCATTAGTGCAGGTTGTTTAAACAAGTAAAAGGCATTGTCATTTACAATGTCAATAGATCGAAATCTCGCAATTGCGAGACCTATTGCTTTGCAAATGCTTATTTACTTACGTTTTTTGTTTGTAGTGAAGTGGATGTATGTTGTTTGTAGTGGATATGTGTGGTTTACATTGGAATTGTTTGTTGTCGAATTGTGTGGTGTGTATTTGTGTGGTGTTTAGTGTATTTGCGTAATGGAAATAAATGGGATGGTGAAGTTATAGGTGTGAGAGTTGTATAAAATAGAAAGTAAGAATGAAAGTGATAAATACTTTGTGTATGAAGTGGTGAATGAACTCTAGAGAGAGTAGTGGAAAGAGTGTGAGAGAAAGAGAAAGAAGTGGAGAGAAGGTTATAGACGCATAAAGAGGCTATGCAATATGAGTAATGCTGGATCCGTGTGTTTGTGTGTGATGGAATTATGTGGATAGTGAGTATGTGGTATTAAGTGTAGTGGACTTTTATGTAATGGTATTGTGAGTCGTAGAGTGGCACGTATTGAGTTGAATTATGTGGAATGACATTATTTGGACTTTTGTGGGGTGGATTGGATATATGTGGTGCGTAGTGGAATTATGTGTTGTGGAGTTGAATTGTGTGGCATGCAATGGAATTGTGTGGAGTTGAATTGTATAGTACTGAGTGAAATGTAATAAAGGTTGTAACAAAGTGTGGAAAGGTGTGGTGCAGCCGCCAGGGCAGATGACTTCGGAGCACAGGGTTCACGGATTGATTCCTTGCTCCAGCGGCAGCTCAGCTCAGCACCATGTGACTCTGGGCAATAGCTCACTTAATTTCCACAACGGCACCCAGCGCCTTGAGACCCGTAAGGGTGAGTAGTTCGCGCTTTACAAATATGGATTTACATTTATCAATGCAGCAAGTGGTTCAGTATTACACGTTTGGAACAACCCTTCAAAATTCACGTCTGACACCAAAACTCTTACCACATATGCCCCTCTTTAAACTTATGCTACACAAAAAAAGCACAATAAATGGAGTAACCTCATCCAAAAGCACTTTGGGGCTTTAGCAGGGGTATGGGAAACTACACAAATGTAATAAACAGTTTGCTACACTTATTAATACCTCAAGATCGAGGGCTCAACAATATGAAGTTCCGAAACCTAATTTCAGGGAGACTTTAGCAAAGCATTATCACCATCTATGCCAAACCATTTTAATTATGTGGCAAACTAGTTCTAGGCAATTTTGCCCCAGAATTGTCACTCATGCAAATTCCAAACTGCCACAGAGGTCCACATTTTTTTTAAGTCACTGATTCCAAAATGATGCCAAGCACAATTTTCACTCTATGAGTGACTGTCAACCAAACACAGCCAAATCTCAAAGCTATTTAACAACCACAGACATGTTTTTTTTTCATGTGTGGGAATTTGTAGTGATGCAGTTCACATATTTTGATAGAAGTGAAACTTGAGCGGAGGCAGCAATCAATGACATCTAGATAAAAGTAAGTACAAATTTAAGTATAAAAGGATCCATTCAAATATGCAGTAGAAAATACATTGAGTACTAGAAGGTAAATGAACACCTGTGTGGGTCTTCTGCAAGGTAGTTACCTCAACCCATTTCGGCTTGACAGCATCACACAAACAAAGATTGCCTTTCGATTATGACATTATGCTAAGCTTTTGACCTAAATAGAATGCGCAGTAGAAGAGGCCAAGGGACAACAGTAAAAAAAAAATTTAAACTCTGATATAATTAAATAAATTGACGATAACCACATGTTCAAAATTGCAGAAGGTAAATGGAGGTGTAGTGGATAGAAGGTTGATAAGCAAAGAAGGAGATTGAAAGATGATAAATAAAACTGCTTGTAGACAGGCAAAACTAGATGGGCTGAGGAGGAAAAAAACAACAACAGTCCACAAAAATGTGATGGAGAAAACCTCTGCTACCCTTTTTGGAGACTGCTTGAAAAGTGAGGGACTCGGATGAGCGAGGGGACATTAGTTAGGCCAATAGAGTGCCTTGGGTCCTAATGCAATGAAGGAAAATGGACACACCGTCCGACTGTTTGAGGAGTACAAGGCATATCTGACGTGCAGTATGCTAGAGTGTTTCCATTTTTGGCGCTATGCCAGTACGCAAACTTACTGTAACTGGCCAATGGGACTAGTCAGGCTTCATGCCATATCCCAAAATACATTTATAGACACTACTCGATGCGGGCGGGCGCCTGCATCCTCAACCGCACTGGGAGATAATGCCTGGATGATTACCCTCGGCCTAGTTGCAGGGGGTCCGCCCAAAACACTGACGCGGGACGTGTGCCTGTTCTACGGTTAATGCAGCCATGCCTGGTCAAGAAACCGATTCGGATCCCTTCACACCAGGCCGGCTGCAAACACTCGTCTCCCTCGAGGCACAGATGAAACTCTGAACTCCGGCATGTACCCGATCCGGAGCCATGAATCTGAAAGGCAGCCGACGCTCAGTCTGGATCCCTGCTCTTGGGACCTGCCCCCGCCAGACCCGATCCGCACAATAACAAAGCACGCAGGCATGTAGCACCATGTGCTGTACTAAGGCATCCACTCTATTGAATCATTGCTGACCCTGGTTTGTGACTCAAAAACTTACGGCTGACCTGACCCAGCTGTCACTGGGAGGGGGGTGCCCAAAACCAGACGGCATGCTTATACACCCCAAGATGGCTACCGTCTTAAGATGGATGGTCTCCACTTAGCCTGCTGCCCAAACTAAGTGCCACTACAAAGGGGTACCCGCGATCCGGACCATGCGCATACTTGCGCAACGGAGATCATCTGCCTACAGCCTCGCGATGAAGCAGGTCGTTCTAGTGCCGAAAACCGCCACCAGCAATGAAGGCAAACCCACCCCAAGGCCTGCTACCCCACATTGGCCCTCCACACCTTGACCCGCTGTACCGCCCGTAGCTTGAACCCGGAACAATCATGGACAATGATCGGAATCCATGGGCACCCTCCGGGCGGTAGCTAGGGAGAGGGATGGGGGTAGTTAGGGAGAAGGCCCAGGAATGCGCAGTTAGTGACTGACTCAGACAGCCTGGCGCGCAGCACCAGGGCAGCCCAGTAATAATTAATTAATTCTGGCAGGCGGCTGAGTGAGGCCGCAATTGTAACAATGTAGCGCTTCAGCACTGAGGTGGTGAAATTCGCCATCCCTCCACTCCGACAGCCTCTCGTGCGCACGCACACACACGCATCCACTCACATCACACGCTTGCTTAGGCATGCTGAAGTGGATGCCTGCTTGTGCCCCGGGGGGACCGCAACGTGCATTCTCATAGAGAAGCACTGTAGTAGGTCCCTGCTTGTGCCCCCGGGGCACTGTGAAATGCATGCAACGGAAACAAAGATAAACCCCCTTTCAGGGGATTGTCTTGAAACGAGGAGAGGTGGCGTAACATATAAGGCTGCCGACGTTGAAGCTGGAGAGCAGAGTTCGATCTTGCCTTGGGCTGTATTAATCATAAATAATTAAAGCGAGACTTGGGCTGTATTAATCCTAAATAATTAAACAGAGATCTCAGATGAGAGTGGGGTGAGACAAATAAAACAAGCATTGTAGGGAGAGACAAATTAAACAAGCATTGGCAATAGGGTTGTGAGAAGGCATCGGAAGAAAGTAGTCTGTGCAGTAAAGGGGCCAATAGCCGTGGAAGGACACAAATGAAGATATGTCCATCATAAGGAGGGACTAACAAGCCTACAACCAATCAGAATCCACTATTTAAGACACCAGCCAATGAAAATGATGGGTGGAGAGTGGGCGAAGCTTACATACACTATAGTGTATACTGCATGTCTCAACGAGACAGTGCAAGCACTGCCGAGGTGAGACCTAAAAATGCCTTGGGAGCAACACAATTGACTGAAGATGGACTGTCTAGTAACCTGAATTCTGATAAAAATTCTGACTGGGGCTGGCTACCAGCCGCCCTGTCTCGCAACACATCAGATTGACCATGTGATGATCACTGTGCAGCTCAACCCCGCAAGGCTCATGGCCAACCAAGAGGCCACCAATTTCCTCTTATAACTCCCCCGATTTCCCAGTTACAGTCATCGATCACTTTATGTTCATGGAATATCAGTGGTCTCTCTCAGAAAATCACCAACTCGGAGACGCACTCATTTATTTTTGGTCATGATTTAATAGCCTTCCAGGAAACCTGGGCCTCTCAAACCAGCCCAGTTATAGGTTTCATTGAATTCTGGAAACCGGCAATTAGAACAAGTCTCTACGGCCACTCTAAAGGAGGTCTGTCGATATACGTTTCAAATAACCTAAAAGGTCCGATTGAGCCATTGACCTTTGATGAAGACTGGTTACTTGGAGTCAAAATCAGCGCATGGAATAAACAGCGATCCCTCTTACTCCTGAATGTGTACATTAATCCGAGCACTCGCTCAAAAAAGGCTCACTTAACACGCTTAATAAAAATCGTGTGTGATCTGGTGGTGGATCATCCCCACTCAGATCACATTATCACCGGAGACTTTAATACAAACCTCTTCCAGGATAACCCCATTGATTATGAAGGGCTTTTGGCATCCACATCTACGGAAGTCATGACACAGTCCAAACCCCCAAATCAAGTCTACTGCGGCCTTGGTGAGCTTTGCGTGCTGCAATTTTACAGCATAGGTCTTCTGGTAAAGAATGGCAGATCCACAAACGATACTCCACCCAACTGGTCCTGGACAAACGGCCGTAAATGCTCCTACTTAGACTACACTATCTGTAACTCAGCGCTGTTCCACCACCTGGGTAATTATAACATTCTTCCTCGATCAGAAAGCGATCATCGGCCACAAGTGGTTTCCCTTAACATACACCCTGAATACCACAAATTGGCTCCAACAACATGAAAGCATGTTTGGCATTTACAACAGAAAGAACGGATGCAGTGGGTTCCCCCATTGGCGCATGGTCGTCCTTCTGTTCCCAATTGATAAGCCTTTTTCCATCCAAACAACACGCTCACAAGGCCCATCTTAGCCGCCAGTTTTCAATCTCCATTCAAACTAGGGCACTGAAGAAATCTAGAGACAAAGCTCTGCGCACTCTCAAGACATCTCCAGACAACATTGAGTACTTGAACGGGTATAAAACCAACCAAAAACAATTCAGAGATGCTATACAAACAGACAAACGGCGCCATCTAGGCCAATTTTGGTGTAAACTTTTATGGGAGAGTAAAAACCGTAACTCTAGAAGATTCTGGGCACTAATTAATCACCAAAACTACAACTCATCTAGCCTTGAGACAGCAAACATTCCAGAAGCTGACTGGTCTGCCTATCTGACAGACCATTTTAGGGCCTCTGAGGTCTCAGAGTCTACAGTCTTATGTGCTTCCAACCCATGGACAACAAACTCACATTGGAACCGGAGTAGGTCCACTGACAGTCTGGACCCACGAAGTGAATATCTACAGGTCAGCCAAGAAACTGTCACTAAAGTATTATCAAAAGCAAGAACAGATGGTGCCCCGGGTCCAAATGGCCTTCCAATGACCTTGTTCAAATCAAATATCGATCAATGGTCAAGATATCTAACCAATCTTTTTAACTCCGTACTGACAAGCTCAATTATACCGGACTCATGGCGAGGGGCAATAATCCACCCGATTTACAAGTCAGGCTCTCATGCCTCACCGAACAACTATAGATTAATTGCCCTATTAGACATTGAGGCAAAGTTTTACGCTGGCATCCTATTGGAGGAGCTGAGATATTGGGCTGAGCAGAACAACTTGATTCCAATGAATCAAACCGGCTTCACCGCTAACTCCGGCACTGTGACCAACTTACTAACACTATCCATAATTGTTGATAATGCATTGGTTATTTCTAGGTTGGTCTTTTGCTGTTTTGTAGACTTCAAAGCCGCATTTGATCGGGTACCAAGGGCTGCCCTATGGGAAAAGTTAAAAAAATGGGGGATCCCAGCCAAACTCTTGGATGCGATTATCCAACTGTATTCGGGCACTTGGGTACAAGTGAAGTTGGGGACTGGCACACATCTCTCTCGGAAAATTATGACAACCAGAGGAGTTAAACAGGGATGTGTGCTGGCCCCCCTCCTTTTTAACCTGTTCATAGCGGATTTGCCATCCTCCCTTGGAGACACAAATAGCCCCCCCCCCAAGATGGGAGGTGTATTAATAAGTAACCTTTTATACGCCGACGACCTGGTCCTTTTCAGTTTGACACGGGTAGGGCTGCAAAGGGTACTAAACAGACTAGACACATATACCACCACGAACAGTCTAGAGGTAAATTTAAAGAAAACCCAAGTGGTTATCTTTGGCAGAAAACGTTACAGTGGTGGAGGATGGCTGTACAACAACACGAGTCTCACAATAGGAAATACATACAAATACCTAGGGGTCAACTTTGACTCCAGAGGTAACTTTAATAAACAGGGTAAGGTTATTTTAGTAAAAGCAATGAACCTTCAGGTGAATCTCTGTAAGCTTTCAAGATCTCTGTCCGGCCCAAGTTTATCCCCATTACTGGAAGTAATGAGAGCAAAAATCGGGCCGTCACTGACATACGGCGTTGAGATTTTTAGGGGGAAATTAAACTCCACTTTTAACCAACTTGTGACCAAAATTTACAAAAAAACCTTGCATCTCCCCAAAATTGCCTCTGCCGCCCAGATTAGACTTGAATTGGGCCTATTAAACTATGAAATTTCGGGCACTGGATTGTATTTAAACCTGTGCCACAAACTGAGACCAGCAAACACAGGCTCATTGGAGTCTCTAATTTGGCTGGATATCTCCCAGGAAAACCCATGCGGCTCCTATAGCCGTTATTTTAATGACTCGATTCAAGAACTGTCGGCGGGTGCTCTATGAGACCTCAATCCTAGTAAGTTAGTATTTAAAACTAGTATTAAGAAATGTATTCGAATAAGGTCCCTGATTATAGACAAAGCCCATTTTGCTAAACGCAGACACGCATGGGGTGTGATGAGCTCGTATGGTCAGTTATACCCCGCCTCCTACCTTTCCTGCACCTACTCCTTGCATCTAAAACTCAGTTTTATGGCCGTCAGACTGGGCGATTGGCAATTTTTAAAAGATCTGCCCGTCTGGCGCCGCCTGTCAGAGGATCTAACGTGCAGAGGGTGCGGCCTGACTCCTGAAACCCTGGTCCATATAGTATGCCTTTGCCCCACTTTTATGTCACAACGTAGACGTAAACTGAAAACTGAGTGGAACAGGCTGGGAATCCCGACGTGTAGACAAGCAATCATTGCAGCATTAATGCCAGAAAATACAGTCTTAAACATTGCTTTTACAACCTTTATACGATACGCATACCGCACCTTCAAGCAGTAACGGGAATGGTTTGTCTTTGTCCTTTTTAGGAGCCACTCCACACCACACTGTAATCTATTTTAAATGCTGTTAAAATTGCTCTTATTGATGTTTTGCACATTCTGCAATCACTTTACAAAATATGGGATTGCATTCATGGCTGATTGTTAATACCTGTAACAATGCATTTTAAACGTTAGTCACTGTTATTTGCATATTAAGCTCCTTCACCATTTTCTTATTTGTGAAGCTTTTAATGTCATTTGAAGCTTTTAACAACCACGGCTTTTATGTTATGCTTCTTTTAAGGTTATTTTTATACCCAAATAAAGTATACACTACTAATCTTAACTATCTTAAAAATGTATTTCGATTAATTGCCTGACACAGCAATTTGATTTTTTTTTTAAAAAAGGCAGCTTGAGCTTTCTCGATAGAGTGATGATCCTCATTCAAAGCTTTTTTGTAGTTTCTTTATCTGGGAGAAGATAATCCTTCCTCCAGAATCTTTCAAGATTTTTGCAGGGTTTACGCAAAGCCCTAAGATCTTTGTTAAACCAAGAACAGAGCAGAGTCTGCTTGTGAAATTAGTTGACTTCTGAACTTTGATGGGAGCTACGGTGTTCACCATATGCAACAGCCACAAATTAACAGCTTTAGGGACAGCCTTGATATCTCCACTCAACATCAGCATGGTGTCATCGAGGATAAACACCACATCAAATCTAATCTCTTTAGACCAATTCCTGTAAGGGACAGAAGGTTTAGATCTCCTACCAGAAAGAGCAAGGACAACACTCCAAGCAAAAAGAATAATGCGATTACTCCAATAAAACATTTTTCAATCAGTAACCATCACCTGACAATTTGAAAAGATAAGGTCAAGGATATGACCAGCAGAGTGTGTCGGTTGTTTGACAAATTGCTTCATATTCCAAGAGGCTATATTAACCAGTAGTAATTTACCTTGCTGGTCAGAGACATTATTCAAGTGCAATGCAAGTCACCTAGGACTGTGAACTTACAAAAACCCCAGGAGGTGTTTGGATGGACTCTCATCCAGTGAGGAGATGAGCTCTCCTGGATGGCCCGGGTGGGTGGGATTGGAGAGGAGAGGGGATACATGAAGGCCTCAGCCAAGGATTTATTGGCAGATTGAGAAAAGGAAAAGCCAAGTGATGCTTTATTTCTTTTTGGGCGCTGGAGGTTGATTCTCCGTAATTTTTCATATTTGATACCTTTGGCATTCTTTTAGGTTGCCTTTCTTCTTAAGTGTCTCTTGACAACTGTCCTGATGATGACCCTGGTCAATTTATCCACTGGGGTCAAAACTTCAACAACAGTACTTACTATTATTAGTAAACAAAGACCCCGCTACCACCACAGACATCCGAGTAACCAAATGGAGCCAGCCCCCCACAGGACACTGCCTCCATCATGTACTCTGTCCACTCAGGGTCCCCAATCGACCTATGCCCTCACCACATCTTCAACCTAGGCAAAGCCAGAATCAGCCATGTACTCACCACCACCTTGTTCAACACATCAATTGCCACGGTCACCTCCCCCGAGGGCTGGGAACACACAATGCCCTACTAAAGAAACGATCAGCAAACCCCAGTGAACTCAACAACTACCGACTGATCTCAGCCAAAGTACTAGAAAAAGCCATCAACCAACAATTCTCTTCACATATGGAATGGAACCTCCTACTTGACTACTCCCAATCTGGATTCTGCAGCAACCACAGCACCGAGACAGCCCCCTTCGCGGCTACCGACGACATCCGAACCCTACTTGACCCTCCTTGCGGCTCTGATCCTCCTAGACTTCTCCGCCGCCTTTGGTATGGTCTCCCACCACACAGTCATCACAAGGCTGCATAACATAGGCATCCAAGGAGCCACTCATAGATGAATGACCTCTTTCCTCATTGAAACAATGCAAAAGGTCAGCCCCCATCCCTTCACCTGCGAACCCAAGAAACCTCTTGAAGAAACCACCAACACCAAGACCAACTTTCACAACTGCATGGCAGACATCGCCAACTGGGTGAACCTCAACTGACTAAAGCTCAACATGGACAAGACAGAGGTGCTGATCTTCAGATACAAAAGCTCCATATGGGACGCATCCTGGTGGCCCTCAGAACTTGGACATACTTCTACCCCCACTGACCGCGCTAGGGACGTAGTCATCATTCTGGACAACAAGCTAACCAGGACGACTCAGGTCAACTCCATCTCCTCCTGCTTGTTCATCTTCCACATGCTTCATAAGATATTCAAATGGCTATCCCAAAGCTCAAGACACACTATAACCCAGACTCTCATCTCCATCTGACTGGAATACGGCAATACTTTCTGTGCAGGGATCGCAGCTCACCTCCTCCAACGACTAAAGACTATACAGAACGCCACAGTCATACTCGTCCTGGATCTCCATCTCCCTAGATGAACCCACATCACCCCCTACCTCTGGGAACTCCACTGGCTCCCTGTACAGAAAAGATGCCAGTTCAAGCTCCTAACCCATGCATACAAGGCCCTACACAACTGCAGCTGTGCCTACCTTTTCATCTCCAGACCTACCCATCTCTTCCAGAGTTCCAAAAGTACCTGAAGACCTGGCTATTCAGCTAATCAACTGGTCCCTGCCAGTGCCTGAATATCCTCACGGGTGACAAGAAGCACTCCACAAATCTACTGATTGATTGATTAATAGTACTTACAAGCTTTGAGACCCTTTTTTGGAATTCAGAAACTATAATACAATAGTTTATTGCAGACGATTATGTGTATAATAAGTTTTGCACTGCATTGCGCTGTCACACTCAATGCACCTACTGAGTGTTGTTATATTATTAACAATTTGTTTTTAGGACTTTTTGGATAAACAAACCACACTTTTTTGATTTATGTCTCTGTGCTTATTTCTTTGGACTTTGATCAAAAGAGTAAAAAACATATTTTTGCTTGTCCTTACTTATTTGTATACATTCCCTCCTTCCCCCTAAGAAAATAAATGCAGCAATTCATGACTTAGTCGGTGAAAACATGGTTAGCAAGGTCCTAGCATCCTAACACCCTACGCTACTTCTAAGTGCTATGCTAATATTTAGCAGAATCATAAAATAGCAAGCCTACACATTGAGTTTCTTTTTTTTTTTTTTTTATTTTTTTTTTTTTGAAACCGTTTATTGCAATCTCAAATATATACAAGTATGGGCCTACAACCTTCCGGCCGGCCGCTAAAGTGACAGAAGCACATGACATACATACTAAGAAGGCACTTGGCTTTGCATAGACGATAAAGCAGGAGGTATCAACAACGTGGGCCACATAACTCTGAACCCACAATACGGTTTCGTTTTCTACAACACAACAACATAAAACCACACCCGCAAGGCAACCCACGATCAAAAATGACGACATGTGCTCCTCAAGTGGGGAACCCCAACCATCTAAAGAAAGCCAGAGGGGGGGAGGGAAACTGATCCAGGACTGGGAGAACAATGTGCCCAGGGCTGAGGGAGGGGGTCAACTATGGGGATGGAGCTGGTGACGCAGGAGGCAACAACGGCGCACATTGAGTTTCTTAAGATGGATCGCACAGCATAACTTTCTGGGTGAGTGAGAAATAGTTGTGTGTCTATTTTCTATCAAAGCCCTTGCATGTGAATGATAAGCAGTGCTGGACTGAAGGGCACATCTCTACACTGGTCCCAGAACATCTCCCGGCTAATACTGATGGGTGCAGCAAACTGGCGTGACCTCTGGTCTGAGAGATCAGTTGCAAAGCATCTTCAAACTGTGGCAAATACGGGGTGGCTGATGGAAGACTAGTTCATGGCTGCAGTATCCTGAGACCTTGCACAGGGTAAGCATGAAAGAGGCCACAGGTAGCACTCCAAAACTACTGCAGAGCCCAGTGGCTTGAAGGCTTCTTCGGGGACAGCCTTCACCCTTCTGAGTGGACTTCTATCCCCCATCTCTGAACTCTGACAAACAGCCCCTCTCACCACAGCACCAGTCCCAACATTCCAATGAGGACATCACAGGAAAACTTATCAGAAACTAGTACCTCTGGGAACCCCTCGCACATTAAAATATCTTTTAGAAATGTCATCAGCATTTTAGAATTGGGCCCTCCCACGAACTTGACATGAGGCCACTTACAAAAATAATACATGAGCACAAAAGCATATCATGAGTGAGGAGATAGCATTGAACGACCCCACTAAATCAATCCCCATTTTTTGGCAAGGACCAGTAGAACATTCTATTGGTGACGGTGGGGAGTTGAGGTTTTCAGCGGTTTTTCACTCGTCGCACACACTACACAGTTTTTCAACAACTGAACAATTTCACTACCCATTTGTGGCCACCAATATGAAGTTTGTACTTTGAGTTTCGTTAGTATGGCACCTAAATGTCCTAATGGTCTTTTTCTAAACTAAGCTCCCTAAATCTCTCTGGAGGTACTAATTTATCTGATCTCATGATTAACCCATCTTCAATGGATAATTCATCTTTTACTTTACAATAAGGTTGGACACTCAGAAACATAGATTTTTCTCTAGACCACCCTTCTTTGATGTACTTGGATGCAGACTTTAATGCTTGATCACTATCAGTGGCGTATTTCTGTTCCACTTCAGAGAATGGACCAACTTTCTCAATGACAGCAATTAGATAACACTCATTTCAAAGTTATCTTCTGCCTGATTTTTTTCTTTGACTGGAAATCTTGATAGAAAATCTGCTCTCATATTCTTTCCCCCTGATATGTGGACCACATCAAAATGGAATTGGAGCAACCTAGCCGCATATCTAGCCAATGTTGCCGTACTGGTTTTGGTATTAGTACCTCTGAAAATGGAGACCAGTGGCTTGTTATCTATCTGGAGCACAAAATGCCTACCCCATAGATAGCTTTCAATGTTTTCAATTGCCTACCAGTAAGCAAAACGCTCCTTTTCTATTACTGAGTAATGGATTTCAGTGTCCCTGAAAATCCTAGAGGCAAAACCAGGTGTGAGTTCCTCATCCCTTGACTTCTGTGACTGTACCGTACCCAAACCTAAATTACTCGCAACAACGGCCAACCAACATTTTAGTTGAGGATCATTTGGTTTGAGAAGACCAATTCTTGACAATTGTAACTTGATATCAGTGAATGCTAGACCCCATTTAAAATCAACACTGGCTTTAAGTAGAATAGAAATGGGTGTGACTCTAGATGCAGAGTTGGGAATAAACGTGAATAGAATTCACACAGGATCAGGAATGACTTGACACAAACCGGTGGTGCATCAAGTATAGCAATGATCAAACCTTCTTTAGGTCGGACCTCATCACAAGCAATCGCATGTCCTAGATATTCAACAGAATCTTTTAAGAATTCACATTTGTCCCTTTTCAAAACCACCGTATAATTACCAAAGTTTGTAAGTACTTGTTTGAGAATAGAATTGTGTGCGGTACGTCTGTGTATCAGTACATGGTCTTGAAAAATTGACACATTTGTTATGCCCATGAGTATGGTAGCAGCCACCCTTTGAAATACAGAAGCCGCTGATTCGAAGTCAAATGACATTCAGCAATAATTTACCCCAAAACTTTTAGCTTTTTCCTCCTAGTCTTTCCCGACTATCTCCAGATGACCTTAGGAATCTGGGCACCAATCCACTGTACTGCACAGGGAAGGTGGGATCTCCCAACACGGGCAGGGGGTGCGTACATGATGGGTTAAGGTGCTGTATCTCTGTGTGCTCCATAAACAGGTACACCACATACCTGGGTTGGGTACAGCACTGGCTAGAAGTGGTAGGTAGCACTAAGGGTTGTGTGATGGAACCACGCATGTGTTTACCACCCATGCCTGTTCCACGCAGTCTGTACAACGCAAGTCTTAACCACGAATATGCCTTTACCACACATGCCTTTACAACGATTTATGCATTGTCAAAGCATGTATGTTAAACACATTTCCGTGGTTAAGACTTGACCCCTGACCCCTGCCCCACCCTGAGTCCTAAAATCACCCCCACCCCTCCTGAAAACCAACCCCCTCCCCCTTCGAGCCCTAAAAACTTCCCTGCATCCAGTCCTAAATACTACCCCGCACTCCCCTAAGCCCTAAAAATACCCCAACCTCCCCCTGAGCCCTAAAAACGAACTCACTCTCCCCATATCCCTAAAAAGTACCCCAACTCCCCCTGGGCCCTAAAGACTACCCCTGAAAACTACCCGAACCCCCCCTGAAAACTACCACAGAAAATTAGCCCGAATCCCCCCACCCCTGAAAGCTACCACAAACCCCCACCTCCTCAAAAGTACCCCAAACCCCTTCCACCCCCAAAAACTACCACAAACCCCCACCCCTGAAAACTACCCTGAACCCCCACCCTTAAAACTACCCCAAACCCCCACCACCCCTCAAAACTATCCCAAACCCCCACAACCCCAGCCTACCCCAAACTCCGAGCACCCCTGAAACTACCCTGAACCCCGACCACCTCTTAAAACTACCCCAAAGCCCCTCCCCTAAAAACTACCCGAACTCCCACCACCCGTGAAAACTACCCCAAACACCCACCACCCCTGAAAACTACCCTGAGCCCACACCACACCTGAAAACGACCCAAACCCCCGCCACCCCTTAAAACTACCCTGAACCCCCACCCCTGAAAACTACCCCAAACCCCTCCACTCTGGAAAACTTCCACGACCACCCCAGATCCCCTCAGCCCTACTTACTTGTCCGTGTCCACTTCCCAATGCTTCTCTTCCAATTTCCCACCCATTCCGAAAACTAGAGAGCATTTGCCTTAACCACGCATATGTGTGGTTAAGGCAAATTTGTTGTTTGGGCAAGCGTGGTTACTCGTGGCTCTGGCCGCGTAGTTCCGGATGTTTCCCAGCACTAAGTGTGATACCCACTGGATAGCCTGTCAACACTGTATCGGGCATGCCATAGCAAGCGTGTGGGGTGCCTCTGCCCAGGTTGGCATCACTGACACCACGTCCAACCATGAGTGAGTTGTCCCAACTATAAGTGCACCCCCCCCCCCCGGAAGCCCTGATGGGCATGGGGGGGGGTGGAAGGCTGAAGGCCAGGTGGGTACATACATATGTTCCCTGCCCAGGTAGTGAGGAACCCCCCACATGGGACTGCCAATTCTCGAAGGCTAGGAAGAGGCCCTCACACAGTGTTCAGGAACATTGGCCCATGTGGTCCGTCGGCTGCGCTGCCGCCTCTGGTGCAGGAAACCAGGGTTCGAGCCTCGAGGTCGCATCCACATCCTGGGATTCTGGGCAAATCACTTAATCTCCCTGTGCCTGAATGTGTAATGTAAATACGGTGCTATGTAAAGCGCTCCAATACCTTCGGGTCGAGTTTGCGCTATATGAATATGCAAAAATAAAAAATCAACACAGACCAGGGAGTGCGCACTTGTACCTGGGGGATGTTAAACCAACGCAGACCAGGGAGTGCGCACTTGTACCTGGGGGTGTTAACTATGCACCCAGCCTGCCATTCCAGGCCGCAGTGTGTGCATCGGCCCTTATGGCATTGTAGATAGGTGCCCGGTCTACCATCGCGGGCCACTGAGTGCATACCTGCATCCCCTGATGTTCTAACAACCAGGTCAGGCCTGCTGTGGTAGGCCTGTGCCCGCGCACTTGCACCCATGGTGCTAGTGGCAAGGTGCCCTGACTGCCTTTGCATGCTGGGTGTATGAAATCGCACCCATAAGGGGGTTGACCCAAGTCCAGCTGGCTCAGGTAGGATGGTAAGTGCGCACTTGCATCTAAGGTGCTAGGGCCTGGGTAAACCCATGGTCCGATCTGTGATCGCAGACTGGTGTGTGCGTATTGGCAGCTATCGTGATAAGACTCATGAGCCGCCTGCCAGGGCTGGCCGCTGTATGTGTGCACCTGCACCTCTGGTGCCCGTGATTGAGTGTGCCGCCTGCCATCGCAGGCTTGTGCTTGAGCACTGACACCTGTGTAGGTTAAACTCATGTTCAGTCTGCTGCTACAGACTCAGGTGGGCTCACTTGCCACCCCTCGTGCTGGGGACTATGTGTCCAACCTGCCATCGCAGGTCATGTGTGCACTAACGCCAGTGTGCCTAGGTAGTGAGGAATGCCTGTGTGTGTTTTCACTACCTATGAGGCTTGCTCTTCCGATAGGTTAACATAGGGAAGTGGTTGACATCACTACGGGCTGCAATAGTGGATTGCAGTGGAGCAGCCTCATGACGTTTCCTATCAATGGTTTCACCATGTAAAACCCTTTCCAGTGGTAAGGGGTGTTTTGGCATAACTTGCTTAGAAATGCCACTTATAGAATATGGACATTTCTATGTTCTAAGAGTCTTGGGTGCAGGGAGCTGTGGTGCCTGGCTCCATTGGACACCAGGGGTTGGAGAAGCACATCTCTGCATTCCCCAGCGACCGTCATAAACCATGGCCAAACCACTTGAACGACAATATGAGGGATGGATGGGACAGATTGGTGATAGAGGTTTCAATACTTAGCCTCTCAGGGCCAGATTATGGCCCCACTAAAGATTAAGATTTGCATTCCAGGGCCCCATGGTAGACAGGCCTACAATTTAGGGGGAGACATCAGTGATTCAAAGGGAAACCCCTTGAAACACCCAGAACTTCAAAGACACACAACATTGTAACTGCTGGTGCCATTCCTCAGCAAGGTGTGAGATATGCTTACAAGGATGCGGTACTGGAGAACTCGGACCGTCTGGTGAACATTGCCAGAGGACTCTATTGTGCACATGGAGGATACCTGCCCATGAACGGGACCGCGTGCCCTTTCTGAAAAGTGGTTGGCCTGAAGACCTGCTGAAGTGTGGCGCTCTGAAGTGTGCTCTCCAAGGGCCATTTTGCAGGCCTCCTGTTCTCCTGGAGATCTCAGGGACATCAAAGATCTCCCGTGAGGGACCTACACAATCTACCTGTGACATCTGAAGAGTGGTGCCCTCTCAAATGCCGACATTAGCTACTGAATCCCAACAGGTAGGGTGGTTTGAGCGTGGAACTAAGACTTGTTTCTGGAGATTGGATTGTTTGGTGCGGAGCCCCAGAAATCTTTCTTGCATCGAAGGCATGTGGTTCCTGTACTGCAGGGACCCTGACACTCATAAGCGTCTAGTTGTTGGTGAGCGGATTCACCAATTGCGGGACCCCGCATGGCCCGTTTTGTCAATCGTGCCGCATATCTCTCATTCGACATCCCGACTGCATGCTCATTGACTACGGTTTCCGATGCATATGGTGTAACCATCGGAGGAGGGGATGTACCCGTAGCAGTGCCTCATATGGTTTTGCTGAACTTTCGCCAGACTGGTCTGGTGCAGTCTGTAACATCGTGCACAAGACATTGTGCCTCATTTCCAGGCAGGTACGGAATTTGCAACTCTTACTGTGTTACCAGAATTGCCTGGTGCAACCCATCTCAATGAGCACCGGTAACTGTGCCTCATTTCCAGGGTGGTATGGAATTCGCAACTCTTCGTGTTTGAAACCTAAAGTGTCTGGAGCAACTCATACCAATGCACACCAGAAGCTGTGCCTGGATTGCCTGCGCACAACCCTGATCAACGTGTGCCTATTGGGGTGCCTCCTCCCATCGAGAGGCTCCCATTGTGATATTTCACATTCATTGGTTGTTCCCTTTTGACCCTCATCGCAGCAGACCAACTGTCCTCTCTAGATATGCCCCTCCTGAAGACATCTTGATGCCAGGTAGTAGCGATAGAGATTGACTGGGTTGAAGGAATGCTGCAGAGTCAGTTTGGAAGCGGGTCAAGAGACCGCGTGACTCCATTGTGTTGTTAGAACTGTGGGTGAACTTCCTGAGTGGCTGCTAAACTCCCCTTGTTTACGTCTGCCTCCTATTAAAACTTGCTACATATCCTCATCTGCTTCCCGAGGACCCGAGTGTGACTTCGGCTGTGTGCGGCCTAGGATACGGGAGGTGGGGCTGGTTATCTCCGATCTGGGGGTATAGGACAATCGGGGTGAACTAGAGGGTGGAGGGAGGCTGAGGCCACAGAGTCTGCAGGGTGTTATCTACTGACCTGCAGGGTATCAGTGGTACCACATTGGAGTGCCGAGTGCATATGTGAGCAAGAGTGTTCCATAGTGACAGACTGATACCTGTCGCACTGTGTAATGGCACAGAGTGAGTGTGTGGGAGTGATGGTCTGCGGACCGACTGTGAATCACAGCACTGGCCAGCGGTGCTGTTGTATATGTTGATTTAATGTCAAAAGCCCAATACATTTGACATTGGGTTTACCCGTGTGGTTCCAGCTCGCGGGGCTTCTAAAAAGTGTTCTATTTGGTGTATGTACATATCTTCGATATTGTTATGACCCAGGGTGTACCCTATAACTGTGTGGGAGTTTATTATCAGGACTGCTAGGGTCGGCCTGGGGTGGACAGCGTGTCGCACCTCATCAGGGTGTTCTCGCTTTTGGAGGTGGTTAGATTGGGAATTGTTCGCAGTGTGCATACTATTGATATCGTAACGATACAAGTGGGCCTAGTACTGCAAGTAGTATTTCCAAAAGTGTGTTATGGCCAAGAGTATATGATGTTCATGTTATAATGACTGACAATGTGTGTTGAATATAAATGTTATTTACATAGATCCTGTGTGAAGTCTCTTTTGTGACGCTTAGTGTATTCATCGCGTGTGACTGCTGTGCCTTTGCTGTCCACATTGCCTCTGAGTAAAGCCTGACTGCTCAGTGCCAAGCTACCCAAGGGTAAGTGCTGATTTTACAGCAAAATTAATCACCCACCCTTGACAGGAGCAGTAGGTTCTCCCTGGCTGGTTGCATCCCTTCACCCAACCAGTAAGTACCAGTTCCAACAGTCCCCTAAGGGATACAAACACAGTCAAGTGACGTTATTCAGGTACGTATTATACCTGGTGGTATGCAGACGCTTGATTAAATTTTGTAAAAATGTTTGGCCTAGAAATAGTAGATAGCAACTCGTGAATTTTTGGAAGAGGGTGATTTCTCTATTGAGTGCCCTACGATCTACACACACTTTCAATTCCCCATATTTTTTCCGGGCCACCACTAAAGGGGAAAGCGAAAGAGAGAACTCCACTGGTTTGACTCATGCCTGACAGTGAAAGTCATCCCTATAAATTTTTGTTTAATGGGAGTGGAATTTTCTTTAGCTTTATTTTTGTTTATGAACCCTTTTATCCTCTCAAGTTCACCTTAGAATAAACTAGGAAAATGGTTTAGTAATTCTTACATTACGCTACTGTCACCTACCACAGCTACTTGTTTCAGGATGTATTATCATGCCAAACAGTCCTTGGTGAAACCATCCCAATATGATTACTCCTTTCACTGCAACATAAATTTTCCCATGAATACGCCTCCCTCTAAATACAAGATATCTTCAAAATACCCTTGCAATTCAATTTGCCGTTCTTCATAGAAAATGAGGGATCTGTCCAGTGGCATCAATTGTCGATTGCTCCAAGTCTGTTGAAATAATTCTTGTGTGATCATAGTGATCCTGGCCCAAGTCTACCAATAACCTTACCACTTTGTCCCCAATCTGAATACTGACATAAGGATCTTAACAGTACTCAGGATCACCATGTTTCACTTCAACTTCACTTACAACTAGTACCATGTCTTGGACTTTACAGATCAAATCATCCATCTCACACTTGTTCTCATCACACACCACTGCAACATTAAAGCTCTTGAGTTTCATACTATGGCATACTTTGGCAAAATGACCAGTTTTGCTATATACTCTACATTGTATATTGTTTGCTGGGCAAAATTTCCCCCTTTTACGTGAGATGGATTACCACGTCTTAAACATATATTGGACTGTTTAAAAAAACTTATTTTGACCAGCTTTAGTCGTTGAACAATTTGATGAAGGTAACTTGTTACCTTTCCCTTTTTCTACCTTGCATCGCACTAGATTTATGTGTTCCTGGGTTTTGACATCCAGTTTCTTCCCAGCTTTGATGGTTGTTTTTATGCTTTTTGTAATTCGCATTGATTCGGACAACAAAAGCTTCCCATAGATAGCAACTTTTGCTTTATTGTCCTATCCGTGCAGTGACAAATAAAATGGTTACAAATCAACTGTTCACTAAAGTTGTCAAATTGACATTCTGCCACCAGCTTATGTAAAACTGATAGGCATGTGCCAACGTCTTCACTTGCTTTATGCTCTCTCTTGAAAATTTCGTGCCTTGAAACAACAAGGTTTTTTTACCTTCTACTGAAATGTGTCCCATTCGTCATCGTCAGCCACCTGAATTTCTGGCAAGTGTTTAATTTAAATCTCCCTTCAAATCCAAGAGAATTAAGTAGACAATTTTTTTAACGTTCTAGTCTACATCTTGATGCACCAATAGCACCTAAATGTGTATCAAAACCATCATACCACTGTCTCCAATGCATGGGTGGATCACCTGGTTTCTCCAAAAGAGCTAGTGGTGGGCTGACAGATTGCATTGTAGGTTAATACCTTAACAATGAACATCAGAATCATATATAGGAATGTGTTGTATATATTTTTTTTAACTCAGTGCAGTACGTATTCACAGTTGATTAATTGCAATGCTGTTGAAGCTTGCGAGAAGCACTCAGTCTTGACAAATGCCAGCAGCCTGGAAGCAAACAATTAAAAACATGACACAAATTAGAAAAATTGGGCCAGCCTGAATAGCGCACATTCGCACTTAAAGTGAGTAAGCAGAGGTCATTCTTACAATATAAGGTATTGTCACTTTTAAAGGTGTGCCCGTCATTCAAACCATTCAAACAACCTACTTCTTGTTGTAGTAGCTCATGATCCTTCTGTCAAGCAGTACTTTGTATGAATTTCAAGTTGAAACTAGATTTATATTTTAAATTAAAAATAACTAAAAAAACTGAATTCACAAAATTCATGTTTACCTCATGAAGCTGCCCTGTAGACTGATGCGCGGCATCACATGTGCAAATACTAACACATTTACTCTGTGATCTGTACTCCATCATAGAACCTTGGTTAAGACTACTACATAAAAATACTACAAACATTCTTACCAAAGACAAGTGTATACACACTGTAAGTGAAAACACACAGGTTAACCCTAACAAATATACTCCAATTTGAAAATAAAAGAAATGCTGCTTTGTACCCTGCTCACACCAAGTAAAACTAGAAACCGACTGGCATCAGCCCTGGTGTAACTATTCCTATGAGATTGTTTGAAATATCAGCCTCATGGGAGCTACTCTACAACCGTTCACTTCAACAACCCACAAGTATGGGTCTGCCTGTAACTGCTCCAGGCCGTGAGAGTCCTAAGATGTCACACTACTGAGAGTGTAATGCTTTACAAGTAACTAGATAACATAACACAATATGTGGTACTTGGTGCAGGTACACCTTAGCTCAAACGTTCCATACAGTTGGTTGTCACCGAGGTCACACAAGCACCAACCATAATAATGAACACTCTCCACCTCCAACAGAATGTATTAGTCATAACAATGCACAAACATTTTAAATCCAACATCAAGCCATAGAGTTGGACCTTACTGAGCTCACAACAGCACTTCCCCTAAGACCATACACCACTCAAAAACAACAAATAACATATTAAACTAACACCCACCTGACATACTACGGTTAAATGTAATTCAAGGTAAAACAGAGGACACTTGCAAAGGGGGAACAACCTTTACAACGCAACTTTTACAACGCACTACCATTACAACGAAACTGTTACAACGCAAGTGGATTTACAACGCATGCCATTACAACGCAAGTCTTTACATCGACTTGCGCTAGATGGCGTGCTAACATTACAAATAGTGTAGTTTACTATCCCAACACCTTCCCTACTGTTAAGTGGATTGGAGTTGGAATAGTAAATTACACTTTTCTAATGTTAGCACGCCATCTAGCGCAAGTCGATGTAATGGCATGCGTTGTAAATCCACTTGCGTTGTAACAGTTTCGTTGTACAGCATGCGTTGTAACAGCACGCGTTGTAACGTCATACATCCCTTGCAAAGTACCACAATCTTAGTTATGGCAGGGGAATTCTTTTTTATCTATTCAGAATGGCACATACAAATCCCAGGGAAGCCTTGCATTGTCTACTGGTTCTGCATCAATCTCCCACCACTGTAAAAAGGTTGAAACATAGAGATGCGGGTGAACACTCCTCAAATTCAGGAGGGGCATGAAAATGGTGACCTGGGTTTGAAACACAAAAGCAACATATGACATCAATCAATGAAATCGGCAATCACACTCCATTTTAAGGATTATAGATATAATATCTCACAAGCTCAAATTTCAAGTCATTGAACATTTACAGAGGAACCCAGAATACGACACAAGAAAAAGGTTGTTACAGAGAGAACTGTACTAGATAAAGAGTTTAGAAACATTGCAATCTAGAGGTCTTAATGACCGAGTAGAGATGTCTTGTTTTTTAGATTAAGACTTTTTATAGAATGAATTTGATTATTGAGACATAATTGTAGTAAGACAATATAAGGCTAGAAAAAGCAATGGATTGTCTCGTTTTATATTGAGTGATCCTCTTAATTGAAATGTCTTTAAATTTTATGGGAATGAGACTTCCTTTGTCAATCATTGTGAAAAGTTTTGTGTTAAGATTATTTTTTGTTTTGAATTTGATTTGTACCTGCAACTAATGTTAAAACATATACAGGGTTATTGTGTACCAATATAAGTAGAGTAATAATCATGTTGCTGGGATGTGAAAAGCATTACATCAGAATGTAACTATTTGGTGATATTCCCGCTTAAAAATTAGTGTTTTTAACACAAGATGAACAATATATAATCTCAGGTATGAACAGTGTATTCAGCTTGTTCCGATGAACACTATTCTAGTTTGGCTGCCACGTTAACATACTAGCTGACACAGTTAATCCACAGTGCAGAGAAAATGATTAAACTGTGTCTTTTATTTTTGTACTGACTGTCTTTTAAATATCTGATCTTTTGCTCAGATTACCCGGGGGACATAGCAGACCCCCAATGAGCCCTCTCTTAAGGACGTTTTTCAAGGTTTTTGTCCCTTTGGCATTTGTCTGAGCTCTGTGGTAGCTTCCTTGACAAATGATGTTGCACATCTGTCTTGACATAATGTTATGAAGTAAGACTGGTATTTATAATGTTTTTAAGTAGATATACTGTTTTGTACTTTTATCGTTCAATTGAGACGAAATAAAGTCAATTGACTGTTTGATTAAACTTCATTATTGGTTGGTTTCCGCTTTCAGCGGATCTTATTGCACACAAAGGCCTATACAAGGTACTCGGGAAACGAGGAAGATAAGCAAGTTGTTTGGAAGACAACAAGTATGACAGAGTGTACTTTATTAATAACATGTCTAAGTAGTCACATAACAGAGCTCTGCCCACCCGGCACTTGCAAAAGGTGTGATACATATAATATTTTAAATACAGAAGCATGTTACAAGCAGGTAACATGGTCACTCAGCACTTGTAAAACCGAGTGGTAATATTCTATACACAAGCAACATTTTTGGTGGGTAATGTGTTTTAGCATTACGCATTGAACAAGGTATGTTGTTCAAATAGCGTAGAATATCGGTTGTGGAGCAATAGGAGTTGTAAATAAAAATAACAGCATGTGTTATGCATCCGCCACCCACATCTGATTGTCATTGAGTTCAGCGGTTATTAATTTATAACAACATTTGGATGATTATGTTATCGAGTTGGTCTCTAATTGAGCACTGTTGATCATATTAATTGTGATAAGCATTTGATAGGTGTAATGATAGACACTCAAATTATATTTTATTTAATATTTTAGGAAAACAACACATTGCCTATAAAGAAGGACTATTTGTCTGAAATGCACCAAGACTCGTGATTTACCTCAGAATTATAAGTTTATAAAACCATTGATTTTAATGGAATGCTTTTAATGACACAGTTAGTAATAATTTGAAAATCGAAGAGTTTGATTTGATTATAACCTTTTCAATAAAAACAAAATAACTGATGGAACATTATCAAGGGGCTCAGTCTGCTTTTTGGTCAATGTGGTTTGGCACTTGTCAGAGTGCCTACTATAGCAAGTTGGTAAACATTTGGAAGAGAGCTTTAGAAAAATAGGGTGGGTTACTTCTTCATGAAGCTGCATTGAAGAAAAGGAGGAAAGCTAAAATAGAGCCACCTGGATTCTCCATAAGAAATCATAAATGTTGTCTTATGAGATTTATGTACCATGCAAAAATGATAATGTATTAAATATCCCAGCACATGAATAACAGTCCTAGGAAGCCAGATAGATTTGAAAGCGCTATGGATACAATCATTGGCAAAGCCAGTAAGTCTGGGTGTAATGTGCTAACATGTCTTTTTACTAATAAAAGAGCCAAGTAGACGGATTGGCGTCCTGTGAATCCCAAATGGCTGAGCCCTAGGCAATCAAAGGAAAAACCCCATCGGAAAGCCCAAACAACAAGATTCAAAGTCCAAACCATGAAAGTGTATTTAGAAATTAAGAATCATTACAGAAGGTATTGGCAAATGGTTAGTCAAATCAACTCAGCATCAATATCCTAAATTAGAGAACATGAAGTCTGCTTCATAGGAATAGAGTAAGAGCTGAAGTGGCACCATGGGCCCTACTAATAAAAGTTACATGACAGAAATTTCAGAAATTACATTAAGTAAGTCAGTCTACTCTGGAAAATGAATACTCTAGGAGCACCTGCCACCCACATACAAGGGAAATGGTATTGCACTGCTGAACACATTATTTACAGCATAAATAAACAGTACAGTGGAAAGAGCACAATTTTGTCTATTTATTGAAAAAGGAAAAACACAGAATAAAAGAGAGAAATATTGTATGCAGCACAATCTTCAAAAGCCACATTTCTTCAACTGTCATTGACGCCGAGTAAATTAATTTTGCGACCTATTAAACAGACACTGGGACCCACCAGTGGGTCTTGAATGCACATGATCCAGGCTTCAGCTCCAACCAGTTAACAAGAGCACATACTAGCTGGGTCTCAACTCCTACTGAAAGGGCCTCAGCTGCCACCATTCTGATCTCAGAAACCACAAGTCACACCACCACTCTTACTTGCCAGACCTCTGTTCACACCAGCTAGTGCTTGCATTTTACTAGAGAGGCCTCTCTACACCCACAAAGATCTCATCCAATGGGCCTCATTCCTCACCAACTAAGCTTTGCAACCCACCAGGAAGACTTTAGCTCTTCCTCGCATGTCCGTTACCACCCAACATCTCATGAACCACCATTCAGCTCTAAGTAATGACCAGTCAGACCTAACAACCCACCATCCATATTTCTGGATGAACCAGTTGGACCTCTCACACGCTAGCTAGAGCCCCTCTCACACCAGCCAATCCTTACCTCTCATGCCAAACCTCACCTAAAACCAGCCAAGTCTCTCCTCACACCAGACGGACTTTATATTCCACAAGAATGTCCACAGCTAGCAACAAACCATTCTCAGTACACTGTAGCTAGGTCTCACCAACCATAATGTAGTCAGTGCCACCTACCAGCCAGGCGTCATCTCCCATTAGTAGGCCTTGTCTTTCAGCACAGTACATACTAATGTGACCTGAGGTTCCCCCTAGAGGGACCTCAGCAGCCTTCAAATAGATGTCAAGATCTATAGTCAGACCATGTGACCCACAGGACTAATATGTGGATTCACTAGAAAATCTTAGGAATGACCAGTCAAACCCTGGGAACTACAAGTCATATTTAAGGACCAGACACATTTCTGGATGCACCAGTTGGACCTCTGCTGCTACTAACTAGACCTTGCCACTAACCAAACACTCCTTACCTTCCCTGCCAAACTACCCACAAGATGGACCTTCGATCCAAGCAGAAGGTCCTCAGCTGTCACCAGACCAATCTCCAGAAACACCAGCTAGGCCTCACCACCCATCATCCAGATCTTGCCTTCACCATCCAGACCTCTACACCCATCAGTGAGAACTTTTCACCTCCAGCTACTACTGAATACACTTGAGCTCAATTCCTCCTAGAAAGACCTCAGATGCCATCAGAAAGGTCACGGGATCCACCAGCTAGACTTCTGGTCCATGAGAAGAACTTTAAGCTTCTCACCTGAAAATACGTGAAAGGAGGCTCCCCTGAATCCAGACCATGTGATTACAGCATAATAGTTTCAATCCACTACCACCATAAAACGCAGAGTGGGTTCAAGGTTGTTGATAGGCTCCTCATCGCCAAAATAGCATAATCACCTCCAACTACACGTAGCAGATAGAAGCACTGAGTGAATCAGGAAACTTCTTTATTATCAGCCCCATGGCCCATCTGTTGGCAGCACCAGCACACCAAACCAAGGAGTGTTGTCAACATTATAGCCCCCAACATTTATACACAGAATCTAGAATTAAGAGTGTTAACATCATACATTCTAAAAATTCTATTTAAACCCCCAAACACTAATAATACTTTTAATGGGGAAATACTACAAGAAGGGTCTTAGCTCCTTCCAGGTTTCACCTTCCACTGAAAGTACCTCAAGACCTCACCACCATCTATCCAGACCACTCCTACCCCACCACTGTAGTAATGTGCTGGAGACATCAAGAGTGTGCAGGTAAAATGTATAACTACACAGAGCTACGCATTAGCGGAGGATGGACACGCAGGAGCTCATCCTCTGCCAACACCGGTTGAACTGCCACAACTCATAACCATATATTCTAAACCCTCCACATAATAATATTACTAGGAAATAATCTCCATAGAACAAGATTCCGAAAGCAAGCTAGCCAGTACAAAGCCACATTAGGAATAACACATCTTCCCTTCTTCCAACAACAATAGAAAGCAAACAAAATAAATCACAATGGAGAAAAGGAATGGTATCAGTACAAAGCCACATTAAGTATTACATATCTCCCCTTCTTCCAACAGCAACACAAACCAAACACAAAATACCGCCTTGGGAAACACAGCATGGCCAAACCCCAACAGATAATACAAAGGTACGGAACCTGCTAGGTTTAACAATGATTCTAGAACTTTTCTTCTGATTGCAACCTGGGATTTCTCAAAGCCATCTTTCTCTCCCCTTGGTTGTTGACCATCTTGCACACAATCAAGAGTATCAGTAGGGACCAATGTATTGCAATGAACAAACTCACAATCCTTGTCACACTCATGCTCATTGCCCACCTTAACAATTTTCGCTAGATTCCACCAGTGCCACCATTTACTTTAATGGCATTACCATAGATTTTCTCCACTTTAACAGGACTACTGAACTTACTTCTTCCTTTTTGCACAAGGACAGCAGACTTGACGCAAACCATATCACCAACCTTTACCCTGACCGGCTTAATGCCTCTCTATTTGTCATTTCAGCTTTTGTGCTTCTCCTGTGCCTAAATCACATTTTTATTTACTAAAGACATCAACTACTCCCCATCAGACATTCTTTTAAGCCATTTAGCCATCCATGCTGGTCAAAAACTGGTATTAGCTTTTCTACCCCTCAATAGTTTTTTTTCAGTTTTAATCTATTTATTGCTTTTTGATTTAAGAAACAGAAATGCAGTATCCACATACGTATCATCAAGCAGTACAATTTTTATATGATTAATGAAATGTGCTAGTCCCTCACGAACATCGTTAATCCCATTTTGTTAAATTGAGACCATCTAGCAATATGGGTTTACATACACCTTCCTCCATTTCGTCTGTTTTTTTTTATCATATATTGCGATATCGTCTTACAAATATGTGGTACCAGCAGCATACCAGTGTATATGCAATGCCAGTGCAGTCTGCTCTATTGTCCTTTGTGCCCCTTTTAGTTTACTTAAAGCATTATGGCCACAAATACCCCACTCCCCTCATCACCAATGTTCCCTCTAATGCCCATGCTCACCAATCCTCTTTGCCTTGTATATCGATCCACTTGTACGTAGAATACTACGATGTGATGATATTAAGCCAATAGTCTGTAACAGTTATGAAACCAAGCTATTGGCTTATGCAGACGATTTAGCTATAATTACCCCAGAACCAGAGGCGTCTTTGATTGCTATCACAGGGATAGCGCTGGAATTTGGACGGTGTTCAGGGTACCTGCTTAACGAAAATAAAACCCAGATAATATGTACTAATAATATCGATAGGCTCGATCAAAGATATTCAGATGCAGCGGTTTATTTGGGGGTTAGAATAAGCTCCGAAAATTGATACAATTATTAAAGACAATTTAACCCCGCTAATTATATAAATTGCGGCAGATCTAAAAAGAATAGATGTTATACATCTGTCTTTAATAGGGAGAGCTAATGTCCTCAAAATGACAATATTACCTAAAGTACTGTATCTCTTTCGCTCTATCCCATTTACGATTGGAGAGGATATGCTAAAATCTCTTGAAGCATTATTTAGGAACTTTATGTGGCAATATGGCAAAATTATTAAATATTTGTCTCTCCCATATGAAAAGGGAGGGTTGTCAATTCCTAACATTAGATTTTATCAATGGGCTTGTTTAATTAGCCAGATGGCAATATTATTCGACTCTGCCACAAATTTGACGGATTCTCCTTTTGGCAATGTGAACCCGCCGTCTATTTTTGAATTACTATTGGGGAGTGAAGCTCTGGGGTTGCTGTTACGTAAGCCTTACAGACGTTATTATAATAAAAAACGATATAAGGTTTTAGATAGTGTGTGGGAAGTCTGGAAATCAGTCCAGAGAATAATGGCAATTCCTAGAATTAATTATTATATACCTCTCTGGAACTCCAGTATTTTTCCGCATTTTAGTAATGATAGGATGGGAAGAATATGGGCACAGCAAGGAGTCAGAAGAATGGGTGATTTATTTGTAGGGGACAATCTGTTGAGCTTTGATGATATCCAACGGAAATTCGAAATCTCGGATAATCAAGGGCATAAATTTGTACAGATATATCTAACCTTGAAAGGTATTAGACCACGGTTATCTCCAGGGGGGAAAATTAATATCATTGAGTTCTTGTTAGGAGGTGGAACTAAAATCAAAATGATTTATAGAACTCTATTATCTACAATGCCAGATGATCTGGACAAATTTGAGTCCTCCTGGATGTCGAAATTACAAAACCCTGAGGCGGACTTAGATAAAGCATTGCAACTAGCTGGGAAACTGTTTCGCTCCACGAATTTGAGAGCCCAACATTATAAAACACTGTTCAATCTGTATTTTACACCAGCTAAATTATTTGATTGGGGTAAAAGAGGTGATGATACATGCCCAAGGTGTTTGGAAGGGCCTGCTAACCTTATGCATATGTTTCATCAATGTGATAAACTAATTGGAATTCGGGGAGAGATAGAGAAGTTTTGGGAGGGGCTGTTAGATGTTAAGATTAATCTATCCCCCACTCTTATGATATAAGGTGTCGATAGTAAATTGGGTCTCAGCAAGGAGGATGAAGCTTTTGTTTTTATATCTGTGGCTGTTCTCCGGATATTATTAGCGGCAGGCTGGAAGGATATTGTAGTACCAACCTTCCAGATGTGGCTGGCTAGACTCCTGGGGATTCATAACATCGAATCCTCCTGATATACTCGGAAGGGAAGGAAGATGAATAAGTTGGGGATTAGTATCTGGGCCCCTCTTAAGAGCTGGAGAGATTCTCGACTATAAAATTGCTTAAGGTGGTATATTTCGCATTATGATGAATTTGAGTTTTTTTTTTGTTTTTGTTTTTTTGTTTTGGAGTTGTAAGAGATTTGAAATTTAAGTGGTGATTATTTCTTGTCCCCTTAATTCTTCAGTTGTTTGTAATTTTTTTGTCAATTTTTTCGAATCTTTGTAAAGAAAGTTGGATCTTAGTTGGAACTTTGCATAAATTGAAGTATAAAATGTATTGATTATTGATTGTACCAGGTATATTTTTCAATTAAAAAAAAAAAGAAAAAAGGACAGCAGACTTGACGCAAACCATATCACCGACCTTTACCCTGACCGGCTTAATGCCTCTCTATTTGTAATTTCAGCTTTTGTGCTTCTCCTGTGCCTAAATCACATTTTTATTTACTAAAGACATCAACTACTCCCCATCAGACATACTTTTAAGCCATTTAGCCATCCATGCTGGTCAAAAACTGGTATTAGCTTTTCTACCCCTCAATAGTTTTTTTTCAGTTTTAATCTATTTATTGCTTTTTGATTTAAGAAACAGAAATGCAGTATCCACATACGTATCATCAAGCAGTACAATTTTTATATGATTAATGAAATGTGCTAGTCCCTCACGAACATCGTTAATCCCATTTTGTTAAATTGAGACCATCTAGCGATATGGGTTTACATACACCTTCCTCCATTTCGTCTGTTTTTTTTTATCATATATTGCGATATCGTCTTACAAATATGTGGTACCAGCAGCATACCAGTGTATATGCAATGCCAGTGCAGTCTGCTCTATTGTCCTTTGTGCCCCTTCTAGTTTACTTAAAGCATTATGGCCACAAATACCCCACTCCCCTCATCACCAATGTTCCCTCTAATTTTTTTCCTCTGTGTGCGGCAGTGGAGGGTCTCTGTGCGCTACAGCTATGGCTATGTGTGCCAGGAACAAGACCGCGCACTTGTGCAGCGCCAAATGTCACTCCAAATGTTTACTTAAAAAAGTGAAAAGATGATGCATGACTTCATTCAATGGTTGAAAAGAGACCACTTCACAATCAGTGACCGGTGCCATTTCATCCAGCTTGGACTTCCTTGCAGGAGATCTGGAGAACACAGTATAGACAGTCCTCAATAATGCCTCTTTAATCATTGGAACCCTCTTCCAGGCATCATCAACTTCCAAATCTTCTCGATGAGCGACACAATGCAGCTCAACTAGATGGGGAATGGATTGTTTAAGGCGAGTAGCAACACCATTATTTTTACCCAGCTTCACAGACGCACCATCGGATGTGAACATGACCATTTTCATGATGTCCAGTTCATTGGCAGTGTAGAATTCTTTCACAGCAGTAGTGATAGTCTCAGCATTACAACTAGTCAGCTTCACTATGCCCCAAAACAATGTTTTGTGCTCTGTTGAGGTTACGGGTCAGAACTTGAAGTACAGGATGAGCATTTTTGTAATAAAATATCTATGCTCTCATCAATTATCAATGTGTGATACAAAGCGTTACGAAGTTCTGCCATACCTTCACGGTGTATCACGCTATTGATGGGCTCAAGGAACTCAAAGGCATAGTTCTTGGTCCCCCAGCTGTCTGGTATATTCACATACAAAGCTAGGTGGTCATGGATGTCTTGTACAGATAACATTGAAGTATTCATCTTGACTGCCAGCAACACATTGTTGATGAGAATCATTATCTCCTCAGGCAGGGATCTTTGTCGTTCAACTACTTCCAGTCTATTTGCTTTGTCAGTGGTAGTTTCTGTCAGCATTGTCCGCACTCCAAAACCAAACCTGACAGCAGCACTTCTGTTTCTCTATATCACCATGGCAGACTCGTGAACTTTGCTAATTAGATGGCGTTTCAGGTAATCCAGTTTCCAGCCATCACTCCATTTCTTCCCTGTAGAAAAGTCCCCAACAATCTTGGCTTCGGCACATGCTTTGCAAATCAAGCCCACGTCTGGATAGTTCCCCAGGTTGCACGCGGACCTTGCTTCGTGATTTCTGTGTCTCAGCCTCCACAATTTCTTTCATGCACTCTTCCTTGAATGCAAGGCAACATTTCTTCCTTTGTGGTGAAGCATCACACTCTGCAGAAGGTACAGCTTTGCGCTTGAACATATTTGTGATAACTGAGTTTAGCCTGCTATGCCACAAAGCCTGCAAAATAAAGGAACATGGCTAAAGTTGATGCCTATGTTCTGATTGCAATCTGTCACATAATACGGAGGAATCGCCGGCAAAACATGCAGTGTAATTACCTGGATTTTTCTGTCCACTGCCCTGCCCTTTCAAACTTAAATGTAGCACTGCCCGTAGAGCCTGCAATAGAAGTAAAGATTGTTACAGCACATTGTGAATTTTTGATAACAGCAATATACCATGTGCACCATAAGGGATCTCTACCAAACAATTACCTCTTGTGCTTGTACTCCTGTATGCCCATTCAAATGTGTGGGGTATTGTCTGCGAAACCTACAACAGAAGAAAACATGGGTAAAGTATGTTGTTATACTACAATACACAAGATGCACCACAGTTTAACTCTACCAAACAATTATCTGCTCTGCTTGTACTCACGTATTCCCGTTCAAATGTGTGGGGTATTGTCTGCGAAACCTAGAACAGAAGAAAACATGGGTAAGGTATGTTGTTATACTACAATGTACAAGATGCACCACAGTTTAACTCTACCAAACAATTACCTGCTCTGCTTGTACTCACGTATTCCCGTTCAAATATGTGTGGTACTGTTTGCGAAACCTACAACAGAAGAAAACATGGGTAAGGTATGTTGTTATACTACAATGTACAAGATACACCACAGTTTAACTCTACCAAACAATTACCTGTTTGTTCTGCCTGTACTCACATCTGCCTGTACAACTGTATTTGTAGCACGGTCTCACAAACCTGCAAAAGAAAAGGGGTGCATATTGTGAATCTATTTACCCAGCACCCCCCAAATCCAATGTGGAACATAAACAGATTTACCTTGTCTTTGTGGGTAATCACGCCTGACCATTCAAATACCTTACAGACTGCAGACCTGCAATTGAAGACAAGATGGTTAGCAAAGGCTCTAAGAGTTACAAACAATGAATGGGACTGACCCAGATACTCCAATAGGACGAGCATTTGCAATGCAATAGGTCTCGCATTATAAAAGTTTGAGCTGTCGGCATTGCTAATAATAATGCAACACTAGAAGCTCCAAAATTCAGTAATGTGAGACCTATTGCATTGCAATTGTTTTTTTTTGTTGTTTTATTTTTATATACACGAACTTGAGTGAAAGGTGTGTATTTATGTTGCATTGTGGACAGTGTAATTATGTGTCACAGATTGGTATTGTGCGAAATGTATTTATGTTGCATTAAGTAGGGTGTAATTACGTGCCGTGCAATTATGTAGTACTGAGTGGTATGTGGAGTGTATTTATGTTGTACTGAATGCAGTGTAATTATGTGATGTGTAATTATGTGGTACTGAGTGGTATTATGTTGAGTGTAGTTATGTACTCTATTCAATACAACATAAATACACCCCTCATACCACTCAGTACCATACAATTACAAACCACATATTTACACACTAATCAATGCAACATAAATACTCTCCACATCATAACACTCAATACCACATAGTTACACAACACATATTTACAACACATATTTACACTCTACTCAATACAACATAACTACACTCAACATAATACCACTCAGTACCACATATGCTTGTTTCAAGGGTTGTGGTCAGTTTCAGATATCGTACTACTTTTAGTTTCACGTACTGTGATCAGTTTCAGGTATTGTGGATGATTTGAAGAACTGTATCCTTGGTGCAACAACATCAACTGTTGCATGGCTAAACACTTAGAAGGTCCCAAAGGCGAGACCGATTGGCTATGCCAATGCTTGTTATTTATTTGCATTAGACGTTCCATGTCAAGCTGACTGTATGCCCTTTAACAGCTCCCAGTTGAAAAACTTGCATTTGATGCAAAGAGCCCCGAAATGCAAGCAAGGACACGTGACAACCAGAGCTGCTCTGTCACATTGCTTGCAGCATCCTCTCCACAGACCTGCTGAACTCCAGCCTGCGATGGAAACCTTAGAACTGCTCGAAGGTCGTCCCCGATCTACTGAATGAGCTGTGAAGCCATAGTAATAGCTGAGTCTCCACCGCACAGGCGCCAAATAATACATTTTCACAGTCAAAAGTATTTTAGATTTCGCCCATTTGAAACATATTCCAATTAAATTAAGTGGGCAAAAATTCTCCAGAATCATAGGCGTTCCAAATGTTGCCAAGAAGATGGTGTGAGCTATTGCCCAGAGTCACATGTTGCTGAGCTGAGCTGCCGCTGGTACCAGGGATCGAACCAAGAGCCCCACGCTACAAAATCAGCTGCTCTGGTCGCTGCGCCACACCTCTCCTTAACACGCTAACACAGGCCTAGATACATAAGGTGACTGATGGCACAAAGCTTGCAACAGGGGCAATCACCATACAGCTTGAAAGCCACCTGCTTGTTTGTGAAGCAGACTCAACACTGTTAACCACACAGTGTGTGCGAGCACAGGGCAGGCAAAGAAGCGCAGAATAGCTCATGTGTGGGACTGCAGGAGACGAGGGGAAGTGTGTGAGCGAAACGACAATCTGATGACCTTGTCTGATGTGGGTAAAGATTATAACTATTGTTATACAGAAGTTATTAGCTCATGATCATTTTCATTGATCAGAAGTTCCTCTCAGGGTAGAAGAAGCTGGAGACCTTTGATCCACACAGTACAAAACAATCTTTTCTTAACTGTATTACGCATGGAGAATACATCACAGGCCCTGCTTCAAATGGAAATAATGGGCAAGCCTGCACAGAGGCATGACACAGTGGCATCCACAAGCTCCCTGAGCAAAGGCCATGATCCCAGCCATGCAGCTGGGAACCCGCTCCATGCTGGCATGGACCACACAAAGAGGGAAATTCAGTTCCTAACAAACAGGATTGAATGCTGACGCCCCTTAACTAATCAAGCCATTCCTCAAAAAGCTACAATGTAGGTGAAGGCGAGAAAACATTGTTATAAAGAAGAGAAGGTCTGGTCAGTGAGGGGAGCCCGTGCTGCCGATATAAAGTTGCCGCAGTGATTGGGAGAAAGTGGTTTCAACACAGAACAGTTGTATCTCGCAAACCAAATGAACATACTTCTACCGGATAGAACTGCAACTCACACTCGAAAGAGTTAGCACACCTCCAAAACAGCAACGTTGGTGTCACTTCTACAACAAGCAGAGGGGCACTTGTCTTGGTTATCAGGAAAAGTTGTTAGATCACAGACATGAAGAGCTGTGCTCAGAATAAAGGCATTGTAGCCTTTAATATTTTTTTTAAAAAACAATATTTCTCAGTGTTCTTCCTCCCTAAACTAATACATTTAGAAGTTACGAAGCAAGCTGAAGGCACTGGAACAACAAGTCTAATGGCAGAAGCGATTGAGAAATCCTTGCACGGCCTGACCAAAAGAAGTCTCTGCTGCCAGCCCTGGCCAAAAGAAGAGAGTGCTGTGTCCACTGATCAAAAGGAACTTCTGTACCCACTGTCCAAAGGAAGAAAGTGCTGTGTCCACTGATCAAAAGGAACTTCTGTACCCACTGTCCAAAGGAAGAAAATGCTGTGTCCACTGATCAAAAGGAACTTCTGTACCCACTGTCCAAAGGAAGAAAATGCTGTACCGCTTGTCTAAATGGAAAGTGAGGCTATTAAAGACATGGGTTTAGTTGGAAGATGCCTCGTCAGACATGTGGAACAGCGACATGCCACAATAAACATGCCTGCCTCTTTGTGGCGTGCAGCAAAGCTGTGTCATGGGCTCAGCAGCAGTCCGGGAGGGGTGTGGCAGGATCACTGCAGCTTGCGGAGCAACTGCGACCCATCCCCGCTGATATAAAAGCAAACTTCCATGATAAGGGTGAGCCATTGACTAATATCCCACTGTGTCTTCTCGACTTTGTACAACAAAGAAACTGCTGTCCCTGCCACAGACCTTTAACTGGTAATATAGAAGTGCAGGTGCTCACCACTCAGAGTACCTGTCTGCTCCTGAGAAGTGCCTGCACTCTCCCTTTAAAAGTATTGCAGTGCTGCTGAGAAGTGCAGACTCTCTCCCTCTCAAATTAAAGAAGTGATGGTGCTCAATACAGGCCCGTCTAAAGCACTGCCCTGCAAGGATGCAAAAGAAACTGCTGCAACCCTAACTAATAAGGAAAAGAGTGCATCTATATTGAAAAAAACTCTGGCCACAAACTACAATAAATGTTTGCTTTAGCCAATAGCTTAATGGAAACTAATAAAGTTCCAAATGTAAAAATTACCTGAGAAGAGATAACTGAACAAAAAAAGGAAGGAAAGGGTGGGAGTTTTTGGGACATAAACATTGGGCGAAAAGAAATCCGGGACAAGTAACAGGGAAAGGATGTTTGGTGTGCCATGCAAAATTGCATTTTGCCTTTGGAGCCCTCCCCATACATGAATAAACATGCATTTTTTTAAAATTATATTGTAAATAACTTAAACCTATGGCGGTGCCATCTGGAAGAGAAAGCCCTTCCCAGAACTATTGCTGGGAACAATGAATGCAACGAAGTACCATGTTCAAAATCTATTGACCAAAATTAAGCTTTAAGAAAGATAGGTAAACATGCTCTTTCTATGAAAGGACTAACAACTGCCTATTTGTTTGTTAAATTTAGTAAAAATCAAAGGTTTAACATTTAACAGACTATTACTCAATAGAGAAAAGATCGTTTTCTTATTTTATTCATGCTTGTAACACTCAGCAAGTTTTGAGATGAAGCTTTCCTGTGGATTCCTCAACCATTATGTGTGACAAGTAAGAATTGCAGCATTTTCGAAGCAGCAATCTGTCTCTGCTGAAACGTTTCAGCCCTGCTCGTGAATAGCGCGTCAGTATCGGCTTCTGAGATCGCAGCAAACACTGAGCTGCCGGGTCAAAGTGACGCTTGGAAGACAAAGTGAAATGCAATCGACCAAATTCAGTCTAGCTTATTTGTATACATATGCAGTTGCAATCACACACTTCATCAGCTCTGACCTGAGCTAGACAAACGGGTGTCATGCACATTAAAATGAAGGCGCGGTCCCTAGTAGCTGCGCGGCCGCGAAATAAAATAAAAAATAAAAAACGCGAGTGGTGTGGTAGCGCGCTACCCTTACAGAAAACATATTTTCAAATGAAATGAGCATTACATTTATACCAAAATGGGGTAAAACTCCACACAAACAATAATGTGTGCATAAGACATCACCTAGAGGGGCCAGGGAGTGAACTGAGGGGGCAGAGTGTGAGCAGAGGGCACAGAGCAGAGTGGGTGAGCAGAGGGGCCAGGTTGTGAGCAGAGGGGCCAGGTTGTGAGCAGAGGGGCCAGGTTGTGAGAAGAGGGTCCAGGTGTGAGAAGAGGGCCCAGGTTGTGAGCAGAGGGGCCAAGGTTTGAGCAGAGTGGCAGTGCAGTTGGGTCAGTGTGGGAGCAGAGGAGCCAGAGTGTGAGCAGAGGGGCCAGGGTGTGAGCAGAGGGGCCAGGTTGTGAGCAGAGGGACCAGGGTCTGAGAAGAGAGGGCCAGGGCATGAGGAGAGGGGGCTGGGCATGAGAAGAGGGGGCAGGGTGTGAGCAGAGGGGCCAGGGTGTGAGAAGAGGGGCCAGGGTGTGAGAAGAGGGGCCAGGGTGTGAGCAGAGGGGCCAGGGTGTGAGAAGAGGGGCCAGGTTGTGAGCAGAGGGGCCAGGTTGTGAGCAGAGGGGCCAAGGTTTGAGTAGAGTGGCAGTGCAGTTGGGTCAGTGTGGGAGCAGAGGAGCCAGAGTGTGAGCAGAGGGGCCAGGGTCTGAGAAGAGAGGGCCAGGGCATGAGAAGAGGGGGCTGGGCATGAGAAGAGGGGGCTGGGCATGAGAAGAGGGGCCAGGGTGTGAGAAGAGGGGCCAGGGTGTGAGCAGAGGGGAAAGGGGGTGAGAAGAGGGGGCAGGGCATGAGAAGAGAGGGCAGGGTGTAAACAGAAGGGGCGGGTGTGAACAGAGGAGGCGCAAAGAGGGCCCAGGATGTGAGCAAAAGCAAGAGTGAGCACAGGCAGGAATACGCGAACAGAGCTGGGAGTGAGCAGAAAGGACAGTGTGTGAAAAGAGCTGGGAGAGAACAGATGGGCAATGTGTGAGGAGAGGGGCATTGCGTGAACTGAGGTAGGAATGTGTGAGCAGAGTTAGGAATGTGAGAGCAGAGAGAGAGTGAGTAAAGAAGGCACTGTGTGGACAGATGTGGGAGTGAACAGAGGCGTGAGTGAGCTAAGAGACAGTGTCAGTGTGTGTGCAGAGGGGGCAGACTGTGTGCAGAGGGCAGACGGTGAGCTGAAGGGGCCAGTGGTAAAGGGGGTTGGCTTTAATAATAAGAATTCATTTGTACCCAAGTTAAACCTTTTTGCAGCATTAGGATAATGAAAGACGGGGGGGGGGGAATTCATAATGCTCCAATCTATACCTTGCACTTTGTATGCAGCTCTTTGATAGTTAATAGCTCACTTTTCTATATTAGGATTTAAACTTATAAACGGCAAGTAACAAAAGGGGCTCTCTGACAGAAGCAGTAATGCAGTAATCTATTTACATTGCATGCACTTTGTGATCTGTATGGTTCACCTGCTTTGCATCAAGTATTTTGACCTCCACCGCTACTTTATAATGAGTCAAAACTTCCACTAGACAAAAATCTGATGGTCAATCTCCAGAGTTATCCAGCCAAAGTGAAGCGGAGAAGCCGGTATTGATCCCAAGTTTTCTGGTGCTGCATTGTTCAGCCACTAAATGCACATACTTCTCCAAGTCCACCTTAACACCTCCCTAGTCCCTGACCACTACCCTGCACGCATCAGTGCGGCCCTCTGTCACACCACAACCAAATATGTTTGACCCTTGGGAAAATATTTACGAGTACCCATGCTCTATTGTAAATGTGATTATTTGCAAATGTGTGTGAATGGGATGCATATCTGTTAAAACATTGACCTGGCAAAAGGTAAAGAAAATGCAGGAGAGTGGCTGGATTGTGTGGGGAAGTGCAGATAGGTTTATCCTAATGGATGCTAATAATGAAGCACAGGGGCACGTGCCTATTTGCCTAAACTGGAATCCCAGGTAACTATTTTGTCGTTTTTCCTATTGGAGTATCTGGGCCAGTCCCATTCATTGTTTGTAACTCTTAGAGCCTTTGCTAACCATCTTATCTTCAATTGCAGGTCTGCAGTCTGTAAGGTATTTGAATTTGAATGGTCAGGCGTGAGTACCCACAAAGACAAGGTAATTCGGTTTATGTTCCACATTGGATTTGGGGGGTGCTGGGTAAATAGATTCACAATCTGCACCCCTTTTCTTTTGCAGGTTTGTGAGACCGTGCTACAAATACAGTTGTACAGGCAGAACAAACAGGTAATTGTTTGGTAGAGTTAAACTGTGGTGCATCTTGTACATTGTAGTATAACAACATACCTTACCCGTGTTTTCTTCATTTGTAGGTTTCGCGGACAGTACCCCACACATTTGAACGGGAATACGTGAGTACAAGCAGAGCAGATAATTGTTTGGTAGAGTTAAACTGTGGTGCATCTTGTGTTTTGTAGTATAACAACATACTTTACCCATGTTTTCTTCTGTTGTAGGTTTCGCAGACAGTACCGCACACATTTGAATGGGCATACAGGAGTACAAGCACAAGAGGTAAATGTTTGGTAGAGATCCCTTATGGTGCACATGGTATATTGCTGTTATCACAAATTCACAATGTGCTGTAACAATCTTTCCTTCTATTGTAGGCTCTACGGACAGTGCTACATTTAAGTTTGAAAGGGCAGGGCAGTGGACAGAAAATCCAGGTAATTACACTGCATGTTTTGCCGGCGATTCCTCCGTATTATGTGACAGATTGCAATCAGAACATAGGCATCCACTTTAGCCATGTTCCTTTATTTTTCAGGCTTTGTGGCATAGAAGGCTAAACCCAGTTATCACAAATATGTTCAAGCGCAAAGCTGGACCTTCTGCAGAGTGTGATGCTTCACCACAAAAGAAGAAATGTTGCCTTGTATTCAAGGAAGAGTGGATGAAAGAAATTGTGGAGGCTGAGACACAGAAATCACGAAGCAAGGTTCGCGTGCAACCTGGGGAACTATCCAGACGTGGGCTTGATTTGCAAAGCATGTGCCGAAGCCAAGATTGTTGGGGACTTTTCTACAGGGAAGAAATGGAGTGATGGCTGGAAAGTGGATTACCTGAAACACCATCTAATTAGCAAAGTTCACAAGTCTGCCATGGTGATATTGAGAAACAGAAGTGCTGCTGCCAGGTTTGGTTTCGGAGTGCGGGCAATGCTGACAGAAACTGCCACTGACAAAGCAAATAGAATGGAAGTAGTTGAACGACAAAGATCCCTGTCTGAGGAGATAAAGATTCTCATCAACAATGTGTTGCTGGCAGTCAAGATGAATACTTCAATGTTATCTGTACAAGACATCCATGACCACCTAGCTTTGTATGTGAAGATACCAGACAGCTGGAGGACCAAGAACTATGCCGCCTTTGAGTTCCTTGAGGCCATTAATACCGTGATACGAAGTTCTGCCATACCTTCACAGTGTAACGCTTTGTATCACACATTGATAATTGATGAGAGCACAGATATTTCTGTTACAAAAATGCTCATCCTGTACTTCAGGTTCCGACCTGTAACCTCAACAAAGCACACAACACTGTTTGGGGGCATAGTGAAGCTGACTAGTTGTAATGCTGAGGCTATCAATACTGCTGTGAAAGAATTCTACACTGCCAATGAACTGGACCTCATGAAAATGGTCATGTTCACATCTGATGGTGCGTCTGTGATGCTGGGTAAAAATAATGGTGTTGCTACTCGCCTTAAACAATCCATTCCCCATCTAGTTGAGCAGCATTGTGTCGCTCATCGAGAAGATTTGGGAGTTGATGATGCCTGGAAGAGGGTTCCAATGATTAAATAGGCATTATTGAGGACTGTCTACACTGTGTTCTCCAGATCTCCTGCAAGGAAGTCCAAGCTGGATGTAATGGCATCGGTCACTGATTGTGAAGTGGTCTCTTTTCGACCATTGAATGAAGTACGGTGGCTTTCAAGGCATTTTGCAGTTGGTGCACTAATTCGGAATTATGAGGCTGTTCTTAAGTACTTTGAGCATGAGAAAGTTTAAGAGAATGATCCAGTTGCTAAATATTGTTACAAAAAGCTATCTGACTCAAACCACCGTATTTCCCTTGCAGTACTTAATGACATTCTGAGTGAATTTGCATCTTTGTACAAACTGTTCCAAAAACGTTCTTTGACAACTGTTGAAGCTGTACAGTATGCAAGAGCAAAGATTGGCCAAATTAAGGAACAGTATCTGGGGACACTGTCTTTTGGAGCAGCAATGTAAGAGATATGATGGTGTTGTACAAGGAAAGGCAAGAGTTTGACAGTGGGACTATTATGTCTTTTGTTTCCCTTCTTTGTGAGCACATGCAAAAAAGGTTCCCTGAAGATGAACTGAAAGAATGGGCAAGTTTTGAAATCCAGGCAATAGCAACACAATCACATTTCGATTTTGGGTCTGAGAATATACAAAGATTTGTTGAAAAGTATAAAAATGTCTTGGTCCTGGGTGATTGTGAAACACCAGAAGATGTTGTTCGACAATACAGAGATTATAAATATGTGGTGGCAGAACATGTAAAGGGTGGGTTATTTACCACCTTTCAAGACATGGTGAATTTCACTGTACTCAATGCTGCTCAGTATAGTGTGGTGTCTCAGCTTGTTGATGTCTGCGCAACATTTCAAGCATCTAGTGCAGATTGTGAACGAGGATTCAGCTTCATGAATACTATCAAGAGTAAATTGAGGAATAGACCAGAGCAGGAGCATTTGGATATGCTGATGAGGGCAAAGGCCTACCTCCTGAATGGGAAAGTTGACCTTGATAGAGTTTATCAGCACTGGAAAAATGGCAAGGATCGCCATGAGAAGCAACCATGTCACCCATCTAGTGATGCCACTTGACATGTCTGAACGGCCCTCTCCCACAGTCCATGTTTGCCTGGATGTCAAAGTTTTACAAACTATCTCTGGCGGGATAGCCCAACATCACTCAGTAGCTTTCACATCAAATTGTAAATATGTTATGTAATTTTGTAACTTATTGTGTATATGTGATATTGTATAGGCTCTCAACTTTTCCCCACCGAACGAACAGTGCTCCAGTTAAGAATATTTAGCAAAATCTAATGATGGTATCACAGTTGGAGTCTTGTGCTTTTCTAAACCTGAAGTGTACTTGCCTGTATAACCAATTCATGTCATGGCATGTTTATCCAATTTGCAAACCGGCCTTAAGACCCTTAACGTGGCGCTGTATGTGTGAAAATGCACCATCTTTTCACTTATTTAAGTAAACGTTTGGAGTGACGTTTGGCACTGCACACGCACGCGGTCTGATTCCTGGCGCACATAGCCATGGTTGCAGCGCACAGAGACCCTCCACTGCAGCACACAGAGGAAAAGAATTAGAGGGAACATTGCTCATCACACCCCCTCAGTCTGAATGTGTTATCAGATAGTTAAAGAGAGGGTCCCAGATGTCTGCTGGGCATGAGGAGGGGGGTAGTAGCTCAGTGTAGGTTGTGAGTTGGTCCTTACAGTGTATAAAATCATTGAGCCATTCCTTAATCTTGGGTGCCTTGCCTCTGCCCCACCTACACGCTACCCTGCGCTTTGCCAGGAGCAGGCCCAGTGAGATGAACGTCCTGTGTGCGCTTAGCAGCTCTTCAGTGTAGCCTGGCAGCGCTATGACCGGGGTAGAGGGACCGCAGTGCCCGTCATTCTAGAAAGGGCTTCAATCACTTCCACCCAGTATGTTTGAATAGTGACACATTGCCATGCCAGATGTAGAAACCCCCCTCTTCCTGCCCCCATCTGTTACAGCTATCATCTGACCATAGTTTATATCTGTGTAATCTCTGCGGCGTGTAATAAACCAGGTGCAGAAATTTGAAATGGATTATCCGGAGTTGGCTATTGGCCGTTATCCTCCCCGCTTGTTGACAAGAGAAAGTCCACTGCTTATTAGTGAGTGGAGTAGTGAGCTCCTGATCTCATCCCCTTCTAGAGTTGTCTCCTATGAACTGCCGCTCTCCTTGCACTGTGTGGTACAGTCTGGACACTGCATGCGTCGGCATTCTTGCCTAAACCAGAGTATGTAAAGTGTTTACTGTGGAGGGCTCGTGCGTAACGTCAGGAATATTGGCCCTAGCATCCTGTCTGAGCCTTATATATGTAAATATTTCCAGTGGCGTGGTATCTTCACTTTGAAACAAAGTATTGCGGTCCTTAAAGCAACCTTCATTATAGAGGTCCTCGAAGCTGTTAATTCAATTTTTGGTATGTTACAACAGAGTTTTTCATGCGTGACCGGAAGCAGAGGGTGATATTGTATAGGTATTGATGGCGAGTATACAATGCGCTTGCCCAGTCTCCTAGCCAGTTTGCGTTATGCAAAGTTTGTGCAAGCAACAGTAGAGTGGGTGTAGACTTCCCCGGGCACCTTGGCACCAAGATAGGAAGTGGTCAGTATGGGAGCCGTATATCCTAGCTCCACCGCTATGTGCGGCATTAACAGTGGGGTCCAATGCCAGTAATGCGCGTAGTGGTCTTGTGCACAGAAAAAAATATAACTCCATGTCTGGGGCCCCAAACCCACCACGCGAGAAGGGCAGAGTGAGTGTATTCCAACTCACCCTGGGTTGCTTCCATCCCCAGGCGAGTCGAACCAGCTGGGTCTGGAGTGAGCGAAAGAAAGGCCATCCTGGGTAGTATGGTATGTTGATAAAAAGATAGAGTAACTTAGGTAATATTACCATTTTGGCTAGAGAGAGCTGTCCTGCCAGCAATAAGGGTATTGAGATCCAACTGGTAATTGAGTCAGTGATCGACATCATGGCAGTGCCGTAGTTTGCCTGCAACGTTTCTTCCCTATCTCTGGAGATGACCACCCCCAAGTACTTTATCTCGGAGTCGCACCACAATACCGGATAGTCTAGCTGGACTTTAGCTGTGGTAGGCGTGAGAGGGTCTAGCTGGGTCTTTTCCCAGTTAATGTTGACCCCGGATAATTCCCCAAACCTAATGAACTCCCTGATTACAGGGTTTAAGTAAATGAGGGGATAACGGACATATAGGGTGACATAGTCAGCATACAGTGACACTAATATGTGTCTGAAAGGATACCGGAGTGCACAGTCGTTGTGGTATTGCCTGAGTTTGGACACAAGCGGCTCAATAGCCAGAGCAAAAAGAAGGGGCTGGCTGTAAAGTACCTCGATCTAGGCTGAGAACGACTAGGGGAATCCCAATCTATGTAGCACCGCCAACAAATAGTCCCATTCCAATGAGACAAAGGCTTAGGTCGCATCTAAAAATTAGAGATTATGGGATGTGGCCCTCCCAGGTAAGACATGTCCCTCCATCAACAAGCTCAGTCTATTGGCTGGCACCTTCGCCAGCATCTTCGCATCGCAGTTGATTAAGGATAATGGTCTGTAAGTGCTATATGATGTAGGATCCTTTCCCGTCTTGAGGAGCGTTATTATTGAGGCTTCTCGCATAGTTTGCGGGAGTGTCCCGGTCTGCTTTACCTCCTCATACACTCGTTTTAGGATAGGAACCAAAGTATCGGCATAGCATTTGTAAAAATCGGCAGGGAGCCCATCCAGACCTGGGGCCCAGCCGCTGCGCACGTGCATTATAGCTGTCAGAATCTCGTCTTCCTCAATGTCAGCCACCAGAAAGTCCCTATGGGATATCCTCAAAGTAAACTGAGATATCGTCAGAATGCTTCTTGTGCGCAGTATATAGGGTGGAGTAATATTTACAAACGTGTGGAGGATGCCTGCAGAATCTGTATGCAGTTTACCCCCTGCGTCCATTACACCAAAAATGTAGTTAGAGTGTCTGGAAGTATGTGTAATCTCAGCTAGAGCTCTTCCAGGGCGCTCGCCCTCTCCAAACTCCCTGGCTTGGGCGTATCTAGAGCAAAAATGCATCTCGTACTCTGCTACACCATGATATTCCGTCACTAATTCACGGAGTTCTGCCCCCTTCCCCCATCCTGTATTGCAGCAGTTTGAGCGTCCAGTTCTCTGATAGTTTCGTTAAGCTTCTGAAGTGATACCCTATAGTCCCGTAGTATCACAGCTCCCTGCGCCATGCACATTCCACTTATGGTGACTTTAAATGCTTCCCAGACACATTAAATCGTTGGGACTGTCTCACTGTCTCCAGGTTCCTGGGGAAGAAGTCTTGCGTTTTGCCTTATTGTTTCGCAAAAGCTGTCCTCTAGGACAGCTGTGGGTTGGAGGCGCCACGATCTGTACAGGGAGATCCCTCCCAGGAGACACAACCGTATCAGCACAGGAGAATGATCGGAGTATGTACGCGCAAGATGAGTTGCTTCGGTTAGCTATGTACACAGGCCTTTCGACAGCAGCCAATAATCGATACGGGACCAGCTGGCATGTGCCGAAGACAACAAGTACTCTCACCACCCGAGGGATGTAGAAGTAACCATGCGTGTCTTCCTGTCTTGGTGGGGTGAGCCTGAGAACTATGGGATCAGTCTGCGCTGGGGTTCAGCACCACATTAAAGTCTCCCCCCCAGATAACATAAGTGGACCCCACATACATCACTAGTCCCCAAAGTTTGTCAAAGTAAGTGGGGTCCTCCACATTCAGGCTGTAACAATTTACTAATGTGACTGAGTGCATATTTATGTGTCCCCACATGATACAGTATCGACCATCCGGGTCACTAAGGGAACCAGCCGGTCGATAGTGGACAGTGGGTCGAATCAAAATGGCGACCCCTGTGGCAGAGGTAGAGTAGTATGCAAAACATCTGTGGGCTGCCCATTTGCCTGCAAACGGGGGTGAAGCTCTAGGATCTAATTGAGTTTCTTGTAACATAGCTATGTGGACCTTGTATAGCTCAATATATGTTGGCACTTACGGGGATCGCGTAAACCGATCACATTCCACATTAGTAGGCTATAGATTAGTCTCTCCCCACCTTGCGGGGGGTCCACGTGACCTGCCATTCAGAGAGGGTGTTGTGTTATGTGTATCTGTCCACAAGGGTGGCGAATATGCTTGGTGAGTGCGTTCGCTGCTTAATATTTGAAAATCACATAGCATTGGATACTGCAATAAACACAACATTTAACAAACTCCTTCCCTCCCCTCCCCCCACCCACGCGTACGGCCCAATCCCGTATGCAAAGTCCCCCCCCCACATTGTCCCAGAATTACACCACAATAGAATCAGAAATCAGCCTTATTAAGCAAACTAACGCAGATGCCCTGGGACCGATTGCAATAAAGGAGGTGGATTAAGACAGGGAGAAGTGGGGTATCATATCTCAAAAGAAGACTGGTTTCAGATAGGTAGAGACAAGTGGAGAGACAAAACACACAACTGTCAAGGAAGACAGGCAAGCAAAAGAAGAAGAAGAGAAAAAGAGAGAGATAAATTTGCATGGGAATTCCATCCGGGGTGCTGTGCCAGAGCCCAGCATTGCCCTTCTGGTGTACGAGGGAGTCCGTGGGACAACCTTATGATAATCCAGGACTAGCCCCATTAGCTGCATTGTGCAGGGGCCGGGGTGAGGAGTCGCAGCAGAAAGGAGCAGAATCTGCCTTGCAACTGTGAGCGGCTGCTACCACTCCCTCCCTGCTATCTTTATTAAGCCCCTGGCAAATAGTAGACAAGATTCGCCATTAATCACGCCAGCAGTCTTGTCACGTTAGTCATTTTCAGAGAGTGGTGAATTCAAACTGGGACCTCTATGGTCTTCCTTCAGATGTGGGGAGTGGTGGGACAGTTTCTTTAAAAAGTCTTGGTCCTGCTGAGGAGTAGTGAAGTAGTGTTGCTTGTCCTGATGGGTAATCTGGAGTTTCGCTTGATACAGCATCGCGTATGCAATGTTCGCCTGCTGCAGTTTGCACTTGACAAGAGCAAATTTCTTCCTCACCTCCTGAACTGCCATAGTGAAATCCAGGAAAATTTAATTCGAGTTCCCCTCCTAGTTTAGGTCACGTTTTTCTTGTGCTAGACAAAGTTCGGAGTCCCTGTTGCTAGAATTCAGAAGCCGGGCAATGATTGGTCTAGGTGTGGCACCCGGCTGGGTTCTGGCAGCCAGGGTGCAGTGAGCTCTTTCCACTACTAGGAGCTTGGAGAGTGAGGAAGCGCCAAACAGGTCTACCAGCATTCGCTCAACATAGTCTTCCATTCGCCCTGTGGCCGTGGATTCCGGTACTCCTGTTTTGCGGATATTATTGCGGCATGAGCGCGCTTATAGGTCTTCATTTTTTGCTGCGATATCTTTCAAGAGTTGCTCAATGCTTTGTAGCTGCTTACCCTCCATCGCGGACACATCTTCCAGCTGTGATATTCTATTTTCGGCCTCTCAGATGCGCCCATCATGTTTCTCGAGTCGTTACGTCACAAAATCCAATCTTATATTCATGGTGCCGATTTTGGACTCAATAGATGTGAGACTTTGCCGCATTGTGAGCGGCAGGGATCGCAAACCTGCGTCTTCTGGCTGTGTTGCCTGTTGGGAGTTCTCCGCCATGGCTATCTGCACGTCTTCAGCAGGGCCCCTCGCTGACCTCCGTGGTTCGAATAGCCGTTTGGCCTGCTTGCCATCTGTCTTACCCATGACTCCTGGGAAGTTGTAACACTGAGGGAGAGAGTACTCGTTCTATCAATGTTACTGGCAGCTAGCACAGCTGCATCCGGTCCTCTTCCCGAGATAGTCGCTGGAGTTCCTCCCAACAGGGGATGCCAATATGCCCAGGCCCTGTCTTGTGTCCACGGCCCGACTATCTGGCGGCCGTATCCCTGTTCAGTATTTAGTGCACAGCACGAGGAGATATCCCACCTTCACAGTGCTGCTGCCGCAGGTTTTGGAGACAGTGCGTCTATTCACAATGGCATGCTGTGGGGCCTCAATCTGGAGTGCGGGCCTCAGTGCCCTCCGAAGGCGTTATTGACCCCTGCAGTATACAAGGTCGAGTCTCTGTTTACTAGAACGCCTGCTTCTCTCGCGCTCGGGGAGACTCTTCCATGTGCTGATTGCCTCCAGTTGGGTTGCACATTTACCACTAGGCAGGTTCCCGGGGGCTCACCTCCAGATGTGCAGTAGCGCTTTAAATGGTTACCACTTAGGCCGTGCACCCAGGTAGCCTCGTCACAGTGCGCGCCTCTCTCGATCTGTTCTTCCAGCGGGGTGGCTTCCAATAGCAATAATATGCCTCAGTACTTTCATTTTACAGCACCCTCTGACAGTTTTGCAGACTCTGTGCAGGAATTGGGGCGGCCGCATTCACCGCGCTGTCTTCAGGGTCTGCAGTCTTCGCCTCGGCCTCCCGCTCCCTAGTCGCGGGCTGCCCGACCTCGATTCCCACTGGCACACACAGAGATTCAGGCCTTCCCGGGATTAGGCTGCATATGTTTAAGCTGCGCCCGCACTCCCAGCTGACTACCTGCAGGCGGTCAAGTCGTCTCAGCGAGAGGTCCCAGCGTTGATCCAGGAGGTGCTTCCTTACCTCCGCCTCACCACATCAGCGGCGGAATTATTCTGCTCTGGCGCCAGCCATCTTGTCTGCGCTGTACATGTTGCAGCAACCTAAATGTGGCTGTTTTGCTGCCGATTCTGCTGCAAAGTCACTGCCGGTTGTGCCAGGGCTACTCTCCGCTGCTCTCCTATAATTTTTGGCAGCTAAGGCCGGTCTCACCTCAGGATAATGACGATCTAGGCCCCAGGCAGCAGGAGCCTTACAGAGGTGCGGCCATCTTGCTTGCTGTCTGGCTAGCGCCCCCTCTACCCCTCAATAGTTCAAAGGGAGAAACTTTAGTGGTTGAGTGTGGTGTTGTTCTGTAGAACCGTAACATGCTACGCACGGACCTCACCACATCATGGTTCCCACTTTTGGCCTACCTGATGCACTCACCTACCACCACCCGGTTCATCCTCTCCACAAGACCATTAATTTGTTGGTGGTATAAGGAACTTCTCAGGTGTTTTACCCCACATGACTCAAGAAAAACCTGCAGTTCTTTACTAATGAACTGTGTGCCATTGTCCGTAATAAAATATTTAGGAAACCCCTCCCTCGAACATTTCTCTAAGAAACTCAACAATAGCACTCGCACTAGGTACCTTGAACATCTTGAGCTTAGGTCATTTTGACCCATAGTCCACCAGGTAAATGATATATTTGGCACCACCCGGCAAGGAATCATACGGACCCATGATATCAATCCCAATCTTGACCCATGGTGCTGCTGGACACTCAATCTGCATGAGAGGCAGAGTAGCCACCTTCAGGCTCATCTGCTGATTTGCATACAAAACAATTTTCTACCCCCTCATCCACTTCAATGTCCATCCTTGGCCATCAAAAGGATTTGCATATGCTTCGTTTAATGAGCGACGAGCCAAGGCATCCCTCATGGGCATTTCTAATAATGCTACTTCTCACAAAATGTGGAGGAATCAACTTATCAGATCTTAAAATACCATCTTCAACCGAAATCTCATCACCCACCTTAGAGTACAGTTATAACAAAAGAGACAGGATTTTCTATCTAGGGCAACCTCCCTTAACTAGATCTATGACCGGTTGCAAAACCTGATCACTCTTCACAGCTTCCATCCACTCTCCTTCAGAACAGACCTTCAATTCTGGTACCGCTAGTGAAGCCACTAAGCAATCTTCGAAATCTTCATCAATAAGATCAGACAACTTCACTTCACTGTCATCATCCCCTCTGTAAGAGAATTGAGAAAGGAAATCGGCTCTGCTGTTCCTACCACCTGGAATATGAGCCACATCAAATTGGTACTGCATCAACTTAGTGGAGAACCTCAAAATCTTGAGTGTACAATATTTGCTTCTACCCCTTCCCAGATTGGAAACTAAATGGCTTGTGATATATCTGTAAGAGAAACAGTCTTTCAGACACATACGACCAGAACTGCTCAATAGCCCACCAGCAGGTCAGAAGCTCTTTCTCAATGACAGAGTATTGCAGTTCTGCTTGCCACAACACTCTTGATGCGAAAGCTACTGTGTGTTCTTTTTCACCATTTTTCTGTGTGAGCGTAGGCCCCAGCCCTACCTGGCTGGCATCCACTGTGATGCAATATGGCAAACTCCGGTCAAATGGCTTGAGAGCTTTACTTTGACTTAGCAAAGATTTAATTTGCTCAAAGGTGGTCGCACAATCATTGCACCAAACAAATTTTGAACCTTTCTTGAGCAAGTTGCCGATAGGCCTCACCCTGGTCACAAAATCTGGGATGAAACGAGAATAAAACTTGCACAGCCCAAAGAAGGCTTTGACCACCACATTGTCAGAGGGAGGTGGCACACCAAAATGTGATTCAATTAAACCCGGGCCTGGTTGTAATACCATCCCTTGAGACAATATGTCTCAAATATTCCACTTCATTGCTTAGTAATTTGTTTTAAAACAACTCCATGTTACTTAAACATTTCTAATACTCTTTGGAGAATAGTATTATGAGCAACAACATCCTCTGCAAACACTAAAACATCATCCTGGTATACCAGAAACCCTCTGCTTCCTTCAGCAAGTTGTAAATATCCCGCTGACAGACGGACTCTCAGAGGCCAAACCAAATGGCATCCATTGATAGTGAAAGGTGCAAATTGGTGCGGTAAGTGCAGTCAGGTGTCTTGAATCAGGATGAAGTTCCCCCTGATGATAGGCGGAAGCCAGATCGAGTTTGGAGAACAGATTTGCTACTGCAGTACATGCAAACAAATCATTATTCTTGGGCAAGGGATGTGAATGCACCCTTTTTTCCTTAGTAAGAGATCTAAGGTCGACACACACACTTAATGATTTTCACCTCTTGCGTGCCATTACTAAGGGAGAAAGCTACAGTGATGACTCAGCTGGCTCGAGGATGCCCCTTTCACAAAAATTCCTGAGTTCTTTTTCGAGATCCTCCCTGACAGAAAGGGTACTCCTCTTAACTTGTGCTTTACAGGCAATGCCCCATCCTTTATCCTGATTTTATGCTTGAGCCCTTGAATTATGCCAAGATCATCACTAAAAATAGTAGGAAATTTCCAACTCCATTCCAGAGCCACATCATCGCATTCAACAAGGACCTGTTCCTTGGCCTCAGGCTTCAAAATCATACCGAACAGCCCTTGATTACACCATCCAAGAATGTGGACATCCTTTACTGCCACATATATATTCCCTTTGATCCTCCTTAGACCTCCAATACATCCTCAATATAAACAAAAAGCACTCTGGGGTGTTAGAGTATTTATTACCAACCACAAGTACTAGATCATGTATTCTCTCTATCTTGGAATCAGACTCTACATCCGACTCGACCACACACGCAACAGAATTTTAGTTGTAAGGGTTTTTTTCGGCAAACTTCCGCATAATGGCCAACTCTTTTGCAAAAATCGCAGGTGACATTGGCTGTGTGACTTCTACTCCCCTTGGAATGTGGGGCATTGCAGCAACAGAAACGAGTGTTATTATTCACAGAGAATGAACTCTCCCATTTTTCTACTGTGGTTGGCAATTTGACATGACTGCCCTGTATTTATGACATTAACTGCCTCAATGGGTTTATCATCCAGCTCCCTTACAGAAATGTGTACATTTTTTATGCTTTTTGCCACTTTGACTCATCCAGTGACGGGTTAACCATAGGCAATAATTTCTGACATATGTGTTTGTCTTTACAGTGACAAACAAATTGATCTCTGATAGATAAGTTGGTCTGTAAAATTGTCAAACTGACACTCAGAGATCATCCTACATAGCACAGAAACATAACGGTCAACATCCTCTTCAGCCCTTTGCTTTCGTTTGTAGAATTTGTGCCTTAATAACATCAAGCTAGATTGTTTGTCAAACCTTGCTTTGAGTTTTTTTACTGCCTCCAAGTATTTATCCAGAACGTCTGGCTCATCCTGCGGTAATTCCTATCAGTGTTTGAAAATAGACCTACACTTAAAACCAAGACAGTGGACAAGTAAACAGTTTTTTATTTCAGCTCTGAATCTTGAGGCTCCTATCGCTCCTAAATATGTTTCTAAGGCGTTGAACCGCACTCCCCACCTGACCAGAGATTCACCTTTCTTCCACTGGTCCTTTTGTTTACTGATTATGTGCCCCCTCAGTGCAGCCCTCAAATGAAGACAAGCTTCCCACTTGCGTCTAAGTGCTGTTTTATGCTGCATGATGCCCTTCTTTAAATCCATAATATCTTCTTTAAAGTTCTGTAAATATGCTGTCCTTGCCTCGCCCTCACATACACTCCTCCCCTGTTGGCCACCCCCATCTGACTGCCAAAATGAAAAGCTCCTCCAGATGCAAGACCTATTGGCTTTGCTAATGCTTGTTATGTAGAGCCATGCTCTCTGCCTGTACCCACACTATCAGAGAGTTTTTATAGCCTGTGAGGGCTGGGGAGTGTTTGTTCTTCCAACGTTTGATAATTAATCTTTTGGCTACTATTTGGCCCAGGTCCATGAATCTGGAGTGACTCTATGCTTCTTGAATCTGGGGAAAAGACCTAATATACACTCTTCCCATGTGTGCATTTGGGGCCTGTCAGTGTATGTAGCCAATGCTGCCGTAACATCTTTCCAATATAATTGTAGTGTGGGGCAGTACCACAGCATATGTAACAAAGTGGCTCCTGTTTGCATACATCTCGCACAAGCTGCGCTAGTTAATTGAAAATAGTTATTAATTTTGTCTGGGGATAAGTATGCCCTATGTATGATATAGGTCTGAAAAATTCGGAATTTGGCATTCCGTGGTATTTGTGTAGCAGTAGCCAGGAACGTATCCCATTCGCTGTCATTCCACGGAGATCCCCTATATCCCTCCCGCCGGTTACGAAGAGGTGTCAAAGGCTGTAGGGTGTGTGTAAGTAGAGCTTCCATCAGCCAATGTATTATGTGACTTCCGTTGCCCATGACATGTAAATACTGAATAAGCAAATGCATTTCTGGTTCGGTGTTCACGTCTCCTCACGTCAGTGTAAGGGATCGGATGATTGAGTTATATAAAATAAATTGACCAACCGGCAAGTCACAATCGCGAGATAGAGTGTCAAAAGGTGTCAGAGTGCCGTTGGTGTAAAGATCGCCAAGAGTATGAATCCCGGCGGCATACCAGAGTGAAAGTGTACTGTTGAGGTGCCCATTTTATGTCTCGGGGTCCCCAAAAGGGGACACAATGGAGCATATGGAATCTGTCTCTCGGTAAGATATAGGCTACGCTTATAACAACGAAGGGCCAAGGCTAAATAAGACGGTGTTGGGGTGCGAGGCCTGGCCATTGGGTGAAAGAGGTGGTATCTATGGGAGTGTGACCATGGTGGGAATGTCGATGCAGTGTCTTCTACATTAAGTCCTGCAAGCCATTTCGTCAAGCATTGAAGCTGAGGCGCCAGATAGTAGAGCTCCATGTTGGGGACAGCCAGACCACCCCTACCCGGGGGTGCATATAACTTCCAGAGTGCTATCCAGTGGCAAATGGAGCCCCAGATAAATCCCCTGATGGTTTGTTCCAGTTCACAAAAGGTTTTGGATGGGACATAAACGGGAAGATTGCAGAAATAATAGAGAAGCCTAGGTAATATTACAATCTTAGTTCGGGCAATCCTGCCCATCACGTTTAATGGCAGTGTGCCAACAGTTCATTTGTGTCCTGATGGAAGATATGGCTCGGATCAAATTGCCCTCCAGTCTGTCAGTGGGACTACGATAAATAAAAATTCCTAAATACCTGAAGGTGGAAGGCTACCAACCAAGGATTGAGTTATTAACAAGAAGCTCTGGGTTACAAGTTTCACTACTGAAGGGGTAGAGACACGATTTAGTCCAGTTTACCCTCAACCCTGATGTAGTCTTGAATTGCCCCAATGTTTTTGCTAACAAGTCTGTTACATTGTATAAATCCTTGAGGTATAGTAGGAGATCATCCATGAAGAACGAAACTACATGTAACCCATCTCCGAGCAAAATGCCCCAGTCCTCACCCCCTGCACGTAATTGCATTGCTAACGGTTCAATTGCCAACGAGAAGAGCAGTGGTGATAAGGGGCAGCCCTGCCTGGTGCCTCTGTTAATAGGTATGGATTCCAATATTGTGCTAATTGTGCGTATTCTGATGGAGGTTTGCGCGTAGATCAGTCTAACCAATTGAAGGAAATTGCCCGCAAATCCATATCCGCTCAGTGTTGCAAAAAGGTAGGGCCATTCCAATGAATCAAAGGCCTTCTCCAGGTCCAGGACCATGCAGCCGGATTCGGGCCATACAGCTGTAGCATACTCTTGGACTCGGAAGAATCTCTGTATGTTCAGGGAGGTATTTCAGGTAGGGACAAAGCCATTTTGGTCCGGATGTATCAGGTCCTTAACCAGTGGAGCTAGTTTGGCAGCCACTATAGATGCTAATATTTTATAATTGGTGTTGAGTATAGCTAATGGTCTATAGGATCCCAATAAATATGTATCTCTGCCTGGCTTGCAGAGAGAGGCCTTAAGTGTGAAATCTGCACATGAAGTGTTGAATACTCTTTTGAGCTGAGGTGCCAGTGTGTCAGCGTATGCTTTATAGAATTCCGATGTAGCCCGTCCGGGCCTGGAGTTTTCCCTGTGGCCAGGGAACGCATACTCGCCAGTACCTCCTCAATGGTAATGTCGGCATCCAGTTCTAATCTCTGTTTCGGGGTTACTTTGGGAAGAGCAATGTCAGCTAGGTATTGGTGAATCTCTTATGCCGTTATATTAACTATAGATTTATACAATGTGGTATAGTGTGATGTGAATTTCCAATGAATGTCAGTTAGAAATGGGGGTCTCTAGTTGGCAATGGCTGGCCACTGTCCAAGTAGGGACCCATCTTCCTAAATCAGAGTAAGGGGGCTACACCCTTTAATAACGACTGCTCAACCCTGTGGTAACGTAGCACGAGCAGCTACGCTTATCTCAGAGGCAGTGTGTGAAGCATTTATGACCATACACAGTAAAACAGTGAAGAACACCACAAAGGGGCACCACATAAGTAGTTATAAAAAATAGGTATCTTTATATATAGACTTAACACAAGATCAATAACGGTAAAAAGCCACAATACTGTAAAATAGGATTATTTTTGAAATGCTCAAGGTGTGCAAAAAGGGGTTCAGTTCAAAGCAGTGGTCTCTGCGACCCGTTTACTTACAAAGTACCTGGATTTCAGAGCAAAACAAACAAAATGTCGCAATGAAGCTCTGGAGATGATTTTCTGCAAGCGAGGCTGGTGATGCGATGAATCCTTGCCGCGAGGGAGGAGACGATGCGCCGATCTGCTGATTCGTGCGGAGACTAGGCAACAACTTCTTCACGCTAGGCCGTTGATGCGATGAATCCTTGTCGCGAGGGAGGAGACGAGGCGACGATCCTGTTGCGTGTGCGAGTAGGTTGCGATGCGAAGAAATGGCGCTCCGCTCGGGAGCGACGGTCCTGGTGCGATGCGATGGAACTGATGTTGAGAGCACTCAGCGGCAGCAGCGCGATGGTTCTTGGTGGTGCTCTCAGCTGCAGCGGCCCGCAAACGAGTGTTAGCGATGATCTCAAGGTTGCGAGCACTCGCCGGCAGCAGCGCGATCCCCAAAGTGGCGTTCTCGGATGCCGTGGCTCGCAAACGTGCGTTAGCGACGATTTCTGCACTCTCTTCTCTGTAGTAGAAGTAGAGGTCCTGGAACTCACAGGAGCCTCACCTGCAGATAGAAATCCTCGCTGGGAAGAATCAGGAGGCTGTTGGCGAAGTCTGATGGGCCTGGGACTTAAGCAGGAGGCTAGCTCGCTTCTATCCCTTGGGTGATTGCTTTGCAAAGATCTGTGAAAGTTTTCTCCAAAGTCCTTTCCCCTCTTCTTCCAAGTCCACTGGTAACCACTGCAGGCCAACCCAAGAAACAGCACATAAGCACAAGGGCAGTCCAACTCCTGCAGATTCCTTAGTTACATGGACAGAGGTTCGTCTTGACATCCAGGAGCAATACAAATTGTAGGGGTTTGGCTACAGGTATTTATACCCCAAAAGTCTTTGTTCTAAAGAGTCACAAGTCACTGAACCCAGCCAGAACCAGTTCTGCTCAGTCCTGGAGCACTTTGTTTACCAGGCTGCATCCTTACTTTCAGAGAGAGGGGGTCTGCCATCAGATGCACAGTAGGAGGTGGAGCCAGCATTCACCTTGCAAGGCACAGCCCTATTCAGGTCAAGGAGCTACCCCTCCCCATACTCCAAATGCAGATCTCTCTATTCAACCCATGTCTGACTCAGCCTGCCCTGTCCCTCCAAAACCAGACAGCCAATACACATAACAGCAGGGCACACTGGAAGGCTTAGGCAAGAAAATACCTACTTTCTAAAAGTGGTATTTTCAAACACAGAATAGAAAAATAAACTTTACTAAAAGATGTATTTTAATATTCTGAGCTCAGGCATACTAAATTCGTTTTTCCACCATGTTTCTTGGGTCAGTTAGGATTATAGAATGTAATAGTCAAACTGCCCATTCTGGCCTATGGAGAACAGGTAGCCTTACAGTAGTGAAAAACGAAATTGGGTGTAATTCACTACCAGGACATGCTACACACACCAAGGCATGTCCTACCTTACACATACAATGCACCCTACCATAGGGGTGACTTGCATGATGCCAAGGGAAGGTTCAGGGGCTGGGAAGTGTGTGCACTTCACAGCCAAGATGGCAGCTCTGGACTGCACGTAGACTCTGCAGTGGCAGGTCTGAGACATACTTTACAGCTGCTTCTGTGGGTGGCACAAAACAGCGCTGCAGGCCCACAAGCAGTATTTGGTTTACCAACCCTGGGCACACACAGGCCACGCAACTAAGGACTAACGGGCAAACCAAATGAGCCAATCATGAACATACCAATTCCCATAGACATATTTACACAGGGAGCATTCACGCTGTGGCACTGAATGGCAGTGGCACAGCACCCAGAACACCTAACACCAGCAAAAACAGAGGAGACAAAAGCGAAAAATGGAAGGTAGACCCACGCCAATGGTGCCAGGTCTAACAATGTCCTGTTGCGAATACAGCATTGTGCCTTGTGAGGAGCGCATAGATGTGATAGGGGACCTAGCGTCCTTGTGTTTGATAAGCTATGCAAGGAGCCAGCCTGCTTTGTCCCCGGTACTGTGAATGCGAGCTGAGTGAGCAGTGTAATTAAGACAACTGGTCTTTCCAATAGGCTAGCATGTTCCGCCCTTGCCTCATGTAATCTAAGGTCAGTCCGTGGGTCGGCAGCAGCTTGTTTTTCGAGGTGTACTAAGCCATTCTCTACCTTAGTGAGTTCCTTCTCAAGAGTCATGCGCATGCCAGCTTGACTACCCAGGCAATGGCCCTTGAATACTGTCTTTAATGAGTCTCATTCTATCAGTGCTGATGACGCAGAATCTACATTTTCGGCAAAATAGTTTGCCACAGCTTCTCCAAAGGAGTCCCGAAATGGTCTGTCCTCTAACGAGTCGGGTTGCAAGCATCATCTAGGAATTGGTGATGTGGCATTTCTCCATTCTAATAAAATAGTGTGTGGGTTGTGGTCAGAGTGGGTCCTTCCAAGATATAATGCCTCTGTTATGATCGACAAGAGGTCCTTCAATACCAGTATCCTGTCAAGACTAACATGTAGATATTGGGCTCCTGAGTAAAAGGAGTAGGCCCGATCAGCGGGGTATCTGTGCCGCCAGGCGTCTACAAAGTGCCATTGCGCTGACCAGTTATTTAAGGCCTTTATGCCCGTAACTGTTGGTGCCCCAGGCAGGGGGGAGAAAGGAGCGGTCCAGAGTCGTATCAAGTACACTGTAGTAATCCCCCCGAAGTATCATCGGTGTTCCATGTCAGGTCGACAATTTGATAAGGAATCTAAAAAGAGCACTTGTTCAGTGTTAGGTGCATAAATTGAAGCGATTATGATTGGGTTACCGTTAAGGCACCCCTTTACAAACACATATCGGCCGTCCGCATCAATGAGGGATTCCTCCGCTTTAAATGGAGTGCCGGGTCTTACCCATACCAGTTTACCTCTCGCAAAGACCGAATAGCCAGTAGCAAAAACGTGACCCCTCCATCTTCTCTGTAAGTTCGTCACCTCAGGTCTCCTTAAATGTGTCTCTTGTAAAAGTGCGATTTGGACATGATGATGTTTAAGGTAGGAGTAAATCAGATATCTCTGCGAAGGGGCATGTATCCCCCTCACATTCCAAGTACATATATTTGTGGTGGTCATATTACAGGTGGGAGCTTAGATATATTAGAAGTGGGGGATTCTTTGGGGACAATTGATATCAGACTTATTGGGGTCTGGGGAGGTAGTGGATAGCAGAAGCCCGCCAAATCAACTGGAGTGATGTGCCAATCTGATGTGTGTTGAATAACGAACCAAACTGGAACCAAAATACAAAATACCAATAGGGCGAGAGTGCAACAGGCAGTCGTCCAAACTATGTAATAGGAAAACATGTTGTAGGTGGTCAAGGGGGTTGAGGCTACCTCAGCGGGCGTAAAAGGGGACTTAGCAGTCCCGCTTTTTTGACTTATGAAATATGACCACCTCGGGCCCCAAGGGACATATGGTTACAAAATACCAGCTTTCAACTCTGCTAAATAGCTGTACATTGCCTCTAGTACAGATAAAACATTGTGCAAGTCATATTATCAAGTCAGTTATGCATAACAATCAAATAAGCATTCCATAATACTTGCGTGTATGTCGCTGGAGCAGTTACAATTAGGTCCATTGAACAGTAATAAATACTATCAGATATATGAGGTGTGATTTCCGGCAGAGTTTCTGAGTTCTGAGAGTTAAGGGTTTCGTCTGTGGACTCCGAATCGCTGACGCCATCCGGCAGGCTGTTCTCAGAAAGCGAGTCGGTTTGCGAGATGCCCATTTCCGCTACCACCTAAAGTGTGCTGCGTTAGTCCCTCTTCATCTGTTTCAGGTTGGGGCGAAGCTTCTGTGATAGAGATTGTTTCTTACGCCTTTTCTCTCCTCTGGGGTGTCTTGCCCTCTCACTTTGGTGTGGGGTGCACTGTTTTTGGGTTAGGAAGAGTGTCCATGGTGGGGTTTAACACGTCTAGCCACTCCCATGCTGCAGTAGGAGAGTCAAAGAAGTATGATTTGCCCATCACGATTACCTGCAGCCGGGCAAGGAACAACAAGGAGTACTTGAGATCCAGTTGGCGGAGCCTGCGTTTCACCTCCAAGAAAGAGTAACTTTGTTTCTGGACCGCCGCAGTATAGTCCGGAAAGAACATTATTGTACTGTTCGCAACTTGAATTTTCTGCATTTTCCTGGTCTCCTGTAGGATTGCGCCCCTATCCCTGTAGTTCAGCACACAGAGCAGAAATGGATGCGGTCCCATCCCCAATTGGGGGGGTGCTTGTTCGGTGCCCGATGGGCATGCTCTACAACAAAGTACTGCGATAATGATCCCTAGGGTAACAAGCTTCAGATCTAATCTTCCGTATAGGTGGCTGTGTCTCGCCCCTCTTCGCCTTCTGGTAGACCTATGACACGTATATTGTTGTGCCTCACGCGACCTTCCAAGTTTTCAAGGTGCTTCACTCGTGCCACGAGGTCTTTGAGTTTCTTTTCAGTATGCAACACCTGAGGGGAGAGGTCTGCAATCGTTGCTTTGAGCGTGCATGTTCGGTCTGTGAGTTTCCAGTGGTCTGCATGTAGAGGAATGAGGTCTAACGTCACCTTATAAATTTTACTTTCGAGCGAGGTCCGTGTCTGCTCCATTGTGGTGCTCAGCATTTCAGCTGCGGCCAGGACAGCGTCCAGTTTATGCGACTTAGTGTCTGTGGATGACTCACCAAGCATCTTGTCAGGCTGGGGCGGAGGCGGCGGACCTGACAGTCCTCCAGCACCAGATCTAAGGCGGCCCATGTGGGACATATGTCATGCGAAGGCAGCACAGGGATTCCGGTTGCTTAATGTATATGAGCCCACTAATATGTTTCGAGTCCAAATTATCAGGATCACGGGTTTAGTGCATTTAGAGATCCTTGTATTGAGCCACAGGGGGGACCGCAAATGTAGCCCCAGCGATTCCACCACCAACTGATTGAAGGTCCAACTGTTTTAAGCCAGATAAACAGGTGATCACTACTAATTCACACCATCACCCCTATGACTGTGGGGGTGCGCGGCTGGGTTGTAATACCGTGCTTGCTCAGGGATGTGTTGTCCATTAGCGGCATGCCGCTTAGTTCTCAACTGTTAGGCCTGTTCTACTCTCCGTTATCAGCTAAACCACACAAGGTTCAGTGTGGCTTCTTAAGGGTGCCCGTAACAAACGGGTATCAGCCGATTCAATGTTTGAGAGATGATCACACGGTCCACCAACGCGCTACCCCGGTTGTTTTTCCCCCTTGAGGTTGAGGGAGCCGCCCTTGTTATCTAATGGGAAGCGCAGGATCCTCGCCCAGTGCGAGGGGGTTGCAAGTTGTTCCACTGCTCGCTCGGCCCAAGAACCATCCAGGATGTGCGTTCACGTAGCCGCGCTGACGTCTTCACTGTTCCCCTGTAAAGTATCCTCCTGGCACGATCATTAGTCAAATTGGCGGCCACCAGCATCGATTTCAACTTCTATGGGCATAGACGTCGAGCCGTCTTCCCACCGCAGCGCCCACCTCAATTTATTGCCGTCGCGGAGTCCGCGGGGTGCCAGGCCCACAGTCCCTTGATACTGCCGTAAGTCAGACCCCTGACGACGACATCAGCCGCAGGCCAGGCCGCCAGCCGCCAACACTCCCCAAGGATTCAATGTTCTGGGGTCAGAGCTTAGTTGAGTGGCAGCCGGGGCCCGCCGGCATCACCGTATATGCTTCTAGAGGGGCAGTGGGAATTTATTCTTATGCTTATTTACAAATTAAGAACCCAATAATCAACCTTTCTCTTCTTTTTCTATGCAACTATTTTACCTTGTGTAAATCATTTCTATATGAATACTTGTTGAGACATTGTCTGATGCTATTATACTCACCCAGGCCTCAACTGGGTATATGGTTTTTTTTCTGTTGTTATTTACTGTCACCAAGAGCAATGGCATCAAGCGTAAAATTCCCACCGTGTAGCTCAGCTTGTAGCCAACAGTTTTGTAGCAATGTAAGTGCTGGAGACATCAGGAGTGTACCGGTGAAATGTATTACTACATGGAAAGTGGAGGACGGACTTACAGGATCTCCTCCGTTGCCAACACCGGTTCAACTGTCACATCTCATAACCATAAATTCTAACCCTCCTGCATCATAAGATTCCTGTGAAAGAATCACTATGGAACAAGATTCCAAAAGCAGACTAACTAGTACAAAGCCACATTAAGTATTATAACCACCCAGACCTAACCTTACCAACCAGGCCTCGCCTCCCACCAAATCATACACTAACTTGACGTCAGCTCCCCTCGAAGGGCTTTAGTGGCCATCAGCCAGATGTCGAGACCTTGTTTCCAACTGGATTACACCAGGCCCTTACCCAGGGCTTTAAGAGGGCCGGGTCTCATTGGTGCTGAGCACTGGCAGTTTTTTAAAGGAGGGCTCGAAATGGGTCTCTATCGGGCTCTGTTGTGTGCCCTGGCACAGGCGGTCAATTTTTTTCCGGACTGCAATGAGTGCATCTGCATCGATGTGCCCTGCTCACACTGCTCACTTCTCACTAGTGGAGAAGTTAAGGCATGACGTCATGCCAGGTAAGCATTGTAGGGGAAGGGAAATCTTTTAAAGAGAGTCATTTCCTCTCTGGATTTCCCTTCTCTTTTTTAAACGCAGGAGCAGCAATATTGTCGTGGTGTCACCAGGGCTTTAACTGGGCCGGGTCCTGATGGGGCTGGCAGTTCTTAAATGCAGGTGCTGAGACGGGTCCTTATCGGACTCTCCATTTTTACCCTCAGCCTCATGGTGAAAAAAAATCTGAACTCTGCAGCATTACCACTGCTCAAAGCCCTTAATGCAACTTAAAAGAGACTTGCTTCAGTTCTTTCACAGTCTAATTTCAGAACTGAAGCATTTATCAATCTTATATTCACCGAAGCCATAGTTGCTGCTTAATTATCTTATGCAACTAACAACCATTGACAAAGCCAATAATCCGACTTGTTGTAGGTGTGAAGTTACTTGTTGTGTCATATATCTGGATGCAATGACAAAAACAACAAAATACCAGTCGAGCGGCACACTATGCTAAGCACAGATTTTTGCTTAGGTGTTTTAAGCCACGCCCTTAATTAAATCGGCCACGCCACTTTGAGAGACCACACAGTTTTTTCAGCCCACTTAAAGACCCGCCCTTCCCACTCACCATTCAGGCACTACCGTGCACTAGTCACGCCTCACGACCTACCAGCCAGGCCTCACCAACTACTGACCAGATGGTGGTGGTTACCTGCTTGTGCACCCAGGGCAGGTATTATAGGGTATACTTGCAGCCAATCACAGGCTGTCTCGAGCTAGTTGGGGGAGGGGGATGCTTGCAGCCTACCAAAAGCTGTATCGCACAGTTATGAGGTAAAGGGAGAGGCATATTTGCAGCCAATCACAGGCTGTCTGGAAAGCATGAGTCAGCTGCAGCTGTAGTCAATAGGAGCAGCAATAATCTGGTCCAATCAGAGCACAGGCTGCCCTGGGGCCGCATTTAAATGCAAACACGGGGAAGAATTGTTTGTTTTTCCACTGCAGACCGAACCCCTTGGTGTCCGGGGGGAGCTCCAGATCTCTGCACGGATCACGGTGAGAGAAGGCGGCATTGCATCTTAACAAAAGGTGAGTGCCCGCTCCTTCAACAATTATCGGGCGAGGGTGTAGCCAGAGCTGCCACTTGGAGTTGGGGAGCCGGGTGCGAGTTTCCGGTCGGGTCCACATCTCATGAGTCTGGGCAAATCACTTAATCTCCCAGATTCCACAAAGCACACGAATGTGTATTTGTAAAAGGGAACATTTACTCTCCCATACCTTCGGGTCTAATTTGCGATGTATATAGCTGCAAAAATAAACTTAAAAAAGAAGCAGCGGGGTTCGGGAGGAGAACTTTTATGCCTTACTACACCCAATATGGCCGATGCGGAGCTCCTGTGCTGAAAGCGGCAGCGAGATTAAATGACTGGAGCGCTGACCGAGCTCCGGGAATGCTCCTGTTGTGGGCGCCATGTTGTTGGATAAAACACTATTACTTGTGACATTTCACCTTCTTACTCTGCAGCCTGCTGTTTTAGCCACAAGGGTGGCCTTCTGTGGTGATACAATTTGTGCAAGTAGGGAGTACTTGAGACGCGCACTTCCATTTGGTAGCCATTCACCGTGCAGGGCTAGGAATAGTGTTTTTTTTTCCGACGCTAACATTTGATACTGGTATTCGGCTGGTCTATTTTGCTTTAAAATAGTTAAACCAACTTTTCTTCGCGTTTACTTGATAGAGGATGGAATCTGTGAAAATTAACAAGCATTGACATAGCCAATAGGTCTCGCCTTTGGGACCCTATGGGGCAGATTTATGAGGTTTTGCCGTAGGGACGCGCAGCAGGCCTTCCTGCTGCGCTTCCCTACGGCAAAAGAAAAGGGCAGGGATGCGCCGTATCTATAAAATGAGGCGCATTCCTGTCCTTTTCCCCTGCGCCGGCGCACAATGGGCTGCCTGCGCCAACGCAGGCACCTCTGCACCATGGTGCAAGGGTGCCTGCGTTGCGGAGATGAATATTTTTGTACAGGAAGGGAAACCTTTCTGTACGAAAATAATCACAAGAGGTTTTTCCTCTTTGTATGGGTGCTGCAGAATGCAGCACACAGAAAAAGGAAAAACGAGGAGAAATAAAGATATTTCTCTCCGTTGCGCCTCCCTTACGCCTCCCCTGGGAGGCGGAAGCTTTTGGCGCTGCCTCAGATTTACGATTTCTCGTAAATCTGGGGCAGTGTCAAAAGGCCATGGGTGTTGCTGGGAACGCCCCCAGCAACACCCATTGCACGCCCCTTTAGCGCAGAACACTGCGTTAAAGGGACTGATATTTATCAGGCAGCATTAAGCAAAAAAAAAGTGGCTCAGTGCTGTCTGATAAATATCACGCAGGCTTCTGCGCCACGGAACGTCACAAAAAGTGACATTTCGATGGCGCAACGGGCCTCATAAATGAGGCCCTTAGTGTTTAGCCATGTAGCAAATTAGTACACACTCGAACCTTTCACAAGGGAAATGTTTTTAGTAGCACCCAACCCATCCAATTATAACGTTTTTTTCCAAATTGACGTCTCCGTTCCGATTTTACAATTAAATTACTTGAATGGCTACAGGAGAGGCTCTGTAAATGGTGAATTCATACGGGTTCCGAAATACTAGGATATGCCTGCAGAGACAGCAGTAAAGTGGTGACTGCTGCATGAGGAATTGTAGATCAAGTTGGTTGATGTCAATAACTTGTGTGCTGCAGGCTGCTTGGGCGGCCTGCAGGTACTGCACATAGTGACTGGGTGGGACGAGGATGCCTCCAAATGGTGCCGGTGTCCAGTTTACACTGCAGGCGTGCAATGCCCATTGGGCTCAAAGGGCTGCAGCCCGTCGTATGTGTCAGCCCGGGCTGAGACAGCTTCCCAGGCGCACACACACACACACACACAGCCGCACCTGAGTACTTCACAGGTCTTTAAAAGACCATTTACTTGTTAACAAGGCTTTGTTGTTCTTTCACCCCTTCTTAGAGCCCCTGCATCTTCACTCTGCCGATTACTGGAAGAATTAGCCCCACCCCCCGCCCCGAAATTTCACTCTAGTTGCACCTGTGGTTTACAGGGAGGGTGACGTCAAGAGACCTCCTGAGTACACAGAAAGGCAATCCTCGCGTGGCAACGGAAAGAGAGTGCCACCTAATTAGAGGCTAGGATGTGATACAAGGCTGGAAAAATGAACATAGCAGAGAGGGTAGCGGTGGTTCGGGCTTGTCAATGTCTGTGCCTGAATGACCGAACCAATAACAAGTCACAATTGGTCACAGGTGGCAACTTTAGATGAATAGGACTGTACGCACTTAGGATGTATAGTAAATTAAGACTATTGCATAGCTTACATGCATCTCCTAATGAAGCTTCTATGCACTGCATCTCAACAGTTGTTACTCTGTGAAAGGTACAGACCAAATTTGGCTAAGCATGTACAAGCACGATTCACGTACTGCCCAGGAATGGCCTTGAAGTAAATAGCGTTGAATCTTTATTACCATGGCGCTCAAAGTAAGGAAAACAAGAGCTCTTATGACACTAGAGAGAGAGAGAGAGAGAAATTTTTTATTTTTGATTATTAAAAATCATTACAAGCAGAAAGAAAGAAAACAAAAAATCCTTTAGGTGGCGACAAAAGCTCAATTATACCAAATTGATCCGGCTGATATTTACTTATCATAACTTATATAATGCACTAAATTGAAAATAATTTCAGGATACATTATAATTCATTTCATTATTTCGCGCCGGTTACATAGTACATCACTTCAAATTTATAATGAACAAATGATCTCGATAAACACCCTTCACTTCCCCTAATTTAAAACAATTCATGCCATGATTAAAGTGCAATAGTTGGCTTGTGTAGTATCTAACAGCAATTGTTACTATCCACTTGATTATATCAGTCCAATCAATCTAATAACACATCTTTAGCCGACAGCTACCCACCAACACTAACTCCTACTTTAAAATCCAAATTTTAAAATAACATAATTAAAATGCAATAGTTAAAACGTATCTGTGCAATGTTTTACATCTAGCATCAATTATTTAAGTGCCTGTGCATTGTTATACATCTAGCAGCGATTTCAAAAGTGCACTTGAGCATTGACTTACATCTAGCGGCAATAATTAAAGTGCATTGTGCAATTTCTTAGATCTGGCAGCATGAAAGAAAAATTCTCCCTATGTGAAACACTTATGAACACGTTGCCCAAAGTAAAAAGAGAACACAGCAGCCGTGAAGAAAGATGAAGTGCTGCGCACCTTTCCTTTATTAACACAGCGCCTAAAGTAAACATAAAGCAAAACACGAACTCTTATCAACAAGTCTCCCAAGGTACAGTTGTTACTCTGTGAAAAGTACGGAACAAATTTGGAATTTGGCTAAAAATGTACATGTATGATTCGCTTACCGCCCAGGAATGGCCTTGAAATGCACATTAGCATTTGCAATGGAATAGGTCTCACATTTATGCGAGACCTATTGCTTTGCAAATAATTGGCATTACGGCAACTGAAGTGGGGGGGCAGAAGGCCCGGAGAACGGGAGGTGGGGAGGGAGAAGGCACGGACAATGGGGAGTGTTAGAAGGCGACCTCAGAGGAGCCCAGAGGGGGCCCTGACTAGCCTGAGACCAACCCTCGAGGTATCGTAGCCGGGCACTGGCGGGAGACTCCTCAAGGGAGGAATCTCGTATCTAGGATCGCACACTCGGCACCACACAACAAAGAGACGCCACACCGTGGGTTCTTAAGAACAAATCTTTATCAAATCGGAGTCGTAGGATCTTTATGATCAGCACGGCAAGTATATACAAGTAGAGCACGGGCTCACAGAGTCTTGGGAAGGGGTAGGAGGTAGCGGGACAGTCTTTGTGGTTATGGATCAAATGCAGGGGCGTACCCGGCGCACAGCTCACAATCCTCGAGCTGGGGGATACGCTTGTCGTCGTCGGGGTCCGGCGGGACCAGGAGAGTCGGTGGGAGCCGCGAGTCACTCAGCAGGGCTCAAGCACAAGTTCGGAGGTCTTACGATCTTCAGGGAGCCGCGAGTCACTCAGCAGGGCTCAAGCACAAGTTCGGAGGTCTTACGATCTTCAGGGAGCCGCGAGTCACTCAGCAGGGCTCAAGCACCAGTTCGGAGGTCTTACGATCTTCAGGGAGCCGCGAGTCACTCAGCAGGGCTCAGGTGTTTCCAAAGGCGAATCTGCCGGATAGTCCCAGAGCACCCCTTGTTATAGGTCGACCCCTCTATGATGTCCGGAGTCTGTGCAGGCAGGGGTCTTGTCACCTGGGGGTCGCTTGTCGGGGTTTCCTGCCAGTGTCTTCTGATCCTTTCAGGGCCGGGTTGGGAGGAGTCCCAGACACCCAGCAGGCGTGGAGCCAGCCCTCGGGGAGGCCGGAGGGCCGATCGAAACCCACCTTCCCAGGGGAGCTCAGAGGTGCGATGGAAACTGCTCCTCCCTCTCTCATCCCAATTGGAGCGCGATGTCCTCCAGCCGGAGTGGCGCCTCTAGGCCAGGGTCGCGCTGGGGCCGGGCGGCCATCTTGGTGCATGAAGTGGGCACGTGGGCCCGGTGTGGCCGAAAGGAGGAAGGCCACGGACGGGGAAGTCCGGGTCGGGTGTGTGTGTGTTCTGGTGGGAAGGATCGGCTAGGCCGTGTACTCGGGGGCTGCATGAGGTGCATGGGTCAGGATATGTGGTGCGGGGACAGGGATGGCCATGCCACGAGGCCGAGTCTAACAGGGAGGGACGGCGGGGGGACTTTAAAGGCATGGACAACGGGATGGCAGGTGTTGGGGGAGAAGGGCAGGCACGGACAACGGGAGGGAGGGTGGGCGGGGAGAGGCGCAGACAACGGACGGGAAGAAGGCACCAAAGCACGTCGTGCCTGCAGTAGGAGAACCTCATTAACGAAAATAGTTCTCACAGTCTACATAACATGTACCGTGTAACACTTTAAGTAAAGGGGCCAGTCGCAATGGGTGGTGACAAATGAAGAGGAGGCAGTACTAAGGAGGGGCTAACAAGCCTATCCACGAATCAGAAGCCAGCATTTAGGACAGACAATGCCACAAGCCAATCGCAAATATGGGCGGAGAGTACGCAGAGCTTCTATTCACCTACTCCTCTACAATAAGCCTCGCAGAGAAGCGCGTGCACGTTGCCTCTAGGCTCGACATAAAAAGGGCTGTGGCTTTGACAAGCTGTTTATTGTTTGTTTTGTGCAGGAACATTTTACTTTACTGAGCACATTACATTTCAGTGTTGCATAATGTACATATTTTGTGTTTGCCACATCTTTATCTACCTGTTTTTTTAAAGAATTGCCTTGGTGTCTCCTTAAAATGCTGGTTGATGAGTCACTGGCTGCGTTGGTTAGTAAGCCTACCTGACAGTTATTAGAACTAGTCCAGTGCACATATGTGTTGTATTTATTTTAGTCGTATATTTTTGCAACAAGTGGCATATTTACCACTCCATAACTGGCAGTATTGTATTACAGAAACCAAATCGTTCTTGATGCTAACTAGGGGCATATGCCTCTTTTGAACCACGCAGACGGCAATGATACAACTGTTTGTGGTGAGCAAGGCACCTTTGTGCATTGGCCCCTCCTATGGAGTATCAAACTCATCTAACTTGAGAGCTATTTCAGTGCTGAGAACCAGATAGATTCTTTGAGCGCTGCTTCAGTTTGCAATATAAGAGACCTACCAGCCCTTCAGATCTAATTGCTCCTCACCACCTTCACTTCCTGTCTCCAGGTTCAGCACTGCTTGGGGGTGGGCAGCTTGCTCTGTACTTCCTACGGTATTTAAACGGGACCGTGACCGCACGCAGCGGGCATGCCGCTGGCGTGCCAAAGACGCACCTAAGGCAAGTCCGTTTGTGCCCGTCAGAGTCCCAGAAGCATCCAGGGCCTGCCATTATGCCCCTTCTCCCCATATGCTTGATGTATGTTTGAAGTATTCTAAAGATGATTTACTCGCCCTTAACAAACCTATCCGCTGTCCTTGTTTGCCATTTCCCACAGAGGTGGCCACTTCTTTGGCATGTACTCTCTGTGGCCGGAAGTCTAGGATACGCTCCCCAAATGTGTTGAATGGCAGCACCCCTACTATTCCTAATAAACCTCCCTTTATGGCCCTCCTTATTAATGTTCGGTCCCTGCCAAAACATGCAGTCTGTATTTATGATCTTTTCTGTGACGAGAGACCCAACATCCTTTTAATTATTGAAACATGGATGTCAGTATCTTTAAAACCTCTCCTTGAAACTGCCATTCCAGCAGGATACAAGATTCATTGGCAGAGGTGGCGGTGTAGCTATTATTTTTAAAGACATGTTTACCTTTTTGGCTAAGGAATTTGTAGAGGCAGAAGTGCTCAGCTTCTACCTTGCTCTGAATCCCCAACAGTCAGTTGGGAGCCTCTAGATCTATTGCCTCCCCCTCTCCCCCCTGGTCGTGCCGGCCTTTTTCCAAGTCCCTCACTGAAGCGGCATCTCAGGCTGTACTGCACCTTTCTCATTGTTTGCTACTTGGGGACTTCAATATCCATTGGGATTCCCACTCTGATAAGGACACTCTCAGTCTTACTGAAATTATGGCCTGCTTGGCTTTTCCCAGTCAGTTATTAACCCCACGCATAGCGGTGGCCATACTATTGACCTAATTTTCTCAAAAATAAGTCTAAGAGTATTTGTTCCCCTCCCTCTCCCTTGGACTGATAACTTTTTAACCCAATTTGGATGGCAGGCAGCTTTGCATGGAAATCGAAAAATGTCGGCTCCCATGGATAAGTCCAGACCTATTTCCAGAATTGCTCAAGACCGCTTGCTTACCTTTCTGTAAAATATGGTACCCACCTTTGCGAGCCCACTTGACTCAGACACTCAAGTTTTTGATAAATGGGTTCGATCCACAGTGGTACAGCTAACCTCTCCCAGTTGAGTGGGAGATAGAACTAAGAACTCTAGCCACCAGTTTTAATAAACCTCTTAGGGAGGCAAAACCCCCTGCAAGAAAGCCAAAAGAGTCTGGCGCAGCCATGACAAAAATAACACAAAGTACAAGATAGCAGTCAAAAACGATACAAACCTAATCAATGTGACAAAAAAATATTTCTATGAGGATAAGATCAATAAGGCAGATAATTAACCAACTGAGATCTAAAAAAAAAAAAATCCTCAAACCATGTCACCATAGTGCAGTTCCCTTGGCCAGCTGTTTCTTTCTTTAAGAATACATTTGCAGAAATCCAAAGTAGCTCACTGCAACGAATCCTCCTGACTTTTGCCTCCCTCCTCCGGATGTTGGTCATCGCAAGCTCTCCTCCTTTGACCCAATTCCGCTAGAGGACTCGAGACTTGACACTTTAAATCTTAGATCTGGCTTCCATCTGACCCGGTCCTCCATCTGTCTTTATAAATGGAGTGGACACCATTAACCCAGTGCTGAATTCCCTTCTTAACAGATCCCTGGCATCTGGGATTGTTCCCTCCATCTGGAAGCAGACCAAGATTTTGCCACTTCTCCAAAAAAATGAAAACAGATCCAAATATTTTAAGTAACTATAGACCCATTTATTTGCTGCCTGCTCCCTCAAAAATTGTGGAGAGGTTTGATAATCGGTAGCTCTCAAACTATGTTGAGTCAAATAAGCTCCTCCAAGCCAGTCAGTCAGGGTTCAGGCCCAGATTCAGCACGCAGACTGCCCTTCTTGAAGTGTCTGAAGAGATTAAATTCAGTTTTAGATTATGGCGGCAAAGCAGTCTTGGTTTTATTAGATCTCTCATCCGCTTTTGATAGGGTCCCACATTCCAGGCTACTTGCTCAGCTGTCGTACATTGGCCTTAGGGGTATGGCGTTAAGATGGCTGGCTTCCTTTCTCGAAGACAGACACCAAGAGGTATGGGTGCCACTTTTTTCCTCTAGTAGGAGGAAAGTCTCCGTGGGAGTGCCCCAAGGCTCGGCCTTTTGTCTATTCATGTATGACATCTATTTGACACCTCTGGCCACCTTGGTCGAGTCCTTTGGGGCCTAGATAGTATCTTACGCCAATGACACGTAGTTACTCTTTACCTTTAAAAAAGATGAGCCAATCAATCAAGACACCATTAAACCCTGTTTTCTGGAATCTTTCAGTGGCTGGGTTTTAATCAACTCAAGTTCAACACTGATAAGACTGAGATTCTTAGCTTTGGGTACATTTTCCACTTTCAATTTACAAACTGATTTGGCTGGCGAGTCTCCTTCTCCTTACGCCTAAACTGAAGTAGTGAAGTATCTGGGTGTCAAGATTGGCAAACGATTGACTTTACAAACCTAAATAAATTCAGTAGTTGGTACATGTTTGGTCTGATGCGCCCACTAAAAAAATTCTGTGAATCCTTTCCTTGCCTGTTAGGATCACTGTTCTTCTGGCTCTGGTGATGCCTCGACCGGATTATGCTAATGCCCTTTATGCAGGACTCCCACAATATCTACTGCAGAAATTACAAACTGTTCAGAACGCTGCTGCTCGTCTGGCCTTACATCTACCCAAGCAAGCTTCTATCCTGTCTCATTTGAAGAATTTGCATTGACTTCCTATCAGAAATAGGATCTTGTTTAAGACCTTGAGCACTGTACCATTCTTGCCCAGATTATCTGTCTTCTAGAATCCAATTCTACTCCCCTCCTAGATCTCTGTGCTCTTCACATACCCACCTGGCCAAAGTTCTGAGGGTAAAACGACCAAGATCCGGAGGCAAATCTTTTCCGCCAAGTGAACAATAAACAATCATTTAGAAAGCAACTTAAGACTTGGCTTTTCACTCGCTTATGAGTTCTTAACTAATTTTGCTGACACTCTTCGAAGTAGCCATGCGCTTTAGAAATCCCTTCATTCATTCATCTCTCCTGATACAGGTTACAGACAGTGATCAGGACAAAGCCTTGATAACACACATTTTGTCCACTGCTTAAATTGATTTCAACATTCACTAAGCCAATGAAATGCACAGGTAACGTAGCTGTTTGGCTCTATGTGCAACATGCCGGACATAATGAGGTAAAAGAAGTTGCACAGAAAGATCGTGAGTGACCTGGGGCTCTTTTTTGTCATTTATTTCGGGCCTGGCGCATGTCAGAGTACTGGCTACTTTACTGACTGGTGTGATATGTGAGTACACAAAAATGGCGGAGTGCAAGAGAGGCCATATTTAGTGTGGTCATGAAAAGTCATAGGAAAGTAGAATTGTGTGCTGCTGTATGTGATTGTAAGCCCTCTAATTCTTGCTGCAGTGTGGAGCCATGGTGCCATTACTCTAACATGGCTGACATCCTTTTCCTATATTTTGACAAAAAAATGGTTGACCTTCCTAATTTCCAGTTTTTTTTGTTTCTGTTTAGATAAGCTCCTCCAACTAATACTTTAAGTTTTATTGCCCACTACTAATGCTGCAGTATATTTGGTGGAACTTCTAAGCAGAGTCGAGGACTGTAGAAGAGATGTCCTGCTTGAGCAGACTGTGCTGTGCTTCTCAAAGCACCCCTGCCAAGTACCACTAAAATGCATTAGTCACACATTTACAGAGCTAATGGCATGGCAGTGCAACACTGCCTTCAGGCTGCAATGGCAGGCCTACGCCGCGTTTTAGAGGGCTACTTAGGTGGGTGGCACAATAAGTGCTGCAGGCTCACTGGTAGCATTTAATTTAGAGGCTCTGGGTATTTGGTATACCACTCTAAAAGTACATTACAAGCTAATTAAATATGCCAATTGGGTATAAGCCAATCTAACCATGTTTTTGGGAAAGAGCAGAAGCAATTTAGCACTGATTAGCACTGGTAGAGTGCACAGAGTCCTATGGCAAACAAGCAAACATCCAGCAAAAAATACGAGTAGGAAGGCAAAATGTTTGGGTGTTACCTGCCTGCCATCTCAGCGTTTAGCGGGTGCTCGACCAACCTTCTCTCTTTAAGTCGCAGGTAGTGGCTAGGTTCCTTTCTACATAATTGTTCATCAGCAATGAGGGTCAGCGAACTCCAAGCGTTTTCGGCGCACCCGCCTTATGCCTTCCCCAGACAAACTAGTCCTCTGGACACGTGCCTCTTTCCTGCCAAAGGTTGTCACAACTTTCCATGTAGGCCAAAACATCACCCTGCCTACCTTTTTTGCTCTTTCTTCATCCCTCCAAAGAAGAGGAGAGACTTTACCGCTTGGACCCAAAAAGAGCATTGTTGTTCTACCATGATCGCACAAGAGTTCCAGGTGAACGATCAGATCTTCGTGGGCTATGTGGGAGCAAAAAAGGGGAAAGCTGTAGAGAAAAGAACCATCTCTCAATGGATTGTCTTGTGTATTTAGATCTGTTATGCGTTTGCTAAGAAACAGCCCCACAGGGCTTAAGAACTCACTCTACCAGAGCCAATGCTGTGACAACTGCGTTAGCGTGCAGCGTTGCTGTCCTAGACATCTGTCAGGCATTGACGTGGGCATCCCTGCACATTTTCACAAAACATTACTGTTTGGACAGTCAGTTCCGTCGTGAAGGGCACTTCGCCTGTTCGGTCCTGCAGGACTTTTTGGTTTGGTCAAATTCGCAGCCCCACCTCCGGGGGAGGTATTGCTCGGGTATCTATTCAAAGGTAAGGAATTTGCTGCTAGAAGTCTGTTAGATGAATAAGTTACCTTCGGTAACACCTTATTTGGTAGAGACTCTATCTAGCCGCAGATTCCTTACCGATCCTCCCTGCTCTGCAAACCAGTTCAGGTGTCATTGCCACCCCCTTTTTAGTGCTTTAGTATTGTCCACACCATTGTTCAGTTCTCATCGTGGCTCCGCGCTCCTGGAGTGGAAGTAGAAGGTCATGAAATTAACTAGCATCAGTGCGCCGGGGATGTGCCTATATAGGTAAGTAACGTGTTCGTCACTTTCGACCCGGGTGGTGGTGACAACGCACAACCAAATGATGCCACCTACCGGCATGCATGGTTACTGCTCAAAAATCTTCCTGATCAGTCTGATGTCTGGGCATACTCAAAGGTAAGGAATTTATAGCTAAATATAGTCTCTACCAAATAAGGCATTAGCAAAGGTAAGTAACTTATGCTTTATGGTTAAAACCTAAAATTTCACTGAGTTCCTCTACAAAAACATTGGGGAATATCTGTGATGGCATCCATAATGGTCGGCTCCTTTACAACCAAAACCTGTTATTTAGCACCTGGTCTAACTACCATTCCAAACAATGTTGAGACCTTTTTTTGCAACATATATTTTATCCTGAATTCTCAGTCCTTGAATTTTGTGAATGTCTTCTATGTAAATTGGTTGCCTTTTGACGCAAGAATACAGTTAAAGATCGCCTGCCTGACTCACAAAGCTCTTCATCTCAAAAACCCAAAGTACCTATGCCAAAAGCTATAACTATCTGGAAGTGGTAGACATTCAAGAAGCGCTAACACCTTCCTTCTAAAACCACAGATATTTTGAAAAAAGAGAACTTGTCAAAGAGCTTTCTCCGGCTCTGCTCCACGGATCTGGAACTCTCCCTCCTGAAATATGCAGTATCACCTCCACGGTTGCCTTCAAAATTGAAGTAAAATGATTCCTTATGTGCAAGTTCTTACCTTAATTGGGCTCTGATCTTTTGCTTGAAGATACTGTGTTGTGTTTCGATTTAGATGTCCGTACATAGGTTTTCCTAAATCATGTCCTTATATAGGCACAATTCGCATTGCCCTTATTTAGGCATAGAATCCCAGTCCTTATTTAGGCATTAGCCATGCTATCCAAATACAGGCATGGTCGCCTACATCCGTCCATCCCCACATCACGACGAGTTCTTAGAAATCAGACCCTTAAGCCATTGGGACTTTCCCTAGCTAGAATTATTGATTTCTTCAAGAACTCATTTATTATGCAAGAACTACTATTCCTTAGGGGTTCATTCATGACGTCTTCCTCTGCCCGACTTTACATCAATGCTAACATTCCTAAGCACCTTCCAGGTATAAATATACCTTCTTTTACCATGGCAAACCACGGCTCGGCTGCACAGCTCGATACGGCTCGCCACGGCAAGTTCGGAAGAATTCGAGTCCCCACCTGACGCACTGACCAGACGCTGTCATCCCTGCTCGCAGAGAATCCAGCTTCCAGTGTTCTGACTCCCTTCGCGGGATGTTCGAGTTTGAGACCCGGAAAGAGATTCCCACCTCTCTCATTCTAAGGTATGGAGCTGACTAGAACCTGGAGGGACTCTTGGCATATGCAAGACTATAGCTTACCATACTATAGAATACGGCACCTACTCCTTACCTTGTACTACACTTAGGTTGGGTACACAGGGGTAGAACTATTTAGAAGCATCAAACGAGTATCCACTTTTTAGCCTATGTTATTTATGTATGTGTATATGAATATATGCCATAGCTAGAAGACCATGCTTACGCTGTACGTATTCTATCTCGCATACTGTCTTGCGATTGTAACAGCTCATATCTCTAACATGAGAAACAAGACTGTTCAATAAATCCTTTTATTGAAACACCCGTCTATCTATTTCTGTGTTACTCTGAAGAAACTAAGCCTGCGTGATTGACTGAGTGAAACTGTTATCTGTTGTTTCCACGATTCTGAGACCTGTTCCGATTCTAAGGGAAACAAAGTTGTCATGTTTATGCGGTTGCCAGTAACTACTTCATTCTTGTTTATTCAAGGAGTTTCTAGTGGCGTCTGAGTTAGCTGGCACACAGGGTAATTAAGTTTAATGTACTCGATAGAGGCATACTGACCTCAGTCCTATGCCACAACTATAGTGTATATTATTCCAATGCGCAGAGCCTATAAGGGAAATAGGAACTACACTACAACTGGATTTACTTCCTCATTCATTGTACTTACTGTGATGATGTGTTTGCACCCTTTGTAATTGTTTCCTGTGTTATGTATTTGAAGCCTGCCTAACCTTGACCAACCGTGATTGTGAAGCGCTCTGATATCCCTCGGGATCATGTTCGCGCTATATAAAACTTTATAAATAAATTTACCCCCCCCAAGAATGATCCTACTTTCTTCATCAGAGACTGCCAAGAGGGAAATGTTTCCTGTAACCCCATTTTCCGGAAAAGAGGTCCCTTTTAATCACTCTAATCCTTGCAGTTGAGTCCACTATTAAGTGAGGTGTTTTATCACCAACAATAATGTCCACATAAAGGTCAACACAATCAAACGGATCCCCTTGAGCCACACCACCTTCTGAAACCACCATAACCATTTCTTCAAACTCTTGGATCATTTCAGCCACAGATCATGTTTGAACTTCGCCATCTTCAACACTGGCCACCTTTGATTGCTGATGGCCCACTTTGGAACACAACCTGCATGTTAATTTCTAGCAGGACAAATCCTGCCACCCTTTGTATGAGGGGCCTTACTACACTTAAAATAAATGTTGCTCATTTTGAAAAACCCTTTGTCATTTAGTTTAAACTCTTTCTTACCCGGCTCCCCTGTAATAACAGCTCCTGCTGATACCATCAGAGAATCCTATGGCTCTTTCATACTCTTGGCAAATTTTATTACATAATCTAAAGATGGATTGCCAATTGTGAGCAATTCCTGTTGAGAGTGTCTATCATACCAATGATCAATGAACTGAGCCCTAATAACTGGTCATTAAAATTTGCAAACTGACACTGTGAACTTAGTCTACGTAAATACCACATATATGTAACTACGTTACCTCCCATCCCTCCCTCGCCTTCCTTCTTAACCAATGAGGCTTCGTCGCCTCCAATAGACCGCCCCCTTCTTTAAATAAAAACACCCTGGCCTCCTTCTCGTGTCTTTTTTTTTTTTCTCCTTCCTCAGGAGACTTACCTTCTTTTTCCCCTTACGGTGGGGCCTGGGGTGTTGGGGGGTGGTCATAGTTGAATCCCCGCCAGCAATGGAGCTCTGAGCAGTGGTTTTCCGGCTTGGCGGTGTTTTCTGCATCAGCAGTGTGGCTGGTGAAGGAGACTGGTCAGGGGACGTCGCGATGGAGTCTGGTGGTCGTGCTGAGGCTACGATTCTGGGTCGGCACCTCTGCACGGAAGGGCGCGCATTCAGAGGAATTTGAGTGGAGTAGGCTGCAGGAACTGGTTTGAGCCTGTTTTTCTTTCCATTTTTGGTGGGGAATTGTGGGGGCTGTGACCAGCCCATGGCCTGGCTCTGCTGGCATTTCCCCATTGGTTTAGGTTGGAGTTTTGTTCCTTTATTTAAGGAGCCCAGTTGGGTTTTGCGCATTTATGTATGATCCTCGAGGGGGAGAGAGCTAATAAGCGGAAACATGTACTATTGACTAATTCTTCCTTGAAGGAGTATGTTCCTCTCCCCTGCAAGAGGGCTTGTGACACTCAGAGTCCAGGAGGGGGGAGGCCACCTCATGTCCAGGGAAGAGGTGCAAGACCTGATTTAGGTAGCAGTGGTGAGAGCCCTTCAGGCTCAACCTGCGAAGCCTATCGAACCGGCCATGCCTTAGACTTTGTTGGTGGACGATGATTCTTCAGCCTTGGATTTGGAGGCTCCATCTACTTCCTCAGGAGGGAAATATGCTTCCCGAGAGGAGATGTGGGACATTCCAGCCCATGGGTGGGGAAAATTAGGGATTCCATCCTTACAGGCAGTGGGGGAAGGGAATTCTCGGTTTCCCTAATATGTTAGGCCCTCTAGGTTTGCCATGCCCTTTCAAGGTCATGTTAGGGATATGGTAATGAGGGATTGGAAGGATGTGGATAAGATTCTGGTGTCTCGCTTTCTACAGAAATTTTACCTGTTAGCGGGTGAGGACGCTCTTCCTCAGTCAGTTCATCTGACAATTGTTTGTATATAATTCACTTTATTACAGTTAGTAGTGAAATTACTACATGATCATTCTTACTTGAATGTAAAATGACAATATTTTAAAAAATGTATTGTGAACACATATAAATGCATCTCATAAAATGGTGAGCTTTTTTGATACTTAAGGAATTAATTCCACAGTGGTTTGCTTTAAGCGGAAGAAGGTGTTTCTCTGCACTTAACACCAACACACCTGTTAAAACTAGCAACATGACATGGTAATTTCAAATACATGAATTGTATCTGTGGAGGGTATTGTAGGAAGCTGGCTCTGTATATACTATACCAAAGTGAGGTATAAAGTGCACAGAGTCCAATGGAACCCAAAAGGTATGCAGAGGTAAAAGTAGATAGAACCTTACTCTCTATTTGGGGTAGTGTGGTCGAGCAGTAAGGCAGTATCAGAGGACAGTGTTAAGCATTTGTTTTACAAACTCAGTCAGCAAATGAATTCACACACTCAAAGACTGAACTTCAGACCAATTGTTTTTATATAAGAATATTCTTTTAGTTTATTGTATTTCCTAGAACCAAGCAAGCCTGGCACAGGTAAGTGATACGTACTTTGCAGTAAATATACAGTTTGTAACACAGTTTGGATTGTACTTGTAAATGCACTTTTAGACCAGGCCAGGGGTCGTCGGATCTCGGGTTAGGATAGCCGGGGGGGGGGGGGGGGGCCTCCTTGTGATGTTTACGTACTCGAGCTAGGGCCACGGAAGGCGGGTGCAGAGTGGAGTGGATTTGCAGTGTCCGGCCGGAGCAAGAGGTTGGAGGTGAACAAATCTGTTGTTCCTGGGAGACAGTCTTTGTGGTTGAAGGCAGGCCGATCCTCTGCGGTTTTCAAGGTTGCTAGCTGCAGGACACACCGGGATTTCGCAGGAGCAGGTTCAAGGTGAAGACAGGCCGGTAGAGCGGGGCCAAGTCAGTGGGTGTCTTCCTCTTGTTAGCTTTGGCACGGCTGCTCAGTCCTTCTTCTTTTCTTATAGTTTCTTCTGGTCTGAGGAAGCAATGTTCAGGGGTGCCCTTAAATACTAGATTTAGGGGCGTTACAGGAAGGTAAAAATGTTGGGATCAATGGGTCCCTTCCCTGGGGTGGGTACACCCCATATTATTAAGATGATAATGAAGTAAATAATTTATAAAAGGATATTGAAAATTGTTTTCAATTGGATTGGGAGGTGGTATGTAAACTAAAACATAGTTTTCTTTGTACCTGTAAGTAGGGACTCCTTTGAGTTTTACCTACTAAGAGTTCGTTATTGATTTCTCCACATCAACCCCCTTTTCTTTTTCTAAGGTTTTAGGTGTCAGCACAAAGAAATGTTAAAATCCATTCTCGATTCTAGCGAATCTTAGATTGATATATTGAGTTGTCGAGTTTCATAGTAGATTCAGGGGCTTTTTAGTCTTTAACATTCTAGGATCAAATATGTGCAGTTACTAGAAACTTCTCTTAGGAAGTACAAGGTGATATTCGAGTTCAATTAAAAGGTATTACTTAGATTTAATTGTAGTATGCAGCAAATTAATATTTATTTAGCTACTGTATATTTTGTCTCCTTGTGACGGGCAATGAAATAGACATGTGGGGGAGGGGGCTTGAGCAGCTTATTTATTTCTTCCTTGACATGTCTATACACTTTTCATATCTTCATATTAAATTGAGATCCACCAGTAGTCTTCGAGCTGGTACGCAGTCTCCGCTATTGGTTTAGTGATAGGAATTTCAGATGGATTAAATCCAGTAGAGTACAGTTTGTGCTGTATAGTTCTACACCTAAAAGTAGTGAGAGACAGTTGAGTTTATGGTCAAATTCTACATTGAAGCTACTAAAATAGATCTAAACAGGAGCTTCCTTGGCAATACAAAATGTAAAGTGCATATTTAGCCACATAGCCATAGTATCAGACAAGTTATTGATCCACGAATACAAATGAGCAGCTTATACATTCAAATTAGTACCTGTGCATCTTTACTGGTCAATGGGCAGTAATGAGGACCGTGGTCAATTTAGTCGAGAAATCAGTTGAAGAGAAGTAGTTGAATCTTCAGACAGTGCTTTATGTTTTGGGAGTTAATTCATGTGGTATTCGACAGTCATAATATTATGACATAGGATGGCATGCAGTGGGGGTTCTATTGGAATATGTAGTATGTCAGTTTGGGAAAGGCGGTCTTCTGTGTAGGACCTGCATCTGTGCTCTCCCTTCTGCCTGCGACTAGAAATAAACATCTCTTGCCTTCAACTGGTGTTCTGTCCTCACTACAATTCATTGCATATTAATAACTGTAGAAGGTAAGACCTACGTAAAGTTTTTCAAAAACTCCTGATCTGTATGGTGATATTGTTCATCTGATTTATTTTACATTTCTAGTGTTCCATGATCACATTCACTCCTGCCAAGTACTGCGCATCAGGGGTTAGACATACACATTTTAGTGCTAGTGTCTGCATCACTAAAATGCATTAGTCACGCATTACTGATCCTCCAAGAACATGGGTTTATAGGCACCGCAGGATGAATAATAAAAAAAAGCGCAGGAGCGCTGACCGGCTGCTTCCTGTTGTTGCAGGGATTCTGCACATATACAGAACTATGCGCAGGAAACCAGGACCTCGGTGCGTAGTGGTGTACCAAAAACCCACCTTAGTGCCCTGAACCCCAATCCGACTAGCTATAGTGTCTCATTCATTCTCCGTACTACAGCAAAGATACCAATGATTAGACATCCTAGAACATGTAACTCAGATCCTCCCAGGAATCGCGGGAGCAAGAACACTCATTCGCTCACTCACTCATACTGGTCCACAACGTGAATAATCCGAGACACTGTATAGTTTAAAATGTTTATTTTAACTAACGCGCTCTATAATGCAGTATACGAGCCGATACTAGCAGCAAAATGCATAAACACAAGATTGTAAGCATTGTTACAATTCCATAGAAAATAAACGGGGATATCATTCTATAAAGACAGTGGAAAAAGGACTACCGTGCCTTGCCACCCTTCCTGTGCTAGGAACTAGTTTATTATAGAAATAGAAGACCTCTGGGCTTTATCAGGGGGGACCCCATACCTCTAGGTTTAGATGCAAAAGTTTACATCTCCGTTCAAGCACAGCTCTTCTCTCTGGAAGGGTATTCTTGAAGTGCCTAACATGCATGCAATGCCTTATTAAAAGCACTCGATTTTCAGTAGTGCAGCTGTGTGTGTATTATGTATCATGCGTGGGACTGACCAAAGCAGATTAACGAGAGACATTGTTTTTCGACCTTGAACACGATGTGCAGACGAGACCCACAGAGTACAGCAAGAAACGTGAAAGGTAGATGGTTCTCATGTGGACGAGCACAAGTACTGGTTTTGTGAAAACAAAGGCATGTAGTAACGTGTGCAAAAGTGGCAACATGGCAGCCAAGCAAGTACTAACATATGCTAACTTAGCAATGTCCGCAGTGAATCCCGTATCCTCACTACACCCTCCCCTGGTCAGTCCATTGGATGTAAGCATAGGACAAACACAGAGTACAAGAAGCTTGAGCAGAGTTCATGAGTTTCTATAGTCTATCGAATTTGTGAAAAAGTGGATGGTGGCGAGGAAAAAAAATCAAAAGAAAAAAAATGGGATTGTAAATTGCGTGCGAACCTCTAGTTTGCCAAAAAAATACCATTATAAATAGGCAAAGATGTGCTCCAGCCATTTTAATCCATCATGGTGTATGAGCAGTAAACAGCCACTGCCTCAATAGGAAATCATTGTCATCGGTAGAAAAAAGAGATGCCATCCAATTAAGAAAGCATGGTCATCACAATTCGAGCTTCCAGGACCACTGCAGGGCAACTTGCGTGCTATTCAATGTAGCTACGTTGTAGGAGATCCTGCGCAGCCGCACAGATATCCCATTGCGTCAACACTCCATGTGCAGCCGCACATGCCATAAAACCAACCCGGGAGCATTCTTGCTCATGGGCCACTAAGGGACTCGTCAACAGGTAGTAATCCGGGTCGGGAGATGACGTATTGGAGAGGCAGAGATCCAATTCCCATTGAAAGGAACATTCCAAGCAGGAGAAGACGGGTTGCACGCAAGTGTAGTATGCAAAGCGGAAAGACAGTCCATAAGCTACGCTGAGTGTCGCCAGCGGCAGTGTACCATAGCAGTCAAGCATACGGTCACAAAGCATTTGCAGCCGATCTGGGTTGTGTAGGACCACAAGAGGTGCAAATCAATAGCAGAACACCAGCGGCTATGGTGACCAACAGAGGTAAACATTCCTAAGACGCTGGAAAAAATAGAATAAATAAAGGCTGGGATCACACCAAATATATTCCGAAAAGAGGTCACAAGGCCAGAGCCCATTACTATAAAAAAATGAATCAGGTTGTGTGTATCAGACGCATTGAAGATCCTGTGAATTAATTGACCGAAATGGAGTGGGAGATTGGTATTTAAAAGGGCTTGAATTTCAGAATTAGTGCTCGCTATCTGCAAAACGAATGTTTCACGTGCAGAAGTGAGCAGGACTTCTTGCTGAAATAATAGCGGTTTTATTCTGCCCAATTTATTGAAGTCTGTTTTCAAAGTCGGGATGCAAGGCTAAATCGAGACTTCGAGCTTCCCCTGCGGGGGTGGAAAAAGCTAATTTTTAAAACAAACTATGTGCTGTGACACTGTTACAATATATGGGATGCCAGCCAGCAAACCACAACATTCTTTGTTATTTAAAAGATAACTACCGTTAGCAAGCGGAGTGAAAGTGGGTTTAATAGCTGGTACTGGAATACCTTCTAAAACCCATGCAAGATTCGGGGCGGTAACACTACAAGCCCCGTGTAACTGTATGTTTTTCCAGACAAGGGAACGACCTATCTATATTTACTTGATCTATTTCCCTTAAGCGTGAAGCAGCTTCAATTTGAGACAGCTTCCAAATTTCATTGTAAGCTGCGTAAACAAATCTTTCTCCTGGGACCAGCCGGTCCCTTGATAAAGTCCGCAAAATTAATGTTATTAGATAACAAAGATAAATGTTGTTTCACGGACGATAAAGATGAGTGATGTAACCAATTTTGACATAACTTACCCACAAAGTACGTGGTAACTGAGTGTGTATTTGCAAACCGTGGGTCAAGCCTAACCTGTTTGTAACCAGAAACTGTGTTATACAAACGTAATTGGCAGGCATCAGAAGTTGTCTGCCAAACCAACCATCCTAGTGGATCTAAACTGGAGACATTAGATGTCATATTCTGAAATAAAGCTTGCAGTTCTTCAATGGAGTAATCCGTATGCAAGCTCCAGTTATGTTACATAGCGAGGGTAGGAATGGTAGGGGCATTCATCTGTTTTGTAGTGGCTAAGCCAAAACAGGTTGTTTGATATATGGAATCATTCAAAAACAAAATTTCTGTTGGGATAAGGCATGCCCGATGTAAGGCTTCAGTGCCGCGAACCTGCCAGGGTCTAGAACCCCAGACTGATTTCAAATCAACGTTGGCCTCCCAATGTTCATAGCCACCCACTGATAATTTATCTATAAAGGAATTGGAATACAACAATTTCGTGGGAGTCAACATCACCTTGGAACTAGATGAAATGTTCAATTTGAAATATAAGGACCCCGGATTTGACCTATCAAAATCTGTAAATTTACTTAACAGATTTTTGGAGCTGCCTTCCAATGGAGTCGGGCAATATTCCGATTGTGTGTGATTAAAAACATTTCTAAATGTATTAGCCTTATGTAGGTAATGGTGTCCAAAATGCTGATAACATTATAAATCTGCATAATTAGCAGTATTTAAATACAAATCATCAGCATCAAAGGCAGCATAATGCTTCAAATCTTAAAATAAAGAGTGTACTGCCTGCACATCCCAATCGTCTGAACGTATGTTCTGTTTCACGACATCACCCTTTGATACACAAAGTACATTTGGTACGTTAATAATCTCTGTCGGGCCATGAATTTGGAAATCCACAGCATCCCAGACAATGCCATCAGCGACTGGAAAGGCAGAAATGTTGACAAGAGTCTGGTCTCGCTTCATGATGTGGAAAGACGAGTACGGAGCCAAAGTTCCAGTTACCAACTGAACAGCAGAGCGTTCTGGCAAGTAGTGACCATTGATGAGTAGGAAAAATACTGTCACAAAACCAATGGACCTGAACAGAAAAATTAGGATCAGCACTAACCACATGTATGTCCAAGGAGTGACCAAATAAGTCTTTTTAAACCAGGAGACAAAATTACTGAATTTAGTAGGGTCAAATGATGCAGTGCATGTCAAGTCAAAGGAAAAACGTGACTGGTTAAGTGTAGTTGGTTGCAAACCAGGCAACAACTTGCTTGTGGGATAAGCATATTCAGTTTCCTCCGTACCGGTGGAAGTTGGTGGGGTCAGTAAGGGATTATCAACAGAGCTCATCTCGATGGCAGTGTCACACTGTGTGTAGTCAGATGCGCCGAACACATGATTCCTGGATATTGCTGGACATGATGCAACTGGTGTTATACTATTCAGGATTGGCCAGATGTTGCAGCTAGATATTCACTGAGATGTATCTGTTGTCTTTGCGACCAGGAAGCAGTGGTAAAATGACTGTACGAGTACCCTTCATGCCAAGCACTGGAACCGGTGCACAATAAGAGGGGCCAAATTCTTTCTTGTTCGCTACCTTCTCTCGGATCAGATCTCCAACCTTCGGTAGCCAGCCAACTACTGGAATCTGTAGTGCAGCATTAGTGGCTGAGGGTAAATGTTCTTTTGCAAGACTGTCACGGGTCTCTTGTAAGTCCTGTAACATAGTAGAATGATTATCTACGTCAAACGTGGCAGCTGCCGCCGCCATGTCTAGACCATCAAAGTCTGGAACAAACATTTTGAAGCCAAAGAGCATTTCGTATGGGGTCCGCCCACCCGGAGATCTTCTAGGGAGATTATTTAGTGCACATTGCACACTATACAAGTGTGCTAGCTTGTTCCTGCCAGCACCTAAGACTAGCTGTCTAGGATTGCTTTAAATCACGGTTCTTTCGCTCCACAACTGAGTTGCCCTCAGGCCGGTATGGAGACGAAAATTTCACCAGTACCCCCAAATGAAACGTGTGCACGAATCAACTGCAACTAAGATGTACTTCTAAGCAGTATCTGAAGAAAATGGACCGCAGTGATCAAGATATACACAGCCAAAAGGTCTATTAGAAATGCAGAGCTGTGTTTGTGGTGGACGTGTAACTGTAGAAGGCTTGATCTGCTGACAAATGTCACAAGATAGTACATAATTACAAGTTTGTTTATATAAACCAAACCACCAGTAACGTTGCTGCAAGATAGAAACTGTCGCAGACACGCCAGCTTGGGCGAAGCCATGCCTTCGTGTGCGGTTGTTCTCATTGAAAGTCTGCGGTCCGCGTTGGGAACCAACCTGTCACCAACGTTATTTATTCTTACATAAGGAACTCGATCGGGACTTAAATGATAAGAGTACTTGGAAGGGAACCCTTGAGGGTAATTTCCACCCTTCTCAGTAGCCGCAATAGCTGCTAAAATGTCATTATCAATAGGAGTCATGGATCTTGTAATGACTGCTACTAGACACGTGGCTACTGCAGATTTGGCTGCTTCAACAGCTAAACTGTTACCGACAGCGTGTACACCTACACACTGGTGGCCAAGAGTGTGAATCCCATGTGTGAGTGGCAGGCGTTCTTTCAGTTCTGCCACTCGAACCCAAAGCATCTTATGCTTAATTGCGCTGCCTTTGGAATCACGATAGTCATTCTAAGACCAAAAGAACAAGTTGTCATTGAAAGAATGAACACAGTAATAAGAATCACTCACAAAAGGAGTAGAGATATTAGGATCAGCAAACTCGAGAGGAAGCACCTAGGCGCGCAGCTTGGCCAATTGGGCGGTGCAGTCACCGAGCGCCTGCGTATGTACGACACTGGACTTGAACTCAGCCTTCACCATGGTACCTGCCACTAAAGCACAGGCTGCCGCATAAGCATGCTTAGACCTGGTTGCGAACCATCAGTGTAAATGATACAATCGTACTCAAGTGGGCGCATTGACAGAGGAGGAGGATGAATAAATTCATACTGCAAGAACTCCTGAGTCTGAAGAGAGGAGTCAAAGATAAACCTGACATCCGGAGACGTAAAAAAAAGTAGCCCACTATATCCAACGAGGATGCAAAGCCTTCGAGTTTGGTACACTTGCCTTTGTCACTGCCTCAAGTGCAGGGTATGGTGTCACCACCAAATTCGATTTCCCTGTGCTAGTGTGCGTTCCTTCACGACCGTCATCTGTACAGCTGTCAAGACCTTTTCAACGGTGGAAAACCGCAACTCGGCAGAAGTGTATAAATGCGATTTGTAAACAATAGGTACTGTCACCTTCATTAAACGTCAAGTAAGTGAAACCCACTGCGCCTGGCACAATTCGTATCGCCAGGTTTGTGTGGTTATCACGGGTTAATAAGACGTTTGATTTAAAAAGATCAGACTGCAAAGATTGCAGAATAGCTGAATGTTCCTGGAGCCAGCAGGCCTTTGAAAATGTTGGTTGTATCAAAGCATAAAGAGGCTTGATACGCTGGGCATATTCGGAATAGAAGTACGACCGAAGTTAAAAAATCCTAGCAATGATTGAAGTTTTTTCAGGGTTGTTGGAGGTTGCAGACGTGCGCATTTCTCCAGGAAGTGAGGCGCCAAGCCTCTTCCTTCATTATTGAGCTCATAGTCCAAAAACAACACCGAATACTCTGCAATGTGTGATTTAGCAAAGTTAAGCTTGTAGTCGGCAAACAGAATAATGATGCGGTCGACTTGGTACAGATGCGTCCATAATTAATCGTCTGTGAGATGAATATCAACGTACGAATACGCATCAGGGTCTATGTTGTCCAGTAACGAGACCACACGAGCGACAAACTCCAGGGCTGTTTTTGTAGCCCATAGCTAGACGCCTAAATTGTTTTTGTTTGTCACCGGCCGTAAATGCGGTCCATTGACTGCATGCCGGAGACAGGTTGTGACTGAAAAATCCATTGGAAATGTTATTTTTTATGAACAAAACTGTCTACAAGAGCAGAACTAGGAGTATTTTGTACAGCATAAGACTGACAATGAGAGTTCAAATGCCAGTAATCCAAAACTATGCGGTATGACCCATCGGGTTTTGTAACGGTAAAAAGAGGGTTATTCATTGGTGACACACATGTCTCAATCACTCCCTGATACTCTAATTGAGTGAGAATTTTCGAAACGGGACCTTTCGCCTCCCTCCGGAGGGGATATTGGGGTTGAGGCTGTGGCATTGACCGCAATGGTATCTCATGGGGTGGAGAATCTTTATCCCAGCCCACATGAGTACGGTACAGAGCCGGTGCAAGCACCAAAGCTGACTTCTGCAAAGGCCTCTGCATGCTCCTTGAAGACGGTCTTTGAAAAACTCGGAAGTATCACCTCCTCCCCTTTAGGAGCTGCAAGAAAAAAGGGGGGGGGCAATTTGTTTCTGCTAATAAAATGTCGTAAGAAGAGGTCAGATTTTCCCCAAAAATCCCTTTTATGACACAGTCTACGTCACCATCAATTAAAAGAACTATGTTATATAGTCTGTCAGGGGAAGCTACACGAGTGTCAGCAGTCTCAACTGTAATGAAAGTGTCAGTTGCTGTCGCCTCCAGAAACGGACGTAGTGCCTGTCGCACTATGGTAACTTCCACGGCGCTGTCGAGCAGAGTCACTGCCCATGTTAAATACAGGAGCCGCGTTTTAGTCTGTGGCATATCACGCTGTTAAAGCTGCAACTTTCCTTTTCTGAAACTGGGGGCGTTGATGAGGAAAATCGTCTTGTTTGCCCTTGCCTTCCGTGGGACGAGGCTGCTCACGTCCTTGCGGTGCACCTCGACCTCTGCCGCGATCTTGGCGTTCCCCTCGACTGGCTTGTGAGCCTGAAGTTTCCTGAAAAGAATGAGGAGAACGCTGATCAGGAACCTGAAACCTATCAGTAGATCTAATTCTCGCATGGTCGCGCAAATTATAGGTGCGCTCAGAAGACTCTGGGCTGATGACCCAGCACACGACCCCTGTTTCTGTTGTTGCTTGCCCTATTTTTTTAATTCTCTAATTTTTCTTAGAAAAGATCGGATGCTCGTCTTTATCAGACTGAGACTTCTGTTGTGTTTGCGTTTGAGGGGGTATTTTAGCAAAAGGCTTAACACCCAAACTATTGTGGCTAATGGTCTTATAAGCCTGAGCAATAATTTTTGGTAATTCGCGTGGCTTCTCATCCTCCGGGAAAGAGAGCCAACACATTAGCTACTTGAAAGTTCAATGGATCTCCCTTCACGTTAGCAAGGTTGAGATCAGAAACCACTTCGAACACTCCCACCAACCTCATACCCAATTCAACTGCCGCTTCAGGGCCGTGCTCATCTTGAACACGCTCATTGAGCGAGTGCCAAAACATTTTGCATATACCACCGTGAACACTTTATCCCAATTTTTACAATCGGTTAACTCTGGGATTAAGACTTTCTGCAAACTAATTATCAAAATCCTGTGTTTTTCCACAGGAGAGGTATTCGGAAATACCGCCTCCAGCTGGTCAAATTTTTCAGCAAGCCAATAAGGCAAATCATCCTTATTCTGTGGACACTTTCCCATTACTGAATTAACCATAACGGGACTGATAGTCACTCCGCCAGGTCCAGCTGGTTGCGCAGCAACTCCAGGTGGTCCCACCTAGACGTTGTGAGAGACATATTGTACAACAGCCCTGTGCACCCTAATCAAGGAGGTGTGCAAAACGCGGAGCACCGCTGCAGGAACTGTTAGATGCCGAGGATGTGGTGTGTACCCAGCCAAAACGGACCAAGTGGCCCCATCAATTGATAAAGGGCCTAAACGAATCGGAGTCACTGGGTGAGGGAGGGTGCCATTAAACCAAATCTGGTGTGGTCTGCCCAATCAATGCGTTCACTTGCCTGCCATCCTACTCGTTGCTATGGTGACCACGCTAGCAGTTTGATTAAAGGGAAATTTTTTCCACGGTGGCGCGGGGCATTAAAACAAATATGCTCTCTGTGGCAGCCGTGGATTGGTTGAAAAAAGTCTTAGCAGCAGTTTTGTGAGAACATCTCTCTGTGTTTAGTTGGGTGTTGGGCTTTGGATACTCTACAGCTGCTTTAGATTGGCCAAGGGAAAGCTTCTGGTTGTCCATTGGCTGCTCTGCAATGTCACTGGGAGTGCACCTGCCCCAGCACAGAATTTGCCTGCTGTATGTCTTTGGGCAGTGGGCGGAGATCCCTGGTTCCCTTCTGAGTGATGGTGGCTGTCCCACTCCTTTACGTGTGCCAACTTGAAGACCGTTGGGCTCCTCAGGATCAGTTCGGGTGAACAGATTCTTTGCTACGGCACTGTGAGTCTGTACTGCACTGACACTGCCACCACAACATTTCTCGAACTGGGACCACAACAAGGGCGGTGAGTTTAAAATACTTTGCGATTTCTCTGCACCTAACACTGCAAGAGGGGGCTGCCCCTTTAGCGGCTCAAAACTTGTGGTTAAAACCCCTTCAGAAACCATTGCACAGCCACATTTTATACAGTAAAATACTCTTTGTGCATTCTCCCACCCCATACAAGTCCAGAAGAAAATAACCTTAATCTGTATTTTACATCTTGTCATAATTAGTTTGTTTTAGTCTTCTATATGTGTTTATTTTAAATGCCAATGTGGGAAGTGTCTTAGGCTGTACCCGAGGCATGGTATTGACTGCCAGTGAGGCACATAGCTGATTTGTACCAGGCTCTGGGATTCTTACACAGGCTGTGCATTGCGTTGACGTTCCATAGTGGCACTGAGCTGTACACCCCATGAATTGTGCACCTCCATACTCAGCCTCCCTCTGGCGTGCTTTGCCTGCACACATCGGCCCCACAGCAGGCATTCTTTTTCTTGCTTACTACACTTGCGTCCTTTCTGCAGGAGAGGATCTCTAGCCTGAGGGCAGGATGGTGAGCTCTGGGTGTAGGCTTATCCACAGCATGGCAAGTGCACATAACAAAACGTTCCAATGCAGGGGGGCAGAGGCCCGGACACTTTTCTTCCAGCGGCAGAAGATTCCCATTCTTTGTGCAGCAGGCATAATTAGAGAGGATGTGGTGCTAAAACGAGAGCTATAGACTTTGGAAATTGTGGGCACAACACTTCATTTCTCCATGCTAATACAATAAAATGTCATATACATTCAGGTATGGCAAGCGCATCAGACATATTTGACAAATACAGCATGCATGTGTGTTAGTAGCTGCATTCGATTGCTGTGTTTTCACATTTATGGGGATCAATTGTGCCGAAAACACGCACAAGCTCCTCCTCTGCCTTACTCTGCTTGTGGCAGACACTAACGTGTGGATGCACTTCTGGACACGCAGTCAAGTGAGTAAGTCCAGCTCTGAGTTTGTTAATTACAATATAATCTGCTTCTTATATTTTTATTGGCACGTAGGAAACCCTGCTTCCTCTCTGAAACACCGTGCTTCTATTGCACGACTATGGTTCTCATTTAATGATTCTAAATATTATGTCTTACATCGGTGTGGCCATTTCAAGCTATATGCAGGGTTAAAAAACAAGCCTTTAGCTAGCACGAAATACGACATGGTTGTTCTCCCTGTAATTATTATCTCAGAAAGGAGCAGTAAGTTAGTGTTTTTTTGCACCAAGTTCAAGGTCTTATTATTGGTTAAAAGGGGGCACTTTCTTATATGTATCTCTTTCCATAGACTTAATTGCTGGGTTTCAGTCAGGAAAAAAGTCACTCTTAAGTGTCACACATTTGGCAGATAATTGTCACTCATTAGTACACTGAAACCATAAATATGTCACACAGCAATCTGAAAACTTGGCAGCTATACACATTAACATGGCATAGTGTTTAGTTATTGAACCAACACAAATTTGTTCAGAATTTATATGGTGCAATATTTATCAGATACTACAAAATTTTCTTCCAAAATGGAGCATAAAAATAGATTTTGGCTACATGGTGCTGTGTTCTTGGTTGCAATCAAAAGGCAATAAAATTGGTTATAAAAAAAAAAGATTTTGGTGCTTACTAATTTGATGTGCTGTAATTTAATAAGGCATGCAATATTCATCTCTCCCAGAAATTATTGGTTACCCTAAACATTACAATACACATAATTGTGATAGGGGATGAACATGGGTTTAATCATATGAAAGTCTCTCATAACAGGAGTAGTTTTTGCCTGTAGGTAAGGGCTATGATCAGTACTTCACCATTGTAGAAGTTTGCGTTCCTGTTTTACCCATGCTATTAATGTGTTTATGTATTTAGAGGTTTTGTGCGATGTTCGTGTGCCTAGATTGCACATGCGACTAATTCTCTCATTGCTACAGGGTTTTGCTTCTTATTTTGCAAATATTTGTATTTGTTCATTGCAATGTGCTTGTATTTTCTCTTACTTTACACATTATTGTTGGTAGTGAATTTCACTCTACTTTTCTTTGTTCTGTGCCAAAAGCTTTCAATATGAGATTTTATAAACTGGTTCAATATCTTTATTGCAATATCATGAAATTTCATTAGATGCATAGTTTTGTTTTCGTAAAAAGATAAGACGTAATATTTTCTCTTAATGTATACATGTTTTATGATTTCAGATCTCTTTCACTCCAACAGTGTGAGGATTTATGTACATCTTAAACTAAGACTCCTCAGAAACGTGCACAGGAGAGGCTGGGAGCAATGTTGTTTGTTCTTCAGAAAGAGAGCAGTGTCACAAGAGGCTGAGTAACCCAAGCACAAACAGAACCATCCTGTAGGAAACCTACTAGAGCTATCACTCCGATGTATAAGACAGAATACCATCACAACCGCTGACCAAAACAGAAAAACCTGTATGAAATCAAAAGGCAAATATGCTACATAACATTTCCAACAGTCATTGATCTGAGATCTCCCAGTGGTAGTTACAGCATTTCTCTACTGCCTAAGAGGAGGATAATCATGTTATGTTTGTGGTCAATGTAATCATCATTTTTTGCCACACCATAGAAACCAGATAAAATCTTCAAATATGCAGAACACATACATTGTAAACCTGACAACTGAAGGGTAAATGATGTGGCACTGCATCGTGCAGTACTGAACAATGTGCTAGCATATACAGAATTATTTTTCTCTTGTTTAAAAATTAATGTCTTCAAACAAGAAGACACAACCCTCCCCAGAAAAGTCGAGACTGGGCTTAATTTAAGAGTTATTCATCCTTTCTGTTTGAAAATTCTTAATTGCAATATCACTTACCTGTGAGAGTAAATTTAGAGTTTATTGACCATGATGGGCCATCAGCATACTAAGCTGGGGGAAGAACATTTAAATGTAGCCAACCAAGAGTGTGAATTTCAAATAGAAAAACAATGCACAGGCTCCAAATGTGCAAACAACTTGAGAGTCACATCAACAAGCCTAAAGTGCCACGAGCAAAAACAGATAGGAAACAAAATATACATGTGCAGTGAGTGTGGGAAGGCCTTTAAACGGTCATCAATCCTAAGGGTCCATCAGAGAATACACACAGGGGAAAAACCCTACACGTGCAGTGAATGTGGGAAGAACTTTAGTTTGAGATCAACACTAAGACGGCATCAACAAACCCACAACGTAGAAAAACCATACACATGCAGTGAATGTGGGAAAAGCTATAATGAGTTGTCACACCTAAGACTGCATCAGCGAACACACACAGGGGAAAAACCTTATAAGTGCAATGAATGTGGTATGAGTTTCAATGTATCATCAGGCCTAAGGTCTCACCAGCGAACGCATGCAACCCATAAAGCAGTAATATGCAATCAGTGTGGAAAGGGCTTTAACCACTCTTCATACCTAAAGATCCATGAGCGAACACACACAGGAGAAAAACCATACAAGTGTAGTGAATGTGGTGCAAGTTTCAGTCATTCAAATACCCTAAAGCATCATCAGCAAATGCACACTGGTGAAAAACCATATAAATGCAAGGACTGCGGGAAGGGCTTTCATGAATCTTCACGACTAATGGTCCATTTGCGAACGCACACAGGAGAAAAACCATATACATGCAACATATGTTGGAAGAGTTTTAATGAATCATCATACTTAAGGGTACACCAACGAACACACACAGGAGAAAAACCATATGTTTGCAGTGAATGTGGGGTAAGTTTCACTTATCCGTCAGCTTTAACGGTCCATCAGTTAACACACACTACAGTAAAGCCATACACGTGCAATAAATGTGGAAAGGGCTTTAAAAGACCAACAGCCCTATTGTGGCATGAGCGAACACACACAGGAGAAAAACCATGTAAGTGCAACACATGTGAGAAGGGTTTCTTTAGTTTGTCAGCATTAAAACGCCATGAGAAAACCCACACAGTAGAAAAACCACACACATGAAGCAATTGTGGGAAGATCTTTACTCAATTATCGCATCTAAAATGCCACAAAGAGATACATAGAAAAAACACAGATGTGCAACAAATATAGGATGAACTGTCAGCCATAAGGTACGATTCACAAATGGAAACAGTGGACAAAACACTAACGTAGTGTTTGTGGGCTTTCTGTAATTGTCCTCCCCAGAGAGCACTAAATGGAAAAAGAAATGCATACAGTTAATCTGGGAATAGCTTTATTAATTTCTCATTCTTAATATGATCTCAGCAAACACGAGGTAAAAAAAAAATGCAGGAAATATGGGCTGAATGTGCCAGCTATCAGTTTTAAAGAATAAATATGATGCAGTGATTGTGGGTTAACGGCAAGTCTATGTCAGTGAATACATAGGGCAAAAAATCATCAAGGTGAAAAATGATTGACTTTTGTACAAATGTAATGTGAGGAGCCAATCAGTGGACATGCATATAAGAAATTCCACAGAGGAATGATTGTAAACCCTGTTAGATCCTCAAACCCAAGGGTCTTTTAACAAACAGAGAAGCAAAACCATTCAAGTTCGCTGAATATGGCATGAGTGTCACCCATTAATGTGTCTTAAGGCTGTTACTTTAAGAATGTTAAGGAGAAACACTCTTGGTTTAGCCTCTCACACACACCTGCGCTGTTCTTACTATATCGTGTAATGTTTCCAGGAAGTCACACTTGCATTCTTGTCATTATATTGTTTACACATTTCTTATATCAACTGTTGTTCCTATATTGTATAAATCTCCGGGTCCTTTGTCTCAATGCAGTTAGTTATTCACTGTTGACACAACATTGTATAATGATGTACAGTTCTTTCATTTATACAAATCCTCTTGCTGTATACGTATAAGGGGTTATATATGCTCAGAGCATACATTTAAAAAGTATTTTCCAACTGTATTAAAGAAGTCTGATTGCTGTGAAGAGGAAGAGTGAGGGTTGCAAATTATTCATAAATAAATGAAAGACTAATAAATATTAAAACTCTGGCATGATATATTGTTTGCATTTGTCAGAGTATGGTTGGCTAGACTGGAACGCCCTCTGCAAGGAATGACACGAAGCGGTGCAGAAGAGAACTACCACTGAAAATTGTCAACAACCACAAGTCCTGTGTATGGAGGCTCTGGTGACTTTGAAGCTCCTCTTTTCTGATGCTATCTGTGCTTTTATTTATTTTTTGTTATGTTTTGTAATGTACCCCAATATAGGCCTGGGTAGTCCCCTAACCTTTCACCTATATTGTCCCTGCCATTGTACTACATAACGTTTTTTGGTATTGACCTTTTACCTAGTTAAGTGCTGCATAAATGGTGTGTGGTTTTCCTAGAAAACTAGCCTAATTTATTATGCATGATGATTCTCAGAACCACAGCAGGCTTACCATCTTCTGCATAATAACTATGTATAAGGGTCATCCTCGACTGACATGACACAGCAAGGTAGAACCCCTGACTGTACCTTTTGGGTATATAAGCACCACATCTTTGCTGGGGCAGGCAGAGGAGAAAGGCTTCTATGCTGACACACTGACGTGAGACGCTGAGGTTCCTGCATGCAGACACTCCAGCACGCTGTGGTCTGACATCCCTTGCGGGGTGTCCATCTCAAGACCAGAGGATAGAGTCCTTCATTCTCTCACACCAGGTAATGGGGTTGGCTTCATCCTAGGGGGATTCTTGGCTCTAAACCTACATGCTAGGTACACTTAGGTACATCTAGTTAGGTTTGCATCATAGGAGTGTGCATTATTATTGTCATGTATTTACATACCTGCCTGGATTCATCGTGTTAGCACTATGGTAGAAATCAACCATCCACTTACTCTGTTGGTGCTTATAATCATTCCTATCTATTTCTGTCTTATGGTTGTTTCAGCATACCAATTTTACACTAGAATGACGCTGATTCAATAAATGCTTATTGAAAATGTCCCCACCATTTATTCTGTGTATCTCTCTGAGAAAAAGTGAGCATGAGTGACTGAGAGAAAAATACTGTACTGTTTCCACAATCCCTGAGGGGACGGGGTTGTCATGTTCGATAGTTACCAGGAACTATTCTCTCCTTGGTAACAGGAGTTTACAGTGGCACTGTGAGCTAGCTGAAATACAGGCGAACATACCCTGTGGGGGTGTCTTGCATCAGTCTGGAAACCAATCCCACAGTCTATGTTGTCTAAAGGCACAGATCCTATATAGATTTATCGGAACTACACAATACTTTGTTGACTCACCTCAACCTGCCACTTCTCCAGGTTGTGTTAATGTCAAATTAACCAATTCGAACAATTTCTCTGTTTTGTTTGGAGAGACTTCGTATGGAGCCAGCACGTTTAAATACTAGAAGTTTGATGGTTTTATTACACATATATATATTCTTTATTGTCCGATTAATTAAAATCATTACAATAAAACACAGTTCACAAAACAAGGCAATTTTTTACATTCCTTAAAGATAATGAGGAAGTGTTAACATATCTTTATAACTGTTAGAAATACATAAAATATCATAAAAGGGTATTTTGTTCATAACTGAATATAAACATTACATTTTATTATTATTCACCATACATATTAGTAAACCCATCCATACAGATAATCTTTGAGTCACTTCTCTGGTTTTTAAACAGCCCCGTAAAAGAAGCAAAGCATACAGTAACACATGTTTGGTCCAGTTGTGATCTTAATGCTTAAAATATAAAGTGCATATAAAGTGCATCCATGCTTTTTAAAATTACCCCGAACCTCAGATACTTTATAAAATTTATCAAGTTACATTGCCAGTATAGGGGAAAACAATATAGCTGGAATCATAGCTGCTTATTCTTATTATCTGACCACATCATCCTGAGCCAGTTTTTTCTCAGCTATATGGATACATTTGACAAAGTTAACTGTTAGAATGATGATACGCCCTTGGAAGCACAGGTTAATTAATTGGCGACACGTTTTCACCCCTTGTTCGTTGAATATTGGTTTTAATAGTGTTAATCTTTCTTGACACTATTTGGGGCAAATACATATAATGTGCAATAACGTTTCATTAATATAACCACATAATCTACACTTTTGTGATTGCCAAACTTATACCCATCTAGGTGTACCATCTTTTGTTAGGTAGTGTCCTAAGCTTAAGCAATACATCCCTTACCGCTGGTTTCAAGCAAGAAGTTAGATTGAATTGGGGTTCAATTTTATTAAACTAATTATTAACCGACCAGGCGTGCTTTTTTTTTACATTCTGCCTCTGATCCAATATTAATGATACCAATTTAGTTGATTGCTTTTAAATCTGTTTTAAAATGGTTTTATTTCTAATCATATTGTCAAAAGGTTGGAGCTTAAAAGTATTCAAACTTTCTGTTAAGTATGACCTCCATGGTCTAGTATACTCCCTCTTATTCATTTCTTGCTAACACTTATATGCAAGGGCATATATACAAGGAAAATAGACATTTTAAAAATGCAGCTTGTCTTACCAATATTTGGTTTAGCAAACCGAATTCCAGTCTAACTATAACATGTCCAACATTTTTTTAAATCCTAAAAATGGACTTAAAGTTTCGCCTTCATTACGTTTAATAAATGGTTGTAACTTGGGCATGAAAGTTTATCACGCAATGATCTAAAGGCAAAAGACAATGAAGTTGCCTTGGCCTTTAAATTATCAAAGTGTGGTTTAAAAGTCATTCTATCATCCAGCGTAACTCCTAAGTATTTATACTGCTTTACTGTTTCAATAGATAAATCCTTAATTTTCCATAATGTCTTATCTGATTTTGTTGATCCTATTATCATAATTACACTTTTGGTTCTGCAGAACCTTTTGTGTTACAGTTGACAATTGTTTCTAGATAAAAACACTAAAACAATGATGTCTGCTTCTGTCTGACTACATGATCCAATTGTTAGAACTTAATTGGTACATCTTTTGAAATCAACACATGCTTAAGTTTCAACTTATTATGGAACACCTTTCTCTGCAAGTGGTTCTTGTGACAAATTAACTCTGAAGTATATTTGTGCTCAGGAGTTAATAACGCTATAAAATAGCCAACGTGCATGAATTGATCCATGAGATGGAAATACATCTTACGTATGTAAGAGGATTCAAGAATATGACACCCCTTCTTACCCTCTGTTCATCTGCTCAGACCTAGCTCTCAAGTATTCAGAAGACAACTCCCAATGCAGCTTTTATTTGCAGCCACACTACCAAGAATAATAGAAAAGGGAAATATTATGATGCGAGAGATTCCACGCCAATCCCAAATTATTATCAATAGTAATTATATAGCACTTACTATCCCTGGCGAGACATTGTAGTGCTTTCTGGCGAGTAGGACACTACTACGTGGCCCAAAAAGGATTAGTGGTGGATTTATATAGGGAAATATGAATTAATTTGAGCATTGGACATACAAATCTGTTAATTGAGTAGGATAATGGAAGAGAGAAGTCCAGTGGCGTAGCAAGAGGGGGTCGGGGGCCAGTCCGCCCGGTCGGCACAGGTTTTGGGGGAGGCTGGGCTCCCCCCGCTCTTACATGCATTAGCTTTCCCCCTTCCCCCCCGCTCTTGAGCAAAGGCAGGGACTGCCACGGGCGGCAGAGTGCCTACGTACACCACTGGGGAAGTCTAGAAAGTGTTATTTGGGATATCATATTAGTAAGATGAGGTTTGGGCTAAGTTAAAGGTAGGTAGAGGAGGGAAGAGTCTCTAGATATGGATTACTGAGAGCATAGTAGTAAAATGAGGTTTTGAATGAGTTAAAAGAGGGATACCCAAGGGAAGAATTTAGAAAGGGTTGTTTGAGAGATCATAGTAGTAGATTGAGGTTTGGGATGAGTCCGTGGAGGTAGAGGATAAGTATAGGGTGAGACATTGAGTATTGCATTGGAGAGAGTCAAATGATTTTTTTTTCTTCTACAGTAGGATAAAAGTAATAAATATTTAGATACGTAAGTACATAGAGGGGGTATACATGTACAAGGAAGAGAATATATCGAGACTTAAAGAACACGTTACCTTATGTAACTGCTTATCTTGAAGAGACAATATCTAGATGCAGATTCCCCACCCCTGAACCTCCCCAGGCATTAGACTGGATCTGGAACACCCCCTCCCCCCCTCCAGCAGCACCCCCACACGCCGGCAGGCAACGGCCGCACCACTCTTATTTGAACCTTGAAACTATTGGGGTAAACTGGATATCAACAGCTCAGTGGTTTTCGTAGACCTTTAATGACCTCAGGGCACACTAAAATTTGCATAATCAGTAATCTTCCCTGTTAATTCTCTCTAAAGAAGCAACATTTAGGTGGACAGAGGCACTAGACAGGGGTGCCCGCTGTCGCCTCTATTATTTGCTCTTCTGCTCAAACCGCTCGCTTGTATTCTCCGTCAACGCCATAGAAAGACAGCACTCAATTTTAATCAAAGGCCGGTTGGGATTTCTCTGTACGCGGATGATATGGTCCTTTTTATACGGGAACCACAGACCTACCTTTCCACAGTGCTGCGGGAATGCATCAGACAGTACTTCTACACTTCATCCTAATGTTGTAATATTGGAATATATAATTTACTGTATGTGGCCCAACTATTTATGGCCTGCTTTAGATCTTAGTGGTACTCGCACTGTCCCTGTGGGGCGGTGGTTTCAAGTACTCCATCGAGTTGATGGTATCTCGCCTGCACTATTTAGATGTGTGCTGGCTGAACCGCCATCCACATCCGATGCCGCAGTCTTCTCTGACGACTAACAGTACTCCTCGCCGTCAGGGTGGCAGTATTGAACCAGCCCTATTGTGCTGCATTGTCCTAGAGGCAGTTTGCTAACGGAGTGAGTCTCAGGTGGAGTGGAGACTAGTAAGTACTACTTATTAATGTGTCAATACACATGTGCTGTGTCTAATCCAAAAACATATGTAGGTAATGTGTTATGCCCCCTTATGTTACATATTGCATGCCACACAACAGACACACACCATTGAGTGCACAGCCACAGGCACCACAAGCACAACAGTAATATTTCTTTTTGTGGAAACGCAGGTATGTTCATTTTACCCTGATAAGTTTTAAAATGAACACTACTGCATTACACATAAGACAAAATTGCATGTAACAGCAATGCAAAAATAAACAAGGCTACAGTATTTGTCAACACACGATTCAAAGTAAGACAATTGTAAAATGAGCTTGCCTTAGATCCCGGTGACAACAGAGTCATTTGTCATCGTGGTGAAGTTGAAGCAGCAAAGGAGGGACCTGGTGGATGGGGTTCAAGACGAAAACGGAAGTGGAAAACAGCAAAAAAAAGGTACGTTTATACCTCATTTCCTTCGATTTCATGAAATCAAAGTAGGAGGTATTCCCGCCACAGTTGCCTTGATGGGAAGGTACATTGTGATTAGCTCGGTGGTTATCTTGGCTGAACTCCCGCCGACAGCCACTTCTGCCTATGATTCCATCGGCGAGTGTGAAAAATCCAGGCAGAGTCGGGGGTACTCTGGCGGTCTTACATCCATGGACCCGTCAACATCTAAACAGAGCAGACGGACCGCCAAGATCAAAATCTGGCCCTTAATCTCACAAGTAAATCATATATATATATATATTTATTTATAAATTTTGCAAAAATACAAAATGAACAAAAAATACAAATATCAATCACATACAGAAAATAAAGCCAGGTCACTTACATTGCACGCTATCCAGCGTCAAACTGTGAAAGCATAGAGAGGGCAATGGGCACATAGGGATATACATGACAACAATACTTGGGTATCGATTTGAAGGCATAGTTGAACTAATTAGGCTAGCAGGCATGTCCCAAATTTGTAGAAGGTAGTACATCCACCACATTGCAATAATAGTACAGGACATAGGAATTAAAAAACGTAATTCCACACAAGTTTTAGTCATCCTGTATGTCAGCCTCAGTACAACGTGATTCCCGGTATTGAGCATAGAGGCCCCGAAAACTCAGAGGCCGAGAAGATAGTGGGAGCAGCTCGTTATAAACGTCCGACTGTGTGTTACAATACACCATATCCCTGTCCCATTCAGCAACAGTTGGTATAGGCCCTCGCATCCACCTCATAGCTAGCCTACACTTCGCCATAAGTAAACCCATGGCTATTAGTTTACGTACTTTTTTACGCAAAGGTTTTGTGTAGCCTAGCAAAGCCAATAATGGATCAGGTGTGATGGGAATACCCACAATCTCGTCACAGAAACAAAGATCTGATTCCAAAAAGTAGCAACAGGGGGGCACTGCCATGCCAGATGGTAAAAACCTGCTCGTGGCATATCACAACGTTCACAGCAGTCAGATTCATGCAACCCATATCTGTGCAAACGTTCAGGTGTATAGTGAACCCTAGTCAAAAACTTGCAATGTGCCAGCCTATGCTGCCATTTAGAGAAATCTTACGTGTGACCTCACAGCAGTAAAACCATATATCATCCGGAAGTTGCTTTCCAAGATCATCCTGTCGGGCCCTAGAGTATGGGGAAATCTTGGTTTGCAGGGCCTCCGCATATAATTTAGAACCCAGCTTAAAAGGGGACTGGGAGTGGAGTAGGATAGATAATGGAGGAATTTCCAATGGTTCAGTCAGCTCCTCACCTAACATCGCACGAAGAGCTTGCTTCGTTCTAAAAAACTGAAACTTTGTCAGCAAAGAGGGTTGCTCCCTGTTAGCGATGGCATCATCCCAGGTGACCATCCTGCCATTTTGAAAAAGATCGCCCATTTCAGACGTACCTAGACTGTGCAGTGCACAGAGCATGTCTTTTTCTGAGCTAAAAACATACCAGTGGCACCATTCAATACGCAGTCGAGGCGAGTACAATTGAGCTCCAGTGAACATACCAAGTAGGACATGCCACGCATGTGCCACGGAGTTCACTGAGTCCAGGACCCCATAGCGCCAGACCGGGGCCCTGGATAAGAACCAAGGTAGTGGCTCGTGGGCGTCAGCCACTTTCTCAATATGAAGGTGTGGAAGGTCCTTGGGGCCGTGGACCCAGGCATGCGCGTGCGACGCTTGCGCAACCCGGTAATAGAGATCGAAATCTGGAGCTCCCAGACCGCCTGCAGAGCACGGCAAAATTAGGGTGTCCATGGATACTCGTGGTGCTTTCCCGGCCCAAGCCAATCGGGTCATCAGAACACGCAATTCCTTAAACGGATGTCTAGGAACCACTATGGGAATGTTAACGAACAAAAAGAGAAAGCTGGGTAATACCACCATCTTCATCAAGGAGACTCTTCCAACCAGCGAAAGCGGGAGACGAATCCAGCGATCAACATCATCACTCAGTAGATCGCTCTGCCGTAATTTGCTTGGATCACTAATTCAGCATCTGAATGGATGTGATTCCCCAGGTAGCAGACCGGGTCAGTGGTCCACTGCAAAGGATAGTCTAACTGCATGGGAATAGTGCAAGGTGTCAACGGGAAAATCAAAGACTTATCTCAATTAATTGACAACCCCAATAGTCCTCCGTAGTGCAGCATCTCACGAATAACAGGCGAGAGATGTACTTTCGGGTTTCTGATATACAAAAGCGTGTCGTCCGCATAAGCTGATACTATTAAATGGTAGTTAGGAAAGCGGAGGTCCGTATGGCCATGATACTCCCGCGGGGCTCTCAATAAGGGTTCAGCTGCTAGGGGATATAATAGCAGGGAGAGGGGTATCTCTGTCTGGTGCCCCTTGAAATACAAATGGGGTCTGAAACCATGTCCCCCACATGGACACGAGCTGTCGGTGAGTTATAGAATATCCCAACCAACTGCAAATAAACTTCGCCGACCCCCACACGATGCAGCACAGCATACAGAAACGGCCATTCAATAGAATCAAACGCCTTTTCGGCGTCTAAAAAGACAGCCGGTGCAGGGACATTCGGACGGGTATGCTGAAGGACTCCAAACACTGTCCGGAGATTATGCGAGAGCGTGCAACCCTGGATAAATCCTGCCTGCTCCGGACCGATTAACTGAGGCAGTAATGGGGAGATACGGTTAGCTGGAATCTTGGCAAAAATCTTAGTGTCCACATTCAACAGAGATAGCGGACGATAGGAGGAACACTTTTGGGGGTCTTTCCCTGGCTTCAATAAAGTAACGATCAGGGCCTCTCTCATAGACTGTGGCATGACCCCATTCACACCTATCTCTTGGAAGAGTGTGGCCAAATGGGGAAACAAAAGATCACTGAAGGCTTTGTAAAATGCCACCGTGAGCCCATCCTGTCCAGGAGCACTACCCTGCCTCATAGAGCTCAGCACTAATCTTATCTCCGCATGCTCAATGGGGCGCATTAAAAACTCCCTATGCCAGTTTTGCAACCAGGGCAGTTCGATATATTCCAAGTATTGTAGTATATCCTCATCACTAGGGGAGACCTTTGAGCTATAGAGTTCTTGATAGTAACTCCGAAACTTATTAGTAATATCTTTCGGATCTGTCCAAGTCGAGCCATCCGCATCTGATAAAATTGGGACACCTCTAGATTCTAGTCTACGCCTTGCCATGGCTGCCAAAAACGCACCCGGTCGATCCGTCTCCCCATAGGTTCTAACCGTAGCATATTTGCCCATGTGTTTTATCTCACTATCAGCCTCGGTATTAAACTCGGCTATCGTGGATTTCAGGAGATCGAGTAACTGTGGAGCGGACTCCTGTGTAAGTTCGTCCTCTAGCGCCGCTATCCTGGTCTCCAAAAGTGCCAGCCTATTGCGGATGGAGCAAAGTACACCAGCATGTTTACTGATGGCTATGCCCCTAATATGATTCCCAAACAGTAGCAAAAGAATCCACTGTGCCAACGTTAACCTTAAAAAACTCAGAGATCGCCTCATTTAGTCCTGCTTTAAAAACGGCGTCCAATAACGAATAGGGAGGGAACCGCCACAGAAAGTGGGGGGGGGACCTAGCGGAGGGATGGAAAGAGTCAACAAAATGGGAGAATGATCAGAGAATGTACGTGCTAACACTTCACAGCCCGGAACCGTGGGCAGCAGGGTTTGCGATAAGAACCAGTAATCAATGCGTGTGTGGATGTCATGGGGTGCCGAGTAATGGGTAAACCCCCCTCTATCACGTGAGCGAGCCCTCCCCACATCCACCATTTGAAATTGCACAGAGACATCAACAATTGCTCTAGCAGCTGCCGATGGGGCTCTCATTGGACCCTTAGAGCGGTCTGCCATTGGATCCAAAACACAATTAAAATCCCCTCCCCACACCACAGATAAAGGGGAATGTGTCTTAATAGCATGGAAGAGGGAAATGATAAAACTGCGGGTCATCATAATTCGGGCCAATAGGAGTTCACTACAAGTATATCTGTGTGGGCGTTGAAACAGCGGGTGATGACATATCTACCAGAAGGATCTGTATCACAGCATTCAATCCGGAGTCTCGCACGGGGGTTAACCCAGGTCAGCACTCCTCTAGAGTGAGAGGTAAAACAAGCGGCGTGGCACACCCCCAAAGTACAATTCCCCATCAAAAGACTTACAGCCCGGATGTAGGTGCGTCTCTTGCAATAGAGCTTTGTCCACCTCTTTCCTTTTTAGATAAGCCAGAACTTTGCGTAACTTTCTGTGGTCATTGAGACCTCTGATGTTCCACATCAAGAGCTTCAGCCATTTCCTATGTGCCATAGTGACATACAATCAACATGTAGATTGGGACAGTGCCAGTATAGCAACTACCACCAAGTGACCAAACTCCCCCCCACGTCAAGGAGTGAAAACAACGAAGCGTGACCTGCAAAAAGAAAACATCATACACAATCAAAATAATTCCCCTCATTACCACACACGCCATGAATACCCCAACTGTGCAGAGGCGACAAGCATCCCTCCCGTTACAAATACGACACCTCATTCACATAAAAGAATATGCGTGGCCTGGAGGGTATGGGATGGGATCCGTCTCGGCTCCCGCTCCATGTCGGAGAATTGAGTGATTAGAGGCTTGCTGCACACACCAAAATCACCCCAGATAGGAGATATAGACTCCTAAGCTGTTGGGGAAGATGTGAGGGCTACACGACTGCGTCTCCATGATACAGTGAGACTGCTTGGACTCGCCGGGGCTGTCCGTGAGATCACACAAAATGGCGGCCTCCTGAAGATATTGGATCAGCGGTCCGCCGCGAGCTCTTCCCCACAAGAGATCAACTGCTACTGGTGCCCAAGACCGCGGCCATACGAACCTGCTGCGGCCCATTACTTCTGATGCGGTAAGCGAACGCAGCATAGCGCTACAGACACAGGGGGCACTCAGCGGCCGGCACTGGAAAAGCCCTGAAGGAGCAGTGCTATTACGGCCAAGAGCATTAAAATGGTAGCGGGGGCCAAGGCGGGTAGCTGAAACGGAGGCATACCAGGAGATGTGATTCACAAGGCGCACAGACAAAACCTCGGCGCTCGTCGGCCCCGTGCCTGACCTTGCCTGATCATAAGATGGCGGCCCATAATTTAGTGAGCAGTTGAGGGAAAAGAAGCTTGCAAAATGAGGGGTTTCAGATATAGCCAACATGAGTGCACCCCTCCTGCATGGACACGTATACCTGCTGATACCCCCCTGGGCTATACGAACCCTTTGATGCAGCTCTGCATACTTGAAGCTCTCAGCAGGGGGGATTCCCCATTCGCTTCCTGCAGCACCATGTCTCGAACAGGGCATGAAGGACCTACAAATCCTCAATGTCGCCAGCCTACACTGAAGGTGCCCACTATGATGTATATAGACATTCCTGCTCTGCATTACTGCTGCCACCACACACAGCACGCAGGGCACAGAGGAGCCCACACTTATGTCCCCAAAGAAGACACCACCTCCACCCAAGGTCACCAGCTTCTTCCACCCCTTAGACAAATGACAGCCGCTTGACCAAGGGGAGTCTACGAGCGTCATGGCCCTCACCAAAGATGACTTATACTCATTGCGCGATTTTAGGCTGAACTACGCGCTGAGCTAAATCAAGACATGAAAGCCTCCATCGACCAGCTCACTTTAGCTCATTTTAGGCTGAACACGCGCATGCCCACGCTCCAACAAGACATCGATTCGGTAGACATAAGAGAGATGGACCTGGAAACACAAGCTTCTGGAATGGCCTGTGCTAGGTTTTTACCTTAGAGATGGGGCAAACTCATGGCCACACTGATGTTGTTTGTTCCCATTTAGTACTCTTTTCTTCGTCTACTTCCTTTGCTCCTATCCCCTCTCCCCTGAATCCCTCCCTTTGTCTGCTTCACTGCCCAGCCCCCTGTCCTTTGTGCCCTTTAACTAAGCACTCCTTCTCCCCTTGTTGGGGAAAGATCCAATATTTATACTCTGGAGTCTCAGCGAACCCGCTGAGAGAGTCTAAAGCGCCATGAGAGCCACTCACAATTGAGGTATGGTATGGCACCCCTTGCCAAAGCACTCCCACTCCCCTTTTGGGGAAGGATCCAGTGTGTAGGCCTTGGAGTCTCAGAGACCCCTCTGAGAGAGTCCACTGCGTAAAGGGAACCTCTCGCAACAGAGATGGGGAAATGATACCACTTCCCCTGGGATCACAGCTTACTGGACTTTGGACGCAGCTTTGACTCGTCTACCGGTTTGTGTCCCTGTCACCCTCCCCCCTCCTCTTTGCACGCTGTTGTCTCTCACCCTCCCCTCCTCTTTCCCTCCTTCATTCTCTGTCTACTTCCCCTGCTCCTACCCCCATCCCCTGAATCTCTCCCCTTGCCTGCTTTTTCCCTTAAGTATATGTCCTTATTGTCTATCTCGACCTTACATGTAACTATGTTGCTATGCTCTAACAACTGTGTAGCCTTTATAACGATGTAACCTGCAACTTTGGTCTGATACTCATGTAAAGCGCTCTGATACCTCCGGGTCTAGCCAACGCTATATAAAACCTTTAAAATAAAAAAATAATAAAGAAAAGAAAAAAAACTCAAATATCAAACTCCAGAACATCATCAAAACAGCGGGTAACGCATTGGGCCGGATGTTACCCAGCAACCTCCAACTACCCTCTCCTCCGCCATACCACCAAGCAGCATATAATGAAGCTTCACGTACAGAGGATAACCTACCGAGGGGCGCCCAGTCCACCTGCGCCACTACAGATACTTCCACTCTAAGGATATAAAATAGAGTACCTGCCACACCACTTTCATAGTCTTCTATCTCAGGAAAGATAACCCCTTTAGTAACCATGGAAATCCAGGTAGCGTCATCGGGTTACATGGTGCAGCAAAGTGCAAAAGAAGCAACAATATAGACCTCAGTCACTGCGCTCAGTCATTTTCATCAAGAGTATGCGGTAAGTCATCACCGCCCACATCTTCGCCATGTTCCCTCCTGCGTTTTCCAGCCACCTCCCACGATTTAAGCGCCTTCTGCAGGGACTGCGGGTCCAAGAAAACTTTTGGTTTACCATCGAAGAGAACCTTCAGCCGCGCTGGGTACAACATAGCATACTCAATGTGATGATCACGCAACCTACGTTTCAGAGGGACAAATTGCCCCCGGGCTTCCTGCACCTTCATAGTAAAGTCATGGAAGAGGGAGAGTGAGGAAGCCTCATATTGCAACGTGCCCAGTTCTCTAGCCCTACGTAGTGCTGCATCTCTGTCGCGGCAGTTGAGGAGCTTTGCTATAATGGGCCTTGGGGGAGCACCAGGCTGATGTCGGGGACCCAGCGGACGATGCCCCCTTTCTACCACGAACATGGCAGAGAAGGTTTCAGCTCCAAGCAGCGTTGTAAGGAGCCGTTCAATGAAAAGTTCCATGGGGCCTGTAGCTGTTGATTCAGGTAGGCCCGTAATCCGGAGATTACACTGCCTCGACCTCGCCTCCAAATCCTCCGCCTTTTCCTGCAGCGCAACCAGGGCTTTCTCGACCCGTCGCTGGGAATTGTGGGCATCAGTCGGGCCTCCTCTGTTTCGGCAATACGACGCTCCGCCGCATCCAGGCGCTCCGTATGCTTGTCTACTCGTTCAGTCATTCTGTTCATCCTGTAGGCTAGTGTATCAATCTTAGCGTCTATAGCAGGTAGGCCACGCTGCATGGATGCGATTATTTGCTTAATGTCGCTAACAGGGTCATCAGCAGGGTTATCTGAGTTGGCAGTAGCTGAATCCGCCGCATCTTCATGACACTTTGATTTGCGCTGCTCAAAGGTAATCTTCGGTTGGGACTTATCCGGCTTGCCCATGGTAGTGCTGGTGGCGAATGTAGCCCCCCCCAGGGGATGTATGACCAGGGTCAAGGAGCACCACACACCAGATCAGGAGTGCTAGTAGGTCAATGGATACTGGAGGGGAGGGCAGGGACGTGAGCGGCACCGTCACACCATCACACAGTAGATATTACCAACAATACCTATCGCCTCCCAGAAGAACTGCATCGACGGTGCCAGAAACTCACAGCGCCACGTAGTGCCGCTAGATCTCCACACGAGTGCAGGGCTCAGCTCAAAATGTCTGCAGGACCAGTCCCGGTGACCTCAGGGGATACCGACATCCACCAGCACGGAGCAAGCCTCCCAATGTCTCCACGCCACAGGTCTATGCTGGCGGCAGCAGTGGTCCGGTGTATCGCCGAGCTGCAGGGCCGTAGCGGATGCAGCAGGGGCGCACCCGCTCAGCGCAGGTCGCTGCCCAGGCCCGCAGCTCACGGCTCACAGGTGTACGCAGCTCACCTACTGATCCGCCGGGCGCAGGTCTGCAACTCCGGCACTCCTCGAAGCCGCACCACCCCAGATGGGGCGTCTCAGGGCAACAGCGCTTCCTCCGGTCACAGATGCGGCGGGGTCAGCCAGGAAGCTACCGCACGCATGCCGGCCCCGTCACAAGGCCGCGTGCCGGAGCGAGAAGCGGCGGACCAGATCTCCGGCTCCGATGATGCTACACAGGGCTGAGGCGGCTTGGCAAGTGCAGCGGGCAGCCACGAACCCCTCAGCGGGCCAAGTGCTTTCCTTCAGGGCAGCAGAAGCAGCAAATGATGGCGTATTGTAGCGGTGGACGGCGGGGCTCGATCACCGCGCGGCCATCTTGCTGCAAGGCAAGCTCCGCCCCCCAAATCTCACATATATTTAGACACAAGCAAATCTACAAAGACTAAATTACTTTTTCTAGCACAGAAGACAAATGAAGAGGAAACACCTTGACGCTGTGCCAGTCTATTGATTATTCAAACATATTTCAACAGCAAGAGTTTACCCCTAGCAGTACAGTAGAACCATGAGTGTCATATTTCCCCGATTTTGGTTACCAATCTTTAGGGGTGCCACTAAGCTAGTTCTATTCACCTCCACAGAGACAACCTGACTTCTAATTGGGATGTATGTCGTTACAACGCACACTTTTACAACGCATGCACTTACAACGCATTTTTTACAACGCAAAATCCATTACAACGCATTGCATTACAACGCATGACACTACAACACATTTTTAAAAACTACCTTTACAACGCATTCCATTACAACGCATACTACCTTTACAACGCATACCATTACAACGCATAATATTAAATTGCATTTAAGGTAAATATTAGATAGTATAGTGTAAGAATTACTTAATAAGTGTTGGATAGTATAGGGGTAAAAATTACTATTCTAACTCCAGGGGGTGCAACAGTAGGGTAAGTGTTGGATAGTATAGGGGTAAAAATTACTATTCTAACTCCAGGGGGTGCAACAGTAGGGTAAGTGTTGGATAGTATAGGGGTAAAAATTGCTATTCTAACTCCAGGGGGTGCAACAGTAGGGTAAGTGTTGGATAGTATAGGGGTAAAAATTACTATTCTAACTCCAGGGGGTGCAACAGTAGGGTAAGTGTTGGATAGTATAGGGGTAAAAATTGCTATTCTAACTCCAGGGGGTGCAACAGTAGGGTAAGTGTTGGATAGTATAGGGGTAAGAATTGCTATTCTAACTCCAGGGGGTGCAACAGTAGGGTAAGTGTTGGATAGTATAGGGGTAAAAATTACTATTCTAACTCCAGGGGGTGCAACAGTAGGGTAAGTGTTGGATAGTATAGGGGTAAAAATTACTATTCTAACTCCAGGGGGTGCAACAGTAGGGTAAGTGTTGGATAGTGTAGTGTAATATTATGCGTTGTAATGGTATGCGTTGTAAAGGTAGTATGCGTTGTAATGGAATGCGTTGTAAAGGTAGTTTTTAAAAATGCGTTGTAGTGTCATGCGTTGTAATGCAATGCGTTGTAATGGATTTTGCGTTGTAAAAAATGCGTTGTAAGTGTAGTGCGTTGTAAAAGTTGCGTTGTAAAGGTTGTTCCCCTCTAATTGTAATATCAATCACAGCATCCTAAGGGAATGAGAGCGGAAACATTGGTGCGACTGCTCATGGAAGTCTATAATAAAGCAATGTTTGATTAGAAAAGCCTTATAACATTATTATAATATACAACTGTTGGAAAACGAGGCAGTATCTGTGAGCCCTGCACAAATAACATGACTACATTTGTCCTTCACAGGGAACCAAACACCCAATTGTAGTGCCTGACTCTCAGAGGGTAGCATTGCAGAGCAGTCTGAGGCTTACTCAAGGGGAGGTGGTGTGGGCTAGTAATCACCATTTGCAGGTGCGCAGAAAAAACACTCAATAATTGATTGTCCAGTCTGTACTTTGCTTTATAAAATTAAGAGTACATTTATTAAACCCACACACTACTCAATACTATGCACCAATTTACACAAATACATAAGCTGTTGGAGTTACTTTGTGACATTGCATAACATCACCCCTCCCGTGGGGTGGGGTCTAGTACCACCACTTCCATGTATGCACATCATCTTGCCCCCAATGCAGGTAGTTGAACATAACCGGGAGCGAGGGCCCTGCGCACTGGCACCATCCCAATGGCGACCCACCCCATTATCTCAACAAACATTTAAAATAGGTAACCCTGCCTTGGTGACACATAAACCTGACTGAGCATTTCCTACTGACCCTGAAGTATACACCTCTACATCTTAAGGGCTAGCAGTCTGGGTTCTTCACCTAAGCGCAGCGGCAAGAATACATGTTTAAACATCACTTTAGAATGACAGTACTCATCACATTTGTGGATCATTATAATGTATTGCAATTACAGCCCCTAAAGGCATCACAGATGAAATCACAGGATTACGCATATACAGCCAGACACCCTAGCAGGAATGTCTGGCAACATAACCCCACTTTGCTTATATCACCACCTTCACAGGTACTTCACATTACACATGTGACCTTCAGTCCCTCTAAAAGAAATAACCTTAGTAAATGCAGTTCTGGTGCAATTACACCTCTGCACCTCCAGGGGATGCCCTTCTCTAGACATCCCCACCTCAGCCCTTCATTCCTTGGCGCACTTCTCAATCCTCCTCCAGCTGTAAAACAAAAGTTCAAGCCCAAAAGGAGTTAAAATGCTGGCTGAGCCCTTGAGGGGTTATTCTTCTCAAGTCCCCATTAGACTTAGGGAGGGACTTCCCTTTTTCATGCTGTGGGAGACTGCGTTGCTCCTGCAGCTCTTCCTGTACCTTGTCACACACTTGGTGGTGACCCCTTTGTCCTGGGACCACCACGAGCAGAGAAAAAGGTTGTTCTTCCCTGGGGCGATTCGGTAATTTCCCTGAATATGATAGTAGCAGCTCCCCCTCTGCTTTGGGGAGAGCCGCGATCACGCTGCCGGGGGCTTTGCCGCATCTTCGGCCCTTGATGGAGTGCCCGGTCCCACCTGGACCCCCAGGTAAGGAACAGCGGCTCGGAAAGTCCACACTGGCCACTTCTGCTGCTTGTCAGGGGCCTGGTCCCACCCGGGCCCCTGGCTATCTTTACTTCGTGGGGCCCCGGTCCATCGCTGGAGGGCAGCCTGGGGAGCCCACCCCCGGCTGCCCCTCCCGGCTCCCCACCCGGCCAGCACCCTCGCGTGCTGCCACGGGAGCCGGCTGGTCTCTTTTGGTTTGCCCGCTCTGGCGGGCAAACACTGTGCTCCCCGCTGGTCCGGCTGGACCTCGGGGGAGTGCGACGGCACATCTTCCTCCATCCCCGCGGGAGTGCAGTGGCACTCCCCCGCCTCCGCGGGACACACCGGGGCCCGGAGTTGGGATCCCAGGTCCCTCCCCGTAGGATTCTTCACAGGGAGCGTGACGGCGCTCCTTGGCTTCGGCGACAGTCTTCAGGGCCTGAAGTTGGGCTCCCAGGCCCCCAAGGGCAGTCTCCCCCCGACTTCAGCCTTCTCATCGGGGGCCAGGGTGGGCTCCTGGCACCCCGTTTGCCCAGCTTCGCGGGGAGCGTGACAGCGCTCCCCGGCTTCAGCGACAGTCTTCGGGGCCCGCAGTTGGGCCCCCAGGGGCAGTCTTCATGGGGGTGATGCGACGGCACCCCCCCCGACTTCAGTCTTCTCGTCGGGGACCAGGGTGGGCTCCTGGCACCCCGTTTGCCCAGCTTCACGCTCCCCGGCTTAGCTTCGGGGCCCAGGGATGGGGTCCCGGGTCCCTGGAGACCTCCTCACGGGGGGGCGCAACAGCGCTCCCCACCTCCTCCTCTGCACACGGGGCCTGTAGTTGGGACCTTCACGGGGAGTGCGACGGCGCTCCCCGACTTCATGTTCGGCGGAGGCCAGGGTGAGCTCCTGGCACTCCGCGGGGGTACCTTCACGGGGTGCGCGACGGCACACCCCAACTGCACTTCTTTGGAGGGCAGCCCCTGGGACCTGACTTACCCCGGGGGCATTCTCTGAACCTGCGGCAGAGCCCCACGCGCTTCGTCGTCGGTTGGCCACAGGTCAAAGGTTGCCTACCTTTCGGGGGGCATATCTCAGCACCCAGGGGTCCGATCTTCCTGCTTTTGGCCTCATGTTGCTCCTGGTGGCACCCCCCAACCACTGGGAGCACTTTCCTTCACCCTCCTGGTCACACAGAGGGTGTATTCAGCAGGGAGCTGTCTTCACTGGCTCCCCGCGCCAGCCTTTCGCCTGCTCTCCTCCTGGGCCTCTCTTCTCCCTGCGCAGAGGCCCCTGCTTCTGCGCACTGGTCCTGGAATCTTCTCCTGGCGCTGTTCAGGATCCTGGGGGCAGTCAGGGGGTTCCTCCTTCCAACTGCCCATTGTGCCAGGCTCCAGCACCCTCTGCCGACCACACCCCAGAGAGAGCTTCTCTTCCTGTGCAAACACTTTTTAAAGTTTGGGGAGGGGGCTGGCAGGAAGTCTCTGTTTGCCCTATCACACAGCGACACATCACTACTCTGCCCCTGCTCCCTCCTTCCTGCCCAGGCCTCTGGGTTGGTTCAAGATGGCGTCGTCCAGGGTCTCCTGCCACATGGTCTCTGAAAGCCCCTTCCCCACAGAGCTGCCTTCGCCCTGGTGCAGCTAGGTGACTGGCAGCCAGTAACAGCTGCTGATGGATGAGCCTGTAGCTCCACCCATTTTCTCTTCCTTGGAGAGGAGGCCTTAGCTCGTGGAAGAAAGGTTATCAAGCCAGCCTGCTGAGGGCAGGCCCTGGTTATGACTGACTCAGAGAAATATGACATTTCTGGATGACCCAAAAGCAGTACAAATATGACTTTGGACTCTGCAGAATACTTCTTCTCACACCCGTTACAGTGGACTTTAGTGCGTGTCTGGAATTTGTAGGCCTTAGGAAAGTAAAACTAGAACATGTGCTCCCTATCCCTATAAGAGAATAATGGAATACACACTGTAAAGCACACTGACTTTCTCTGGCATGTTTCTTCCCATTGTATAAAGCCTATTCCATGTAACCACCCAATTCTGCATAAGTCCGGCCACCCCATTCACTTGGTATCTGCTCTGGGACCTCGCACGCCAGGAATCTTCCCTGCACCGGCCACACACGTGTGCACATGCATGTACACATGTGTCTGCATGTAACTAGCCCGGTGCCCCTTCCTCCTGCGGCTGCGCAGCGGCCTGGTCATGCCAGGGGGACACCAGTAAAATCCCCATGCAGTCGCTTTCATTGTGAGTTCATTGTGGGTGAGTCTCAACTTGTGAAGCTCCCCCACAGTAAAAGCTCAACAATTAGGTGCTCAAAAAGCGAAAAATCCGGGTGGCGCATAGTGTCAGAACCACCTTCTAACAACAACCCTACCTAATTACCTTAAGTAAAAAGTCCTCTAACTTTTCTTCTCTAAACCTAATGCAGACTCTAACTGGAAATATAAGAAAACAATGGTTACTATTTGTGATTGTGGAATTCTTGCAGGGTGGGTTTCATGTGTGACTCTGTGGACTAACTGGAAAGTTCGAAGTACATTAGTCCGAACTATGCAGCCAACATGTGTAGATAGATACACGTATGCCTGTGCATTAATTATTGCAGTGAGCCAGTACGTTATGTTTATTTTCTTGCAGCATTTATGGTCTGCAAAATAATTGAAGTCTCAAGTCTTGGATTCTAGGTAGTTTTCGAGCATATACAAACATTTTACATCAAGGGAAGTCCATGGTCTGTACTCGTATGTCTAGAGATACCAGTGCTTCTTTTACTGAGACACTGACCTCTCCTGTTGAAACGGAAAGATCTGTAGAGCCCAAAAGCATAACTCCGTCACAACCACCTGAGTAAAATAAAGAGAATTTATTTAACGTGCACGGGAGCCTCAGATGTGTGCTGTGTGCTCGAATAGCAGAAGCAAAACACAAGCATTTATAGATACAGACCACAACATTTCATTATAAGTTGTCTGCGTAACAGGTCATGTCTAGGCCCTCATGCCCCGGCAGGTGGTGAAGAAACATTTTGTGCTCGGAAACTTACAGTACATTGTTACACAAGAATACGTTGGAAATCACCCTATGTGCACATGACAAGTCCCCTGTATCTAAAGCCAAACAGTTCACTATTACATTTACGCCCAAATGCAATCAAAACGGTCTACATTAGGTGATGTGGCTGAATACACTTTTGAGGCCTACAGGGCCTGTTGCTCATGCAAGCAGGCAGAAATGTAATAACATGGAAATGTACTCTTTGTGCAAACCTTGCAATGTGTTGCGTTTCAGGCAGCTTACTAAAAGCAAAGTTCTTACTCTTATTTAAGGCTGTCACATGATATCAAGCAATTATTATATTTGTATATAATTCCCATCATCATTAAATGATCACAATGTCAAATTATACAAAATGGATGCCACCATTGTTATCTAAACTTAGCCTCCACATTCCCGCCCTTTTGATAAACAATGATGATGGCATATTCAGGTATACTCGTACATTTTAAAATTTCTATTTTTCGCTGTCTTGCTCACCAAAAGATGTTGGCAGATATGTGCAGACATAACAATTTACCACATTAATTTCTTAAGCATAGAAATTGACCTTTTGAACATATTTGTTCTCTGCATAAGTTTCCCAATTTGCTCTCCTATTTCTTTCCTGCCAACTGTCCCCCTTCCTCAACTTTATCAAGCGCTATTTGTTCATTTTGGTACAGTATCTCTGTGTCATTGAAGCAGTATCTCAGGTAGAGCACTGTGATCAGAATACACTATAAGGAGAGTACTCATTATAATGGCGCAATGGGGGTCAATATTGCTAGTAGCACCCATAGTTCTTTTCTCGCATTGTCCTGAAATCCTTGAGGCATTGTTCCAGTCGTTGGTACGTGTGGCTTGTGTGACTAGTTGGAAGAATGTCAGCTGAGGAATAATGCAGAGCTTCAGTGATGATATCTCAAATAGAAAAGTAACCGTTGGTGCCTGTCTTCAAGTAATATGAGAAGTTAGCAAGTACTTCTATTACTTAGGCACTTTCAATATGTAGAAAACAAAGTGATGAGGAAGGTAAAGATGTCTCGTTGTCACAGCTTGTAGACTGAGGGGTTGGGGCATTGATGTTCCAGATGTCTTTTGTTGATGTATTGTTGGGGCCCGCTTGAACACTCTTCCTTTCTCTGCTGTGTGCAGCACGTGCAACCCTTCAGGATTAGCTTGGATACCTTTCTCACTTGGTACCTTTCATGGGACACGTGTTGTAATGATGTTGTACTTGATGTGATGCAGGGAAAGGCACTGGAGGCTCCTGTGGTGGTGGCGGAGTCACTGCTTTATTGGTATGAGAGCCATGGATCCAGGAAGTCAGGCCCTCACACTTGACTGCTGTTACTGTTGTCAAAAGGACTGGATATGGCCCCTTCACCCGATGTTGGAGACAGTGCAGTGTGGTGTGGGATTTTATCCAAACCTAATTCCCTGGCTGGAGGCCATGGGCTGCTGGTGTCTCTACATCATCAGGTGTGGTAGGCCCTTACTGAAGCAAATTGTTTTGCAGTATTGAAGAAGCAGGTCATTAGGGACGGACAGAGGGACAATATACATGTGGCCTGGAGTGTTCTTTGGCTGTCCAAACACTATTTCATGTGGGCTATGCTTTGTCACTCTGTCTGAGATAATTCTCATGCACAACAGAGCAAGTGGTAGTGCATCCATCCAGGTCCGTTTAGTGGATGCACAAATCTTCCCTATATTATTTTTCAACACTCCGTTCTTTCTCTCAACAGCGCCCGCCGCTGGTGGATGATAGGCACAATGTAGTTTCAATGTAGCTCCTAGCCCCTTGCACAACCCCTCAATCACATGTGAGATGAAAAATTTTGTCAAGACTGATTTGCATATGGCTGGGTTCAAACTGGAATGGTATGGTGAGCAAAAAAATGATGGATTTAGGCCCAGATCTCTGTACTGGGGTGAATGTATGACATTGTTTTGCATTCTGTCCATCAATTGTTGTTTTTGCATTTGTCACCCCGAGTGGGACGGGTATGCTCAGATGTGAGTCCCGTGCTCTCCATGCCATTGGAATCAAGCTATCCTGGCTGAAGAGGGGTGAAGCCCCGAAACCGGTCCTAGGATGCTTGTTTCCAGTCCAGGAAGGACCTGGCTTGGCAGTTCGGGGTGGACTGTTCCCATGAGGCACGGGGTCAAGACTGATTTGCATATGGCTGGGTTCAAACTGGAATGGCATGGTGAGCAAAAAAATGATGGATTTAGGCCCAGGTCTCTGTACGGGGTGAATGTATGACATTGTTCTGCATTCTGTCCATCAATTGTTGTTTTTGCATTTGTCACCCCGAGTGGGACGGGTATGCTCAGACGTGAGTCCTGTGCTCTCCATGCCATTGGAATCAAGCTATCCTGGCTGAAGAGGGGTGAAACCCCGAAACCGGTCCTAGGATGCTTGTTTCCAGTCCAGGAAGGACCTGGCTTGGCAGTTCGGGGTGGACTGTTCCCATGAGGCACGGGGTCAAGACTGATTTGCATATGGCTGGGTTCAAACTGGAATGGCATGGTGAGCAAAAAAACGATGGATTTAGGCCCAGGTCTCTGTACTGGGGTGAATGTATGACATTGTTTTGCATTCTGTCCATCAATTGTTGTTTTTGCATTTGTCACCCCGAGTGGGACGGGTATGCTCAGACGTGAGCCCCGTGCTCTCCATGCCATTGGAATCAAGCTATCCTGGCTGAAGAGGGGTGAAACCCCGAAACCGGTCCTAGGATGCTTGTTTCCAGTCCAGGAAGGACCTGGCTTGGCAGTTCGGGGTGGACTGTTCCCATGAGGCACGGGGTCAAGACTGATTTGCATATGTCTGGATTCAAACTGGAATGGCATGGTGAGCAAAAAAAAGATGGATTTAGGCCCAGATCTCTGTACTGGGGGGAATGTATGACATTGTTCTGCATTCTGTCCATCAATTGTTGTTTTTGCATTTGTCACCCCGAGTGGGACGGGTATGCTCAGACGTGAGTCCCGTGCTCTCCATGCCATTGGAATCAAGCTATCCTGGCTGAAGAGGGGTGAAACCCCGAAACCGGCCCTAGGATGCTTGTTTCCAGTCCAGGAAAGACCTGGCTTGGCAGTTCGGGGTGGACTGTTCCCATGAGGCACGGGGTCAAGACTGATTTGCATATGGCTGGGTTCAAACTGGAATGGCATGGTGAGCAAAAAAACGATGGATTTAGGCCCAGATCTCTGTACTGGGGTGAATGTATGACATTGTTCTGCATTCTGTCCATCAATTGTTGTTTTTGCATTTGTTACCCCGAGTGGGACGGGTATGCTCAGACGTGAGTCCCGTGCTCTCCATGCCATTGGAATCAAGCTATCCTGGCTGAAGAGGGGTGAAACCCCGAAACCGGACCTAGGATGCTTGTTTCCAGTCCAGGAAGGACCTGGCTTGGCAGTTCGGGGTGGACTGTTCCCATGAGGCACGAGGTCAAGACTGATTTGCATATGGCTGGGTTCAAACTGGAATGGCAAGGTGAGCAAAAAAACGATGGATTTAGGCCCAGATCTCTGTACTGGGGTGAATGTATGACATTGTTCTGCATTCTGTCCATCAATTGTTGTTTTTGCATTGATCTAACAAGGGAAGCAAAGAATAGGAGCCCACCACCCTGTCAAGACGCACATGGAGGTCGTGTACCACCAAATAGTATGAGTAGATGTGGTCATCGGGGTGTAAATTGTGCCACAAATCGACCAATGCCCAGCGTGATATCCAGTCATTCAGAGTCCGTGCGTTCGAACCCACTTGTGTATTACAGAGGGGCAGAAATGACCGGTCAAGACGTACGTCGAGGACTGAGTTAAAGTCCCCGCCCAGTAGCCAGGGGAGACCCGCGTACGGTGCCAACACCGTGGACAGATGGGCAAGAAATGACGATTGTTCAACGTTTGGGGCGTACAATGAGCCTAGTAATATGTGTTGTCCATTAAGTCGCCCGCGCACTAATGTGTATCGCCCAGCCGGGTCCACTACTACCTCCGTACATGTGAGCGGAGTGCCCGCCCTCACCCAGATTAACGTGCCCCTGGCATGTGCAGATTATGTAGTTCCAAATAGTTGACCCCTCCAGCGGATGCGCAACCGGGCTATTTCTGACTGTGTCATGTGAGTCTCCTGAAGGAGGGCTATGGCTGCCTTGTGTCTCTGCAAATAGGCAAAAATGGAATATCTACGCGCTGGCGTATGCATGCCACGAATATTCCATGTGATTATGTTGGTGTTGGCCATTTAAAGCAATTAAAGACTGCATAGGTGACGGGGCCGGGGTCCGATCGATCAACGGGAGGGACATGGGCTCTATATGTCAAGCCGGTGCGCTGCATTGATAAACAGAACAAAGAAACATATACGTGTTGCCAAGCACGTGAGCTGAACATCAAAAACAGTGTAACTATCAGGGCAAACCCCCGTACGGGCATTCGTCCAAACTGTAAGCTAAACGCTTATGGAGTGAAACTAAGCCAGGTAGTGGCTAACGGGTGCTTAGTGTGGCTATACCCACCGTGATCTGCTCCCCCACCGCGGTGCCCCTGTGCGCGCTGTAAGTGCCTCCTGTAGCATGGGCTTGGCCAATCATGGGCGGGTAACCTGACTGCAGCTATCTACGCCACCCGCAAATTCCGCTTGGCGCGCAGTCTCTCCCTCGGGCAGGGCCTCCCGTCCCCCCGCACACATGCAGCGACCACACAGACGCAGCGGTGCCATCACGCAGCTCTATACCACACTATACAACAGAATCTGTGAGCAAGCAGCCAAAATGACCCATTGTCTCTCCCTTGTTGATGTGTATGCCAGTGGGCGCTGTCATCACGCCGCTCCCGGTTCACATGATCTGGTCAGAAGTCTGGGGAGTCACTAGTGGCATTAGTTGGTCCTCGGAGAGCATGGTGGACGGAGAGGATGATCTGCTGGTCTCGGGTTCGCTATGTCCGTGAATGTCCGCATCTCCCTGACTGCTTGTAGACCCGAGAGTTGCCACTGCCTCCAGCGCTACTTGGCGTTCTAGGCGCATCCGCTCTGGGCTAGGCGCCACCCCCGGGCCCAACCCTGCATCTCTACGGGAACCCCTACGCTGCCGCCTCCGGGGCCTCCTCCCCCGCTGATTGCCAAGTTCCGCATCTGGAGGTCTCTGTCCCCTACACCGCCCCGTCTCCTCCAGCCAGTCCCAAACCTCCGACGGGGCATCGAAGAAGCAGGTCCCCTCCTTTGTGACCACTCTGAGGCGCGATGGGTTTAGCAGAGAGTATGGGATCTCCAGGTCGCGCAGTTGGTGCTTCACCGCCAGGTAGCTGCACCTCCGCCTCTGCACCACCGCCGTGTAATCCGGGAAGAACATCACCTGCCCACTTCCCACTGTGATTGCGCCCAACTTCCTGGTCTCGCGAAGCACCACATCCCTGTCCCGGTAATTGAGAAGTTTGAACTGAAAGGGACGGGGCCGAGCCCCCGGCTTGGGCTGCTGTGCCAGGACTCTGTGGGCCCGCTCCACCACGAACTGCGGAGAGAGTACCCCTGGAGTGAGCAGATCTCGAAGCCACCTCTCGACGTACTGCTCTGGCTGTCGTCTCTCCTCGCCCTCCGGTAATCCCACCACTCTGATATTACTGCGCCGGGAGTGCCCTTCGGCATCCTCGACCCGATCTTCCAGGGTGTGGACGCGATCTATTAGGTCCTGCAAGGTTACAGTCTGATTGTTCACCACTGGTTGGACATCCTGGAGCGTTTGGCGTTGCTGGGCCACTGTGTCCGCTAACTTGCAGTGGTCCGAATGAAGAAGGGTGAAGTCCACCGTGACTTTATCGATCTGGGACTCTAGGGAAGCCTTCGTCTGCTCCAGGGTAGAGCCAATTCGCTCCAACGCAGCTAGCACTGTGTCCAGTTTCGCCGCAAGCGCCGCAGCCTGAGGGTCCACGCTTTCACCGCGGCATCCCGGCATGGAGCCCGAGCCTGCCGTCAGTGTCCGGTCTTCCTTTGACGCGTTTTGTAGCCGGCCCATAACCAATTGCTGCGCCGTAGGCATCTGCTGGTAACCCCAGCACCAGGCAGGCGGCCTGGGCCCAGACCCTCAGTCTACCACAGCAGGAGAGAGTTGACACCACAGTCCCTCCGGTAATGTGTCAAGGGTGGAGGAAGGAGAGGGAAAGCCAGAGCTCCCCTCGCAGGGTCTGCAGCCACTGACCAGGAGGTACCAGCTTCCCGCTACCCACGGATTTCGCGGACCCACAGTGGCCGTCACACGTCACTCCCTCGATGTGCCAGGGTCCCCTGTCGGGCACCCCTCCTCCATCTGGACATCGGCGTCCCTCTCTAAGTAGGGCTGATGGATGTCCGCCGCCTCTCGCCCTGGCAGCTGCTCCTGTGCAATCACCGGCTGCTGGGCACCACCCCAGTACTACAGGTGCGGCACAGGCGGCGACACGTCCCAAACGGCACCCCAACTCTCGTTATGCCAGGGCACTTCATGCGGCGCGCACCAGCACCCACAGGTCAGTCCGTGCCTCTCCTGCTCTCTCGGCGCCGCACTGCATGTAAAGGTTCCAGGCGCCGTCAGCACCTTCGGTATACATAAGGGGTCCAGGTGCTCCCCTCACGCCAGTGCCGGGTGGCCTCCCCCTCCGCCACCTCCGCTCACCTCGCAGTCCGGTACCAGGTCGGCCACTGATCGCCCACTAAACTGCAAACAGTGGGCCCCCAAGGCTCCAGGTCCCCGCACCGTCGCAGCAGTTCTCAGGGCAATCCACTACGGTGAGGGCCACCCCATTGTCTGGCGTCGGGCCCACCTCTCCACCGCGGTATGCAGGGAGGTACGCCTCACCTTCCTGGCCACCTCACCGCATCTGTCCGGCCTACGGAACCCCTCCGGGGGATCGCCACCAAGCGCTCAGGAAGTCCACTCACCGGGGCACCTCAGGTGTTCTGGCAAGGTTGCAGTAGCACCCCAGGAAGTCCGCAGGAGGCCCGACGCACCGCTATACCTTCAATCTGCACGCCCCGCGGCACCACCAGCAGGCCGCATCTGCCTCCGCTCCTCCATTGCCCTCGATGCTGTGTCCAGGGAGTCTCACGAGGTCAGGGCATCCCCTGCAATTCACAGCTTGATCGGTCCGCCTCCCGCAGTCACCGCCGAACCAGGGCACCACATTAATAAGGTCCGGCTTCCTCGAGACACACGACTCCCTCGACCCATCGAAGTCCAGTTTCTGAGCGAACCGCAGCACCTAGACCGCCCTCATCGCAGCCACCGACGACATCAGCACCCTGCTTGACAATGGGGAAACTGCCGCCCTCATCCTCCTAGACCTATCGGCCGCATTCGATACAGTCTGCCACCGCACCCTAACAACCCACCTCCACCACGCCGGGATCCAAGGAAAGGCCCTGGAATGGATCACCTCCTTCCTCTCCGACAGAACCCAGAGAGTCCGTCTCCCGCCCTTCTGCGCCGCGGCCACCAAGATCATCTGTGCCGTACCCCAAAGCTCCTCGCTCAGCCCTACCCTCTTCAATGTCTACATGAGCCCCCTCGCAGCCATCGCTCGCAACCACAACCTCAACATCATCTCCTACGCTGACAACACCCAGCTGATCCTCTCCCTCGCCAAAGACCACGCCACCGCCAAAACCAGCCTCCACGAAGGAATGCAAGAAGTCGCGGAATGGATGAAGCTCAGCCGTCTGAAACTGAACTCAGACAAGACGGAGGTCCTCATCCTGGGGCGACTCCTGGTGGCCCCCTGCGCTGGACACCGCCCCCAAACCCACGGACCACGCACGCAACCTGGGCTTCATCCTTGACTCCTCCCTCACGATGACCAAGCAAGCCAACGCCGTCTCATCTTCATGCTTCAACACCCTTCGCATGCTCCGAAAGATCTTCCGGTGGATCCCCACCGAAACCAGAAAGGCAGTCACCCAGGCCCTCGTCACCAGCCGGCTGGACTATGGGAACGCTCTCTACGCTGGAACCACAGCCAAACTACAGAAAAGACTCCAGCGCATATAGAACGCATCTGCACGACTCATCCTGGACATCCCTCGTCACACCCACATCTCCACCCACCTGAGAGACCTGCACTGGCTCCCTGTCAGCAAGAGGATCACGTTCAGGCTCCTCACCCACGCACACAAAGCTTTCCACGACATGGGCCCCGAATACCTCAACAACCGCCTCACATTCAACTCATCAGCCCGCCAGCTCCGCTCCGCCAGCCTCGCCCTCGCCACCGTCCCACGGATTCGCAGAACCACCACCGGAGGAAGATCCTTCTCCTACCTGGCTGCCAAGACATGGAACTCCCTCCCCACCCACCTACGACTGACCCAGGACCACCTCTCCTTCAGGAAGCACCTCACGACCTGGCTCTTCGAGCAGTAGCAGCACCCCCCACCCCCCAAGCGCCTTGAGACCTGCTCGGGTGAGTAGCGCGCTCTATAAATATTCTTGATTGATTGATTGATTGATCCGGCGGCGCTACACTACCTCCACCGCCGGCGCTCCAGCCAGCGCGGCCTGGGCTCCTCGTGGTGAGCCGTGGACTAAATTACTTGCTGCAGCCGGCCGCAGCTCACGCCCACTTCACCGCGCCCGCCGGCATTAACTTCTGTACTGCGAAGCCGGCGTGTCAAGCAGCTGCGCCAACCAACTCGCACCGTGTGGCGGCAGGAACCCCGGGCCCCGCTACCGGCGGTGCCCAGAGCCAGAAAGAAGGCCAGCCAGGAGGAAAATGGCAGGATAACGGCACCGGGCGGCGGGAGCTTCACTCGATTGCGACCATCTTGCAAGCGCGCCACCTAGCGCTCTCTACTGTAATGATCTCCAATACAACCTCAATATAACCAAAGAACAATCTTGCGCCCTTCTTTCAGAACAGGGGATCGGTCCGGTGGCAACAAAGTTTCTGTGAAAAGATGGTCTGTAATCTTGGTAATTCTGGTGCCAGACTCCACTGGAAGTTTCAAGATCTTGTTCCCCACTCAAATGTCAACCATAGGATGAACGAACATAGAAGGATCTACCCCCCTGCGTTCCTCCCCCTTGTATCACTTGATACTTTGGTGTTATTCATCACCAACCACAAGTACTAGATCATGTATTCTCTCTATCTTGGAATCAGACTCTACATCCGACTCAACCACACACGCAACAGCATTTTCGTTGTAAGGGTTTGTTATAGGCAAACTTTCGCATAATGGCCAAATCTTTTGCAAAAACTGCATGTGGGACTTCTACTCCCCTTTGAATGTGGGGCATTGCAGCAACAGAACCAAGAGTTAGTATTCACAGAGAATGAACTCTCCCTTGTCGCAAGTCTTGAACCTCCCATTTTTCTACTGTGGTTGGCAATTTGACATGACTTCCCTTTATTTATTACATTAACTGCCTCAATGGGCTTTTCATCAGCTCCCTTACAGAAATTTGCAAATTTTGTATGCTTTTTGCCACTTTGATGGACTCATCCAGTGACGGGCTACCCACAGACAATAATTTCTGACATATCTGTTTGACTTTACAGTGACAAACAAATTGATCTCTGATAAGATAGTCTGTAATATTGTCGTCAAACTGACACTCAGAAATCAACCTACGCAGCACAGAAACATAACGGTCAACATCCTCTTCAGCACTTTGGTTTTGTTTGTGGCTTAAAAACATCAAGCTAGATTGTTGTCAAACCTTGCTTTGAGGTTTTTTAATGCCTCCAAGCATTTGTCCAGACCTTCTGACTCATCCTGCGGTAATTCCTATAAATGTTTGAAAATTAACCTACATTAGAAACCAAGACAGTGGACAAGTAAACACTTTTTCCTTTCAGCTCTGAATCTTGAGGCTACTATTGCCCCCAAATATGTTTCAAAGGCGTTGAACTGCACTCCCCACCTGACCAGAGGTCGGCCTGGTGTATTCATGAACGACGGTGGAGGTGGGGCTGCCTGCATAGCGAACAGTGAATAGAACACTTATACCAATGACCCCAGTGAAGGCACAAATAATAATGCCCTTACCACAAACAACTCCAATGAAAAAAAAAATTGTAAGCTAGTGTTGAAAGGAAAAGTGTTCACATGAGGGGAAAAACAAATAAATAGCAAACAGTAGACAGGTGTTATTAAAAGTGAACTACCTGACCCAATGTGAGAAGTTGGCTTGGCATTTGCTGGTCACTAGTTATAGTGGCCACCTAGCACCAGTCCAATTCGACTCTTATGGTAGATAGGTTTAAGACAACCTTTTAAAGAAAGCTATCCTAGTGGTAGCTGTGGAGAGCAGCCTTCAGCCTAAGTCTCTGAGGAATGTAAAGCAGCTTGTTTTACCTTATAATCCCTTGAATTACCAAATGAAAGGACACCACACAGGTATATATATAAAATATATATGGATTTATTACTAGACACACTCTACTGATCTCTTTATGAGATTAGAAGTCAGGAACATATGCAAACATCAACGTTTCACAATAAGTTAAGCACAAATATGGCTGGGGCCCTAGGGGCGTACCAGCCCATATACTAAAAAAGAGGTTTAGGAATGTCGACTTGCAAGGGGACAAGGCCTAGGGCCTGTAGAATCACTGGGGCCTCACTAATCCACCCAAGGCAGGTAAGTAAAGGACCCACGGAAGACACGTGCAGTGTGAGAACACAGCCGGGGTTTCCCTTTTGATTTCAATTGAGCACGTTGCGGTTGGAATTTCAAAGTTCTAGGGTACTTCGAGAGAGTCTACAAGCAAGTCACTTACAGGGTAAGTAGTTCGAGAGCCAATACACACAGGAGCACCGGAGTGCACAAGTTACCTCACCCAGGGAAGCTGGGTGCATAGGTGTCTTTTGGTGTCGGATCGCGGCGTCGTTTTCAATGGGAGACAAAGAAGATTTGCTGCTTGTGAAGACTGGAGAAGTGTCCGGTGGAATCCAAGGCTGGATTCAGAAGAAGGAAGACCTGAAAGCAGAAGGGACAGTGTTCACAGTCACTTGCCAGTGACCCGGGGCCAGGAAGATGGATACCCACGGTAGTCGGGTGATTTCAGGTGATTCACGGGTGTCTTGACTCTTCAGCCACGAGGTCCAGGAGGTGTCGACGACAACCAGGAGCTGGATTCGGAGTGTTCCACGAAGTCTGCAGCTTACTGAGGTGCCGGCAACCGGATTGGAGCCAACAAGCCTTGGCAACAGCAAGTCTCGTGGAAAGTGAAGAAAGTCAGCGGTGCAGAACAGCAAGGTCTGAGGGACTCACCCAGCGAGGGTAAGTCAGGGCAGGCCTGGGGCAACCAGGGGAGCCCTTTGGTTCAGTGAGAAAGTCTTCAGTGGACCCACAAGCCAACAGGCAAGGGATCGCGAAGACGCCTCAGGAGAATTTACTTCACAGGAGCCCACGGTCACTCAGGACGAGGTAGGCCTCTGATCTTCGGTGAAAATCATGCTGGAGGCTTGGAACACACTTGGTCCAATGCACAAGTTCCTAAAACGTCATGAAGGGATTGCACTCGAAAATAGTGCACGGTTCCCGGTTATTGCTGTTCCTCGTCACTCGTGGGGTCCACTCGCCTCAGCTCTGCTGGGGACTCACAATGGCCATCGAGAAGTCAGAAAATCCACTTTCAGGGCTGCAGGGACTTCGGACTCCGGCGGGAGCGGGAAAGTTTGCGACCGTTGATTCAACATTTTGGTGCCTGCCAAGCATGGGAGACACTCTGTTGGACCTGTCAGCCCTAGGGTGTTCTCCCCATTCATTTTTGATCGTGCCTCATTTTTTCCACCCTTATTTTGATGTTGGACTTAGGTCTCCGAGCGCCTTTTCATTGCCAATCAGTGTTAAGGTGCAGGTGCTCCCTTCTCCCAAGATGGCTGCCAAAGGCCCCTGCTACTGCAGAGTGGTCTTTATTAGTAGCACCCTAGCTGCCAGGAGCTGGCTGGAACCCCACAACAATGTTGCAACACCAGCCCGCCTTTTTTGTCCCATAGGTAGAAGGGGGAAGCTCCTGGAATGTGCTGGAACCTTCTAGAAGGGAGGTGTGGTTTTACTTTTGCCGCCTTGGCTAGAGGTCACCTGACCTAGGGATACATAAGTGAGAGGGGGAACTTTTTCTAGTCAGTTGGCCAGTGGGGTAAAGCAGAGCTGGAGAATCCACGCAGGAGTGTAGGCGGTAGGACCTAGCCAGGGACTTATGCCTCTGAGAGTGACAGGATTTAGGTGCTGCCTCTTAAGTGAGTGAGGGATCCTGTGAAACCCACTGATCTTGCCCAGCAGTAGGAGGACCCAGAGAACCTCTGCCCAGCCTGACTAGGAAGGACCTAGTCGCCAACTCACTCCCTACCCCCCTGTAACAGAACCCCTTAAGGGCGCCAGATACATCTGCGCCATCAAGACTTCCTAGAGCAACTGATTGCCAGAACTGAATGCTGAGACTGCGTGTCCAGACTGAACCTTGAAACTACATGCCTAGCTGATTGTGGTATCGCTGAGGGTCAACCAGGTCTTAGCGCTGTGACTCCTGCGCTCCCTGACCTGGCCTGGGATCCCCGGCAGCGTGCTCCGTTGAGCGCGGAGCTCCCCAGCTTAATTTGAGCCCCCCCTGTGACGTGGAGGCTGAGGCGCGCTCACCGCTGCGGCCCGGAGAACGGACGAGTGCCCCTCATCGAGGCGAGGCCCGCGGAGAAGCCCGGGGCCCCGTCGCTGCCGTCGCAGCTGCTGCGAGATGTGCGTGAGGCCGTGGCTGGGTTAGATGCCTCAAGACGTCGTGATCAAGGTAAGCCAGGAGGCTTAGGAAGGACCCCGGTGCGCCCCCTACCGACTGGGAGCAGCACCGCACCCTGAGACCCTGGTTCCCCTCCGTGGGAGTCCCCCGTCTATCCAGGACTGTGACACCCCTCCGAGGGATTGCCCCGTCCTACCGAACTGCACCGAAGCCCTCGAAGCTTGCTCGCTCCGAGTAGCGGTGTGCCCTACGAACTGCACAGGAATACGAGTGGCGCTGTGGTTGTAAGCTCCGCTCACAAGTGCTCCCTTCTGATCAATGCCGAGTAGCGCTATGTTCTAACGCTCTGCGCTGAAGTATTCTCCGCTTAGATGTTACGAGTAGCGCTATGTTCTAAATGGCCCATACTGAAGTATTCACTGCTTACTGATTACGAGTAGCGTTATGTTCTAATGATCTGCGCTGAAGTATTCACTGCCTACTGGTTACGAGTAGTGTTATGTCCTAATGCTCTGCGCTGAAGTATTCACTGCGTGCTGGTTACGAGTAGCGCTATGTTCTAATGCTCTGCTCTGAAGTATTCACTGCGCGCTGGTTACGAGTGGCGCTATGTTCTAATGCTCTGCGCTGAAGTATTCACTGCGTGCTGGTTACGAGTAGCGCTATGTTCTAATGCTCTGCTCTGAAGTATTCACTGCGTGCTGGTTACGGGTAGCGCTATGTTCTAATGCTCTGCTCTAAAGTATGCACTGCGTGCTGGTTACGAGTGGCGCTATGATCTAATGCTCTGCTCTGAAGGATTCCCTAATTAGAGGTTACGAAGAGCGTATGATCGTAGGCTCTCCTCAGAAGTACAGGGCTCAGTTATTACGAGTGGCACTACAATCCCCAAACCCTACCACGGGGAGTAAGATATACAAGGGTGGCCTAGAGCCTGCAGGAATCATACTGGTGAATATGGTGCTGGCGGATTAAACGCTGACATATGAATTGCATTGTCATCTCATGAACTGCACGTATATCTCATGAACTGCACGTATATCTCATTAACTGCATTTATATCTCATGAAGTGCATTGGTATCTTATGAATTGCATTGTTATCTCATGAACTGCATTTATCTCGAACTGCTTGGATAAACTTGAGTTATTTGCCTAAATCTCTACAGTGGGGCGTCCCTTATTGTGTGCGTTCCTTGCCTCAGTGGATGCGTGTGTTGTATGGTCGCTTTACACACAAGCCTTTGGGTGCCCAGCCGCTCGTGTCACGTTACCCCCTTAGGGCCTGGAGACCCCAGGTCTTACATTGTTGGCGAGCGGTGGGATCTTAGGACCTGTGACCATACAGCACCCTTCCGTGAAGCGAAGGGCGCCACAATTAAACGCCTGTTGTTTCAAAGCAATGCATATTATTTGCTGTATTTATTGATTCCACTGTCCAGGCTGAGAGTGTAAAAGAATCCTGGTTAGCTGGTAACTGTAGGAATTTCTTCCTTAGTATCTCGGTCCCCACCTGTCAAGATGGAATTCCGGTTAACTGACCTCGAGGGGTACTCGGTGAAGCAACTGAGAGAGTTCGGGCAGGGGATGGGGGTGCCTGGGGTGCGGAGGGCCAAAGGACCGGAACTCACTACCGCCATAAGGGCATGGGTAGAGGCCCACCCGGAAGGGAGAGAGGATGAGGGACAGGAGGCGCCAGATGCACCTCAGGAGGAGAGCGCCCAGGAAGTACTGGACATACTTAAGGTAGATATGTCTGAAAATGTGCCCCCAGGGAGACGTTCTGGGGCGAGTAGTAGGACAGGGTCTAGGAGGAGCGCGTCTCCAGAGGAGTACGAGTACAGAAGGGAAGAGAGGCAATTAAAATGGGAGCTAGCAAAATTGGAACATGAAAGAGAAAGAGAAAGAGAAAACAAGAGATGGGCAATGGAGGAAAAGAACCTGGCGCACGAGCTTCAGCTGAAAGAGTTGGAGCTGCGCGCCCTCCAATTGAATGCGTCCAATAAGGACAATGGTGGCAGCATACCTAAGGAGTCTCACGAGTCAAAATTCTACCTACCTAAGGAAGTCATTGCCAATTACACAGTGGGGGACGACATTGCTAAATGGTTGGAGGCATACGAGGTAGCCTTGACTGCCCATGGGGTACCCGAGAGTAATTGGGGAGGTGGTTTATATCGGTATATACCTCCCAACGTCAGGGACACCCTGCTATATTTGGCCAAGGCGGATCAGGTCAGGTATGCCCCCATGAAAGAGGCTTTATTGAAAAAGTTTGGTCTTAACCCCGAGAGGTACAGGCAGAAGTTCCGTGGCAGCCATAAGCTGTCCACACAGACCTGGGTGGATTTTTTTGATTATGCGAGAAAGGCACTAGATAGTTGGGTGCGTGGCAGCGAGGTGCAGGACTACCAAGGGGTGTACAATCTTTTTTTACGGGAGCACCTCTTGGATAAGTGCTTTCCGGAGCTGCGCCAACATCTGGTGGACCGCAAGTTGATGGATCCCCGTGAGCTTGCGGAGGAGGCAGATATTTGGGTGAGCACCCGGGTGTCTCACAAGGGCCCCGGGGGAGATGGCTCGAAAGGCGGACAGGGTTTCCCCCAGAAGAAAGAGGGGGGAGATAAAAAGGTGGAGTTCTCTAAAGGCCCCCAAAATAAGTTTGGGAAGGGAGTAGGAACCCCACCCCTGTCCAATTCCACAAGACCCACTTACCCTGACAGGAGTCAGCAGCTAAGGTTTGTGCGGTGCTACGAATGTGGGGAGATTGGACACTACAAGGGAGATCCCAAGTGTCGCAAGCGACCCCCAGCCCCAACGGGCGGGAAAAGTCCCGGGGTGAGTAGTATAGCGCTTGGGGTGGAGCTGCCCTTAGATAGGGAAGGGGAGTGGACAGGCCTGACCCTGGTTTCACTCGGGGATAGAGAGGTGGTCCCCGTAGTGTCCCTGCCCCGAACACTGCTAAATATCAGCAGAGGGTGAGAATTAACGGTGAGGAGGTGGAGGCTCTGAGGGACACAGGTGCCAGCATGACCACTGTAGTGAGGCGGCTGGTGTCCCCAGACCAAGTAGTCCCCGAGGAGTTCCATCCGGCTGTATTGGCTGACGGCAGTGTGAGTCACTATCCCGTGGCTCGTGTTCCATTTGAGTAGGGAGGAGTCAAAGGCCTACTAAGAGTTGCGGTGAGCCCTGCCTTGCCTGTGGGGTGCTTGCTAGGGAACGACCTGGAGCACACCAAGTGGAAAGATGTCGAGTTTCGAGCTCACACCGAGATGCTGGGATTACCAGGGTGGACTTGCGTAGTCACGCGGTCCATGGCTGCCCAGCATGGAACTCACCCGGGGTTGGAGCCTGGAATCATGGCCCAACCCAACACCAGAAGAGGAAAGAAGAAGGTGGTAGAGGACACGCCCCATGAGATGGATGGGGAGGCCGCAGAGGTGCCCCCGGAGTCCGTGGAGGTGGATGTCGTTCCCGTGGAGGACTTGCTGACTAGCATGTGGGAGGAGGCCCTACCCGGGAGGAATTTTGTCAGGCACAAAGGGCGTGCCCCACGCTTGAAGGCATGCGGCGACAGGCCGAAGCCCAAGTGGCCAGTCAGGAGATGGGAGGATATCATGTGTATTGGGAGGATGGTCTCCTATACAGTGAGCCCAGGGTGCCGGTACATGGATCTTCGAGGGCCATAGTGGTCCCCCAATGTTACCGGGCCTTCCTGCTGGAGTTAGCGCACAAGATACCCTTAGCCGGACATCTGGGTCAGGACAAAACCTTTGCACGGTTGGTCCCTCATTTTTATTGGCCCAGGATGAGGATTGCCTCAGACACCTTTTGCAAGACCTGTAAGTCTTGTCAGGCAAGTGGCAAGACTGGGACTAAATTGAAAGTCCCATTGGAACCGCTCCCCGTGGTCGGGACCCCTTTTGAGAGGGTCGGTATCGATATTGTTGGGCCATTGGACCCTCCGACCGCAGCGGGACACCGGTTCATTCTGGTTTTGGTGGACCACGCCACAAGGTACCCAGAGGCTATTCCTCTGAGGACCATCACTGCACCGGTGGTGGCGCGGGCACTATTGGGGATTTTTACCCGAGTGGGATTCCCCAAGGTCGTGGTGTCGGACAGGGGCACCAATTTCATGTCGGCCTACATGCAGGCCATGTGAAAGGAGTGTGGGGTGACCTACCGGTTCTCCACTCCTTACCATCCCCCAGACTAACGGACTTGTAGAGCGCTTCAATAAGACATTGAAGGGTATGATCCGAAGCCTGCCAGAGGGCTTGAGGCGTAAATGGGACGTCCTTCTCACCTGCTTGTTATTCTCCTACCGGGAGGTACCGCAGAAGGGAGTCGGGTTCAGCCCGTTTGAGTTGCTCTATGGCCAACCCGTTAGGGGTCCCCTCAGTTTAGTGAAAGAGGGGTGGGAGAAGACTTCGCAGAAGCTTCCCCGTGACATTGTCAGCTACATGCTGGCGTTCCGCAGCCAGATAGCCAAGCTGTGGAAGGGGGCCTCAGAGAACCTGGAGGCTAGCCAGACCGTGATGAAGGAATGGTATGACCGCAACGCTCGGACGGTCGAGTTGGACGTTGGACAGAAGGTGTGGGTCATGGAACCTGGGGAGCTTTGTGCCCTCCAGGACCGGTGGACTGGTCCGTACGACATTGTGGAGCGACGAGGCCAGACCACATACGTAGTGGATTTGAAGACCCCCCGACAGCCCCTCAGGGTGCTCCACGTCAACCGCCTGAAGCCGCACCATGAGCGATCAGAGCTTGCTCTCCTTATGGTGACGGATGGGAGCGAAGAGGAAGAGAGTGAAGCTCTTCCTGACCTTCTAGCGGTACAAGAGAAGGATGGTTCGGTGGAAGGTGTAGTCCTCTACCCATCCTTGACCCCAGAGCAACAGAGGGACTGCCGCCATGTCCTGGGACAGTTCGCCTCGTTGTTCTCCCTCATGCCTGGAATCACTCATCTGTGTACCCATGATGTGGACACAGGGGACAGCCCCCCGGTGAAGAACAAGTCTTACCGGCTCTCTGACCGAGTGAGGGATAGCATCCAGCGTGAGGTAGCCAAAATGTTGGAGCTGGGGGTGATAGAACCTTCCAGCAGCCCGTGGGCTAGTCCAGTGGTGTTGGTGCCGAAAGCCGCCCCACCGGGTACAACACCGGAGCTTCGGTTCTGTGTGGACTACCGGAGGTTGAACTCTGTCACGAAGACAGATGCTCACCCCATCCCACGTGCAGACGAGCTGGTGGACCGGCTGGGAGCAGCCCGGTACCTCAGCACCATCGATCTGCCATCTGGATATTGGCAGATTGCCATGGCCGAAGGAGCAAGGGAGAAGACAGCGTTCTCCACCCCCGAGGGCCACTACCAGTTCCGAGTGATGCCCTTTGGGCTAAAAAATGCTCCGGCCACATTCCAGCGGTTAGTGAATCAGGTACTATCTGGCCTGGAGTCCTTCTCAGCGGCCTACCTGGATGACATAGCTGTCTTCAGTGGCACCTGGGAGGACCATCTGCAACACCTCCAGGAGGTATTGCAGGCGCTGCAACGTGATGGCCTAACAATTAAAGCCAGCAAGTGCCAGATTGGACAGGGATCTGTCGTGTACCTGGGACACCTGGTGGGCGGAGGTAAGGTGCAACCCCTCCAGGCCAAAATAGAGACCATCTTGGCTTCGGAGCCCCCCAAGACCCAAACAGAGGTCCGAGCTTTCCTCGGCCTCACTGGGTATTACCGCCGGTACGTCAAGGGACATGGTACCATCGTGACCCCCTTGACGGAATTGACCTCGAAGAAGCAACCTCGCAAGGTCATATGGAAAGCTGCATGCCAAGAAGCCTTTGACACGCTGAAACATGCGATGTGTACCGCTCCAGTACTAGCAACACCGGATTTCAGCAAGGAATTTATTGTGCAGACCGACGCCTCAGAGCACGGCATAGGTGCGGTGCTCTCGCAACTCAACACCGAGGGCCAAGATCAACCAGTGGCCTTCATATCCAGAAGACTCCTCCCTCGGGAACGGCGATGGAGCACCATTGAGAGAGAAGCCTTCGCGGTGGTCTGGGCTCTGAAGAAGTTGAGGCCATATCTCTTTGGAACTCACTTCCTTATCCAGACCGACCACCGCCCCCTTCGCTGGCTCATGCAGATGAGAGGTGAAAACCCCAAGTTGTTGAGGTGGTCCATTTCCCTACAGGGGATGGACTTTCGGGTGGAACATCGGCCCGGAGTTGACCACGCCAATGCTGACGGTCTCTAGGTTTTTCCGCCTTAGCGATGAGAACTCCCTAGAGGTTGGGTAGCTCTCCCCTCTTTCGGCTGGGGGGGACGCGTGTTGGACCTGTCAGCCCTAGGGTGGTCTCCCCATTCATTTTTGACCGTGCCTCATTTTTTCCACCCTCATTTTGATGTTGGACTTAGGTCTCCGAGCGCCTTTTCATTGCCAATCAGTGTTAAGGTGCAGGTGCTCCCTTCTCCCAAGATGGCTGCCACAGGCCCCTGCTACTGCAGAGTGGTCTTTATTAGTAGCACCCTAGCTGCCAGGAGCTGGCTGGAACCCCACAACAATGTTGCAACACCAGCCCACCTTTTTTGTCCCATAGGTAGAATTGGGAAGCTCCTGGAATGTGCTGGAACCTTCTAGAAGGGAGGTGTGGTTTTACTTTTGCCACCTTGGCTAGAGGTCACCTGACCTAGGGATACATAAGTGAGAGGGGGAACTTTTTCTAGTCAGTTGGCCAGTGGGGTAAAGCAGAGCTGGAGAATCCACGCAGGAGTGTAGGCGGTAGGGCCTAGCCAGGGACTTATGCCTCTGAGAGTGACAGGATTTAGGTGCTGCCTCTTAAGTGAGTGAGGGATCCTGTGAAACCCACTGATCTTGCCCAGCAGTAGGAGGACCCAGAGAACCTCTGCCCAGCCTGACTAGGAAGGACCTAGTCGCCAACTCACTCCCTACCCCCCTGTAACAGAACCCCTTAAGGGCGCCAGATACATCTGCGCCATCAAGACTTTCTAGAGCAACTGATTGCCAGAACTGAATGCTGAGACTGCGTGTCCAGACTGAACCTTGAAACTACATGCCTAGCTGATTGTGGTATCGCTGAGGATCAACCAGGTCTTAGCGCTGTGACCCCTGCGCTCCCTGACCTGGCCTGGGATCCCCGGCAGCGTGCTCCGTTGAGCGCGGAGCTCCCCAGCTTAATTTGAGCCCCCCTGTGACGTGGAGGCTGAGGCGCGCTCACCGCTGCTGCCCGGAGACCGGACGAGTGCCCCTCATCGAGGCGAGGCCCGCGGAGAAGCACGGGGCCCCGTCGCTGCCGTCGCAGTTGCTGCGATAAGTGCGTGAGGCTGTGGCTGGGTTAGACGCCTAAAGACGTCGTGATCAAGGTAAGCCGGGAGGCTTGGGAAGGACCCCGGTGCGCCCCCTACCGACCGGGAGCAGCACCGCACCCTGAGACCCTGGTTCCCCTCCGTGGGAGTCCCCCGTCTATCCAGGACTGTGACACCCCTCCGAGGGATTGCCCTGTCCTACCTAACTGCACCGAAGCCCTCGAAGCTTGCTCGCTCCGAGTAGCGGTGTGCCCTACGAACTGTACAGGAATACGAGTGGCGCTGTGGTTGTAAGCTCCGCTCACAAGTGCTCCCTTCTGATCAATGCCGAGTAGCGCTATGTTCTAACGCTCTGCGCTGAAGTATTCTCCGCTTAGATGTTACGAGTAGCGCTATGTTCTAAATGGCCCATGCTGAAGTATTCACTGCTTACTGATTACGAGTAGCGTTATGTTCTAATGATCTTCGCTGAAGTATTCACTGCCTACTGGTTACGAGTAGTGTTATGTCCTAATGCTCTGCGCTGAAGTATTCACTGCGTGCTGGTTACGAGTAGCGCTATGTTCTAATGCTCTGCTCTGAAGTATTCACTGCGCACTGGTTACGAGTGGCGCTATGTTCTAATGCTCTGCTCTGAAGTATTCACTGCGTGCTGGTTACGAGTAGTGTTATGTCCTAATGCTCTGCGCTGAAGTATTCACTGCGTGCTGGTTACGGGTAGCGCTATGTTCTAACGCTCTGCTCTAAAGTATGCACTGTGTGCTGGTTACGAGTGGCGCTATGATCTAATGCTCTGCTCTGAAGGATTCCCTAATTAGAGGTTACGAAGAGCGTATGATCGTAGGCTCTCCTCAGAAGTTAAGGCTCAGTTATTACGAGTGGCACTACAATCCCCAAACCCTACCACGGGGAGTAAGATATACAAGGGTGGCCTAGAGCCTGCAGGAATCATACTGGTGAATATGGTGCTGGCGGATTAAACGCTGACATATGAATTGCATTGTCATCTCATGAACTGCACGTATATCTCATGAACTGCACGTATATCTCATTAACTGCATTTATATCTCATGAAGTGCATTGGTATCTTATGAATTGCATTGTTATCTCATGAACTGCATTTATCTCGAACTGCTTGGATAAACTTGAGTTATTTGCCTAAATCTCTACAGTGTGGCGTCCCTTATTGTGTGCGTTCCTTGCCTCAGTGGATGCGTGTGTTGTATGGTCGCTTTACACACAAGCCTTTGGGTGCCCGGCCGCTCGTGTCACGTTACCCCCTTAGGGCCTGGAGACCCCAGGTCTTACACACTCCTTGACTCCAAGGGAGATTTTATAGTCTTCCAGAGGTAGTGGAACGTCGAAGGTCCAGGATTCTTCTTGTAGAGCGTCATCCAGGGATATCTAGTTTGCAATGGCAAGGGTTCCCTATCTTATACTAAAGGAAAGGGAGGGACTAGCTCTATGACCACTCCTATGGGAGGGTCAGGGGAGTGGGTGGTTACACCCACTTCCTTTTGTCCAGTTTCGCGTCAAAGCAGGTAGCCCCTGAACCGGTTTGAGCTGGCATATGCACAGAGGAGCCTTCTGCTCCCCCAGTGCAGGACTTCAAAGCACTCTAGGAGTGCACCCACCCAGCCCCAATACACTAAATCCTGTCTGGAAGGTGGTGACACCTCCCTGTGAAAGGATGCCTATTGTTGGGCCTCCTCCACTGCGAGTTTCAGTCAGCAGCAGGAGGGCAGCCCAGTGTCTGTGCTGGTGGCATCCATTTTGTGATGCCAGGCTCTTTCAGATTTCTTCCGTGTTTCCACAGTGGGTACATGTCTTCCCCTCTAGAAGGGTGGGATCATACTCCCACACCAGTTACTGGTGTGGGGGTATGATTCCAAGTTTTTTGACACCAAACACAACACGTTTTGATGCAGTCATTCCAAAGTTAGCATTTACCAGTAGGTTATAATGCACTTAAGAGTATATGGTTTAACCGCATCCACAAACAGCCACAGAGAATAGACTCTTCCAGCTGCAGAGGGGCCCTGCTCATGCAGAGGCACCCCCTCACATTGTAAACCAAGCACCCTGCCCTCAGGATTGTTAGGGCCTGCCTTAGGGGTGACTGATAGGTTTATATGTGTGTGTATGGTGAGATATAGGGAACCTATACCTCAGAGAGGAGTGCTAACACTACCTCACCCAGGCTGCAGTAGCAGGCCTGTGGTGTCAGATTTAGTCTGCTTCCCAGGGGTGGCATAATACATGCTTCAGCCCCTGGTAGGCCTGTGAAGTACCTATGCCCTAGGTACCTAAGGCACCATATACTAGGGGCTCATAAGGTACCACAGTATCCAATCACTAGTGCATATAATATGCACTCCAAGTTGTTTAGAGAGAACAGAGAGACCGGGGCCCTGATTAGCAGGGACCCAGCCACACTATAGCCAGAAACCAGTGTTAACATCAGAAAAAAAAGTGGGGGCAACATAAGTGCAGATCCTACTCTCCTACACAACCCCCACCCCCAAACGCTGGGACACTAAACTAACCTTGACCAGTTGAGTCTTCGTGTTCTAAGTTGAAATACCTTGAGAGTCCATCTGCATTGGCATGTTGGGTCCCAGGTCTATGTACCACTGTATAGTCCATCCCCTGTAGGGAAATGGACCACCTTAAAAGTTTAGGGTTTTCACCTTTCATCTGTTTGAGCCATAGGAGGGGCTTGTGGTCAGTCTGAACTATGAAGTGAGTGCCAAACAAGTATGGCCTCAGCTTCTTCAGGGCCCACACCACAGCAAAGGCCTCCCTCTCTATAGCTGACCAACGTTTCTCTCTAGGTGTCAGCCTTCTGCTTATAAAAGCTACTGGCTGGTCTTGACCTTCATCATTCAGTTGGGACAGTACAGCTCCCACACCCAGCTCTGTTTGGACAATGACATTATTGGTGTAGTCTGGACTCTGTAAGATGGGGGCAGTGCACATGGCCTGCTTTAGGTCTTCAAATGCCTTTTGACAGCTAGCTGTCCACTGAACCTTTTTTGGCATTTTCTTTGAGGTAAGATCATTTAAGGGGGTCACTATAGATCCATATCCCTTAACAAGCCTCCTATAGTACCCAGGCAGGCCTAAAAAGGCTCTCACCTGTGTCTGGGTGGTTGGAGCTACCCATTCCATTATGGTTTGGAGTTTGCTCTGTAAAGGTTGAACCTTGCCTCCACCTACAAGGTGGCCCAGGTACACAACCTGACTGTCCTATCTGGCACTTAGTGGCCTTGATAGTTAGGCCTGCTTTTTGCAGGGCCTCCAAAACATTTCTGATGTGGACCAGGTGATCCTGCCAGGAGGAACTAAAGACAGCAATATCATCTAGATAAGCTGAGCAATACCTTTCCATACCAGTCAGAACTTTATTCACCAACCTCTGAAAAGTGGCAGGGGCATTCTTCAAACCAAAGGGCATCACCACAAAGTGGTAGTGCCCACCAGGGGTTGAAAATGCTGTTTTGGCCTTGGCATCATCAGCTAACTTGATTTGCCAGTAGCCAGCTGTTAGGTCAAATGTACTCAGATATTTGGCTGAGGCCAAAGTATCAATGAGCTCATCTGCCCTGGGAATTAGATAGGCATCAGTCCTGGTGACTGCATTGAGGCCTCTGTAGTCAACACAAAACCTCATTTCTTTCTTACCACCCTGGGTATGAGGTTTGGGCACAAGGACTACTGGACTAGCCCAAGGGCTATCTGAAGGCTCAATTACACCTAACTCCAACATGTTTTGGACTTCAGTCCTGATACAGTCCCTGACATGGTCAGGTTGTCTGTAGATTTTACTCTTGACAGGCAGACTGTCTCCAGTGTCTACCTCATGGGTGCACCAGGAAGTCTGACTAGGGGTCAGGCTAAACATATGTCTAAACTGTTGCAGAACTTGTCTGCATTCAGTTTGCTGATGATCAGTGAGGCTGATTGTCAAAGCAACACCATCTACTGACCCATCATCAGGGTTCTGTGAGAGCAGGTCAGGGAGAGGGTCACTCTCCTCCTGTTCCTCATCAGTTGCCATGAACAAGCCCATGTCAGCCCTGTCAACATATGGTTTCAATCTGTTGACATGGAGCACCCTAAGGGGGCTCCTGGGAGTTGCAAGATTCACCAAGTAGGTGACTTCTCCCTTTTGCTCAACAATTGTATGGGGGACACTCCACTTGTCTTGGAGAGCTGCTGGGGACACAAGCTCCAACACCCACACTTTCTGCCCTGGCTGGTATACAGTCAGCACAGCCTTTTGGTCATGCCAAGCTTTTTGTAGTTCTTGACTGGCCGCCAGGTTTTTGGTTGCCTTATTCATGTATTCGGCCATCCTGGAGCGGAGACCAAGTACATAGTCCATCACATCCTGTTTGGGAGGTTTGAGAGGTAACTCCCAGCCCTCCTTCACCAAACATAATGGACCTCTTACAGGGTGCCTAAACAAAAGTTCAAAAGGGCTGTAGCCAACCCCCTTCTGTGGAACCTCCCTGTATGCAAACAGAAGGCAGGGAAGTAAAAGGTCCCATTTTCGCCTAAGCTTTTCTGGGAGGACTTTAATCATTCCCTTTAGGATTTTGTTGAACCTTTCAACTAACCCATTGCATTGTGGGTGATAGGGAGGAGTGAATTTGTAGTTGACACCACACTCCTTCCACATTGCTTTTAGATACCCTGACATGAAGTTGGTACCTCTGTCAGATATAACCTCCTTTGGGAAACCCACTCTGGAGAAAACTCCAATGAGGGCTCTTATCACCACAGGGGCTGTGGTGGTCGTCAGGGGAATTGCTTCTGGGTACCTGGTGGCATGATCCACTACCACCAGGATAAACCTGTGCCCAGATGCTGTTGGAGAGTCAAGGGGACCAACAATGTCAATCCCTACCCTTTCAAAGGGAACCCCCACAGGTAGTGGTATCAGGGGGGCCTTTGTTGTGCCACCTGACTTGCAACTGGCTTGGCAAGTGACACAGGAGCGACAAAACTCCTTTGTGTCCTCTGACATATGTGGCCAATGAAAATGTGGAACAAGCCTGTCCCAGGTCTTGTTTGGGCCGAAGTGTTCTGCTAAAGGGATGTCAAGTGCTAGGGTCAAGAGGAACCCCCTAAACGTCTGAGGTATTACCAACCTCCTGGTGGCTCCAGGGGTAGGATCTCTAGCCTCAGAATATAGGAGCCCCTCATCCCAATAAACTTTATGGGACCCACTAGCACTCCCAGCAGCCTCAGCAGCAGCCTGCTGTCTGAGGGGTTCAAGAGAGGGGTAGCACTGTTGCTCCTTACTCAGATCTTCCCTGGAAGGTCCCCATGCCCCCAAGAACTCGACCTGATCAGGCTCAAGTCCCTCTGGGGCAGTTCCTTCTTCAGGATCTGTTTCTCCTCCCTCAGGAGGGGAATCTGAGATCTGAGACAGAGGGGAAGGCACTGCCTTAACCCTACTGCTCCTCCTCTTGGGTAGCACCTGGTCCATACTTTCAGGATCCAGAGCTTGTTCAGTGGTATGCATTTTGCCCTGTGAGCTGGTCACAGCAAATACCTCTGCAGGTATGCCCAACATCTCAGCATGAGTCCATAACTCTACTTCAGACCAGGCTGAAGTCTCTAGATCATTGCCCAATAGACATTCGACAGGGAGGTCTGCACTGACTACTACCTTCTTGAGGCCAGTTACCCCTCCCCAGGAGTAATTCACAACTGCCAGACTATGGTTTGTCCTGACATTGCTTGCATTGGTAACCTGGTACATTTCACCCAGGATGATCTGCCCAGGGTCCACAAGATCCTCTGCCACCATGGTGACACTAGCACCTGTGTCCCTGAATGCCAAAGCCTGTTTGCCATTAATTAGAGGCTGCTGTTTGTATTTGCCCAGATTACTGGGGCTCACTAGGAAGGACATACCAATGTCTCCATCACAAATCAGCAATGCCTGAGTGGGTACTCTGACTAGGCCAGAGTCCACTTCAGAACCCAGGGTCAACCCTACTACACCCTTATTCTGATTACCACCTCCACCAGTAGCTGTACTAGGGGGAACAGTTGCCTTAGGGGCAGGAGTGGTGGTGGTTTGGTCTTTGGACTTGTTACAGTCAGATGTCCAGTGCCCTTTCTGTTTACAGACTTTGCACCAGGGCTTCTTTTGGCCTTTTCCCTTTGTAGACTGTGAATCCCCACCAGATGCAGATTTTTGGGGCCCTTGTGAAGACTTCTGGTCTTTTGACTTATCCCCACCTTTCTCAGAGCCTGTAGGATCCTGCTTCTTAGTGTCACCCCCTTGGTTCTGGATTTTCTACCTCACCCTGGTTCTGACCCATGTGTCTGCCTTCTTTCCCAATTCTTAGGGAGAGGTCAGATCAGAGTCTACCAAGTATTGAGGAAACAACTGGTTTTGGCAAGTATTAAGGATCTGTTCTCTCATCATAATATTATACAATCCCTTAAAATCAGTGACTCTACTACCAACCAGCCAACCCTCCAGAGCCTTGGTTGCACAATCTACAAAGTCTGTGCAGTCTTGAGTCTGTGCTTTCTGGGTATCCCTGAACTTCAACCTGTACTGTTCAGTGGTTAAGCCAAACCCATCTATTAATGCACTCTTCAGGACTTCATAATCATCAGCATCCTCTTCTCTAACAGTGAGGAGCTTGTCTCTACCCTTATCAGAAAAGGAGAGCCACAAGATTGCTGCCCACTGTTTCTGGGGGACCTGTTGTACTCTACAGGCCCTCTCCATAGCAGTTATCCATTTGTGGATATCATCCCCACTCTGGTAGGGAGGAACAACCTTGGACAGGTTCCTATGGTCTGGAATATAATCTCTGCCTCTAGGGACACTGTTGCTGCCACCACGGGGTTCTAACCCCTCTCTTCTAGAAGCTCTTTGGAGCTCATAGGCTTCTTTGTCTAATGCCAACTGTTTGGCTTTAAGGGCAACTCTTGCTTCCTCATACTGCAGCAGTTTGTACATTCCTTCAGTGGAGGTCTCTCTTCTATTAAAGTATGAGCTCCACTGCTGGACAGATTCTCTGCCAGAGTGATATGAGTAGTCAGAGTTCCTAGAAAGGGACCTAGGCCTCTCCTCCACTCTGTCAGTTCTCTTAGGGAGAATTCCTCTGCCCTTTTCAGACCCATGTGGGTCTGGCCCTTCAACCACAGAGTCCTGGTCATCTTGATTCTCATCATCTGACCCAGACACTGTAATTGACCCACCCCCTGATTCAGATCTGTTAGCTCCTAGAGCTCACCTCAGATCATCTGCTGTCAGCAGATCTATCAGGAATAGTGTGGAGAGACTCTGTCCTAGCTTCAGGTGTCTTGCAACACACATGGCCTTCAAGTCAAAGAAGGTAATGTCCTTATACTGAGGCTGGGTGGACCCACTGGCTCCATCCCTTGAGGACATTCTAGTGTTGTGCAGTGTTGTACTACCTATACTAGTTTGCGGCCTACTGATCCTAGCTTGAGCTGTAGCAAGAGTGTGCTTAGCCCTTCACAAACAGCTCCTAGTTCAGTAGAACGTATTGATACTAAGCTTGACTTTTATATGTACCTTGAGTACCTTTAGTGGTTTTCAGTAAATAGAGATTTTCTGGTAAAACAATGGCAAGCTGTAATCCCACACGCTGCCCACCAATGTAAGAAGTTGGCCTGGCATATGCTGGTCACTAGTTATAGTGGCCACCTTGCACCAGTCCAATTCGACTCTTATAGTAGATAGGTTTAAGACAACCTTTTAAAGAAAGCTATCCTAGTGGTAGCTGTGGAGAGCAGCCTTCAGGCTAAGTCTCTGAGGATTGTAATACAGCTTGTTTTACCTTATAATCTCTTGAATTACCAAATGAAAAGACACCACACTAATATATATATATATATATAAAATATATATGTATTTATTACTAGACACACTCTACTAATCACTTTATGAGATTAGAAGTCAGGAACATATGCAAACATCAATGTTTCACAATAAGTTAAGCACAAATATGACTGGGGCCCTAGAGGCCTACCAGACCATATACTAAAAAAGAGGTTTAGGAATGTCGACTTGCAAGGGGACAAGGCCTAGAACCTGTAGAATCTCTGGGGCCTCTCTAATCCACCCAAGGCAGGTAAGTAAAGGACCCATGGGAGACGCGTGCAGTGTGAGAACACAGCCGTGGGTTCCCTTTTGATTTCAATGGAGCAAGTCGTGGTTGGAATTTTAAAGTTCTAGGGTACTTCGAGAGAGTCTACAAGCAAGTCACTTACATGGTAAGTAGTTCGAGAGCCAACACACACAGGAGCACCAGAGTGCACGAGTTACCTCACCCAGGGAAGCCGGGTGCATAGGTGTCTTTTGGTGTCGGGTTGCGGCGTCGTTTTCAATGGGAGCCAAAGAAGATTTGCTGCTTGTGAAGACTGGAGAAGTGTCCGGTGGAATCCAAGGCTGGATTCAGAAGAAGGAAGACCTGAAAGCAGAAGGGACAATGTTCACAGTCACTTGCCAGTGACCCGGGGCCAGGAAGATGTATGCCCACGGTAGTCGGGTGATTTCAGGTGATTCACAGGTGTCTTGACTCTTTAGCCACGAGGTCCAGGAGGCGTTGACGATGACCAGGAGCTGAATTCGGAGTGTCCCACGAATTCTGCAGCTTACTGAGGTGTTGGCAACCGGATTGGAGCCAACAAGCCTTGGCAACAGCAAGTCTTGTGGAAAGTGAAGAAAGTCAGCGGTGCAGACCAGCAAGGTCTGAGGGACTCACCCAGCGAGGGTAAGTCAGGGCAGGTCTGGAGCAACCAGGGGAGCCCTCTGGTTTGGTGAGAAAGTCTTCAGGGGACCCACAAGCCAACAGTCAAGGGATCACGAAGATGCCTCGGGAGGATTCACTTCACTCGAGACAAGGTAGGCCTCTGATCTTTGGTGGAAATCCTGCTGGAGGCTTGGACCACACTTGGTCCAAAGCACAAGTTTGTGGAACGTCGTGAAGGGATTGTACTCAAAAATAGTGCACGGTACCTGGGTATGCAGTTCCTCGTCACTCGTGGGGTCCACTCGCCTCAGCTCTGCTGGGGACTCACAATGGCTGTCGCGAAGTCAGGAAATCCACTTCCGGGGCTGCAGGGACTTCGGACTCCGGCGGGAGCGGGAAAGTTTGCGACCGTTGATTCAAGGTTTTGGGGCCTGCCAAGCAGGGCAGTCGCTCCTTGACTCCAAGGGATATTCTTCAGTCTTCCAGAGGTAGTGGAACATTGAAGGTCCAGGATTCTTCTTGTAGAGCGTCGTCCAGGGATATCTAGTTTGCAAATGGCAAGGGTTCCCTATCTTATACTAAAGGAAAGGGAGGGACTAGCTCTATGACCACTCCTATGGGAGGGTCAGGGGAATGGGTGGTTACACCCACTTCCCTTTGTCCAGTTTTGCGCCAGAGCAGGGGCAGGTAGCCCCTGAAGCGGTTTCAGCTGGCATATGCACAGAGGAGCCTACTGCTCCCCTAGTGCAGGACTTCAAAGCACTCCAGGAGTGCACCCACCCAGCCCCAATACACTAAATCCTGTCTGGAAGGTGGTGACACCTCCCTGTGACAGGATGCCTATTGTTGGGCCTCCTCCACTGCGATTTTCAGTCAGCAGCAGGAGGGCAGCTCAGTGTCTGTGCTGGTGGCATCCATTTTGTGATGCCAGGCTCTTTCAGATTTCTACCGTGTTTCCACAGTGGGTACATGTCTTCCCCTCTAGAAGGGTGGGATCATACTCCCACACCAGTTACTGGTGTGGGGGTATGATTCCAAGTTGTTTGACACCAAATACAACATGTTTTGATGCAGTCATTCCAAAGTTAGCATTTACCGGTAGGTTATAATGCACTTAAGAGTATATGGTTTAACCGCATCAACAAACAGCCACAGAGAATAGACTCTGCCAGCTGCAGAGGTGCCCTGCTCATGCAGAGGCACCCCCTCACATTGTGAACCAAGCACCTACCCTCAGGATTGATAGGGCCTGCCTTAGGGGTGACTGATAGGTTTATATGTGTGTGTATGGTGAGATATAGGGAACCTATACCTCAGTGAGGAGTGCTAACACTACCTCACCCAGGCTGCAGTAGCAGGCCTGTGGTGTCAGATTTAGTCTGCTTCCCAGGGGTGGCATAATACATGCTTCGGCCCCTGGTAGGCCTTTGAAGTACCTATGCCCGAGGTACCTAAGGTACAAATACTAGGGGCTCATAAGGTACCACAGTATCCAATCACTAGTGCATCTAATATGCACTCCAAGTTGTTTAGAGAGAACAGAGAGACTGGGGCCTGATTAGCAGGGTCCCAGCCAGACTATAGCCAGAAACCAGTGTATACATCAGAAAAAAAGTGGGGGCAACATAAGTGCAGATCCTACTTTCCTACACCCAACATGCCAAACATACCCAATAAAAAGTTCCCTGCAGTAGTACTTGTAGAATTAACAGAACAGGTGGTTTGCATATCACCGAAAGAGCACACACCTAAAAATAAATCACGATACACGTGTGCGTGCCACCGGGTTAAAGTTAGCTTTGGAAAAGGTGTGCGCATCAGCGATAGCGAAACCACACCACTGGAAACAACAAAGTACTCCCAAGTTTGTGTGTGGGTATGTGCCAACGCTACTTCGTGCACACTGACTTCAGAGTTGCCGCTGCTGCCGTACACCCGCGGTGTTCCAATGGCACTGCCTGACATAATATAAGCACAAGATCAAACAAAACAGCAGCACACACGCTGCACTGAATGACACAAGTACTCTCAAGATGGCTGCCTGATGTCGTTACGGCACGTGGTGAAGACGCCGTAAAGAAACCGCCAGAAAACAGCCATGACTCCTAAATCAGCTGCTTTGCACTGACAACAGTCAGCGAATCACAACCACTTCAATTTGCTCAGCAGTAGATGTGTGTGGTAAATCCAGCGCTCAAGGGAAGGTGCGGGAGGTTGTGTGAGAGAGACCGCGCTGATTTAACGCTTGCAGTAAAGGCGGTCGACCCAGCAATACAAATGGAGGGGTCAGGGGGGCTGCATACATTTTGCCCGTTGGTCCAAGAAGCCTCCAGGGCCGCGAGTGCTTCAGGGTTGTGGTTCATAGTGTAACCAATTGGTACACTTCAGGATCCCTCCAACCTCAGATTTAATTTGAAAGACGGACCTCTTGCCTCATGGTGAGATCACCTTTCTTACACTGGACCTCGGCTCCCAGCACCTAACCTACACAAAAGCTAACAGACTGCACCCAGCATAAAACTGATTTGTGCAATCTCTGTCCTGATGATTACCTGACGTAACACAGGTAGAAACACTGTCAACAGAAAACAGTGGATTTACGGCCTCTGGCACTGAAGATGCTTCTGTAAAATTGTTTCCTCCAATATTCATGTTTTGTACCATTTTAAAGTCATCCCCTTTGCTGTTATGTTCACTCTTCCACGATCCTCACGTGCGCCGTTCACATTTTTCACAAGCTCTACAAGCAAGCGAATAAACCCAGATCAGTTGACTGGGGGTGAGTGCTTGCAATGTTCAACACTCCGTCCATCATTTTCTTTGGTTTTTGCTTTGTTCGCCATAAGTTGGCAGGGTATGCTCAGACGTGAGTCCCTTGCTCACTTTGCACTGGATTCAAGCAAGCCTGGCTGAAGACGGCTGAAATGCCAGAAACCGGTCTTAGGAAGCTTGTTTCTGGTCCAGGGAAGACATGGCTTGGCAGTTCGGGCTGGACTGTTCCCATGAGGCACAGGGTCAGACTGATTTGCATATGGCCATGTCTGAACTGGGGTGGCAGAGTGGGCTAAAGAATGGTGATGGATTAAACCCAGATCAGTTGACTGGGGGTGAGTGCTTGCAATGTTCAACACTCCGTCCATCATTTCCTTTGGTTTTGGCTCTTTCAAAAATGACACGCGGGCCATCACGCCATGTAAACGTCTTAAGTTTAATGCCGTACTTCTGCCCGGCATGAAGCCAGACTGGTCTGGGTGTATCAGGGTCCCCAAGTGCGGTGTCAATCGTAAAGCAATGAGTTTCGCGAGGATTTTTGCCTCAGCATTAATTAAAGATATGGGGCGATACGAGGAACAGTCTTCGGGGGGCTTTCCAGGTTTTGGGATCGCTACTATAGTGATCAATCGCTGATCTAATGGGAGTTCACCGACCTTTAGACTATCACAATACATATGTAATAGGTGCGGGCGATTGTTCCAGCTACCTTTTTATATACTTCAACTGGTATACCACCGCCTTCCCCGATTGCAGTGAACCGATCGCCAATTGCAGCTCATCAATCGTAAGATCGGCTTCGAGCGCAAAGGCCACCTCTGGTGTGAGTTTGGGCATAGCAATATCTGTAATAGAAGACTGCGCCTCCTCCATGGTCATAGTGGATGGCGATGTGTATACCTCCTGGAAATGTCGCGCTAAAGTGTGTACTATTGTATGTGGGTCGGTTACCAACCGACCATCCAACGTACGGAGTATAGCTATACATTTCTTCCCTAGTTCCCGTTTATCGAGCCACGACAGAAGTTTCCCGGCCTTATCGCCGGTTTCATAAATCTTATGCTGCGTGGCTAACATGCGTGACCTAACCACTTCTCTGAGATATTCCCTGTGTTCTTGTTGTTTAAGGCGCAGGCGCTGGGTCGTAGCTGGGGTGGGGTCGCGGGTGCATTGGGCTTCTGCCTCTTGTAACTCTAATTCCAATTCATTTAGCTCCCGTTGTTTGTCGCGCTTGTGACCTATAATAGCGGCAATGGCCTGTCCTCTGAGCACGGTTTTGTAGGCTTCCCACAGAATGGTCGGGGAGTTGAATAAGGAAAAATGTTCTTGAAAGTAATGTTGTGTGGTAGTGGTGAAAGCTTTCTTGATCTTAGGGACATGTAAATATCCAGGGTGTATAGGGTAGATACGCTGCTGTATCTTGTGGTGGCTAGTGTAAGTTAAGAGCACTGGGGAGTGATCAGAAATTCCTCTTGGTCGAATTTCAACAGTCGCTACGTTACTCAAACACTCAGCTGAGGCAAAGAAATAGTCTATCCTGGAGAGACTATTGTGGACCCCGGAATGAAAAGTGAATTGTCGTGTGTCCGGGTTTCGGTACCTCCATATGTCAGTGAGTCCCAGTGCATCTACAAAGCTCCTGATATGAGAAACGCCACTTGTGCGTAGCTTGGCGGGATATCGGTCCAGGGCCCCATCAATGGTATCATTAAAGTCACCTCCAATCAATAGTTTTTTTTTTTAATGCTTTATTTATAAATTTCAAACATTACAAACAATTGCAGTATATTCAGGAGCATTAAGTCATCACAATATCCATACATTTCCATGGCACAATTTCCTCATGTTCTCTCGTGCACAGCAGAGCATCATATCTGACAGATTCCAATCTATTCTTCTAGGGAGATTCCATTGTTGACCTCACCGGTCAGCTCAACCCCAGCCTAGTGCGAGCCAATCTATGTAGCCCCATGACTCTCCATCTCACCAAGGGGCTCAACCCCTGCCCGCGCCGCCCCCCACCCCGGCTCCCCCCCCGGACACACTTCCCTCTCTCGCTCCTCAACGGCGCCTCCTTGTGGGTGTGCAAGTAGATAGCTTTTTAGTGGCCCCCAAATGTCCCTGGGTTTAGAGGTGCACGGCAACAGTTCCGCATATGCGCTGAGTTGTTCCTGACAATATATTCCAACCATACCTTAAATGTGGGCGCCCTGCCTCTGCCCCAGTGGCATGCCACTCGCCTCTTTGCCAGCAGAAGCGCTAGTGCTACATACTTGCGGTACACGGCTTTTAATGGTTTAACATAGCCTAGTACGGCCAGCAGGGGCGTGGGTTCAACATGCTCGTTTATCATCAGAGTTAGAGCCTCAAAAACTTTCCTCCAGTAAGCATAGACACCCTGGCACTCCCAGGCTAAGTGTAAGAAATCCGCATTTGGTGCTCTACACCTCTCACAGTTGTCCGTTGTCCTCAATTTGTACCTGCACATCCTGGCCGGCGTGTAATATAGTCTATGCAAAAATTTATAGTGCACAATACGCAGTCGGCTGCTGGCCGAGACCTGCTCTGTCTGTGACGAGCAGTACTCCCACTGCTCGTCTGTCAGCACAGACCCCAATTCTTCATCTCAGCGCACCCGGGCCGGGGCGGATGATGTCTGTCTCTGTGTGTGGACGGTATGATATATTAACGATACCAATCGTGTAGCCGTCGCATCTTTAAGAATCAATTGTAGTGGCGCAAGCTCGGCGGGTTCAGCCGGGATTTCAGGGGTGAGAGAGCGGACGCCCTGCCGGAGGCGGATATATAAAAACACATCCAGAGGAGTACGTGGTAAGTCCCGAAGGATGTGCTCTAAAGTTCGAAATTGACCATTCTGGTAAAGATCACCCCATGTTTTAATGCGCACGCGTTCCGCAAATCTGCGAAACACCGTTTCCTGAAGTAGGGGCATTTTAGGGTGGTAGACGAGCGGTAATAGTGAGAAGTAGAGCATAGGAGCATCCAGTAGGGCACCTATGCGCTGCCATGCTGCCACAGTGCATGCAACCGTTGTCGTCGGCCGCTCCCTGCTAACAGGCACATCATACAGTGCTCCGTCTATCGGGATAGGATGAGCCAACCAGTGATCTGCCGCAACTTGTGGCATATATCGCGGCTGGCACACCCAGAAATATCCATAGTGATCCTGCGCACTGAGATAATATAATTCAAGGTCGGGTACACCAAAGCCTCCCTGCGAGTACGGCCTAATAAGGACACTCCACTGTAGTCGTGAGTGTTTGCCCCCCCACACCAAGCGTATTAATTCAGATTTCAGCGTTTTAAAGAAGTAATTTCCGGGACAAAATGGTATATTTAAGAAAAGATACAATAGTTGGGGTAAGATCACCATTTTAATCAGGGACGTACGCCCCGCCAACGAGAGCGGGAGGGAAATCCAGCTGGTCACGTATTCCATAATACGCATCAAGGCTGTTCCGTAATTAAGGCGCATTAATGCATCCCTATCTCTCGTGACTGTGATGCCCAAATACCGCACTGCATCCTCGCACCATTCCAGGGGATAGTCTAATGAGAACCGAGTCGCGACGGCTGTCAAAGGGAAGACACAGGATTTACCCCAATTTATTTGGATCCCTGAGAGTCTCCCAAACACGATGAACTCACGGAGGATCGGATTCAGATTGGCTTGTGGGTCCCGAACATACAAAGTGATGTTATCCGCGTACAAGGATATCAATATTTGCCTCATGTTACACCGCAACGCCTTATCTCTATGATGTTGCCGCAGTTTTGCCGCTAGAGGCTCAACCGCAAGTGCGAAGAGTAAAGGGGATAGAGGGCAGCCCTGTCGGGTACCCCTCGTAACCGGGAATGCTCGGGACACGCGACCATTGACAAGCACCCTAGCCACGGGCAAGCAATATAATAACTTGATCCATGAAAGGAAAAGGGGAGGAAAGCCCATGCATGACATCACCCCAAACATGTAGTCCCACTCAAGTGAATCGAAAGCCTTCGTGGCATCCAGAAACACTGTCGCCAGAGGCAATTCAGGAGCGACATTGTTCAACACCGAAAATAGGGTGCGTAAGTTATGAGAGGTTGCGCGGCCGGGCACAAACCCAGACTGGTCAGGCAGCACCAAAGCCTCCAGTAATAAGCTAAGCCGGTTGGCTATTAATTTGGCTAATATTTTAACGTCGCAGTTAAGAAGTGACAATGGACGGTACGAGTCACACAAATGTGGAGCTTTCCCAGGCTTCAATAATGAAATGATCAGGGCCTCCCGCATAGAGGGAGGGAGGTGCCCGACCTCCAGGGCATCTTCATAAACTTCACGTAGTATGGGGGCCATCTGATCTATATACATTTTATAGAATTCTACCGGTATGCCATCTGTGCCAGTGGCCTTCCCGGATTGGAGCTGCATTATGGCCTCCCTTACTTCATCCAGCTGAAACGGGGTGCAGAGAAACTCTCGCTGCCTATCACTCAGCCACCCAAGTGTCACATCGGCCAGATAACTATCTAGATCTAGTTCACCAGCCCTCTGCGTGGTATACAGTTGGTCATAATGTGTGGTAAAGGCATTGAGGATACTTGCCGTGTCTCTGTACACTGCCTCCCCTGGGCCCGCGATTTCCAACACTAAGGAGGAGTATCATGGCTTCCGAATCACGTCCACCAATGCCTTGCCCGGACGCTCTCCTTCACCGTACCGCCTAGCTGTCCAATGTCTACCCCTAAAGCGCGTCTCACGCCGCGCCGCCTCCATATACTCGGTAAGCCCTCCTCTGAATTTAAGCCGGGTAGGCCCATCCGGGCACTCGGTTAATTTTGTCTCCAAGTCCTTTAGGTCGCTATCCAGCCTCTTCAGTGTGCCTAATATATCTTTTAGCACACCCGCTCCCTTAGATATGCAATACCCCCTGAGCGTGACCTTGAATGCTTCCCAAATGGTCTCAACATGCTCGACTGACCTCGAGTCACTCACCTCCTCCCCCAACCCAGCCTGGAAAACCGGATCCAACAAAATAGACGCACGCAGCCTCCAGCTATTGCGCGGGGGTCCGTAATCCGCCGATGTTAGTGTAAGCTTAACTGGGGCGTGATTTGAATAAGTGCGGGCCAAATGCTGCGCCTGTGCTGTGGCTGGACCCAGGCCGCGGGACACGAAGATATAATCCAATCGCGCCCAGGATGCCGCCTGTGCCGTAAAATGCGTACCCTCCAATTTGTGTGGATGAAGGTGCCGCCAAACATCCAGTAACTGATAAGTGCAGAGTATGTCCCAGAGGACCGCCCGGTCCCGGGTGTAATGATGCGGGGCAGGGTGGGACCTATCATGCCCAGGGTCACATGTGACGTTAAAATCACCTCCCCAAATGATATGATTTGAGCCTATATCAAAAATCCTAGCCCATAAGTCAGAGTAAAAGTCTGGGGTATCCACATTAGGGCCATAGCAACAAGCCAGGGTGACGGAGTCAGAGCCCAGTCTACCCCAAACTATGCAGTATCTCCCCTGCTCGTCCCAGGTAGCGCCAGCTTGCTGAAATGGTGTGCGTCTCTTTATAAGAATAGCTGTGCCCCGAGCATAGGAGGAGTAAGAGGAAAAAATTTGGTGTTCCGCCCATTTGCTGGCAAAGGTATTGGGGCTCCGGGGACTAAAATGTGTCTCCTGCAACATAGCGATATGTACCTGATGTCGGTCAAGGTAGGCCAGTATTTGTCGCTTTTTGCGTGCATCTCTCAGCCCCCTAACATTCCAATTAATGATGTTCAGTTTTTCTATCTTCCCATCAGACATAAGTATACATATTCAATAATAATCATCAAGGTTCGTGCCTGCCGTGCACAATTCAAGAAATGAAAACACATACAGTGCCATAATACAACCTGTGCCATGCTCTCGGTTCTGCTAGCCACTATCATGCTCAATATAGGTGAACTCAATCTGTCCCATACTAGAAAGAACAAGTGATTCCAATAAGTAACCCTATAAACTCCCTCCCCACCACTGAAGCAGCCCCAACTTGCCAGAAGTAGTCACCCACCCTCCTTCCCCTCCCAAAAAAAATACATAACAACAAAAAGAAAAGTCAACAACACCAAAAAAAATATGCAATATGGCAATGGCCAACACACATGGCTTAGACCATGCAGTGTGCCACCGCGGGGGATTACCCATGAGGGATCGCCGAGGAGGCCACCCTATCGCTCCCAGCTCCGCCGGTCCACCACGTATGGTGAGGCCCGGACTCTAGCGGAGCCGAGAGTGCCCAGTTTGTCAAATATCATACTTAGAGCGATCAAGCAGGCGGGCAGTAATCAAACTAATCACCAAATATCCAACCATCCAGTCATTTCTATTGTCACACTGCCCGCAATATAGTCCAATTCAAGTAGATCCTGAAACAGAAAGATTAGCAATTGGTAAAAGGAAAGAAGCAATACTATAGTTACTGTGCGCCAGTAGCCGCCCCCGATGGCGAAGAGGGCCGTAATGCAGCCGCAGCGTCCTCACTGCGACCTGTTCGCGTCAGATGCTTAAGAAAATCCTCCACCTGCTGTGGCGTGGTAAAGAACCGCTGCTGGCCCTGATGAGTCACCCGAAGGCACGCAGGATACAACAGTGCATAGTCGATTTGAGCCAGCCGCAGTTTGTTCTTGACCGCCGTGAACTTACGACGTTCCTCCTGAACCAGTGGAGTGAAATCCGGGTAGACAGTAAAAGTGTTGCCGTCATATGCCAGTTGCTTTTTGCTTCTTGCTATCCGTAAAGCAGCATCACGGTCCCGATAGTTTAAAAGTCGCACTATGATGGGCCGAGGCGTGCTTCCAGGAGGCGGTCACGGACCCAATGTGCGATGCACTTGTTAGACTATGAATTGACTTGAGAATGCATCCGCCCCGATAGAGGTCAGCAGCATCTTCTCCACATAGTCCTCCATCCTCCCCGTATTGGTGGACTCTGGAATACCTAAACCGCGAATATTGTTGCGCCGACTGCGCGCTTCCAAGTCCTCATTCTTCACGGCCACCAATTTCAGCAATTTTTCCATGCGAGTGACCTGCGTGGTGACCCGTGCAGTAGTGTCCTCAGTGTCCGAGATACGCCTCTCAGTCTCTTTGATACGATCTTCGTGGCCGTCTAATTTATGTGCGATAGCATCAATACGCGATGACATCCTGTCCACCTTGTCTACTATAGTAGCGAATCCCTGCCGGACCTCTTGCAGTATGCTCTGCACATCGGTAGTCATTGCGGGCGCCTCACTCTGACCCCCTCCACAGTGTCCATCCCCTGATTATCCTGTGTTTCGAACATTCTTTTTGGCCGTCGCGAAGGTCAGCTTAGGTTGCCGGGCATCCGACTTCCCCATGACACCACCACGATGGAGCACTCCTGCCCAGACTGTCCTCCCCACCGCCGGCGCTGTACCAGGGAGCCGGGGCGTGGCCCGGAAACAACACAGCAAGAGCCACCCAAGAGGAAGGCCACTACGAACCCCCCGCAGCCCGCAGTGTCCCGGCCCAGATCCCTCAGGGCCACATGAGGCAGCAAGCGCAAGGGTGTCGCGGGGGGGCCCAGCAGCGTCCCAAGAGTCACAGCGTCCCGTCATCACAGCATGCAGCAAGAAGCTGCGCCCCCCTCTCTGCGCCTCCAACTTCCCGGAGTGGCCCAGGACTCTCTCCGCACTGGGTAGGGAACCCCCAGGCAGGCACCATAGACAGGATCCACACAGACGAGCGGATTGAGCCGCACTCAGACTTGCCTTCAAGTCCCCCAACCACCGCAGCGCCAAGCAGATCTGAGCAGCAGTCTAGGCAGTCTAGGCAATTCTCATTCCAGTGGGTTGCAAACAATCTCCTGGCACTCCAACTTGCCTCACCGTTCCACCTGAAATCTCCGCATATGTCGTCCCCGCTGCCACCGCGCCCCCAGGGCCGCACCGCTCCTCACGTCTATCTCCGCCCCCGCCGCCGCTGTTCCTGCGGCGGGAGTTACTCAGTCCTCAGCTGGGGAGTAGGCCAGCATCGCCCCCCCAGGCAGCACTCACCGAGATTCGGGGAGCGCCCGCGTCCGCTGTGCTTCTCCGGGCGCTCTCCCAGGGCCCAGGCGAGGCGGCGAACACCGAGCCTCCACGCTCAGGGCAGCTGAGGCGGGCCGCCGCATCAGTCCTCTCCGCTACCGCTGTACCTCCTCCGCTGCCACCGCGATCCCCCGACCAGGAATCCGGCAGGAAGCAATTCAGCAGGCACTTCTCCCAGGGACCGGGACCGCCCACGCCGATCCCGCCTCACGCCGCGCACTCCCGGGCCCAGGCGCCTCGTGGTCAGCACCGGTCTTGCATGTCTCCGCAGGCCGAGGGAGGGCTCCACACCGCTCTGGTCACCAGTCCGGCCCAAGTCTCACAGCGGCATAGCGCGTGCAGTGTTGCTCCAAACAAGCCACAACTTTCACCAGTGCCACAGTAGTAGATGCGCTCCTCGCAGTCACCGCTTTTGACCTTTTGTGACGCCTCTAAGTAGGATAATTAAACGGATAAATGAGCTGGGCTGCAGGACCCTCACAGCAGTGCGGCCATTCTGCTTGTGCGCCACCTAGCGCCCCCCACCTCCAATCAATAGTTCCCCCTCTGGAAGATTGAGCAAGAAGTCACCAAGTGCTGGGAGCGTTACCGTATGGAGGGCTGGAGGGATATAAACCAACACTATATTAATAGGTCTCCCCTCCCATTGACCAGCTATTGCCGCAAAGCGACCGTATTTGTCTGTTCTTGTTTGATATATTATTAGTTGTGACTGTTTTCGAACTAGAATACCTACCCCTCTTGAACCGGAGGTGAACTCTGAATGTGTAACCATTTTAATCCCCCAGCGGTCTAGCGCTTTGCAAGTGGTACCAGTTAGATGTGTCCCCTGCAGTAGAGCCACCGTTGGCGCGCACCGTTTTAAACATTGTAAAACCAAGCCTCGTTTTATCTTGTCCCCCAGGCCGTGCACGTTCCATGTAACTAGCGTTAAGGGAGCCACCTGCGACATAGGGTGCGTCTGCAGCTCCGAGTTGGATGGGCTATGTGTTGTCATTGCTGACATGATAGTTAAGCATTGTCATGGTGTCGCATCCGTAATGCACTTTTTGGCTAAAGCTTATGAATGTCTCACACGTAAGTGCCTGACTAAGAACAACAAACAAGAAAAAACATATCCATAGGAACATTCCCACTCCCTCCTCCCCCCTCCCTGCCTCCCTGCTAGACGGAATTGAAACTACCCGCCACACCAACTGTGCAGAGCGCTTGATACCCTTCCCTGTTACCATAACTTGGGGGGAGAGTGAGCTTCCGCTGTCCGTTAGAACCCCCCTAGAACGTCTTCAACCTCTGCTGCACCTCATTTCAATCCGTTGCACCGTGTCGATCAGGGTGTTGCAGAGGGTCCGGTGACACAGTGACCTTTAATAGAGTCTGTAAGCGGTCAATATATTCCCTCCGCAGTGAACGACAAGCGCTGTGGTGCAAAAAAAAGTTTCGGACAGCAGTCCATAGGGCGCTGCCCTCTGCGAAGAGCCAGGAGGGTCCCGTTAAGTGTCTGTCCTGAAAACACAGCGCCGCTTTTGAACTGCAATATCAAACTTTAACCAACAGGGTCTCCTACTCTTGTTCTTCATTCCTCATCTGTTCTCCGCCGTGCACGCCGTTTGACCCTGACCTTCCAGATCGTGGGGCCTTGCGCCATCCCTCCAGCCATTCCTGCACGTCATCTGGTGACAGAAAAAAACATTAATTTCCTTCTGCTTCCACCGGCAACCTTGCCGGAAACATCATTGAATATTTAATCCCACGGTCCCGTAGGGTTTTCTTTACGTCGAGGAATCCGCAACGCTGTTGTGACACTGTCACCGTATAATCCGGGAAAATGGTGATTGTAGTATTATCGATCCGTATCGGGGGTGCAGCGCGTGCGGCCTGTAGTATGACGTCCCTGTCCCTAAAGTTAAATATACGGGCTAGGATGGGACGTGGTGGTGCTCCCGGTTTCGGCCTGCCCCCGGGGACTCGGTGTGCTCTCTCAACTGAAAAGTAGTTGGACAGGCCACGTGGTTGAAGGTGAGTGGTGTCGAGCTCTTCGACAAAGCGGTCAAGGGCTGGGCCACCCGTTTGTTCTGGTACGCCAATAAGGCGTATATTGTTTCTCCGCGAACGCCCTTCTTGGTCCTCCAGCTTTGCCGCCATCTGTTTATTGTCCGCCATGAGTTGACTCACTTGCTTCTTAAGAGCAGCCGTGTCGGTCACCAAAGTCGCTGTAGTTCCTTCTACCTCCGTTATTCTGGTAGACAGTTTGTTAAGATCGGCTCGGTTCAGGGAAACCTCCACCGACATCGCCCCAATGCGTATGTCCACCTTAGTCAGCGCGGCCATAATGTCTTGTAGAGTTATTTCTTGCGGCACTGCCGTTTGCGCACTGGAGGCCACCTGCGCCTCCTTATCTTCAGGGTCCCTCTGTGGTTTGGTATATGCGTACTTGTCCAGCTTCGCCTGGTTCATGCCTTTTGAGTTCCTGGTACTCATCCTGACTGTTTGAGTGGGTGCGGTCCCTTCTTGGGGTCAGGGGCGGTAGTCGCCGCCGCCAGCCAGAGGAAGAGTTAGATCCTCGCAGCAAGTCGACTTTCCCACCCCTTCACCACTCCGCCGGGGACCACCCTGCCACACCTGGAGTGTTGGAAGCCTTGTGTCCGTAGTCCTCTATTCCTGGATTAAACGTAATGCGATGCAGGGAGGAACAGGCACCATAATGGAAGAACTCCAGCCTTCAGTTACTGGATTGCTATTATACAGGCACTGTCTCCCCTCCGTCCTTCACCTTGGGGGCTCCCCTGCTGAGATCGTGCTCCAGTGATATCTGTCCCACTGCTGCCCTCTGCCCTCAATGTCACCTTTACCACTGTTCTGGATGGCCGGGGGGGGGGGGGACCATTCTGGCGTAGCCTCGGCACACACTGAGGATGACAGTCACTCAGGAGCGCCGTGCTGTGCTTGAAAATGGCGCTTGTCTGAATAATTATTGCCGAGATCGGGCAGGGCCGAGGCTGCGGTAGGCGCTCAGTGCCTCCTCACGCCACGAGAATCACCGTACTGAGCGGGGGCGGGGGGAGTCCTCACTTTCGCGTCCCCGGCCGCCCGCAATGTCGTTCAGGATCGGGTCCCAGCCTTCGGCGGTAAGTGCGTCGCCGTGAGCTGCATACACCCGACTCCCGCTGCTGTTTGAATCTTACGGCGCTGCCATCTCCAGTGTGATCAGCCTCCGTATCACTGTGGCGCCCGGCTTATCCCGCCAGCGTAGGCCGCCAATTAAATGTCCGCCGTAGCAGCTGCGGGATACCAGTTAAGAGCCCCAAAAGTGGATCGCTCCATGTTCCGAGTCCGCTACGGCTGCGTCCTGCAATCTGGAGTGCTTGTGCCACCGGAGAAGTGTACGGATAGACGGGGTCGGTTCTAGGAACCTCGGAGCCTCTCTAGGCTGCGGTCATTTTCGGCGGCAGCAAGCCACGCCCCTGCTGCTATATTATTTTTTATTTTTATTTTTTATGTCCTCATTACTACCATGGTTTCAGTGCCATACCAGATTACCCTACAGTCAGCTGTCTCAATTCATAAAAGAACTGGCAGGGATATATTGCCAAGGATGTGAGTAGAAAATATCCCTCAGCTTTTGCAGACTCAATCTTGGAAGGCGAAGAACCAGGCATACCCTTCTTATAAACCACCTTGATGTAAGTGGCAGCCAAGTCGGCCCGGGCTAAGACCAGGTATACAGCGGATGGCTAGGGCACCATAATAGAGTAATCATCGGACCCGGGGAGAAAAAAAAACAAAAAAAACAACAAAAAAACCCGGGTACTTCAGTGTAACCATGGCAACAAATACCAAAAAGCTCTTTTACTCTGATTGCCGGCCCTAGCCAGGTCCATACGCGCTGTATATATAACGGAGGCCTGCCAATCGCCGAAGGAAGGGTGAGACTCGTCCTTCCATTTCTTACAGATCTCCCTTCTTGCCAACAACACCGCATAGAACACTAAGTTTTTGGCTGCGCTTTGGCCTCCTTCCAAAATCCCGAAAATCACAAGAGGTAAGTCAATGTTTACTTGAACACCCAATGAAGTGGTTAGAATACTGCTGATAGCTGCCCAATATGACGCTAAACTAGGGCTGTCAAAAAACATATGGGTGTCTGGTGCGGCCAAAAGCCCACATCTAGAACAAGCTATTGAGTTGCCCTCGGAAAATTTAGATAGCCTGAGGGGGGAATAATATGCCCTATGCAGTGTAAACAGGTGATTCCTGCGTAGCCAGGATGGTTTAACTATGCTACACAAGAGGCCGCATGATTCTGACCAGAGATTTTGTAAGTTTGGACCAGAAATTGAAGGGCTCCAAAGCGAATCAGGCAAATTGAAGACACCATCCGTTTCCTCCAGAAGGAACCTATACCACTGTGCAGTCTCCTTTTTACCCAGAGGGTTATTCACCAGGTTATTTATGAGCAGGCTATGTCCTCCAAGTGGAAACGTGTTTCTTTTTAGAGCTTGAGCTTTGTAGGCCTGAGTCCAACTATGTATTTGAAGGTATTTGAGCTTGGATAGGTTAGGGCCGATCTTAGCCTGAAGATGTTCCCATGAGAGCAGTTCCACCCCTGCTGCTATATTATTAATAAAATTCACAAATGTCTAAAATATGTGAAAATCGGGTAGCTTGTTTTTGCCCTCAAGAAGGCAAAGCTAGCCTTGGAACCTGGGGTGCGATGGCCTCTTTGCAAGGCGGTCCCAGCCCAATGCCACCTTCCAAGCAAGAGCTATATTCTAGTGATCTGCAGTCAGAGGCCTGCGTGGAAAACAAACTTTTAGTCTGTTTGGTGGAAAGGACTAGTGATCAGCTAAAACAGTGATCTATCGGTTGATAAGTGAGTAGTAGATTTTGATCCAAGCGCAGAGGAAGGCTCACAATGCGATCACAGTGAGCAGGCCGAAATGAATGAGGGATAACCTATAGATTATCTACCACCTGGCAGCCCCACCCACAATGCAGTTCTGTATCTTTACATATGTAGTGCTGTGTTAGTTACTTGCTGCCATGGGAAAACTATTTCACACCAGCTAGTCGTGATTGGTCACCTTTGATGAGAAAAATGAAACTGAAAAAACACAAATTACGTGTTCAGTGTAAAGAAGTTGGTCAGTGATGCCTGAGAAAAGTCCACACAGTCTTAGGGTTTGATCAAAGAAACATGTTGCATTGGTGCCTGCAGCTGAATACAGTGCATGGCTTACCTATTGTGTTTTATGTCAGAGCTGGCTCAAATAGCTGGAAAGCCAATCACCCTCAGAGGACTAACGCACTGCCCGGCTTATACACACACACACAATTTTTAAGACATGTGCAAAATGGGCCTTGGCCCAGGGCCCCATACTTTTAGGGGACAAACTGATAGCTCAAACTCTGTTCTTGCTCTGATTCCTTGAATAATTCTTAACAGATTTTTTACATACCGTTTTTCTTTAATTTATTTTTAATGTGGGAGATGTATTGGAGTCCAGTACAAATATTTGGCAGAGAAATGTTTTTTTTCAACACCATGCAACATCCATAAAAAGAGTTTCTTTTAGATCAAAACAGCACCTCGGATATGAGAAATGGCAGAGGATCACAAAGATTATTTGCAATAACGTTAGTGAGATGCTGCTGTATTATGATAATGAAATCACACTTCACTATCCCTGAATATTTCATGTAAACACATTTAGAATTTAAACAAGTGTATCTTTACACTGTTAGTGGCTTGGCCAAAGATGTCAAGAAAGAGCTGAAATTGTATCATAAATTCAAAGCTCTTACGAACAGAGGCCCTGTAGGAGAGTAGGATCTGCTTCTTATGGTTACCCCCATATTTTGCTGCTGTAACACTGTTTTTTCGACTTTAGTCTGGCTGGGGCCCTGCTATTCAGGACCCCAGCCTAGCTGCTTCCTCTCTAAATGGATTCTTAGTTCCTTAGGTACACCAAAGATTGGATTCTGGGGTGCACTTAAAAGTTCCTAGTATATGGTATACTATGTACCCAGGGCATAGGTACCCCAGAGGCCTACCAGGGGCTGCAGCATGTATTATGCCACCCCTGGTAAGCCCTCCAAAATGACACCACAGGTCTGCTACTGCAGCCTGGGTAAGGTGGTGCATGCACCCCTTACAGAGATATAGGTTCACTATATCTCACCTATCACTGCACATATAAACCTATCAGTCACCCCTTTGGCAGGCCTTATCAATCCTGAAGGCAGGGTGCTTGGTTTTGTGTGAGAGGGTGCCCATGCATGAGCAGAGCCCCTCTGCAGCCTTCGGAATCTCTTCTCCGGGGTTGTCAGTGGTGCAGCTTGATTATATACTCTTAAATGCATTATGACCAAACGGTAAATGCTAACTTTGGACTGGCTGCACGGAAACATGTTGTGTTTGGTGTCAAACACCTTGGAATCATACCCCCACACCAGTAACTGGTTAGGGAGTATGATCCCATCCTTCTAGAGGGAGAGACATGACAGCACCGGTATATTCGGTACCAGCTTAAAAGAGCCCTGGCATCACAAAATGGATGCTGCAGCCACAGACACGAGTCTGGCCTCCGGCTGCTGACCGAAACTCCGGCAGGGGTGGCCTGGACAATAGGTTTTCTGTCACAGGGAGGTGTTACCACCTCCCAGACATGCGTTAGTGTATTGGGGCTGGGTGGGTGCACTCTGAGAGTGCTTTGAAGTCCTGCAATGGGGGCGCATTTGGTGTCCCTGTGCATAGTCCAGCTCAAACCAGTTGCAGGGGCTACCAGCCCCAGCTCTGGCGCGAAACTGGACAAAGGAAATGGGTGTAGCCACCCCTCTTTCCAAACCCTCCCATAGGTGAGTCCCCTGAGTTAGTCTAACCCCTTCCTTGGGTATAAAGAAGGAACCTCTGTAACCAGAACTTTAGATATCCCTGGACGAAACTCTGAAACTGAATCCTGGAACTTCTATGATCTGCACGACGCCAGATGACTGAAGAATTTCCCTTGGAGTAAAGGAGTTATTCCCCTGCTTGGCAGGCACCAACGAAGCATCTGACCGGTGTGCATCTCCGAAGTTCCTGCCGGACTCCGAAATAATTGCATCACAGGAGGTGGATTTCCAGACTTCCCTGAGGCCGAACCGAGTCCCCAGCAAAGCTGAGACCCGTAGCTGTCATGGGTAATGTGGAACCGGACCTCCTAGTCACCATGCACATTTGCAAGTTCATCAGCTTCTCGACGTCCTTTGAGGCTGTGCATTGGGTTACTTGTAGCCCAGGCCCCGAGCAACTTTTCCACCGAAGATTGCTAGCCTAACATCGGTGGGCATTCGTCTATCGTGCCCCTAGTCACTGGCAAGTGACCCAGACTCTGTCCCCTCTGCTTTCAGGTTCTTCACATCTTCGATCCACGCTTGGATCTCTTCGGACACTTCTCCTCTTTCCGGCATCAGCATTTTTCAGTCTCCTGCCATTGAAAACGACGACGCGACCCGACACCATTTGACAAATATGCACCCAGCTTCCCTGGGTGAGGTAACACGAGTACTTCGGTGCTCCCGTGGGTGTTGGCCCTAGAACCATCTAAGTCCAGAAGGGTTTGTTCCTAGTCGACCTCTAAGTATCCTTAAACTTTAAAATTCTAACCACAACTTTACCCATAGAAGCTAACGGGAGCTCGCGGCTGTGTTCTCAAACTGCACACGGCCCCCATGGGTCCTCTGTGTCACTACCTTGGTTGGTTCCTTGGGGTCCCAGAGATTCTACAGACTCTAGGCCTTGTGTCTAGTTAAGTCGTGGTTCTTATACCACTTTCTTAGTACATGGTTCCGTCCGCCCCTAGGACCTAACGTGTATTGTGCTATTTTACTGTAATATTTGAAGTGTAACTTATGTGCTTTTGCCTCTAGCCTCATAAAGAGACTAGAGGGGTGTGTTTAGGAATAAATACATATATTTTATATATATACCTGGTGTGGTCTCCTTTCATTTAGCCACTCAAGAGATTATAGACTGGTAAAACAAGCTGCTTTACATTCTGTAAGATCGTTACTGGTAGGGGCGGGCCACTCAGTGTTATGAAAAAAGAACACACTGGGGAGATTTCTTTCTTGCAGTCTCCTATGAGGAGGTTTTTGTTTTATCTTAAGGAGTTGTAAGTAATACAAACAAACAAAAACAATAGCGTCCTGCTTAATGCCCTCCTGGTCCAGATTCAGGACTGAATTGAGGCAATGGGTAATGAGTAGGGTAAAGCTCAGTTCAAGTCCTGTTGGGGTTCTTTTCTTCTCTTGCTACAGAGATGTTGACTGGTATCACTGGGCGACCTCGGGAGGTGACGGGAGACTGTGGCTTGTCAGTGGACGTCACAGGGGTGTGGTAGAGAGAGACAACAGAAGAGAAAGAAAACAAGAATCAGATCTCTGATCTGAGGTTTACAAAAAACATTAGGGGGGGGAGTGCACCCTTCACCGGTGTTCCTGTCGTGCTGTGCCTAAGTGCAAGGGGAGGCTTAGTGTAGGAAGGGGTTGTGAGCCTTGACTCCTGCCCACCAGCCCCGCAGAGAAAAGAACCCAGCCTCGGGTACTTGCCTTAACCCACGACCCTCCTAGGCCGTGGAGGAGGGAGTCCCAGCTTCTTCTCCAAACGTTGGAGGGCTGGACTCAAGCGCGTTGCTCCTAGAGCGGCCGTCGGTGTACTGCTTCTCCTGGGTTGGGGGCTGTTCATCCCCGGACACCGTCTCCTTCGTCGCCTCTTCCTTGTTTGTTCCTCCGATGTTCGTCTCCTTCTCCGCGTCCGTGTCTTCTTCTTTCGCTGCTGCACTTCCTGGTATTCCCTGCTCCACCTTCATATCCACCATAGATCCGCCCGAGTTGGCTCTGATTGGTGGCTCGTTAGGAAAGTCCGGTTGGTCTACTAGACTGCTAACCTGACTTTCTGTTTGCGGTGTCGTGGCCGCCATCATACATTTCTCGGGTGTCACAGTGTGTAGAGGGGACTCCTCACAATACCTCCCCTCCTGGAATGGACGTGTGGGCCATTCTGATGCTGGATGTCGGGAGAGGAAGTCAACGTTCGTCTGTAGTCGCCCTGGGGCGTGCATGGTCCGGAAAGAAAAGGGCTGCAAGGCAAGGAACCAACAGAGACTTTTAGGGTTGGAGTCTTTGTTTTGAGAGAGCCAAGTCAATGGGGCGTGATCAGTCAATAACAGGAACTGTCGTCCTAACAGATAGTACTGGAGGGCTTCGATGGCCCATTTAATGGCTAAGCACTCCTGTTCTATCGTGGCATAACAGGTTTCTCTAGGGAACAGCCTGCAGCTCAGGTACAGGATAGCGCGGAGAAACCCCGTCTTTGTCAGGTTGGGAGAGAACCGCTCCTAGACCCCTACCTGAGGCATCTGTTTGAAGCACGAAGGTCTTTTGATAATTGGGGCATACCAGTACAGGTGCGTTACTTATGGCCTTTTTGAGTTGTGTAAAACTATGCTCTTGTGTGGATGACCAGTGGAGGGGTTTCCCGGACATGGTTTTCGTGAGAAGGTCGGTGAGGGGGCTTGCAAGGGCTGCAAAGTGAGGTATGAACCAGCGGTAACAACCTATGAGCCAAAGGAAGGAACGGACCTCTTTCTTTGTGGTGGGACGGGGTATATTGTTTATAGCCTCTAACTTATCTATCTGTGGCCGGATTTGTCCGGCTTGGATATCATACCCGAGATAACGAATATGGTCGGTACCAAGGGTAGTTTTCTTGGGATTGATGGGAAGACCCGCCTTCTTCAGTGTCTGTAGGATGTTACGTAGATGTACAAGGTGCGTCTCCCAATCGGGGCTATGGACAACAATATCATCTAGGTAGGCTACAGCATAGGTGTGATGTTCATGCAGTAAGATGTCCATTAGCCTTTGGAACATTGCCGGGGCTCCATGTAGCCCAAAGGGGAGGACTTTGAAGTGGAACAGTCGAAAGGGGTAGAGAAGGCGGTCTTTTCTCTGGAATCAAGGGACATAGGAATCTGCCAATATCCTTTCGTGAGGTCGATTGTAGACATCACTCTGGCATCTCCTAGACGATCTATAAGTTCGTCCACTCGGGGCATGGGGTAGGCGTCGAACTTTGAGATGGAGTTTAATTGCCAAAAATCCATACAAAACCTAATACTCCCATCGGGTTTGGGGACCAGCACGATTGGGGAGGACCAAGCACTGTGGGAGGGCTCAATGATATCTGTTGTCTGCATTGCTTGTATCTCTTGGTTTACAGCCTGTCTTCTGGCAGCGGGTAGCCGATATGGTCTTAGCCTGATTGGTTTTGCGTTTGCTGTGTCTATGTGGTGTTCGACCAGGTCTGTACGTCCTGGTTTACCTGATATGACGTCCGAAAAGGAAGAACACAAGGTCAATACCTGTTGTTTTTGTTTTTCCATGAGTTGGGGACCTATGTGAATGGATTCTGCCTGGTCAAGGTGCGAAGGGACTGAAGGGATATCAAGGTGTCTACCCAGGGAGATGTGATGTATGGGGGAGCCTTTGCCTGGTATAGAGGGTACGGGTCCTTCCCAAGCTTTTAATAGGTTGTGATAGGTTTGTCCTATCTGTGCTTTGTGGGGAACAGCCACTCGATAGGATACAGGAGTTACTTTATCCAGGATTTTATATGGCCCTTGCCATGTGGCCAGCAGCTTCTTATCGGTGGTCGGTAGTAATATGAGGACGTGGTCTCCTACGTTAAATTCCCTTATTTTAGTGTTTTGTATTATAGGAGCGTTTTTGCTGTTCCTGGGCTTTCCCCATATTAGTGTGGACTTTTTCCCACAGGGATACTAGGGTATTCCTTAGTGTCGTGCTATACTGTAACAACGGTTTGCTCTCGTCTTCTTCTTCAACCCATTGTTCAACTGCCATGTCCAGAAGAGTACGGGGTGGTCGCCCGAAGAGCAATTCGTAAGGGGAGAACACCCGTAGACTTCTGCTCATGGGTCCTGATAGCGAATAACACTAGGGGCAGTTGCCGATCCCAGTCCCTCCCCGTCTTTTCTATGGTCTTTCTTAACATAGTTTTTATTGTTTTGTTATATCTCTCGACCAAGCCGTCGGTTTGTGGATGGTATACAGCCGTTCGGATCTGCTCAATGCCGAACACCATACAGATCTGTTTCATTAGTCGGGATATAAAGGGGGTACCCTGATCGGTTAAGAGTTCTTGGGGAAATCCTACATGGGAGAAGAAGGAGACCATAGCCTGGGCGATGGCCGTGGTGGTTGTACTGGTTAGGGGTATTGCCTCTGGGTATCTTGTAGCGTAATCCACTAGGACTAGTATATATTGGTGGCCCCGCGCTGAAGGAGGCAGTGGCCCCACAAGGTCCCTGCCTACCCATCGAAACAGGATATTGATAATAGGTAGTGGTTGCAGGGGGGCCCGAGGGAGGACATGGTTGTTAGACAACTGGCATCGGGTACAAGATGCGCAATATTTCGCTACCTCCTGGTATACCCCAGGCCGGTAAAACCTATGGAGCAGATATTTTATGGTGTGTTCTTTCCCGTAATGACCACCCTCTGCCTGGTTGTATGCAAGATTCAATATATATTCACGGAAGGGCCGGGGTACCAACAACTGTTCCTAGGTGTGCCCTTTTTCTCTTGTTACCCGATACAATAAGCCTTTTTTTAAACAAAAAATGGGGCCTACCTTCCCCGGGTCATCTTCCTGTGCTTGATTCCAGGCGTGCTGCAAGGTGGCGTCATCCCTCTGGGCGGCTCGGAAGTTTCGGCTTGGTACCTGGGGTTCTTCTGGGGAGACAAGAACGGGGGCGGACAACATATCACAAGCCTGGCGGAATTTCAGTCTTTCTGCCCCTTTTTCCCTACGTGTCTTGGGTCTTTTATATGGGCCTCCCTCTATTGGGGTCTGTGCAAACGGGGCGTTTCCTAGCCACCCTGCTACGGCCGAAGATGGAGAAAGGGATGAGAGATACTCGTGGAAACGGGGCAAGCCGGTCCCTAAGAGCACTGATTTGGGAAGGGAGGGTATTACCCCTACTTTTCGGAGAAGCAGTTCCCCATCTATCGCTAATAAGGCCTCTACCAAAGGATATAACTTCTTTTCCCCATGTACGCACGTGACCTGTACGTATTCCTTCCCTACAGGTTGGGTCTTAGGCAACAGTTCCTCGACGACCACTGTGTGGTGGCACCCTATATCTAAGAAAGCCACGACCGCTTTCCCGTTTACTAGTATTAGTTTCTGGTATCTCTGTGGAGGTTCTCCCGCCTTGTAAATGCGACCTCGAGTGTAACCTACGTCCTATGGGTTCCTGAGAAGGGGGTCAAGAAGGGCAGTTTCGGGCTATGTGTCCCCACTCTGCGTAGTGGAAACACTGTGGTCCCTGTAATGGCTGAGTTCCGTGTAATGGTTGTGATCCTATAGGTGGTCTGGATATCTGCCTCATGGGAGTGGAAAGGGGATGACTGTCTGTAGCTGTTTTCGTGTGGGTACACAAGAGGTTTGGGGAGGGTTGTTAAGGTTGTGTTTTAAAATCGGGGGACCTGTGGTAGGCACACGTCAGGTCGACGGCGACTGTTACTGTAAGATGGGGGTGTTGTTTGACCCATGATCTAGTCTGAGGAGGGAGGGCCTCTAAGTATTGTTCCAAATAGATTTTCTGTCACATCGTCCATTGTTGCAGTGGACGGTTGTTGCCAACGATTCCCTAGATCTGTTATCCTATAGTATAGAACCCTCGGATTGTCTCCGGTCACCCATTTTTCCTTCCGAAAGCGGGCACGGTAATATTCGGAGTCACATCCTAACCTTTCTAGGATGGCCCGCTTCACCTCGGTATAGGGGGTGGTTCCGGCAGGATTGGCGGCCTGAAAGGCCGCTTGCAGTTCGCGTGAAAGTAAAGGAGAGATGTATTGTCCCCATCTTTCCGGGGGCCATCCAGCTGTGGATGCCACCCTCTCAAAATTCACAAAAAAAAAGTGTGGGTCGTCCCCTTCTTGATATTTCTGCAAGACAGTACTGGGGACATTGGGGTGTACTCGGGCGCTTGTTATTGCATCAGTGAGACATAAAATGGCTGTGTCCTGGACCTGCTGGTTAGCGGACATAAGGGCAGCTTGCTCTTTTAAGGCAGTCTGAAAGGCTTTGCGTTCCCGTTGTGCCATTTTCGTCTGTTCTTCAAACACTAGCTGTAGATGGCGCTGCCCTTCGGCTAATTGGGTCATCATTTCCTCCATCGTAAGGGGTCGTGTCATGTTTACCTGACACCCGATCCCACTTCTGACACCACTGTAAGATCGTTACTGGTAGGGGCGGGCCACTCAGTGTTATGAAAAAAGAACACACTGGGGAGATTTCTTTCTTGCAGTCTCCTATGAGGACGTTTTTGTTTTATTTTAAGGAGTTGTAAGTAATACAAACAAAAAAAACGATAGCTTCCTGCTTAATGCCCTCCTGGTCCGGATTCAGGGCTGAATTGAGGCAATGGGTACTGAGTAGGGTAAAGCTCTGTTCAAGTCCTGTTAGGGTTTTCTTCTCTTGCTACAGAGATGTTGCCTGGTATCACTGGGCGTCCTCGGGAGGTGACGGGAGACTGTGGCTTGTCAGTAGACGTCACGGGGGCGTGGTAGAGAGAAACAACAGAAGAGGAAGAAAACAAGAATCAGATCTCTGACCTGAGGTTTACAAAAAACATTAGGGGGGGGAGTGCACCCTTCACCGGTGTCCCTGTCGTGCTGTGCCTAAGTGCAAGGGGGAGGCTTAGTGTAGGAAGGGGTTGTGAGCCTTGACTACTTCCCACCAGCCCCGCAGAGAAAAGAACCCAGCGTCGGGTACTTGCCTTAACCCACGACCCTCCTGGGCCGTGGTTGAGGGAGTCCCAGCTTCTTCTCCAAACGTTGGAGGGCTGGACTCAAGCGCGTTGCTCCTAGAGCGGCCGTCGGTGTACTGCTTCTCCTGGGTTGGGGGCTGTTCATCCCCGGACACCGTCTCCTTCGTCGCCTCTTCCTTGTTTGTTCCTCCGATGTTCGTCTCCTTCTCCGCGTCCATGTCTTCTTCTTTCGCTGCTGCACTTCCTGGCATTCCCTGCTCCGCCTTCATATCCCCCATAGCTCCGCCCGAGTTGGCACTGATTGGTGGCTCGTTAGGAAAGTCCGGTTGGTCTACTAGACTGCTAACCTGACTTCCTGTTTGCCGTGTCGCGGCCGCCATCATACATTTCTCGGGTGTCACGGTGTGTAGAGGGGACTCCTCACACATTCCTTCAAGACTTAGCCTGAAGGCTGGTCTCCATAGCTACCACTAGGATAGCTTTCAATAAAGGTTGTCTTTAACCTATCATCAATAAGGGTTTGTTTGGACTGGTGCAAGGTGCCCACTATAACTAGTGGACAGCATATACCAGGCCAACACCTCACAGGCCCCCAAAACAGTTTTGGCCCAGGGCCCCCAAAATTCTTATGATGTCCTTGTACAAACACACACACACACACATACAAATAACAATTACAAATGCATCTCGTCACTGCTGCTTTTCACAACTGCTCTTCACTCTATTCTCTGTCTACTAACAGCATCAGGTTACAACCAAAGACCTCACAGGAGATGGCAAATCCAATTTCTGATCACACACAAAAGTTACTCATTAACTATGGAAAGCTCATTTCCCTACTGAACTTTTTTACCACTCACACTGATAACTTGACATGGCAGGAACGTTCATCCTTCTATCATGTCAAGAAGCAGAAGGAAATGCTGAGGTGCCGCTTAACTCTGCTTTCTTTTCTGTTCTGTGATACTCAGTCACAAGTGACCCGGACACGAAAGCGAAATCACAGCATGAATGCTGATTTTCTTAAATAATCCCACAGCAAGAAAAATAGGGAGAGAAGGAAATAAGAAACGAAGGGAGATGTGAGAAGGTGGCCTGATATATGCTGTCCACTAGTTCTAGTGGGCACCTTGTATCAGTCCAAACAACCCCTTATGATGATAGGTTAAAGACAACGTTATGTGAAAGCTATCCTAGTGGTAGCTATGGAGAGCAGCCTTCAGGCTAAGTCTTGAAGGAATGTAAAGCAGCTTGTTTTACCAGTCTATAATCTCTTGAATGATCAAATGAAAAGACAACCACACCAGGTATATATTCAAAATATATGTATTTAAGATAAATCACACCTCTCTAGTCTCTTTATGAGACTGGAGTTCGAAGTACTTTAGTTACAAGTGTTTAAGCATCAGTAAAAGCACAAATACACGTTTGGGCCCTAGGGGCGTACCAAACCATATCCTAAAAAAGTGGTATAAGAACCACGACTGTAATAGGCAGTGTGCCTATTGCCTCTAAAATCGCTGGGACCCCAAGGAACCACCCAAGGTAGTGACACAGGGGAGCCGTATGCAGTGTGGAAACACAACCGCGGGTTCCTATTACTTTCTATGTGGAATGTCGCGGTTGGAATTTTAAAGATTAGGGACACTTCAAATCGAACTAGGACCAAGCCCTTTTGGACTTAGACAGTTCTAGGGCTAGCACCCTTGAGAGTACCGGAGTACTTGAGTTACCTCACCCAGGGAAGCCGCGTGCATAGGTGTCTTTTGGTGTTGGGTCGGGTCACGTCGTCGATTCCAATGGAAGCCTGCAAAGAACTGCTGCTGCCGAGAAGAGGAGAAGTGTCCGGAGAGATCCAAGCCTGGATCTAGGATGTAAGGAATCTGAAAGCAGAGGGGACAGAGTCTGGGTCACTTGTCAGTGACCTAGGGCATGATGGACCAATGCCCACTGATGTCGGGTGCTTCAGGTGAGTTTGCGGGTGTCTTCACTCTTCAGCCACGAAGTCCTCGAGCCGGATTCGAGCTGTCCCACGAAGTCTGTCGAGTGCTGCGGTGTCGGCGACCAGGAAGGACCCAACAAGCCTTGGCAACGGCAAGTCTCAGGAAATCAGAGAAAGGACTGCGGTTCAGACCAGCAAGGTCTGATGGACTCACCCAGCAAAGGTAAGTAAGAGCAAGTCTGGAGCATTCAGAAAAGCACAAGTAGAACTGGAGTTGCCTTCGTGGGGACCTGCTAGCCAACGGGCTAGTGATCGCGAACGAGCCTCGAGCGGTCGCACTAGGAGCTGGCCCACGGGTCACTCGTGGAGTGGAGGCCAACAATCTTCGGTGCAGGAGGTGCTCAAGGCTGGGGCTACTTGGAGCCCAAAGCATAACTTCGGGGATGACCAGGAAGGTGTTGTTGCTGCAAAAGTTCACGGTGTCCAGGGGTCACGGTTCCACGTTACCCACGATAGCCACGGGCCTCAGCTTTGCTGTGGACTCAGGGTAGCCTCGGGGAAGTCTTGAAATCCACCTCTGGGGATGCAGAGACTTCGGCGTCCGGCGGGAGCTTCAGTAATGCAGACTGGTCAGTTGCTTCTTTGGTGCCTGCCAAGCAGGGGAGTCACTCCTTGACCCCAAGGGAGATCTCTTCCGTCTTCTAGTCGTGATAGAAAGTCGAAGGTCCAGGATATATGTTTCAGAGGTTCGTCCAGGGTAATCTAAGTCCTAGGGACTGGATTCCTATACTTATAGTAAGTTTAGGGGATGGACTAACTCTAAGGCCCCACCTATGGGTGGGCCTGGGGTGGGGGTGGTTACACCCCTTCCCCTTTGTCCAGTTTCGCATCAGAGCAGAGGCAGAGTGCCCCTGCAACCGGTTTGTACTGGGCTATGCACAGGGACACCTTGTGTGCCCTAGGCAGTGTCTCAAAAGCATTCTAGGAATGCACCCACCCTGCCCCAAAACACATCTGCTTGTCTGGGGAGGTGGTTACACCTCCCTGTGACAGGAAACCTATTGTCCAGGCCTCCCCTGCCGGAGTTTCCCCCAGCAGCAGGATGCCAGACCTGTGTCTGTGGCAGTGGCATCCATTTTGTGATGCCAGGGCTTTGAAAGGATTTAACCGGGTTAAGCCAGTGTGAACATGTCTCTCCCTCTAGAAGGGTGGAATGCTACCCCCACCCCCAGAACTGGCCAGGGGGGGGTAGTATTCCAAAGCGTTTGACACCAAACACGACATGTTTTGATGCAGCCATTCCAAAGTTAGCATTTACCGCGAGGTTATAATGCACTTAAGAGTATATGATATGGCTGTATCACAGAACAGGCATAAGGAAGTATTTCCGAATGCTGCAGAGGGGCTCAGCTCATGCTTGGGCACCGTCTCACATAAAACCAAGCACTCTGCCTTCAGGATTGTCAAGGCCTGCCATAGGAGTGGCTTAAAGGTTTATATGTGTCTGTATAAGGTAGTGATATAGGTGACCTATATCACAGTAAGGGGTGCAAGCACACCCTTACCCAGGTTGCAGTAGCAGACCTGTGGTGTCATTTTGGAGTGCTTCCCAGGGGTGGCATAATACATGCTGCAGCCCCTGGTAGGCCTCTGAGGTACCTATGCCCTAGGTACATAGTATACCATATACTAGGGGCTTATAAGGCTCTCCAGAATCCATTTAGAAATGTACCTAATGTACATGGAAACCATTTTAGAGAGGAAGCAGCTAGGCTGGGGTCCTGATTAGCAGGGCCACAGCCAGACTAAGGTCGAAAAACAGTGAAACACCGGCAAAAAGTGGGGGTACCCATGTGAAGCAGATCCTACTCTCCTACAGGAGACAAGAAAAAGAAGGAATTAAAACCGGAAAGACAGGAGGAAAGAAATGAATAAAAAGCTGTTTCCCTCAATCACTTCTGGGACGAAGGGTGTATTATTAAGAAATAATGGCTGGAAGAGCATATTTTAAGGCCCATTTTTTCCCCCCGTGTGCTTAGCTCCTGAATTATACATTCCATTAAAAACCTGCTATGTGTCCCCTCCCGCACTTGCCTGGGATACCAACTGCCAGCCGCTTATGAAGCGCAAGTGCTACAGATCATGGCGTAGACAGCCTCCTGTGCACCTTTCCCAGCTCTTCCCAGGATGCGGTGGGGCCATGGAGGCTTGTTCCTACCCCATGCTGTGACGAGTTAGGAAAAGGGTGGGGGCACTGGCAGTAATACACAGTGCACCCTCGCTGATTAACAAGCAGCCTTGAAAACCCAGGGCTTATGCTTGAAGCGCCCAGGCTGCTTGCAATCAGCTAGGCTGCCGTGCGTCACCAGAAGGAGGTGCCTTACAGTGTTGTAAGTCACCGGGGGCCAGGGCTGAAATCAGGTCAGCCCTTAAAATCTTGCGACACCCGGCACTAATGAAAGTGCCTGGTTTTGCCTGACTCTCGTGCAGAGCGAGGTTCACAGTTGTAATTGCTATTTCTTATTTTTTTTAACAAAGCTTTAATGCATTAAACATTCCTTCAAAAAATAAGAAATAGCAATCGAGGCAGAGATTAAAGCGGGGCGGAGTCCTGCCGCCCTAATCAAGAAACTGCCCCTGGTTCATGGACGCAAAGGACAAAAGGAAAAGCAAAAAAGTATGTTTAAAAAAAAAATAGTGCCCATCAGCCAGATGTCAAGACCTTGTTTCCATTCGGAATTACACCAGGCCCTCACCAACCACCCTTCAGGCGCTACCGCTTACTAATCACGCCTCACTACCTACCAGCCAGGCCTCACCAACTACTGACCAGATGTCAGTGGTTAGCAGTGTTGCCAGATTTTTAGACCCAAAGCTGCTCAAATATAAGCCCAGAATAAGCCCAACCAGACCAGTTTCAGCCCAAAAACCAGCCCAAACTCGCAACTCTCAAATTATGCAGAAATAGTCATCAGAAACCACTTAAAGGATGAATCTAAATTCCATTCAATGTACAGATAGTGGAAGGGGGTTAACTGGACACCTGTGTTAACCCCTTTGCTGCTAGGCCTTCCCCTCCCCCTGTGCTAAGCCTTTTTTGGGCTATTTGGGGTAGTGTGCGCTTAGGCCCCTGTAACGTTTTGACCACATAAGGTATCCTCGCCAAATTTGCATCCTTTTCTTCCAACATCATGGGGATTCTAAAGGTACCCAGGGTTTGTGGATTTCCCTCGAGGCGTCCCAGAAATTAGCCAAGATACAGCAAATGGTTTTTTTGGGGGGGGGGAATGGGAAAAACGGGCTGCAAATGAAAGCGTCTGGGTTTTCTCTGCAAATGGTATCAAAAAAGGGTTTGTGGGGCTGAAATCACCATTTTCCCAGCTTTTAGGGAATGACAGACTTTTGTCAGAAAACCAACATGTTTTACACAGTTTTGGCATTTTTCTGGGACATAGCCTATTTTTGCTATTTTTTGTGCTTTCAACCTCCTTCCAGTTAATGGTAGAAATGGGTGTGAAAGCAATAATGGATCCTGGAAAGCTATATATTTTAGAAAAGTAGATAAAATTCTGAATTCAGCAAGGGGTCATTTTTGTAGATCCATCCAGGTTTCTTTATAGAAACCAACAGGTAAATATAGGAAAAATTGAAAATTAGTTGAAACAAACAGCCTTTTGTGTCAACGTTTTTACCTGTAACTTCTTCTAATTATGACAGCTCTTTAAAAGCAATATACTGTTACATCCGCTGAACCTTCCTGGTTGTGGGGATATACAGGACTTGTAGGTTCACCAAGAACCCGACGAACCCAGAGTCAAAAACTGAGCAGCAATTTGCAATGGTTTTTTATTATGTTCCGGGTATATAGCAATTATTGTGGGAAAATGTATACATGGAAAAATCGGTATGAAAGACACCTATGTATTTCTGAAATGAGAACAAAATATAGAGTTTAGAAACAGTAGATATTTGCACATTTCCGAAATTAGGAATACTCATACTAGCATGAGAATTATCAGTCATTTTTTAGAATGACTTCGTTTTTACACAATGTCTTTCATTTGGAAGGCAGAAATGCATCGAAAGTCAATAGGTAATAACAGTTCCTTTACAAATCTGAATTACCCTAAGTCTCCTGATAAAAATGGTACCTCACTTGTAGGGGTAGGCATAGTGCCCACGACAGGAAATGGCTCAAAACCCAACGTGAACACACCACATTTTCACAATAAAAATGTACCCTTTTTTTGCAAAGTGTCTAGCTGTAGTTTTTGAACACTAGCTCTGCTGGCACCTAGGGAAACGTAGCAAACCTATACATTTTTGAAAACTAGACACCCATGGGAATCCAGGATGGGGTGACTTGACTGCCTCCCACCAGGTTCTGTTACCCAGAATCCCTTGCAAACCTAAAAATTGTCAAAAAAAACACATTTCTGTGGTGGAAAGTTCTGGAATCTGCGTGGATCCACCCCGCGTTCCCCAAAGTCTTACAAGAAAAATGGTACCTCACTTGTGCGGGTCGGCCTAGTGCCCGTGACAGGAAACGGAGCAAAACGCAACGTGGTCACACCTCAATGTCGCAGTGAAAAATGACCCTTTTTTGGCAAAGTGCCTAGCTGTAGTTTTTTAACCCTAGCTCTGCCGGCACCTAGGGAAACCTTCCAAACTCATACATTTCTGAAAACTAGACACCAGGGGGCTTCCTGGGAGGTATGGCTTGCATGGATCCCCCAACGTTTCCTTACCCGGAATCCCCTGCAAACCTCAATTTTAGGAAATGGTGCCTCACTTGTGTGGGAGGCCCAAACACCCACGACGGGCAAGGGCCCAAAACCTTTTTTGATAGGCAATGTTGATGTCGCCTCACTACGTTTTGGGTCCTTGCCTGTCGCGGGTACTTGGGCCTCCCACACAAGTGAGGGACCATTTTTACCGGGAGACCTGGGGGAACGCTGGGTGTTGGAAAATTTGAGTGAGCCCGGTGATGCCACAACTTTCCCACACAAAAATGTGTGAAAAAAGTGATTTTTTTCAGCTATAATTGAGGTTTGCAGAGGATTCTGGGTAAGGAAATATTGGGGGATCCACACAAGCCATACCTCCCTGGAAGCCCCCGGTGTCTACTTTTAAAAAATGTGTGTGTTTGGTAGGTTTCCCTAGATGGCCGCCGAGCACAGGGCCAAAAACACAGTTGACCCCCCTTGCAAAACCAGATAGTTTTGACATAATTATTGTGAGAATTTGGCCTGATGTATGATGTCACTAGTTATAGTGTACACCTTATATCAGTCCAAATACCCTTATGGTGATTGGTTGTAAAGTCAACCTTATAGACCAGCTATCCTAGTGGTAGCATGGACAAGAGCAGTCTTAGGCTAAACTCTGAATGGCATGTGAAGCCAGCTGTGATACCATATATAATCCCTTGAATACCAAATGAAAGGACACCACAACAGATATATATATAAAATAAAGTGTATTTATTCTAAGCAAACCCTCAGCACTCTTTATGAGATTAGAGGTAAGTACAACACAGTCTTATTAATGCATACAGTAAGTCACACAGGTAAGTAATACAGTTAGGCCCTAGGGGCCACGCAAACCATATACTAAGTAAGTGGTATAAGAACCACTGTCACGGAAATAGAATAGGCCTAGGCCTAGGGAATCGCTGGGGCTACACTACACTAGCGTTAGTTAGGAAGTGGGAGGCCCACGGGATTCGTGTGCAGAGTGGAAACACTCACGCGTAATGCGTAAAAGTCAATAGCAATGTTACAGTTTAGAAATAGATAGATTTAGGACACTTCCGGAGTAGCTAGGAAGTTGAGACTTGAAAACTAGACACTAGGATAGTCACTATCCTGATGAGCACCGGAGTACCCAAGTTACCTAGCCCACAGGCTGCGGGTGCATAGGGGTGAAGATGCGTCGTTTTCGTCGTCGACTCCTATGGATGCCTGAAGAAAGATGCTGACAGGCAGTCAGGGGAGAGTGTCCGGTGGATCCCAAGGCTGGGATCAAGAAGAGAAGAAACCTGCAAGCAGAAGGGACAGAGTCAAGGTCACTAGCCAGTGACCACGTGGAACCAGGAAGGAACCAGGCGATGTCGTGAAGAGTTGCAGGTGAAGGTGAAGCTTGTCGCTGCAGCCAGGAGGACCAGGAAGCGTCGAGGACGACCAGGACCAGGAGGCGAGCTGTCCCACGAAGGCTCTTGCTGTCGGCGGCGTCGAAGTTGGACTAGGACTCACCAAGCCTTGGCAAGCGGAACCCACGAAGAACAAGGGACTTGCTTCTGGTGCAGACCAGGAAGGTCTGGGGTGCTTCTTCTTTGCAGAGAAGCGGGAGCCAGTCTGGAGGAGCCAAACCAGCGCAGAAGATTTCAGGGAGCGTCGTCACAAAGGCCACTAGCCAGCGGGCAAGCAACCGGACAGACGCGGCAAGCAGGAAAATGCTGAAGGGCCCCACGCAGGACTCGTGGAGTGTGGGGGGCTGATCTTCGGTGCAGATGGTGCTTGGGGTTGGGGCTTCTCAATCCCCGGTGCACAACTTCGAGGGTACCTCAGAAGCTGCGCTGTAAGTTACTAGCCACTTTTCCCAGGTAGCCGGTCCCACGTCGCTCGTCGCCTCCACGGATCTCAGCTCTGCTGCAGATGTGGATGAGGGTCGGAGAAGTCTGGAAGTCAAGGCTCTGGTCAGGCTCTGCAGTCGGTTCCTCGTAGAACGGTCGCAAAGCAAAGGGTAGTCTCTTGATGGTGCCTGTTTGCACAGGGTAGCCACTCCTTGGCTACAAGGGAGATTCTTCAGTCTTCTTCTTTCGTCGAATGTCGAAGGTCCAGAGTTTCTGTTCAGTTTTGCAGGTTCAGGATAATCCAAAGTCTTGAGGCCCAACTCCCACTCTTATACTAATCTGGGGGGCTGGGATACCTGCTAGGTCACGCCTTATGGGTGGGACCTGGGAGGGGGTGGTTACACCCACTTCCCTTTGTCCAGTTTCGCGCCAGAGCTGGGGCTGGAGTGCCCCAGCGCCGGTTTGAACTGGACTATGCAAGGAACACCTTGTGTGCCCCAGGCATGTCTCATTCCTTTCAGCCCACCCTGCCCCAATACACTAAAGGCTGTCTGGGGAGGTGCTAGCACCTCCCCAAGCAGGAAACCTATTGTCCAGGCCTCCCTGGCTGGGATCACTCCCAGCAGCAGGAGGTCAGACTTGTGTCGTGGCAGCAGCATCCATTTTGTGATGCTGAGGCTTTGGTCAGAGGCTAACAGTGGAAGTATGATTTTAACATGTCTTTCCCTCTAGAAGTGGGGGATAATATTCTCATGTCCAGAAATGGCATGGGGGTATTATTCCCTAGTGTTAGACACCTTACACGACATGTTTTGATAAAGCCAAACCATAGTTACCATAACCGTCTAAGATTATAAGGCACTTTAAGAGTATATGGTAGGCTATATCATAGAACAGCTATAAGGACATGGTTCCGAAAGCTGCAGACAGGCTCAGCTCATGCTAGAGCACCATCTCACATGTTACCAAGCACTCTGCCTCCAGGATTGTCAAGGCCTGCCATAGGAGTGACTGATAGGTACACATGTGTCTATATATAAGGTAGATATAGATATACTATATCTAAGCAAGGGGTGATTACACGACCTTGCCCCAGCTGAGTGACCAGCCAGTTGTGTCTGATTGGAAGGCCAGACCAGGGGTGGCATAATACATGCTGCAGCCCCTGGGAGGCCTAGGGTACACCTATGCCCTGGGTACCTAGGGTACACTGTACAGGGTCCAATAAGGTGATCCTTACCAATTGTGTATGTACCTAGGGTACATGGAGTCCATTTTACAGAGAGAGCAGACAGCCTGAGACCCTGAATGGCAGGATCTCAGGCCAACTAAGTCGAAAAACCAGCTAGACACTAGGCAAAAAGTTGGGGGTAACCATAGTCAGATATCCACCTTCCTACACAACCCCCCCCAAACGAAAGGAGATAAGGCTGGCCTTGACAAGGTAAGCCTCTATTGCCTGAGTGGCCATATAAGGAAGAACCAGCACTGGCATGGTTACCCCCTGTCTCATGGTCCACTAAGCAATCCCTCATCCTAAAGATATCATAGGGTCTCCACCATAGGGAATCTCTACCTTTAGTGTGTCTTTGCAAAGTAAAAGGCTGGTGTTGAGATGGAGTACTGAAGTGAGTGTCCCCAAAGTGAGGCCTCAGCTTCCTCCAATCATCCTCCACCATGGATGCCTTTCTTTCTCTAACTGAGTTGCACTGTGCTCTCAGGGTCAGCCTCTGGCTACCTAAAGCTGGAGGCTGGGTCCCTTTTGTGGGCTTACTGGAGGGACAGGTCAGGTTTGGGGCCCTAAGGTCCCATGTTTGCCTGTGCCCAACAGAATCCCTCTGGGGGAGGTCCCTAACTACCTGTGAAGGGGATCCCTCAGGAATGTTTTTACCCATCACCTGGCTAGGGCAACTAACCAGGCAATCCTCATTCTTTTGAAGGGGGGGTTCTTGTGGACAGGGGCCCTCTTGGGGTCCACTGGCCTCCCTGACCTCTGCAGCCCTGGGCTGACTGAGGCAGGGTAGAGAGAGGCAGGCTACCTGCACCAGACTGGGTCCCACCTTGGAAGGGGCCACTGACATCAGAGGCTCTGCCAGGCCAGGCCTGGCTACCTCTGGGGCAGTTCCTTCACAAGGGGTGAGGTCAGATCCCTGAGGAGGCTGACCTTTTCCTAATGTCTGGGGAGAGGGAGACTTTTCTTCCTCCCCACTACTCTCTGTTTGTGTGGAGTGATCCATAGTTTCAGGCTTCACTACACCTATATCAGTCTGAGTGTGGGCTGAGACCATTACAGCCTTGCCAACCTTTTCAGGAAGGCACTCAGTTTGTGTTTGAGCTGTGACTGTCACAGCTCTGCCAATTTCTACATGGAAGTCTGTCTGTGCCTGGGCTGTGGCTACCACTGCCCTTCCAACCTTTTCAGGGAGGAAAGCTACTTGGACAGGGGTTGTGACTGGCACAACCCCACTACCCTTTTTGGAAAGGCCTACCATTTTAGAATGGGTGTCTTGTTCAACTCCAGCCCAAGCTGAGAGTTCTAAGTCATTCCCCAGCAAGCAGTCCACAGGCAAGGTTGGAGACACTGCCACCCTTTTAGGGCCAGTGACACCTCCCCAGCTGAGACATACCTCTGCCATGGGATGACTGTTCTGTTTGCCATCAATGTTAGTGACCTGGTATGAGAAACCAGGCAAAAGCTGCTCAGAGGGAACTAGCCTATGGGCCACCATAGTGATGCTAGCTCCAGTGTCTCTGTAGGCCTCAGCTTTTCTACCATTGATGTAGGGTTCCTGTCTGTACCTACCCAAAGTGTTGGGACAGGCAGTGAAGTTGGCAAACGCCATGCCACCATCACAGACAAGAGTAGCTGCTGTAGGGGAATTGGCTAAGCCAGGATCCCCCTGTGTTCCCCAAGAAAACCCAACCAAAGTTTTGGGGGCACTCCCACCACCTGGGGGATTACTGCTGACAGTAATAGGTGGTGTGACAGGAGTAGTTGGAGGAACAGTTTTGTTTTTAGCCTGTGGACAACTGCTGTCAGTTTTCCAATGCCCAGGTGTTTTACACACATGGCAGTAAGGCTTTTTAACTGTGGTAGAGGAGGGAGCTTGGGACCCACCACCCTGTGTGGAGTTTTGGGGCCCTGAGGAAGATTTCTCTTTTGCTTTATCCCCACCCTTCTCTTGAGGCTTGGTGGTATCTTTCTTTTGGTCACCACCCTGATTTTTAGGCCTAATCCTGGTCCTGACCCATTTATCTGCCCTCTTCCCCAATTCTTGGGGAGAGGTCAAATCTGAGTCTACCAGGTGTTGATGGAGAAGCTGGTTCTGACAATTATTAAGGATCTGCTCCCTCATAATCAAGTTGTACAATCCTGTATAGTCCTGCACCTTGCTGCCATTTAACCAACCTTCCAAAGCCTTAGTGGCACAATCCACAAAATCAGACCAGTCCTGTGTCTGTGTCTTCTGGGTGTCTCTGAACAACAACCTATATTGCTCAGTGGTTAAGCCAAACCCATCTATCAGAGCACTCTTCAGGACTTTGTAATTGTTTGCATCCTCATCACTGACTGTGAGGAGCTTGTCTCTACCTTTGTCAGAAAAGGAGAGCCACAAGATAGCTGCCCACTGACTTTGGGGTACCTGCTGTACTTTGCAGGCCCTCTCCAAAGCAGTCATCCATTTGTGGATGTCATCCCCATTCTGATATGGGGGGACTATCTTGCTTAGGTTTCTATGGTCATAAGACCTATCCCTATCTCTAGGGATGTTGCTGCCACCAGTGGGTTCTGACCCACACAATTTTTGCTCTCTAGCCAGAGCAAGCTTCTCCTTGGCAAGGGCAATTTCTTCCCTCTGGATCCTCAGATTAGCTTCCCTCATTCTGGCTTTATGCTCCTTTCTCTCAGGTGAAGTCATTCCCCTGTGAGAGGAAGCATTAGAGATGCTAGAGACATGGGAGTGGATGGATTCCCTTGAAGGGGATCTGTCCCTCCTGCTTCTCTGTGAATGCCTACTTGTGGGTCTGTATGGGGGGACCCCATGCAAACTCCCATGTAAACTTAAGTTAGCCTGGCTAAGTCTCCTTACTTGGCTCTGGCTGTCTACCTCCCCATCTGAAGCCCCATCTGACTCCTCTGTGGTGGGTAGACCCTCCTCTGTGCCTAGGGCACCTTCCTGAGATGCCCTCTGAGCATCATACTCCTCTAGGAGTTGTCTTAACTGAAGGAGGGTAGGGTTTGCACCCTGTTTTATTCCTCTGGAGGTACACAACTGTCTCATTTCCTGGAATGTTAAGGTATCATATCTAGAGGGGATCTTTTGCAGACCTGATCCTCCTGAGAGAGCATCTACTTGATCTACTCTCAGAGACATGATCTAGTGAGGGTGTGGTGTGTGCACCTACCTACACTAGTTGTATCTACTAAACCTTTCTAGTAGTTGTAGTCAGGGTGTGTTACTCCCTTCAACCTACAACTACAAAGTCCAGTAGGACTTAAGTATAATAATCTATGTTATATGTACCTAGACAATATCTGTGTGATCTTTCAATTTAGTATCTCAAGATTACAATGGTATTACAACAGCAAGCTCAGATCCCAACCGCTGCTCACCAATGTGAGAATTTGGCCTGATGTATGATGTCACTAGTTATAGTGTACACCTTATATCAGTCCAAATACCCTTATGGTGATTGGTTGTAAAGTCAACCTTATAGACCAGCTATCCTAGTGGTAGCATGGACAAGAGCAGTCTTAGGCTAAACTCTGAATGGCATGTGAAGCCAGCTGTGATACCATATATAATCCCTTGAATACCAAATGAAAGGACACCACAACAGATATATATATAAAATAAAGTGTATTTATTCTAAGCAAACCCTCAGTACTCTTTATGAGATTAGAGGTAAGTACAACACAGTCTTATTAATGCATACAGTAAGTCACACAGGTAAGTAATACAGTTAGGCCCTAGGGGCCACGCAAACCATATACTAAGTAAGTGGTATAAGAACCACTGTCACGGAAATAGAATAGGCCTAGGCCTAGGGAATCGCTGGGGCTACACTACACTAGCGTTAGTTAGGAAGTGGGAGGCCCACGGGATTCGTGTGCAGAGTGGAAACACTCACGCGTAATGCGTAAAAGTCAATAGCAATGTTACAGTTTAGAAATAGATAGATTTAGGACACTTCCGGAGTAGCTAGGAAGTTGAGACTTGAAAACTAGACACTAGGATAGTCACTATCCTGATGAGCACCGGAGTACCCAAGTTACCTAGCCCACAGGCTGCGGGTGCATAGGGGTGAAGATGCGTCGTTTTCGTCGTCGACTCCTATGGATGCCTGAAGAAAGATGCTGACAGGCAGTCAGGGGAGAGTGTCCGGTGGATCCCAAGGCTGGGATCAAGAAGAGAAAAAACCTGCAAGCAGAAGGGACAGAGTCAAGGTCACTAGCCAGTGACCACGTGGAACCAGGAAGGAACCAGGCGATGTCGTGAAGAGTTGCAGGTGAAGGTGAAGCTTGTCGCTGCAGCCAGGAGGACCAGGAAGCGTCGAGGACGACCAGGACCAGGAGGCGAGCTGTCCCACGAAGGCTCTTGCTGTCGGCGGCGTCGAAGTTGGACTAGGACTCACCAAGCCTTGGCAAGCGGAACCCACGAAGAACAAGGGACTTGCTTCTGGTGCAGACCAGGAAGGTCTGGGGTGCTTCTTCTTTGCAGAGAAGCGGGAGCCAGTCTGGAGGAGCCAAACCAGCGCAGAAGATTTCAGGGAGCGTCGTCACAAAGGCCACTAGCCAGCGGGCAAGCAACCGGACAGACGCGGCAAGCAGGAAAATGCTGAAGGGCCCCACGCAGGACTCGTGGAGTGTGGGGGGCTGATCTTCGGTGCAGATGGTGCTTGGGGTTGGGGCTTCTCAATCCCCGGTGCACAACTTCGAGGGTACCTCAGAAGCTGCGCCGTAAGTTACTAGCCACTTTTCCCAGGTAGCCGGTCCCACGTCGCTCGTCGCCTCCACGGATCTCAGCTCTGCTGCAGATGTGGATGAGGGTCGGAGAAGTCTGGAAGTCAAGGCTCTGGTCGGGCTCTGCAGTCGGTTCCTCATAGAACGGTCGCAAAGCAAAGGGTAGTCTCTTGATGGTGCCTGTTTGCACAGGGTAGCCACTCCTTGGCTATAAGGGAGATTCTTCAGTCTTCTTCTTTCGTCGAATGTCCAGAGTTTCTGTTCAGTTTTGCAGGTTCAGGATAATCCAAAGTCTTGAGGCCCAACTCCCACTCTTATACTAATCTGGGGGGCTGGGATACCTGCTAGGTCACGCCTTATGGGTGGGACCTGGGAGGGGGTGGTTACACCCACTTCCCTTTGTCCAGTTTCGCGCCAGAGCTGGGGCTGGAGTGCCCCAGCGCCGGTTTGAACTGGACTATGCAAGGAACACCTTGTGTGCCCCAGGCATGTCTCATTCCTTTCAGCCCACCCTGCCCCAATACACTAAAGGCTGTCTGGGGAGGTGCTAGCACCTCCCCAAGCAGGAAACCTATTGTCCAGGCCTCCCTGGCTGGGATCACTCCCAGCAGCAGGAGGTCAGACTTGTGTCGTGGCAGCAGCATCCATTTTGTGATGCTGAGGCTTTGGTCAGAGGCTAACAGTGGAAGTATGATTTTAACATGTCTTTCCCTCTAGAAGGGGGGGATAATATTCTCATGTCCAGAAATGGCATGGGGGTATTATTCCCTAGTGTTAGACACCTTACACGACATGTTTTGATAAAGCCAAACCATAGTTACCATAACCGTCTAAGATTATAAGGCACTTTAAGAGTATATGGTAGGCTATATCATAGTATCTAGTAAATCAAAAGGGAGTGGATCACTAGTCCCAAAGAACCAGGGTGTGCAAAGGCAGTAAAGGTACTGTTTAAAAAACCCTCAATCACGTTATAAACGTTTCGGATGTTAGCGGTATATTTTCGTTCTCCGCTTCGTTATTGGTAACGTGACAGCATCATCATTGGGTTTGTTGTCATGCTTTCTCCACCTGGAGATCGTACCACTGGTTGTTTTGGTAGTGATTGTAAATGAAAAAGAGTGAGTTTGGTGAAGTGTTCAGTGGTGAAAAAAATGGAAATAATTAAAAACCAACAGAGCTAGTAAAAAATCTTTAATTGTACTAGGTGTTGGAAGGGTTTAGTCAGTGTGCACTCAGGGGTGAGTTAGGACCCTGTGCATTCTAAAAAAGTGCCGTTAAAAAGGTCGACATGTTTCAGCCCTTGTTGTGCCCCGAAGGGTCACACGGGCTTTCTTCAGGACCTAGGAGGTGAGACAAAGACCTGAAAATTCACAGGATCTTTAAGGTGAAATGTTTTTTGGGTTAATTAATCCCAAAAGTAACTGTTCATTTGAACCTATAATTGTAGTTCCAAATAGCAAGGTGGGGAAGGAAAATAGGGGGAAGAAAAACAGACCTTGTTAAAGTAATTATTAGTGAGGATAAAAACAGTATATATTAACATATTTCCCAAAAACAGACAGCCAACAGTCCGAAAAATGGTTTCATTAGTCTACAAGGTTGTCTGCAGCAACTGGAAAAAGGCAATTTTTATGTTTGGAGTCAAGACACTAAAAGCGTCCCGTGTCTCGTATGGCAAAATTCGTCCCTCCTTCAGATACTAGTAAGAGGATCCACATTCCATCTTGTCATATATTGTGTGTAGAGCGCTCATATGTAATTATATCAAGAGTGCAACTGAACGTATAAAAATACTCATAATTGAATCAGGATGACAGCGTTAACAGCCTTTGGTGTCATAAACTAGCATACGCGTGTAAATATGGCTCGGTTTAAGGAAGTGCAAAGGCGCGTAAAAATGGCTGTAGTTCTGTATTTATTAGAGACAGTAGCGCTTAGGTATTTACGATTGGCTTAACAACGCTCATATATTTACGAATGGCTCAGAAACGCTTCATTTTTGTAGAAAATAAGAGGTGCGCCGCAATTTTCGTTACAATGGCAGCAATTATATTCTTACGCACAGCAGTGGAGCTTATGTATTTAGGGGTGGTTTTTAGAAACTTAAAGCGGCTTATAAACTCAAGAGTAGCGGTACCAAATGTTACATTGTGCTAATATATATAAAAAAGGGATGTTAAAGGCTGGAGCTCAATTTAAAAGATTGTTGATGGCGGCAAATGCGATGTAAAAGGGCTTCCGTACCTGTTTCCCGTTACTGACATACAAAACTGCTATTCATAAAACCAAAAGCATGTTTTTTCAGGAGAGAATAGAGAAAGCAGGATGCTCCAGTAAGGAAGCGTATGCCATCCTTAAAGAGCTGTCTAAACCCCAAGGACAAGGTCCAGGACCCATTTCCGATCCCGAAGTCGACCTGGAGAAATGCCAGCAACTGGCCAACTTCTTCCACGATAAAATCAGACTAATTCTGGAATCTATCCCCCCCTCCAGTCCTGAGGAAGATATCGCTTTCCCACAGACCTCCACCTGTCTGTCCACGTGGGGCCAGGTCACGGTCGATGAGGTGAAAAATACGTTCAACTCCATGAAGAGCGGCTCCCCTAGTGACCCTGCTCCTCTCCGCATCCTTAAAGAGGTAGCCCCCACTATCATCCCTTCCCTTACCCATCTGATCAATACCTCACTTCAACAAGGAGTTGTACCCTCAAGCTGGAAGAGGGCGGTGGTAAAAGCCCTGCTGAAGAAACCTACGCTTGATCCCGAGAACCTAGCTAACTACAGGCCCATCTCTCTACTGCCTGGAGTGAGCAAGGTCGCAGAAAAATTGGTCAACAAGAAACTCTCGCAATTCATAGAGGCCAATAACAAATTAAAAAGCTCCCAGACGGGTTTCCGACCAGGACAGGGCACGGACATTGCCCTTCTGGCTGCTGTAGAGGAGGCCAGAGCACTATTGGATGGGGGAGGATCAGTGGCAGTGATCCTCCTCGACCTTAGTGCTGCGTTCGATACAGTAGATCACCAACTCCTCATCGAAAGACTGGCTAGAGTGGGAGTGGAAGGTACAGCCCTATCCTGGCTCTCATCCTTCCTGGCCCAACGGTCCTACCAGATCTGGGAAAAGAACGCCCGCTCCTCCGAAATGCCCCTCCATTGTGGTGTTCCTCAGGGCTCCTCCCTGAGCCCTACGTTATTTAATATCTATATGTCCACATTGGAGGAGGTTATCATCCCTTTCGGAGTGAGCGTCGTCAGCTACGCCGACGACACTCAACTAGTGGTGTCTTTGTCCCATCCCAAGCAACAAAAAGCTGATCTCTTCAACTGCCTTACGCAGGTCCATCATTGGATGAACAGATCAGCCCTAAAACTCAATGGGACAAAAACCGAGGTCCTTATACTTGGCCCTAAAGGAGCCTCACTTCCCCTGGACAGCTGGCCAGCTTGTTTGGGTCCGCCCCTGACCCTAAAAAAGAGGTGAAAAGTCTGGGTGTGTGGATCGATTCCGATCTCTCTTTCACCTCACAAGCTAAGAAAGTGGCAGGGACCTGCTTCGGTCTCTTAAAATCTCTGAGGAAAGTCCTGCCCCTTCTTCCCCCTAAATCCCAAAAACTATTAGTCCAAGGTCTCATAGTATCGAGGCTGGACTATAGTAATGTGATTTACCTGGGTGCCCCCGAAGCGACCCTTACGAAACTGCAGACAATTCAGAACACGGCCGCCCGGATCATCACCAACACCCCGGCCAGATCATCTGCTAAACCCGCTCTTAAACTCCTTCACTGGCTCCCCATAAGGGAGAGAGTCAAATTCAAAGCCCTATGTCTCGTTCACAAAACACTGCAGAACCAAGGTCCTCCTGTTCTCAGCAATTTTGTCATCCCCTACAGAAACTCTAGGTCCCTCCGCTCCAATGCAGAAAACCTTATCAACATCCCTAGATTCAGGAAAACCCGAGCAGGAGGAAGACGTTTCTCGGTACAAGTCTCCCGCCTTTGGAACTCACTTCCCCGTAACCTACGCCTTGAATCTCAATACCTGCGTTTCAGGAAACTGTTAAAAACCCATCTCTTTCCCTAACCTGTATACCCCCTCCCCCCCCCTTTTTGCCTTGACCTTCCTTCCTTCCATCCTCGTATCTCAGTCTCTTGCTCCGCTGACTTGGTGAATTCAGGGCTCCTCAGCGCTGGGATACCTCCGGGTGACTATCGCGCTTTACAAAATAAATTAAATTAAATTAAATTAAATTAAACTGTGGGCAACAGCGGGTATGGAGTAGGGCAGTCACTCGCGCTCTTCAGAGATGATAAAGAAACAGAGGGAAAGGGAACTGTCAAAGTTTGGCCAAGTAATACATTACGATTTTGTCGTGAGGTTGAATCCACCATCTCGCTAACCTCTTCAGCGCTGGACGAGGCTTCTGTGCTGACTCTGCCCTCGTTGACCCGGTACTAACGGTAGGACATGGGAGCTCGCGTTATATGTGGTATGGAGAGCGTAGAAATAGTCGAAAGACTACTACTAGATGAGCAACGTTGAATAAAAAACCTTTTATGGTATGTAGTAGTCTTCTGTGATTTATTGTAGATAAAAAAGGGGCGGAAATGGTGACATTGACGCAGGTTGTTTTAAATCTATACAAAAAGGTAGTTAAACAGAAAAGGTGTTGTCGGAGAAACTATTCATGAAAAAAGCGCTCTTAACACGCCCGATAGTAACCTTTACATCATTGTCAGCAGCCAGATAGTATATATTAGTGATGCTTGACTAGGTATATCATCCCCTAGGTATTTATGAGGGTGGTATATGTTTGGTAAGATTTTGTATATGGAGGGTGTCTATTTTTGACAATAAAGTTTGGACAAAAAATCGGAACATCATTTTCTCAATACACTCAACCATGGTATATTCTCATTCAAACCTTGGGTATTCGTACAAAGTCGATGGACCCATCTTTGTTCTTTTTCGAACAATACTTTCTCTGCTTGGTTGTTCTTGATAGTCAGCGTCTCCAAGATTACCCAACGTAGATCGTTGACAGTATGTCCTTGTTCCAGGAAGTGATTACTCATCTTGGTAGTGCTTCTTTTGCACTTGATGTTACTGCGATGTTCGCAGAGTCTCTGTTTCACCTTCCTGCAGGTCATTCCGATGTAGCGCAAGCCGCATGGGCATGTGATCATGTAGATAGCGTGGGTGGTGTTGCAGTTAGTGTGCGCTCTTATGGTCCAATTCAGATTGGGTGATAACTGTAAATTTTTGGTTGCCGTTGTCAGGTGGCAAACTGAGCATGACCCGCATGGGAAATGTCCTGTAACCGGTATGTTGTGCCAAAGGCCTTGTTGCGTCTTCGTGGCTGGTTTTTCCAAAGGTCTCGTGTGTACGAGTATGTCCTTTAGGTTCCTTGTTCTTTTATTTGAGAATCTGGGTTTTGGCCATTTCAAGTTACCCGAAGTCAGAGTTCGCCAGTTTTTGTTGACGATTTTCTTGATATCGTTTGTCACAGTGCTGTAAGTGCTAACGCATGTCAGCTGATCCAAGGTGGGTTCTTTTGTTGTGGTGTCTAGGAGGGTCTCTCTTGGCTCGTTCCTTGCCCTTTTCTGGCATTTTTTGATAATGTGTATGGGGTAGTCCCTGGTTTGTAGTTTATCACTTAGTTCTATTGCCTGACTCTTGTAGTCTCTGATGTTACTGCAATTTCTTCTGAGTCGCAGGAACTGTCCATACGGGAGGTTTTCCCTCAACGGACGAGGGTGAAAGCTGTTATATGATAACAGGCTATTTTTAGCTGTGGGTTTGAAGTAGGTCTTAGTTTGTAATTTGTCCCCTTCGCTGAAGATAGTGACATCTAGGAAGTCGAGTTTATTTGGATCTGCTGTGTATGTAAATTTCAGGCAGTCATCCCTGGTGTTGAGCCATTGGTGGAACTCGTACAGATCTTCATTGTCTCCTTCCCATATCAGGAGGACGTCATCTATGTATCGCTTCCAGAAGACGATGTGACTCAGGAAGGGATTGGAGGGGTCGTGGATGTAGGTGGTTTCAAAGTTGCTGACATAGAGCCCCGCTACACTCGGCGCAAAGGTACTGCCCATTGAAGTACCATGGCGCTGTTTATACATGATTTTATTGTATTCAAAATGGTTTTCTGTAAGTGCTAACCTACAGCACTCAAGTACAAAATGTCTCGGTGTTTTGTGTTTCCATTGTTGGCCGAAGAGAAGTGTCTCTAAGGTTTCCAGGGTTTTCTGTTGCGGGAGGCTCGTATACAAACTTTCGATGTCAAGTCCCACTAGTAACATTCTGTTCTGTGAGTATTGTAGATTCTGTAGGTGATTTAGGAGGTCTTTCGTGTCTTTTAAATAGGTGGGAGTTTTTTGTACCAATGGTCTTAAGTAGTGGTCAGCAAATTGTGACAACGGTTCTAAAATGGAACCGATCCCAGAGACAATCGGACGTCCAGGTGGTGGGTGTCGTTCTTTATGGATTTTGGGTAAAGAATAAAAATAAGGCATTCTTGGTGTCTTGGTTATCAAAAATTCGGCTTTGGTCTTGGAGACCCAATTGTTGGTTTCTGCTTCATCAACCATGATGGCAATGGTGTTCTGTAAGCGTTGGGTTGGGTCTGTCCTGATGACTTCGTAGAATTTTTCGTCAGAAAGTAATTCAATGCACTGTTGATGGTACCCTTCTTTACTGAGAAGCACAATGCCACCTCCCTTATCCGCTGGTTTGATTACTAGTTCTTCGTCTTGTCGTAATGTATCTAGTGCTCTTTGTTCAGCGTTAGATATGTTCATGAAAGGTCTTTTGGTTTGGTCTTTTAGATCTCCCACTTCTTTCATTATTGCCTGTTCAAAGGCTAGTACTTCTACTGGAACTTGGTGGTTAAGTGGGCAGAAGTTGGATTTACGGCGGAGTGTCGTATCGCCGTCTTTAGTTATTTCTTCTTTTCCATTGAAGAAGGCTTTCAGCTTAATCTTCCTGCAGAATTCTGCCATTTCACACTGGAGTCTGAAGATGTCTACGGGTGGTGTGGGTACGTAACTAAGACCTTTATTAAGAACATCCTCTTGTTCTTTGGTAAGTCTTACGTTAGTGAGGTTGAAGATCAAGTTGTTGTGCTTGTTCCTGCTTTTGCGCCCGTCATGCTCCTCGTGTGGACTTGGTGTTGCTGGTCTGACCAGGTGACCCCTTTGCGTCTTGTCCTGTGGGTTGTCTGGCCTCTCCCTAAAAAAGGCGGTCTATGCGTGTAGTTGGATCCCATGTCAGGCATTACTGGAGGGCCCATAGGTGGAGGACCTGGATAGAAAGGGTTAGCCCAGCCTGGAAGGTTGGGGTTGAAAGGTGTAAAGGGCATTTGGGGTGTCTGTGTGCCAAAGTAGGGATTGAACCAGGTGTTTGGTCTTCTTCTGTTTTGGCGTCTGTATTGACCTCTGTTCCTCCTTGGTGTATAAGATTCCTCTCCGCTCCAGTCAGAGCCGTTATTCGTCGAGCCTGTGCTCGAAATACTTGAGTTATCGAAAGTGTCATCTGGGACTTTGTAATCCTCTGCACTGTAGGGGTGCATCTTTTCCATGGAGAATTTTTTCAGATCCTTCCCCAATTTCTGGATCTTGTTCTGTGTAATGTAGTCTTTTGTTTCGTTCATTTCTTTATTGATTTCTTCCAACCTTTTTTTGTATACAGTTAATTGCACCGTGCTCTTAATTTTCGTTTCTAATATTTGTATTTTGATCGTCAGTTCTTCTGTGAGGCGTGTGGCGGTTTTTATTATGAGGACTAGGTAGTCTCGGGTGCACTTCCAAGAGATGGAAGACCAATCTTTTCGAAAGACTAGGTCTTGAAGGAAGATACGTGGGGCATTGTTTACCCAGAGTCCTCTCGGTGCTGCGTTGGCGCGTAGGTACTCTGTCATAATTACGCCATGGATGGCTGTGCGCACTTGTTCTTTTTTTGTTTCTGATAGCTCATCCCAGTCTGTAGTCTGGGCTAGGGTCTGTGTGATATCTCTGTCATGTAGTAGCGAGGGAAGGGACAGAATCGCATTAATTTCTTCCGTGGAGTAGCTCAAGCCTAGATTCTCGGACATGATGGCCTACCACAGGCAATGTCTTGGGGGAAGGGGGGGGGGGGGACGGGAAAAGGGAAACTCCCACAGCTGCACGCTGCTAAGTATTATAATAATCAAACTGGAGGGAGAAGGAAGAGCTGCTGATCCACTCAGCTTCCTTGTTATAAGTATCTAGTAAATCAAAAGGGAGTGGATCACTAGTCCCAAAGAACCAGGGTGTGCAAAGGCAGTAAAGGTACTGTTTAAAAAACCCTCAATCACGTTATAAACGTTTCGGATGTTAGCGGTATATTTTCGTTCTCCGCTTCGTTATTGGTAACGTGACAGCATCATCATTGGGTTTGTTGTCATGCTTTCTCCACCTGGAGATCGTACCACTGGTTGTTTTGGTAGTGATTGTAAATGAAAAAGAGTGAGTTTGGTGAAGTGTTCAGTGGTGAAAAAAATGGAAATAATTAAAAACCAACAGAGCTAGTAAAAAATCTTTAATTGTACTAGGTGTTGGAAGGGTTTAGTCAGTGTGCACTCAGGGGTGAGTTAGGACCCTGTGCATTCTAAAAAAGTGCCGTTAAAAAGGTCGACATGTTTCAGCCCTTGTTGTGCCCCGAAGGGTCACACGGGCTTTCTTCAGGACCTAGGAGGTGAGACAAAGACCTGAAAATTCACAGGATCTTTAAGGTGAAATGTTTTGTGGGTTAATTAATCCCAAAAGTAACTGTTCATTTGAACCTATAATTGTAGTTCCAAATAGCAAGGTGGGGAAGGAAAATAGGGGGAAGAAAAACAGACCTTGTTAAAGTAATTATTAGTGAGGATAAAAACAGTATATATTAACATATTTCCCAAAAACAGACAGCCAACAGTCCGAAAAATGGTTTCATTAGTCTACAAGGTTGTCTGCAGCAACTGGAAAATGGCAATTTTTATGTTTGGAGTCAAGACACTAAAAGCGTCCCGTGTCTCGTATGGCAAAATTCGTCCCTCCTTCAGATACTAGTAAGAGAATCCACATTCCATCTTGTCATATATTGTGTGTAGAGCGCTCATATGTAATTATATCAAGAGTGCAACTGAACGTATAAAAATACTCATAATTGAATCAGGATGACAGCGTTAACAGCCTTTGGTGTCATAAACTAGCATACGCGTGTAAATATGGCTCGGTTTAAGGAAGTGCAAAGGCGCGTAAAAATGGCTGTAGTTCTGTATTTATTAGAGACAGTAGCGCTTAGGTATTTACGATTGGCTTAACAACGCTCATATATTTACGAATGGCTCAGAAACGCTTCATTTTTGTAGAAAATAAGAGGTGCGCCGCAATTTTCGTTACAATGGCAGCAATTATATTCTTACGCACAGCAGTGGAGCTTATGTATTTAGGGGTGGTTTTTAGAAACTTAAAGCGGCTTATAAACTCAAGAGTAGCGGTACCAAATGTTACATTGTGCTAATATATATAAAAAAGGGATGTTAAAGGCTGGAGCTCAATTTAAAAGATTGTTGATGGCGGCAAATGCGATGTAAAAGGGCTTCCGTACCTGTTTCCCGTTACTGTGGGCAACAGCGGGTATGGAGTAGGGCAGTCACTCGCGCTCTTCAGAGATGATAAAGAAACAGAGGGAAAGGGAACTGTCAAAGTTTGGCCAAGTAATACATTACGATTTTGTCGTGAGGTTGAATCCACCATCTCGCTAACCTCTTCAGCGCTGGACGAGGCTTCTGTGCTGACTCTGCCCTCGTTGACCCGGTACTACCGGTAGGACATGGGAGCTCGCGTTATATGTGGTATGGAGAGCGTAGAAATAGTCGAAAGACTACTACTAGATGAGCAACGTTGAATAAAAAACCTTTTATGGTATGTAGTAGTCTTCTGTGATTTATTGTAGATAAAAAAGAGGCGGAAATGGTGACATTGACGCAGGTTGTTTTAAATCTATACAAAAAGGTAGTTAAACAGAAAAGGTGTTGTCGGAGAAACTATTCATGAAAAAAGCGCTCTTAACACGCCCGGTAGTAACCTTTACATCATTGTCAGCAGCCAGATAGTATATATTAGTGATGCTTGACTAGGTACATCATCCCCTAGGTATTTATGAGGGTGGTATATGTTTGGTAAGATTTTGTATATGGAGGGTGTCTATTTTTGACAATAAAGTTTGGACAAAAAATCGGAACATCATTTTCTCAATACACTCAACCATGGTATATTGTCATTCAAACCTTGGGTATTCGTACAAAGTCGATGGACCCATCTTTGTTCTTTTTCGAACAATACTTTCTCTGCTTGGTTGTTCTTGATAGTCAGCGTCTCCAAGATTACCCAACGTAGATCGTTGACAGTATGTCCTTGTTCCAGGAAGTGATTACTCATCTTGGTAGTGCTTCTTTTGCACTTGATGTTACTGCGATGTTCGCAGAGTCTCTGTTTCACCTTCCTGCAGGTCATTCCGATGTAGCGCAAGCCGCATGGGCATGTGATCATGTAGATAGCGTGGGTGGTGTTGCAGTTAGTGTGCGCTCTTATGGTCCAATTCAGATTGGGTGATAACTGTAAATTTTTGGTTGCCGTTGTCAGGTGGCAAACTGAGCATGACCCGCATGGGAAATGTCCTGTAACCGGTATGTTGTGCCAAAGGCCTTGTTGCGTCTTCGTGGCTGGTTTTTCCAAAGGTCTCGTGTGTACGAGTATGTCCTTTAGGTTCCTTGTTCTTTTATTTGAGAATCTGGGTTTTGGCCATTTCAAGTTACCCGAAGTCAGAGTTCGCCAGTTTTTGTTGACGATTTTCTTGATATCGTTTGTCACAGTGCTGTAAGTGCTAACGCATGTCAGCTGATCCAAGGTGGGTTCTTTTGTTGTGGTGTCTAGGAGGGTCTCTCTTGGCTGGTTCCTTGCCCTTTTCTGGCATTTTTTGATAATGTGTATGGGGTAGTCCCTGGTTTGTAGTTTATCACTTAGTTCTATTGCCTGACTCTTGTAGTCTCTGATGTTACTGCAATTTCTTCTGAGTCGCAGGAACTGTCCATACGGGAGGTTTTCCCTCAACGGACGAGGGTGAAAGCTGTTATATGATAACAGGCTATTTTTAGCTGTGGGTTTGAAGTAGGTCTTAGTTTGTAATTTGTCCCCTTCGCTGAAGATAGTGACATCTAGGAAGTCGAGTTTATTTGGATATGCTGTGTATGTAAATTTCAGGCAGTCATCCCTGGTGTTGAGCCATTGGTGGAACTCGTACAGATCTTCATTGTCTCCTTCCCATATCAGGAGGACGTCATCTATGTATCGCTTCCAGAAGACGATGTGACTCAGGAAGGGATTGGAGGGGTCGTGGATGTAGGTGGTTTCAAAGTTGCTGACATAGAGCCCCGCTACACTCGGCGCAAAGGTACTGCCCATTGAAGTACCATGGCGCTGTTTATACATGATTTTATTGTATTCAAAATGGTTTTCTGTAAGTGCTAACCTACAGCACTCAAGTACAAAATGTCTCGGTGTTTTGTGTTCCCATTGTTGGCCGAAGAGAAGTGTCTCTAAGGTTTCCAGGGTTTTCTGTTGCGGGAGGCTCGTATACAAACTTTCGATGTCAAGTCCCACTAGTAACATTCTGTTCTGTGAGTATTGTAGATTCTGTAGGTGATTTAGGAGGTCTTTCGTGTCTTTTAAATAGGTGGGAGTTTTTTGTACCAATGGTCTTAAGTAGTGGTCAGCAAATTGTGACAACGGTTCTAAAATGGAACCGATCCCAGAGACAATCGGACGTCCAGGTGGTGGGTGTCGTTCTTTATGGATTTTGGGTAAAGAATAAAAATAAGGCATTCTTGGTGTCTTGGTTATCAAAAATTCGGCTTTGGTCTTGGAGACCCAATTGTTGGTTTCTGCTTCATCAACCATGATGGCAATGGTGTTCTGTAAGCGTTGGGTTGGGTCTGTCCTGATGACTTCGTAGAATTTTTCGTCAGAAAGTAATTCAATGCACTGTTGATGGTACCCTTCTTTACTGAGAAGCACAATGCCACCTCCCTTATCCGCTGGTTTGATTGCTAGTTCTTCGTCTTGTCGTAATGTATCTAGTGCTCTTTGTTCAGCGTTAGATATGTTCATGAAAGGTCTTTTGGTTTGGTCTTTTAGATCTCCCACTTCTTTCATTATTGCCTGTTCAAAGGCTAGTACTTCTACTGGAACTTGGTGGTTAAGTGGGCAGAAGTTGGATTTACGGCGGAGTGTCGTATCGCCGTCTTTAGTTATTTCTTCTTTTCCATTGAAGAAGGCTTTCAGCTTAATCTTCCTGCAGAATTCTGCCATTTCACACTGGAGTCTGAAGATGTCTACGGGTGGTGTGGGTACGTAACTAAGACCTTTATTAAGAACATCCTCTTGTTCTTTGGTAAGTCTTACGTTAGTGAGGTTGAAGATCAAGTTGTTGTGCTTGTTCCTGCTTTTGCGCCCGTCATGCTCCTCGTGTGGACTTGGTGTTGCTGGTCTGACCAGGTGACCCCTTTGCGTCTTGTCCTGTGGGTTGTCTGGCCTCTCCCTAAAAAAGGCGGTCTATGCGTGTAGTTGGATCCCATGTCAGGCATTACTGGAGGGCCCATAGGTGGAGGACCTGGATAGAAAGGGTTAGCCCAGCCTGGAAGGTTGGGGTTGAAAGGTGTAAAGGGCATTTGGGGTGTCTGTGTGCCAAAGTAGGGATTGAACCAGGTGTTTGGTCTTCTTCTGTTTTGGCGTCTGTATTGACCTCTGTTCCTCCTTGGTGTATAAGATTCCTCTCCGCTCCAGTCAGAGCCGTTATTCGTCGAGCCTGTGCTCGAAATACTTGAGTTATCGAAAGTGTCATCTGGGACTTTGTAATCCTCTGCACTGTAGGGGTGCATCTTTTCCATGGAGAATTTTTTCAGATCCTTCCCCAATTTCTGGATCTTGTTCTGTGTAATGTAGTCTTTTGTTTCGTTCATTTCTTTATTGATTTCTTCCAACCTTTTTTTGTATACAGTTAATTGCACCGTGCTCTTAATTTTCGTTTCTAATATTTGTATTTTGATCGTCAGTTCTTCTGTGAGGCGTGTGGCGGTTTTTATTATGAGGACTAGGTAGTCTCGGGTGCACTTCCAAGAGATGGAAGACCAATCTTTTCGAAAGACTAGGTCTTGAAGGAAGATACGTGGGGCATTGTTTACCCAGAGTCCTCTCGGTGCTGCGTTGGCGCGTAGGTACTCTGTCATAATTACGCCATGGATGGCTGTGCGCACTTGTTCTTTTTTTGTTTCTGATAGCTCATCCCAGTCTGTAGTCTGGGCTAGGGTCTGTGTGATATCTCTGTCATGTAGTAGCGAGGGAAGGGACAGAATCGCATTAATTTCTTCCGTGGAGTAGCTCAAGCCTAGATTCTCGGACATGATGGCCTACCACAGGCAATGTCTTGGGGGAAGGGGGGGGGGGGGGGGACGGGAAAAGGGAAACTCCCACAGCTGCACGCTGCTAAGTATTATAATAATCAAACTGGAGGGAGAAGGAAGAGCTGCTGATCCACTCAGCTTCCTTGTTATAAGTATCTAGTAAATCAAAAGGGAGTGGATCACTAGTCCCAAAGAACCAGGGTGTGCAAAGGCAGTAAAGGTACTGTTTAAAAAACCCTCAATCACGTTATAAACGTTTCGGATGTTAGCGGTATATTTTCGTTCTCCGCTTCGTTATTGGTAACGTGACAGCATCATCATTGGGTTTGTTGTCATGCTTTCTCCACCTGGAGATCGTACCACTGGTTGTTTTGGTAGTGATTGTAAATGAAAAAGAGTGAGTTTGGTGAAGTGTTCAGTGGTGAAAAAAATGGAAATAATTAAAAACCAACAGAGCTAGTAAAAAATCTTTAATTGTACTAGGTGTTGGAAGGGTTTAGTCAGTGTGCACTCAGGGGTGAGTTAGGACCCTGTGCATTCTAAAAAAGTGCCGTTAAAAAGGTCGACATGTTTCAGCCCTTGTTGTGCCCCGAAGGGTCACACGGGCTTTCTTCAGGACCTAGGAGGTGAGACAAAGACCTGAAAATTCACAGGATCTTTAAGGTGAAATGTTTTTTGGGTTAATTAATCCCAAAAGTAACTGTTCATTTGAACCTATAATTGTAGTTCCAAATAGCAAGGTGGGGAAGGAAAATAGGGGGAAGAAAAACAGACCTTGTTAAAGTAATTATTAGTGAGGATAAAAACAGTATATATTAACATATTTCCCAAAAACAGACAGCCAACAGTCCGAAAAATGGTTTCATTAGTCTACAAGGTTGTCTGCAGCAACTGGAAAATGGCAATTTTTATGTTTGGAGTCAAGACACTAAAAGCGTCCCGTGTCTCGTATGGCAAAATTCGTCCCTCCTTCAGATACTAGTAAGAGAATCCACATTCCATCTTGTCATATATTGTGTGTAGAGCGCTCATATGTAATTATATCAAGAGTGCAACTGAACGTATAAAAATACTCATAATTGAATCAGGATGACAGCGTTAACAGCCTTTGGTGTCATAAACTAGCATACGCGTGTAAATATGGCTCGGTTTAAGGAAGTGCAAAGGCGCGTAAAAATGGCTGTAGTTCTGTATTTATTAGAGACAGTAGCGCTTAGGTATTTACGATTGGCTTAACAACGCTCATATATTTACGAATGGCTCAGAAACGCTTCATTTTTGTAGAAAATAAGAGGTGCGCCGCAATTTTCGTTACAATGGCAGCAATTATATTCTTACGCACAGCAGTGGAGCTTATGTATTTAGGGGTGGTTTTTAGAAACTTAAAGCGGCTTATAAACTCAAGAGTAGCGGTACCAAATGTTACATTGTGCTAATATATATAAAAAAGGGATGTTAAAGGCTGGAGCTCAATTTAAAAGATTGTTGATGGCGGCAAATGCGATGTAAAAGGGCTTCCGTACCTGTTTCCCGTTACTGTGGGCAACAGCGGGTATGGAGTAGGGCAGTCACTCACGCTCTTCAGAGATGATAAAGAAACAGAGGGAAAGGGAACTGTCAAAGTTTGGCCAAGTAATACATTACGATTTTGTCGTGAGGTTGAATCCACCATCTCGCTAACCTCTTCAGCGCTGGACGAGGCTTCTGTGCTGACTCTGCCCTCGTTGACCCGGTACTACCGGTAGGACATGGGAGCTCGCGTTATATGTGGTATGGAGAGCGTAGAAATAGTCGAAAGACTACTACTAGATGAGCAACGTTGAATAAAAAACCTTTTATGGTATGTAGTAGTCTTCTGTGATTTATTGTAGATAAAAAAGGGGCGGAAATGGTGACATTGACGCAGGTTGTTTTAAATCTATACAAAAAGGTAGTTAAACAGAAAAGGTGTTGTCGGAGAAACTATTCATGAAAAAAGCGCTCTTAACACGCCCGATAGTAACCTTTACATCATTGTCAGCAGCCAGATAGTATATATTAGTGATGCTTGACTAGGTATATCATCCCCTAGGTATTTATGAGGGTGGTATATGTTTGGTAAGATTTTGTATATGGAGGGTGTCTATTTTTGACAATAAAGTTTGGACAAAAAATCGGAACATCATTTTCTCAATACACTCAACCATGGTATATTGTCATTCAAACCTTGGGTATTCGTACAAAGTCGATGGACCCATCTTTGTTCTTTTTCGAACAATACTTTCTCTGCTTGGTTGTTCTTGATAGTCAGCGTCTCCAAGATTACCCAACGTAGATCGTTGACAGTATGTCCTTGTTCCAGGAAGTGATTACTCATCTTGGTAGTGCTTCTTTTGCACTTGATGTTACTGCGATGTTCGCAGAGTCTCTGTTTCACCTTCCTGCAGGTCATTCCGATGTAGCGCAAGCCGCATGGGCATGTGATCATGTAGATAGCGTGGGTGGTGTTGCAGTTAGTGTGCGCTCTTATGGTCCAATTCAGATTGGGTGATAACTGTAAATTTTTGGTTGCCGTTGTCAGGTGGCAAACTGAGCATGACCCGCATGGGAAATGTCCTGTAACCGGTATGTTGTGCCAAAGGCCTTGTTGCGTCTTCGTGGCTGGTTTTTCCAAAGGTCTCGTGTGTACGAGTATGTCCTTTAGGTTCCTTGTTCTTTTATTTGAGAATCTGGGTTTTGGCCATTTCAAGTTACCCGAAGTCAGAGTTCGCCAGTTTTTGTTGACGATTTTCTTGATATCGTTTGTCACAGTGCTGTAAGTGCTAACGCATGTCAGCTGATCCAAGGTGGGTTCTTTTGTTGTGGTGTCTAGGAGGGTCTCTCTTGGCTGGTTCCTTGCCCTTTTCTGGCATTTTTTGATAATGTGTATGGGGTAGTCCCTGGTTTGTAGTTTATCACTTAGTTCTATTGCCTGACTCTTGTAGTCTCTGATGTTACTGCAATTTCTTCTGAGTCGCAGGAACTGTCCATACGGGAGGTTTTCCCTCAACGGACGAGGGTGAAAGCTGTTATATGATAACAGGCTATTTTTAGCTGTGGGTTTGAAGTAGGTCTTAGTTTGTAATTTGTCCCCTTCGCTGAAGATAGTGACATCTAGGAAGTCGAGTTTATTTGGATCTGCTGTGTATGTAAATTTCAGGCAGTCATCCCTGGTGTTGAGCCATTGGTGGAACTCGTACAGATCTTCATTTTCTCCTTCCCATATCAGGAGGACGTCATCTATGTATCGCTTCCAGAAGACGATGTGACTCAGGAAGGGATTGGAGGGGTCGTGGATGTAGGTGGTTTCAAAGTTGCTGACATAGAGCCCCGCTACACTCGGCGCAAAGGTACTGCCCATTGAAGTACCATGGCGCTGTTTATACATGATTTTATTGTATTCAAAATGGTTTTCTGTAAGTGCTAACCTACAGCACTCAAGTACAAAATGTCTCGGTGTTTTGTGTTCCCATTGTTGGCCGAAGAGAAGTGTCTCTAAGGTTTCCAGGGTTTTCTGTTGCGGGAGGCTCGTATACAAACTTTCGATGTCAAGTCCCACTAGTAACATTCTGTTCTGTGAGTGTTGTAGATTCTGTAGGTGATTCAGGAGGTCTTTCGTGTCTTTTAAATAGGTGGGAGTTTTTTGTACCAATGGTCTTAAGTAGTGGTCAGCAAATTGTGACAACGGTTCTAAAATGGAACCGATCCCAGAGACAATCGGACGTCCAGGTGGTGGGTGTCGTTCTTTATGGATTTTGGGTAAAGAATAAAAATAAGGCATTCTTGGTGTCTTGGTTATCAAAAATTCGGCTTCGGTCTTGGAGACCCAATTGTTGGTTTCTGCTTCATCAACCATGATGGCAATGGTGTTCTGTAAGCGTTGGGTTGGGTCTGTCCTGATGACTTTGTAGAATTTTTCGTCAGAAAGTAATTCAATGCACTGTTGATGGTACCCTTCTTTACTGAGAAGCACAATGCCACCTCCCTTATCCGCTGGTTTGATTACTAGTTCTTCGTCTTGTCGTAATGTATCTAGTGCTCTTTGTTCAGCGTTAGATATGTTCATGAAAGGTCTTTTGGTTTGGTCTTTTAGATCTCCCACTTCTTTCATTATTGCCTGTTCAAAGGCTAGTACTTCTACTGGAACTTGGTGGTTAAGTGGGCAGAAGTTGGATTTACGGCGGAGTGTCGTATCGCCGTCTTTAGTTATTTCTTCTTTACCATTGAAGAAGGCTTTCAGCTTAATCTTCCTGCAGAATTCTGCCATTTCACACTGGAGTCTGAAGATGTCTACGGGTGGTGTGGGTACGTAACTAAGACCTTTATTAAGAACATCCTCTTGTTCTTTGGTAAGTCTTACGTTAGTGAGGTTGAAGATCAAGTTGTTGTGCTTGTTCCTGCTTTTGCGCCCGTCATGCTCCTCGTGTAGACTTGGTGTTGCTGGTCTGACCAGGTGACCCCTTTGCGTCTTGTCCTGTGGGTTGTCTGGCCTCTCCCTAAAAAAGGCGGTCTATGCGTGTAGTTGGATCCCATGTCAGGCATTACTGGAGGGCCCATAGGTGGAGGACCTGGATAGAAAGGGTTAGCCCAGCCTGGAAGGTTGGGGTTGAAAGGTGTAAAGGGCATTTGGGGTGTCTGTGTGCCAAAGTAGGGATTGAACCAGGTGTTTGGTCTTCTTCTGTTTTGGCGTCTGTATTGACCTCTGTTCCTCCTTGGTGTATAAGATTCCTCTCCGCTCCAGTCAGAGCCGTTATTCGTCGAGCCTGTGCTCGAATACTTGAGTTATCGAAAGTGTCATCTGGGACTTTGTAATCCTCTGCACTGTAGGGGTGCATCTTTTCCATGGAGAATTTTTTCAGATCCTTCCCCAATTTCTGGATCTTGTTCTGTGTAATGTAGTCTTTTGTTTCGTTCATTTCTTTATTGATTTCTTCCAACCTTTTTTTGTATACAGTTAATTGCACCGTGCTCTTAATTTTCGTTTCTAATATTTGTATTTTGATCGTCAGTTCTTCTGTGAGGCGTGTGGCGGTTTTTATTATGAGGACTAGGTAGTCTCGGGTGCACTTCCAAGAGATGGAAGACCAATCTTTTCGAAAGACTAGGTCTTGAAGGAAGATACGTGGGGCATTGTTTACCCAGAGTCCTCTCGGTGCTGCGTTGGCGCGTAGGTACTCTGTCATAATTACGCCATGGATGGCTGTGCGCACTTGTTCTTTTTTTGTTTCTGATAGCTCATCCCAGTCTGTAGTCTGGGCTAGGGTCTGTGTGATATCTCTGTCATGTAGTAGCGAGGGAAGGGACAGAATCGCATTAATTTCTTCCGTGGAGTAGCTCAAGCCTAGATTCTCGGACATGATGGCCTACCACAGGCAATGTCTTGGGGGAAGGGGGGGGGGGGGGACGGGAAAAGGGAAACTCCCACAGCTGCACGCTGCTAAGTATTATAATAATCAAACTGGAGGGAGAAGGAAGAGCTGCTGATCCACTCAGCTTCCTTGTTATAAGTATCTAGTAAATCAAAAGGGAGTGGATCACTAGTCCCAAAGAACCAGGGTGTGCAAAGGCAGTAAAGGTACTGTTTAAAAAACCCTCAATCACGTTATAAACGTTTCGGATGTTAGCGGTATATTTTCGTTCTCCGCTTCGTTATTGGTAACGTGACAGCATCATCATTGGGTTTGTTGTCATGCTTTCTCCACCTGGAGATCGTAACACTGGTTGTTTTGGTAGTGATTGTAAATGAAAAAGAGTGAGTTTGGTGAAGTGTTCAGTGATGAAAAAAATGGAAATAATTAAAAACCAACAGAGCTAGTAAAAAATCTTTAATTGTACTAGGTGTTGGAAGGGTTTAGTCAGTGTGCACTCAGGGGTGAGTTAGGACCCTGTGAATTCTAAAAAAGTGCCGTTAAAAAGGTCGACATGTTTCAGCCCTTGTTGTGCCCCGAAGGGTCACACGGGCTTTCTTCAGGACCTAGGAGGTGAGACAAAGACCTGAAAATTCACAGGATCTTTAAGGTGAAATGTTTTTTGGGTTAATTAATCCCAAAAGTAACTGTTCATTTGAACCTATAATTGTAGTTCCAAATAGCAAGGTGGGGAAGGAAAATAGGGGGAAGAAAAACAGACCTTGTTAAAGTAATTATTAGTGAGGATAAAAACAGTATATATTAACATATTTCCCAAAAACAGACAGCCAACAGTCCGAAAAATGGTTTCATTAGTCTACAAGGTTGTCTGCAGCAACTGGAAAATGGCAATTTTTATGTTTGGAGTCAAGACACTAAAAGCGTCCCGTGTCTCGTATGGCAAAATTCGTCCCTCCTTCAGATACTAGTAAGAGAATCCACATTCCATCTTTTCATATATTGTGTGTAGAGCGCTCATATGTAATTATATCAAGAGTGCAACTGAACGTATAAAAATACTCATAATTGAATCAGGATGACAGCGTTAACAGCCTTTGGTGTCATAAACTAGCATACGCGTGTAAATATGGCTCGGTTTAAGGAAGTGCAAAGGCGCGTAAAAATGGCTGTAGTTCTGTATTTATTAGAGACAGTAGCGCTTAGGTATTTACGATTGGCTTAACAACGCTCATATATTTACGAATGGCTCAGAAACGCTTCATTTTTGTAGAAAATAAGAGGTGCGCCGCAATTTTCGTTACAATGGCAGCAATTATATTCTTACGCACAGCAGTGGAGCTTATGTATTTAGGGGTGGTTTTTAGAAACTTAAAGCGGCTTATAAACTCAAGAGTAGCGGTACCAAATGTTACATTGTGCTAATATATATAAAAAAGGGATGTTAAAGGCTGGAGCTCAATTTAAAAGATTGTTGATGGCGGCAAATGCGATGTAAAAGGGCTTCCGTACCTGTTTCCCGTTACTGTGGGCAACAGCGGGTATGGAGTAGGGCAGTCACTCGCGCTCTTCAGAGATGATAAAGAAACAGAGGGAAAGGGAACTGTCAAAGTTTGGCCAAGTAATACATTACGATTTTGTCGTGAGGTTGAATCCACCATCTCGCTAACCTCTTCAGCGCTGGACGAGGCTTCTGTGCTGACTCTGCCCTCGTTGACCCGGTACTACCGGTAGGACATGGGAGCTCGCGTTATATGTGGTATGGAGAGCGTAGAAATAGTCGAAAGACTACTACTAGATGAGCAACGTTGAATAAAAAACCTTTTATGGTATGTAGTAGTCTTCTGTGATTTATTGTAGATAAAAAAGGGGCGGAAATGGTGACATTGACGCAGGTTGTTTTAAATCTATACAAAAAGGTAGTTAAACAGAAAAGGTGTTGTCGGAGAAACTATTCATGAAAAAAGCGCTCTTAACACGCCCGATAGTAACCTTTACATCATTGTCAGCAGCCAGATAGTATATATTAGTGATGCTTGACTAGGTATATCATCCCCTAGGTATTTATGAGGGTGGTATATGTTTGGTAAGATTTTGTATATGGAGGGTGTCTATTTTTGACAATAAAGTTTGGACAAAAAATCGGAACATCATTTTCTCAATACACTCAACCATGGTATATTGTCATTCAAACCTTGGGTATTCGTACAAAGTCGATGGACCCATCTTTGTTCTTTTTCGAACAATATTTTCTCTGCTTGGTTGTTCTTGATAGTCAGCGTCTCCAAGATTACCCAACGTAGATCGTTGACAGTATGTCCTTGTTCCAGGAAGTGATTACTCATCTTGGTAGTGCTTCTTTTGCACTTGATGTTACTGCGATGTTCGCAGAGTCTCTGTTTCACCTTCCTGCAGGTCATTCCGATGTAGCGCAAGCCGCATGGGCATGTGATCATGTAGATAGCGTGGGTGGTGTTGCAGTTAGTGTGCGCTCTTATGGTCCAATTCAGATTGGGTGATAACTGTAAATTTTTGGTTGCCGTTGTCAGGTGGCAAACTGAGCATGACCCGCATGGGAAATGTCCTGTAACCGGTATGTTGTGCCAAAGGCCTTGTTGCGTCTTCGTGGCTGGTTTTTCCAAAGGTCTCGTGTGTACGAGTATGTCCTTTAGGTTCCTTGTTCTTTTATTTGAGAATCTGGGTTTTGGCCATTTCAAGTTACCCGAAGTCAGAGTTCGCCAGTTTTTGTTGACGATTTTCTTGATATCGTTTGTCACAGTGCTGTAAGTGCTAACGCATGTCAGCTGATCCAAGGTGGGTTCTTTTGTTGTGGTGTCTAGGAGGGTCTCTCTTGGCTGGTTCCTTGCCCTTTTCTGGCATTTTTTGATAATGTGTATGGGGTAGTCCCTGGTTTGTAGTTTATCACTTAGTTCTATTGCCTGACTCTTGTAGTCTCTGATGTTACTGCAATTTCTTCTGAGTCGCAGGAACTGTCCATACGGGAGGTTTTCCCTCAACGGACGAGGGTGAAAGCTGTTATATGATAACAGGCTATTTTTAGCTGTGGGTTTGAAGTAGGTCTTAGTTTGTAATTTGTCCCCTTCGCTGAAGATAGTGACATCTAGGAAGTCGAGTTTATTTGGATATGCTGTGTATGTAAATTTCAGGCAGTCATCCCTGGTGTTGAGCCATTGGTGGAACTCGTACAGATCTTCATTGTCTCCTTCCCATATCAGGAGGACGTCATCTATGTATCGCTTCCAGAAGACGATGTGACTCAGGAAGGGATTGGAGGGGTCGTGGATGTAGGTGGTTTCAAAGTTGCTGACATAGAGCCCCGCTACACTCGGCGCAAAGGTACTGCCCATTGAAGTACCATGGCGCTGTTTATACATGATTTTATTGTATTCAAAATGGTTTTCTGTAAGTGCTAACCTACAGCACTCAAGTACAAAATGTCTCGGTGTTTTGTGTTCCCATTGTTGGCCGAAGAGAAGTGTCTCTAAGGTTTCCAGGGTTTTCTGTTGCGGGAGGCTCGTATACAAACTTTCGATGTCAAGTCCCACTAGTAACATTCTGTTCTGTGAGTATTGTAGATTCTGTAGGTGATTTAGGAGGTCTTTCGTGTCTTTTAAATAGGTGGGAGTTTTTTGTACCAATGGTCTTAAGTAGTGGTCAGCAAATTGTGACAACGGTTCTAAAATGGAACCGATCCCAGAGACAATCGGACGTCCAGGTGGTGGGTGTCGTTCTTTATGGATTTTGGGTAAAGAATAAAAATAAGGCATTCTTGGTGTCTTGGTTATCAAAAATTCGGCTTTGGTCTTGGAGACCCAATTGTTGGTTTCTGCTTCATCAACCATGATGGCAATGGTGTTCTGTAAGCGTTGGGTTGGGTCTGTCCTGATGACTTCGTAGAATTTTTCGTCAGAAAGTAATTCAATGCACTGTTGATGGTACCCTTCTTTACTGAGAAGCACAATGCCACCTCCCTTATCCGCTGGTTTGATTGCTAGTTCTTCGTCTTGTCGTAATGTATCTAGTGCTCTTTGTTCAGCGTTAGATATGTTCATGAAAGGTCTTTTGGTTTGGTCTTTTAGATCTCCCACTTCTTTCATTATTGCCTGTTCAAAGGCTAGTACTTCTACTGGAACTTGGTGGTTAAGTGGGCAGAAGTTGGATTTACGGCGGAGTGTCGTATCGCCGTCTTTAGTTATTTCTTCTTTTCCATTGAAGAAGGCTTTCAGCTTAATCTTCCTGCAGAATTCTGCCATTTCACACTGGAGTCTGAAGATGTCTACGGGTGGTGTGGGTACGTAACTAAGACCTTTATTAAGAACATCCTCTTGTTCTTTGGTAAGTCTTACGTTAGTGAGGTTGAAGATCAAGTTGTTGTGCTTGTTCCTGCTTTTGCGCCCGTCATGCTCCTCGTGTGGACTTGGTGTTGCTGGTCTGACCAGGTGACCCCTTTGCGTCTTGTCCTGTGGGTTGTCTGGCCTCTCCCTAAAAAAGGCGGTCTATGCGTGTAGTTGGATCCCATGTCAGGCATTACTGGAGGGCCCATAGGTGGAGGACCTGGATAGAAAGGGTTAGCCCAGCCTGGAAGGTTGGGGTTGAAAGGTGTAAAGGGCATTTGGGGTGTCTGTGTGCCAAAGTAGGGATTGAACCAGGTGTTTGGTCTTCTTCTGTTTTGGCGTCTGTATTGACCTCTGTTCCTCCTTGGTGTATAAGATTCCTCTCCGCTCCAGTCAGAGCCGTTATTCGTCGAGCCTGTGCTCGAAATACTTGAGTTATCGAAAGTGTCATCTGGGACTTTGTAATCCTCTGCACTGTAGGGGTGCATCTTTTCCATGGAGAATTTTTTCAGATCCTTCCCCAATTTCTGGATCTTGTTCTGTGTAATGTAGTCTTTTGTTTCGTTCATTTCTTTATTGATTTCTTCCAACCTTTTTTTGTATACAGTTAATTGCACCGTGCTCTTAATTTTCGTTTCTAATATTTGTATTTTGATCGTCAGTTCTTCTGTGAGGCGTGTGGCGGTTTTTATTATGAGGACTAGGTAGTCTCGGGTGCACTTCCAAGAGAAGGAAGACCAATCTTTTCGAAAGACTAGGTCTTGAAGGAAGATACGTGGGGCATTGTTTACCCAGAGTCCTCTCGGTGCTGCGTTGGCGCGTAGGTACTCTGTCATAATTACGCCATGGATGGCTGTGCGCACTTGTTCTTTTTTTGTTTCTGATAGCTCATCCCAGTCTGTAGTCTGGGCTAGGGTCTGTGTGATATCTCTGTCATGTAGTAGCGAGGGAAGGGACAGAATCGCATTAATTTCTTCCGTGGAGTAGCTCAAGCCTAGATTCTCGGACATGATGGCCTACCACAGGCAATGTCTTGGGGGAAGGGGGGGGGGGACGGGAAAAGGGAAACTCCCACAGCTGCACGCTGCTAAGTATTATAATAATCAAACTGGAGGGAGAAGGAAGAGCTGCTGATCCACTCAGCTTCCTTGTTATAAGTATCTAGTAAATCAAAAGGGAGTGGATCACTAGTCCCAAAGAACCAGGGTGTGCAAAGGCAGTAAAGGTACTGTTTAAAAAACCCTCAATCACGTTATAAACGTTTCGGATGTTAGCGGTATATTTTCGTTCTCCGCTTCGTTATTGGTAACGTGACAGCATCATCATTGGGTTTGTTGTCATGCTTTCTCCACCTGGAGATCGTACCACTGGTTGTTTTGGTAGTGATTGTAAATGAAAAAGAGTGAGTTTGGTGAAGTGTTCAGTGGTGAAAAAAATGGAAATAATTAAAAACCAACAGAGCTAGTAAAAAATCTTTAATTGTACTAGGTGTTGGAAGGGTTTAGTCAGTGTGCACTCAGGGGTGAGTTAGGACCCTGTGCATTCTAAAAAAGTGCCGTTAAAAAGGTCGACATGTTTCAGCCCTTGTTGTGCCCCGAAGGGTCACACGGGCTTTCTTCAGGACCTAGGAGGTGAGACAAAGACCTGAAAATTCACAGGATCTTTAAGGTGAAATGTTTTTTGGGTTAATTAATCCCAAAAGTAACTGTTCATTTGAACCTATAATTGTAGTTCCAAATAGCAAGGTGGGGAAGGAAAATAGGGGGAAGAAAAACAGACCTTGTTAAAGTAATTATTAGTGAGGATAAAAACAGTATATATTAACATATTTCCCAAAAACAGACAGCCAACAGTCCGAAAAATGGTTTCATTAGTCTACAAGGTTGTCTGCAGCAACTGGAAAATGGCAATTTTTATGTTTGGAGTCAAGACACTAAAAGCGTCCCGTGTCTCGTATGGCAAAATTCGTCCCTCCTTCAGATACTAGTAAGAGAATCCACATTCCATCTTGTCATATATTGTGTGTAGAGCGCTCATATGTAATTATATCAAGAGTGCAACTGAACGTATAAAAATACTCATAATTGAATCAGGATGACAGCGTTAACAGCCTTTGGTGTCATAAACTAGCATACGCGTGTAAATATGGCTCGGTTTAAGGAAGTGCAAAGGCGCGTAAAAATGGCTGTAGTTCTGTATTTATTAGAGACAGTAGCGCTTAGGTATTTACGATTGGCTTAACAACGCTCATATATTTACGAATGGCTCAGAAACGCTTCATTTTTGTAGAAAATAAGAGGTGCGCCGCAATTTTCGTTACAATGGCAGCAATTATATTCTTACGCACAGCAGTGGAGCTTATGTATTTAGGGGTGGTTTTTAGAAACTTAAAGCGGCTTATAAACTCAAGAGTAGCGGTACCAAATGTTACATTGTGCTAATATATATAAAAAAGGGATGTTAAAGGCTGGAGCTCAATTTAAAAGATTGTTGATGGCGGCAAATGCGATGTAAAAGGGCTTCCGTACCTGTTTCCCGTTACTGTGGGCAACAGCGGGTATGGAGTAGGGCAGTCACTCGCGCTCTTCAGAGATGATAAAGAAACAGAGGGAAAGGGAACTGTCAAAGTTTGGCCAAGTAATACATTACGATTTTGTCGTGAGGTTGAATCCACCATCTCGCTAACCTCTTCAGCGCTGGACGAGGCTTCTGTGCTGACTCTGCCCTCGTTGACCCGGTACTACCGGTAGGACATGGGAGCTCGCGTTATATGTGGTATGGAGAGCGTAGAAATAGTCGAAAGACTACTACTAGATGAGCAACGTTGAATAAAAAACCTTTTATGGTATGTAGTAGTCTTCTGTGATTTATTGTAGATAAAAAAGGGGCGGAAATGGTGACATTGACGCAGGTTGTTTTAAATCTATACAAAAAGGTAGTTAAACAGAAAAGGTGTTGTCGGAGAAACTATTCATGAAAAAAGCGCTCTTAACACGCCCGATAGTAACCTTTACATCATTGTCAGCAGCCAGATAGTATATATTAGTGATGCTTGACTAGGTATATCATCCCCTAGGTATTTATGAGGGTGGTATATGTTTGGTAAGATTTTGTATATGGAGGGTGTCTATTTTTGACAATAAAGTTTGGACAAAAAATCGGAACATCATTTTCTCAATACACTCAACCATGGTATATTGTCATTCAAACCTTGGGTATTCGTACAAAGTCGATGGACCCATCTTTGTTCTTTTTCGAACAATACTTTCTCTGCTTGGTTGTTCTTGATAGTCAGCGTCTCCAAGATTACCCAACGTAGATCGTTGACAGTATGTCCTTGTTCCAGGAAGTGATTACTCATCTTGGTAGTGCTTCTTTTGCACTTGATGTTACTGCGATGTTCGCAGAGTCTCTGTTTCACCTTCCTGCAGGTCATTCCGATGTAGCGCAAGCCGCATGGGCATGTGATCATGTAGATAGCGTGGGTGGTGTTGCAGTTAGTGTGCGCTCTTATGGTCCAATTCAGATTGGGTGATAACTGTAAATTTTTGGTTGCCGTTGTCAGGTGGCAAACTGAGCATGACCCGCATGGGAAATGTCCTGTAACCGGTATGTTGTGCCAAAGGCCTTGTTGCGTCTTCGTGGCTGGTTTTTCCAAAGGTCTCGTGTGTACGAGTATGTCCTTTAGGTTCCTTGTTCTTTTATTTGAGAATCTGGGTTTTGGCCATTTCAAGTTACCCGAAGTCAGAGTTCGCCAGTTTTTGTTGACGATTTTCTTGATATCGTTTGTCACAGTGCTGTAAGTGCTAACGCATGTCAGCTGATCCAAGGTGGGTTCTTTTGTTGTGGTGTCTAGGAGGGTCTCTCTTGGCTGGTTCCTTGCCCTTTTCTGGCATTTTTTGATAATGTGTATGGGGTAGTCCCTGGTTTGTAGTTTATCACTTAGTTCTATTGCCTGACTCTTGTAGTCTCTGATGTTACTGCAATTTCTTCTGAGTCGCAGGAACTGTCCATACGGGAGGTTTTCCCTCAACGGACGAGGGTGAAAGCTGTTATATGATAACAGGCTATTTTTAGCTGTGGGTTTGAAGTAGGTCTTAGTTTGTAATTTGTCCCCTTCGCTGAAGATAGTGACATCTAGGAAGTCGAGTTTATTTGGATCTGCTGTGTATGTAAATTTCAGGCAGTCATCCCTGGTGTTGAGCCATTGGTGGAACTCGTACAGATCTTCATTTTCTCCTTCCCATATCAGGAGGACGTCATCTATGTATCGCTTCCAGAAGACGATGTGACTCAGGAAGGGATTGGAGGGGTCGTGGATGTAGGTGGTTTCAAAGTTGCTGACATAGAGCCCCGCTACACTCGGCGCAAAGGTACTGCCCATTGAAGTACCATGGCGCTGTTTATACATGATTTTATTGTATTCAAAATGGTTTTCTGTAAGTGCTAACCTACAGCACTCAAGTACAAAATGTCTCGGTGTTTTGTGTTCCCATTGTTGGCCGAAGAGAAGTGTCTCTAAGGTTTCCAGGGTTTTCTGTTGCGGGAGGCTCGTATACAAACTTTCGATGTCAAGTCCCACTAGTAACATTCTGTTCTGTGAGTATTGTAGATTCTGTAGGTGATTCAGGAGGTCTTTCGTGTCTTTTAAATAGGTGGGAGTTTTTTGTACCAATGGTCTTAAGTAGTGGTCAGCAAATTGTGACAACGGTTCTAAAATGGAACCGATCCCAGAGACAATCGGACGTCCAGGTGGTGGGTGTCGTTCTTTATGGATTTTGGGTAAAGAATAAAAATAAGGCATTCTTGGTGTCTTGGTTATCAAAAATTCGGCTTCGGTCTTGGAGACCCAATTGTTGGTTTCTGCTTCATCAACCATGATGGCAATGGTGTTCTGTAAGCGTTGGGTTGGGTCTGTCCTGATGACTTTGTAGAATTTTTCGTCAGAAAGTAATTCAATGCACTGTTGATGGTACCCTTCTTTACTGAGAAGCACAATGCCACCTCCCTTATCCGCTGGTTTGATTACTAGTTCTTCGTCTTGTCGTAATGTATCTAGTGCTCTTTGTTCAGCGTTAGATATGTTCATGAAAGGTCTTTTGGTTTGGTCTTTTAGATCTCCCACTTCTTTCATTATTGCCTGTTCAAAGGCTAGTACTTCTACTGGAACTTGGTGGTTAAGTGGGCAGAAGTTGGATTTACGGCGGAGTGTCGTATCGCCGTCTTTAGTTATTTCTTCTTTACCATTGAAGAAGGCTTTCAGCTTAATCTTCCTGCAGAATTCTGCCATTTCACACTGGAGTCTGAAGATGTCTACGGGTGGTGTGGGTACGTAACTAAGACCTTTATTAAGAACATCCTCTTGTTCTTTGGTAAGTCTTACGTTAGTGAGGTTGAAGATCAAGTTGTTGTGCTTGTTCCTGCTTTTGCGCCCGTCATGCTCCTCGTGTAGACTTGGTGTTGCTGGTCTGACCAGGTGACCCCTTTGCGTCTTGTCCTGTGGGTTGTCTGGCCTCTCCCTAAAAAAGGCGGTCTATGCGTGTAGTTGGATCCCATGTCAGGCATTACTGGAGGGCCCATAGGTGGAGGACCTGGATAGAAAGGGTTAGCCCAGCCTGGAAGGTTGGGGTTGAAAGGTGTAAAGGGCATTTGGGGTGTCTGTGTGCCAAAGTAGGGATTGAACCAGGTGTTTGGTCTTCTTCTGTTTTGGCGTCTGTATTGACCTCTGTTCCTCCTTGGTGTATAAGATTCCTCTCCGCTCCAGTCAGAGCCGTTATTCGTCGAGCCTGTGCTCGAAATACTTGAGTTATCGAAAGTGTCATCTGGGACTTTGTAATCCTCTGCACTGTAGGGGTGCATCTTTTCCATGGAGAATTTTTTCAGATCCTTCCCCAATTTCTGGATCTTGTTCTGTGTAATGTAGTCTTTTGTTTCGTTCATTTCTTTATTGATTTCTTCCAACCTTTTTTTGTATACAGTTAATTGCACCGTGCTCTTAATTTTCGATTCTAAGATTTGTATTTTGATCGTCAGTTCTTCTGTGAGGCGTGTGGCGGTTTTTATTATGAGGACTAGGTAGTCTCGGGTGCACTTCCAAGAGATGGAAGACCAATCTTTTCGAAAGACTAGGTCTTGAAGGAAGATACGTGGGGCATTGTTTACCCAGAGTCCTCTCGGTGCTGCGTTGGCGCGTAGGTACTCTGTCATAATTACGCCATGGATGGCTGTGCGCACTTGTTCTTTTTTTGTTTCTGATAGCTCATCCCAGTCTGTAGTCTGGGCTAGGGTCTGTGTGATATCTCTGTCATGTAGTAGCGAGGGAAGGGACAGAATCGCATTAATTTCTTCCGTGGAGTAGCTCAAGCCTAGATTCTCGGACATGATGGCCTACCACAGGCAATGTCTTGGGGGAAGGGGGGGGGACGGGAAAAGGGAAACTCCCACAGCTGCACGCTGCTAAGTATTATAATAATCAAACTGGAGGGAGAAGGAAGAGCTGCTGATCCACTCAGCTTCCTTGTTATAAGTATCTAGTAAATCAAAAGGGAGTGGATCACTAGTCCCAAAGAACCAGGGTGTGCAAAGGCAGTAAAGGTACTGTTTAAAAAACCCTCAATCACGTTATAAACGTTTCGGATGTTAGCGGTATATTTTCGTTCTCCGCTTCGTTATTGGTAACGTGACAGCATCATCATTGGGTTTGTTGTCATGCTTTCTCCACCTGGAGATCGTAACACTGGTTGTTTTGGTAGTGATTGTAAATGAAAAAGAGTGAGTTTGGTGAAGTGTTCAGTGGTGAAAAAAATGGAAATAATTAAAAACCAACAGAGCTAGTAAAAAATCTTTAATTGTACTAGGTGTTGGAAGGGTTTAGTCAGTGTGCACTCAGGGGTGAGTTAGGACCCTGTGCATTCTAAAAAAGTGCCGTTAAAAAGGTCGACATGTTTCAGCCCTTGTTGTGCCCCGAAGGGTCACACGGGCTTTCTTCAGGACCTAGGAGGTGAGACAAAGACCTGAAATTCACAGGATCTTTAAGGTGAAATGTTTTTTGGGTTAATTAATCCCAAAAGTAACTGTTCATTTGAACCTATAATTGTAGTTCCAAATAGCAAGGTGGGGAAGGAAAATAGGGGGAAGAAAAACAGACCTTGTTAAAGTAATTATTAGTGAGGATAAAAACAGTATATATTAACATATTTCCCAAAAACAGACAGCCAACAGTCCGAAAAATGGTTTCATTAGTCTACAAGGTTGTCTGCAGCAACTGGAAAATGGCAATTTTTATGTTTGGAGTCAAGACACTAAAAGCGTCCCGTGTCTCGTATGGCAAAATTCGTCCCTCCTTCAGATACTAGTAAGAGAATCCACATTCCATCTTGTCATATATTGTGTGTAGAGCGCTCATATGTAATTATATCAAGAGTGCAACTGAACGTATAAAAATACTCATAATTGAATCAGGATGACAGCGTTAACAGCCTTTGGTGTCATAAACTAGCATACGCGTGTAAATATGGCTCGGTTTAAGGAAGTGCAAAGGCGCATAAAAATGGCTGTAGTTCTGTATTTATTAGAGACAGTAGCGCTTAGGTATTTACGATTGGCTTAACAACGCTCATATATTTACGAATGGCTCAGAAACTCTTCATTTTTGTAGAAAATAAGAGGTGCGCCGCAATTTTCGTTACAATGGCAGCAATTATATTCTTACGCACAGCAGTGGAGCTTATGTATTTAGGGGTGGTTTTTAGAAACTTAAAGCGGCTTATAAACTCAAGAGTAGCGGTACCAAATGTTACATTGTGCTAATATATATAAAAAAGGGATGTTAAAGGCTGGAGCTCAATTTAAAAGATTGTTGATGGCGGCAAATGCGATGTAAAAGGGCTTCCGTACCTGTTTCCCGTTACTGTGGGCAACAGCGGGTATGGAGTAGGGCAGTCACTCGCGCTCTTCAGAGATGATAAAGAAACAGAGGGAAAGGGAACTGTCAAAGTTTGGCCAAGTAATACATTACGATTTTGTCGTGAGGTTGAATCCACCATCTCGCTAACCTCTTCAGCGCTGGACGAGGCTTCTGTGCTGACTCTGCCCTCGTTGACCCGGTACTACCGGTAGGACATGGGAGCTCGCGTTATATGTGGTATGGAGAGCGTAGAAATAGTCGAAAGACTACTACTAGATGAGCAACGTTGAATAAAAAACCTTTTATGGTATGTAGTAGTCTTCTGTGATTTATTGTAGATAAAAAAGGGGCGGAAATGGTGACATTGACGCAGGTTGTTTTAAATCTATACAAAAAGGTAGTTAAACAGAAAAGGTGTTGTCGGAGAAACTATTCATGAAAAAAGCGCTCTTAACACGCCCGATAGTAACCTTTACATCATTGTCAGCAGCCAGATAGTATATATTAGTGATGCTTGACTAGGTATATCATCCCCTAGGTATTTATGAGGGTGGTATATGTTTGGTAAGATTTTGTATATGGAGGGTGTCTATTTTTGACAATAAAGTTTGGACAAAAAATCGGAACATCATTTTCTCAATACACTCAACCATGGTATATTGTCATTCAAACCTTGGGTATTCGTACAAAGTCGATGGACCCATCTTTGTTCTTTTTCGAACAATACTTTCTCTGCTTGGTTGTTCTTGATAGTCAGCGTCTCCAAGATTACCCAACGTAGATCGTTGACAGTATGTCCTTGTTCCAGGAAGTGATTACTCATCTTGGTAGTGCTTCTTTTGCACTTGATGTTACTGCGATGTTCGCAGAGTCTCTGTTTCACCTTCCTGCAGGTCATTCCGATGTAGCGCAAGCCGCATGGGCATGTGATCATGTAGATAGCGTGGGTGGTGTTGCAGTTAGTGTGCGCTCTTATGGTCCAATTCAGATTGGGTGATAACTGTAAATTTTTGGTTGCCGTTGTCAGGTGGCAAACTGAGCATGACCCGCATGGGAAATGTCCTGTAACCGGTATGTTGTGCCAAAGGCCTTGTTGCGTCTTCGTGGCTGGTTTTTCCAAAGGTCTCGTGTGTACGAGTATGTCCTTTAGGTTCCTTGTTCTTTTATTTGAGAATCTGGGTTTTGGCCATTTCAAGTTACCCGAAGTCAGAGTTCGCCAGTTTTTGTTGACGATTTTCTTGATATCGTTTGTCACAGTGCTGTAAGTGCTAACGCATGTCAGCTGATCCAAGGTGGGTTCTTTTGTTGTGGTGTCTAGGAGGGTCTCTCTTGGCTGGTTCCTTGCCCTTTTCTGGCATTTTTTGATAATGTGTATGGGGTAGTCCCTGGTTTGTAGTTTATCACTTAGTTCTATTGCCTGACTCTTGTAGTCTCTGATGTTACTGCAATTTCTTCTGAGTCGCAGGAACTGTCCATACGGGAGGTTTTCCCTCAACGGACGAGGGTGAAAGCTGTTATATGATAACAGGCTATTTTTAGCTGTGGGTTTGAAGTAGGTCTTAGTTTGTAATTTGTCCCCTTCGCTGAAGATAGTGACATCTAGGAAGTCGAGTTTATTTGGATCTGCTGTGTATGTAAATTTCAGGCAGTCATCCCTGGTGTTGAGCCATTGGTGGAACTCGTACAGATCTTCATTTTCTCCTTCCCATATCAGGAGGACGTCATCTATGTATCGCTTCCAGAAGACGATGTGACTCAGGAAGGGATTGGAGGGGTCGTGGATGTAGGTGGTTTCAAAGTTGCTGACATAGAGCCCCGCTACACTCGGCGCAAAGGTACTGCCCATTGAAGTACCATGGCGCTGTTTATACATGATTTTATTGTATTCAAAATGGTTTTCTGTAAGTGCTAACCTACAGCACTCAAGTACAAAATGTCTCGGTGTTTTGTGTTCCCATTGTTGGCCGAAGAGAAGTGTCTCTAAGGTTTCCAGGGTTTTCTGTTGCGGGAGGCTCGTATACAAACTTTCGATGTCAAGTCCCACTAGTAACATTCTGTTCTGTGAGTATTGTAGATTCTGTAGGTGATTCAGGAGGTCTTTCGTGTCTTTTAAATAGGTGGGAGTTTTTTGTACCAATGGTCTTAAGTAGTGGTCAGCAAATTGTGACAACGGTTCTAAAATGGAACCGATCCCAGAGACAATCGGACGTCCAGGTGGTGGGTGTCGTTCTTTATGGATTTTGGGTAAAGAATAAAAATAAGGCATTCTTGGTGTCTTGGTTATCAAAAATTCGGCTTCGGTCTTGGAGACCCAATTGTTGGTTTCTGCTTCATCAACCATGATGGCAATGGTGTTCTGTAAGCGTTGGGTTGGGTCTGTCCTGATGACTTTGTAGAATTTTTCGTCAGAAAGTAATTCAATGCACTGTTGATGGTACCCTTCTTTACTGAGAAGCACAATGCCACCTCCCTTATCCGCTGGTTTGATTACTAGTTCTTCGTCTTGTAGTAATGTATCTAGTGCTCTTTGTTCAGCGTTAGATATGTTCATGAAAGGTCTTTTGGTTTGGTCTTTTAGATCTCCCACTTCTTTCATTATTGCCTGTTCAAAGGCTAGTACTTCTACTGGAACTTGGTGGTTAAGTGGGCAGAAGTTGGATTTACGGCGGAGTGTCATATCGCCGTCTTTAGTTATTTCTTCTTTTCCATTGAAGAAGGCTTTCAGCTTAATCTTCCTGCAGAATTCTGCCATTTCACACTGGAGTCTGAAGATGTCTACGGGTGGTGTGGGTACGTAACTAAGACCTTTATTAAGAACATCCTCTTGTTCTTTGGTAAGTCTTACGTTAGTGAGGTTGAAGATCAAGTTGTTGTGCTTGTTCCTGCTTTTGCGCCCGTCATGCTCCTCGTGTGGACTTGGTGTTGCTGGTCTGACCAGGTGACCCCTTTGCGTCTTGTCCTGTGGGTTGTCTGGCCTCTCCCTAAAAAAGGCGGTCTATGCGTGTAGTTGGATCCCATGTCAGGCATTACTGGAGGGCCCATAGGTGGAGGACCTGGATAGAAAGGGTTAGCCCAGCCTGGAAGGTTGGGGTTGAAAGGTGTAAAGGGCATTTGGGGTGTCTGTGTGCCAAAGTAGGGATTGAACCAGGTGTTTGGTCTTCTTCTGTTTTGGCGTCTGTATTGACCTCTGTTCCTCCTTGGTGTATAAGATTCCTCTCCGCTCCAGTCAGAGACGTTATTCGTCGAGCCTGTGCTCGAAATACTTGAGTTATCGAAAGTGTCATCTGGGACTTTGTAATCCTCTGCACTGTAGGGGTGCATCTTTTCCATGGAGAATTTTTTCAGATCCTTCCCCAATTTCTGGATCTTGTTCTGTGTAATGTAGTCTTTTGTTTCGTTCATTTCTTTATTGATTTCTTCCAACCTTTTTTTGTATACAGTTAGTTGCACCGTGCTCTTAATTTTCGTTTCTAATATTTGTATTTTGATCGTCAGTTCTTCTGTGAGGCGTGTGCGGTTTTTATTATGAGGACTAGGTAGTCTCGGGTGCACTTCCAAGAGATGGAAGACCAATCTTTTCGAAAGACTAGGTCTTGAAGGAAGATACGTGGGGCATTGTTTACCCAGAGTCCTCTCGGTGCTGCGTTGGCGCGTAGGTACTCTGTCATAATTACGCCATGGATGGCTGTGCGCACTTGTTCTTTTTTTGTTTCTGATAGCTCATCCCAGTCTGTAGTCTGGGCTAGGGTCTTAATCCCAAAAGTAACTGTTCATTTGAACCTATAATTGTAGTTCCAAATAGCAAGGTGGGGAAGGAAAATAGGGGGAAGAAAAACAGACCTTGGCCAAGTAATACATTACGATTTTGTCGTGAGGTTGAATCCACCATCTCGCTAACCTCTTCAGCGCTGGACGAGGCTTCTGTGCTGACTCTGCCCTCGTTGACCCGGTACTACCGGTAGGACATGGGAGCTCGCGTTATATGTGGTATGGAGAGCGTAGAAATAGTCGAAAGACTACTACTAGATGAGCAACGTTGAATAAAAAACCTTTTATGGTATGTAGTAGTCTTCTGTGATTTATTGTAGATAAAAAAGGGGCGGAAATGGTGACATTGACGCAGGTTGTTTTAAATCTATACAAAAAGGTAGTTAAACAGAAAAGGTGTTGTCGGAGAAACTATTCATGAAAAAAGCGCTCTTAACACGCCCGATAGTAACCTTTACATCATTGTCAGCAGCCAGATAGTATATATTAGTGATGCTTGACTAGGTATATCATCCCCTAGGTATTTATGAGGGTGGTATATGTTTGGTAAGATTTTGTATATGGAGGGTGTCTATTTTTGACAATAAAGTTTGGACAAAAAATCGGAACATCATTTTCTCAATACACTCAACCATGGTATATTGTCATTCAAACCTTGGGTATTCGTACAAAGTCGATGGACCCATCTTTGTTCTTTTTCGAACAATACTTTCTCTGCTTGGTTGTTCTTGATAGTCAGCGTCTCCAAGATTACCCAACGTAGATAGTTGACAGTATGTCCTTGTTCCAGGAAGTGATTACTCATCTTGGTAGTGCTTCTTTTGCACTTGATGTTACTGCGATGTTCGCAGAGTCTCTGTTTCACCTTCCTGCAGGTCATTCCGATGTAGCGCAAGCCGCATGGGCATGTGATCATGTAGATAGCGTGGGTGGTGTTGCAGTTAGTGTGCGCTCTTATGGTCCAATTCAGATTGGGTGATAACTGTACATTTTTGGTTGCCGTTGTCAGGTGGCAAACTGAGCATGACCCGCATGGGAAATGTCCTGTAACCGGTATGTTGTGCCAAAGGCCTTGTTGCGTCTTCGTGGCTGGTGTTTCCAAAGGTCTCGTGTGTACGAGTATGTCCTTTAGGTTCCTTGTTCTTTTATTTGAGAATCTGGGTTTTGGCCATTTCAAGTTACCCGAAGTCAGAGTTCGCCAGTTTTTGTTGACGATTTTCTTGATATCGTTTGTCACAGTGCTGTAAGTGCTAACGCATGTCAGCTGATCCAAGGTGGGTTCTTTTGTTGTGGTGTCTAGGAGGGTCTCTCTTGGCTGGTTCCTTGCCCTTTTCTGGCATTTTTTGATAATGTGTATGGGGTAGTCCCTGGTTTGTAGTTTATCACTTAGTTCTATTGCCTGACTCTTGTAGTCTCTGATGTTACTGCAATTTCTTCTGAGTCGCAGGAACTGTCCATACGGGAGGTTTTCCCTCAACGGACGAGGGTGAAAGCTGTTATATGATAACAGGCTATTTTTAGCTGTGGGTTTGAAGTAGGTCTTAGTTTGTAATTTGTCCCCTTCGCTGAAGATAGTGACATCTAGGAAGTCGAGTTTATTTGGATCTGCTGTGTATGTAAATTTCAGGCAGTCATCCCTGGTGTTGAGCCATTGGTGGAACTCGTACAGATCTTCATTGTCTCCTTCCCATATCAGGAGGACGTCATCTATGTATCGCTTCCAGAAGACGATGTGACTCAGGAAGGGATTGGAGGGGTCGTGGATGTAGGTGGTTTCAAAGTTGCTGACATAGAGCCCCGCTACACTCGGCGCAAAGGTACTGCCCATTGAAGTACCATGGCGCTGTTTATACATGATTTTATTGTATTCAAAATGGTTTTCTGTAAGTGCTAACCTACAGCACTCAAGTACAAAATGTCTCGGTGTTTTGTGTTCCCATTGTTGGCCGAAGAGAAGTGTCTCTAAGGTTTCCAGGGTTTTCTGTTGCGGGAGGCTCGTATACAAACTTTCGATGTCAAGTCCCACTAGTAACATTCTGTTCTGTGAGTATTGTAGATTCTGTAGGTGATTCAGGAGGTCTTTCGTGTCTTTTAAATAGGTGGGAGTTTTTTGTACCAATGGTCTTAAGTAGTGGTCAGCAAATTGTGACAACGGTTCTAAAATGGAACCGATCCCAGAGACAATCGGACGTCCAGGTGGTGGGTGTCGTTCTTTATGGATTTTGGGTAAAGAATAAAAATAAGGCATTCTTGGTGTCTTGGTTATCAAAAATTCGGCTTCGGTCTTGGAGACCCAATTGTTGGTTTCTGCTTCATCAACCATGATGGCAATGGTGTTCTGTAAGCGTTGGGTTGGGTCTGTCCTGATGACTTCGTAGAATTTTTCGTCAGAAAGTAATTCAATGCACTGTTGATGGTACCCTTCTTTACTGAGAAGCACAATGCCACCTCCCTTATCCGCTGGTTTGATTACTAGTTCTTCGTCTTGTCGTAATGTATCTAGTGCTCTTTGTTCAGCGTTAGATATGTTCATGAAAGGTCTTTTGGTTTGGTCTTTTAGATCTCCCACTTCTTTCATTATTGCCTGTTCAAAGGCTAGTACTTCTACTGGAACTTGGTGGTTAAGTGGGCAGAAGTTGGATTTACGGCGGAGTGTCGTATCGCCGTCTTTAGTTATTTCTTCTTTTCCATTGAAGAAGGCTTTCAGCTTAATCTTCCTGCAGAATTCTGCCATTTCACACTGGAGTCTGAAGATGTCTACGGGTGGTGTGGGTACGTAACTAAGACCTTTATTAAGAACATCCTCTTGTTCTTTGGTAAGTCTTACGTTAGTGAGGTTGAAGATCAAGTTGTTGTGCTTGTTCCTGCTTTTGCGCCCGTCATGCTCCTCGTGTGGACTTGGTGTTGCTGGTCTGACCAGGTGACCCCTTTGCGTCTTGTCCTGTGGGTTGTCTGGCCTCTCCCTAAAAAAGGCGGTCTATGCGTGTAGTTGGATCCCATGTCAGGCATTACTGGAGGGCCCATAGGTGGAGGACCTGGATAGAAAGGGTTAGCCCAGCCTGGAAGGTTGGGGTTGAAAGGTGTAAAGGGCATTTGGGGTGTCTGTGTGCCAAAGTAGGGATTGAACCAGGTGTTTGGTCTTCTTCTGTTTTGGCGTCTGTATTGACCTCTGTTCCTCCTTGGTGTATAAGATTCCTCTCCGCTCCAGTCAGAGCCGTTATTCGTCGAGCCTGTGCTCGAAATACTTGAGTTATCGAAAGTGTCATCTGGGACTTTGTAATCCTCTGCACTGTAGGGGTGCATCTTTTCCATGGAGAATTTTTTCAGATCCTTCCCCTATTTCTGGATCTTGTTCTGTGTAATGTAGTCTTTTGTTTCGTTCATTTCTTTATTGATTTCTTCCAACCTTTTTTTGTATACAGTTAATTGCACCGTGCTCTTAATTTTCGTTTCTAATATTTGTATTTTGATCGTCAGTTCTTCTGTGAGGCGTGTGGCGGTTTTTATTATGAGGACTAGGTAGTCTCGGGTGCACTTCCAAGAGATGGAAGACCAATCTTTTCGAAAGACTAGGTCTTGAAGGAAGATACGTGGGGCATTGTTTACCCAGAGTCCTCTCGGTGCTGCGTTGGCGCGTAGGTACTCTGTCATAATTACGCCATGGATGGCTGTGCGCACTTGTTCTTTTTTTGTTTTTCTGATAGCTCATCCCAGTCTGTAGTCTGGGCTAGGGTCTGTGTGATATCTCTGTCATGTAGTAGCGAGGGAAGGGACAGAATCGCATTAATTTCTTCCGTGGAGTAGCTCAAGCCTAGATTCTCGGACATGATGGCCTACCACAGGCAATGTCTTGGGGGAAGGGGGGGGGGGGGGGGGGGAGGGGACGGGAAAAGGGAAACTCCCACAGCTGCACGCTGCTAAGTATTATAATAATCAAACTGGAGGGAGAAGGAAGAGCTGCTGATCCACTCAGCTTCCTTGTTATAAGTATCTAGTAAATCAAAAGGGAGTGGATCACTAGTCCCAAAGAACCAGGGTGTGCAAAGGCAGTAAAGGTACTGTTTAAAAAACCCTCAATCACGTTATAAACGTTTCGGATGTTAGCGGTATATTTTCGTTCTCCGCTTCGTTATTGGTAACGTGACAGCATCATCATTGGGTTTGTTGTCATGCTTTCTCCACCTGGAGATCGTACCACTGGTTGTTTTGGTAGTGATTGTAAATGAAAAAGAGTGAGTTTGGTGAAGTGTTCAGTGGTGAAAAAAATGGAAATAATTAAAAACCAACAGAGCTGGTAAAAAATCTTTAATTGTACTAGGTGTTGGAAGGGTTTAGTCAGTGTGCACTCAGGGGTGAGTTAGGACCCTGTGCATTCTAAAAAAGTGCCGTTAAAAAGGTCGACATGTTTCAGCCCTTGTTGTGCCCCGAAGGGTCACACGGGCTTTCTTCAGGACCTAGGAGGTGAGACAAAGACCTGAAAATTCACAGGATCTTTAAGGTGAAATGTTTTTTGGGTTAATTAATCCCAAAAGTAACTGTTCATTTGAACCTATAATTGTAGTTCCAAATAGCAAGGTGGGGAAGGAAAATAGGGGGAAGAAAAACAGACCTTGTTAAAGTAATTATTAGTGAGGATAAAAACAGTATATATTAACATATTTCCCAAAAACAGACAGCCAACAGTCCGAAAAATGGTTTCATTAGTCTACAAGGTTGTCTGCAGCAACTGGAAAATGGCAATTTTTATGTTTGGAGTCAAGACACTAAAAGCGTCCCGTGTCTCGTATGGCAAAATTCGTCCCTCCTTCAGATACTAGTAAGAGAATCCACATTCCATCTTGTCATATATTGTGTGTAGAGCGCTCATATGTAATTATATCAAGAGTGCAACTGAACGTATAAAAATACTCATAATTGAATCAGGATGACAGCGTTAACAGCCTTTGGTGTCATTAACTAGCATACGCGTGTAAATATGGCTCGGTTTAAGGAAGTGCAAAGGCGCGTAAAAAAGGCTGTAGTTCTGTATTTATTAGAGACAGTAGCGCTTAGGTATTTACGATTGGCTTAACAACGCTCATATATTTACGAATGGCTCAGAAACGCTTCATTTTTGTAGAAAATAAGAGGTGCGCCGCAATTTTCGTTACAATGGCAGCAATTATATTCTTACGCACAGCAGTGGAGCTTATGTATTTAGGGGTGGTTTTTAGAAACTTAAAGCGGCTTATAAACTCAAGAGTAGCGGTACCAAATGTTACATTGTGCTAATATATATAAAAAAGGGATGTTAAAGGCTGGAGCTCAATTTAAAAGATTGTTGATGGCGGCAAATGCGATGTAAAAGGGCTTCCGTACCTGTTTCCCGTTACTGTGGGCAACAGCGGGTATGGAGTAGGGCAGTCACTCGCGCTCTTCAGAGATGATAAAGAAACAGAGGGAAAGGGAACTGTCAAAGTTTGGCCAAGTAATACATTACGATTTTGTCGTGAGGTTGAATCCACCATCTCGCTAACCTCTTCAGCGCTGGACGACGCTTCTGTGCTGACTCTGCCCTCGTTGACCCGGTACTACCGGTAGGACATGGGAGCTCGCGTTATATGTGGTATGGAGAGCGTAGAAATAGTCGAAAGACTACTACTAGATGAGCAACGTTGAATAAAAAACCTTTTATGGTATGTAGTAGTCTTCTGTGATTTATTGTAGATAAAAAAGGGGCGGAAATGGTGACATTGACGCAGGTTGTTTTAAATCTATACAAAAAGGTAGTTAAACAGAAAAGGTGTTGTCGGAGAAACTATTCATGAAAAAAGCGCTCTTAACACGCCCGATAGTAACCTTTACATCATTGTCAGCAGCCAGATAGTATATATTAGTGATGCTTGACTAGGTATATCATCCCCTAGGTATTTATGAGGGTGGTATATGTTTGGTAAGATTTTGTATATGGAGGGTGTCTATTTTTGACAATAAAGTTTGGACAAAAAATCGGAACATCATTTTCTCAATACACTCAACCATGGTATATTGTCATTCAAACCTTGGGTATTCGTACAAAGTCGATGGACCCATCTTTGTTCTTTTTCGAACAATATTTTCTCTGCTTGGTTGTTCTTGATAGTCAGCGTCTCCAAGATTACCCAACGTAGATCGTTGACAGTATGTCCTTGTTCCAGGAAGTGATTACTCATCTTGGTAGTGCTTCTTTTGCACTTGATGTTACTGCGATGTTCGCAGAGTCTCTGTTTCACCTTCCTGCAGGTCATTCCGATGTAGCGCAAGCCGCATGGGCATGTGATCATGTAGATAGCGTGGGTGGTGTTGCAGTTAGTGTGCGCTCTTATGGTCCAATTCAGATTGGGTGATAACTGTAAATTTTTGGTTGCCGTTGTCAGGTGGCAAACTGAGCATGACCCGCATGGGAAATGTCCTGTAACCGGTATGTTGTGCCAAAGGCCTTGTTGCGTCTTCGTGGCTGGTTTTTCCAAAGGTCTCTTACTAGTATCTGAAGGAGGGACGAATTTTCCCATACGAGACACGGGACGCTTTTAGTGTCTTGACTCCAAACATAAAAATTGCCATTTTCCAGTTGCTGCAGACAACCTTGTAGACTAATGAAACCATTTTTCGGACTGTTGGCTGTCTGTTTTTGGGAAATATGTTAATATATACTGTTTTTATCCTCACTAATAATTACTTTAACAAGGTCTGTTTTTCTTCCCCCTATTTTCCTTCCCCACCTTGCTATTTGGAACTACAATTATAGGTTCAAATGAACAGTTACTTTTGGTATTAATTAACCCAAAAAACATTTCACCTTAAAGATCCTGTGAATTTTCAGGTCTTTGTCTCACCTCCTAGGTCCTGAAGAAAGCCCGTGTGACCCTTCGGGGCACAACAAGGGCTGAAACATGTCGACCTTTTTAACGGCACTTTTTTAGAATGCACAGGGTCCTAACTCACCCCTGAGTGCACACTGACTAAACCCTTCCAACACCTAGTACAATTAAAGATTTTTTACTAGCTCTGTTGGTTTTTAATTATTTCCATTTTTTTCACCACTGAACACTCTTTTTCATTTACAATCACTACCAAAACAACCAGTGGTACGATCTCCAGGTGGAGAAAGCATGACAACAAACCCAATGATGATGCTGTCACGTTACCAATAACGAAGCGGAGAACGAAAATATACCGCTAACATCCGAAACGTTTATAACGTGATTGAGGGTTTTTTAAACAGTACCTTTACTGCCTTTGCACACCCTGGTTCTTTGGGACTAGTGATCCACTCCCTTTTGATTTACTAGATACTTATAACAAGGAAGCTGAGTGGATCAGCAGCTCTTCCTTCTCCCTCCAGTTTGATTATTATAAGGCTATATCATAGAACAGCTATAAGGACATGGTTCCGAAAGCTGCAGACAGGCTCAGCTCATGCTAGAGCACCATCTCACATGTTACCAAGCACTCTGCCTCCAGGATTGTCAAGGCCTGCCATAGGAGTGACTGATAGGTACACATGTGTCTATATATAAGGTAGATATAGATATACTATATCTAAGCAAGGGGTGATTACACGACCTTGCCCCAGCTGAGTGATCAGCCAGTTGTGTCTGATTGGAAGGCCAGACCAGGGGTGGCATAATACATGCTGCAGCCCCTGGGAGGCCTAGGGTACACCTATGCCCTGGGTACCTAGGGTACACTGTACAGGGTCCAATAAGGTGATCCTTACCAATTGTGTATGTACCTAGGGTACATGGAGTCCATTTTACAGAGAGAGCAGACAGCCTAAGACCCTGAATGGCAGGATCTCAGGCCAACTAAGTCGAAAAACCAGCTAGACACTAGGCAAAAAGTTGGGGGTAACCATAGTCAGATATCCACCTTCCTACAATTATTTGTTTGTTTCTACAGCGTGAGAATTTCGGCACAATATTGCAAGGAAAATGTGACAGGCATTTTGAGGTTTGCAGGACACTGTGGATAAAATAACTTTTTGGAATTCACAAGAGAGACATCACCATGAACACCCATGGGTTCATGGCAATACAGTTGGTGCGTTATTCTTACATGGAACGTGCACCTTGGCAAAGAAACTAAAAAGACCAAGATTCCTGCACAGCCATCTATTCCTCAAACACACACACATACTGGTTGGATTTGGCACGAGGGCGAGTGATGGTTCAGTATATTAAATTTTATTAACAAGAGATTTCACAAAAATGAAATGCACTGTCAATAATTAAATGGACTAAAAACAGAACCAATGACTCGCAGCTCGTGAGCTGTAAAGCCGCGGCAAGGCACCAATCGCTTTACAGGCCATTAACACACCTTTCATACGTGATACACCCAAGACCATTCACACCACCACGCAGAAAAACAACACATTACAACATTCACAAAAAGGGACAAGGTACACCCTGCTTCAGAAAGGCAAATATTACTGCACAGCCATCTAATCCTCAAGCACACACACATACTGGTTGGATTTGGCACGAGGGTGAGTGATGGTTCAGTATATACAATTGTATAAGCAAGTGATTTCACAAAAATGAAATGCACTGTTAATAATTGAAAGGGCGAGAAACTGAAACATTGACTCACAGCTCGTGAGCTGTAAAGCCACGACAATGCACCAGCCTCTTTACGGGCCATTCATACACCTTTCATACATGTGACATATACAAAACCATTCACACCGCCAGCCGCGGGCCCATCACATTACAACATTCACACCAGCAGACAGCGCCATTCAAGGGCCCATCACTTTCACACGCCCACATTCTTGACACAGCAACCACACAATCTGATGAATTGCGTGGAGTGGCACTCAGCTAGCAGTGTGTGTAGTGACTAGCAGCAAGTCACTACTTACACACCGCCAGCCGAGCGCCAATCCACGCACACCGCTAGCCGAGCGCCAGTCCAGGCACACCGCCAGCCAATCGCCAGTCCAGGCACACCGCCAGCCAATCGCCAAACCATGCACACCGCCAGCCAATCGCCAATCCACGCACACCGCCAGCCAATCGCCAATCCACGCACACCACCAGCCAATCGCCAGTCCATGCACAGCGCCAGCCAAGCGCCAGTCCACGCACACCACCAGCCAAGCGCCAGTCCACACATACCATCAGTCAAGCGCCAGTCCAGGCACACCACCAGCCAAGCACCAGTGAACGCACACCGCCAGCCAAGCTCCAGTCCACGCACACCACCAACCAAGCGCCAGTCCACGCACACCACCAGCCAAGCGCCAGCCTACACACACCGCCATCACATTTAGGATTTTTTTAGACGAAAATAAAAACACAAACAAATTGCAAATAGATACAAATCTACTAACACAAAATCTGAAACTAAATACATTGCACTAATGCCAACCTTGAGACAGAATCACATTCTTTAAAGAATACAGACCAGGCAGTTCACTTTACCACTCATGGATACTCCCAAAAATTATTTTGCGTGTGGTACGCTCTAAAAGAAGCAGGGACACACAACTCAGGGTTAGAAGGACACTCGTGGCAGTGCAACAGACTCTACATCTCCTAGTGGGAAAGTTTTTTGAGGATGTGGGAGGAATGAAATCAGGAAAGTGGCGATCTTTCAATCGAGCCACATCCTCCACCACTCCAACTCTAGGAACACTTGCCTGTTCCACAACAACAAAGCTGCCTATCACAGATTGCTGAAACTGAACAAAAGTCAACTTTGATGCAGGAGAACACTCCTTGAACACAACAGAAGCATTGGAAGTTGCTAAATTAAAGAGATGAATGGCCAACTTCTTATACCAAACATAAGCCTTACGAATAGCAGTGTAAGGTTCCAACCTCTGATCTACTCTATCAACACCACCCATGTGCTTATTGTAGTCTAAAATGCACACAGGTTTGCGCACTTCAGAAATCTGACCCCAAACAGCCACAGGTGAAGTACTCTCATCATGGATGGTAGTCAGCATGTACACATCCCTCCTGTCCACAAATTTCACAGCTAGCAGTTCATCACTACGCAAGGAACTGCACTGTCCCCTCTGAAGTTTTCTGCATACAAGCTCTTTTGGATAACCTTTACGGTTAGAGCGGATTGTGCCACAAGTAAAAGTGTCCACTTTGAACAATTCCTTAAACAATTGCACAGCAGTGTAGAAGTTATCAAGGTACAAATGGTGGCCTCTGTTAAACAGTCCTCTAGCAAGATCCCACACAATTTTCTCAGAAACTCCAAAAGTGGACGGACAACCAGGGGGGTCAGTAGTGGAATCCCCACCAGTTTACATACGGACATTAAAAACATATCCTGTCCTACTCTCAGACAACATATACAGCTTAATTCCATAGCGTGCCCTCTTGCTAGGGATGTACTGCCTAAAAACCAAACGGCTCTTGAACAAGACCAAAGACTCATCAATAGATATTTCTTTCCCTGGAGTATAGAGCTCTGAAAATCGATCTACAAAGTGATCAAGAACAGGCCGAATCTTAAAAAGACGGTCACAGTCAGGGTGATCTCGTGGCAACGCCAAAGAATTATCAACAAAATGCAGCATCCGTAGCAAAAAGCAAATACTGATCACGAGTCATAACTGCAGGAAATATGGCCGTTGCCATCAAGGGACTGGTAGACCGAAATGAAGCCATGGACGGCTTCCTTATCAAACCCATCAATAAAGTCAAACCCAAAAACTTCTTCATCTCTTCCAAATTTGTGGGAGTCCACCGGGTAGCTCTAGAGTGAGCCTAAGTTTGTCACTGTTGTCCCTCAAAAACTGTTCAGCATACAAATTAGTCTGCTCAACAATCTCACCCAAAAATACATCATCTATAAACAACTGAAAAAACTGTATAGGCAAAATATTTCACAATCTACTCTACACCCTGCATCACCACTAAAGGCAGGCAACACCGGCTGCACCATGTTTGGATCAACCCAGAGTCCAGCACTTCCAGTAGGAAGCCAAGCAGCCTCAGGCTGCAATCCAGATGCCTCTTGCACCATCTGCACAGCAGTATCCTCCTCTAAAACAGGCACTTCATCCGCACTGAGAGTAGCTTCATCTGCACGGAGAGTACCTTCATCATCCGATGATTCCATGTGGAGAGAAAACTCACTGCCTGAATCTTCCCCTCCCTCCTCTCCCTCAGACGCACTGTCAGAGGAAGATTCAAGAAGCATATCAACCACCTCCTGAGCAGTCATTCTACGGCTAGCCATACTGCTTACTAATAACAGTAACTTGTCAAAAAAGTCAACAACAACAAACACTTTGCAAAATAAGCAATAAACAAAATGCACCTTTATCAGAAATACCTATATGCTCCAAAACGATACCACTCACTTGCCAGAAGCAGATAAATTCATCACCACCTACTCTGCACAGACACAGTATGGATCAACAATATCCCATTAAAAGAGAAAGAGAAAAGAAAATTACACATAAGACAATGCAAAACACATCGCAAAGAATTCCATGCACAAAACACTAACTAAATAAGCTGCCATTATGACACCATTTACAAAAAAATTCATCCATACATGACTAAAATACTCATTTGGAGAAAATACAACAAAAATGTTTTTCTTACCAAAAAAATGCAACTGTGCAAAACTGCAGAACACCACTGTCGAAATCGCAAACAGGAATCAAAAGCTTTACACTAGGATGAAAAGGAGAATAAAACATTACAATCACATATGCAAATAATGCACCAGTCCACACACAATCCACCAGCCAAGCTAAGGGGTAAATAAAATATTCACCCCCGTAAAAGGGGAGCAACCCTTGCCCTTGAGGCCACTCCCAAACACAAAACGTTTTTAAAAAACAGGTGTCTAGTGGCTTCTGCCCCCCTAGATGGCTGATGGGCCTAAAAACATACTGCTATTCTGCCACCCAAAGAGGGCAGAAATGACCACAATCATCCTCCCATAAAGGGGAGCGACCCTTATCCAAGGGGCCGCTCCCCAACATAAAAAAACCCGGGTGGCATAGCGGCCCTACAAAAAAACAAATCAGCCAATCTGCCCCTCAGGGTGGCAGAAACGGCCAAATTAATGCTTACCAAATGGGAGCAACCCTTGCCCAAGGGGCCACGCCCCACAAAAAAAATCCCTGGTGGTCTAGTGGGCCCAACTTTTTAAAAAAACATGGCGATCTGGCCCCCTGCGGGGCAGACACAGCCACAAATATTAACCCCAAAAGAGAGTGACCCTTGCCCAAGGGGTCACTCTCCACAAATAACTCCCTGGTGGCCTAGTGGGCCCTACATTAAACAAGCATTTGCAATGCAATCGGTCTCGCCTTTGGGACCTTATATGTACTTAGCTATGCAGCACATTAGCCTGCGCCCTGAAACATCTGCTGTTCTTTGACATGGAGGAAAAGCAAGCACCAAACTGCGTGACACGCCAAGTATTGGAACACACGGGGAGAAATATTGCCTTTCAGCGGGAAATGGTTTAGTCCAAAGCTCTGTTTTTAATATAAAATCTGGGCCTTCGGTGGTCATATCACTGAAAATACAAGATTTAAAAAGAATATTATTGTCTATGGGTGCTCGTGGAAGACAATTTCTATGGACTGAAAACTAGAGAATGCTGAAGTGATTCTGGTATTTTACTGACCTCTGTTGATCAGAAAAAAAAGTCCCTAAGCGGAAGCAGACAAGTCCTAGGGCTCCTCCAAAGCCCACAAACCATATAAGCATATAAGTATATACTAAAGTATATACAAGAGGTCTCGAATGCTCAACCTCAAAATGGTGAAATCTGCCCCCCCCCCCCATGGGGGCAGACTGCCAATATCATAAGCCCCCAAAGGGGAGTGACCCTTGCCCAAGGGGCCACTCCCCACTAAACACTCCCTGGTGGTCCAGTGAGCATTTTTTTTTACATAAAGAAAATCTGCCCTCCCCCCCAGGTGGGCAGACAAAGCCTAAATTACATTGCCGCCAAAAAGGGGAGTGACCCTTGCCTAAAGGGCCGCTCCCCCCCAAAAAAAAAAAAAACTTTTTTATCCCTGGTTTTGCTTCCTTACTGCCTGCCTACTATGTAATGCAATTTCCGTCTGTTTTTCTTTACAGTATGTATGTAAAGCGCTATACCTACCTACGGGTCAAGCTAGCGCTATATAAAACTTTTTAAATAATTAAAATAAATAACCTTTTTTTTTAAAATGGCCCCCAAAGGGGAATGACTCTTGCCCAAGGGGCCACTCCCCACTACATTACAATTAAAGCCGATTTTATTATATCAAAAATGTCTGCCCCCCCCCCAGGGGCAGACAAAGCAAGTAAAGATTTCCCCCCAAAATGGGGAGCGACCCTTGCCTAAGGGGCCGCTCCCACCCAAAAACGAAATCATGGACATTGGAAAAAATTAAAAATCCCTGGCGCCTAGTGGGCATTTCTGCTGCACGATCGCACGATCGTGCAGCAGGAATGCACAAAAGAGGCATCGAGGGAAAGGAAAGCCCTTTCCTTTCCTTCGATGTCTCTTTTAACAAAATCCCCCCCCTCCCCAGCCCCAAAACTCACATCTGAGTTCACCGACGCGCAGGAAGCAAATGGCTTCCGCGCGTCGGTGATCCTAGGGAACCCTCAATTACGGCAGCGCGCGAGGGGGGGCTGGGGGAGGCAGGGGAAGGCCTTCTCCAGAACAAATACGCCAGTCGATCAACCACGGGAGGAGCGCCAGCACTTCCCCCGTGGGTGGGTGCCATGACGTGCTGGGCTCGCCATGAGCACACGGCGACTGTATGCACATGACGAGCCCAGCTCGTCATGAGCATACCAGGGGTTAATGCTACTCATTTTCATGACCCGTCACCACTGTGACATTGCAACTTGTAACAGGCACTGCTAAAGCTACAATAGTAGAAAACACAGAGATTGAGAAAGGCAGAAATAGTATTATGTGCTAATTACTGCTCCCTATAATTTGTATTTTAAGCAGCTCCCAAAGGTAATGCCCAGTAGCCCCCGTTTACCCCATAGCCCTCAAGCCCCCTCCCTCCTTCCCGAATGGAGTCTGACAACCTCCACTTCTATTTCATCTACAGCATATTTGTCAACATTTGGAAACAAAGAAGAGGGAGATTCAGAGACAAACCCATGTTAAAATAATTACTCCTTTAACTTGTATTTTGTTTGGGGGTACTTTAAGAGGTATTTACGTGAAATAGTACACTTTTTAGCTTCCAAAACGTACAGTCTTCTGCCTAAATTGAATAATAGTTCCACCTCTGGGAGAGGATGTGGCGTTATGGCCACAGCGATGTGTTGGAGGCAGCAGCAGTGTGCACTTCCCTCACACAGAACAGGTAACACACAGACAGTAGCACAGCAACCTTCACTTATTTATTTGTGATTATTATATAGCAATAGCTAGATCCAAAGTTATGAGAACACTTTACAACAGCAAATGTTCACATGAAAGATAACAAGTCTATACAGAACATCTGATTCAGAGTGCTTTACTTATGATATAGCACTCATTCCTACTCTTACTATAAATGAACTTACTTCAATTTGTGCTTGCTTCTATATGCTGCGGCCAGGCCCCACGGTCAGCTGCCACCGCAGCACAGGCATGCACCACCAGGCCGTGTCTGACTGTCTGAGACCCGAGAGAAAAGTGACACACTGCATAGCTGCCAAGGTTTCAGATTGCTTATGTGTGACATTTTCATAATTTCAGTGTAATTATGAGTGACATTCAACTGTTAAATGTATGACACTAAGAGTGACACTTTTTTGCGAGCAAAATCAAGAAATTAAGTTCATGTAAACAGATAAACATAAGAAATGACACTCATTTAAGCAAGGACAAGCTATGAAAAGAAAATGAAACTGATGCAAATCACCGGATCCTACTGACAAACGATTGTATACCCACAATCTAATCCTACATGATTTTTCATTTGTGATCACCACTGCTGCTTTCAGAACCACCGAGAAATTGCACTGACAGTGTAAAATTGCCAGACCATGACTGGGTCACAAAGGGCAAATGCTAGCAGCAGTATAACTTAAGTTTACACAGTGCGCTATGTGTGTCTTTTAAAATCAGCCTCACCGTGATAGGAAACAAGTAGATTAGTTTATTTTGCCTATGCCCTCCCTAAAAGGATCGCAGCAATGACATCCTAGTACCCGGCAGGACTTGTTAAAAAAAAAAAGACTGATCCTGTCTGGTGTTCGACACGTGAGTCATGAGAACACTGAAAGGAGCTTGTCCTGCCAGCAATTACCGGCCGCATAACAGTGACTGATTTACAAAACAAAAGCAGAGAATATATCACTTCACTTACTATTTGTTGCAATTCAAAGCTGGCGAGTGTGGCAATTCATAACGGGCCGCTTATGGCAGCAATGAGGACCCGGAGTTAAGTCACAGGCTGGCCCCGGTCTGGAGTGGGACTCTTGATGTCCGTTGCAACGTTGGTGGTCACACTCAGTCACTCATTTTGTCTCAGTCTTTTCCATGACGACGAGACAGTGACAGTATGACTGTGACACGATTGTGAGATCCGGACGCCAGTCGTCACCCTGCTGAGTGTACTGCGCGCGCCGAGACTGCCTGCAGCCGCTTGACTGCTTTTAATAAAGCACGCGGGAGATGGGCAAACAGTATTCCCAGCGCCGTCATTAGCAGTGCTTTCGTGCGCTACTAGATTGACGACACTCTTACCCAATGCTAGGGTGAAGTTTGGCAGTGCTGCTGGAGCGGGTAATGCAACATTTTGTATACCCACCCCATTTTGCATGTCGTTTTATTAATCAGATTAATTAATTAATTATAATCGTACTAATGGTTTGGAGTGATGTGAAAATGACTAACCAACCTTATTAATGATCGAAATACACGTGGGATTTGCATCTGCATGGCTTAATTAATGACGTGAACTAAATTTCGTACGCATATTAGTGATAGATAACTGGAATGTTGCATGTTATATGTTGCTTTAGTGATGTAATTGTGATTCGTGCTTTATTTTGTAAGTATAACTCGCAATGAGTGTTGCTTTTGCTAGATAAATACATACACATATGGGTATTAGCGAGGGAATAACATTATAATAGTCATTTTTATGTATTAATTATGGTTTGTGTCTCTTTGCTTAAGTTGTCCATTATGGCCTGCCTAAAAGATGGCTGACTTTGGTGCCTAACCCGACTGCCAACGCTGAACAAGGCTTGGGTGAAGTGCACCTGCGCTAAGATGAACAACAATGGCCCCGTCCTGACCCCAGGCAAGATGTACTTATCAAGGCCACTGGGAGTGGTGCCAACGCTACAGACAAAAGACTTTATAAAAGAACCAGAACCAGCAAGTATGCTGACATCATGGACTAAACCTTATTGGAACAGAGAGGATGATCCCTGATTGTCCAATCAGCGAACTCGGATGCCCAAAGTTTGTTACTTTTTATCATCAATTTTACTATAAATTATGGTAGAATAGAGAGGTAATTACGGTCGCTCCTTCGATTTCCTGATGATATGCTGACGGAGAGGACGGTGACACTGCAGGACAGCTGTTAGCCCAATTCTCTGACGGACTGAATTAATGCCCAAATTCCTGATGAACTTTACCTGCTAAATTGATGGGCATAGATTTGCGAGACTGCCAGATTTGACATAGAGGACGACTTTAGCCAGAATAGGTAAATATGAATGGCAACTTGATCAAATTAATGATTTAATTTGCAATTTTAATATAAATTTGGATTTGAACATCTACAGACATGAGTCGGGTTGTTTATTCATTGAAATGTGTTAATGTAAAGGTTAATTAGAGAACTAGGGTTTCACTAAAATCTTCAACTAACAGATCCATCCCGGTCTTGGGAGGATAATACCAAATGTGGAAGTCTAGGGCCTAATGAGTATTTGAAGGGTTTGTCGGTGTGTTGCTCATTAGGGTAAAGTGGTATCTTCCTCCATCATTTTATCCAGCGCTTGGAAGGATAAATCGCTTCTCGCACGGACTAATGGTAAGTGTGCGTTGGTGTTATGGGCCCCACCAGTATATAGATAGTGTATGTGTGTGTGAGATCTATTAAGTCCGTGACAGAAGGGAGGGATTTTGCACTCTGTGCTGGATCAGTTTTTCTGGTAGCAGTATGATGGTTTGTTATTGTTTGGTTTAGTGATTATTGCTTGTACATTGCTTATTGATTTTGGTTATTGATTGGTATTGATTTATGTACTAACACTCTATGTTGAGTTGCATCGAGTTTAATGTTGTTGGTACGGCTTCTGGGATGTAGGAAGTCGGAAGTTTGTAACGGTTCCGTAGTAGGGCAGAGGTAAGCGCTGCTCTCGGGAAAGACGGAATTGTTGTTGCCCTGTAGGTACACAGGGGAAACGTGTGACAAGTGAAGTTGCACGGCGCATTGTCTGGGTTTGATTCGGTAGCATCGTCGTGTGTTGCCATTAGAGACGTTTTCTGTGTGAGAGAAGTGTGTATGATAGCGAAGGTTACCTGTGAAGTTCTGGTCTTAGGTACCAGGGATCCAACTGGCATTCCGATAACGCTTATCACTGGAAAGGTGATAGGTACTCTCTGAGCTTCTTAGAAGGACAAAGGAGAGGTAAGCGCTGCTTTGTTAACGTACGTCATAATTCTGTAGTAGGACAGACTGTTCGCTGTTCTCGGAAAAGACAGGATTCTGTGTGAATGTACTACATTTTCTTGTGTGAACGAGTGTGAATGCAAAGGCATTTGGGTTGATTGCGAAACTCTGGGTTTATTTCTCAGGAGCATTGGGTCTCCAACTATGTGTCTTAAATGCTAGAGAAACAATTAGCTAATGCTTGTTAGAAGGGTGAAGTAGAGGGATGTGCTACTTTATCAACGGAAGTAATGATTCCGTAGTAGGGCAGAGGTAAGCGCTGCTCTCGGGAAAGACGGAATTCTCGTGAGAAAGGTCTTTTTGCTGTTCTTTGGTTAGCGAAGCGGACAATGGAGATGTTTCTATGTTGTTACTAACAGAAGTGTAGAAATTGAAACAAAAACTTACTGAGCGGATTTGTAAAGGAGGGGTAGACAGAAGCAGGAGCAGGAGCTGCCGCAGCGGCTGCTGATGTCAGAACGACCGCGCTGGGATTGGACAGTCGGTCAGAACTGTGAAACGCCCCGGATTGGTGCGTTAGTGGACGCCGCGCTAGGATTGGAGAAGAAACAGGGTGACGTGGGTGCTCCTTATTGGTGCGTTAGTGTGAGTTGCGCCAGGATTTGAGGATTGTGACAGTGACGTAGACGCTTTGAATTGGTGCGTTAATGTGAAGATGCGCTGTGATTGGATAGATTAGCGGTACAGTTGTAAAGAGGGACTAGCGTTGCGCAAAAGACAAGAAAATGTATTACGACCCTCCAGAAAAGGAGAAAAAGACCTGGTTAGGGAGAATTAAGAAGTGGTTTAAGAAAAACAAACCAGTTAAGACTAGGGAAGGACAGTTACTTCCTCCACCGAAAACCCCTGCATCCTTTATGATTGCGAAATATGGGTATCATACTTGTATTTGGTTGGAAAACTGGGTGAGATACACCAAGGACGACAGAGTACTGGCTTTTCCAGAGCATGGTTCATTTAATTTGGCTGTTTTAAGAAACTTGAGGGAAAAAATGACGAATTTGGAGCCAAGACCTAGACCGACACAGTTTGAGGCTTTGACCGAATGGGAAGACGAAATGCATGAACGGGAAAGAAACAGAAGTGGTAGAGGATATAGGTATTGGTTCGGAAGACCATACGGACATGAAACGCATAGTGACCGAATGAAAAGATGGCGAGATGCGAGTATGACTGAGGGTGTGTTCCCTGTAAGAACTGTAGGAGAGAATGAAGGTCGAAAGTGTGCAGAAAAGAGGCATAATTTGGAGTTGAGAGGGTATGGAGCGAATGAGTCTGAGGATGATGTTCTTGATGATATTTTTTACAAAAATCCACCACTGTATAGATCAGAACCAGAAATGTTAACTCCAAGTGCCCCAATGAGAGAAACAGTGTGAATTATAAAAACGGAACCAGAATCCCTAAGCTTGAGTAAAAACAGTGATACCGGGGAAATAGAAAGGAGATCAGAAGGAAGAAAGATGGAGAAAATTCCGTAGAATTAGCAAAAACAACCCTGGAATTAACTGAGAAAATAAGAGAATTGACCAAAAATCTAGAAGCAGTAACTGTTCCAGTAACGATAGGTCCAGTAATGCCTATTTTTGAAAAACAGAAGGACAGTGAGCATTGTTTGACAGTCCCTTACAGAAATAGTAACCCTGTAGAACAACCAAAAGTGAGACAGAATGAGAATCCATGGAGACAGACTATAAGTGTAATGGAACCGAATTTTACAAATAATCCATTTGTAGATCAGAATTGTGCAGAGAGACGTATGACAATGATTGAGACAGTGTCAGAAACACAAAATGATTTTGGACACGGAAGTGTAGAAAAACCAGTAGGACCATCAACAGATGAGTTAAGTGAATGGTTAAGAAGCTTGCAGAGGAAAGACAAAGAATCCCAATCAATTGATGTGGCCAAGTTACGAATGGTATTGGAAGAGTTAATCGTAGAGACTATCCCGACAGAAAAATTGAAAACCTATCAGGATGAAGAATTGTTATTTTTATGTAAAAGTGCAACCTGGCGAGCGAAAAACTTGCATGAAAGGTTAGAAGAAGTAGCAAATGAAATGGGTATTGATATGAAAAAGGTAAAAGCTTTGCAGAAACCTTATCGAGTAGAATTTACTGAAAAGGACATTGAAAACATGAACACCACAGGACGAATAGGTCAAATTAAGGACATAATCATTTTGCTGAGAAAATGGGGAGACGTGGATAAATGGAGAAGCAGGTGGTATAGAAAACACGATGACGCCTCAGATAAGACATTTTCAGCCTTTCCTGTAAGAGAAAAGGAGAAGGTAGTGACAGAGTACCCTATGAGAGAGATTCCAGGAGGAGGATATTTACATGTTCCATGGACAAGACAGGATATTTTGTCATTTACGAATGACTTCCCTCGACTACGCGAAAAGCCCGTCGAGTGGTACAGACAGGTAGACAGATTTGTAAAATTGTCTAAAGTATTATGGATTGATTTGAATAGTCTGTTCGACATAATAGTACCAGCAGACCTATGGTCAGAGTGCAAACTAATGATAAACTGGCCAACTAAGGAATATTCAAGGGATCCTAAAACAGGAGCACCAGACCCCGAGGTAATGAAGAAGTATGAGCAGGTTATGGTATTTCTGAAAAATAAAGTGCCCCCCAAAGAAACAGATTGAGTGAAAATTGATCGAACACACCAGGAAAGTAAAGAGTCAGTACATGCGTACTATGAGAGGCTAATACAAGCTTTTAAGCAGTTTAGCGGAGATGACAATCCGAGTGAAAAGGATTTGAGCCATTTTGTATACAGATTTGTATATGGTCTACGACCAGAAATTGGTGATATGATTAAACAGCATACGGTAGATTGGCAAAACAAGAAAATAGATGAAGTATTGAGACATGCTAAATACTTCAGTGATGAAATTGAAGCAAAACAGCAAAAGTTAAAGGAGAAGGCAATGTGGGCACAGGTAAAGGTAGCGGAGAGACAGGAAGCACAATTGGTGGAACAAGCAGGGACCAAGCCAAAATGTAATAATGGGAAGTACAAAGGGAACATTGAAGAAGCTTAAAAGAAATTTCCGTGTCATAATTGCGGCAGGATAGGGCATTGGAAATCCGAGTGTAAATTTCCTCCGAGTACTAACAATGAAAATCCATCATTGAATCCACAGGTGCAGCATGAGGTGAGTGGTCAGCTGCAGCAACAGCAGCAAGTTGTTCCCCCACAGAATCAGGTGCCAAAGCCGCCTTTTCCACAGAGCAGAAACACACAGAAGTATAGTAGTGAATCGGGATTCTACAATGAAGAACAGGTAAATAAACTGCCGCGCGCTAGCGCTGTCTCGCAGTATTGGCTGCAACGTGATGAGAGTGACGCAGAAGAGGGCTATTGACGGTGCCAAAGGGAGGAAGAAGAGTGCGTACTTGGCGCAACTCTAGAAGTAGACCAGACAGGACCTTTTGTCGATGGGAGGGTTAATGATGAAAATATTACTTTCCTAGTGGATACTGGTGCTACTCGATTAACTGTTAGATCAGCTGATGTTAAGAATCTTCCTCTCTCAGATGAAACGATCCAAGTAGTTGGTGTGTCCAACAGGCAAATTAAGACCTATTTTACAGAACCAGTGAAGGTTAGCATAGGGAAATTTTCAGAAATGCACCGATTTGTGGTGTGTGACACCAGTCCTGTGAATTTATTAGGTAGGGACCTGTTGTGCAAAATGAATTGCACTATATTTTGTACTCCGGATGGAATAGCTTTTGAAACGCCAGATGATGATGTATTGTATAAGATGACCCTAGCTAATAGAGAAAGTGAAGTTACTGAAACATATGCTGTATTCAACCCTGATGAATTACCAAAAGAACTAAGAAACTCTGTAAAAGCAGAGGTTTGGGATTTCACTGGAGAGGATGTAGGACTAATAAGAAATGTAGATTCAGTCAAAATAACTGTAAAAGAAGGAGTAACGTATCCAAATGATCCGCAGTACAGATTGACACCTGAAATAATTGAAGGTGTAACTCCTATAATAGAGAAAATGATCAGACAAGGAATCTTGAGAGAAATAATGAGTAGTCCATGTAATTCACCGATAATGGGACTGAAAAAGCCTAATGTGAAATTAAGGATAGTGCAAGATTTGAGAAAAGTGAACAAAATTGTGGTATCATGTTGTCCCATTGTACCAAATCCATCAGTAATTTTGTATCAGATTCCCCATGATGCAGAATGGTACACAGTAACTGATCTGTGTCATGCTTTCTTTTCCATCCCATTGCACCACGACAGTCAGAAAATTTTTGCATTTCGGTTTGGTGAGCGTATTTTGGCATGGTGCCGAATCCCACAGGGGTATACAGAGAGCCCTTCAATATTCAATCAGTTGTTAAAGAGGTCTTTGGAGAGTCTAGAAATGCCAGAAAATTCTGTATTTGTGCAGTATATTGACGACCTTTTGGTGGCGTCAAAAACACGTGAAGCCTGTGAGGTAGATACAATAGCCTTACTGAATCATTTGGCAGATGGAGGACTTAAAGTGTCACCTGCAAAACTACAGTTTTGTAAAAAGGAAGTGCAGTATCTGGGACACAACATTGAGAAAGGACTAAGGAAAATAGCCATAGACAGAATCAGAATAATAAAAGGAATGAGAGCTCCCATGACTCAAAGAGAAATAAGAATGTTTTTGGGAATAGTAGGGTATTGCCGTCAGTGGATAGGGAACTTCTCCTTGATTGCAAAGCCTTTGGTGCGATTAACGAGAAGTGATGTAAAAGATCCCCTTGAATTAAGCAGAGAAGAATTGGCAGCATTTAGACAATTGAGAGATGGTTTGTGTGAAGCACCTGCATTAGGTATGCCTGACTATGAAAAGGAATTTGAGTTGTACTGCAGTGAGAGAAATGGATGTGCACTTTCTGTGTTGACCCAGAAACATGGAAAATTGAGAAGACCAATTGCATATTTTTCATCAATGCTAGATCCAGTAGCTGTAGGTTTACCAGGATGTCTGAAAGCAGTGGCTGCAACATGTCGAAGTCTGGAGCAGAGTGAAGGAATTGTGATGGGATATCCATTGAAAGTGTTTTTACCCCATGATGTAGCAATTCTGTTGACAAGGAGTCGTACTCAGTATATGACACACAGTTGGCTGACTAAGTATGAAAAGGTCATATTGGGTGCAACTAATGTGAGTCTTGCAAGATGTGTGGATGTGAATCCAGCAACATTGTTGCCTGATAATGAGATTGTAGAGGTAAGAGATGAAGTTGATCAAGATTGTCTGGATGTACTTGATTTCTGTACCAAACCACGACCAGACATAAAAGATGTACCTTTGCCAGAAAGTGATTTTGTGATGTTCGTTGATGGGTCATGTTTGAGAACAGATGAAGGAGTGCTGAGTGCAGCGTATGCAGTATGCACAGTTGCAGCAGTAATTGAAGCCTCATATTTGAAAGGAGTGAAATCAGCCCAGGTAGCTGAACTTGTGGCTTCGACTAGAGCATGCAAGATTGGGAAGAGTGTGAGAGTGACTGTGATAACTGACACCAGTATGGCTTCGGAGTCGTCCACGACTTTGGCCAACTATGGCTGCAAAGAGGTTTCCTGACCTCAAGTGGAACTCCCATTAAGAATGCAGAAGTGGTTGGAAAGTTGCTTGAGGCGATACAGCTGCCAAAACAATTGGCCATTGTAAAATGTGCTGCACATAGTCAGGGTGGTGATTATATTGCCACTGGGAATAGGTGTGCAAACGACATGGCGCAGTATTGTGCACGAAATCAGAATTCGGTCAATCGGGCTAAGGAAAGAGAAATGTCTTCTTGCTCATTGATGTTCACTAACATTGTGGGAACTTGGGAAGAGGTAAAACAATTGCAGGATGAGGCAGGAGATGAGGAAATGAGACAGTGGGTAAAAGCAGGATGTGCCCCAAGGGAAAAGAATCATGCGTGGGTCTATAGAGATGGAAGACCAGTTATGCCTGATAGCATGATGTCTACCATGGCACGAATGTATCATGGCCAGGGACATATTGGACGGGATGCTATGATCAGGTCATTTAAACAGACCTGGTACAATGCAAAATTCAGACTTGTGGCAGAAAGTCTTTGTCAGAGATGCTTAATATGTCAGCAGTACAATCCTGGCAGGAAGACAGTAGTGAGTCTGGGAACAATAGGTCGAGAAGGAGGGCCTTTCACCAGAATGCAAGTAGATTTCATTGAGATGCCTCCCTGTAACAGACTGAGGTATGTTTTGGTAGAGGTCTGCCAATTCTCCAGGTGGGTGGAAGCATTCCCAACAAGAAGAAATGATGGGTTGACAGTAGCCAAGCTACTGTTGAGAGAATTCATCCCCAGGTTCGGGTTGCCCCTGACAATTGAGTCAGACCGAGGAGGACACTTCCAGAATGAGATTGTAGGATTAATTTGTGAAGCATTGAATGTACAACAAAAACTACATTGTGCCTACCGACCAGAGGCTTCTGGTGTGGTTGAACAGATGAATGGTACTATCAAAAATAGAATAGGGAAAATGTGTTTGGCTACAGGTATGAAATGGCCTGATGTCTTGCCTCTTGTACTCATGACAATTAGGGCCATTCCAGACAGAACCACAGGATTGAGTCCTCATGAAATAATTATGGGACGTGCAATGAGACATGTGTTTATACCAGTCAACAAGCTGATGACAATTTCTGATGACATGGTGTTGGAATACTGTAAAGGCCTGGCTGATGCAGTTCATTCTGTGTTTCATCAGGTTGGACCAGATGCCACCACACTTGAAAAGAAGCAAGCCCATGATCTGAGCCCAGGTGATTGGGTAAGGATAAAAGTCCACAGAAGAAGAAATTGTATGGTTCCAAGGTGGGGAAAACCACGACAAGTCATTTTGACCACAACCACAGCTGTGAAGTGTGCTGGACTGAGAAACTGGATCCATGCCAGTCATACATTGAGAATTCCAAATCCAGTGGACAGCACAGGAAAGGAATACTTTGATGAATCAGAATCAAGCACTGAATCAGGTGACGAAGGGTCAAAGACACAAGGAAACTCTGAAAGGGGGGAAACAGAACAAAGATCAGCTTTAGTCCCCAGAAGTGTCGCTCTGAGAAGAAGATTGCATATTTCCGAATCCAGCGATTCTGGAAACGAGCAAGAAGCGCAAGGTTCCAAGAAGGAACACAGGAAGAAAAGAGGAAAGAGTACTGAAGATGCAACAAAAGAAATTCGTGAAAAGGAAGTACCAGATGAGGGACTGAGAGAAATTCCACCTGAAGTAACAAATCTAAGTGAACAAGGGACAGGTACAGAGAGAGAGGGACAGATTGCAGAAGACCCCCGAGGAGGTGTAGGGAACTGCAACATCCAGTTAGGTGAAGGGACAAGTAGTCAGCAGGAAGATTGCGTGCCGGAGACCCGAGGAGGGACAGAAGTAGGGAAAACAAAACAAGTGGTGGAAAAGGAAGTTGCTGAAAAGACAAAGCAAGTTGAGACAGAGTCTGAAGAGAGTGAAAGCGAAATACCTGAAAGTCGAGTCCTAAGAAAGAGAGCTTGGAGGAATTAAAAGAATGACAAAGGAAGTAAAGTAAAAAGAGTTGCAAGAGATGATGTTTGGCCCAATAAAATAAGGAAACTAAGATACAGACTGACACGAGTGAATTCACTAAGAGCTGAACAGGTGAATGAAGTGACAAGTCAAGAGAAATCAAAAGAAGACGAATTAACTGAAGACAAAGAGAGTAGAAGAACAAGGAAACCTAACCAGAAGTATAAGTCACCAGAATGGACGTACGTGGCACTGCCTGAACAGGGAGAAGAGGCAGATAGTCAAGGAAATCCAGAGGAGACTGTACTGAAAGTGGTTGAGGATGAAATAGAATCGGAAATCCTGAGAGTTCTCTTGTCCGACATTGGAGAAGAAGAAACGGAAGTTCAGGAAAATCCATATTTGGATGACGAGAGGGGAGTGAAGAACGATGAGATGTCAAACTGAATAAGTTAAGAAAACTATTGATGAAGAAAACAAGATATTGAATTAAAAATAGTGACTGGTAGAACCAAATAGGTGTTAGAACCTTAGGTTAGAAAAACAAGTTGTGAAGTAAAAGAGGCTAAGTCAAAAGACACGGTCCATTTTAACAAGATGGCTAACATAGAAAGTAGTAAAGGTAGATGTACATTCATGAAAAGATGGTGTAAAATGTGTTGTTGTTGTACAGGATTATTAATGCTATTATGGAGCATCCTGGCTCTTGTCATTTCTTTTAAGGCCACTATAGACACTTTAGAAGGACATAGTGAGAATAAAACTAATATAGGGAAAATTCCTAAGGTAGTTCCAACTAGAATAGATCAAAATTATTTGCATAAAGATAAGTCAATTACAGATTTTTCTAACAATGTGTTTTCAAAATTATTGTATGAATATGTAAAGACAATGGACGTACAGGACTGCTACGTATGTATGCAGTTACCTGCATCTGTTTCTGAGGGAGTGACATATCATCACCTTCCAGCAACGTATGGTATAACATGTAGTGTGATAGCTAGTTTGTTTTATGAGACAGGGAAATTAGAATATTATTTTTCAGATGTAGATAACATTTTTGCGCAAGTGCCTTCTTATAATAAGTTGAACAAAGTAAAACCTGCTAAGGTATTAGGTGAATTCTTTTTGGAAACTAATGAACTAGCATTAGAGTATATTTTTAGAAACAGTTTAACATGCAGTTTGAAGAAGGAGGAAAAGACATTCCTAGACATGGTTGAGGAAAGGAGATTGAAAATGCAAAAGAAAGCAGCAGAAAGGAAAGTGGAGAAAACAATCTGGGATATAGAGAAAGAAAAACATTTGAAAGGAGAAGGTAGTCCAACTATAGCTTTAGATTGGCCTCAGAAAGGAAAATGTTGCATTCGAAGGAATCAAACAGCGTATGATAATTATTTTCTAGGTAATAGTGAGTGCCATGATACATATCGAATCATGGGTGGATGGGGATTCAAAGGTGGAAGAGATCCAGTCTTTCCTGGATTATATTTTATCTGTGGGAACAGGGCATATTATCGTTTGCCAGACCATTGGTATGGCACATGTTACGTAGGCCTGGTCTTTCCAAAAATCTTTCATATGGATAGAGGAGAAGATGGTGTACATAGCTTAAGCAATCATTTAGCTAGGACCAAGAGAGAATCTTGGGTAGAAATTGTAGGTGATATTTTTCAGGCATTGATACCAGCAGTGGGAATAACTCTGAATGCAAACAAAATTAGAAAATTGTCAACAGTAGTGGATCGCTTGTCAACAAGCACCGCTGGAGGATTTAATACTGAACTGGTTGCCATGCGTGCTATGGTAAAATCGACTTGCCCTTGATATTTTATTGACAAAAGAGGGTGGAGTCTGTGGAATGTGGAATGCTGAAAGTTCAACATTGTTGTACTTACATTCCTGACGAAAGCAAAGATCTGAAAACTTATATAAAGAATATTACTGAATTGCATGATGAACTTGCACCACTGGAGGTTGAAAGTGTGTGGGATAGAGTTGGTAAGAAAATAGCTGCTATTAAGAATTTCTTTGTAAAAATAGGTAGTACACTTATAGGTAAAATATTATTTCCATTAACATGTGTAATTTGCATCGTTTTAATGATAAGATTATGTTGTATGTGCTGTAGAAACAAGAAAAATAAGAAAAGAATAAAAAGAGAAAATTCAAAAAGAAAAGATAAGAAACAAGAAAGAGAAATTGAAGAAATAGAATTGGAGGAGTGGAAGGAGAGTATGTATGAATCAGTTACAAGAGAAGACGAAGGTGAAACTGAATTATGATTAAGAGCAAGAAAGCATTTTAAAGATTCCGTAAAGACAGAACAAAATTTTGGGTGATGTGGTGATAAAATCACCAAAGGGGGGATTGCTGGAGCGGGTAATGCAAAATTTTGTATACCCACCCCATTTTGCATGTCGTTTTATTAATCAGATTAATTAATTAATTATAATCGTACTAATGGTTTGGAGTGATGTGAAAATGACTAACCAACCTTATTAATGCTCGAAATACACGTGGGATTTGCATCTGCATGGCTTAATTAATGACGTGAACTAAATTTCGTACGCATATTAATGATAGATAAATGGAATGTTGCATGTTATATGTTGCTTTAGTGATGTAATTGTGATTTGTGCTTTATTTTGTAAGTATAACTCGCAATGAGTGTTTCTTTTGCTGGATAAATACATACACATATGGGTATTAGCGAGGGAATAGTATTATAATAGTCATTTTTATTCTATTAATTACGGTTTGTGTCTCTTTGCTTAAGTTGTCCATTATGGCCTGCCTAAAAGATGGCTGACTTTGGTGCCTAACCCGACTGCCAACGCTGAACAAGGCTTGGGTGAAGTGCACCTGCACTAAGATGAGCAACAATGGCCCCGTCCTGACCCCAGGAAAGATGTACTTATCAAGGCCACTGGGAGTGGTGCCAACGCTACAGACAAAAGACTTTATAAAAGAACCAGAACCAGCAAGTATGCTGACATCATAGACTAAACCTTATGGGAACAGAGAGGATGATCCCTGATTGTCCAATCAGCGAACTCGGATGCCCAAAATGTGTTACTTTTTACCATCAATTTTACTATAAATTATGGTAGAATAGAGAGGTAATTACGGTCGCTCCTTCGGTTTCCTGATGATATGCTGACGGAGAGGACGGAGACACTGCAGGACAGCTGTTAGGCCAATTCTCTGACGGACTGAATTAATGCCCAAATTCCTGATTAACTTTACCTGCTAAATTGATGGGCATAGATTTGCGAGACTGCCAGATTTGACATAGAGGACGACTTTAGGCAGAATAGGTAAATATGAATGGCAACTTGATCAAATGAATGATTTAATTTGCAATTTTAATATGAATTTGGATTTGAACATCTACAGACATGAGTCGGGTTGTTTATTCATTGAAATGTGTTAATGTAAAGGTTAATTAGAGAACTAGGGTTTCACTAAAATCTTCAACTAACAGATCCATCCCGGTCTTGGGAGGATAATACCAAATGTGGAAGTCTAGGGCCTAATGAGTATTAGAAGGGTTTGTCGGTGTGTTGCTCATTAGGGTTAAGTGGTATCTTCCTCCATCATTTTATCCAGCGCTTGGAAAGATAAATCGCCTCTCGCACGGACTAATGGTAAGTATGCGTTGGTGTTATGGGCCCCACCAGCGAGTGTATAGATAGTGTATGTGTGTGTGAGATCTATTAAGTCCGTGACAGTAGGGAGGGATTTTGCACTCTGCGCTGGATCAGTGCCAGCAGCAGGTGCGCTTGCACTTGCACATACACACATGCATGCACTGCTGCGGGAGGGGACAACGGTCGTTGATGCTCACATCACTGGTAGGGTCATGTGCGCACAGGCTGACCTTGTGGGGGTCCTCCTACGATCATAGTCACCATGTCAGCGCGCTGCGCGCTCATTCGCCATGATGGACCTTGCAACACAGATGAGCCGCTGTGATAGGCGCACACCACCGGCTTGTCGTACTCGGTGCCGCCCAAGTCAGTTTTTTGCGCACACTGGCCTTAAATCAGCCCAAAAAGTGCCCCCCCAGCCCCCCCCCCCCCGCCAGGTATGGCTTTTTCCCCGCACAACTGGAAAAAATGTCACCCAATTGTGCGGGAAATAGCCCAATCTGGCAACATTGTTAGCTGCTTGTGCCCCCAGGGCAGCTATTATAGGGTAGACTTGTAGCCAATCACAGGCTGTCTCGTGCTATTATAGGAGTATACTTGCAGCCAATCACTTGCTGTCTCGAGCTGATTGGGGCGGGGGATGCTTGCAGCCTATCAAAAGCTGTATCGCACAGTTATGAGGTAAAGGGAGAGGCATACTTGCAGCTAATCACAGGCTGTCTCGACCTACTATAGAGATATACTTGCAGCCAATCACAGGCTGTCTAGGAAGCATGAGTCTGCTGCAGCTGTAGCCAATAGAGGCAGCAATAATCTGGTCCAATCAGAGCACAGGCTGTCCTGGGACCGCATTTTAATGCAAACACGGGGAACAATTCCTTGTTTTTCCCCCCCACTGCAAACCGACCCCGTCGGAGCGCCAGATCCCTGCACGGATCACGGTGAGAGAAGGCGGCCTTGCATCTTAAGTAAAGGTGAGTGCCCGCTCCTTCAACAACTATCGGGCGAGGGTGTAGCCAGAGCTGCCACTTGGAGTTGGGGAGCCGGGTGCGAGTTTCCGGTCGGGTCAACATCTCATGAGTCTGGGCAAATCACTTATTCTCCCCGATTCCACAAAGCACACGAATGTGTATTTGTAAAAGGGGAAATTTACTCTCCTATACCTTCGGGTCCAATTTGCGATACATAAAGCTGCAAAAAAGAAACTTAAAAAAGAAGCAGCGGGGTTCGTGAGGTGAACTTTTGTGACTTGACACACCCAATATGGCCGATGCGGAGCTCCTGTGCTGAGAGAGGCAGCGAGATTAAATGACTGGAGCGCTGACCGAGCTCCTGGAATGCTCCTGTTGTGGGCGCCATGTTGTTGGATAAAACACTATTACTTGTGACATTTCATCTTCTTACTCTGCTGCCTTAGGCACAAGCGTGGCCTTCTGTGGTGATACAATTTGTGCAAGTGGGGAATAGTCGAGACGCGCACTTCCATTTGGTAGCCATTCACCGTGCAGGGCTAGGAATAGCGTATTTTTCCGACGCTGTTATACTGGTATTCGGCTGTCTGCTTTAAAATAGTTACCCAACTTTTCTTTGCGTTCACTCTAGAGAAACGAATCTGTGAAAATTGAAAAGGGCTGTTGGCTTTAAGAAGATGTGTATTGTTTGTTTTATTCAGGAAAATGTTGCTTTAATGAGCACATTACATTTCAGTGTTGCATAATGTGCATACTGTGTGCTTGCCACATCTGCACCTACCTGTTTTTTTAAAGAATGCATCTCCTTAAAATGCTGGTTGATGGGTCACTGGCTGCGTTAGTTAGTAAACCTACCTGACAGTTATTAGAACTAGTCCAGTGGAAATCTGTGTTGTATTTATTTTAGTTGTATATTTGTGCAACAAATGGCATATTTACCACTTCATAACTGGCAGTATTGTTTTACAGAAACCAAATCGTTCTTGCCGCTAACTATGGGCATGTGCCTCTTTTGAAGCATGCAGACGGCAATGATACAACTGTTTGAGGTGAGCAAGGCACCTTTGTGCATTGGCCCCTCCTATGGAGTGTCAAACTCATCAAATATGAGAGCTATTTCAGTGCTGAGAACCAGATAGATTATTTGGACGCTGCTTCAGTTTGCAAGATAAGAGACCTACCAGCCCTTCAGATCTAATTCCACCACTCCACTTTCACTTTCTGTCTCCAGGTCCAGCACTGCTTGGGGGTGGGACAGCTAACTCTCTGCTCCGCGCTTCCCATGGTATTTAAATGGGACCGTGAATGACACATGCAGCGGGCATGCCGCTGGCGTGGCAAAGGCACACCTAAGACGAACCCGTTTGCGCCCGTAAGTGCCCTGGAAGCGTCCAGCGCCTGCCATTATGCTCCTTCTCCCCATATGCTTGAGGTATGTTTGAAGTATTCTAAAGATGATTTACTCGCCCGTAACAAACCTATCCGCTGTCCTTGTTTGCCATTACCCACAGGGGTGGCCACTTCTTTGGCATGTAATCTCTGAGGCCAGAAGTCTAGGATACCCTACTATTCCTAATAAACCACCCTTTATGGCTCTCCTTGTTATGTTAAATTATTTATAGAGCGCACATACATCAATTGGTTTCATGGCGGTAACTATAGGAGTGACCGGGGTCCTGGACGAAAAGTCAGATATCTGAATGAGCAGCCACGTTTGAGGTTAATCATATGCCTGAGTAAAAATCTATGTTTTGAGGAGCTTCCTGAATCTCAGGAGATCTGTGCAGGATCTGATGTCAGCAGTCTGGGTATTCCAAAAGCGGGGGGCCTGTACTGCGAATCTGCTGCCACCTAGCCGTTTTGATTAGTAATACGGGGCGACCAGCATATTCGTGTGGGCTGAACGCAGATTGCGGGTAGGTGTATATCTCTGAATGATGTTGGAAATGAATTCTGGGCATGTGCCATGTAATGATTTGAAAATTAGATAGACAATTTTGAAGGTACATTGTTGGAGTACAGGGAGCCAATGTAGTTTCTTCATGAGAGGGGAAGCATGAAGCCATCTAGGCTGTCGCTGGATGAGTGTTGTGGCCTGGTTCTGCACAAGTTGCAGTCTCTTTATTAGGTATGTGGGCAGCCCGAAGTATAGAGAATTAGCATAATTGATGTGCGGCATGACCAAAGTTAAGACTATCTCCAACATCCTTATTAATGTTCGGTCCCTGCCAAAACATGCAGTCTGTATTTATTATCGAAACGTAGCTGTCAATATCTTCAAAACCTCTCCTTGAAACAGCCATTCCAGCAGGATACAAGATTCAAAATCTTGACCTCTGCATTGGCAGAGGTGGTTGTGTAGCTATTATTTTTAAAGACATGTTTACCTTTTTGGCTAAGGAACTTGTAGAGGCAGAAGCGCTCAGCTTTTGCTCTGAATTCCCAACAGTCAGTTGGGGGCCTCGTGATCTATTGCCTCACCCCTCCCCCCAACCCACCCAGGTCGTGCTGGACCTTTTCCTGAGTCCCTCGTTGAAGTGGCATCTCAGGCTGTACTACGCTTTTCTCACTGTTTGCTACTTGGGGACTTCAATATCCATTGGGATTCCCACTCCCTTTCTTACTGAAATTATGGCCCACTTGGCTTTTCCCAGGCAGGTATTAACCCCACATATAGCGGTGGCCATACTATTGACCTAATTTTCTCAAACATAATTATGAGTATATTTGTACCCCTCTCTCTCCCTTGGACTGATCACTTTTTAATCCAATTTTGATGGGCAGCAGCTTTGCATGGAAATCTTAGATCTGGCTCACATCTGACCCCTGTCCTCCATCTGTTTTTATAAATGGAGTGGACACCATCAACCCAGTGCGAATTCCCTTCTTAACAGATCTCTGGGATCGTTCCCTTCATCTGGAAGCTGGCCAAGATTCTGCCACTTAAAAAAAAAAAAAAACAACAAAAGAAATATGAAAACCGATCCAAACATTTCAAGTAACTATAGACCCACTTCTTTGCTGCCTGCTCCCTCAAAAATTGTGGAGAGGTTCGTTAATCGGTAGCTCTCAAACTATGTTGAGTCAAGCTCCTCCAAGTCAGTCAGTCGGGGTTCAGGCCCAGATTCAGCTTGGAGACTGTTCTTCTGGAAGTGTCTAAAGAGATTAAATTAATCTTTAGATGATGGCGGCAAAGCAGTCTTGGTTTTATTAGCTCTCTCATCCGCTTCTGATAGGGTCCCTCATTTCAGGCTACTTGCCCAGCTGTCGTACATTGGCCTTGGGGGTATGGCGTTAAGATGGCTGGCTTCCTTTCTCGAAGACAGACACCAAGAGGTATGGCTGCTACCTTTTTCCTCTAGTAGGAGTAAAGTCTCTGTGGGAGTGCCACAGGGCGCGACCTTTAGTCCATCTATGTTTAACATCTATTTGACACGTCTGGACACCCTGGTCTAGTCCTTTGGGGCCAAGATAGTATCTTACACCAATGTCACCCAGTTACTCTTTTATTGCTCACTACTAAATGCTGCAATATATTTGGTGGAACTTCTTCTAAGCAGAGTCTAGGACTGTAGAAGAGAGTCCTATGGCAAACAAGCAAACATCCAGCAAAAAATAAGAGTAGGAAGGCAAAACGTTTGGGGCTTACCTGTCTGTCATCTCAGCGTTTAGCGGGTGCAGGACCAACCTTCTTTCTTTAAGTCATAGGTTCCTTTCTACACAATTGTCCATCAGCTATGAGGGTCAGCGAACTCCAAGCGCTTACGGTGCCCCTGCTATATCATTTCTTTTACCCAGACAAACTGGTCCTCTGGACATGTGCCTCTTTCCTGCCAAAGGTTGTCACAACTCTCCATGCAGGCCAGAACATCACCCTGCCTACCTTCTTTGCTCTTCCTCATCCCTCCAAAGAAGAAGAGAGACTTTACCGCCTGGACCCAAAAAGACCATTGTTGTTCTACCATGATCGCACAAGAGTTTCAGGTGGACGGCCAAATCTTCGTGGGTTATGTGGGAGCAAAAAAGGGGAAATCTGTAGAGAAAAGAACTATTTCTCGATAGAGTGTCCTGTGTATTAAGATCTGTTATGTGTTGGCTTAAAAACAGCCCCACAGGAACTCACTCTACCAGAGCCAACGATGTGACTCCTGCGTTCACGTACAGCATTGCTGTCCTAGACATCTGTCAGGCATCAACGTGGGCATCCCTGCACATGTTCACAAAACAATACTGCTTGGACAGACAGGTCTGTCGTGAAGGGCACTTCGCCTGTTCGGTTCTGCAGGACTTTTTGGTTTGGTCAGATTCGCAGTCCCACCTTCGGGGAGGTATTGCTTGGGTATCTATTCAAAGGTAAGGAATCTGCGGCTAGAAGTCTCTGTCAGATGAATAAGTTACCTTTGGTAATGCTTTATTTGGTAGACTCTATCTAGCTGCAGATTCCTTACCAATCCTCCCTGCTCTATAAACCAGTTCAGGTGTCACTGACACCCCCTTTCAGTGCTTTAGTATTTTCCACACCAGTGTTCAGTTCTCTTCATGGCTCTGCGCTCCTGGAGTGGGAATGGAAGGTCATGAAATTAACTGGCACCAATGCGCCGGGGTGGTACCTATATAGGTACGTACCACGTACATCACTTTCGGCCCGGTGGTGTCGACAACACACAAAAGAATGACGCCACCTACCGGCATGCATGGTTACTGCTCAAAAATCTTCCTGATCAGTCTGATGTCTGGGCATACTCAAAGGTAAGGAATTTGTAGCTAAATAGTCTCTACCCAATAAGGCATTAGCAAGGGTAAGTCATTTATTCTTTATGGTTAAAACCTAAACTTTAATTGAGTTGCTCTGCAAAAACATTGGGGAATTTCTGTGACAGGGTATCCATAATGGTTTGCTCCTTGAAAACCAAAACCTGTTCTTTAGCACCTGGTCTATGTACCATGCCAAACAGTTCTTTGTGAAACCATCCCAAAATGCTGAGACCTTTCTTTGCAACATATATTTTATCCTGAATTCTTAGTCCCTTGAATTTTGAGAATGTCTTCTATGTACCCCTCCAGAATTATCCTACTTTCTTCATAGGAGACTGTCAAAAGGGAAATGTTTCCTGTAACCCCATTTTTGGGGAACGAGGTCCTATTTAATCATTTTAATCCTTGCAGTTGAGTCAACTAATAATTGAGGTGTTTTATCACCATCAATAATGTTCACATAAGCTCAAAACAATCAAACAGATCCCTTTAAATCACACCACCTTCTGAAACCACCATAACCATTTCTTCAAACCCTTGAATCATTTGAGCCACAGATCATGTTTGAACTTCTCCATCTTCAACACTGGCCACCTTTGATGGCGGATGGCGACTGCTCTGGCCTACTTTTGCAAAATGACCCACTTTGGAACACAACCTGCGTGTTAATTTCTAGCAGGACAAATCCTGCCACCCTTTGTATGAGGGTCCTTACTGCACCTTAAACAAATGTTGCTCAATTTGAAAAATCATTTGTCATTTAGTTTAAACTCTTTCTTACCAGGCTCTCTTGTATTAACAGCTCCTGCTGATACCATCAGAGAATCCTATGCCTCTTTTATAGAAATTTGTAAGAGCTCTCTACTCTTGGCAACTTTGATTACATAATCCATAGATGGATTGCCAAGCGTGAGCAATTTCTGTTGAGTGTCTATCATACCAATGATCAATGAAGTAAGCCCTAATAACTGGTCATTAAAATTTGCAAACTGACACTGTGAACTAAGTCTACGTAAATAGCACACATATGTAGCTACGTTACCTCCTGTCCCTCCCTCACCGTCCTTCTTAACCAATGAGGCTTCCTCACCTCCAAAAAACCCCGCCTCCCTTCTTTAAATAAAAACACCCTGGACTCCTTCTCGTCCCGTTCTCCTTTTTTTTTTTACTCAGGAAACTTACCTTCTTTCTTCCCTTCTGCGGGGGGGGGGAGGGAGGGTCATAGTTGAATCCCCATCAGCAATGGAGCTCTGAGCAGTGGTCTTCTGGCTTGGTGGTGTTTTCTGGATGAGCAGTGCGGCTGGTAAAGGAGCCTGGCCAGGGGACACCGCAATGAAGTCTGGCGGTTGTGCTGAGGCTGCGATTGCGTGTCGGCACCTCTGCACGGCAGGGCGCGCATTCAGAGGAATCTTTTGAGTGGAGAAGGCTGCAAGAACTGGTTTGAGCCTGTTTTTCTTTCCATTTTTGGTGGGGAATTGTGAGGGCTGGGATCAGCCCATGGCCTGGCTCTGCTGGCATTTCCCCATTGGTTTAGGTTGTAGTTTTGTTCCTTTATTTTCGGAGCCCTGGTGGGTTTTGTGGCATTTCTGTATGATCCTGGAGGGGAAGAGAGCTAATAAGCGGAAGCATGCACTATTGACTAATTCTTCCTTGAAGGAGGATGTTCCTCTCCCCCGCAAGAGGGCTTGTGACACTCAGAGTCCAGGAGGGGGGAGGCCACCTCATGTCCAGGGAAGAGGTGCAAGACATGATTTAGGTAGCAGTGGTGAGAGCCCTTCAGGCTCAACCTGCGAATCCTATCGAACCGGCCATGCCTTAGACTTTGTTGGTGGACGATGATTCTTCAGCCTTGGATTTGGAGGCTCCATCTACTTCCTCAGGAGGGAAATATGCTTCCCGAGAGGAGTTGTGGGACATTCCAGCCCATGGGTGGGGAAAATTAGGGATTCCATCCTTACAGGCAGTGGGGGAAGGGAATTCTCGGTTTCCCTAATATGTTAGGCCCTCTAGGTTTGCCATGCCCTTTCAAGGTCATGTTCGGGATATGGTAATGAGGGATTGGAAGGATGTGGATAACATTCAGGTGTCTCGATTTCTACAGAAATTATAACTGTTAGTGGGTGAGTACGCTCTTCCTCAGTCAGTTCATCTGACAATTGTTTGTATATAATGCACTTAATTATAGTTAGTACTGAGATTACTACATGATCATTCTTACTTGAATGTAAAATGACAATATTTTAAAAAATGTATTGTGAACACATATAAATGCATCTCATAAAATGGTGAGCTTCTTTGATACTCAAGGAATTAATTCAACAGTGGTTTGCTTTAAGCGGAAGAAGGTGTTTCTCTGCACTTAACTAACACCAATATCCCTTAAAACTAGCAACATGAAATGGTAATTTCAAATACATGAATTTTAACTGTGGAGGGTATTGTAGGAAGCTGGCTCTGTATATACTATACCAAAGTGAGGTATAGTGTGCACAAAGTCCAGTGGAACCCAGAAGGTAGGCAGAGGTAAAGGTAGATAGAACCTTACTCTCGATTTGGGGTAGTGTGGTCGAGCAGTAAGGAAGTATCAGAGGACAGTGTTAAGCATTTGTTGTACACAGTCAGAAAATGAATTCACACACTCAAAGACGGAACTTCAGACCAATTGTTTTTATATAAAAATATTCTTTTAGTTATTTCCTAGAACCAAGCAAGCCTGGCACAGGTAAGTGATAAGTACTTTGCAGCAAATGTACAGTTTGTAACACAGTTTTGATTGACATTGTAAATGCATTTTGTTTAGACTTACAGTATTGTTTCTGAGAAATGCAATGCTTTGGAAATACAGTACATATACTTTGTATAAGATTTTCAGTAAGATTACAGGTAAGTTACTTTTGAGATTACTTTTCTTACACAGAGTAGTATACCTGGATACTACTATGGGACATTTCCTGCAAACAGGTTAGTAAAATCGTCTTGTTAAATAGTACCATTTTAAAGAGTTTCTTTAGGTTTTCAAACTCCACACTTAAGAACTTTTCCAAGAAAAACAGTCATGTTATCCTATGGAGGAAAGTGGTGTTATCGGTTTTAAGGTAAGTATTTGGTAGTGGGAGTTGAGGTTCTGGGGTTAGACTCAGGGGTCCCCCAGGGTCAGGGATGCACACTTGTTACACCCTCAGCGGCACTAGGGCGGCCGGGTGCAGAGTGCTGAGGCCCAATGTAATCCAATGGGGATTGGGGGCCTCCGGTTGGTGGCTGCTGACGAGCATGCCACTTGGTTGTGGGAGCAAAGCTTCTAGACTTTAGCTCAGGGCAAATAAGAAAACAAAGTTGCACCAAAGGGCACCCTCAGCGGCACTTGGCACTGTCGATGTCGGGCTCCCTGTTTGCAACGGGGAACCTCCGGTTTGCAAACGTACTGCAGGCATGGGGACGAAGGTCTTCAAGGTGCGACCACCACTTCGAGAGGTAAGTTGGGGGTTGGTTAGACACCGTCAGTTGGCCACCCAAGGCCGTGGGGCGTAGAGTGCAGGGGTGCCTCTTAGGGTTGGATCTTCTTACCAGCGCCTGGTCGCTGTTGGCGAGACCTTCTGGATTTAGGCTGGAGGTTTGAGGCAAGTCAGGGGTCACTGGATCTCGAGTTAGCATCACTGGGTGGACCTCCTCGTGGTGTTTGCCCCACTCGAGCTCGGGCCGTGGACGGCGGGTGCAGAGTGGGGCAGATTTGTGGTGTCTGGCCAGAGCCAGAGGTTGGAGATTAACAAATCCGGTGTTCACGGGAGACACAGTCTTTGTGGTTGGAGGCAGGTAGGTCTTCCGGGCTTTTCGAGGTTGCTGGCTGCAGGACACACTGGGATTTCGCAGGGGCAGATTCAAGGTGGAGACAGACTGGCAGGGCTGAGGCCAAGTCAGTGGGCGTCTTCCTCTTGTTGGCTTCGGCACAGCCGTTTGGTCCTTCTTCTTTTCTTGTAGTTTCTACTGGTCTGAGGAAGCAAGGTTCAGGGGTGCCCCTAAATACTAGATTATGGGGCGTTACAGGTAGGTAAAAATGTTGGGACCCATGGGTCCCTTCCCTAGGGTACACCCCCTATTATTAAGATGATAATGAAGTAAAGAATTTATAAAAAGGATATTGAAAATTGTTTCAATTGGATTGGGAGGGGGTATGTAAACTAAAAGATAGTTTAATAAATCTTTGTACTTGTAAGTAGGGACTAATTTGAGTTTTACCTACTAAGAGTTCCTTATTGATTTCTCCATATCAACCCCCTTTTCTTTTTCTAAGGTTTTAGGTGTCAGCACAAAGAAATGTTAAAATCCAGACTTGATTCTAGTGAATCTTAGATTGATATATTGAGTTGTCCAGTTTCATAGTAGATTCAGGGGCTTTTCAGTTTTTAACCTTCTGGGATCAATTATGTGCAGTTACTTAACATGAAACTTCTCTTAGGAAGTACAAGGTGACATTCGAGTTCAATTAAAAGGTATTACTTAGTTTTAATTGTAGTATGCAGCAAATTAATATTTATTTAGCTACTGTATATTTTGTCTCCTTGTGACGGGCAATGAAGTGGACGTGGGGGGGAGGGGGCTTGAGAAGCTTATTTATTTCTTCCTTGGCATGTCTATACACTTTTCATATCTTCATATTAAATTGAGATCCACCAGTAGTCTTCGAGCTGGTACGCAGTCTCCGCTATTGGTTTAGTGATAGGTATTTCAGATGGATTAAATCCAGTAGAGTACAGTTTGTGCTGTATAACTCTACACCTAAAAGTAGTGAGAGAAGGTTGGTTTTATGGTCAAATTCTGCATTCAAGTTACTAAAATAGATATAAACAGGAGCTTCCTTGGCAATACAAAATGTAAAGTGCATATTTAGCCACGTAGCCATAGCATCAGACAAGTTATTGATCCACGAATACAAATGAGCAGCTTATACATTAAAATTAGTACCTGCGCATCTTTACTGGTCAATGGGCAGTAATGAGGACCGTGGTCAATTTAGTCCAGAAAAATTAGTTGAATCTTCAGACAGTGCTTTATTTTTTGGGGGTTAATTCATGTGGTATCCTGCAGTCATATTATTATGATGTAGGACGGCATGCAGTGGGGGTTCTATTGGAATATGTAGTATATCAGTTTTGGAAAGGCGTTCTTCTGTGTAGGACCTGCATCTGTGCTCTCCCTTGAACCTACAACTAGAAATAAACATCTCTTACCTTCAACTGGTGTTCCGTCCTCAACACAATTTGGAGACAATTAGGTTTAACCTGCAGCCGTGCCCACCTAGTCACAGTACTTCGTATTGTTTCTGAGTCTTCCAGTTGCAGGTACGTGGAGGATCCTCTCAAGATGTCTGCTTTTGGCCGGTAAGGCGTATTGGGTTGGGGAGAGCACATCAACATTAGTTTTCTGGCATCGTGCCTTAAGGAAATTTGGGCCCAGCTTTCAAACAGTTCTTGTGCCACATATGAATCCGTGCATGAGAACGGTTAATGCGTAAATGCTGCTTGTGACCAATGTGTGAAGTTCTTCGCCTCATTGTCCTGGTGTGAAGAGCGAAGCAGCGCGACTCATTTTGCTGGCTCGGGATGTGCTTCCGAATCACTGCACGGCAGTGCATCGCACACTGTACGTACGTGTCAGCCATCTTTAATTGGGCATTCTTCAGTGATATACTCACCAGGCGTGCATCGAAGAGGTTCTTACCTTGACATCGGCAACTCTGAGTGTATTCAGCCTTCCGCATTACTCTGTGACGCGCACACCGTGTGCACAAGGAGTATTTTGTTTGGGGTCACTGTGAATCTCAAGTCTACGTTCTACACCTGCCAAGGTCACACGCACACTTGCGTGTTGCTTATGGTACTTACCTGTTCCTTGAAGCGTGTTGAATATCCATTATGGTTACACGCACACATTACTGACACTGTGACAGGCACACTTGCTCGTAAATTTTAGTGTACATTTTGTTGTGCTGGCTAATTATTAGTCTTTCTACATACGTTTTCACGCTTATCCATTTTTCGCACATTGCTATTTCAACTGTATTGGTGGTTATTCTAATTACCATGTATCACATCCTTCAGCACATTTTTCTTTCTAGGGCTGTTTCATCTGGTTCCTTTTCCTTTTTCTAAATTCGTATACCGTGCTAAGTTTTCCTTACCACGTGTGCACAAACATTTTTACTCCTCCCGCCCTTGCCATTTCTTCCAGCTCATGGTGAACCAGCTATGAAATGGCTGGAGTGGAAGGAGTATTTCCTTAATTACATCAGTGGTATTGAAGAAGAGGGGTTAGTTGAATTCTTACCTGAAAGCTGCACGACAACACGCACCCTGCGCATTCGAGACTTACTTCTTCGCTCGGTGCACACAATGACCAGGCGCTCCTCACCAACGCCTTGGCTTGCACCACGACACGCACCCTGCGCGTCTGAGACTCACTTCTTTGCTCGGTGCACACAACGACCAGGCGCTCCTCACCACCGCCCTGACTTGCACCATGACACGCACCCCGCGCGTCCGAGTCTCCCTTTACTCCTGTGTGCCCACGATCACAAGGTACTACTTCCGAGGGTCTCAAGCTGCAAAAGCACGCACACACCGCGTTGCTTGGGACTTCTCTGGAAACTTTTATGTTCCTGTGTTTCCAAACAGGAAGCCAGCTCACCTCGGGCCCTTGGGGTTCAGGACACAGCACATAGCACAGTCCTGTTCACGAAGGGGGGACACCACCCACTGCAATGTCCCTTCAGTCTCTTCCTTAGTAAATGCTACAAACTGCAGGCCAGCCCCAGATCACGAAGCAAGGGTCAGTCCTATCCAGCAGTCTCTTCAGCAACTTCTTCCTTGGCAGAGGTTCTTCTTGATCACGAAAGAGGTCAAAGCCTTTGCAGACTCGACCTGTCCATTTCGCCATTCAAAGCTACATCAAATTCTAGGGTTTTCAGTTCTCTTAGTTATACCCCTTCATGTCTTTGACGTTCTTTGTGCTCAGTGGTCCCTGACCCCTGCCTAAATCAGTTCTAGGTGTCTCCCTCCCAGTGTCACCTTTTTTCCTTTGATACTGGGGCTCTGGATCCTTAATCACTCAGCTGGAGATAAGTCAGTTGATTTATAGCACCAGCCCAGGCCTTTTCACCTCCCGGGCCTCTCCTCCCCCTACTCTCCAGATGCAGGGCAGCCTGGTGCCATCTCAACCCCTCCCTGGGTCAAGACCTCCCCAGGTCCTCTCACCTCACAAATCCAGACAGTCAATCTACATTCAGCAGAGACACACAGAAATGCTTAAACCACAAAACTCAGCCACTTTCTAAAAGAGTGGTTTCTGAACACACAGTGACAAAACCACTTTCACAGAAAGATGTGTTATGACACTGTGAGTTCATACATACTAAACTTCACCTCTCCATTTTAAACTTACAGGAAACTAGGCTAACAAACAACACCCAGCCTCCCCTTTTCTGTCCTATGGGCAGGATGGCCTTTCAGTAGTGAAAAAGTAAATGGAGTGTTTTTCACTGCCAGGACATAACACACACCTTAGTATATGTCCTGCCTTTTACCTACACTGCGCCCTGCCCATGGGTGACCCGGGATCTACTATAGTGGTACCTCCGGGGTATGCAAAAGGGAAAGTAAGGCCTGACAAGTGGTTGTACTTGTCAGGACAACATGCCAACTTAGCAAACTGCGCGCAGGCCCTACACTGCAGGCCTGAGTTCTCTTCTCTGCGCGCCTTTGCATTACTAGCCCTGGCACACACAGTGCACATCACTAGGGACTTTACTAGTAAGGCAAACATACCAATCATGGCCAACCAATTACCATTACACTTTACATTGGAAACTCTTGTACTTTGACACTGATCAGCAATGGCAAAGCACCCAAAGCATCTAAATTGGCTACTCTGTCAGGAAAACGGTCTAGGGAGAAAGCAAAAAGTTTAGGGAACTTTAGCCAAAAAAAGGCCAAGTCCTACACTTCCTTACTATCTGTGAGTGATACATGTGGCTCTCGAAGAAGGGAGACTCCCGTTGGATTGGCGACATGCCGAAATAACGATTTTCCCCAAGCCTGGCCGGCCCCCGGATCATTACTCCTCGTATCGCCCTATTTCATTGCTGAATGTTGAAGCTAAGCTATTGGCCAAAGCCCTGGCCAATCGTATTCTTCCTTATATGTCGGAGCTTGTTCACCCAGATCAGGCCGGCTTTATGCCCCATTGGCCCACCCGTCACAACATCCGATGAGTGCACAATGCGGTTGCGGCGATTGATCACCTTGGGGGTCCTGCGGCTCTGCTCTTAGCAGACATTGACAGAGCATTTGACTCGCTGGGATGAACCTATCCGTTTGCTCTTTTGCAATGCCTAAAGATAGGCCCACGCCTTATGTCCTATATTAGACTTTTATATACTGACCTCTCGGGCTCGGTCAGAATAGCGGGTGCGGTATCCGATCCCTTCTCTATAGGACGCGGTCCCCATATCTTTTTGCCTTAGTTATGGAACCATTAGCCGCTTGGGTTCGTATCGACGCACAGGTAATGGGCTTTGAATGGCCGGGGGGTGTTCTCAGATCGGATCGCTTTGTATGCAAATGATGTCCTGTTTTTTCTTATGGATCCCCATTGGACGGAACCGCGAATTCTCCGCATCATGCAGATTTTCGGCCAGCACACTGACCTGTATATGAATACGAACAAATCTATTCTCTGGCCTATCCGTGGGGGTTCGGACATGGGCACCTGGATGGAAGAAGTAGCGTTGGCCACAACTGGATTGAAATATCTCCGGGTGTACATCTCAGACACCCAATCAGTGTCATGGGAAAAGAACATTGCCCCCATCTGGGTGCGCATTCAAACAGAGATGTTGTCTTGGACGCGTATGCCCCTCTCCATATTGGGCAGGTCGCCAATATTCAAAATGGTGTCCCTCCTCTATCAGCTACAAAATCACCCCTTTCAGATAGCGATCTCCTGGTTTCGACAGCTAAGTTCCAGGTTGAGCCGCTTTTTATGGCAAGATTAGGCTGCTAGGGTACCACTTAAAACATACTTTCTGTCAGCCTACTGTGGGGGTATAGTGACCCCCGATAGTCAAGTTGTATCATGCAGCATCCCACCTTTTGGTCTTAAACGACTGGTGGTATGGAATTAGCAACGACCCGGCCTATAGGGTGGAGAAATGGCAGATGGGTTAAATATTGCCACACAGACTGCTCTATACGCTGAGAGAGCTGCGTAAGCTGCCGCCAGCTACTCGAGTAATCTTCGGGGTGTGGACGGACTCGCTGCGCCGGGTGGGGTGGTGGTGGAGGTGGCTGACGAGGGAGACCCTTCTCTCGCAGAGCGGCCATATGCCACAGGTGACCCTATTAGCAGGGTTTAAACAATGGGACGCTATAGGTGTATCCACTTTGGGTGATGGTTTGCATGGCACCACAATGAAATCCTGCCAGGAACTCGGACATGAATATGACATGCTACTTACTCAATTCTACAAATATTTGCAACTGAGAAATGCCTTATCCCCAAATATTACGAACCTAGAATCCCTTCCCGAATTCAACCCTAATGAGGCCAAAGTCTTTATGGGGGACTTGGGCAACCATAAAACCGCAAAGATCTACCAAACATTAGTGACAAATCTTTCCACAACTTTCAGGATATATGGCAGACTGACTTGGGTCCCTTACACAGCAATGACTGGAGAGAAGCCCTGGAGTCCCCGAGAGCCGCTGCAATTGCTTCCCGTCTTAGGCTTATCCAGTTTAAGTATTTACACCACGCTTATTTCACCAGATATTGACGGTGGAGGGCGGGGCTGATTGACTCCCCTATGTGCCTACGATGTAGTAACGAGGAGGGTACATTACTACATACAACTTGGAGCTGTGATGCACTGGGCCAGTTTTTGAGGGGTGTTATTCGCTGCTTATCTGAAGTGTTAGGTTGGGTCAAACCTCTCTCTCCCAGGCTCGTTCTTCTGCACATCACAGACGAAATTGGGGGTAACATCTATAAAAGACATTTACTGTTTTGGGGTCTTACCCTAGCTAAAAGGGATATAGCAAGGGCATGAAAGGATCCGGCTCCACCTACATTGAGTGCTTGGAGGGCGGATCTCGACTGGTGTATGGGTCAGGAGCAGCCCATCTTTAAAGCGCGAGGGTGCCCTCAGAAACACTTTAAAATATAGCAACGATAGGCGGATTATAGAATTGCCTCCGCCACAACCCACAGAAGTTGAAACCATATAGAGAGACCGCACAGGGCAGTAAGGTCATTCAATTAGGTATTATGTACATAGATAGGCTTGATGGGCTTGACCAGGGTTTTGTTCTGCAGTATGCAACACAGATGTTAAAAATGTTTGGGTCTGTCGTTTACAGACCTGAATGGTTTACTTTCTTGTTCTACAAATGCTATATAATAGTCACCTACCTAGAAATCAGTATATTGACTACTGTATGTTTTCATTACTTTGTAATGCTTGCTATTACTATATCTGCTGACTCAATAAAAAGAGTTTGGAAAAAATAAATTTACTTTCAAAATGGGGCATAAAAACGGATTTTGGTGCTTACGAATTTCATGTGTGGTAATATAACAAGGCATGCAATCTTCATTTCTCCCAGTAATTATTGGGTATGCTAAACATTACAACACATATAATTGTGATTCCAACCTAAATAGATGTTTGCGCAGGGATCTCAATTCAAAAGTGCAACTGTGATGAGGTCCTATTTGGGAAAAACAGCCTAATGTGAGGCACCACTCCTTTTCTTTCATAATAGGTAAACTAATGAAATGCTTTATTTCCTGTCGCGTATAGCTAAAATTTTACTGATTGGTATCTGTTATCCCTGATTTTTGCCAAAAAAATGATTGTCTATTTTTGTCCCCATAAAATGCAATTCAATTTCTTTTTTTGTAAATAATTTTGTGGAAGTTATTTAGTGGCGATTATTAATACTGAATGTGCTAGGAGATGAACATAGGTTTAATGCTATGAAAGTCTCTCAAAACAGGAGTAGTTTTTGCCTGTAGGTACGGGCTATGATCAGTACTCTACTCTTGTAGAAGTTTGTGTTCCTGTTTTACCCATGCTATTCATGTGTTTATGTATTAGAGGTTTTGTGTGATGTTCGTGTGCCTAGATTGCACATGTAACTAATTCTCTCGTTGCTACAGGGTTTTACTTCTTACTTTGCAAATATTTGTAATTGTTCATTGCATTGTGCTTGTATTTTCTCTTACTTTATACATTGTTGTTGGTAGTGAATTTCACTCTATTTTTTCTTTGTTCTGTGGCAAAAGCTTTCAATCTGAGATTTTATAAACTGGCTCAATATCTTTATTCCAATTTCATGAAATTTCATTATAGGCATAGTTTTGTTTTCATAAAAAGATAAGACGTAATATTTTCTCTTAATGTATACATGTTTTATGATTTCAGATCTCTTTACCTCCAACAGTGTGAGGATTTATGTACATCTTAAACTAAGACTCATCAGAAACGTGCACAGGAGAGGCTGGAAGCAATGTTGTTTGTTCTTCAGAAAGAGAGCAGTGTCACAAGAGGCTGAGTAACACAAGCACGAACAGAACCATCCTGTAGGAAACCTACTGGAGCAATCACTCAGATGTATAAGACAGAATACCATCACAACCACTGACTAAAACAGAAAAACCTGTATGAAACCAAAAGGCAAATATGCTACATAACATTTCCAGCAGTCATTGATCTTAGATCTCCCAGTGGTAGTTACAGCATTTCTCTACTGCCTAAGAGGAGGATAATCATGTTATGTTTGTGGTCAATGTAATCATCATTTTTTGCCACACCATAGATACCAGATAAAACCTTCAAATATGCAGAACATATACATTGCAAACCTGACAACTAAAGGGTAAATGATGTAGCACTGCATCGTGCAGTACTGAACAATGTGCTAGCATATACAGAATTATGTTTCTCTTGTGTAAATATATATGTCATCGAACAAGAAGACACAACCCTCACCAGAGAAGTCGAGACTGTGGACTTAATTTAGAAGTTATTCATCCTTTCTGTTGTTTGAAAATTCTTAATTGCAATATCACTTACCTGTGAATGTGAGAGTAAATTTAGAGTTTATTGACCATGATGGGTCATCAGTATACTAAGCTGGGGGAAGAACATATAAATGTAACCAATCAAGAGTGTGAATTTCAAATAGAAAAACAATGCACAAGCACCAAATGTGCAAATAACTTGAAAGTCACATCAACAAAGTACAACCAGCAAACACAGAAAGGAAACACAATATTCATGTGCAGTGAGTGTGGGAAGACCTTTAAGCAGTCATCAATCCTAAGGGTCCATCAGAGAATACACACAGGGGAAAAACCCTACACATGCAGTGAATGTGGGAAGAACTTTAGTTTGAGATCAACCCTAAGACGGCATCAACATACCCACAAAGAAGTAAAACCATTCACATGCAGTGAATGTGGGAAAAATTATAATGAGTTGTCACACCTAAGACTGCATCAGCGAACACACACAGGAGAAAAACCATTTAAGTGCAATGAATGTGGTATGAGTTTCAATGTATCATCAGGCCTATGGTCTCATCAGCGAACGCATGCAACACATAAAGCAGTGATATGCAATCATTGTGGAAAGGGCTTTAATCACTCATCATACCTAAAGATCCATGAGCGAACACACACAGGAGAAAAACCATACAAGTGTAGTGAATGTGGTGCAAGTTTCAGTCATTCAAATACCCGAAAGCGTCATCAGCAAACGCACACTGGTGAAAGACCATATAAATGTAAGGACTGCGGGAAGGGCTTTCATGAATCTTCAAGTCTAGTGGTCCATCTGCGAACGCACACAGGAGAGAAACCATACACCTGCAACATATGTTGGAAGAGTTTTAATGAATCATCATACCTAAGGGTACATCAGCGAATACACACAGGAGAAAAACCATACATTTGCAGTGAATGTGGGGTAAGTTTCACTTATCGATCAGCTTTAAAGGTTCATCAGGTAACACACACTTCAGTAAAGCCATACACGTGCAATACATGTGGAAAGAGCTTCAAAAGACCAACAGCCCTATCGTGGCATGAGCGAACACACACAGGAGAAAAACCATGTAAGTGCAACACATGTGAGAAGGGTTTCATTAGTTCGTCAGCATTGAAACGCCATGAGAAAACCCACACAGTAGAAAAACCACACACATGAAGCAATTGTGGGAAGATCTTTACTCAATTGTCACAACTAAAATGCAACATGCAGATACATAGAAAAAAACACAGATGTGCAACAAATATAGGATGAACTGTCAACAACAAGGTACAATTCACAAATGGAAACAGTGGACAAAACACTAACGTAGTGTTTGTGGGCTTTCTGTAATTGTCCTCCCCAGAGAGCACTAAATGGAAAAAGAAATGCATACAGTTAATCTGGGAATAGCTTTATTAATTTCTCATTCTTAATATGATATCAGCAAACACCAGAGGTTAAGAAAAAAAACAAATTCAGGAAATATGGGCTGAATGTGCCAGCTATCCGTTTTAAAGAACAAATATGATGCAGTGATTGTGGGTTAACGGCAAGTCTATGTCAGTGAATACATAGGGCAAAAAATCGTTCAAGGTGAAATTATTGACTTTTGTACAAATGTAATGTTAGGAGCCCATCAGTGCACATGCATATAAGAAATTCCACATAGGAATGATTGTAAACTCTGTTAGATTCTCAAACCTAAGGGTCTTTTAACAAACAGAGAAGCAAAACAATTCAAGTTCGCTGAACATGGCATGTGTGTCACCCTTTAATGTGTCTTAAGGCTGTTATTTTAGGAATGTTAAGGAGAAACCCTCTTGGTTTAGCCTCTCACACACCTGCACTGTTCTTACTATACTGTGTAATGTTTCCAGGAAGTCTCACTTGCATTCTTGTTATTACATAGTTTGCACGTTTCTTCTATCAACTGTTGTTTCTGTATTGTATAAACCTCCTGGTCCTCTGTCTCAATGCAGTTGGTTATTCACTGTCGACACAACATTGTATAATGATGTACAGTTCTTACAAATCCTCTTGCTGTATACGTATAAGGGGTTATATATGATCAGTGCATACATTTAAAAAGTATTTTCTGACAGTATTAAAGAAGTCTGATTGCTGTGTAGTGGAAGAGTGAGGGTTGCAGCTTATTCATAAATAAATGAAAGACTAATAAATATTAAAACTCTGGCATGTAATATTGTTTGCATTTGTCAAGTATGGTTGGCTAGACTGGAACGCTCTCTGCAAGGAATGACACTAAGCGGTGCAGAAGAGAACTAACACTGAAAATTGTCAACAACCACAAGTCCTGTGTATGGAGGCTCTGGTGACTTTGAAGCTACTCTTTTCTGATGCTATCTGTGCTTTTATTTATTTTTTGTTATGTTTTGTAATGTACCCCAATATAGGCCTGGGTAGTTGTAGGAGAGTAGGATCTGCACTTATGTTGCCCCCACTTTTTTTCTGATGTTTCCACTGGTTTCTGGCTATAGTCTGGCTGGGACCCTGCTAATCAGGGCCCCAGCCTCTCTGTTCTCTCTAAACAACTTGGAGTGCATATTAGATGCACTAGTGATTGGATACTGTGGTACCTTATGAGCCCCTAGTAAATGGTACCTTAGGTACCAAGGGCATAGGTACTTCACAGGCCTACCAGGGGCTTGGTTTTCATATGAGGGGGTGCCTCTGCCTGAGAAGGGCCCCTCTGCAGCTCTCAGAGTCCATTCTCTGTGGCGGTTTGTGGATGCGGTTAAACCATATACTCTTAAGTGCATTATAACCTAGCGGTAAATGCTAACTTTGGGATGGCTGCATCAAAACATGTGTTTGGTGTCAAACACTTTGGAATCATACCCCCACACCAGTAACTGGTGTGGGAGTATGATCCCACCCTTCTTGAGGGATAGACGTACCCACTGTGGAGACACGGTAGAATCCTGAAGAGCCTTGGCATCATAAAATGGATGCCACCAGTCACAGACACTGGGCTGCCCTCCTGCTGCTGACCGAAACTCGCAGTGGAGGAGGCCCAACAATAGGCATCCTGTCACAGGGAGGTGTGGTCACCTCCCAGACAGGGTTTAGTGTATTGGGGCTGGGTGGGTGCACTCCTAGAGTGCTTTGAAGTCCTGTACTGGGGGAGCAGTAGGCTCCTCTGTGTATATGCCAGCTCAAACTGGTTCAGGGGCTACCTGCCCCTGCTCTGGCGCGAAACTGGACAAAGGGAAGCGGGTGTAGCCACCCACTCCCCTGACCCTCCCATAGGAGTGGTCATAGAGCTGATCCCTCCCTTCCTTGTAGTATAAGTTAGGGAACCCTTGCCATTGCAAACTAGATATCCCTGGACGACGCTTTGAAGAAGAATCCTGGACTTTCGACGTTCCACTACCTCTGGAAGACTGAAGAATCTCCCTTGGAGTCAAGGAGTGACTCCTGCTTGGCAGGCGCCAAAACTTTGCATCACCGGTCGCAAACTTTCCCGCACCCGCCGGAGTCCGAAGTCCCTGCAGCCCTGGAAGTGGATTTCCTGACTTCTCCAAGGCCATCGTGAGTCCCCAGCGAAGCTGTGGCAAGTGGACCCCACGAGTGACGAGGAACTGCAATACCTGGGTACCGGGCACTATTTTTGAGTGCAACCCCTTCATGGCATTCTACGAACTTTTGCATTGGACCACGTGTGGTCCAAGCCTCCAGCAGGATTTTCACTGAAGATCAGAGGCCTACCTCGTCCCGAGTGACCGTGCCCTCCTTTTGAGTGAATCCTCCCGAGGCGTGTTCGCGATCCCTTGCCGGCTGGCTTGTGGGTCCCCAGAAGACTTTTCTACAGAACCAAAGGGCTCCCCTGGTTGCTCCAGGCCTGCCCTAACTTACCCTCGCTGGGTGAGTCCCTCAAACCTTGCTGGTCTGCACCGCTGACTTTTTACACTTTCCACGAGACTTGCTGTTGCCAAGGCTTGTTGGCTCCAATCTGGTCGCCGACACCTCAGTAAGTTGCAGACTTCGTGGGACACGCCGAATCCAGCTCCTGGTCGTCGGCGACGCCTCCTGGACCTCGTGGCTGAAGAGTCAAGACACCTGTGATTACCTGAAATCACCTGACGACTGTGGGCATCCATCTTCCTTGCCCCGGGTCACTGCCAAGTGACTTTGAACACTGTCTCCTCTGCTTTCAGGTATTCCTTCTTCTGAATCCAGCCTTTGATTCCACCGGACACTTCTTCGGTCTTCACAAGCAGCAAGTCTTCTTTGGCTCCCATTGAAAACGAAGCCGCAACCCGACACCAAAAAACACCTATGCACCCGGCTTCCCTGGGTGAGGTAACTCCAGCACTACGGTGCTCCTGTGTGTGTTGGCTCTAGAACTGCTTACCCTGTAAGTGACTTGCTTGTAGACTCTCCCGAAGTATCCTAAAACTTTAAATTCCAACCACGACTTGCTCCATTGAAGTCTATTGGGATCCGCGGCTGTGTTCTTACACTGCAGGCGTCTCCCGTGGGTCCTTTACTTACCTGCCTTGGGTAGATTATGCCTTGGGTGGATTAGTGAGGCCCCAGTGCTTCTGAAGGCCCTAGGCCTTCTCCCTTCTCAAGTCGACATTCTTAAACCTCTTTTTTAGTATAGGGTCTGGTACGCCCCTAGGGCCCCAGCCATATTTGTGCTTAACGTGTTGTGAAACGTTGATTTGTGCATATGTTCCTGACTTCTAATCTCATAAAGAGATTAGTAGAGTGTGTTAGAAATAAATACATATATATTTTATATATATACCTGTGTGGTGTCCTTTCATTTAGTGATTCAAGAGATTATAAGGTAAAACTAGCTGCTTTACATTCCTCTAAAGATTTAGCCTGAAGGCTGCTCTCCACAGCTACGACTAGGATAGCTTTCTTTAAAAGGTTGTCTTTAAACCTATATACCATAAGAGTCGAATTGTACTTGTGCAAGGTGGCCACTTTAACTAGTGACCAGCATATACCAGGCCAACTTCTCACATGTGTGGGATTACAGCTTGCCATTGTTTTACCAGAAAATCTCTATTTGAATTACTATCTCAAGGTACATATAAAGTCAAGCTTAGTATCAATAAGTTCTACTGAACTTAGAGCTGTGTGTCAAGGGATGGCACACCCTTTCTACAGCTCAAGCTAGGATCGGTAGGCCACAAACTAGTGTAGGTAGTACAACACTAGAATGTCCTTAAGGGTTGGAACCAGTGGGTCCACCCAGCCTCAGTATAAGGACATGACTTTCTTTGACTTGAAAGCCATGTGTGCTGCAAGGCACCTTAGGATAGGACAGAGTCCCTCCACACTACACCTGATAGATCTGCTGACAGCAGATGATCTTAGATTAGCTCTAGGAGGTAATAGGTCTGAATCAGGGGGTGAGTCAGTTACAGTGTCTGGGTCAGATGATGAAAATCAAGATGACCTGGACTCTGTGGTTGAATGGCCAGATCCACAAGGGTTGGAAAAGGACAGAGGAATTCTCCCTAAGAGAACTGACAGAGTGGAGGAGAGGCATAGGTCCCCTTCAAGGGAATCTGATCACTCCTATTACTCTGGCAGAGAATCTGTCCAGCAGAGGAACTCATAGTTTAATAGAAGAGAGACTTCCTCTGAAAGAATGTACAAACTGCTGCAGTATGAGGAAGCAAGATTTGCCCTCAAGGCCAAGCAGTTGGCGTTAGACAAAGAAGCCTTTGAGCTCCAGAGAGCTTCTAAAAGAGAGGGGTTAGAACCCCGTGGTGGCAGCAACAGTGTCCCTAGAGTCAGAGAATACATTCCAGACCATAGGAACCTGTCCAAGGTTGTTCCTCCCTACCAGAGTGGGGATGATATCCACAAATGAATAACTGCTATGGAAAGGGCCTGTAGAGTACAGCAGGTCCCCCAAAAGCAGTGGGCAGCAATATTGTGGCTCTCCTTTTCAGATAAAGGTAGAGACAAGCTCCTCACTGTTAGAGAAGAGGATGCTGATGATTATGAAGTCCTGAAGAGTGCATTGATAGATGGGTTTGGCTTTACCACTGAACAGTACAGGTTGAAGTTCAGAGACACCCAGAAAGCACAGAATCAGGACTGGACTAACTTTGTAGATTGTGCAACCAAGGCTCTGGAGGGTTGGCTGGTTGGTAGTAGAGTTACTAATTTTAAGGGATTGTATAATCTGACCTCTCCCCAAGAATTGGGAAAGAAGGCAGACAAATGGGTCAGAACCAGGGTGAGGCAGAAAACCCAAACCAAGGGGGTGACACTAAGAAGCAGGATTCTAAGGGCTCTGAGAAAAGTCAAAAGACCAGAAGTCTTCACAAGGGCCCCAAAAATCCTCATCTGGTGGGGATTCACAGTCTAACAAAGGGAAAGGCCAAATAAAGACCTGGTGCAAATTCTGTAAACAGAAAGGGCACTGGACTTCTGATTGTAACAAGTCCAAAGACCAAACCACCACCACTCCTGCCCCTAAGGCAACTGTTCCCCCTAGTACAGCTACTGGTGGAGGTGGTAATCAGAATAAGGGTGTGGTAGGGTTGACCCTGTGTTCTGAAGTGTACTCTGGCCTAGTCAGAGTACCCACTCAGGCATTGATGATTTGTGATGGAGACATTGATATGTCCTTCCTAGTGAGCCCCAGTAATCTGGGCAAATACAAACAGCAGCCTGTAATAAATGGCAAACAGACTTTCGCATTCAGGGACACAGGTGCTAGTGTCACCATGGTAGTATATAAGAAAATGGTCCCAGCACAATAATGCTTGAAAAGCAAAATCAGATACAAAATCAAAAAATGAGTAATAAACGATTGGATAATGCTAAAGTGTTATTTAATCACACAAAGCAATTGATCATTTTTTTAATTAAACCAACAATTTATAAACAATAAAAAAGAAAAAACGTTGGGGTGCCCAACTGGGTGAAAGGAGGGTGAGGAAGGTGATTTGAGTGAGGTAATAGGGCAAGTGACATAAGACATTAAACAATATCACAATCAAATTGTTAGGCATGTTGCTCAATGCCACATAATCACAGAGGAATGCTTCATTCAGTATACAGTCATTTGTACAGCCATATACAATAGAACAAACACAGTGCACATTGCACTATTGATGGTACTGGCATATATGGTATGTTGACGTTTCGACCCCTTAACCCATGTAGGTTAGTTCAGGTCCTTACTGACGGGGTCTTCCTCAGGACAAGGGTGTGGGTGTAACGAGGGGAGCACCTAAAGATAAGATAAGGATTAAGTCAGGTCCAAGAACGAAAATTAAATGGATGAGTACATAGGGATAAGTCACTATATCTACCGTATTGGGGATGGAAGCCTATTAGGTAAAAACTTTGCGTCAAGGACACTAGGGCTCCAAGGCTCCAGGACGGGTGGGAGTGACAAACACCTGAAATAATAAGGTGTCAGTAAATGGGTGGTCCGAGGGAAAACTTACTTGATAGTTGGATTGAAAGTTTTAGTCAGAATATAATCCACTTACTTAAAAGAAGTCTAATTCTCCCAAATTTCATAAGGCAGTAATCAATGCTGTCTGGATAACCGTGGTCAAACCATCAGTAAGATAGGTGAAGTGAATCACAATTTGGCCTCTAAATGTTAAAAGTAGGGGGGGGGGAGGAAATTAGAAAGACGGAGGACGCTAAATGTACAGGTCAGAAAGCAAATATCTAAAGCCGATACATTAATTAAAAATGAAATGCATGTTGCATATGGCAGGGCCTAATAGAGAGAAGGCCAACTTAATTACAGGAGATATTAATCAAAAAGGGGGCGGGCGGGGGGGGAGAAACTGTACATTATTTTGCGATCCACAGAGCTACTGAGAAGTGAAAATTAGTCCAAATGTAGGCTGCTTACGCGCATTGTGTACCAACTAAAGGTTTGCTAGTACTGAAAAGATAAAGCGCTTGTCCAAGGGGACTGAAAAAACCTTTTTTGGTGAGATGTCACAATAAAACACGGAGTTCGGTTTTGGGTTTATGGGTTTGTTTGGAAAAGCAGATGACGGACAGCGGGTTCTCCGGGCCAGCTTCGACATCCTCCTGAGCCCCCATTGAATTTCGCCGCCCGACCCTAGGGTTGTGGGCTGAATGGCTGTGTAAGTAACTTACGGTGGGGGAACGGAGGGTTGCATCTCATTGATCGGGCGTGATACATAATGTTGGCCGATTATGTAACGATTTACGGATTCCTGCAATAAAAATATTTTAAACAAAAAAAAAAAAAAAAACACGGAGTTCGGAAGGAATCATAGTGGCGCTAACCAAGTGGCGTGGTGCAGACATCGCCGTGACAGAAGAGCAGTGAAAAGCGGCTCCCGCCCAAGTAATCCCAAATTAATATACATAGTGCGATAGGGGTGACAAAGTACCCGTGTTCATATACAAGAGCCCAGCAAAGTGGTCAAGATTGCATCCACCGAAACGAACGGGGAACAATGAGGGCAGGATTCCCTGGGATGACTCTTACCGTCAATTAATCAGGCTTATCTCTTCACGGTTCATCCGAACTCTTTCAATCTCAGGACAGAACTGCAGGGTTTTTTTCGTAAAATCCGTCTCAGATATTTCTTTAGGAACTCTGAAGATAATCCATCTAAATCTCTTACAGGATTAAGTGTTCCCTTGACTTTCGTCCCGCCCACTAATGCCATGAGCAATAGAATTCTGGCATATGAAAGTATGGTACTTAATGACGTTAATACTCTTCTATCAGCATATAAACATACCATACCCAATACCAGCAAACCTGAGAGAGCTGCTCTCCTCACTCTCAAAAATAACAAGGACATTGTGAAAGGGTAGGGATTGACATTGTTGGTCCCCTTGACCCTCCAACAGCATCTGGGCACAGATTTATCCTGGTGGTAGTGGATCATGCCACCAGGTACCCAGAGGCAATTCCCCTAAGGACCACCACAGCCTCTGTAGTGGCAAGAGCCCTCATTGGAGTTTTCTACAAAGAAGGTTATATTGGATAGAGGTACCAACTTCATGTCAGGATATCTAAAAGCAATGTGGAAGGAGTGTGTTGTAACTTATAAATTCACTACTCCCTATCACCCACAATGCAATGGGTTAGTTGAACGCTTCAACAAAACCCTAAAGGGAATGATTGAAGGCCTCCCAGAAAAGCTTAGGCGAAAATGGGACCTTTTACTTCCCTGCCTTCTGTTTGCATACAGAGAGGTTCCACTGAAGGGGGTTGGTTACAGCCCATTTGAACTTCTGTTTGGGCATCCTGTAAGAGGTCCATTATGTTTGGTGAAGGAGGGCTGGGAATTACCTCTCAAACCTCCCAAACAGGATGTGATGGACTACGTACTTGGTCTCCGCTGCAGGATGGCCAAATACATGAGGAAGGCAACCAGAAACCTGGAGGTCAGCCAAGAACTACAAAAAACTTGGCATGACCAAAAGGCTGTGCTGACTGTGTACCAGCCAGGACAGAAAGTGTGGGTGTTGGAGCCTGTGGCCCCAGCAGCTCTCCAAGACAAGTGGAGTGGGTCCCATACAATTGTTGAGCAAAAGGGAGAAGTCACCTACCTGGTGAATCTTGGAACTCCCAGGAGCCCCCTGACGGTGCTCCATGTCAACAGATTGAAACCATATGTTGGCAGGGCTGACATAGGCTTGCTCGTGTCAACTGATGAGGAACAGGAGGAGGAGAGGGACCCTGACTTGCTCTCACAGAACCCTGATGATGGGTCAGTAGATGGTGTTGCTTTGGCAAGCAGCCTCACTGACCACCAGCAAACTGAATGCAGACACGTTCTGCAACAGTACAGACATATGTTTAGCCTGACCCCTAGTCAGACTACCTGGTGCACCCATGAGGTGGACACTGGGGACAGTCTGCCTGTCAAGAGTAAAATCTACAGGCAACCTGACCATGTTAGGGACTGTATCAGGACTGAAGTCCAGAAAATGTTGGAGTTAGGTGTGATTGAGCCTTTAGATAGCCCTTGGGCTAGTCCAGTAGTCCTAGTACCCAAACCTCATACCCAGGGTGGTAAGAAAGAAATGAGGTGTTGTGTAGACTACAGAGGCCCCAATGCAGTCACCAGGACTGATGCCTATCACATACCAAGGGCAGATGAGCTGATTGATTCTTTGGCCTCAGCCAAGTATCTGAGTACATTTGACCTAACAGCTGGCTACTGGCAGATCAGTTTAGTTGATGATGCAAAAGCCAAAACAGCATTTTCGACCCCTAGTGGGCACTACCACTTTGTGGTGATGCCCTTTGGATTGAAAAATGCACCTGCCACTTTTCAGAGGTTGATGAACAAAGTTCTGGCAGGGATGGAAACTTATTGCTCAGCTTATCTAGATGATATTGCTGTCTTTAGTTCCTCCTGGCAGGATCACCTGGTCCACCTCAGAAATGTTTTGGAGGCCCTGCAAAAAGCAGGCCTCACTATCAAGGCCACTAAGTGCCAGATAGGGCAGAGTCAGGTTGTGTACCTGGGCCACTTTGTAGGTGGAGGCCAGGTTCAGCCTTTACAGAGTAAAATCCAATCCATCATGGAATGGGTTGCTCCAACCACCCAAACACAGGGCCTTCTTAGGCCTGACTGTGTATTATAGGAGGGTTGTTAAGGGATATGGATCTATAGTGACCCCCTTAAATGATCTTACCTCAAAGAAAATGCCAAAAAAGGTTCAGTGGACAGCTAGCTGTCAGAAGGCATTTGAAGACCTAAAGCAGGCCATGTGCACTGCCCCCATCTTACAGAGTCCAGACTACACCAAAAAGTTCATTGTCCAAACAGATGCTTCTGAGCTGGGTGTGGGAGCTGTACTGTCTCAACTGAATGATGAAGGTCAAGACCAGCCAGTAGCTTTTTAAGCAGAAGGCTGACCCCTAGAGAGAAACGTTGGTTAGCTATAGAGAGGGAGGCCTTTGCTGTGGTGTGGGCCCTGAAGAAGCTGAGGCCATACTTGTTTGGCACTCACTTCATAGTTCAGACTGACCACAAGCCCCTCCAATGGCTTAAACAGATGAAAGGTGAAAACCCAAAACTTTTAAGGTGGTCCATTTCCCTACAGGGGATGGACTATACAGTGGAACATAGACCTGGGACCCCAACATGCCAATGCAGATGGACTCTCAAGGTATTTCCACTTAGAACACGAAGACTCAACTGGTCAAGGTTAGTTTAGTGTCCTTGCGTTTGGGGGGGGGGGGTTGTGTAGGAGAGTAGGATCTGCACTTATGCTTCCCCCACTTTTTTATTGATGTTTACGCTGGTTTCTGGCTATAGTCTGGCTGGGTCTCTGCTAATCAGGGCCCCAGCCTCTCTGTTCTCTCTAAACAACTTGGAGTGCATATTAGATGCACTAGTGATTGGATACTTAGGTACCTTAGTGTATGGTACCTTAGGTACCAAGGGCATAGGTACTTCACAGGCCTACCAGGGGCTGAAGCATGTATTATGCCACCCCTGGGAAGCAGACTAAATCTGACACCGCAGGCCTGCTACTGCAGCCTGGGTGAGGTAGTGTTAGCACTCCTCACAGCGATATAGGTTCCCTATATCTCACCTTACACAGACAATAAACCTATCAGTCACCCCTAAGGCAGGCCCTATCAATCTTGAGGGCAGGGTGCTTGGTTTCCATGTGAGGGGGTGCCTCTGCCTGAGCAGGGCCCCTCTGCAGCTCTCAGAGCCCATTCTCTGTGGCTGTTTGTGGATGCGGTTAAACCATATACTCTTAAGTGCATTATTACCTAGCGGTAAATGCTAACTTTGGGATGGCTGCATCAAAACATGTCGTGTTTGGTGTCAAACGCTTTGGAATCATACCCCCACACCAGTAACTGGTGTGGGAGTATGATCCCACCCTTCTAGAGGGATAGACATGTACCCACTGTGGAGACACGGTAGAATCCTGAAGAGCCCTGGCATCACAAAATGGATGCCATCAGTCACAGACACTGGGCTGCCCTCCTGCTGCTGACCGAAACTCGCAGTGGAGGAGGCCCAACAATAGGCATCCTGTCACAGGGAGGTGTGGTCACCTCCCAGACAGGGTTTAGTGTATTGGGGCTGGGTGGGTGCACTCCTAGAGTGCTTTGAAGTCCTGCACTGGGGAAGCAGTAGGCTCCTCTGTGCATATGCCAGCTCTAACCGGTTCAGGGGCTACCTGCCTCTGCTCTGGCGCGAAACTGGACAAAGGGAAGTGGGTGTAGCCACCCACTCCCCTGACCCTCCCATAGGAGTGGTCATAGAGCTAGTCCCTCCCTTCCTTGTAGTATACGTTAGGGAACCCTTACCATTGCAAACTAGATATCCCTGGACGACGCTCTGAAGAAGAATCCTGGACCTTCGACGTTCCACTACCTCTGGAAGACTGAAGAGTCTCCCTTGGAGTCAAAGAGTGACTCCCCTGCTTGGCAGGCACCAAAACTTTGCATCACCGGTCGCAAACTTTCCCGCTCCCGCTGGAGTCCGAAGTCCCTGCAGCCCCGAAAGTGGATTTCCTGACTTCTCCAAGGCCATCGTGAGTCCCCAGCGAAGCTGTGGCAAGTGGACCCCACGAGTGACGAGGAACTGCAATACCTGAGTACCGGGCACTATTTTCGAGTGCAACCCCTTCACGACGTTCTACGAACTTGTGCATTGGACCATGTGTGGTCCAAGCCTCTAGCAGGATTTCCACCAAAGATCTGAGGCCTACCTTGTCCCGAGTGACCGTGGGCTCCTGTTGAGTGAATCCTCCCAAGGCATCTTCGCGATCCCTTGCCGGCTGGCTTGTGGGTCCCCAGAAGACTTTTCTACAGAACCAAAGGGATCCCCTGGTTGCTCCAGGCCTGCCCTGACTTACCCTCGCTGGGTGAGTCCCTCAGACCTTGCTGGTCTGCACCACTGACTTTTTACACTTTCCACGAGACTTGCTGTTGCCAAGGCTTGTTGGCTCCAAACTGGTCGCCGACACCTAAGTAAGCTGCAGACTTTGTGGGACACGCCGAATCCAGCTCCTGGTCATCATCGACGCCTCCTGGACCTCGTGGCTGAAGAGTCAAGACACCCGTGATCACCTGAAATCACCCGACGACTGTGGGCATCCACTTCCTTGCCCCGGGTCACTACCAAGTGACTTTGAACACTGTCCCCTCTGCTTTCAGGTCTTCCTTCTTCTGAATCCAGCCTTGGATTCCACCGGACACTTCTTCTGTCTTCACAAGCAGCATGTCTTCTTTGGCTCCCATTGAAAACGACGCCGCGACCCGACACCAAAAGACACCTATGCACCCGGCTTCCCTGGGTGAGGTAACTCCAGCACTACGGTGCTCCTGTGTGTGTTGGCTCTAGAACTACTTACCCTGTAAGTGACTTGCTTGTAGACTCTCCCGAAGTATCCTAAAACTTTAAAATTCCAACCGTGACTTGCTCCATTGAAGTCTATTGGGATCCGCGGCTGTGTTCTTACACTGCAGGCGTCTCCCGTGGGTCCTTTACTTACCTGCCTTGGGTGGATTAGTGAGGCCCCAGCGCTTCTGAAGGCCCTAGGCCTTCTCCCTTCTCAAGTCTACATTCTTAAACCTCTTTTTTAGTATATGGTCTGGCACGCCCCTAGGGCCCCAGCCATATTTGTGCTTAACTTGTTGCGAAACGTTAATTTGTGCATATGTTCCTGACTTCTAATCTCATAAAGAGATTAGTAGAGTGTGTTAGAAATAAATACATATATATTTTATATATATACCTGTGTGGTGTCCTTTCATTTAGTGATTCAAGAGATTATGAGGTAAAACAAGCTGCTTTACATTCCACTAAAGACTTAGCCTGAAGGCTGCTCTCCACAGCTACCACTAGGATAGCTTTCTTTAAAAGGTTGTCTTAAACCTATCTACCATAAGAGTCGAATTGTACTGGTGCAAGGTGTCCACTTTAACTAGTGACCAGCATATACCAGGCCAACTTCTTACAGTAGTCACCTAACCTTTCACCTATATTGTCCCTGCCATTGTACTACATAACGTTTTTTGGTATTGACCTTTTACCTAGTTAAGTGCTGCATAAATGTCGTGTGGGTTTCCCAGAAAACTAACCTAATTTATTATGCATGAGGATTCTCAGAACCACAGCAGGCTTACCATCTTCTGCATAATAACTATGTATAAGGGTCATCCTCTGCTGACATGACGCAGCAAGGTAGAACCCCTGACTGTACCTTTTTTGTATATAAGCACCACATCTTTGCTGGGTCAGGCAGAGGAGAAAGGCTTCTGTGCTGACACACTGAAGTGAGACACTGAGGTTCCTGCACGCAGACACTCCAGCACGCTGTGGTCTGATATCCCTTGCGGGGTGTCCAACTCAAGACCAGAGGTGTTATATGTTAGGCGGTGGTCTGTGGAGTGAGATATGGGGAAGACAAGCCAGCTACCTAACCTAATTGTGTGATCCAGGGCATTTAATTTCCTTTAATACTTTTGCTGTACTATTATGCTGTGCAGGGCACTCTGGCTACCTTCCTTCAATAATGTAACTTGACCTTTAAGCAAATGTTTGCCTCCATATCTTAACTTCTCTTTTATTCCAGCACTTAGTCAGAGTAAACAGCACCCTTTTTCTGTTCATGGGCCCAGATATGGCCAGCAGGAGGGCCGTATGTGCCCCCCCACCAGGCACCACTTTCACTATTGGGGTGGGCGTTGGCCCTTCACATATACTTGCCGTTATACCTCCTATAAAACTTGCCCCCTACTTTTTAATTAAGTAGCTGTTTGCGCAATGTATTGCAATCTTTTGTTCTTTAAAACAGCAAATGTCTCCTGTTGTAAATGACTCTGGGAGATGGGGGTGGGAGACCTGTGGATGCCATCAATCTGACCGTTACAAGGTAAATTGACAAGAGACTTACCATGAAGCAAGACATAAAACAGACACATACGACAAACAAACATCTTTTCTCCGACGTTCTTGCATCTGAAAATGAAAATATTAGGAAACAAACCGTTGCACCAAAACTTATTGAAGTGCATACACTCAAAAGAACACCCCTCTTCGTTAAGTATTTGCATTCCTTTCCATTCTCCGCTGTGAAGAATACATTTTTTTTAACCACTTTTTTTCATACCCACAGAAAACTGTTGTAGTGTGTGGTTTGGTCTTGGCGCAATGCCCAGAGTCCGTGCAATGCCCAGAGTCTGTGGCCAGCAAGGATCGTTATTTCCAACCAGTCCAAAAGAGTTTTCTTTAACCCTGCAATATATCATAATATCAAAGGCCTTGCTGGGCAGGACATTTCTCAGTAACTATTGTTTTTCACTCTTCGGAATTATCTGGGGTGCTAAGTGTCTCAGGAGAGGTCAGGTCTCCTCAAGCGGGGCTTTCCAGTGTATTTTTGTGCCTTCGAAGCTGGAAATCAGATGTGGCCAGCTCCAAGCGCATTAACTGAGAGACTATAGCTGCTGTATTTAACTCTAGTGGTCCTGGAATAATGGGTGTAGTTAGTGTGCATTCCATTCCACCTATTTGTCTCCCTTCCAGTCTCATTAGTTGTGTGTACCCTCTTCTTTGTTCTTCCTGTAGTTTCGGAAACTCTTTGGTAAAGGACATGAGATCGGCTCTGGACCATGAGACATGTACATATACCACTTTATTTTCCTTCTCCCCAGGTGGAGGGAACACATTTCACAGCGGCATTATCAATGTGGGTGTTGTGGGAACTTGGAAAGAAATCTGTGAACGTATATTTGGCTACATCCCAACTATAATCTAGAGAGGGGAGGTGCTGTTCCTGTATTCCGTCTTTTCTTAGGGCCATGGCTTGCAGCTCATACGCACCGTGGGCCTCAGGACCTTTGCCCATTAGTTCTGCACGTGCTAGCGAGAGCACTGTATCCTGGTATTATCGCGAGTTAGTGCGATAAAAAATTCAGCGATAAGCAGCGCCAGGCCTGCAAGTCCCATAAGTCAGGCGGGAAAACTCACTATAAAAGCGGCAACAAAACACAAACAACTGCGAAGCACCCTGGAGGCAGCCGGAGCAAGTACAGAGGACAACCAGAACTCCACAAGCCCCACGGAGGACCAGCCTGGGACCATCATTGGAGAGACGGTGGCAGGAGTTGGGGGACCGGACACTGCACAACATGACCTGAGCCAACAGAAACGACCAGGGACTGATGGGAAAAAATCACCTTCAGTGAACGACCAGTAAAGATGGGTTGTACCCCAAGGCTCCATCTTGAGTCCTACCCTTTTTAATCTTTATATGACCCCTCTAGCTGCAGTGATCAGATTATATGGCTTTGATGTCATATCCTACGCTGATGATACACAGATTCTGGTCACTTTAGGCCCTGATCCCAGCGAAACCAGGCAACGTTTTAAAGACTGTTTGATCCAAGTGGATAAATGGTTGATATCTAACCATCTCCAGTTAAATGGGACCAAGTCTGAAATTATGCTCTTCGGCAAAGTGACTGACCACTGGACACAGGACTGGTGGCCGTCTAGGCTTGGTTCGTGTCCTCCCCATAAAAACGTGGTCCGAAACTTAGGATTCTACATGGACAACTGTCTGTCCATGAGGGGCCATGTAAATCATGTTATCGGCACTTGCTTTGGTGTCATGCGGAGCCTTCGCAAGGTTTTTAAATGGCTCCCCTTTGAGGCCTGCAGACCCTTAATACAAGGTCTAATTATCAACAGAATGGACTATGGCAACGCTCTTTTGTTATCAATTAATTCGGATCTTTTAAATAGGCTCCAGATTCTTCAGAACACGGCCACCAGACTGGTCCTTGACCGCCCATACAGATCCCCGTCGGCATCCTGCTTAAGCACCCTTCACTGGCTCCCAGTAAGAAAACGAACCCTCTTTAAAACTTTGTTTAACTCATAAATATATGTATGGAAGCGGTCCAAAATATTGGTTGCCAAAGCTACGATGATATCAACCCTCAAGGGCACTGCGCTCTAGTGACTCTGCTCTGCTTACCCCCCTTAAAATTAATACTGCAAGGCAGGGGGGTCGTGCTTTTTCTTTTCTGGCCCCAGCATCTTGGAACAAAATGCCTTACCACCTCCGCAATATGTCAGACCACAGCTGTTTCCGCAAAAAGCTTAAGACCTGGCTTTTTGGAAACTAGACTTTGGTTCCGTTTTACTTTCAGAGCAGTCTGCAAGCTCCATGAGACTTGTAAGAGTGATTTTGTGCGTGATATAAGTACTCTTGACTTGACAAGAGTCACAACTCCGACCAAGAGCCCAATTTACCCAAGTCTGCAAAATGTCAGCACTGTATAAGCACAGAAGTGAAAGGCACACCACCTGAAAGGGATAAGGGCCAGCCAAATCCGAGCTGAAGGGGCAACTCACCCACAATGCAGCACACAAACATAAGATGCAGGCGGAAAGAATGTTTGCCACGGCTGCACACCAGCGAGATGTAGCTGTGATCTTCCATGCCCTGCAGATCCTCGTCATGGCATTGCCACCACAAGGCCTGGCGCGGATGAATGCTGGTGCTACTACTCCATCCACATCTCCGCCCCCTGAAGTGTCAGTGCCTCACAGTGCGGCAGACATTCCACCTCCGGCCCCTGATGTGTCACTGCCACACAGTGAAGCAGACAAAACACCACCACCCGCATGTGAGGCACCTGACTCATCAGAGGACGGAGATGATGATGAATCTGGCTTTGTGGTAAGAATGAAGTGGTAGCATTCATCTCCGCCATATAGCGGTTTCAGCCCTCTGCATCATGCCCTGGAATAACACCTTCCACCGTCCCCCGATACACTCAGTGACACTCAACTTGGACCTTGACATGGAATGCCATATTTTATTTGGTTACCAATGACACAGCAATCACACTGCAGACTGAATTCTTCTACTCCCGATAAACTTGTCAATCCCTAAAGGACTGTGGCTGGCCCTCCACGAGGCAACAATGTATAGTGGGGTTTGCATGGCCCTGTACTGGTCCAGCTTCAACACGCCACTGAATGTGTATAAAACATTCTAATTCACACAGATGTGTCATGGCTATGATCAATCAAGTATGAAAGTATGGATGAATGTAGGGACAGTAATTCCACAAAAAGGTACTCCCTGGGTAATGCTATCAATGCGCATGTATGGCCGTGACCCAAATAGGCAGTGAGACACACATTGTCATTCAAATCAACACTCATCCCAGTTGACTACAAGTGAAGGTGCGTAGACTTTATTAGCATATGCGTGTCAGTACGGGCAAGATAAGTGCCACAACACGTAGACCAATGCAGCAGTATGTCAGAATGAGGAACATTGCCAAGCGCCGCTGTCCACTCCGGGGGAGTGCCTAACCTATCACAGGTGTGTTTTAACCCGCGTTGGTGTCCGCTCATGTATTCGGAGTCCAGGCGAATACAGCCATGTCCACTGTTGTTGTGGGATATGTGACCAGATCTCCAAGATGCAACAAGATGTTGGGACATGTGCAATGGGTTCCAATCTGTTGTGGCTGCAAGTACGTAGTTACTCGTCCATGAAAGCGATTGCAGCTTTGTAGGCTATCATTTCCAACATGAGGTCATTGTCAACTTCATCAAAGAGGACGGCGAGTCGATCAATTAGCAGGTCCGGACAGATGTGCTGCGGCCACCCCCTTTCACCAACTAGCACTACAGCCCAATAGGGGAGCGGTTCAATGTGGTCACTGCACACGAGGATTTGAGCAATCTCCCAGGTCCAGCTGCCAGCATATATGCCAAGTATCAAGGCATCCCATCAACGGGTATCACGGTGACACTCCAGGTTGTGGGCCAACAGGGGGCGCACACACATGTCAAAATCCAGTTCAGCTACTGTCCTGTTGGATAGGCAGACATCCGTGGACCACTCGAATATGCATGCTCGACAATGTAACACAGGCTGAACGCAGGTGACGTTGGCAAGGTGGAAGCTTAGCCAGTAACTGATCCGTAGCACTGCTAATGGCAGTGCCCTCAGTAAATGCAGCATACGTGCACGGTACAGTTCCACGTGACAGGGGTTGTGCATGTGTCTGGGTTGTTCTGCTATTGCGTTAGTGGCTCTGGTTGGAGCGGAACTGTTCTGACCTGTGCCAGTTCTGTGGATGAAATGCCACAACTCGGATCAATGAGTTGTTTTAGTGTGCAATGGTTGTACGCCTAGGATGGTGTGGGAGTAAGTGTGAAGGCCATTCCATGCAAGATAACTTCGAGCAAGGACTTCTGTGTGTGGGGTGTGTATACGTTGGTCTTTCGTCGGGCTGTGCATAGTGTGGGAGTCGGCATCAGCTGCTTTAGTATCGGTCAGGGGGTGCCGGGCACATGTAATTCTGAGTTCGGAGGTGCAGATGTGCTTGTGCCTGATAGTTCAGACAAAGGAGCTTTCATTCCTAGTGTTAGTTTGTCATGTGATTGCATTCAGGAAATTTGATGTGGCTTGTTAGGGGGGGGTTGGATGTGTGCGACGTTGGGATTCATGTTTGACATGTCTTGTATGTGGCAAATGTGCAGCATTACTGTGTGTTACGTTGCCTCACAGCTGCTCCTCCCTCCCCCGAGCCTATTTACTTCTGTGCGCGGTTGTATCACTTGCACTCCTACGGCACACCATTGTCATGCCTGTCTGCGCATGTCCACAAGCCTGACAACGACACTGTGATGTTGGCCGTTGAAGGCGGCCGGCCACGTCAGTGTAGGCCTATCGTAAGGATAGGGCGGACACAGATGTAGAGTCCATGCTTGGCTGACTATCACCACTTTTGGGGCGCTAAAGTGCAGATAAATCGGCGATAAGTCCTTGAAAATATGCCCCAGAGAGTGTAGTGCTAGTGGCACTCTTGTGGTCTGACACCCTGTGATGACCTTTGACTACCATTAGTTTAACTGACTTTAGTGTGTTATTTTATCCTAGCCTGCATGTACGACGTCCTGCATATGCCTTGCTTCTCTTAAAAGTTTCTTTCTTGTAATCGTGCAGTCTTTCAGTGGGAGCTGTCACGGAGTAGGGCAGCCTTGCCAAGAACAGAACGTGTGGGATGTGTATTTGAAAGCATGAGAGAGAGAGAGAGAGAGAGGTGTGGAGTGTACTTTTTGGTCTCGAAGTGCAGTGTTGTGAGCAGTGGTGCACAAATGTGCATTGTGTTGTACATTGATAAGTATTATGAAGTTCTTACTTTTGGCTTTGACATGGCCTCATCTCATCCTGAATTCTGACTCTGCTTAGCTTGAGCTTTATCTGCACGCACAGCAACGCTTGCAAATTGTTTGGGTTAATCACGTTAAATGATTGTTTTTGTGAGAGATTGTTTAATGTACCCTGGAAGGCTTTTGTGAGCTTCGTCAAGATAAAGATGGAACATGCGAGATTGGAGAGGGAACGTGGGAACTTCTTCCTGCCATTAGAATGCTTGCTTGGAAGCTGGCCAGTTCTGGTAAGATTCCTTTGGCTCAGGGGGCAAGGTTTCTCTCGAACCTTCTAGTGTATTTTGAAATTATAAAGCTGAGGGTTGTTGACTTAGAAACCGGGATTTTGGAATCCGAATGGGGACGGATGCGTATACTTCGGTGGGCTAAGATGCAGTGTTTGCACCAGGTGAAGTGTTAAGTTTTGATGATTGCCATTGTGATGTTTGGCCAGTGGCTTTTATCGTTTGAGGTGCTTGAACTTTGATTATTGCCATTGTGATGTTTGGTAAGTGGCTTTGATCATTTGCGGTGTTTTCTTTGTGATGTGTGAGTGAGTTGAGGTGCACATCCAAAGTAATCATTAGATGTATCTCTTGTGTGTATATCTTTCTGATCTCTTTCAGGATGTCCAGCATATTATATTTTCTTGAGTCTCATATTATTTGCTGCTTGTTTATTCATGGTAATATTAATGCATTTAGCTGTTGCATTTACCAAGTGTGTTATTATTGCTTGCATATAAACATACATATCTCTTTGTGTATTTGAATGTTCTGCATTTGGCATCTGGGAAAGCCTTTCTATTAGAGAGCATTGTGTAAAATAAAAAAGCCTACCCAAGCCTTATTCTAAAAAAAGAGTCTTTGCATTTTGTAAAATAGAACCCTTTTCTAAAGCTAAAGGTGTTGTTTGTTTTGTGTTAATGTCTCCTGCCTCGCCGAGTGTTGAGCCACCGTGTGAAGATTCTGTATTGTCTGAAAGGCGAAGCAAGACAGAGAGTCACTGCTGGCAAGAAAAAAATGCAGAATATTTACCCTCTCCAGTGCCCTGGGGTGAAGAGCTCAGTGACTAAAATGCAAATTTAAATGCACCTGAGTAAATATGTAAACACATGGTTAGGCGGCATAGATGGAGAGAACTTTACCAGTAGAAACATTTTGTGCCCGGAAACTTACAGTACATCTTTACACAAGAATCCGTTGGAAATCACCCTATGTACACATGACAAGTCCCTTGTATCTAAAGCCAGACAGTTAACTATTACATTTACGCCCACATGCAATCACAATGGTCTACATTAGGTGATGTGGCTGAATACACTTTTGAGGCCCATAGGGCCTGTTGCTCATGCAAGCAGGCAGAAATGTAATAACATGGAAATGTACTCTTTGTGCAAGCCTAGCAATGTGTTGCGTTACTTACAGGCAGCTTACTAAAAGCACAGTTCTAACTCTTATTTAAGACTGTCACATGATATCAAGCAATTATTATATTTGTATATAATTCCCATCATCATTGAATTATCACAATGTCAAATTATACAAAATGGATGCCACCATTGTTATCTAAACTTAACTTCCACACCCTTCTTCCATAAATGAGATTAGGTTGGCAATGTGATGATTTCGAGTTGTGATCCACTCTGGGCTTTTTTATCTGACAATTACCATAAGCAGCGATAACTTACTGAGTTTGCCATGAGCATCCATTGTTTACCTGGCTCTGATGAAATGTCATGTTTCTCTTGGACTAGACCAATGAAATAGCCATGCCATCTATCACTGGGTTCTCACCATAATGGTGGAAATTCTCTCTACTTGGCTAAATCATCTGTTAATCCTGTTTGTTAGATCTGTCAGCCTTAGGATGGTATTCCCGCAAACGTTTCGCCTACTTGTCTCTATTTTCTGGATGTTTGCTTCTGTTGGTCTTAGGACTCTGGGCACTTCACTACTGCTAGCCAGTGCCAAAATGCTTGTGCTCACTCCCCTGGACATGGTTTGATTGGCATATACCTGATTGGCATATTTTATTTACTTGTAAGTCCCTTATTGAAAGATAGACTATACACCCAGGGCCTGTAAATTAAATGGTACCAGTGAGCCTGCAGCACTTATTGTGCCACCCACTTAAGTAGCACCTGTCAAGATTCGCTCCCTGTGCTCTCGTACCCACCACCAGGGGGCCGCATAGTGGGACTTTCCAGTCTTCTAATAAGCTTCCAGACCCTCTCCTGCATGCATATCCTGACTTCCAGCCATTTGGACACTTATTGGGAATTGACATCCATTCCCAATCCATGCCGGGTTTTGTGAAAGCCAGCCTGCTTATACTTGAAGCCAGCCTGCTCATGTTTGGAACTCCATTACCCAGAATTCCCTGCTCACTGCTTTGTCTCCAGCCCTGCAGGCCAAGGATGGGTAGAGGAATTCAGCTCACCTGTGGCTGGCTGCTGCTAGCCTGCTCACACCTGATGCGCATGAGTACTGTGAGCTCTTTTAAGCCCCAGCTCCCTTCAGCACAGGATTGGTCATTGTAGCTGTGTACCGGTGAGACCAATCCTTGTTTCCAGTGCTCCCTGAGCTTTTGAAATTCCTTGATTCCTGAGCTATAGTTAATCCTTGTTCCTTGATTCCTCAGCTATAGCAATCCTTGTGCCTGAATTAGCACTGCCTGCAGTGTTACCTTGTTTCCTGAGCAATAGTTAATCTTTGTTCCTGTTCCTGGGCTTCAGCTATTTCTTGTTCCTGATTTGCACTTCTTGCAGTGCTCTCTTGACTCCTTGTTTCCTTAGCTGTAGCTATTGCCTGTTTCCTTGAACCAGTACTGCCTGCAGTGCTACCTTGACTCCTGAAACTTTAGTAATTCCCTGTTCCTGAACCAGCACTGCCTGCAGTGCTACCTTGACTGCTGAAGCTTTAGTAATTCGCTGTTCCTGAACCAGCACTGCCTGCAGTGCTACCTTGACTCCTGAAACTTTAGTAATTCCCTGTTCCTGAACCAGCACTGCCTACAGTGCTACCTTGATTCCTAAAGCTTTAGTAATTCTCTGTTCCTGAACCAGCACTGCCTGCAGTGCTACCTTGACTCCTGAAGCTTTAGTAATTCTCTGTTCCTGAACCAGCACTGCCTGCAGTGCTACCTTGACTCCTGAAGCTTTAGTAATTCTCTGTTCCTGAACCAGCACTGCCTGCAGTGCTACCTTGACTCCTGAAACTTTAGTAATTCCCTGTTTCTAAACTAGCACTGCCTGCAGTGCTACCTTGACTGCTGAAGCTTTAGTAATTCTCTGTTCCTGAACCAGCACTGCCTGCAGTGCTACCTTGACTCCTGAAACTTTGGTAATTCCCTGTTCCTGAACCAGCACTGCCTACAGTGCTACCTTGATTCCTAAAGCTTTAGTAATTCTCTGTTCCTGAACCAGCACTGCCTGCAGTGCTACCTTGACTCCTGAAGCTTTAGTAATTCTCTGTTCCTGAACCAGCACTGCCTGCAGTGCTACCTTGACTCCTGAAGCTTTAGTAATTCTCTGTTCCTGAACCAGCACTGCCTGCAGTGCTACCTTGACTCCTGAAGCTTTAGTAATTCTCTGTTCCTGAACCAGCACTGCCTGCAGTGCTACCTTGACTCCTGAAACTTTAGTAATTCCCTGTTTCTAAACTAGCACTGCCTGCAGTGCTACCTTGACTCCTGAAACTTTAGTAATTCCCTGTTTCTAAACGAGCACTGCCTGCAGTGCTACCTTGACTCCTGAAGCTTTAGTAATTCTCTGTTCCTGAACCAGCACTGCCTGCAGTGCTACCTTGACTCCTGAAGCTTTAGTAATTCTCTGTTCCTGAACCAGCACTGCCTGCAGTGTTAACTTGACTCCTGAAGCTTTAGTGATTCTCTGTTCCTGAACCAGCACTGCCTGCAGTGCTACCTTGACTCCTGAGCCTTAGCTCAATTTGTGTTCCTGCCCCAGCACTGCCTTCTATGCTACTTTGTTTTCTTGAATCCTGAACCTGCACTATTCTAGTATACCCTTGTAGACCTCCCTTCTGTATATCCTTTTCCAGTCCCTGCCTTTCTTCCCCTTTACTTGGTTCCAGTTCCTATTTTTCTGTCTTTCTATTCTGCTGTCTTGCTTCTGTTGCCTTTTATGTTTGTTACCTGCTTTCTGCCAAGTGTGCCCTGTGATTTCATTCCTTTCCTGTTAATCACTCCTCCTTGCTAGCTCCTTGTCTATTGTGCTTGTGTTTAGTTCTATCCCTTTGCTGTTACTGCCTTGCGTGTTCCTGTTTGATCGCCAGGATCCGTGGGCACAGCTATCTAGGTGGTGTTTCTTGTTCACTGTGAGTATTGTCTTTGAGTTGCATTTATAACATCACCATAGGTATACGCTCCACAGACCATGCCTTTGCATGCATATCCTAAATGTGGGTATTTGCAGTCAGTATCTGTAACAGTAATTGTGGGTGAGAAACTTACTGAGTTTCAGTCTTACCATGTGGAGCTCCTGAGTGCTTTACCCCACACTCCCCTTTATTGTTAATGTTGTTTCATATATATGTCTTGCACATTCGTCCTGGGTGTAGTTATTCTGAATGATAAATTGCCTCGTGAGTGTCCTTCCTTTCTGAGTCTTACCCATCTTGTTCACTTGTACAGGCTTCCCCTTTAGATCCATTTTTCTCCTCTGACTCCCTATATGATCCTGGGCAGCGCTGTACTCTTCTTTCTGTGTACGTATTCTACCCAGTTCCCAGTCCTTTCCGAAGTCTCTGACTGTGTTCCCCACATAGTCCCGGAAAGTCCCTGACAGCACCTTAAAGCACGCCCCAAGGCTGCCATTGCAGCCTGAATGCAGTGTCCCACTGCCATGTCGCCTTGGCATTTAAAAAACCTTGCCATGCCTTATCCTCCCCTTTTATTACACATAGGTCACCCCTAAGGTAGGCCCTAGGTAGTCCAAAGGGCATGGTGCTGTGTAATTAAAAGGTAGGACATGTACATTTAATATTTTCATGTTCTGGAAGTGAAAAAGTCCCAAATTCATTTTTCACTACTGTGTTTCCTACCCCTCCCATATGATAACATTGGGGATTACTTATTACATTTAATAAGCTGTAATTCCTAAATGAGAGGAGGTATATGACATGTTTGGTACCTTTGAACCTGTAATGATAAACCCTCTTTAATGGTAAAGTCAAACTTCTCATTACAAGTTTGAAAATGTCACTTTTAGGAAGTTGAAATTTTCCTGCCGATATCGCCCTCTGTGCCTGTAGCCTGTCTTGGGTCATATGACTGGATGTGACTAACAGTTAGGACTTTGTGAATTCCCTCAAAACAGTCATACGATAGTGACATTAGTAGAGACTGAATGGCTCTTCAACTGGCAAAATGAGGGGGTGGAGCTCTACTTGCACCTGAATAGGCTGTGTCTTGTCTCCTCACAATAGGCTTAACGACCCTGTATTGTCAGTGCAGCCAGCTGGGAGCCAGGGCACGGGAGGCAGGAAACTTCCAGAACTTCAAAGAACCTTTCTGGAAACTTCTCCCACCTTCTGGGAGTAGGGCACCAGGGTACAAAAATAAGGCTGTCAGATACACACTTCAGTCCACTACTCTACAGCAGGACTCCCGGAGAACTGCCTGCTGCTGTGACCTGCTGAGCATTCTGCTAGACTGCTCCCGTACCTAGAAGACTGGTTTGCTGCCTGGAGTCTGCCTTGAAAACTCTTAGTCCAGCCCTGCATCTTTACCTGTACCCAGGACTTCCAAAAGTGACTCCAAGGACTTGTATGCTGGCCTCCTGTTCAGAGCCACAGGGCCATAACAGGCCCACACAATTTTGAACTAGCGCTTGGACCCAGCCTGAGTGAGTGCTGATGCCCCAAAAGGTCCCCATCCACTCCTGGACCCTTGCCTGTGGTACTAAAGGTGACCAGAAGGCCAAATTCTAATTTGAGGATTTAAGACAAAATTTGGTCCAAAGGTGCTCTGAGAACGAGGAGCTGGGACCAACCAGCTTATCTATCCACCCGAGCTGCATTGCCTGTAAGATTGACTTTTCTGCTTCTCCTGCTAAGTTCTTCTCAGCAGCAGCACATCTGTTTCAGCAGGCCTTCACCAAAGGGGTATCCGACCTCGTGGAACTGTCTCAGCTACAGCTTCGTCCCACTGGAGATTTTTGAGGTAAAAATCTTCACTGTGGCTTTACTTCACAGCTATCCGACGATGACACTCCCTCCTCGGACACTTCTGCAGCCATGCCCCTCTGAACTTCTGCTTTCTCAGATACTTTTTCTCCCAAATGTTTCTACATCCGCAGGGAAGCAGCGACCGGGCCCAATCCACTTTGTGTATCCGAAACGTGCTCTATTGCAGTCAGTCGTAATTTTTGACTTTACCCCTCTCTAGCACAGACAGATGTTCGCGGTTGGAGCTTTTCTCTTTTTAGTGCAATTTTGAACCATTAAATTTAAAGATTTATAACTCTAGTTCTACTGATTGGATTTTTACCTTTTTGGTGTCAAATGATTGATTACAATGTACTCTATTTTTCTAAGTTTTGGTTTGGAAGTTTGTTTGTGTTGTGTTTTCACTTAATTACTGTCTGTATGCTGAATAAATACTTTACATATTGCCTCTGAGTTAAGAAGGACTGCTTTTTTGTGCCAAGCTACCCAGGGTTAAAGACAGGTTAATTTAGTGACTTTTTATGGTTCACCTTTCAAGGGACTGTGGCTGTGTGTTCACACCCCAGCCCGCCAACAGCCCAATTTCTCACACTGTCCCTTCTATTCTACTCTTGATGCTATCCACCTGCTGGCAGATGTAACTAAATGTTAGTGATCGGCGGTCAGAGAGTTAGACTATTCGTTTAACTCCACAGAGCAAGAAACATTTAGTTAACAAAAGGTTGCACATTGTGTTAAAGTTGTCACCTTCTTTTGAGATCAGCCCTACCGAGTACCACGCATCTAACATTAGAGTAACGCATGTTTAAGAATGCCGCACATCGGTGCTCAGTCTTGGAGCCCTCACCTACTTAGGTGAATGATCATGGCTTATTGCGTCCACTTTTCTTAAGAGATATCTCTCTACTTTGGACGATCACTCCTCCCTGGCTGGCATAAACTAGCACAGGGGGGGTGTAGATATTACACTCATTGCTGTGATTGCCAAGCCACGCCCCCAGGCCACTGTGTATGCCTCTAATCCTGGGTGGTAGATGTACAGACGAAGCTCCTCCTCCATGTCAAGGGTGGTTTTGAGGCACAGCTTCCTCCCATGCTTGCATGCTCTTGTGACACTGAGGGTCACCCTGATGTGTTACTCTCGCGGGGGTACTGCACACTGCAGCCCAGCGACCCGTCTGGTGCTCGACTGTGATTGTGGCTCAGCACCAGCTATCCAGCCTCTCTCAGAGACTGATCTGTGCCACCCTCTTACTTGTCAGCAATGCCTATCTAGCCTCTCCCGGGGACTGATCTGTGCCACCCTCTTACCTGTCAACAATGGCTATCCAACCTTTCTCGGGGACTGATCTGTGCCACCCTCTTACCTGTCAGCAATGGGTATCCAACCTCTCTCAGGGACTGATCGGTGCCACCGTCATAGTTATCAAGTGTCAGATGTGAGTCTTCACCGAACTCCGACTTTCTAATTCATGATATGTTCCATTCTGGGATTTGGAATTTTACTTTAACTTTGCAAATTACCATGGGCTGGAAAAGTGATGTAAGTTAAAAGGCGAGTTCTTTCTGAAGGTGTCTTGTATAAAATCAGTCCCCTTGGCTGCTGTGTGTGTGCGCCCTCAGAATGGGATTTCAAGCAATGGCGGCTGGTGACATTTGAAAGTGGTGAGGCGTAACAGTTCAGGATGAGTGGCTGGTAGTGAGAGAACCCGACCGCCACAAGTGAGGTTCGGGGGGAATCCCCCGCCCACAAAGTTTGAAAACAAGAGTGGGCAAATGGTGCATTTTCAAGCAAATGTGAGAAAGCAAGTAGGTTAATAAGCGCTATATAAAACTGCAAAATAAACCTGTTATTGCAATATGTCAAGCCTTTCGATATATTGCAGTAAGTACTAATTCACGCATGATAATATGCAACACAGTCACTGCCATTCATTACTGTCCAACAAAAATAACATTTGAAACATATTTTTAGAAGATATTCTCTAACTTCTTGCAAGTAAACGGCCACTTCAGTCCTGCATCATATGTTGGCAATGTATAAGTGATAGTATACGCAGCAGATAACGACTGAACTTCCTGGCCTGGTCACAAGGGTAGCATCAAAGGTAAGGCTGGGCCCTCCTGGGATTTTCCTTCCTTTCCAAAGACTGCATCCTGAGGCCATACATGCTATTTCCCATTGCCAGTCTGCCCTGTTGTACACCCTACCAAGCCTATGCATACCCTCACAAATACTTCAATGTATTGTTTGCATTTGGGAGGGGCTGCAAAGGCTGCTTTCCTCAATGCCATTTGTCAGGCCATGAACACTGAGCTCAGGATGGACATGGGCTGTAAACTACTTTTTACATTTGTGGAAAGCATAGAGGCAGATGTTGAAAACTTTTCTTGGAAACAATTCCGTGTTCAGTGCCAATATTGCCCCGCCATCATGTTGCACATTGAAAAGCCATGAAAATACCCCTGCAGAATGCTGCACGCATTCACTACTCGGCGCCTCTTCTCTATGAACAGTGCACAAAGCTCCTGGACGATGCTGCTGTCCATTGCGCATACAAAAAGTCTTATGTGTATTACTCCTTTATTATACGTATTCACCATACCCATGCATAATAGCCCTGTAAATTACCCTTGGATGCCGAACTTGTGCAGTGCTACTCTACATAACAGCCCTGCATGGTGCCCTGTACATTAATCCTCAGCGCAATGGTTTTATACAGATCGGCATGAACAAAAACCACAGAACAATGCCTCAGCAAAACTCCTCGGTGCAGAGCCAGTGCAACATGCCCTCTCACAAAGTGCTATCACACTAACATAACATGTGTATTTGTAAAGTGCATGTTCACCCAGAGGTCTCTTGGCGCTGAATAACAGATGTTCATTGTTACCCAACTCACTGGTACCCATTTTATCGACTTCAGATGGATGAAAGGCTGAGTGGACCTGCGGGATTTGAGCCTGTGACCATGAGGTCAAACACAGGCCCCTGCAATAGACACGTTAGTCCACTGAGCCTCTACCCCCTTGCAAGGGCGCTTGTGTTTGCTTTGTTCACCATAAGTTGGCAGGGTATGCCCAGACGGTGGTCCCTTGCTCACCTTGCCACTGGATTCAAGCTAGTGTGGCTGATGAGGGGTGTTATCCCGAAACCAGTCCCAGGATGCTTATTTCCGTTCCAGGGTGGACCTGGCTTGGCCTATCGGGCTGGCCTGTTCCCACGAGGCACAGGGTCAGGACTGATTTGCATATAGCTTGGTCTGAACTGGGGTGGCTAAGTGAGCTAAAGAATGATGATGGATTCAACCTAGATCTGTGACTGGGGGTGAGTGTCTGAAAAGTTTCAGCCCTCTGTCCATCATCTCCTGTGTTTTCTTTGTTCGCCCTAAATTGGCAGGGTATGCCTAGAAGTTAGTCCCTTGCTCACTTTGCCACTGGTTTCAAGGTAGCCTGGCTGATGAGCGGTGTTACCCCGAAACTGGTTCCAGGATGTATGTTTCTGTTCCAGGGAGGACCTGACTTGGCATTTCGGGCTGGACTGTTCCCTCGAGGCACAGGGTCAAGACTGCTTTGCATATAGCTGGGTCTGAACTGGGGTGTTTAAGTGAGCTAAAGAATGCGGATAGATTCAACCCAGAGCTGTGACTGGGGGTGAGTGTCTGAAAAGTTTCAGCACTCCTTCCATCATCTCCTTGTGTTTCCCTTCCCACCACACCTGCAGAGAGCTTCCTGCATGAATCTCCAGTTCGGAAACACTTACTTAGGATGTCTGTGCGCAGTCCCTCACTGGAAGCTGCACAGATGGAGGCTGGCATTGATAAAGCATGGCGGGGCATGCGCCGTGACACTATGTTTTTGGCTAAAGTGCCAGATCTGTCCGAGGCGTCCCCGAGCACCTTGGCAGCTGCGTGTAAGGCCCTCTTTTTCTTTGAGAAGCACCCTGGCTGCACACCCTCCTGCCGGTGATTGGTGTGCAATGCACATGACAGTAATGGATAGGTACCAGGGCATATATGGGTGCCACCGGTGCCGGGTGCAGAAAGAGGCTGTGCCCACCCAACACATTAAATGCACAGCACATAAGGGAGATATGTGGTCAAGTTCTGGGGAAAATGCCCACAGACGAACAAGGAGACCTCAATGTTAATCATGGCTTCCTCTCTTGATCAAGATATACGATCCTGGGTGAATAGTCTCAGCTGTTACAATTAAATGATTGGAAGCAAGTTAAACAACTCTTGCTGTGTAAATAAATGAAAATGAAAACATCTAGAAATAAATCACTTTTGCCATACCACATAATATCACATATGGATTTTGACATAGCTGTTTGGACACATTACAGACAGATGCTTGCATGAAGACACATGTTGCACTATTTGGAACACAATGAAACACGCAAGAGCGCATTCCCGTCTCATCCTCCAAGGTCCCTTTGTCCAGGTGCTCCACAGGAAGAGGCATCCAGTCCTTACCCCCTCCTTCTGCTATCTCTCCCCTTCCTCTACATCCTGCTGACCTTGAAGGGTGGGGAGGGGTTGACTTGGCAGAAAGCTCAGGTGCACACGCGGGACAGACCATGCTGTATTTCTCCAAAAGGGATAGCAATTATGCACTTCATTTGACAACTAAACGAGACACAAATTGCATTTTGTGCACTCATAGACACAGCTCCATACAAACCTGTTTTTAAATAAATCAGCCTTTTAGTCTGGCTGTAATTTCGAAATCTTAGCAGTGCTGAGTCATGAAATCTTTCTTGTTATATGTGGGGTAAGGGTTTCCAGATCCTTGGCACCGAAAGGTCTCTCTATGTTCTCCCTGCTTATAATTTCACTGGGGGGGGGGTTCCCTGGCTCCAGTTTTAGAGACACTGCGTCCCACGTGTGGTTGCAGCTGGATGGTTGTGCAGTTGGATGCTTTTAACAGAAGCTGAGCAGAGGTTTTAGCGCCTCTCTGAAAACCGCCCACCCGGCCTTACTCAGGAAAAGAGTCTTACCTGGTTGCCTGGTCGAATTTAGGCCGAACAGTCAGAAACACTGCACTGCAGCATCAGTTTTTTAGGTCTCGCCTGACCCAGCGCATGCGCTGGTCTGGCGAGACTTATTGAGAGGGCTCCAAAAAGTGCTACCAGGCCAGCCTAGAGCTACAGTGCATGTGCGCGGGCGAGCGCCCGCGCTTTACCGCAATTACTTTCACTTTCGCGGCCGCATGGCCGCTTTGATGTTTGATCGCGATCACTTTAACTTTTTCGCGGCCGCTTTGCATAGCCAATAGGTCTCGCTTTTGGAACCTTATAAGTATTTAGTTATGCAACTGTTGCATGGCTCAACACTTATAAGGTCCCAAAGGCGAGACCTATTGGCTATGCCAATGCTTGTCTGACATAACAGGGGGCCCACTGCTTCGAAACAGCCTGGAGAAAAGGGTTGACTCCTCCAAACACCAAGCAACATGTGAGTGATGTGAGCGCTTAGTCCCACCCCAATGCTGCGGCTGCCCCACGTCACCATCATCAACAAACAGCATGAAAGCAATGTCCGGACTGAATTGAGCATTTAAAGTTAGCACTCATTAGGAGACCAGGGGGATGCAGCTGTGACTCCCCCTGGCTCACTATTGAGCATCTGAGAGAGGCAGCTAGTGCGCATGTTGGGCTGGCCACAGAACGGCTGCCGTCCAACCCGACATGCTCACTGCCACTTTGAAAAGTGTGTGACTGGCGCAATGTGAGGATCACAATGGATACCACCACCTCTTTGCCGGACTGTATTGCACAATGTTATGTACTAAATGTGAATTTCCATCGCTCTGCTATATTTTATTTTATGCAATAAAAATATATTTTTTTAAATGTGTCTATTTAGCCCCTCCCACTTTCCTAAGGCACTTATATGGCCCGCAGCTGAAAAAATGCTGACGCCGTGGCCACGAAAAAATAATTGATGGAGTTTTAAGTTTAATACTGGGGATGGGGGGTCACAACATTTGAGCCAGGGCGCAAATAATGGGGGCGACACCCCATCGCCCTCAAAGAGGAACTGCCCCAACTAGAGTATTATATTCAGGTCACAGTTGGATCACCACCTTTATGAAGTCCAGAGAGCATTAAATATGCCTAGAAGATCTGTGGGTGACCGAACCCCATAAGAAGTCTTGTTTGGTATCCAAATGTATGTCCCAGTACTTGATGGTCCTGGGGCAGAGGTGGCAGACACACCTTTTGACATAAATTAATGTCCCACTGTCTTACAGGAACTCCAAGACTTTGGAGATGAGCGTTCTACTACACACGCTGCTATTGAAGGAGTAAAGGAGCAATCAGCACCTACTGGCTGGAATCCAAAAGTTGGGGATATCGTTCTAGAAATAATTGCGGTGAAGAAATAATTTAGCCCATCATACCGTGCCAGTCCTTGGAATTCAAGGTACCAGAACAATGTTTTTGCCACCGCTTGCTGGTTGTAAAGACAAACGCTTTGTCTCCATTGATCAAGTGAAACTGCACCAGTTGGCCGATCCTACACAGTAGGCCCGAGGACTCCTGGGTAGTTACCTAACCCTTCTCACTATCCTATAGGAAATACCTCCTTGTGCACTAAACAACAGCATTGTTTCCCCCAGGTTGGGGAGGGTGGAGAATGAACATTTGTTGATTCCAGTTACCGCTGCAAATACAATCCTTCTTCAACTCTAAACTCCGGATGCACGTATTGGTCCGTCCTCACCTTTCTTTAACTCTACTTTTGCCATTTCCAATGGACCGCTCTCCTAAGGTCTTTCTTCACCTTTTCTGTTTCCCTTACCGAAAACCGGATAGCTCCATGTCACCGCAATCATCACTGATGCCTGCGGGTTCTTCTGGTTTCGGTGGGAGTATTATTTGTGTATTTAAGTCCGAGCAAGCGCACGCTCTGGGTCATTGACCTACAGCAAGCAGACGGATGCAGTCTTGCTGTGAGCACGTAGCACTGTCACGTGCCCCATGGAACTTTATCCACACTAAGGTAAGGAACACGCCTGGCGCCTCGAGCACCCGAATACCTTTAACCGCATTGTTAGTCAAGCCCTAAGCTAACACTCCGATTCCTCATTACTTCGTATAATCTCAAAGGGAAGCGGACAGCCTGCCGCAGACCCGCCCTCAACATTAAATCATCTGTGGACTACAAGCCACGCTTTGGTAAGATTTCAATAATTTACCTCCAGTCTGGTTTTCCCTGAAGCTCATTACCGCAAGGGATGGTCCTCATTTTTGTACAATCACGTGTACCCTCCGCCACACAGGTCCTGATCTTTTACCTTTTCCCCAAAGTTCCCACACCGACACCGGCCTATACACGCCGAGGTGCATCATCTGCATCAACGCTGCATTACCCATCAATTGCCAGCCTACACCCTCACCAGGGGTAAGTCTCCCATTTGCGCAACACCAGCAGTTCCCCGAATTGTGAGCCCATTGACATGGGATATCATTTGCCCTACATTTTTTCACGTTGTTTTTCTTCTATTCTCTCTCTCTCTTTAATCCTCACATTACCAGAATCCAGCTGGGTTTCCCTGTGAGTACCTTCTTTTTTCACTATTACCCACGGTTGGCACATTCCCTTCACTCAGCTGAGCAATTGAAAATTCAGGTACCCCATACGAATTCCTTTTGCCTATATGATCCAGTCGATCGCATTTGTGCCGGTATATGGGCCATATGCTGACATCACACTGTTTTTATTCTTCCTTTCCCAGATGTCCCTATAATCATAGGTCCTGAGGAGACCCTAAACTCTATATAGGGTAGAAACGCTGTCAACAGTAAAGATGAAAGCGAACCACTGATTCAGCACTTATTATTGTATACAGTTGCTGTATATTTTGTATATACTCAGAAATGGTCACTTTCTGTAGAAAGAATCCTTGTAAATATTGTCACATTGTGTCACGTATATTTTAGGTTCTTGTTTCACTTGGGGCACTTCGCACAATTGCCTATTTCAGTATATTATTTGAGTAATACATACATATGTGTTCAATGCGACCATTGGTGTGTGTGTGTTTTTTTTCTTTCTGACATCACCCTAACCCTTTTATCGCGATTGTGCATTATAGCACCTATATATGACTATACTATTCCACAGGAACCGCTGTTTCTTGTATTGCTTCCCACTATAGCATACACTAACTTGAGCTCAACCCCTCCTAGAAAGCCTCTGATAACACCAGTCAGGTCACAGGGCCCACCAGACAGATTGCTGGCCCATGAGAAGGGCCCCAGGTTTTACCTTCTACAAGAAATACCTCAGGACCTCGCCACCAGCAATCCAGACCTCTCCAACCTTACCAACCAGGCCTTCCTCCCACAAAGCTACCAGGTTTCCCAGATTCATGGGTGATGTACTCCTCCTGTCCAGACTTTTTCCTTTTGATTCTGGGATTTGTACTGCTGTTTTATAATGAAATGAACATGACTACAAGACCTAGAATGTAAAGACAAATCCTGGAATGGTGCAGCATTGGACGCATGGACATAGTAAACTGGACAGGGCTGCTTCTACCAAACCATACACTAACTTGACATCAGCTCCCCTAGAAGGTCTTTAGTGACCATCATTCAGAGGTCAAGACCTTGTTTTGAACCAGACTCACCCCAGGCCCTCACCGACCACCATTCAAGTGCTATAACCCACCAGTCTCCTCTCACTACCCACCAGCCAGGCCTCACCTAAGTGGTTAGCAGCTTGCACCACAGGGCAGCTAATATAGGGTATACTTGCAGCCAATCACAGGCTGTCTCGAGCTATTATAGGGGCATACTTGTAGCCAATCATAGGCTGGCTCGAAAACTTGAGCCTGTTGCAACTGTAGCGATTAGCAGAAGCCATGATTTGGGCCAATCAGAGCCCGCGCCGCCCTGGGGGCACATTTTAATGCAAACACGGGGAAGAATTGCTCGTTATTCCCCACTGTAGACCGAACCCTTCGGTGTCCCGCGGAGCTCTAGATCCCTGCACGGATCGCGGTGAGAGAAGACGGCTTCATCCTAACTAAAGGTGAGTGCCCGCTCCTTTAAGAACTAGCGGAAGAGGGTGTGTCCAGAGCTGCCGACTTTGGAGTTGTTGTTGTGGGTGCAGTTTTGTGTAGCACGAACCGAAGGTCTTGGAGCGCTTTACAGGAGCACCAGTTCCATTACACAAGGGGACATTTTACGGTAGGGAACCACACTCGGCGTCGGCTGAATATCCTGTGAGTCTGGGCAAATCACTTAATCTTCTCCAAACCCATAAAACGCATGAATGTGTAATGTAATTGATACACATATAAATAGCTCCCATACCTTCGGGTCGAGGTCGCGCTATATAAAGGCTGTAAAACCTACAAGCTGAGTGATGCGGTGCGCGAGATGGACTTTTGTGATTTACCACACCCAATATGGCTGATGCGGACTTCAGTAGGAGAGCGTCAGCGAGCTAGATAACTAGAGCGCTAACCGAGCAGCGGGAATGCGCCTGTTGTGGGCGACATGTTGTTGGATAAAACACTATTACTTGTGATATTTCATCTTACTCTGCAGCCTGCTGTATTAGGCACAAGCGTGGCCTTCTGTGGTGATACAATTTGTGCAAGTAGGGAGTACTTGAGACGTGCACTTCCATTTGTTAGCCATTCCCCATGCAGGGCTAGGCATAGCGTTTTCAGCCGGTTATGTTTTTAACTGGTACCTGGCTGGTCCATTCTGCTTTAAAATAGTTACCCAATTTTGCTTCTCGTTTACGCTATAAAAGAGTTTGTTAAAATTAATAAAGGGCTGTGGCTTTTGAGAAGATGTTTACAGTATGTTTCATTGAGGATAATTTTGCTTTACTGAGCAAAAATACATTTCAGTGTTGCATGATGTACATGCTGTGTGTTTGCCACATCTTCACCTACCTGCTTTTAAAAGAAATGCCTTGGTGTGTCCTTAAAATGCTGGTTGATGAGTCACTAGCTTCGTTAGTTAGTAAAACTACCCGACAGTTACCAGAACTAGTGCATTGTAGCTCTGTGTTGCATTTATTATAGTTGCTGTATCTTGTTGCAACCAGTGTCTTATTTACCACTTTATTACTGGTAGTATTTTATTACAGAAACCCAACCGTTCTTGATGCTAACATGGGGCATGTGCCGTGGCCCATAACCTATTTTGCATCACACAGACGGCAATGATACAACTGTTTGTGGTGAACAAGGCACCTTTGTGCATTGACCCCTCCTATGGAGTGTTAAACTCATCAGATGTGAGAGCTATTTCAGTGCTGTGAAGCAGATGGATGCTGCTTCAGTTTGGAAGATAAGAGACCTACCAGTTCTCCAGATATCTCCTGATACTGGTCATGAACAGTGATTAGGACAAAGCCTTAATGAAACAATTTTTTTTCCACCGGTAAATTGATTTCAACATTCAGTAAGCCAAAGAAAGTAAAGAAATGCATAGATAATGTAGCTGTATGGCTCCATGTGTAGCTGACGTGTAAACTGCCAGACATAATGAGGTAAAAGAAGTTGCACAGACAGATCATTAGTGACCTGGGCCTGTTTTTGTCATGTATTTTAGATATGGCGCTGCAGAGTGTTGACTTATTTACTGGCTCGGGATCTGGGAGTACACAAAAGAGACGGAGTGCTGGAGTGGCCATATTAGTGTGGTCATGAATAGTCATAGGAAAGTAGAATTGTGTGCTGCTGTATGTGATTTTACGTTCTCTATTTCTGGCAACAGTGTGGATGTCATGGTATCTTCTATCCAAGATGGTTGACTTACTCTTCCTAGATTTTGACAAAATTAGTTTACACTCCTAATTTCCTGTATCTTCCATTTCTGTGTGAACAATTGCCTACAATCAATCAGGTACATTTTAATGCTTACTACTACGTGCTGCTATTGTCGCGGAGTTAGTAGCAAAGGAGGTAATGGAGCCACTAACCTCGGAAGAGTATCAGCAGGAACGATGGTAGGCAGAAAGGTCCCCCTACTCCCCTGGGCGCAGCCCCACACAGGGTGAAGCAAACACTACTATGAACGAATGCGCCCCGGGGAAAAAGGGGAGAGGATAAAATAACAAACACTGCGGACCCACTGGTTTCTCCTAGGTCTACTTCTGCTTATCATTCATGCCGCATCAGTACAGGAGCGTGGGAGTCCAGCAGAGACAACTGTATAGGGAAACGAGACAAGAAGCCGGGAATCAGAGAAGCACAATGCAGGAACCCAATTGCCCCAAACACATGGAAAGAACTATCGCACTCACACGCTCCACCTCGCAGTAGCCAATATAAAGAATACTTCAGGATGCCGTAGTTCGTGCATTTAGTAAGAAAACGTAAAGGTGTAGTCAAGAGTCCCGGTTAGTTAAACATGCCGTTTCAGTCACTACATGTTTGTGTCTATAGAACCAAAATCAGCAAAAGGAAAAATCCCTTCTTCATATAGGGACCAAATCCAAAGGAAGCACTCCTGCGCAATTCCCCACAAAACCTAAATATCTGATAACAGCGAGCGCAGAATGCCGCTGACGTCCTGCTGCGGAGATCAAGAACCGCCCCAATTAAATCACTGAAGAGGTAATCCTGGCATCCAGACGCTCGGGGCTTTGGAAAGCAAGTTCCCTTCCGTCCTCCGAAGGCAGCCAGGAGAAGGGAATCCCCTGAGACTCGGCACAACGGCGAGGAATAACTTCCGCTGGCCGAGGCTCAGAGGCGTGTGGAAGCGGAGCGGTGGTGGGCAAAACGGGAAAACAGGGACGTGGGAGCACAGGGACGCGGGAGATGGCAGCTTGAAAACCGGAGCTCCGCTGCTTGGTAATCCGGCGGGAAGACTTCTCGGCTCGGCCTCAGAAAGCGCTGGGAAGTTTGTCAAGCCCCCGATCCTCGGAGGAGGAGGGGCTTTGTAGTTTTTGTGCGTCCGGAGCGCTGGAGTCTACTTCCGGTCTGCCGCATTCCAGGCTTCTGGGTAATGTTGTGCCGATCTATCCGCTTGCCCTCTAGTGGCCCCTCGCTTGCAGCGCATTCATACACAGGCATTCTCTTTCTAATGTAAGGAATGGGAAGCCAGTTTAACGCTCTGTGCCCTTGCCTCCGGCACGCGATCGCGACAGCTATATATTTGGTTGAACTAGTTCTAAGCAGATAAGATGTCGCCACAACGTCCTGCTCGAGCAGACTCCGAGATTCTTTTCGATGTCCGGCTACAGCAGATGACTTTGGCACCTCTGCTTAAACAAGTTTATTATTTGTCTGTTTGAAGGCCTGCTGAGTGCACTCATTATCTAAGCTGCAGAATAAGAAGCGCGTCATTACCACCATACAGTCAGTCAGTCAAAATACTTTATTTCGAATTTAGAATATAAATTCATAAAAAGTCACAAACGGCACAGAGTTAAGTATACATCCAAGATAAAAAAAATCAGTCCCATCAGAATGTTTAACAATCCATATCCATTCTAGATTTCAAAGTGGATTTTAAAAAACGGACAATAAAATATGTACAGTCCATATTCAGTAATTGTAGAAACATTAAAGCAGGTTTAACTTGAATAAAATTCATTTTCTTTAGAATTGGGATCAGGAAGGTTTTTCTTGGGACTGAATAAAAAGTACAAAAAAGCATAAAGTGTTCTATATTTTGCGGCAATTGCCCATTACAGTCACATACTGGTAACAACTGACATACATCTTTTTCCCAGGGCGTCCATGGGCGCACAGTGCAAGCATCGTCCTCTTCGCTGGCTGTCACATTCCTACTGGCAGTGGTGTGTTTTGGATTCCGAGGCTGCAGCCTCATTACTCCATAATAATTTTGAATTTTTAAGTCACTGTTTTGTTCTCCTATTGTTCTGTGGCACTTTGTCTCTGGTGAAGTTGGTTCACACGGTCAGCGCTGTGATGGGTATGTAGTGCAAGCAGGTCAGTGTGAGTAGTTTATAGTTGCTGGGAGCACACGCTTGTTTATGTCACAGCCCATTTCCTAGCAATTATAAGAAGGAGGAAAGAGAGCTTTCTGTTGTCTGAGCAGAGTAGCTGTGTTTACCACAATGAAATCTGTCATGAAGTGTTCAGAGAAGTTGCATGATTTAGTGGAGAGTCACTGTCGCCTCCTTCCCGTAAGAACCCACGGACGGAGGTGGCTACTGATGATCAGGAGGGAAAGGAGGAAGAAATAAGAGGGTAGATTGGTGCAAGCGTTAGTGTACAGATTTAAGGCAACCAATATATAGATTATGATTAATGTTAATATCAAGAGTACAAAATCAGCATTTTTTAAAGTTTTTAAACAATTAGAAAAACTGTAATAATCATTCATGCACTTTTATATCCATCATACAGACTCACAAACATTCTGAAAACAAGTTTAAAACATTTTTGAAGTGGTGACATATTGTACACAACTGATAAATCGACACAATATATAAAGAACAATGAGAATTAAAAACCAAGTGGCACAAATTCAAATGACTGGTGCAAGGCCCAGAGCTGAAAGCGATCATCCAACACAAGACTCAATTTGTCATTTCTAAGGTTATCACAACTAGTGGAGACAGAGGACGTCCAAGACTGAACCAGATCATTTGCTCCTTCATGCGTCTATCAAAGGGGTAACGGAGTATTAGTGGAAGTAGATTGACAAGACTTCTTTTTCATGGTTTCTTTCATGCAGATATCGCATACAAAATTTTGAAGACGAGTTTCAGTGGATAGTGAAGGTGAATTCACTGATGAAGAGTCTTGTGTCTCATGGCACATTTATCTCGAAAGAGGGGAGTCCTTTGGAACCTGTGGATAAGGGGGTTGAGAAGGCTGTGAAACGCTCATATGTGGCTTCCAATTTTTCTATTAGAGCAGCAGCATATTCGTCCTATCCTATCCAGTTCAGAACAAGATTTTCATTAATTGGCAGATCTCCTGCAACAGGGTGCTACTTTGAAAGGCGCTTGCGCTAATGGAGCAGGCTGTGTGCCTTCAGTGAAATTTCCTATGATGGCTTGAGTGCTGCTACAGCTGGTTCCTCCATAGCAGCAAGAAAAAGGATATGGCTCAGAAGCTGACATGGCGAACGTGTCACAAAAGGCACTATTAATAAACAAGCATTGGCATAGCCAACAGGTCTCGCCTTTGGGAGCTTGTAAGTAAAAAAACAAAAACTGAAGTGTAAGACTTCACGTTTACATTTACTGCATCCTAAATACGAAGTAAATGTAAATGTGAAGTCTTATACTTCAGTTTTTTTTTTTTTTACTTACAAGCTCCCAAAGACGAGACCTATTTTCTATGCCAATGCTTGTTTTTAATGAAATCTTTAACCGAGGGTTCAGAGAAAAGGTATACTCAAAAGAGGAGTTTAAGAGGGAAAAATCATCCAGGCCACCCTCCACTCAATCAATAATACACACTATAAGACCTGGAGATATCAAGCACTATATCACAATACATGGGATTGGGAGAGGGGCAATATAAACATTTATTATACCCTCAAAAGTAGCTCGTATCATGAACTATCAATACCAACCCAAGTGCTCAAGTTTAACATTTAAAACAACCCGTCATGTGCAGAACAATCCAACCAAAGCATAAGTCAGAAAAAATGTGTGGAGAATGAGAAAGCATCTCACGTGCGCAACACCAGAGGAGCTGCTGGCTGGTACTCGCCAGTGTGCTCACGAGTTTCTCATCATCGATGACTTTCTCATGAAAAGAATGAAAAGGAATGTGTAAAAGAATTTATACACCAAGAGAGGTATATTAGGCAGCCCAAAAAAAACCAAAAGAAAAATTTTTTGGAAAAAAGACCCGTGTGGTCTTACAGATAAGATTAGGTATGACCCACGTCTATATTCTGACCCGTTTTATTCCACTCTGTGAGTCACCCCAAGGTTAAAAACACGGTCATGTTCAAAAACCACATTTATGAATGGCCAACATGTTTCATTGCCTACTTAACTTGGCGGCAAATTCATCAGGGCGTCAAGGGACTGCAATCACCTCCCTGGAATAAATCTGTTGACAAACAGAAATCGCTCGTGAAAGCCAAGGGCCCATATACCAGCTCTCACGGAGTCAGTGTATTGAATGAGCACTGTCTGTTGCTCTATTGGTCCTAATGCCCACACACATCCGTTATTTTGTGGTGCTTAGACCGTCATCGTACGGTAGAAGAGCTCACTCGGTAACTCATTCCCGGAACCAGAATGAGTGGCTTTCACGAGCGATTTCTGTTTGTCAACAGATTTATTCCAGGGAGGTGATTGCAGTCCCTTGACGCCCTGATGAATTTGCCGCCAAGTTAAGTAGGCAATGAAACATGTTGGCCATTCATAAATGTGGTTTTTGAACATGACCGTGTTTTTAACCTTGGGGTGACTCACAGAGTGGAATAAAACGGGTCAGAATATAGACGTGGGTCATACCTAATCTTATCTGTAAGACCACACGGGTCTTTTTTCCAAAAAATTTTTCTTTTGGTTTTTTTTGGGCTGCCTAATATACCTCTCTTGGTGTATAAATTCTTTTACACATTCCTTTTCATTCTTTTCATGAGAAAGTCATCGATGATGAGAAACTCGTGAGCACACTGGCGAGTACCAGCCAGCAGCTCCTCTGGTGTTGCGCACGTGAGATGCTTTCTCATTCTCCACACATTTTTTCTGACTTATGCTTTGGTTGGATTGTTCTGCACATGACGGGTTGTTTTAAATGTTAAACTTGAGCACTTGGGTTGGTATTGATAGTTCATGATACGAGCTACTTTTGAGGGTATAATAAATGTTTATATTGCCCCTCTCCCAATCCCATGTATTGTGATATAGTGCTTGATATCTCCAGGTCTTATAGTGTGTATTTCAGAGAAAAGGTGCCTGCCTTCCCTCTCTGCTTTTCTGAGGTTTGGGCTATGTGTGAGTACTTTTTTTTTTTTCTAACGAGGACTTTAATTGAAGGTGAACTTTTGGGAATGTTTTTTTTCTTCTTACCGTTCATGTGTAAAAATCATCAATTAAGCTACAGTGTTCGGAGTGGAGTTAAAGACAACAGTGGCATTCCTCTCCGGGTCACAGGAGCCTCACTCTCGTTAATCCCATCGAGGCCCACATCCTTTCACCTGGCGGTGAAGACAAACAGTCGGCCCATTAGCCAGGCGGGTGAGCCAAAAAAGAAACACACACACACAAGCGTGTGTTCAGAGTTTAAAGTCCTTACTCAGGCGACACCTAAAAAGATTTTTTTCAGGATCTAATTTGTTTGGATATCAGCTGGTGGAAGCTATAGGAATATTTTATGGCTCAGGAAGAGCATTTGGTCCATCCTTTCAGGGAAGAGTGAGTCAGCCCATGTGGGGAAGAGGATCTGGACAGAAGTGTCTTACCAGTGGGTGGTCAGATCTCTTTATTTTCTGGATGTCTGTAGGAACTCCAGTGCATATTAATGGGTTCTAGAGATACAGAATATGTTTCAAATTAGTTTTTTTCCCAGCCTCCAGAATTTTTATGCCCCACTCCATTGTCATCAAATGTGTAGAAACGTCCTTGAGAGATGGTATCCTAAAGTTGTTAATGAAAGGGCTTATTGCACTGGTTTTGACAACCAGGATAATAAAAATTTATAAAAATCGAATATATTTTTGCAAATTGGTGTCCTGTTTCTGTCCTGTCATGTAACTTTCTTATTCTGTTGTTTGGTGCTGTTTAATGCTGTACACATTGGGCCAGATGTATGAAGATGCCATTTTGTGATTTCCTAATTGTGAATCACAAGGATTCACAATGTATGGAGGTATGTAGTACACTTTCTGCGATTCCTAGGGGGTCGCAAATGACCTACCCCATCAATATAAATGCGACTGCCTAGGAAGCGCAGAAATCACAGGGGTGGTGGCCTGCAATCAGCAGACCAACATGATCGGTGATTGCTTTTAAACAGTGTTTGAAATTGAAAAATAGAAGTGCAGGTACTCTGTCCCAGAGTACCTGCTTGTTTCTGAGAAGTGCCGGTACTCTCCTATTAAAAGTATAGCATTTCTCTTGAGAAGTGCCGGCACTCTCCCTCCCAAAATAAAAAAGTGGCGGTACTCCGTACCGCACAGTACCGGCCCATTTAAAACACTGCTTTTAAATAAAGCAATCTTCTTTTTTTTCTTTTTTATTGTAAAGCAGCCCGTTTTCCTTAAAATCGTCACAATGTGTCACAGTGCTTAATTTGTAAAATATGAAGTCCAGGTGCTCACAATTTTTCAGGAGGCCACACCCACTTCCTCCCTGGCTCCACCCACTTTCTCTACTGGCTCCACCCAAAACTATCGGCTCCGCCCACTTCCTCAACTGGCACTGTTGAAAGTCAGATGTAATACCCGATCTGAATTTAAGCAAGGGAGCCATCCCGCAAGTAAGCATTTGATAGGAGCTTCCCCTGCCCTCTGAACATTTTGAAAAAGATTAAATCAAAAGTGCATTTAAAGCACAATTTTGGAATAAATTAGCTAAAACGACTAATGCATTGGAAAGAGACACTTGAAAAATTCTAGTGCTCTATGTGCCGATTTGGGGAAAGAACAATACTGGGGTATGCCATTTTTAACAGAGACTAATTGTATCATGAGTTTGAAGATACAACTATTACCTGTGTTGCCCTGAGCTGATTACGAACATTGGAACCCTGCAGATAGTTACCTGCTCTCCCTGCTTGTCCTGTGGTTGCTGCTGGCTCTCATTTCTCCCGCCGCCGCTTTGCTGACTACGCGGCCGCCGAGAGGAGAAAAACTTCAGCCCCCAGAATCCCCAGCCCCAGGAGCAGGTGACGCTAATCACGCGCCCGGAGGTCCTATAAAAACAAGCACACCTCCGGGGGAGCGGGTGTTGCCCTGAGCTGATTACGAACATTGGAACCCTGCAGATAGTTACCTGCTCTCCCTGCTTGTCCTGTGGTTGCTGCTGGCTCTCATTTCTCCCGCCGCCGCTTTGCTGACTACGCGGCCGCCGAGAGGAGAAAAACTTCAGCCCCCAGAATCCCCAGCCCCAGGAGCAGGTGACGCTAATCACGCGCCCGGAGGTCCTATAAAAACAAGCACACCTCCGGGGGAGCGGGTGTTGCCCTGAGCTGATTACGAACATTGGAACCCTGCAGATAGTTACCTGCTCTCCCTGCTTGTCCTGTGGTTGCTGCTGGCTCTCATTTCTCCCGCCGCCGCTTTGCTGACTACGCGGCCGCCGAGAGGAGAAAAACTTCAGCCCCCAGAATCCCCAGCCCCAGGAGCAGGTGACGCTAATCACGCGCCCGGAGGTCCCATAAAAACAAGCACACCTCCCGCGTCGCGGGACGCGCGCGGGCGGACGCCGGGCTAAGCCCGGGCAAAGGGCGGGCCCTCTGTGGCCCTCAGTGGCCGAGGTTGGCCGGGCAGGGCCCCGTTATTTCCATATTGCTGCTCACAGCATGTACATTCTCTACAGCTATTGAAGGCGATAAAACGGTGAGGGTGATACAACTATACAACTATTGACTGGTCGCATATATAAACTATACATTGACAGTTGATTCTTAGTATATCATTGGTTAATTTATTGTGTATTAGTTTTTTGCTTTTATCCTTTTACTTGATACAAAATGACAGCCAAAAAACTACGCTCTGGAAGAGTCTTAGGGGGGAGATCATGTATTAAAACTAGGTCCAACCCCCTGAGGAATAATTTTGAACATAGTCTACAATTGAAGGGACAGATGCAGTTGTTTAAACTATGGGAAAAACCAGAGAATAAATATATGGAAGTTCCAGTCACTACTGACAATGAGACAATAACTACGACGGAACCGCAGATAGAAGCAGCCTTCGACACTAACTCTAGGTCAGCTACGGAAAAAGTTTCTCCCACCTTACTCCTGACTAAAGATGTAGACATCCTAGCATGTCCTCCCAAAGGAGATAATTCAGTCTTACTGAAGGCAGATTTGAAAGGTTTTCAGTATAATACTCCTAAGGTTACAGAAGAGAAGGTGGAGGATATAAAAGAAATCTCTATTCCGTCTAGTATTGATCTAGAATTGTGTGGTCGTTATATGGGTGAGAGGGTTGTGAAACAGCCTGATCCTTGTATTTCCTTAAACGGAGCAACGCCTTCAGGATTACGGCTATATAGTAGCACCCCCTCTATGACATCTAATGATATTTTTTCACTGCAGAGCGATTTGAAATCTCCTCAACTTAACCTATCAGGTATCTGCTCTCTTACTGCACCTGAATATATAAAAAATGAAAAACCAATTTCTGATTCTCTGATAGCACTTGAGCATCTGCTGACCTCCATATTAGGTTTATTGAATAAATTCGTTGGGAGCACTGACTGTATTATGGATTCAGTTACTGAAATATTGAAAGTATTAACTGCCAAAAATGCTGTGAACAGGTCTATTTTTCCTATCGAACCTATTGCTCAGAACGTTATTGATAGTAACATTGCATTAAGAAAAAATGTATCTGCGGGGTTGGTATTAAAAGTAGATATTCATGAGCCCTCAACCTCTTCTTTACCAATCTCTGCATCTTTGAGGAAAGAATTAGAACCGATTTTGAAGGAAGAACAATCGGCAGTGGTTAACCCAACCGCTGGAAGCGAATTTTTTCCTATTTTTATTCAGGATAAAAAAGAACCTGAAGGTATTGTGGTGACTACTGGGACAGTAATAGAAAAAAGCAGAAAGATTAAAGGGAAAAATAGGAAACCTGTTCGCAAATATAAGAAGAAAAGACAGAGGAAAATGATCTTTCAAGAGCATGTAAATACAGAAGTAACTGATGTTATAGAAACTCTAGATAGTTTAATACAGGAGACTTCATCTATTGAGGTTGCTGGTGGCCTCACCGATCCTCTAGCTGAAGGCCCCCCCGGTGTCAGCACCTTGGATGGAGGACCCCTTTGTTCTGAGGCTGGTGGGATAGAACCTCTTGAACCAAAGGATGAAGTTACAAGTAATAGGCCTATTGAAAAAATAGTACTTAATCCATCGGCATCTACTTTTTGGCCTTTAGCGCATGTGACCACTAATTCATCTACTGTAACACTAAAAACTTCCAACCCATGTGTGGATACTTTGTCACTGGATTTTCTCCCCTTATTCGATTTAGACCTTAATATGAATAGATCATGGTTGCTGAATTCCTTCAAGGACATTGAATGCTTAAAACTTATTTTGTCAAGCGACATTGATTTGGTTTCAATAATGGGGTTTGAAAATGGTCCGCGCGTAAGGGTAAAATTCTGTTAAAAAATAATTGCGAATCTTGTCCTCCAACAAGCGGAATCATTTCAACGTAGAGGGATTGATGTGCTGCCCTTTATTAATAATGGAAATCATATGTTCTTTAGAAAAGGAGCTTCTGAGCTGGGACTTGGGCAAGAAGACCCAATTATTCAAAATAAAGATCTAAAGATACGGGTTTCTAGAGGAAAGCGTATGGTCTCTCAGGTACCTTCTCCCCCTGAAAATCTTCTTATTTCCATGACAGAAGATAATCAACACTGGAATTGGCTTCCTGGAGTTTTATCCAGTAACACATCGAACAACTTAAGACCGTTTCTACATCTTTAACAGTCAATTAAAAATCATATCCTGGAATGCTGCAGGATTACATAATTGTCCTCAGAAGTTTGATTATCTGTTCTCTCTGAATGCAGATGTGCTATGTATTCAGGAAACATGGTGCAAAGATTCTCTTTATGGGGGGAAAAATTATTTTGTATTCGAGGCCCCAGCCACACCCTCAAGAAAAGGGCACGCGAAAGGAGGAATAGCCTGTTTTTTATCAAACTCATTACAATGGCAATTTTCCCATTATAAGGACACTAGTAATCTTTTTCAATCAATTACTATTAATAATTTAGTGTCCACAGGTAGACGGTCCTCTCTTGTAATTCTTAATGCATATATCCCACCTGAAGAGATTTTTAATACCGTTCTGAAGCGAATGTTTTCTTATGTCAAACAACTACTGGAGCTCGATCACCCCCCATATATATTACTTACGGGTGACCTAAATAGTAAAGTGTCCACTTCGAGTATAGACTTGTTTAGAAGTAAATTTAAGGAAGAAGCTTACAATATACCCCAAGCAATCTTTCCTAGTAAAATGAAAACTAACAAAAGAGGAAAGATATTACTTGAAGAACTTAGTTATGTAGAGGGGTTAATTGTAAATGGTAGGATGCCCTCTGACACTCCGGCTAAGTTTACACATAATTCCTGTAGGGGTGAATCTATTTTGGACTATGTAATTACGGATTATGATTCATTTTCTTATGTTCAGGACATGATGGTCTCTCAATCTTGTTTGAGCGATCATAATGTGATTAATATAATAGTTTCATTACAAACCCCAGATACTGAATCATGGTCTATAATTAATAAAGGTGTTTCAATTCATTGCAAGTCTGGAAGGTGTTTCTGGGACCCTTCAACTATGAAAGACGTACAAAATATTCTTGCCCAAACCTTACTTGATCTAGATGATTGGCAGGGTAGGGAATTTTCATGTTTTGAAACTCTTAAGGAAACCCTTACCATGAGAGCTAGGAAATTAAGTAAACCTAAAAAGCCATATCTCCCTCCTAGTTTATTATTACCCCTAAATAAGGAAATAAATAAACTCGTAAGGCAACAGTTCATTAGTAGAACTAAGGAAAATGAGTATAAGATAGCCTTATTAAGAAGAAGGCGAGCTAGACTTAGAATCAAATTAAAAAGAGAAAAAGAAGATTCTCTCTGGATCAGGTTAAGAGAGGCATCGGCCTTTAATAAATCTAGAGAATTCTGGACCCTAATAGGGAAGGGATGTGGGGTAAGAACTTCCCCTATCCCTATCTCTATTGCCGAAAATGTCTGGATATCATTTATATCCAGTTTGTATGCTTCTAATAATGTAGAGGGGGATAGCTGGGATTTAGCCCTAAATAGTCAGCCTATTATAGAGCTCCCATCTGAGAAAACGATCGCTTCGGTGATAAAGAGTATGAGTGCGTCCGGAGCTATGGGCCCGGATGAGCTGCCCATGTCTATAATAAAGCAAGACGTTACATCCTGGAGTAGGATTCTCCTTCCAGTATTCCGTGCGTGCTTTTTACTGAGATCAGTCCCTAATTCGTGGAGGGGAAGTATATTAATCCCGATATTCAAAAAAGGAGAGCGGGATAGCCCTGGGAACTATCGTTTAATTGCTCTTTTAGATTCGATAGGGAAAATTTTTGCAAAATGTCTTTTGATTTTAATCTCCGAATGGATGGAAGCGAATGACATCCTACCTTTGGAACAAACTGGATTTCGTAAAGAGCATGGTACACTTGATAACTTAACAGCATTACAGGTGATTGTCGATAAATATGTACGTGTTCGCGGTGGTGGAATATATGCGGCATTCATTGATTTCTCCACAGCGTTTGATAAGGTCGACCGACCAACCCTGTGGAGAAAACTCGCTATTCTAGGGATGCCGTTATATTTGCTCGAACTTGTAAAAGCCCTCCACTCGAACACGTGGTGTAAGGTATTACAAGGTGGAGAAAGAGGTTTGTCTCAATCTATCCCCTCACCTAATGGGCTAAAACAAGGGTGCATATTGGCCCCTATATTGTTTTCTCTCTATACGGCAGACCTTCCTTCTTCCATTTCAGTGTGCGGTGGGATAGCCCCGATAATTGGAGGATCTCCTGTATCAATTCTAATGTATGCAGATGATATCCTCATATTAGATTTAACTCCGAAGGGCTTGTCTAACCGCTTATGTGCATTAAATCAATTTGCAGAAGCAAATTTCATGAAGATTAATGCTTCGAAAAGTAAAATCATGTGTATTTTTGGAAAGAAAAAATGTAGGTCTGTAAATTACGGATGGGCCATAGGCGGACATAAGCTAGAGGTGGTAAAAACCTACACCTTTTTGGGTAAAATAATATCGGCAAACTTAAGTGAGAAACTCCATACAGATCATAACTCGCGTAAAGCATTAGCCCATGGTATGGGATTATGCTCCTTGTACAAGGCTACAGGGAAGAGACACCTTACACTATTTATGGAGGTATTTAGGGCAAAGATCCCTGCAACTTTATTGTATGGGTTAGAATTAGTAGAGTTAAAACACTGGGGATTTTTACATAGAATGGAAGGAAAGATATTAAGAAGAATTACTTCCATTAATACAGCTTGTTCTGTATCCTCATGTAGATTGGAGTTCGGACTCCGAAGTTGTTGGGTACAGGGGCTGATAGCTCTGGTAAGGTGGGTAGCTTGCATAGCTAGAGGTAAAAAGGATTCCTTACGGGAAGCCATAAAAAATGAGCTTCTGGGCAGTTTCAATGAGTTTTCCCTGTTAGTAAAAAACTTTAGAGAAGCAGTAATTCTGTTAGAGCTGGATGTAAGTACTCTGTTCCTACTTACTCCCTCCGAACTAAAATCTAAATTAAAAAGTGCATCTTGGGAGCTCAGTTATAAATTGGATATGATTGCCCAACAAGGAAAATCGGAAAGGCAACTTCTTTTAAACACATATACATTAAAGCTGCCACAACAATACCTCACATGGAATATCCCCCACAGAGTCCGTAGGTTTTGGTACCTGTTAAGACAAGATTTGCTTCCACTAAATCCACTTTTAGCTAAATGGTATGGTGTATCTCCTATATGTAATCTTTGTCATAATGCTGTACAGGATCGTAATCACGTTCTGTTTATCTGTCCTGTTTTACGCCCATTGCGTTACAAATGGTTGAAACCTATCTGTTTACAATTAGGAATTTTAAATGTAAACACTTTTTTTCATGCACTTTACTGTCCTCCAAATGAAATGTTCTGTTTTAAAGTTTTTAACTTTTTTTTAGGTTTTTTAAATATTTATTGAATGAAATATAGAGAAATATCTGTCAATTGTCAGACCAGTGTATATGATGTATCTTCTTCTCATCTGTTTGTCTGTGATTTTATTGTAAGTATTGTTGTATAATTGTGTCTTTATTTTATGTGGCCCTCTTTGAGAGCCAAAACATAATAAACTTAAACTTGTGAAACTATTACCTGTGGTTAATTTGTAAATAAATAAGTGCCAGGGCTCTGTTCAGGAGGCACCTTGCACCAGCACATTTTTCTTGTTAGCGCCGCCTAAAACAAAACCATCCTTTAAGCATGAAAGTGGGTCAAAGGCGTAATGGCCAGAGCTGCCAACTTCGGAGCACGGGAACCAGGTTCGAGTCTCGGCTGCGGTTCAACATCCTGTGATTCTGGGCAAATCACTCAATGTCCCCCTGTATATGGATGTGGCCTTAACTGGTGCTCCTGAAAGTGTGAGTGTTGATGATTGAGTGCTGGTGCTGAGCACCTGAATTCACCTGCTTAAATTAGTCTATGTTTATAAGGCACAGATTGGAGTGAGAAGCAGTTTTCACTTATGTGTATGCCATTGTAACTGAAAACAGATATGGCCCAATAACACATTATTTAGTGTCACTATACTAACATACATACATTACTACAGGGCAAAGGTCAAATTCAAGTTTTTACCACAGAAAGTTGAAAGGATAAAAATAGTTTTTTGCTTCCTCACAGACTGGCTGTAACAATTACTTTACACAGGTAAGCAACTGTTCAAATAGTCATGCATCTCTTCAGTGCAATCTTACCCCATTACAGGTGGGTGTTGGTTAAATACCACCTTCCAAATTCGCCTCTTGTGAGTCATGGACCTCCTCCAATCTCAACATTGGTAATAAACAGCATATCACACGCTGCATATCTACTCCGCATATATGCACGAACGAAGCACAGCAAACAATTAGATCGGCAACCTGGCACTTTTTCATCCACATTTCAAGAATGGTGTGCACTACTTTTCCTCCGGTATCATCTATGTGGAAAACACAACATGATTTCAAGAGGGTGTGTGTTTCTATCCCACGAGTAAAATGGTAATAACATGCATTCTAATGAGACCCCGAAATAATAAGTACGTTTCTGTCTGAGAAACACGCACGTGGCCTGGTGTTAAAATAGCACCCTGCTCAAGGAGACGCTGTCAAAGGCATGGGGCTCGTGGCGATGTTTTGGAAGCCCCTGTCCCTGGGCCACGGAGTAAAGCAGTCTCTTCCAGCTTCAATAAATCTATCAAGCCGGTTTCACTTTTTCCCCCCAGACATCACAAACTAGGGCACAGTGAAACAATAGAATTATCAAGGGAGAATTTCCTAAATGTGTGGGCCTGGGGCACCACTACATTCTGTCACCTTTTGTCCTCTCAATCACAAAATTGGACTTTGTGTGAGCAGCCCCCAAGAGGAACTGAGTGCCCACGAGCCAAGGTGCTTGCGCATGTGCGGCCGATGGGTTGGAGGTTGCTGCACAGATTCTAAGAATTAAGTTGCTGACAGAGTGATAATCTCTCTCATGTGTATGCAAGAAGGTGCAAACAGCGTGACAAAGTAAATGCAAGTGCGGATTCAGAAAAACGATTAAACCTTAACGTAGTCTGCCACTGCCCGGCACGGGACAGGAGAAGGCTGGATGAAGGGCAACAGAGGCCGTTGCAGGGCCTCTAAAGATTAACCCCATTACACCGGACTTCATTGCCGAGCCGGAGCTAGCCTACCACGCCGGTGACCTTTGCAGACAGTGTGACACCACCCTTCACGCTCTCACCCCCCAAAAAAGCAGCGTTGCTACTTACAGATACTGCTGGTAGTGGTGGGCAGCCGGACACTGGCCGGCCTGCCTGCCTTTATTCAATAGGCGGCCTAGGCCTGCTACTGCCTGCACTCGACTGGGGAGAGGCTGTGGTCCATCGGCTAGAGCTGCTGCCTCTGGTGCAGGAAACCAGGGTTCGAGCCTCGGGGTCGCGTCCACATCGTGGGTGCAGGAAACCAGGGTTCGAGCCTCGGGGTCGCGTCCACATCCTGTGATTCGGGGCAAATCACTTCATCTCCCCGTGCCTGAAAATGTAATGTAAATGCGGTGCTCATAGAAAGCGCTCCAATACCTTCGGGTCGAGTTCGCGCTATATAAATATGCAAAAAAATTAAACTCTACGGCGGGGACAGTGCGTGCGGGTGTGCCTGGGGCAGGGCACTTTGAAAAAAAATCTACGCACACACAGCTCTCCACTCGCAATACAACCCCCTGCCCAATGAGTGTCTCCCAGCCCTCCCATTGGCTGCAGCCTGCCACCTGCCGCCTAAAACACATTTGAAATGCGCATCGTCATTGAAATAAATAAATAACATGAGTGGGGCGGTCTACGCGCGCGAGTCTGAGCCGTAGGTAAATTAGTTTTAGATACTGAATGTAGTAGTCTCGAGTCTACCCACATTTACATTGCTTGACATATGACGTGTCGTGCAGAGTCAGAGTTGCAGACGCGTGGTGTTATGTAGACCCGGCCCAGATAAATAAGTGCCAGTGCTAAGCACCGGAAAGCACCGGCACAAATTAAGCTGACTAAGAAAAAGTTGAGTACATTACCACAGTTTCTCAACAGTTTGATTGATGAATTGAAGAACCCCTCCAAAAATCTGCATATTGAGAGGGAAGTTGTAAAGGGTTTCCATCCTGTTCCCAAAAACGCATCTCCATTGAGCATCTCTGACTGCGTCTCACTATGTATAAAAATCAATTTTATGCGGACGCATTTCGGAATTACATTTGTCTAATCTCATCCTTGAAACCAGACTGTGGAGGAGAAGAAATGTACATATTTACCAAAGGAATAAACTAATTCCAACCCGAAGATGTCCTTCCCTGTAACAAGCGGAATACAGGAACTTGCCTCAGAAGCCCCTCTTCATACATCGGCAGAGACTACTCTCTCAGTTGCGGACTGATAAATACTCAGAGCATCAAGTGCAAATGATCAAACAGACCAACAAGAGGATGTAATATAAATGGAAAATGAAACAGCTCCCGTTGAGCAGGCTACGGCCAGGGCTTCACGAACAAAGTCCAGAATACATGACACGGAGAAATAATCAAAAATTGATTCATGGGGGGCGTGGCCAAGCCGAGCATGGTGTAGGACGCGAGCTGTCGGAGCTCCGGGCTGCCGCCGGCTAAAATAAGCTTTTAAAGCACCTTAAACTGCCGGTACAAGGCTTCCCCTGGTGCGAGAGGCCATCGGAGCTGGAGGGGGCTGCCGCTGCCTGGTGTGCCGGGCTCGGGGAGCACGACTGGCGACATCGGAGGCCGGACACTGGGGAATCCCGGGCACGGAGGAGACGGCCGCCATCTTGCGCGACCTGCGCCGGCGAATGCTGCTGGGTCTCGCGGACCACCCGATCGCTGGAGCCTGCTGAGGAGCCGTCTGCGAGGCTGCCTGGCCGGCCTGAGGCGATCTGAAGCGGCGGAGGGCGGGGGCCGAGACCCCCTGGTGCCGGTCGAGGACAGCGGAGCTGGGCTGTCTGCCCCGGCAGGCGAGGCCGCCATTTTGGGACCCTGCACCGCTGAAGCCACGGATGCTGCCTGCGAGCGCCGGACCCTTCTGCGCTGGACTGCGCTCGAGGTGAGGAGGTCGGCGGGAGGCGTCGGCCCGCGGGGCGGTACACCCTGGTTGGGTAAAGCCTGTAGCCGCTGAGGATACCCTGTCAGCGGTGGTCCCGGACGCTGGGGGGCCCCAGAGAGCGCTGTCAGTGTGGTGGCGACGGCTGCGGTGAGGGCGCTTGAAGGCCTGGAGCAGAGGAGGTCGCTGTGGCCCTGGTTCTGAGCTTTGGCCTGGAGGTGGCTGGGCTGGCTGGACTTCGCGGGCGGCGGCTGTGGGCTTGGAGGCTGGCCCGGGATATTAGCTCGCCCCCCCTGCTGGACTCGACGGAGGAGCGGGGCTGAGGGGTGCGGTGGCAGCGGGACCCGGGACGGTGGGACTGCTTAGCTACCGGCCCCCCCCGGGTGGTTGCTGAGCTGTGGGGACAGCGCGCTTTCTTGGAGCGCCGGACGCTGTGCTGCTTGCTCCCTGCGTGAGCGGGGAGGGCCCTGAGTTGGTCTCTGGTGGGCCCGGCGACCTGGTGGCCTCCGTGCCCTGAAGACGACGCGGATCGGCGTGGGCCGCGAGGCCTTGGCTACCTACAGCACCTGAGGCACGTCTGCGGCGGCGCTGCGACAGGGCTCCCGGCTTGGGGATTGGAGCGGCCTTCCACTGGACGTGACCCGATCTGGCCTGTACGCCCTTCGGTGCGGGCTGGCCCCCCGGGGGCGCTGAGTGGACGAGCCGTCCTGCGGCTGGGGTCTTCCTGTGGAGGCGGCGTATAACGGCACGATGACGCGCACCAAGTCAGGAAAGGACCCATCGGCGCCCGCGAAAGATGCCACAGTAAAGGACCTTTGGAGCAAGCCTGGAGGGGCGCCGACGGGCTCGCAGGCGGCTGGAGCCGGTGGGTCGGCAGAGCCCGTGACACAGTCCTTCATGGCGGTCTTCATGCAGGACCTCAAGTCCGAAATCGGCTCGCTGCGCACGGAGGTCCAGGCATGCGTCAAGGAGCTCCGGAGAGATGTGGGGGAGCTGGGGGACAGGGTTGACGACATGGAGAAAACCCTGGACGCCCGCTCGGAGGATCAGGAGCGCCTGTGGCAGAGGATAGCGGCCCTGGAGGAGCAGAATGTGGAGCTGCAGATCAGACAGGAGGACTTGGAAAATAGGGGGCGCCGCAATAACATCCGCATTCGGGGCGTCCCGATTGGCGCGGAGGGGACGGATATCATGACCTTCGTGGCGGACCTCCTGCATGAACTCCGGGGGGACGACGACGCCTCCCCGCCGGCTTTGGACAGGGCCCATAGAGTGTCGGGCCCACCCGGAAGGCCAGGTTTGATTCCCGATATCCTGACGAGGGTCCACTTCTTCGTCGAGAAAGAGGCCATTATCAAGGCGACAAGAGACAGGACGGACGTCAAATTCAACGGGGCCCCGATACAGCTGTTCCAGGACCTGGCCCCCACGACTCTCCGGCGCAGACGGGCCTTCCGACCGGTTACGGACAAGTTGCGAGCCCTCAACATTCGATATCAATGGGGACACCCCTTTGCCCTCATCTTCAACTGGGAGTCCAGACGACGGGTGCTGCGGTCCTACAGGGAAGCCGCGCAGCTACTCCAGATCCCAGACTCCCCTCCGGCCAGCCCAGTGCGCGGTGCCGCGGGGCCTCGAGCCTCGCTTAAGCCCAGCTGGTCCGGGGTGCGCCGGGGGGGGCGCTCTCCTTCCCCTGCCGCCAGCCGCTCTTCGAAGGACAAACAAGACATCATACGCCACATTCGGTCGCTGGAGGCCGGAACCTCACCGGCGGGGTCACAGGAGCCTGCTCCCTAGTAGCCTTCCGGACATGCAATTTGGGCTCCTTCTCCCTTGGGTAACTGAGATGGCCCGCCTCGTGGTTCCCGGCTGTTGGTGCGGGAGGGGACGGCGGCCCTCTCGCTGTTGTCGCTGCTGCAGCTCCCGATGCCGGGCGGTGGCCCGGGGCCTCTTCGAACCTGGAGAATGGCGGTAGTGCCGACGGACCCCCACCACTATTCCTGGGAGAGTGACTTCTCTGGGATAACCTGTGCCGAAGTGCCTGGCCATTCCCTAGACTGGAATAGTTCTTGTTGGCCATGTTGGCCGTTTTGTGCCTCTAATTCTTTCGTTTATCTTTGTTCTTTGACTTCCTTCCTCATTCTTTCCTTACCCTCTGGCGGGGGGGCTCTGTGGGGGGGTTGGGGGTGGCCGGGGGGGACATTTGCACATGCTGACCCATGTCTGTGACTACTGTACCCTCCTGGAAGCTCGTCTCCTTGAATGTGCAGGGGCTTAACTCGCCTAGCAAACGCCACCAGATCTGGAGGTACTTGCTCCAACAGGGGGCAGACGTAGTATTCCTGCAGGAGACGCACCTTCTGCGGGCTGATGTGGGTCGTATGGCCCATCCGCGCTTCCCTCACAGATTTTGGGCTTCCGCAGCCACCAAGACAGCGGGGGTTGCTATTTTCTGCCGGGCGGGATTCTGCCACGGGGACACACAGGTGCGTAAAGACACTGCGGGCCGGGTCCTGAGGGTGGAGCTCACGAGGGGGCACCGTAGGCTCACGCTTTGCAATCTATACGCCCCTAATCAGGGGCAAGATACCTTTTTGCGCGGGGTCATCCGGGAGTATCTCGACCCGGTGGATTCGGACCTCATAGTGGGGGGGGACTTTAACCTGGTCTGGGACGCGGAGTTAGACCGCTGTGGGGGAGGCTTCCGAGGCGTGGGGGCCCTGTCGGCTACTGTGAAAAAATCCCTTACCGCTCTGACCTTGGTAGATGTGTGGCGTTATCACTCCCCGGGGCTGAAAGACTTCACTTTTTACTCGCACGTCCACCGCTCCTACTCCCGCATCGACATGCTCTTTGTCTCCCACTCCTTGCTCTCTGACACTATATCAGTCTCGCACTCGAGCATCTCGGTCTCCGACCATGCCCATGTGGAGCTGCTGCTCCACGAGCGCTCCACTCGCGCCCCCGGCCCGCGCCGCTGGCGGTTCCCGGATCACGCTTTACGGGACCCGAGGGACAGGGAGGAAATAAAGACGGCCATCTTGGACTACTTTGAGCACAACGAGTTGCCGGAGACCCCCCTCCCCCTCCTATGGGACGCTTTCAAGGCCACGATACGGGGCACCCTCACGGCTATCTCTGCTGCACGGACACGGGAGGCCCAACTGTATGAAACCAGACTTACTCGCGAACTCCAGACGCTGGAGAAGATGGACCAGACCCGCCCTTTGGCGGTCCATAAGCGGCGCCTGGCGGTCCTTAGAGGTCAGTTACGGGCACACCGGACAAACAAGGCGGAACGGGCACTTCTTGCGCTCCGGCAGCGCTTTTACATCGGTGGGGATAAGGTGGGAAAGGTGCTGGCAAGGCGGCTGCGCGCTAGGACGGCAAAGGCCCACATTGCGAAGTTACAGGGAGGGGGAGGAACATGGGTGACCACCGAGGCAGCTAAACTACGGGCGTTCCATGGATATTATTCCTCCCTGTACGAGAGAGAGCCGCCCGACCCGGCGCTGATCACAGAGACACTGGGTAGTTGTGAGTGGGAACCGCTGAGTAAACACCACTCTGAGCTCCTAGAGGAGCCCATCACGCTGGAAGAAATAGCGGGAGCCCTGGGAGATCTTCCGCTGGGCAAGACACCTGGACCAGACGGGCTACCGGTGGCATTCTTCCGTGCCTTTCTGCCGCAGCTGCAACCCTACCTACACCGTCTCTTTAACTCCTTCGCGGATTCGGGGGGGCCGTCCCCGGACATGGCGATGGCCGAGATTGCCCTCATCCCAAAGCCGGGGAAAGATCACACCCTCTGCTCCTCATACCGGCCCATAGCCCTGTTGAACTCGGATCTTAAACTTTATACTAAAATCCTTGCCAAACGGCTTAGTGCTCATCTCCCACGCCTCGTGGACCCGGATCAGGTGGGGTTTATTCACCAACGCCAGGGGGCAGATAACGTTCGCCGCATTGCCCACATAGTGGGAAAGGCCAGGCATTGGAATATCCCGGCTTGCCTGTTGTCCCTAGACGCTGAAAAAGCGTTCGACCGGGTGGATTGGGAGTTCCTTCGAGCGGTTCTGCGGAAAGTGGGGATTGGACCCAAAATGGAGGCACGCATCATGGCCCCATACGCTGCTCCGGCTGCCCGGGTGCGCGTGAACGGCCAACTCACACAGCCTTTCCCCATCTGCAGGGGCACGCGGCAGGGTTGCCCCCTATCGCCTCTGCTTTTCGCCCTGGTGGTAGAACCCTTAGCTATTCTCATTCGCCAGTCACCGGACATCAAGGGCGTCTCCCTTCGGGGACGTGACCATAAAGTGGCGCTCTTCGCTGACGACCTCCTCCTCACGCTGTCTTCGCCCTCCGCCTCGCTCCCAGCTGCGCACTCGTTGCTACATACCTATGAGCGGGCCTCCGGGCTTAAAATTAACCACGCCAAGTCTTGGGTGCTCAATCTCACGATCCCGGAGACGGAGGCAGCGACGTTGCGGACGAGCACCCCATATCAATGGGCGAGCGACTCCGTGAGATACCTTGGTCTCAACCTGACGCCGGACCTAGCCACCTGGACGCAGGCCAATTGGCAGGAGTGCAGACGCTCTGTCCTAGATGACTTGCGCACCTGGAAGGCATTGCCGCTTTCCTGGCTTGGTCGCCTCAACGCGATTAAGATGTCCGTGCTGCCGAAGATTCTCTACTTGTTTCAGACCCTGCCGACCCCCATCCCGGAACATTATATCCAGGGGCTACAAAGGGATTTGATCTCCTTTATCTGGGGAGGTAAGAAGCCGCGATTCTCTAACAAAATATTAAAGCTTCCTCGGGATAGAGGCGGCCTTGCCTGTCCCAATCTACTTGAGTACTACTGGGCGTCACACCTCCGATGTGTCCTGGAGTGGGGGGCGTGGGAAAGCGAGAAAATCTGGTTCCACATGGACAGGGCGGTTACCTGTCGCCCGATTTGGGATCACGCTTGGCTGCCCCGGGCGGCGCGTCACCGTAGTGCGTATATGGCGATCCCCACTAGGACGGTCCTAGAGATTTGGGATAAAGTGGCGGTCCGCAGGGGCCTCACCACCTTCCCCTCACCGCACACCCCTCTAGCTCGCAATCCCCAGTTCCCGCCGGCCTGCTGCGCGCCATACTTCGAGAACTGGACGGAGAGTGGCTGCCGGACGATCCGAGACCTCTTCGAGGGAGGGGCCTTCAAATCCTTCCAGCAATGTCAAAGGGACTTTGGGCTGGCAGACGGGGACAAGTTCCAATACGCTCAGCTTCGGCATTGGGTGCAGGGCTCTTCGCTGATGCAGGCGGCCACGAGACCTCTCACCCAGTTTGAACACTTGGCGCGTACGTTTGGCTCCTACAAGGGCCTAGTCTCTCGAGTCTATAAAGTGCTTCAGCATTCTCAGCGGCCAGGCCTACACCCGTACCAAGAGCACTGGCAGAATCTTTCGGGCTCCGAGATTAATCCCGCCCAATGGACAAGACTATGGAGCGACATCCCCAAAACCTTCCGCAGCATTCCTCAACAGGAATCAGCCTACAAGGTGATGACCCAGTGGTACTACACCCCTGTCCGATTGCAGAAAATGTTCCCCAAGGTGTCCCCGCTGTGCTGGCGCTGTGCCCAAGCACCAGGAGACTTTATCCATATTTGGTGGACGTGCCCGAGTCTGACTATCTATTGGAAGGAAGTCCTCAGCCACATCAAGAAGGTGCTTGGTTACCCCCTGCCAGAGGACCCCCTCACGATTATTTTGGGCCTTCGGCCGACGTCGCGAAGGGCAATGACAGGCCGCGATTGGCACCTGAGCCTTCATATGTTAAGCGCCGCAAAGCAAACGGTGGCGGTGTACTGGAAGAAGGCGGAGCCACCGTCTGTCAACGTGTGGTTCACTCGTCTCTGGCAGGTGCTGACGATGGAACTGCTTACAGCCCGCCTTCAGTTTAGAGACACCAGGTTTAAGACCCTCTGGTCTCCCTTGGTGGCCCACTTGGGCAGGATAGAACACGCGCGAATGACACCGCCGAGACTGCGGGCCTTGAAACTGTTCGACGACGAGATATCTCAGGCGCGTTCTGAGGTTCTCACACGGCCGGGGGCATTGACACCTTCGACGTTGGGGGGTTCCTAGCTGCGGGTGGGCTAGCCGGGGCCGGACCCCACCACGGTGCAGACATACTTCCCCACAGGCTTCGTCCCTTAGACCTGGGCCTCCCCCTCCACACCGCTGCGAGGACTGCCGTGCTGCCTCCCCCTCCCCCGCCGCCCTCCCCCTCCCCCCGCCACTTTCCCCCCCCCCCCTTTCTGTTTACTTAAGTTTGTCCTGCCTTCAGGACGTGTAGAGGTTAAGTGCGTTACTAGGGCCTTGATAACTCAGCGCGGTGGCGCGACGCGCCTCTATCCAACCCCTTCCGACCCTGCGCGCTTACATCGGGGCGCTACACCGCCACACACGAGCTACCTCACACATTGTGTACCCGCGCAACACGCTGCAGCTCCGGCTTAGTGACAGGGTTGCCCTCAGCTGCGAGTTTCGTGTCGGAGATTATCGGGCGTCACCAGGTACACATGCCTTATCAGCCCCCGCACCGGGCATACACGCGGCTCTGGGTGGGATGCGGGGTGATGGGCCTCCGGAGTATGACACGCTGATGGCAGTGAATTGGAAGGGGGGGAAAAACTGCGATATGTTAGGCAGTAAGGCCTTTGTAAAATGGAATTGATTTTGTTCGCTGCCGGCCAGGTTGGTTGTAGGCACACAGCTGTGTACTTTGAGCTCACCTCTTTTTCTAAATAAAACAAAGTTGGATACAAAAAAATTGATTCATCAGTAGGACCTTGAGGACAGATGACAAACCGGCCATGCAAAAGATTGCACAAAATTAGGAATCGTGGTCTGAAATCAACCACACAAGTGGGTAAGGCCTCCCAAAGAAAAGTGTTCCCAATATTCAAAGGCTACCCCCAGAGAGCAATGCCCTCTCTGCCGGGACCAACCTCTTCTCATATTCTTCCAGGAGCAAGGCACAGGCCCAAGGAAGTCCTTGGTGTTGAGGCGTAGCTTACTCTTGCCTCCTGAAGTCTATAAGGCACCACAGGTTTTAAACAATGATGTTATGGAAGTTCTGTCCATCTACCAAGACATCAGCATGTTGTAGTTGAAGAGAACTCTAATTCACCTTTTGTTGATTCACTCAGTTTCACTATATATAACAATGGCATACTGGATTCTACGTTGGCTTCATCAGAAGTGAACTCACGCCTAAAATCATCCATTAATCAAGCTCCGAAACATAAACTAGCTGATGCTGCTAAAAGGCATAGACATACAGCTCCAGTGGAAAATGCAACACATCCTGTGGCGGTAAGATTCACCACACCACACCACATGGGACAAGGAAGAACACAAACCTGTCAATGATTAACGCATTCGCCGAAACGCGCCTGCCAGGTGTTTTTCTACCGGATAGTGGTAAATAAATTCCCCTGAAGAGGTTCCAAGCATGTGTCGGACCCGTTCTTTAACCCCTTCGACGCTCATGACGGAACGGTTCCGTCATGAGCGTCGGTTGAGCTGTGCTCATGACGGAACCGTTCCGTCATGACCACGCCCGCGCAAGCAGCGCTCAGCACAGCGGGGGAATCCGCCCCGCATGGAAGGGGTTAAGGAAGAGTGGTCCGAGATGTATCTTGCTTGATACGTTACCCCTTAACTTCACGGGCTAGTGTTGGTGAGATAAAACAATAGTCCAAACGACAACGTATTAGTGGCTGGTGTATGGCATGAGAATATTTTCTGTCTGGGGTTGCGCTCCCATATATCCGTGAGTTGCCTCCAACTCAATTTGATAGTACGCTGCTGCCACATGTATCTTAGCAAACCATGCAGCACCACCCATTTTTATCTAATTACTCATTGATCTTTTGGAGGGGATTTGAGTCCGTCCAAATTCTTTTGTTTAAACTACATAAATACACACACACACACACACTCATGTCTCTGTTACAGTTGCGGGCCACCACTAGAGGAGACAATCAGATGCAGGAAAGTTCTCCATCATATGATGACTTGTACTCCCTCCTCTTTGTTCCACCCCCTCCATCTATTCCACCCACTTATGACCAGTTGATGGAGCACAACCTCTCCTTTCTCCGTCAAGAAGTACAGGCTTTCTTGGTCAAGGAAGCCATAGAGAAGGTGCTGGTATTCGAACTAGGTCATGGTTGCTATTCCTGCTACTTTCTGGTGCACAAGAAGGACGGAGGACTCTGTCCTATCCTAGGTCTGCACCATCTCAACCTCTTCTTGAAGAAGGAGAAATTCAGACTGCTCACGCTCACCCAAGTGTTGTCTGCACTCGATTCGGGCAGATGGATGGTAGCATTGGATTTGCACAGTGCTTATTTCCACATCCCCATCGTGCCGGCCAACAGACCCTATCTGCTGGTTATGGAAGTCCATGAGCACTTTAAGTTTGCTGTGCTCCTCTTTGGTCTTACCGGCGGCCCTCGGATTTTCACCAAGGTGATGGCGGTGGTTGCAGCTCACCTGCAGTGGTCAGGGAATTCAGTCTTCCCCCATCTTCAACCACTGGTTGTCGAAGGCGGGCTCACCCTAGGCAACTATTTCCCATTTTCAGACTACGCCGAACCTGCTGCACTTGCTGGTATTCACTATCAACACGCCGAAGTCACACCTGACTCAGTCTTATACGCTCCATTTCATTGGAGCTGTTCTGGACACAGTGCAGTTTTGGACCTGTCCTCCCGAGCGGGAAGTCCAGGATATTCATGCTATGATACTGATGTTTCTGCTCTATCGTAGATTTTGGTGAGACTGACTGAGGCGGTTGGGCCACATGGCCTCCTGCATTATGCTGGTGACACATGCCCGCTGACTGTGTAGGAGGACCTGAAGGTCCAGTGGACTCAGCCTCAGGAGAATCTCTCCGACACAGTCCATATCTCAGAGGGGACTGAAAAGAGCCTGCAGTGGTGGCTGATGAACCGCAATAGGGTCGGTGGCAGACTTCTCTCCCTTCCTCTGCAAGATGTTGCTGTAGTGACAGATGCGTACCTTCTGGGATGGGGTGGCCACCTAGGAGAATTGCTCAGAGGACTCTGGGCACCGGCAGAGCCCGAGCTTCACATAAACCTGCTGGAACTTCATACGATCCAATTGACATTAAAAGCCTTTCTTCCTTCGATCAAGGGAAGGCTGGTGCAGTTGTTCACGGACAACACCACTGCCATGTGATGCTGTTAGAAACAGGGCAGGGTGGGGCCATGGACCTTATGTCAAGAGGTCCTGCATCTCTGGACATGGCTGGAATGTCAGTGCATTTCCCTGGTGGTTCACGCCTTGCTGGCTCTCTTTAATGCCAGGACAGACAAACTCAGACGAAGATGCCTAGCGGATAACAAATGGCGTCTCCACCCAGAGGTGATCGAGGGTCTCTTTCAACAGTGGGAAGAGCCTCGGTTAAATCTGTTTGCCACCGATGAGAGCGTGCAGTGTCAGGAATTGTACTCCAGCCTCCTGTCTGCCTTTCGCCTATACCACTCCTGCTCAGAGTTCTCAAGAAGATCAGGAAAAACCGGGACCAAGTTATGCTTATGGCTCCGGATTGGGCACTTTGTTATGCGTCAGTGGAACCTCAACCTGGTTTTTTCCTTTCTCATATGTGCCCCCTTTTAGCCTTTACCAAATTGTCCTCCTAGGCTGTTGACCATCAAAACAGTCTTTTTAGTGCCTATAACATCAGCTAGAAGGGTCAGTCAACTCCCAAGTGGGCACCAAGGCAGACTTTTTCCCAGACAAACTGTTCCTCCGGACACGTGCCTCTTTCCTGACAAAGGTTGTCACTCCTTTCCATGTAGGCCAGAACATCACCCTTCCTACCTTCTTTACTCCTCCTCATCCCTCCAACAAAGAGGAGAGACTCCAACACCTGGACCCCAAAAAAACCTTGTCTTTCTATCATGACTGGAAAAAGAGTTCTGGGTGGATTATCAGCTCTTAATGGTTTATGTCTGGAGTAAAAAAGGAGAAAACTGTACAAAAAAGAACCATCTCTTGATGTATTGTCCTGAGTGTTAGGAGCTGCTTACGCTAAGGCCAAACACAGCCCCCAGAGGGCTTGTGTGCTTACTCTACCAGAGCCAAGGCTATAGACACTGCGTTAGTGCACGGAGTTACTCTGCAGCTAGGAGTGTCTATCAGATGAACAAATTACTTACCATTGGTAATCCCTTATCTGGTAGAGACTCTATCCAGCTGCAGATTCCTTACCAATCCAACCAACTCTGGCAACCGGTTCAGGTATGAGGGACACTCCCTTTCAGGGCATTAGTATTTTGCACACCAGTGGCCAGTTTTCATTGTGGCTCCGCGCTTGGTGCTAGAATGTGAATTTACCATAAAAAATAAGATAAGAGGCTTTTGGCAAAACAGGAACAGCTGGTTTAATTAAACGCAGCGGCTGGGAGAGCAGGCAACAGAGTCTGGGTCTGAAGACTATCTCAAAGCACATTGCTTTCGACCGTTATTTTGAACATTGCAAGAAGCGTCGTAAGGTTATTTGTACATTCATTTGGAGATAGAAATATGGGCCTAGTCACTGGGCCATAAATCTGGTTACTTGATAAGAGCGCAGGTGGGTCTAACCTTGCGTGGACACAATGGAAGGCCAGCGGTTACATGTCTAGATGTCCGGGATGGGGAGCTCAGCTGATTGACTGAGTGCTCCTAACTTAGTGTGGCACCTGACTTTATGGTGCTTTTGGGAATGCGGGCCTCTCTGACCAATTATGTTTTATAGGGGCCAATCTCCTAAGACAATTGTGTTGTCGCTGCCTAGCTGTGGGATCGATCTGGGCTTTCCTGTTCGCTCGTTTGTCTAAAGGTTGCGTGTCATCCCACCGTGACATGTCCATCAGTTGCTTCAGGCCTATGTCGGAGGGCCTGCCTGACCACTTACATTGGACTGGGAGTTGAGCGGGAGGTCATATCGGGCAAATTCAACAACAATGATGTGAGTTGGTTACTATATGTGCATATATCATGATGTGCATTGATATTGTATTTTCCAATATTAACATTCCCCCCTCTAGTCGATTTTTCAACTACATCATTTACCCCATACTTCATGACAGTCACATTGTTCAAGATTGGCTGTGTTTCTGTTGTGTCTATTAGTAATTGCCTTGTTACTTGCTTTCTACCTAATTTGAGAACTGCGTTTTTACAGCAGGAAACCCTCACCTGTAGGAAACCACACAAAATAGCACAGGAAGAGCAATTGAAAGCAATGACGAGCACAGTCTGGTCACACATCGGGGGTAACAGGAAAATAAGTCTATAAAAAAGTTCTGTTCGGGGGAACCTCCCTCCATCATGTCAGCTTGTAGACAATGCAGTTGGTGAATGGCAAGAGTTTGTGTCCCATTGTATAGATCATTTCTGGGGATGAACGTGCAGCAGGATACCTTGATTTTGACACCCCACACTCCATCGCAGTCATCAAGTCCAGCACATACTGATGTTGCATCACCATAAGGCGGATGGCTGTTAGTTCTTCTATGATAGTGTTTAGGCCGAACTCCGTATCGAGTTTTATAATAAAAAAAAAAGATAATTATTTTTATTGAAACAACGCTCATCATACAGGGCAAAGACAGAGAGAATCTCAGTTGTACATTTAGTATGGCATGACATCGACACACTATATGTGGGCAGTCACCGTTGGAATCAATACATCGTTAGCGCTGCCTTGGTCTGGTTTGATATCTTATAAATAGGGCTCCCGGTTTTATGGTATTTATTTTTCGGCCATTTCCGTCTGTATTTATCCACATTTATTTTTGTCACAAGCAAAAGACGACGCTACAGCTAGTATTTTTCCGCATTTATTTAAATCAACAATGCACACATGAGCTCGGTTGTCATTAGTCAACACAATACATTAATCTGAAAACTTTGCCATTGTAGTACACAATACCTTTCAAGCCCAACATCTTGCTCCAAATACCATCTCCTCCAGCCACTCTTCTAGTCTGCTATCCCATATTGAAAATACCTTGGATCTCATTTGACCTTTCTAGAACCTCACAGTAATCCACAATGCTCTATCGCCAAAAGGACAGAGCCACAACCCATCATTTCTGCTCGATTTCTTTCAAAATTGCCACTAGTGCTGCTTTTTAGTGCCCAAGGTCACCCAGTAAATATCTTGAACACCTATATGTCCAACATAACCTGGACACTACCACATGAAGCCAGAACCCCATGGGGTAGGGGAGGGAGGGCAGGAGCCCGAGGCTGCAGAGGGACAGAGAGAGGCATCATTTTCTGCATCTGCGGTTGAGCAGCCAATGAGGGTCATCGGACGCAGATGTGTTTGGGGCCAAGCTTCTATTTCCGACTACTAAAAATTACAAATGTTCCACTTGAAACACCGAGTTGCAGCGCTCCCAGAGCTTTCCTGTGTAGTGAGGCATATGCAGGCAATAACAGAATGTTTTGAATGCATGCTGCAGTGCACATAATCAATTGTTTAATTACTAGCGTGGGGGGGTAGTTTGTCACAAGTCTGAGGGCTGGTGAGCAAATCGTGAATACAGAAAATACATGAAGGACATTAGGAGCATTGTCACGAAAGGATTTATTAACACTCCGCTTTTTACTGGTACTCGGAGGCCGTCACAGAATAGATGGCGATCGCCTTTATCCCGGAGGGTGGGAGTCGCAGAGTTTAGGTATAGAGAAACCTGGGGCATGCAGCAAGTCTCACCTTTACGAGAGCATGGTGCTCAGTGACCAGCATGGCACAAAAATATGCTTACGAAATTTTCAAAGATGCCTATTAAACAGCTAATCCCAAACAAAATGAATAAAGGCATTAGAGGGCATTTCAGTCACTCTACAATTAGGCACACCAATCACAATAAAAACGAAATGAAAACGAGACCACAAATCGGGGGGAGCGAACACCTGGTGCTGCCGCTTCATACATGGGGTGGGGGAGGGAGGGCAGGAGCCCGAGGCTGCAGAGGGACAGAGAAAGGTAGGAGCGGCTTTCAAGGCGTATTGATCGGAGGCCACATACATAAAATACATGGACCTTGGAAGTTTCAAATGGCGGCGGGCTGGCGCAGAGCTAACTCGGGCGGCGGGCTGGCGCAGAGCTAATCCGAGCGGCGGAGTCCTGGATCCCCGGAGATGCTGAACAGGAAGACGTCTTCAAACGTCACTGTTCCGTAGTGCAGGCAAAAGGAAAAACAGGCAGGTGAGCTCCCACAATAAAGGGCAAAAGTTCCAAGGGCGGGGCTGGAGGTGTTAGCACGCCCACACAGTGACGCTTCGATACGACCAGGATTGGCTCAGGGTCACGGCCGTCACTAGAAGACCCTGTGCCAATAGGTCCACACCACAGCACATCACTGAAAGGAATTCCCAGTATCAGAACAGGGGCGTGGCACGGCAACTCTGAATCACGGCAGCGCTGCAAAATTTACCCGTATTTTGCCGTTTCTAAATATAAATACAGACAAAGGAAAACTTGTTTCCCGTCTGTATTTATTTCTGTATTATTGTGGTTTAAACGGAAAACCGGGAGCCCTACTTATAAAGCACAAATGAATGCCCTGAGGCGTCTTGGCGCTGAGACATAAAATAGGTGGAAGTCCATGGCCATTAGTTCCTAAAGAGCCAAGTCTTTGAGAACTTACGAAACTTCAAAAGAGTGGGGGCATTTTTTTATATCAAGAGAGCAGGTTCCATTTCTGTATAGTGCAGATCACAAAGCTTCTGCCTCCCCGCGAGGATAATTTAAAGGATGGTACGAAGTATCCTCTCTGGGACATACCTTCTGAGTTTCTCTCTCAGGCATGCTGGGCCAGATCCCTGAAGTGCTTTGTATGTAATACAGAGAGCCTTGACCTCTATTCGCTTTTGGATTGGGAGTCAGTCTAGACTCTGTAGGGCCTGAGAAGCAGACTGAAATCGCAGTATTTTCACCAGCAGCATAGCTAAGTTAAGTTCTGGATAAACGTTTCAAGGTGCCTTTTTGCAGGTTTTGGTAAAAGCCATTACAACAGTCCATTTTGGACACTACAAGTGCCAAAACTACTGTGTTCAGAAAGTTTAGTGGGAGAAACTGTGCTATCTTCCTGATAACAGGGAGCAAATAAAAAGAGGTGGAAATCATCTTGTTTACTTGGTCCGTGTAAGGGAGTCCATCATCGATCAGTACTCCCTGATTTGTAACTTTTTTTTTTTTACTGTTCCTGGGACTGGACCCAGTTAATCGGGCCTCCAGGATGGGTTCCAGAAAGAGATAATATTCCTGAAGCTATTAGCCTCGGTCTTCGAGGAGTTCAACTTAAGACAGTTGTTATCTAACCATATGCTGACTTCCCTCATACAGTTACGAAAAGTCTCTTTCAAATTGGGTCCTTTTCTGGAAAGTGACACTACGATGTGTCGTCTGCATAAGATACCAATGACAGCCCAAAAGATTTTACAAGAGAAGAAAAAGGGGTTACATAAATGTTGAACAGGGTTGGACTTAACGATGAGCCCTGGGGAACACCACACGGCAGGGAAAAGAGTTAAGATGAGAATTCCTTCAGGGTCACCATTTGCGTTGGATCGGTCAAAGATCCACACCCTGTATCCCCAGATTATCTAACCGGTCGATCAGGTCATTATTGACCGTGTCAAATGCCGCAGTCCAGTCTAGTAGAATGAGGGCGGCACTCTACCCCACTATCTACTGTAGCTCTAATCATTTCAGTGGCAACGATCTGGGCAGATTCTGTGAAGTGTCCTTTGCGGAACCTGAATTGGGAGTCATCCAGCAGGTGATTATTGTCCAGGAAAGTTGCTAATTGAGAATTAATTTATTTTTCAATTTCCTTCACTAGAAATGGAAGTCTAGCAATAGGTCTATAGCTGTTAAGGCCCAGAATGTTCAAATTAGATTTCTTGAGCAATGGGAGAATAGAAGTAGATTCCTACTCCTCTGGAAAAAAGACCTGTACTGAATATTGCTTAAAGATGGATTTCAGTTGTGAGGCTGCCAAATCCATGATAAGCTGCATGATCTTGGGAGGACAGGGATCCATGGGGGATCCTAATTTGATGTTAAGGACCGTTTGTTTTACTTGGTCCTCTGAAAGGGATTTCTCCTGAAGAGATTCTCATGTTTTTCCCTGACGGATATGTCCTTGTTAGGCTGGGGTGTGGATACACTGGAGGAGAATCTATCAAAATTAGCCTCTACTTTGTTTTGAAAAATCATCTAAAAAGTCACAAAAGTCCTGATTAGCACCTTCCATGTTCTTACTAGCTGGGGATGAAAGTTTTCTAACCGCTTGAAATAACGCTTTGCAGGTCGATTCTATAGATTTAATATAAAAATCAGATTTTTCTTTAATAATTAGTTTTTTGTATTCAGCAAGCATAGTTTTATATTTTTCTTTTTTACTACATCGTAGCCTTTCCTCCAGGTCCATTCCGGTCTACAGCATGCCTGTTTGGCCACCCAAAGTGTCTCTCCGAACCAGGGGGCTGAGGACTTAGTTCTTGTCCAGACGTCCGGGATGGGGAGCTCGTGATTATTATGGGCAGAGTGTATGGTGTGTCCTGATTGGCTGAGTGTTTCCAACTTGGTGTAGCATCTGACTTTAGGGTATTTTGGGAACGCAGGCCCTCTGGCCAGACGTGTTTTATTGGGGCCAATCTCCTAAGACCTTTGTGGTGTCTCAGCCTATATGTGAGATCTATCTTGGTTTTCCTGTTCGCGCATTTGTCTAAGGGTTCTGTGTCACCCCACCTGTTATCTGTCCATCAGTTGCTTCTGGTCTAGGCCGCAGGGTCTGCCTGACCAAGTACTTCTGACTCAGGGGTGAGAGGGAGGTTACATCTGGCGAATTCAGCAACGATGGTGCGAGTTCGTTATTATACGTACATATATCATGATGTGCATTGATATTGTATTTTCCAATATTAACACACCCTCTGCGTGGAAAGTTCCGAAAGTAACTGATGTTAGCGTGCCGAGATAGCACCTCTATAGGTACTGCGCATGTTACTTCTGGTGCGGGCGGCGCCGACAGCGCAGACCCGAACTACACCACCTACCAGTGTGCAGGGTTATTGCTCGAAAATCTTCCGGATCCAGCCTGACACCTGGGGATATTCAGAAGTAAGGAATGTGCGGCTGGATGGAGCTTTACCTGATAAGGCGTTACCACAGGTAAGTAACTTGTTCTTTGTTTAAATCTAATAGTTTAATGAGTTTCTCTGTTAAAACATCGGGGAATTCCTGTGACAGGTTATCCATAGCGGTCTGCTCCTTGGCAACCAAAATCTGTTCTTTAGCCCTGGTCTAAGTACCATGCCAAGCAGTTCCTGGTGAAGCCACCCCAAAATATTGAGACCTTTTTTGCTACATGTATTTTACCCTGAATTCTATATCCCTTGAATACGAAATTGTCTTCTATGTACCCCTCCAGAATTATCCTCCGTCCTTCATAGGAGAATGAAAATCTGTCAGGAGGGAAAACTTTCCTGTCACCCCATTTTTAGGTCGAGCGCTGAGCCAGCGTGCAAGCACTGCTCTGGGGTTGATCTGTGGTAGTTCAGTACGGGGGGAGAAGCCACTCCCACTACCCCGCCCACTTTTTCATTGGCTTGTGTCTTTGTCCATTCTAAATGCTGACTTCCGATTGGTTTATAGGCTGTTAGTCCCTCCTTATGACAGCCATGTTGTCATTTGTATCCTTCCATGGCTACTGGCCCCTTTACTTCGTGTTGCATGAGCACTGTTTTCTATCTGCCCTCTCCCGCCCGCACTCCCAATTGCAATGCAATAGGTCTCGCATAAATGCATTGCAAATGCTTGTTGTATCCTTGTGATTGCTTCTAGGAAGCGCGCTTCCCATACCATGGTGGCCGCCAACATATGCGCACCGGAAGCTAGCTGAGCGGTTCCTGTCCAGGTAGTATATTTACCAGTGGAGAGCGAGAGGCAACGTTCAAAGAAGGGCTGGATCTGAACTTGTTCTAGCAATGATCTATCTATTGTTTAGAAAAATTTATGAGGCATATTACGGATTCTCAAAACGATTACCCGCCCCCCTTTGACACAAACAACTAGTATGGCTTGGAGCTGCTGAGCTCGTGCAGGGATGAGGCTCAGCTGCAGGTGGAGAGGCAAGGGCAAGGTGAGTGTGCGCCATTTTTCTGCATGAGGGTCCTGATCACTCCTCGCCCTTCTGTAGGGTGTTCGAGCCAGGGGCTTGGCACCAAGAGCCCTTGCACAAACCGAGTTGGGGGCATGTTTGGCAATTAAATTGTGCAACGAGCATCACGTAAAATTCAGACAAAACGTCTTCAATATTCCCCAAAACTTGATTTCGTAAAACGTTAAAAGTGATTTTGTTAAAGCTTTGTATTTTAGCAAATCAGATCATCTCGCTGGGTTAAGAAGCATTTAATTAAAGCAGTCAGAGGCGACACAGTTTTGTATCAAATAAGTGAGGTAGTTGTTTATTACACATAGGGCAACATTATAGTATGCTAAATATAACCAGAGAGAGTACAGTGAGCGCATGTTTAAAGGTGCTGCTATGAGCAATAATGAGGATAAAGGAGCCGCAGTGAAATTACATATTTTGATCCAGTTTTTCTGGTTTCACATTGTGCAATTCTGCCACTAAATGGGTATCACCGTCTTTCGTGTTTGACATCAAGGTTTATTGCTGTGGCTTTAATTCTTGGAATATGAGGGTTCAGTTTGAGTAGCAGACAGATGCCATATAAAAGCCCGACTTGTTTTGGGCCCAAGGGTCCAAAAGGGTCTCGAGCTGAGCCCGAACCAGGCAAGTAACTTGACCTTTCAATAGGCCCTGACATAGTGTACTCAGAGGGCCCTCGTACAGGGACACCGGCTACTGAGAACCCCAGTGAGTAGAAGTAAAGGTGCTGAGGATGGTGCCAGTGCATATACTGGGCGAGGGGTGAGAGCGATTCATCCCGTGGCTTATGTCGCTCTGGGATGTATGTCGCTGGCCATTACTAATGCTTATTCCAGTATTGAAATTCTATGTCGCTACCTTCTTCCATCACCCTGCCCAAATGCCATTTTTGTGCAGTGTGTAGGTGTAAATCTATAAAGAAAATTACCTCCAAGTAACTTGTGTTATAAACTGGTGAACTGTTGGTCTTATGTTATCTAAATATTTCCATTTTGCCATCTGGCAATGTAGCAGCCAGAACTGTGTCCACTCCTCCAGCTGTGGTTACTTTTAGTGGATGTGATGCTTTGATATATGTGCATTTGTAGAGTGCACAGTCACGCCATGGAGCATTCTGGCCCTGAATAACAGTTATTATTGTCTCATTTGATAGACCTCGAGGAATAAAAGGGTGAGTGGAACGTCTGGCAATCGAAAATGTGACCTTCAGGTCAAACAGACTCCTGGAGAGGATGCTTTAGTCCACTGAGCCTCTGGACTTGGCTCTGCAGTTTCTCCCACAACGTACAACAGTGCCGCTCATGTTTCACCCAGTTTTGCACTTATTGCCTCAGAATAGAGCATAGTTCTCCAGCTAATGTCTCCAGGCTTCTGCAGTTGGGATTGGAGTAGAGCCTAGAGATTGGTACTCTGCTCTGTCACTTGTTCCCCTACGAATGTCACATATCGGATAGACCGTTACGGACGAGGGACGGCTGCCTCTTCCAGCTATTTGGAGAATACTCATGCCCAGCACCAGACCGAAGAATATTTACCCCTACAGGTGTCTATAGGACACTCGTGTATGCTGAGAATACACCGTATGTCCTGAGGCAAACCCCTATACCCTCCTCTACTTCCATTAGTAGGGCTCCCCTGAAAGGACGAATACTACACCGCCTGAACCCTCCAGGTATGGACAGAATATTCCATCACCGAGGTGGAATCCCTCTTCGACGATGGACAGTTACGGACGTTTGACCAAATAGTGGCAGACCATGGCGTCCCTCCGGGACAATTCCTGTGATATAGGCAACTCTTAGACAGCAGTCGTCAATTCTGGAATTTCGATGAGGGGGAACCCCCGACACATCCGGTACTTCACACGCTTCTTCACATGAGGGCGGGTCGACACCTAGTTACCTGGCTCTATAAGGCTATCAGGGAACTCCTTCTTAAACCACTCCACACACTACGACAGACATGGGAGAACGAGGTGGGACGGGCATTCCACGATAAGGAATGGGGGAAGGCACTAGAGTACCCCAAAAAGGTTTCCAGGAACGTGTGATGCAAAAACATACAATTTAACATTCTTCTCAGAGCGTACCTCATGCCCCAACGCCTACATTGCTTTTACCCGGACACCCACTTTGCATGTCCCCCAATGCCAGACCCCCGAAGCTGACTTTAAACACATGTTCTGGGATTGTCCCACTATCCAACTGTATTGGAACAAAATCCACCAGACACTCCGAGAGACGACACACATCATAGACCTATCTACATGGGAAGCGTGCGCCCTTGGGATATCCCGCAGGGGGAGATCCGGAAAGGTGCAGGGTCGCTTCACATCTCTAGCTATCCTTCTGGCAAAAAGGGGGCTGGCCATGTATTAGCAGCCTGGGTGGGGGCGGTGCGAAAATGGGGCACAGCCGAAGAAGAAGTGTTGCAAGATGAGGGAGTGAAGGGAGCACACAAACACCCCATATGCCTGGAGTGGGCACAGATATTACACCAATTTAAACATCCACACCAGCGGAAGCGCCCGAGGCCTCTCCACCCCAGACACTACCTGTATCCCCAATCGGGCCGACAGCAGTACACAATAGTCTGAGCCCAAGGACTTAGGATGATCGCCCTACCCGAGCCAACCCCGTAGGCCCCATACACAGCCAAGACCACCCGTAACTACCCGAGATGGTTCCCCCCCACGTATGCATGACCACACGATGATGTCACATTGCGACCAGCCACATATCAGATCTCAGTAATGCATATCCCCACCCTCCCTGCCCCCTGTAGCTTTCCCAGTTCACCCCCCAAGTTTGAAGTTAATACTATACATCGGCAGTTCCATAGCCGGTGATCGTCAACAGAGAAAGTATCCCTTATCTGTTGCACTACATAGCGCCCATGTGTCAGTATGGGGATAGGCATACCCCGGACTCCCGGGAGCCGCGCCCAACCAGGCTAATGCACATGTCTGTTAAAATATTCAGACCTACCAAATAGGTAGCACCCAGTTTAACCACCAAGAAATATCAATTGTACGCCGGATGAACAGTTACTGTAAACTTGATCATCAGTAGATGCTTCCGTCTCGGTCCGTATCACAAACATGTATTGCTTTGTTATGACTGTACTGTGCCAATCTGCTATGAATGATGTTAAAAACCAATAAATACATTTTAACAAAACCTTGGGATGTGAGGTGGGTTCTGGCTTAGTCAGAACTCCAGCTCAGGCTGTTCTAGTTTGTGATGGTGGCATAGATAATGCCACCTTACTTGTCTGTCAGAGTAATCAGGGCAAGTACAGACAACAGACTTTGATCAATGTAACAGAGGCCATGGCCTACAGGGGCCAGTGTCACAATGGTGACAGAGAAACTTGCGTCTCCTGACCAAACCATACTTGGAGAAATGTACCAAGTGACCAATGCTAACAATGTCAGGAGTGACCATTTCTTGACAGTTGTTAAATTCAGCTGGAGAGGGCTAACTGGGCCTAAAAAGGTTGTGGTGTCTTCAAACCTACCAGTAGCTCGTTTGTTGGGCAATGATTTGGAAACTTCAGCCTGGGCTGAGGTTGAATTCAGGACTCATGCAGAAATGTTGGGCATCTCTGTGAATGTGTTTGCTGTGACCAGGTCACAAGCCAAACTGACCTCCACTGAACAAGGCCCTGGATCTTGGAAAAATGGACCAGGTACCTTCCAAGAGAAAGAGCAGGAGGGGTAAGGCAGTGTCTCCCCCACCCCACCCCCCCCGACTCAGAGGAAGGATCAGTCTCTTGAGGGAGATGATCTTAGTCCCACTGAGACAGTGACTACCGCCTGCTTGTAGACCTGTTATGGTGAGAGTGATGACTCTGGAAACAGGTACTGTTGAATCACTTAATTCTAAGTTGTAATACAGACAAGTCCTCGTCAGCCGCACCAAAAGCCCAACCGCTCTTGCACCTTTGAATCCCCAGCCCTTCATGCCCCAGCAATAGAACTGATCAACCCCAACACTAGAACTTCAAGAGGACAACAGAGTCCTTTATAGGGTTGAGGATAAGAGACCTACAGACCTTTGCAACGGAGCGCATCACCATCCCACTCTATGCAAAGGAATTATATAATTAATATCGGGATTAAAAGTTTTAAAAATGTTTTGTAAAAGTCTTCAATAAAACTGACTTTTGCTGATTTTGAGGGTTTTTGTGAGCATCGCTACTCTAGCAGTTGTAATATGGGCCTTAAGATCTTTTTGTTCTGGTGTTAATCAGTGAGAGGTGCTGAGTCTAAGTAGACTCCTTAATCAGTATCCGCTGGAAAATCCGCTCCATCAGAATGTGTTCACCTGATCTTCTTTAGAAGTTATATGTAGAGACTGAGGACTGGGATTAATTTCTAGGGATGTTTCTCATGGAATCTGTACTTGAAATTTGGTTAGGTTATGAAGACGAGTCTACGATGGCTGGGGCATCAGGAGCACCAACAGTGAAGGTCGGAGGGAGGACTTTATAAGCAGTCAATTCATTTAAGAAGGTGCTTGGCAACCATCTGTGTTGTATTGGGTTGTTTGCTGTTGCTTCAGTTCGTTCAGTTATTGCGTTCTTCAACTTTGTTGTGTTGGATTTACTTTTTTGGTTCCCTGGTGCTCTGCCTGAACTCTGACTTGTCTCTAAAATATATAACTTGTTGCATTATTATTAATGGCGAGTCTTGTATAGCCCACAGCTACCCACATGGGATTTCCCGGTGCTCTTGCAGCAGGTCGAGTCTATCCAAGCCCCACTGACTCAGAACAACCAAGTCTTCAACTGTCTACGAAAGGTGGACAGCAAGGTACAGCTTCTCAAGGGTCCCAGTAGGGCATTTCGCAACGTAGAACCTTGATAGGAAAGGAGTGGCCTCCCATGCTTGTATGTTTGACTCTGGGGACAGTGCTCAGGGACAGTTCGATGGAGCAAAGGGGGCGGGAACTGTTTGCTGACTAGTTGTCTGAACTCTGAATGGCCTCTGGATTATCACTTGGTGTTGGTTGCTGTGTTTGTTCTCCTACCTACTTCCTGAATTACAGGTTCGCTTTCAATCAGAAATTCCACCATTGAGGTTTCCAGCTTCCTGCTAAGTTCCCTGTAGCCTGCCATTAAGAAGCCTGTAAGCGTTCCCACCAGTTCCTTCTTTTCTAGGATAATTTAAGTGTTAATGAGTCATAGTAAAAACTTGTTTATTTTTCATGCCTTCGGTGCACATTTGGCATTTACCTACGAAAACACTATAGTGGATTGCCTGAAGTATGCAAGACGTGGTTGGCAAGATTGCAACATTCCTGCTGTCTTTTTAGGCCTCGCCTGAGCCAGCGCGCACGTGCTGCTCTGCAAGACATTTAAGAAGGGCTTTAAACTTTGGAACACGAGCTCGTGCGTGTGCTTTTGTTTTCTTCACCCGCTATTGGCCTTTGCATGCATCTTTCTAAGAAAGACAGCACGCAATTGGCCAAAGACGGGTGCATGTCCCGCCTCCTCTCTGCCCTGGCCTAGTGTCCGCGGGAGCAAGCGCGGCTTTCCTCCCTCGTCATGGCTCATTAAGCACAGTGTGCACTTTCAGCTCCATAACGCGGTAGCTTTCACTTTCACATACTGCACTTGTTTTATTTATTTATTTATTCTTTTCTTTGTGAGCCACTCACTGCAGGCACGACGTGTTTATTTTTTATTAACGAAGCATTGCGCTTTAATACGCTTTAAATTTCAAATGCCGTACTGGGCTGTACAGAGCCCTCATTGCTGTGCATGTCCTACATGAATGGATATTTGTTTGTTGTATAGTGTGCAGTACTGGGCTTTACAGAGCCCTCATTGCTGTGCGTGCACTACATGAACGGATAAAATTAGCTTTTGCTCTACAAGGTCTGCTGGCTGTTTGTTTAGCAAATTCATACAGCGCAAACTGAACTCAAGAGTAGTAGAGTCCTTTACAAGACACCCAGTTTCATTACATGAGCCACTCTCACTGCAGGCACGTGTTTTCTAAATTAACTGAGCATTGCGCTTTAAATTTTAAATGCAGTACTGGGCTGTACAGAGCGAGCATCATGCGTGATAAATCAATTAATCTCCCCATGGTTGCCGTGTTTACTAAAAACGGGGTGCTAAGGAACATTCACATGCGCTATAAGAAGGGACCACCCCATTAAATCTGTTTCGTGTTCTATCTACTCGCGGTTTTTTGTTTCTAATATTCGGCCTCTTTCTGCTCTCCCATGTGCCCCCTTCGAGATCCTTCTCTCCTTCCAAATCCTGTCAGCACCCTCCTACCCAATAGTCCACCACCACCATGTCCACCACCACCACGTCCACCACCACGTCCACCACCACCACATCCACCACCACCACATCCACCGCCACCACCACCACGTCCACCACCCCCACGTCCACCATGTCGTCCACCGCTACCACATCCACATCCACCACCACCACGTCCTCCACCACCACGTCCAAGTCCACCACCAAGACCACCACCAAGTCCACCACCACATCCACCATCTCCACGTCCACCACCTCGTCCACCACCACCACCACGTCTATCACCACCACCCGTGACAGGTAAAGTGTCACTGGAGGGCAGGGGTAATAAGTGTGTCCACCTCGGCTGTACATGGGACATTTAAGGATGCATTGTGTGCGAGAAGACGGAAATAGGGGCTAGAAGTATTATACCAGACCCAAGATACATTTTGAAGAGGCGCAATGTCACAGGGGCTCCTGTAAAAGCACTCGCAGCATCTCTACCTCACAGTGGTATACCTGCACGAGCCACTCACTCGAAACAAGCATTGGCATAGCCGATAGGTCTCGCCTTTGGGACCTTATGAGTATTTAGCTATGCAACACTTGATATTGTTGCACCAAGGATATTGTGCTGGATAACTAAACACTTATAAGGTCCCAAAGGCGAGACCTATTGGCTATGCCAATGCTTATTTTTCTTACTCCGAATCCCCCTGCATTCTAGGATTTAGTCCATCAATTTTTACTTACTTCTGCCCAGGCAGAACTACATTTTAGGGAGTCTGGGTCGATCAAGACTACGAATCCCAACACTTGCCAGTTCCCATTCAGTCCTACCCAACGTGCATCATTAAGGTTGAAGTGCTTTTTAATCTGAAAGTTGTTTGGCTGTCAACTCTGGGTCCCTCTGCAGCATGTGGTCTTGGTCAAAGGGTTTGTATTGCGTTACAGGACAAATGAAAAAAGCCAGGTTTGCTTGCTGATAGCAGGCTTGTGCAATAATTCAGCCCATATAAGGTCAGTATTAAATATCTGTCTCTCCAAGGAGTGAACGTCGACCCAGACATTCCCACGCATTTGACTTTTAGTCTGAATGCAGGGAACTGAGCCACCAGAAACGTAAGAAAGAAGGGAGCTTCCCGTGGGATTGAAAAAAGAAGGACCATTCTGATGAGCTCGGTCTGTTTGGCTATAAAAAGTAGTTCATGGTATTGCTTACCAGGTTGACAAATAGGATAAAAATAGGACTGAGCCAGTGATCTCAGACTGCATATAGTGAAGTGTGGATGTAAGAACGCAACCTTTGGTGAATGAATAGATCAACAGAATTTGAATTCAAGAGCTGCCTTGAAATTATCAGATCAGGCGAGCAAGTTGTCTTTGTCTGCCATAATTAATTTCTTTTCCTGAATAACCAAAAAGTGGGGGGCAAACCATTGAAAAAGGGGCACTTTCCTACAAGGAATCATTCTCATCTAGCATTTTGAGCCCGTCCTCAACTATGTGTGTACGGATTGTTTACATGCTGTGACCCTGGCGGAAGCTGGATTTGAATTGCTCTATATGGTGCATAATTGGACATGGGCACATTTCTCAAGGAACTTTGCTAGAGTCGAAATGTTGGAAATTGGACGCAAGTTATTTGGGTCCTCATAATCTAATGTGGGTTTTTTTGGAATAGGGGTTACCTGCCTGGATATTAGGCAGTCTGTTATAGCGCCTTGAAGTAGTGAAGCATTCACTGTCTTGGTCCAAAGTGAGAGTATAGATGTGTTAATCTCAAGTTAGATAGCAAAGGGGTGGTTTGACGGTTTAAGTGGTCTTAGAATTTTAAAAATAGCGTTTTCATCAAAGATTTTGAATGTGTTCCACGAAGCATTGTTTTTGAGGGTACGTCCAGGTAACAGAGGCAGGAGGGTGTTGTTTATTGAGATGACCGAAAGGTGCTCTATTGTTGTTTGAAGATCATTTTCAATGTTTGCCTTTTCCAGGAAGGAGGCAAATTCCTCGTATTTTGGATGCAGGTTAGATCAAACAGTGGATAGGTTGGGCTGTCTATTAGATTGTAGTTTTACAATTTCTAATAGCCTTTTTAGGTGATTTCTGGCTTGGTCTAGTTGGTTTCTAAAGAAATTTGCTTTTATATTTCTGATGCCTTTGTAGATGCTTCTCAGAGATCTCAAGTGCTTAAGGTGTTCGAGGAACAGTGAGAATCTCCACTCTTGTTCAGTGTGTATCAAATTGTGTCTTTCTTAAGTTAGGTTACCATTATACCATCGTTTGGAGTCTTTAGTGGACATTATTTTTAGCTGTAAGGGCGCTATTGTGTCAAGAATGTTTATCATGAAGTTGTTCTAATGGTCTGTAAGGTCATGTACATCAGACTTGTCCACAGGAAGAGGCAGGATGTTATTGCTGACAGATGTCAGTTCGTTATGGTTTGTTTAGAGGGCTCCTTTACCAGTATCTGTTTTTTTTTAGTTGAGCTTTGTGTGGCTTCAGTGATTAGGAAGGTGATGATGTAGTAGTGGTCTGTTCAGTTGCAAGGTACGATAGATTCAGGTTGAATGGAATTGGCCTTGACAATGATTAGATCCAAGGTCGCACCCAAGTTATGTGTAGTGCTGTCAGAGATTTGGATCAGGTTAAGGTCCTCTATAAAGGTTTTTAGGCTGTCCGCTGAGGGATCATCCTGGTTGTTCCAATGGATGTTGAAATCTCCAAGGAAGATCTAGGTGCAGTGTTGCTCCATGTTGCAGGTGGATTACCATAATTTGTTCGATGAATTAGAGGTTGTCTCCAGGTGGGTGGTAAATCACATGTATTTTGCATGTAGGCCTGTAGGTACTCGCAGTGTTTATGCATAGATATTCACGGAGAATAGCACAACGGTTTGTAACTGTATCACCGCAAGGTTATTGTGGTGCGTGTAGATGATGCCTCCACCTGGTCTGCAAGGTCTGTCTGATCTTATGATGTGGTAGCTAGGTGGGACTAATATGTCAATGATTGGTGTGGAAGAGTCTTTAACCATGTTTCAGTCAAGATTACTAGATTAAGCTTGTGTGCCAGGATGAGGTCAGCGATGTCCGCCGCATTTTTCTTTGCTGCCCTACAATTGAGTGCATCTATTTCAGGTATAGTTTGGTGTCCCCTGAGGTAGTCTATATGATGGGACTCTCTTAAGGTTAGTCTTGTTTACGTCTCTAGAGTTGGGCCTAGGTTTTCTGTGTGGGTTTCGAGGGAATTGTTTGGATAAGAGCCAGATTGTCTGGGTTATTGTGCTGTGTTGGCTTATATGTGAAGAGAACGGAGTGAATGTGACTGTCTAATAGCGTATCCTTTGGTCTGATTGGCCATGTGGAGGCATTGGGGTAGGGTATAGTCTGCATCTCCAGTAAGGTGTTGGGGAGATCATTGAGGACATATTGGCAGGGGTGTATGATGTCAGTCGTGAGAGGTAGTTAGTAAGTTGGGAATGGTTGTATCTATTATTTTCTGGAGTCCTGATGGGCCACCTGTTGTAAGCTTACTCTAGGTGATTTTTCTTAGGTTCTGTAAGTCTGTCTTGAGTTGTTGAAGGTCCTGTGTAGTTTGACCAAGTCTGGATTCTAGCAAGGTGTGGGAACAGGTGGGTGTGGCCAAGGGACTAGGTGGTGTTATGGGCTGAGGTGTTAGAGTAGTGCTGGCCTGAGAGAGCTAGTGGGGGAGGGGGATTGAGAGAGATTTAAGCTTTGGGTATGGAAGAGTAGAGATCTGTAGCTTACTGGTTAGAGGCATTTGAGACTTGTGGGTCAGATTACTAGTCAAGTTTGGAAGTTCAGAATTGAAGAGTATTATAGTTTTGGTCATGGGGAGTGTCGGAGGCAAGCTGATATTATCCAAGGAGGTGTATTCGGAGGTCGAACTTAGAATAGGGGTGATATTTACTTTTGTTGCTGTGTAATTCTGCGACCCTTGCTCTAGCAGTGAAGTGTGGGCGCATTCTGGTTTGGTGAGGTTGTGGTCAGATGATTGGACGAGGATAATCCCATTGTTATAAATGGAGATGGCTACCTCTGCACTGCTAGCTGGAGAGGGAGCTACGGATATTTTTAGACCATGAGTCGTCGTATGGGATGTAGAGATCGAGAGCAGTGAGTAAATGGCTTTCCTCCATAGGGCTCTTCTTTTGGTGTAGAAGATAAGATCACTTATTAAGGATCCTGCAGAAGTAGGGGTCCGAGATTAGTGTTTCTGGGTGAGACTTGAGCTGTGTGCGTTTGAAGCTCTTGGAGCTTGTTGTTTGTTAGATCAGGAGGCTATTTAATTTTATAGGCATTGGGGCTGCCAAGTTCCAGTTTGGTGTCTAGTGCATATGGTGAATCAGTATCCATGTCTGAGCGCAGCACTGGACCCAGATAATGGGGGGTTAAGGCATGTGAGTGAGGGTAGTGAGACACACTGAGCTCTCATCTAGGCTGACCAGCCTCTTAGCTATAACAGGGCGTGGAACCCAGTGAGATGTGAGTGAGTCAAAGTACAGTTCTCCTGATTAGCCTTCAACACTTTTTCATGTCATAGTGCTCCGGCCCAATGAGAAGTGCATTGTGAAGGTTAATTTCCAGAATCCTACACAGTTAAAGGGTAGAACGCTGGTCTGGTGCCCATTTATGTTTTCCATCAAGCAGTATCCCAGCTCGAGTCTTAGCAAAAGCACTATATTCTACTTCTTTAGCAGTGATTAAAAAACACTTTTAAAAGTGGCATTTTTCTGCTTTGAGACCGACTGTACAAAAACACTGGATTGATTGGGACATAAAGAAATCTTAGGCCTGAAGTTTTAATCAATAGATATCTTAAATTCAGTTTTATTAAAAGCGATAGGGTGATTCGAGATTTACTGTTGACCCACAAATAGAGCGAGGGAGACTAAAAACAAAATTTTACATGTGTGCTCTGAGGCAGTCTGCTTGCTAATAACACCAAATGGCTACTTAGACGAATCGGTTATATTCAAAATATCGGCTTAAACAGTTCATGTTCCTTTACTTGCATGTAACAATGACAATATATTTTTAAGCGTATTGTGAACACATACTATAAATGCATCTCCAAAATGGGGAGCTTATCTGATAATTACGCAATGAATTGCACTGTGGGTCAGTTTAAGCGGCAGAATGAGTTCCTCTGCACTTTACGAACAGCAAGCTACCTATTGAAACAGATAACATGAAATGGTAGTTTCAAATGCATGACTTGTAAATGTGAAAGGTTAGCTATCATTTGCTTTTGTCCACGGCAGGTTTCAGACCACAGAAACACCACAAGTAAACAGAGGATAGGAAAACACTTGGTTTACCATGATGTACCCTGTGGCCCAAGCAGAGGGCCAGTTATTTCTGTTTGTTATAATGCCAGGGTTTTGAGGTGGCAGCACAAAGAAATGTTAAAATACATACCTTGATTTTAGTATAAGTGAGATTTATGTATTGAGTCATTCAGTTTCTTAGTGGATTTGAGGGCTTTTTTAGTCTTTAATCTTCTGAGATCAGATATGTGCAGTTACTATACAAGAAACTTCTCTTAGGAAATGCAGGGTGACGTTCAAGTAAAAGATAGTACTTAGATTGAATTGTAGTACGCAGTAAATATACATTTATTGAGGTACTGGATATTTTTCTCCTTGTGATGGGAAATGAAGTAGACATGGGGGGGCATGAGAAGCTTGTTTTTTCTCCCTTGATGTGTTTACACACTTTTCATATATTTATATAAAATCGAGTTCCACCAGTAGTCTTCAGGCTGCCACACAGTCTCCGCAACTGGCTTAGCGAAAGGTGTTTCAAATGAGTTTAATCGAATAGAGTGCAGCTTATGATTTCTAATTCTACACTTAAAAGTAATGAGAAATGGTGAGTTCTATGCTCAAATACTGCATTGAAACTACTAAAATAGATATAAATAGGGGCATCATTGACAATACAAAATAGAAAAGTTATTAGTCCTTGAATATAAATAAGCAGCTTATACTATAAAATAAGTACTTATAAAAACTGGTAGAAAACGGAACGGAAGTGGATAGAAATAAATGTCCTCCTTTTTAGGGCATATGCATCTTTACAAGTCAAAGGGCAATTGTGCGGACCATAGTCAAGAGAAGTTGGTTGAATAGAGTTAGTTGAATCGTCAGACAGCTCTATTGTTTCGGAGTTAATTGTTTGCATATTCATAGCTACAGAAGTGAAGACCTACATTAAGTTTTTCAAAACTTCCCATTTGTACCGTGATATTGTTACTCTGGTTTATTTTACATATCTAGAGTGCCAGTATCACAGTAAAGGCCGTCATTACACATGAACTAGTGTTTAGTTTGATAGTTATTGAAACAGAAACTAAATCAACACAAATTTGTTGGGAATTTATTTGGTGTGATATTTATCAAATACTACCAATTTTTGCTTTTGGAATTGGGCTTAAAATGGATTTTAATGCTTACCTATTTGAAATGCTGTAATTTAACAAGGCATGCATTCTTTATCTATGTCATTAATTACTGGGTATGATAACCATTGAAACGTATATATTTCTGATTCCTGCCTAGGTAGGTGTTTGCGCCGGGATCTCAATTTAAAAAATACAACTGTGATGCGGTTCTAGATAGAAAATAAAACCGTCTAATAAGAGGCACCACTCCTTCTCTTTCATGAAAAGGTAAACTAATGAGGAGATAAAAAATACATTAATTCCAACCATATTTAGTTAGAATTTCACTGGTTAGTATTAGTTATACATGTGTTTTTTACAAGCAAAAAATTGAATTGCATTTTATGGGGACAAAAAACACAAAACTTTGTTTTTGTAAATAATTTTGTGCAAGTTATTTAGTGGTGATTCATCTGAATGTCGAATGCAATAGGGGTGCTAAACAGAGGTTTAATCATGAAATATGAAAGTCTTTCATAAAAGGAACCGTTTTTGTCTGTGGGTAGGGACCATGATCAGTACATGCACCACTATAGGACATTGTGTTTCTGTCTAACACATGCTATTCATGTGTTTTTATATTTAGATGTTTTGTACAATATTGCTGTGCCTAAACTGCACACATAACCAATTCTATATTTGATATAGGGTTTTGCTTCTTATGTTGCAGATATTTGTATTTGTTCATTGCAATGTGCTTATATTTTGTTTTACTTCATACATTGTTATATGTAGTGCATTTCAATTTTTCTTTGTTCTATACCAAAAGCTTGAGATTTTGTTAATAACTAGATCAATATCTTTATTCCAATAGCATGAAATTTCATTAAATGGATAGTTTCACTTTTCCTAAAAGATAAGATGCTCTAATGATTCCTCTTAAAGTATCCATGTTTTATGATTTTAGATCTCCATAACTCCAACAGCGGGAGAATCCATGTGCATCTTAAACTAAGACCCATCGGAAATGTGTACCATAGAAGCTGGAAGCAATGGTGTTTGTTCTTCAGAAAGGGAGCAGTATCACAAGAGGATGAATAACCCAAGTATGAACAGATCCATCCTGCAAGTAACCAACTAAAGCAATCCATTGGATGTACGAGTCGGAGTACCTTCACACCATCTGACTAAAACAGATAAACATGTACCAAATCAAAAGGCAAATATGCTTTATAACATTTCCAACACTGTCCTTGATCTGAGCTCTCCCAGTGATAGTCACAGCATTGCTCTACTGCATAAAAAAATGATAATCGTGTTTTATTTGCGGTTAATGTAATCATCTTTTGGCCACACTATAAAAACTACATTGAATGTTCGAATCTGCAGAATACATACCTTGTAAACCATGCAACTAAAGGGTAAAAGATGTAGCAATGCTTCTTGCAGTACTGAGCGATGTACTAACATTTCAGACTTATTTTCCTCTTGTGTAAAATGTAATGTGATTGAACAAGAAAAGACAACCCTCACCAGAGAACAAAGAATGTCATGACTGTGGAATTAATTTAGGCAATATTAATCTTCTCTATTGTTGGAAAATTCTTATCTGCAATACCACATACATGTGAATGTGCAAATAAATGAAGTTTTATTCACCATGACGGGCCATCAGCAAACTAATCTGGATGATGAACATAAAAATGCAGCCAAGCAAGAGTCTGAATTGCCAAGAGAAAAACAAAGCACAGGCAGCGAACGTGTGAAAAGCTTAAAAGTCACATCATCAACCCTAAAATGCCACCAGCAAACAAAGAAAGGAAACAAAATATTCATGTGCAGCGAGTGTGGGAAGACCTATAAGCAGTCCTCACTCCTAAGGGTCCATCATAGAATACACACAGGGGAAAAACCATATGTGTGTATTGAGTGTGGAAAGGGTTTCATTCAGTCATCAGACCTAAAGCGCCATCTACAAATTCACTCAAGAGAAAAAACATATATTTGCCATGAGTGTGGCAAGGGATTTGATCAGGCATCGGGCCTATTGTGCCACAAGCGAACTCACACAGGAGAAAAACCCTACGCATGCACTGAATGCGGGAAGAGCTTTAGTCGGTCATCAATCCTAAGGCAGCATCAACAAACCCACACAGGAGAAAAACCATACACATGCAGCGAATGTGGGAAGAGCTATATTCAGATGGCACACCTAAGACTGCATCAACGAACACACACCGGCGAAAAACCATTTAAGTGCAATGAATGTGGTATGAGTTTCAATGTATCATCAAGCCTATTGTCTCACAAGCGAACGCATGCAACACATAAAGCAGTCAAATGCAGTCAGTGTGGAAAAGGCTTTAATCGCTCATCATATCTAAAGATCCATGAGAGAACACACACAGGTGAAAAACCATACAAGTGTGGTGAATGTGGTGCAAGTTTTAGTCATTCAAAAACCCTGAAGTATCATCAGCAAATGCACACTGGTGAAAAACCATATAAATGTAAGTACTGTGGAAAGGGCTTTCATGAATCTTCAAGGCTAGTGGTCCATCTGCGAACGCACACAGGAGAAAAACCATACACATGCAACATATGTTGGAAGAGTTTTAATGAATCATCATACCTAAGGGTACACCAACGAACACACACAGGAGAAAAACCATACATTTGTAGTGAATGTGGGGCAAGTTTCATTTATCCATCAGCTCTAAAGGCCCATCAGCAAACACACACACGAGAAAGAACTCACATTTGTGGTGAATGTGGGAAGAGCTTCAAAGCAACATCCATAAGGAGCCATCGGCTAACACACACTTCAGTAAAGCCATACACCTGCAATAAATGTGGAAAGAGCTTTAATAGACCATTAACCCTAGTGTGGCATCAGCGAACACACACAGGAGAAAAACCATGTAAGTGCAACACCTGTGGGAAGGGTTTTATTAATTCGTCCGGTCTAAAACGCCACTGGCAAACCCACACAGGAGAAAAACCACACACATGCAGCAAATGTGGGAAGAGCTTTATTCAGTTGTCGCACCTAACACGTCACATGCAGATACACAGAAAAAACATAGATGTGCAATGAAAATGGGAAGAACTTTGAATAATTATCAGCCATAGGGTACCATTCACAAATATAATAGTGGAGAAGAAACAAAAAGATAGTGAATGTAGGCTTTTGTGAATTGTCCTCCCAGAGAGCACTCAATTGAAAAACCAATGCATTCAGTGAATCTGATTAATATCTCTCTTAATTTTATATTCTTAATGTGCTATCAGGAAACACACACAAAGGGGGAGACGAACGTAGGAAATATGGGATGAATGTGCCAGCTATCAGTGTTAAAGAACAAACATGATGCAGTGATTGTGGGTTAAGCCTAAATCTATGTCAGTAAATACGTATGGCACGAACTCATTAAATTTAATAAAATTATTAACCGCTGTACTAATGTAATGTTAGGAACTCAAAAGTGGACATGTGTATATAAGAAATTCCAAGGAATGATCTTAAACTCAGTTAGACCCTCAAACGTATGGTTTGTTTAACAGAGAAGCAAAACCATTCATGATTGCTGAATATATAATGAGTTGCAAACCTATTCAAGTTCGCTGAGTATGGCATGATTTTCATCCATTAATGTGTCATAAGGCTGTTACTTCAAGAATGTTGAGAAACCCTTTTTGTGCAGCCTCTCACACACCTATGCCATTCTCACTATATTGTGTATTGTTTCTAGGAAGTCACACTTGCATTCTTGTTATTATATTGTATACACATTTTTTTAATCTTAACTGGTTTTTACTGTATTGTCTCAGTGCAGTTAGTTGTTCTCTGTTACAACATTGCATAATAATGTACAGTACTTTCATGCATACAAATCCTCTTGCTGTATACGTATAAGAGGTTTTATATGCTATATGCACAGAGCATACCTATATAAAGTATTTTCCAACAGTATTAAAGAAGTCTGATTGCTGTGTAGTGGAAGAATAAGGGTTGGAAATTATTCATAAATAAATTAACGAAGTGTAAATATAAAAAAATCTGACATATAACATTGTTTACATTTGTCAGAGTATGGTTGGTTAGACTGGAACGCTCTCTGCAAGGAATGACACTAAGCGGTGCAGAAGAGGACTAACACTGAAAATTGTCAACAACCGCAAGTCCTATGAACAGAGGTTGTGGTGACTTTGGAGAAGCTCCTTTCTGATGCCAGCTGTGCTTTTCTTTCCCCTTCGTTTTCTTCTTCCTGGTCACACCTTAGCCTCCCACTTCTCCAGGTTGAGTTAATGGCAAATTAACCAATTTGAACTATTTCTCTGTTTGGGTTGGAGAGACTGACCATGGAGCCGGCATATTTTCATGCTAGAAGTTTGGTTTCAATACACTTTTGGTTCTGCATAACCTTTCGTGTTACAGTAGACAGTCATCTGTAGATAAAAACATTAACACAAAGAGGAAATCACTAATCAACCATGATGCTCTTATCTTTGCAACTGCATGCTCTGATTGTGAGAGCGTAATTGGTACATCTTTTGAAACAAGACCTGTTTAAGCTTCAACTTGTTATGGAACACCTTTCTTTGCAAGTGGATCTTGTGATGAATTAACTCTGAAGTCATGTTTGTGTTCAGGAGTTAAAAACGGTATAAAATAGTCCAGGTTCTTTCATTTATCTGTGTGATTGAAATATATATTACGTTTGTAAGAGAATTCAAGAATATGACACTTCATTTTACCCTCTAATCAGTAGCTCAGAACTTGCTCTCAAGTACTGAGTAACCCACACCCAATGCCGCTTTTATTTGTTATGATGTGAGAGATTCCATCCCAGTCATTTAATACCCAAATTAATGAATACCTACCCTATTATGAGCCTTAAAACTACTGGGGTATGAACAGCTCACTGGTTTCAGTAGAACATTAATGACCTCAAGGTGAACCCAAATTTGCATGATCAGTAACCTTACCTGTTAATTCTCTCAGAACAAGCAACATTGATACAATTATTTATTTTGACTTAAACTAGTTGTTTAAATTAAATAACACTGTAAGGGCGGCATTGTGGGTCACACTTGCTGAAAACTGACAGTATTTCTACAGTTTGTCTCAGTATTGTAATATTGGAAAATATAGTTTACTGTATGTGTCCCAACAATTTTATCTCAAAAGAAAATCTCAAATGTATTAAGGCAGGAGCAAATCTACAAAGAATTAATATTACTTATTCTAGTGCGAAAGTCACAAGAAGGGGAAGAAACTTTCCGCTGTGCCAGTCTGTTGACTATACGGAAACATTCAACAGCAAGAGTTTATGCCTAAATGTACAGTAGGAGCCTGGGTGTCATAGTTCATGGATTTTGGTCACCAATCTAAAGGGGTGCCACAAAGCTAGTTCTATTCACCTCCAGAGAAAAACCATGATTTCTAATTGTAATAGCATTCACAGCATCCCACATATAGGGGAAAATTGTAATGGGATGACAGTGGAAACGCTGGTGCAAGGCTCGTCACACTTCCTTTGGAACTGCAGCACTTCCTTCGGAACTGCTCATCGAAGTCTGCAATGAAGCAGTGTCAGAAAATAATCTTGGAACATTAGTATAATATACAATTCTACCTAATTATCTTAAGTAACAAGTCCTCTAACTCACCAGTTTCTTCACTTACTTAATGCAGTCTCTAACTGGGAATATAAGAAAACCATGGTTACTATTTGTGCTTTTGAAATTCTTGCGTGGAGCATTAATGCGTAACTCTATGGACCTTTAGAGAGTTAAATGCTTTTTTTTTTTTTTTTAACTTTATTTTTCAATTTGCATTATACAAATTCAAAAAACAAATCGGCATCAATACAGCGTACATAGACATACTATTGGTGTTATCATTGGCATGTAGCACAGATGGTCGGATGGGGGGGTAAAAATACCATGGGGTCACATAAGTATCCAGAAGCGTTCTACAGTGAGGAGAAACATGGGGCATAACATCGAGTCCCAGTGCGCATATAACCGGGGTCAGTCCCCTCACTCCGTGGCAAGGGGATGTCCGCTTTCCTCATCCAACCCACTCTCCTCGCCATCAGTCGTATCCTGCGAGGAGGACTCCCTCTCCGCCAACCCTGAAAAGCACAACACCCACCAAACCATGAGGTCTTCTTGCAGTTTACCATCCCTTTGGATGAGTTGCATGTGTGTTTCTTCAGCTAGGGACCACTCTCAGACATCTTTAAGCCAGATGGACACTTCTGGGCCCCTCTGCAACATCCAGGTTATAGCTACCCTTCGCCTAGCAAGCACTAGCATTAACTGCAGAAGCTTACATGGGAGTTTCCTATTCTTTGGCTTCCGGACAAATGCAAGTAAACAATGCAAGGGTTCAAGCTGCATTCAAATGCCTGTAGTTGCAACTATCCTGCCCACCACCTCCACCCAGAACTGCCTGACCAGAGGACAATCCCAAGCTAAATGTAAAAAACCCACCTTATCTGTGGCACATCTAGGAAGTTAAAGTGTGTTAATTTAAACCTGGCATTGCAGGAGACTTTTCGTGTGAGGGCGCCTATGCGTGCCCACTGTTTCTCTTCCAGCAGAAGAGCGAGATCCCTCTCCCATGCAACCCAAGATGGTGGCACCGGTGGGGCAGAGTCTAGTTTCATAGCCTTGTAGATGAGAGATATCAGCCTGCGACCTGTACCGCACATAAGCAGGATGTCTAGGATGTGTGTGAGGGGTGGAATATCTGGGTACTGTGGCCAGGTGGTTTTTACTACATTCTGAATTCCCCGGAAATGTAGGAACTGACCCTGTCTGAGGCCAAAGTTCTCTTCTGCTTGCTCATAGGTGATAAAGGTCTCGTTGGGAAATAGGTCGGCAAAAACTTCACATCCACCCTCTCTCCAAGGTTGAAAGGACATATATCGTCCCATGTCTATGAAGGGGGCCAGTATCCAAATCGGGAGCTCCCTGTGAAAGGGTGCTTTCCATAGGACTTTTTCGACAAAACACTGCCATATACCGGCTGTATGTTGCACTATATAGGGAAGAGATGCGTCTGACCCTTTGCCCGGCATCAAAGCTTCCTGTAGTGCCCGAGTATCCGCCCTGTCGGAGAGAAGACGTTTCTCCCAGTTGTCCGCGTCTGTCAGCCAACGTGCCACATGTTGCAGTTGGGCCACGAAATAATAAAAGTCGAAGAGTGGGGCTTCCAAACCGCCCTCCTCATAGCTCCGTATAATAGTGTTAAGAGCTACTCTACTACGCCGGCCCGCCCAAAGCAGGGATGTGAGCAGCATGTTTAGGGCTTTGAAGACACGTGGCGGCAGCGGAGATAGGGAGTTCTGGAGTACTTGTAGTGTCCTGGGAAGCATCACCATCTTAGAGATGGCCAGCCTACCCATAAATGACAGCGGAAGAGTGTTCCAAAATGTCACCAATTGTTGTAGAGACGTGATTATGCGGTCCACATTACGTGCTAACGCCTGTGTGTCCGTCGGGGCCACCTGTATCCCAAGGTAGCGGAATCCCACCTGTTCACAACGCAGTCCCAGGTCTGGGAGATCGCCCGGAGGCACCGACGCCAGTCCCGCTAGCGGGAAAATCAGGGACTTACCGCGGTTAAGTCGCAAGGGAGAGAACTCATCAAATCTTTCTAGGTGATGCAGCAGGACCGGTAGTGCGTCCCGGGGAGATGTCAAATAAAATAGGGCATCGTCAGCATATAGGGAAATGATGTGACTCTTGGCACCCACTGTAATTCCCCAGCGTTCCATGTCAGTCCTGATCCAGACCGCGAAGGGTTCTATGGCCAAGGCAAACAATAAGGGCGAGAGAGTGCCCCTTCCCAGTTGGTAGTCTTCCGATCTCGCTCTCCCAAGTTTAACCCTTGCATGAGGTGCTCTATACAAGATGCTAATCCAGCGACAAAATTTAGGGCACATCCCACCAGCGCGTAAGACCTCGTGAAGACCTCGTGAAGGTATCCCCAATCTACTGTGTCAAACGCCTTGGCAAGGTCAATGGAGACCAAGACCATATGTTCCTCCCAATCACGCACCTCATGCATGATATGATTAAGCTGGCGCAGATTCATTGCTGTGTTTCATCCCGGTATGAACCCACACTGGTCCGCATGGATCAAGTGAGGCATGTAAGGCACTAATCCAGAGCTTGCATAAGATTTTAACATCTGTGTTTATCATTTTAATCGGACGATATGATGAGGGCTCATAGGCATCCCCTCCATGCTTCAAAATCATGCAGATTTCCCCCTGTGACATACTCAGGGGGGGGTGGGGGGGAGGACTCCGCGTTCAAACGCCTCGAGGTAGACCTGCAATAAGAGACGGGGAAGTGTGCCCACGAAGGCTTGATAAAACTCCGGGGGGAGCCAGTCGCTCCCCGGGGCTTTGGCGCACGGCAAATAGTGCAGGGCAGATTGTATTTCTCCCAGCGTTCGGGGTTCACCGAGCTCTTTCTGTGCTACCTTGAGGATAGCACATAGTGGCAGGTCTTGTAGGTAAGGGAGATGGGATGCCTCGGAGATTGCAGTCTACAGATGTAACCTGAGGACCTGGAGAAGTCCCACCTCTGAGTGGACCAATCCTCCCGTGGGCTCCCGCAAAGCCACAATCGTGTCAGGGGCATGTTCATTCCGGAGTATCCAAGCCAAAAGCTGGCTCGATTTATCTCCTTCCCTATGAGGACGCTGTCTGTACTGTGTGAGGGTGCATTTGTTGAGCCTGTCCCAAATGTCATGGATGCATTCCTGAATGCCACGCTCCCCTCTCCGCCGCGTCAGGGGCTTTGCGAGTCTGTAGTTCCAAGAGGCGACGCTATTCCTGCAATTCCCGTTGGAGCTGTTTCCGAACCCCATATGTAAGGCCCATGCATGCTCCCCTTACCACCGCCTTGAGGGCCTCCCACTTCGTGGCTTGTGATAAGTCTGACCCATCCCAATTTAGGTCAATATAATCATTTAAGACATGTTCTATGTGCTGCTTCCCTACTGGGTCCTCAAGAACCTCTGCCGGCAACCGCCAAGTCTTTGGGCGAGTTATTGGCCCCCCCCCCAATCAACTACACATGCCACAGGGGAGTGGTCAGATAAGAAGCGCACTTGATGGGTCACCTCAAAGGACCTAGCCGCATCGGGAGTAGCAAGCAGAATCCTGTCTAAGCGACTGTGTGTATTATGAGTGAACGAGAAACAAGTATACACTTTCTGGGCTGGGTGTCCCTGGCACCATATATCGTGAGCCCCTATGTTCCCCACAACCTCTCGGAGTTTCGTCGTCATTCTAGGTTTCGTACCAGTTTGGGGCGGGAACCTGTCAAGGTCGGGGTCTAGGACACAATTAAAATCCCCCATCCAAAGCAATGGGACCTCAAGTTTCGATATCAGAACCTCCTGTAGGGACTAAAAGAAGTCCGGGTCATCTGTGTTTGGGGCATAGGTGTTCATTATTGCCACATCTCTGCCATCTAGCTTAGCTTTAAGGAGCAGGTACCTCCCATTAATGTCAGCTTCTACATATTGAACAGCCAATGGGGTCCCCGGGGCCACCCACACAAGCACACCCCTGGCGTAGGAAGAGAAGGAAGAGTGGAAAACCTGCCCTCGCCATTTCTTCATCAACCTATGAGCTCCTTCCTCAGTAAGGTGAGTTTCTTGGAGGCAGGCTATCGAGACCTGATGCCTGCGGAGGAAGGACAGGACTCTATATCTCTTGCTGCAAGTGCCCAGCCCCCTCACATACCAGCTTAAAAATTTAAACCCCATAAATGATTAAATAAGCGGTCCCCGCTCGCTCCATAAACCCTGATCCCCAGATGCCATACCTGCAATGCCTGAAAAAGAACCCAAACAACCCCCAAAAAACACCCTCCCACGAGTAGTATACTGACAACAAAACATGCAGAAATGCCCTTCCCATGCTGGTGCCAAGACGTGCACAGCTGTCCCATTAGCCCAACCGCAGCTAAAAAACACTCTACCGAAAAAAAACTATAAGAGAACCCCCCCCCCCCCCCCCCCTGAACCAACTCCCAACTTAGGCCAGCCGCCACACGATAGATCAATGACCCAAACTGCCTTATTTTACACAAGCGAAACATTGGTACTAGATTGTGCAGTATCGCCCACAAGATACATATGGCATCAACCGTTTTACAATAATCATTTCTCCCAAGTCGCTGCAAGTCAATGGTCCCAAGGCCTCCAATGACCGGCCCCTGCCCACCACAGTAACGTTTAAAGAGAATAAATAAAAAGGATATAGCCTTCATGCAGGAGCTGAAGTGGGCGTGAGCGGGTCCATGACCGTTTCCGGAATCACATGAGAGGTCGGCGGGACAGTCTCTGGCACCAGTCTCTCTTAGGGAATCCCTGACACATTTGGCAGAGGAGAGTCGTCCGAGTCCGAAGACTCCACGCGTAGGGAACCATCGTCCCCCACTGTAATTCGCTGTCGCTCCGCCTGGACATCACCATCAACTCGATCCTTCCATCTTCTTCTGCGGTTCCCCGGAGGTCTGGACCCCCAAGCACTCCGGGATCCCCTCCGTTCACGTTGGGGGAGGGCCTCACCCCTGATTTCGAGCCATTCCCATACCTCCTCAGGTGCATCGAAAAAATTGTCCTTTCCTTGGGATATCACCTTATGTTTTGCAGGATACAGTGACATGTACTGTAGATGAAGTTCACGTAGCTTCTGCTTGATGCCAAGAAAGGATTTCTTCTGCTCCTGCACCTGGCAGGTATAGTCCAGATAAATGGAGACCTTGGCGTTGTCAAAAATGAGGTCCGTTGTTTCTCTCGCTGCTTTCAGGATACAGTCCGTGTCCCGATAATTCAGGATTTTTGCTATGAGTGCCTTGGAGGGTGCCCCCAGCGACGGCGGAGGGACCAGCGCCCTATGGGCTCTCTCCACCACGAAGACCTCCAACAGGCCTCTGGGGCATAGCGTAGTTTGTATCCAGTTCTCCAGGAACCGCTCCGCGTTGCTCTGTTCCGAGCTCTCCGGAATACCGAGGGCCTTGATGTTGCTATGACGGGCCCTCCATTCCGCCTCCTCCGCTCGGCGTTCCAGTGCTCCGGTAGAATGGGTGAGCTGAGAAACTTGCTGCTTCAGGAAAGCCACTTCTCCCTTAAGCTGGACAATGTCCCCCTCTGCCGTGAAGACCTTGTCTGCCACCTTCCGCAAGTCCGCCCGTAGTAGGTTCACATCAATAGAGACGGTCTCTATTTGTTTTTCCAGGGCGGTGCGGGAGCCCTGAGTTCAATGCATGTTAGTCCAAATTAGTTCAGTTTTAAAAATCCAGGGAAATTATCATATGTACGTAGGTGGAGATGAAAACAAGGCAGACTCAAAGTGCAAAATTAGAATGTGCCCAACAAACCAAAAAAGTGATAGAAATAATGCACAAGCATAAAGGTACAAATGTGCAAGACCTTGAAAGCAGTAAACAGTTGTAGATAAGATCCAATTAGGCAAGATAGTGAAACAGTAGGACGTCCCAGTTCCCACCTGATGTTTCTACAGCAAGGCACTGGCTCTTCAGTGATCCTCCAACCACTACCAAACATTAACTGCTTTGCTAAGCAACAAGACTGGATAATATCTAAATCCATAATCCAGCTTCCTGCGGAAGTCGTTGGTTTCTTTTTGTTGTGGCGTTTCACTGACGTGCAGGTCACCTTTCCTCCAAACCTGAACGTTGTATCTTGCTCTCCAATTGTGCTAAGCATTCAACACAATTTAAATTGATATTTTCTGTAGCTCTAAAATTCCTGACACCGGTATGTTGTGTAATCATGAGAATGGGGTATATAATAATCACCAAATTAGATCTACTGGTCTAATTGATAGTAATGGTGTTTTTGTGGAACAACAAACTATGCAGCCAACAATTTTAGATCCATGTATGCCTGTGCATTAATTCTTACAGAGAGCCAATATGTGTTATGTTTATATTCTTGCTGTATTTATGGTCTGCAACATAATTAAAGTCTCGGCATGTTTCTGCTCTACATCACACTTTTTTGGGCTTTCATTAGGAAGAGTAGGCAGAACCAATATTAACCTATGGTCAGGGAAGTAAATTCTTTAGGTCAGTAAGATCGTCTTCAGTTCCCAGAATATCCTGTATCACATTGTCTCCAACATAGAAACTCAGTGAAGGTTGGGGGTGCGCCAACTCAGGGAGCAACCACTAACTTGGATTCCAGCCAGTTGATGACCATATACAGTTTGTATTTGTGTTAACTTGAAGGGAAGTCCAGGGTCCTGCTATACCAATTAGGTGAATGATCATGGCTTAGTGTGTAAATTTTTCTTAAGAGATAACTCTTTCTCTGCCTTGGACGGTGTTGGACCTGGCCCTTTTTGAAGGGTCATCCCTAAACTTTTTGCCTTCCTCCTGTATTTTTTCTGACCTGGTGTTGGCTGATTTATGACTCTGGGCACCTTACCACTGCTGACCAGTGCTAAGGTGCATATGCTCTCCCTATGGTAAAATGTATACATTGATTGGTGTCCATGATTGGTTTATTTGGTTTACTGTCAGCCCCTAGTAAAGTGCACCAGGAGTGCCAGGGCTTGTAAATACAAATGCTGCTGGTGGGCTTGCAGCACTGGTTGTGCCACCCACAGAAGCGGCCTAGTAAAATGTGTCTAGGATCTGCCACTGCAGAACCTGCGCGCAGTCTGGTACTGTCGCGCTGACTGCGCAAGTGCACCCACTTGCCAGTCGCTAAACCTTCCCTTAACTACATATTAGTCACCCCTCTGGTAGGCCCAAGGGCAGGGTGCATTATAGGCATAAGGTAGGACATGCCCTGATGTGTGTGGCATGTCTTAATAGTGAATTACAGCCATTTTCGTTTTTCACTATTGAAGGCTACCTGCTCTCCATAGGCCAGAATGGGCTACTGGAATTACTACACCCTGTAATCCCAGTGGACTCATAGAGCATGGTAGAAAGTTATGTTTAGTATGCCTGAACTCAGAATAATAAAATACTTCTTTTAGTAAAGTTTATTTTAATATCCTGCGTTTGTAAATACTACTTTTAGAAAGTTAGTATTTACTGATCTGGCCATTCAGTCCGCCTCTGCGCTGTGTGTGTGTGTGTTCTGCCTAGCAACAGTAAGGAGCAGGGTTGGGGAAACCCCAGAGACAGGTTGGCTGCCAGGTGGTGGGTAGAGAGATTACACCAGGATGGGTGGGAGGAGTACACCCTGACTCTTGAATAGACCTGTGCTCTGCCAGCACAAAGCTGGCGCCGCCCCCTGTGGAGCGGCTGATGTCTCTGCCCTGCTGCTGAAAGGAAAGCGCGGAGTCATCCACAACACAGTGCTCCAAAAACTGGACTGAGCCAGGCCCAGGCCCCCTGGCGCTAAAGAACAAAAGAATTGGTGTATAAAAGTAGGAGCCTGGCTCCTAAGAAATCAGATCCTGTTTGCGCCAAGAAGAAACTCTGCCTGAAGGAGAAGGACCTGGAGAAGCTGAAGGAGGAATACTGTCTCTCTGCCTGAGAGACTGGCCTGCAGTGGGTGCCTGTCTGCTGGAAGGAGAGGGAAAGCCTGAAGAAAAGGACTTTGATTCAACTTGTGCCTTTAAAACAATCTCCAAGGGCTTGCGTGTGAACTTGCCCCCTGACCTGCGCCCCAGGAACAGTGGGCGCTACCATCCTGAAAGAAGAGGAGAAGTGCCTTGAAGTGATTCAGCAAGCTGACCCCGGAGAACCTGTGCATCCCCTGATCTCGCTGAGCAACGCGACTTCTGCTGCTGGCGTGGCTGCAAACAACGTAAAGGCCTGACAGCCCGAGCACCGTGAACAGTTGCCCCCTCGAGCCGTAGCTCGCAAAGTAAGGTGGAGATCTCCGCGCCTGAGCGCCGAGTCCCTGTGACCCCTGCCGGGTTGTAGAGGCTTCTGCAAAGGACTAAAGTGCCCTGGTTCGCGTCTCCGGCCGAAGCTAACAGCGCGCGGCGCTGTGATCTCACCCCGAGGCTGCCCTCCTGCTTCTGACCCCCTTCGTGGCAACCTGCATCCTGCCCGAGCGCCCCACGAAGCTCCGCCGTCCCCTGGACACTGGGGACACCAGCGCGACGTGGGACACCCCTGGACTGGACCGCGAGGCCGCCACGAACCTTCCCCGTGAAATCTGCAAGGTATTGTGCCAGCGCGTGAAAAGTACGGCCCGTACTTGCCTTTGTACGAACCGTACCTGCCTTGTAACTACGGGTGCCTGGTTCGCACCGTACTGCCTGTGAAGTGCCTTGGTTCGTACCCGCCTTGTAAATACTTGTGCCTGGTTCGCACCGTACTGCCTGTGAAGTGCCTTGGTTCGTACCCGCCTTGTAAATACTTGTGCCTGGTTCGCACCGTACTGCCAGCTGAAATAATGGCGCTTTGAAAAGTGCTCCTTTTGGCTGAGTTCGAGCCGTAACAGCCTTGGTTCGACCCGTACTTACCCTGGGAACAGCAAGGTTCGAACCGTACCTACGTTTTAACCGTACTGCATTGAAAAGCATTACCGGTGCTCACTCGAGAAGAGTGAGACTCGGCAAGCGTACTCCGGCTCACGCGAGAAGCGTGGGAAACGGCAAGGCACTGTAAAAACCTTGCCAAAGGCACCCCAAAGGCGCTACGAAGTGCCCAGAAGACCTAAGAAACCTATTTTAAAGAGAACTGTGCCATTTTTACAACTGTGGACTGCCCGTAAAGCATTTTGAGAGTAACTGGATTATTTTACCAAGAGAACTGTATTTATGCAACCTGCCTGAAAGAAAACCTTTTATATAAAGAATTATATTTTGGACATAAATACAGCCTTGTGTCTTTGTGTGGTGGGGTGGTGATTATTGTGTGGGACAACTTGAACGCTTAACCTATATGCCCTCTGGAAATTTAGCCTGACTGCTCGCGCCACGTTACCTAGAGGGTGAGCAGGGGTTATTTTTAAAGAGGTGATCCTTTGCCCTGACTTAGATGAAAAGGGTCCCTGCTTGTCGCAAGTGCATACCTGCGCCAACCAGAGACCCCGGATTCTAACAGACGGTTACTCCTCCCTGGCTGGCATAAACTAGCCATGGGGGGAGATATTACAGTCATTGCTGTGATTGCCAATCCAGGCCCTCACCCCCTGTGTATGCCTCTTATTCTTGATGGTATATGTAGAGATGAATCTCCTCCTCCGTGTCAAGGGTGCTGTTGAGGCGCTGCTTCCTCATACTCCCACTTCCTCATGTGACAGTGAGGGTCACACTAGGAGGCCTGGGGTGGAATTCAAAGAATGTCCACCCCCCTGGGCTGCTTCGGGCCGATGGAATGGCCCAGAGCGAGCGCGTGCAGGCAGGCGCCTGCTTTAGAACGCGGCGTTTTCAAATGCTGTGTTCTAATTGCTTGTTATTTGGGGGTCCTCTGAGGCAGGTAGGAAGCAGCGTTTTCCTTTCTTGCCTTTCTCATGGAGTTTTATGGATTTTTGAACTTAGCGCTGGGTTTGTTATTTAAATGATGGCCGAGTCTGCTGCTGATGTTAGGGAACCCTTGAGAGTGCTTTGCCAGGCAGGGAGGGAGGATTTATTGGCCCCATGGGTGCTGGGTCAAGCATGGACCGGTTTGTCAAATAAAAGAAGGGCTTCTTCAGATGGGGTTTCTGCTGCTATTTTAGCCTGTTCTTTATCTGATATCTCCCCTGAGACTGGTGATGTTAAGTTGCGCTGTGGTAATGGTAAGCTTTTAAAAGGGGATTATTTTCTTATCTCATGTCAGCAGCCTGCTTCCTCAGGTTTGGGGAGAGGGAGGGGCAGGTCTCGCACACGCGCAGTCAGAGGCAAACTTCTTCAGAAAGCAGCCTCTCTTGAAGGTGACTGTGGCAGCACAGATGAGGTGCTTTTGGTTGGCATTGAGGTTATGGCGCCGCCTAGTGGGGACCTACATATGGCTAATTTTGATGTTAATCGGAATACTACTTTCCTAAATACAACTGCTAAACAGGATATTCCTATATTTGGTAATAAATTTCATTTGTCAAAAAGCGTGTGTTATGCGTCTGGTGATAGGTCTCTCTCGCCAGTTTTTTATTGTGGGAGTGGTGAGTCAGCCTCAAGCAGTGTGGTTTTGTCCGCTGGGGACGCTTCAAGGGTTGGTGTAAAAAGCTATTCTGGTTTAAAATCAGCTATAAGCACCCAGGTTTTGTCCTCTAATCAGAGTTCAGGAGTTCTCCTTTCTCGCCTTGAGTTTGGCAGTGTCATAGATTTGTCAGTTAAGGATAAGAGTGCGCCAAAAGGGCAGGGCCAATGGGTGTGGGTTAGTGATGAGGCTAAAAGAAATTCTACTTCATCAGACCTGCCTGCAGAGCCTCCGATGTCTGCGAGTTCCAACTGCTTGCAGGCCAACGATGGGACAATACTGCAAAAGGGCATCAGGTGCAATGATACATCGATAAACAGGTATAAAGCGTCCTGTTCTCTTCCCCAACAACAAAGGGAAAATCCGGTTGCGGTTTTCCCAACACCTTTGACTAACCACAAAATTGCACAGCTCAAAACAGCGGTGAACTGGAGACATTTTGATGGTGGAATAGGGAATGGGGCTCAGCCATCCGGCAGTGGGGCCTTTCAGGAGGTTTATGATGATGGGGCTGATGGATTTTCTCATCTGGAAGAGGGTGAAATTGGGGTTGGGGATGAGGATGGCTTTACAAGTTTTTCCCAATCCAGCAGGGGGGAATCACTAATAAGATGTCCAAAGCTCATATTTTACAGATGAAAGAATCAGAACTGAGTTGGAAAGACTTCAAGCGATATACCGGCGGCAGTGAAAGTACCAGCGCGAAGAAGTTTTCAACGCTGGACAAGCCTTTTCAGTCAGGTGAGGTGCAAGTAATCATCCTTGCTGTAATGCCAATTTCAGAAAACGCAAAGTTCATGAGATTTTAGTTAAAGGTAAAAATAGAGATGCTAAGGTTTGCTGTCATTGTGAGACACCTTCGGAAGTACAACAAACGTCATCTCCCAGTACTGGTAAGGACAAGGGCGAACTAGAGGAGTCTGAGAAACTTGCTCAGAATTACGCAGCGTCTAAAGTCCAACAGGATAATGAGAAGGTAACCGGTTTAAAAAGGCTTCCTTATATGGGTCTATCTATGCCCCTCTGTTCTCATTTAAGCAAGAATACCAAAGAGAAATTTGTAGAGGTGAGTTTGTTGATGTCTTTAAATTGCTTCACAGGCAAATCCAGTCTAAAGAAGGTTCCAGAGAAGAGGCTTGGGAATTAGCGAAGAGACCTAGATTTCATACCAACATAGATTCTTGGACATATGCATTTCTGGTTTTTGCAAGTGTTTATTGCGAGAAATTCCCAGATCGAGCAGTATCTATTTTTAAGTACTTGGAAACAATCAGAAAGGCTCAGTCCGAATTTGGAGGTTTTGCTTGGCTTCACTATGACCAGGAATTTAGATCCCGGCTAGTCCTCGTTCCCGATAATCCCTGGGGGGAGGTTGACAACGAATTATGGGTTCAATGGATGTATCCACAGAAGCCTCCTCCTACCATGCATACTGCCTGCGGGCTTGCTATTACTCACCGGCCTTTTCGTAACAGACCCACCCTGGGAGGGGTGGGTACTTGGTCCAGACCCCAATCACTCATCCCGGGAGCATGCTGGAATTTTAACCGAGGGTTCTGCCAGAAGTATCTCTGCAAATAAAGAGTTCAAAATGCAGTGGTAAACACACCATTTTGCAGTGTTTCAGCGAACAAACCCAAGGGTATACTGTCCGTCAGGGTAGAGGGCGGGGTGCTCCATTCCAGCCTAACCACAAGGGCAGTTACCCCAATTGATATTCCCAAGCTATGTTATTGGCTTCAGTTCTATCCTCTGCGGGATAAAGATAAAAAATTGGAATGGGGTTTCAAAGAAGGCTTCCGGCTTGGTTACCAAGGTCCTAGATGCCGCAGGTTTGCTCTTAATTTGAAATCTGCTAATCAATTCCCACACATTATTGCTAAAAAGTTACACTCAGAAATTGCTGACGGAGGAATGGCTGGTCCTTTTTCTACCTGGCCTCTTCCCGACCTTATCATCTCTCCCTTGGGTGTTGTTCCAAAAATGGCACATGGTGAATTTCGCATGATACAGCATTTGTCATGGCCACAAGGTTCGTCATTGAATGATTTCATAGCTAAAGAAGATACTATGGTACACTTTGCTTCAGTTGATGTGGCTCTCGAACTGGTGAGGAATGCCGGCTCACATGCGGAGTTGGAAAATGTGACATTAAATCTGCTTGTAGATTACTCCCTGTGCACCCAAGGGACTATGCATTGCTTGGTATCCATTTTGAAGGGCAATATTTTGTTGAAGTTTTGCCTATGGGTTTTGCAGTTTCTTGTCAACTTTTTGAGGATTTTAGTTCATTTCTGCAATGGCTTTTCTCTTTTAGATCAGGTCATGTTCAAGTGTCACATTATCTGGCTGACTTTCTGTTTGTTGGTATAACTAAGACTCAGCAGTGTAGTAGAGCGCTTCAGTCTCTGGCTGAGGAGAAAACTGAGGGCCCTGCAACATGTTTGATTTTTCTGGGCATTGAAATTGACTCAAAGAAAATGGAGGCCAGATTGCCATTAGCAAAAGTAAAAGAGATTTTGGATTTCTTGGCACATGCTAGGTTATCTCATAAACTCACCTTGTTCGAGATGCAACGATTATTGGGTGATTTGAATTTTACGTGCAAAGTGGTGAAAGCTGGCAGGTCCTTCTGTCGAAGGTTAGGTTTTGCTATGTCAGGTATTACCTTACCTCTTCACAGAGTTCGAGTGTCTCTTTCTATGAGAGCTGACTTTGAAGTATGGATTATGTTTCTTAAGGTCTTCAACGGAGTCACCATTTGGTCTTTAGACGAAAGTATTTTTTATGGTCAATTCAGATTTTCTCTGATGCATCCGGGGCCAATGGCTTTGGGCCCTTCTGGGATGGCAAGTGGTGTGCTGAAACCTGGCCAGAGAAGTGAATTACAGAAAAGCGTAGTATAGCATTTTTTGAATTCTTTCCTCTGATTGTAGCATTGGCCATTTAGGGAACATGGTTGGCAAACTAAACCGTTCTTTTTCATGTGGACAACAAAACTCTGGTTGACCTGGTAAATGATCAAAAGGCCAAAGATTGATGTCTGCTAAAATTATTACAGAGATTCATGATTGGTTGCCTGATGTTCAATGTAATGTTTAAAGTAAAACATGTCCCAGGTTTGGATAATAATATAGCGGATGCGTTATCTCGTTCCCAGTGGCAGAGAATCCATGGTTTGGCACACGGAGCAGACCCAGTAAAAACTCTGATTCCTCCAGAGGTATGGGAGCTAGCAGATTAAAGATACGGCGATTACTTGAACACTATCTTGCTGACAGTGCACGTTTAGCTTACAGAAGAGCTTAGGCTGAATTCCTACATCTGGGTGCTGCTTGTCACAGCAATGATGAAATAGGTTGTTTAAATCGTAACAATGATATCTTACGGTTCGTTTTGGATAATATTGATGGGAATATATCAGCCACTACAATTGCTTGGAAACTGTCAGGCGTTTCTTTCTATGGTAAGTGTTTTTGGGGGTATGAGCCATCTTTAGGAGACCTGGTAGGAGAATTTTACAAGGTTGGTCTAAAATAAAAAAGCACTGTACTGTATTAAGAAAGCCTATAGCTCTTTCCTTACTGGGCAACATAATATCAATTTTACAAAGAATGTGCTATTCCCATTTTGAATTTTTGTTATTCAAACTTTGCATGTTATGGTTATTTTTTGGGGCCTTTAGGGTCTCAGAGTTATTGGGTAAGTCAACCTCTCAGGGGTTAAAAGACTCTAATGTTTCAACCACTAAGCAGTCTCTATGTATTTTATTTGAATCCTCAAAAACGGATCAAAAAAGTAAAGGGGCTACTGTGGTATTGTGGAAGCTTAGCGGCCCGCTTTGCCCAATTTCAGCTTGGTTCCAAATTAGGTTAGTGAACGACTTTTCGCAAGAATTTGTTTTTCAGCACCAGGACGGTTCTGTTTTAACAGCTTCCCAAATGTTAGCAGCTTTACGTATCTTGGGTCTCAACCCCATGGAATTTGGTACACATTCTTTTTGAATAGGCGCGGCTTCAGAAGCTGTTGGAGGGTTTTTTTTGCTGCAACAGTTGAAATGTCTATGTCGCGGGTCATCTAATTGCTGTTTAAAGTATGTTAGAGATTTAGACGATTTATAGATTTGTTTTGGCCTTCCTAACATCTTTTTCTTTTTAGGTGCCCTGTTGAACCGACCGGCATCCATGCCAAGCGTCTGGATCGTCGGACTCTCCTTTATTAAGTGGGCAGCCAGACAGGCTGAACGAAACCATTATGGACTTAATCTAGGTTTTAGCTTTGCGAATATCAATATTGATTGGTGGGGAAAAAGTGGCATGCGTTGGGGTCAATTGTTGCTGTTGTTAAACAAGTTATTTTCTTCTAAACCATGCCCTAATGTACTTCTTCATTTGGGGGAAAACAACTTGGTGCAACTTTCGGGCCTGGGTTTCCTTATTGAGATAAAAGCTGACTTAGAACGAATCATGAATGTCTTGGCCTTCCACAAAACAAATTAAGGGCTCTGGTACCAAGGAGGGTGTTGGGGGGGTGCTGATAAGTTCTCTGCAGTTGACGGAGCCAGAAGAAAGGTCAATAGGGAGCTGCATCGTTTCTTTATCACTAATGGGATAAGTTGGTTCGCCCATGAGGATATTGGCAAGGATGATTATCAATTTTTCAGGCCAGACGGGGTTCACCTTTCATTTATAGCAAACAAATTGTGTTTGGTGAATATCAAAGAAAAATTATCGGATTTGTTGGGGTTGCAACCTTGGGGCTAAGGGCTGTATTGGTGACAGTCCCTTATTTGTCACTTCATGTTTATATTTCACAGTCATTTCTTATATATCTTCATTAGTTTTTTCCTCTGTTGGAGCCGCATTGAGGTCAATGCGTTTATTCTCATTAAATCTATTTAATTAAAGAATTTGGTTTGAAATACTGACTTTAATTTGACTAAATTGGGAAGTTTGCACAATTCAAATACTTGGGGTGGAAGGGGGGGGGGGGGTAGGGTGGACAGGAAAAACGCCTGTTCAGGGTTTTTCCTGGTGGCAGATTTGGACGGGATTTAGGCAGGCAGGAAGGGTTGGGGCAGGCAGAATAGCTTAAGGACAGAGGGAAAACAGATTACAGAGGAATGAGGCAGGAGGTAGGAAGGGGGACAAACTAAGGAGTTGGGGACGAATTTCAATATGGGGAAAATTCATGGGGGATCAGTATGGCATGGGGGATCAATATGGGGGAAATGTTATGGGGGATCAATTTGGGTAAAATTCATGGGGGATCAAGGAGGGGTTGCGGGGGTTACATTTGAGCCGTGTTAATCTCGCTTGCATTATTGTAATTGAATTGATTGTTGCTAATAAAGTGACCTTCTACCCCCAATCGGTCGGTGAAGTAATTCATTGCCCGATGACATGTCTCTCTCACGGGGGGGGGGGGGGGGGGTAGGGGGGCCTGCAGCCCAGCGAACTATTTGCTGCTCGGCTGTGATGGAGGCTCAGCAGTACAATAATCTCATCCCCTGCCCATTGTCCCAGCCTGACATTTACGCAGGAATTGCCGAGTCTGCCACCTGCCACTGAACTTTAGTATCCGGTGCCCCCTGTCGCTGCCTGTCGGCTCCAGAGCACACTGGGAGACCCTTCTGACAGCACACACGCCTTGTGCACCTCAGCTCGTGTTTAATGCTAATCCAGGCGGGGTAGCTCCTTGAAGCCCTACAAGCAGCACTATAGTCTTCCAGACAGGACAAGATGGATATCAGCTGCTGAGGTAATTCAGTTTTCCGATCTCGTTCATATTTAGCCATCATTATGTGTCTTTCCGCCATTTTGTGTTGCCCTCACTCAGGCAGCATGGTGAACGAGGTGTTGTTTTCCCTCTTCCTACTGCAACGTGTCAAATAACCTCCTGCCTCTGTTTAAAGCTGGTGTCAGGGTCCGGCCGACTCCACTAATCCTCGTCTGGTTTGACTGATCCCTGTTTCAACTATCTGTTGGTTCGCACCATTCTTTCCTGACTTTATCTTATCCTCTGGCATTTGCTATTCTTTACTCGTATTCTCTCATTTCACAACTGTCCTCCGGGGCATACAAATGTGTCCTGCCACCTGCAAGTCGACTTATAAACACTACCACTGATTAACTTGTGGGGAAGGGTGACAAACACAGTTGGAAGAGAGGCTTATTTGAGTTACTTAATATCTTGTTTTCACATTCTTCTCATTGGTTAACCCTGTATGCATTGGGAGTGTTCTTTGTGAATATGTGTGTTATAAAAGATTGTGCGCCACGAAGTAAAGTGGCAGTCTCCTAAGAACATACCGAGTGTACTTCTGGGACAACTGTACTTAGTTGCAGCTAATAAACCTTATCTTATACAACTAACGGAGTGTCCCGTGTCTCTGTTCGACAAAGCAGGTGAACTCCGGAGATTAGGCGTACCCTGCGCCGCCAGGCCCATAAGGTCCCGGTTCTTCAAATTGGCACCCAACGGGGGGCGGCTTCAGAGGTAGCAGTTCTGCCCGAGGATCGTGAGGAGCCCCGCAAGAAAATTCTGGAGGAATCGCGAACCACGTCAAGCGACCCCTGTATGTCGAAGTGGTCCGAAGGTCTTTTGCAGCGCGGTTTCTCCTTTCTGAAGGCTGCTGGCGACTGCTGCCCTGACTGCCGCCCTGCTTTGGTCCCTTTGATGATGTTTGGTATCGCAAGACATTAGACGGGCCTCTGTTGGCGTAAGAAGACACTTAGTTAAGTATTGGTGAGTAGCTCCCACTATTTTGTTTTGATTTGGGTCTTTGATTCGGCTATTGCAAAAGCCGAAGCCGAGGGGTGAGTACGTTTGTGCTGTATTATTTGATTTAACCCCTTTATGTTTGTGAACAGTCCAGTGAAATAACGATGCCTGGTCTGAGTAAGTTTAGGAAGTTCTGTTGCTTTGGTTGTAATAGGGATTCCTGGCTGGAGGACTCTTGTCCGATTCCTCCGGTTGGAACTCCCACCTATGAGCTTTATTCAAAACATGGTGTCGGCCCCATTGCCTTTAATAAGGCATGGATCCGATACACGAAGAACGATGGTGTTATACAGTGGCCACAAAATGGTAGTTTTAAGCCTGACATATTAGACAATTTGGAAGCGATATTGTTCAAAAGACAAGCCCGGCCGGCAATGTTTGACTCTTTCCGCCTCTGGCGTAAGGAAGCTAAACAGAAAGAAATTAAGCAGGCAAAACGAGATAAGAAAGCACAAAATATGACGATTATACAGGCTGCCCAGCAGTTCAAAGATAATGAGATTGATAATACAATGTAAATTTCAGAGAGACAGCATCGTATGGCAATAGATAGATGCTATCCGGTGTTGCCTAATTCCCCTTCTGATAAAAGTAAGAATCTGGAGGAAGACCCTTCGATGTCTCACCTATTGAGATTGCCTCCTCCCTATGTACAAGGTGCTAATGCACCCCCGTTGTTACAACCTGTTCAGTTGCCTGTTGTCCCCCCACCTGTTCCGGTTCTTCCACATTTGCCCCTTCCGGTATTGCCACTCCCACCTCTCGTGCCACCGACTCCTTTGTCTCCATCTCCTGATCCTCAATCTTCTTTGCCTTCGGCTCCCCTTATAACTGCCAGTTCCTCTCCTGTATCGCCTAATACCTTGTCACCTGTCCATATGTCTAATTCTCCTACTGTGCGCAAACGAATAACAGACACTGTCTCCTTTCTTTGGGACTCTGAACATTTCTCCGGCTTTTTCTCGAAGATAGTCTCGTAGTCAACTTCCAGGTTCCGACGAATGGGTGGTGTTGGACTCTCTCGCTCGCAAATGGATCGAGAAGGGTCCCCAGTATAGTGTGAAAGATATCATGATCACCTTTCATCAGTGGGATGCGCCCACGCAGAGATATGTATTTAATGTTATGTATGACACTCTCGCTAAAGGATGGGAGGATATGGATTTGGGTTTACTTCCCCGGGGTCTGTTGGATGTTCAGGGTAATTTCGATAAAGGACTCATTGTGGGTTCTAAGGTTGAGGACGCCGTAAGGACACTTGTTACTTTTAGGTCCTTATTTTCTTCACAAACTGTTCTTGATTCTGATCCTGCTGTTCGGCAGACATTGAAACATTACCCAATGAGAGAGGTTCCTCCGATATGGAGGGAAGAGGTTGCGCAAGCAGGTAATAATCCAGCTATTCCCGCTCACTTCCAGCGTATATGGATACCCTGCTGGTTACTATAAAGAATTGTCCCAGACTGTTGATGCCTGTATTATGAATTTAGCCGATATTGACATGTTGATGGGAAATGTAGTCCCACAAGCGTTATGGGCTCGGATTCGTAGAGAGGATCACGTTCAAGAATTGGGTGGTACATGGAATGCTATAACTGCCTCGGATAGAGCACAAGTGGGTGGTGCTAAGCCTGATGTTTTGATCACAGAACTCCATCGTAGGATTATTACTTTAATGAAAACAATGATGCCCGCCTTACGAGTTAATTGGGATAAATTAGCTGCGTGTAGACAGAAGAAAGATGAGTGTCTCCGATTTCTTCACTCGTTTTGAGGAGACGTTTATTGATCACAGTTGTCAGGATATGACTACGGAGGGTGGACAGCGATTATTTGTAGATAAATTCGTATTTAATTTGCTCCCAGAGTTGTCACATAAGTTAAAAGACTCTGAAAGTTCATGGGCTGTTTCTTCTTCTGCTCAGATATTGGCTACTGCTCAATATTACGAAAACAGGGACAAAGAGGAAAAAGACAAGCAAGAGAAAAAGACTGAAGAATTACAAAACAAAGGTTCTTCTGCAACAAGCTTACCCTCCTCGCTCTGCTCAGTGCCAGTTTCAACAGCCTCCCCAATTTCAGAGGGTGTTTCAAAAGCCTGAGCCCTATATTCCGCGGCCTTTGTTAGGTCCTAACCAATGCGCCTATTGCAGGGAGGAAGGTCACTTAAGAATGGCTGCCCGGTTTTATTACAACGTAATGGAGGACTATCTACTCCACGAGGTCGTGGTGGTTCCCAATTAGCGCCCAGGGGTAGAGGTTGAGGTATGTCGCCACAGACACAGCATTCCCTTCCACCTCCACATTCTATGAACTACTTTGATCAGCAAAATACTCAGTCTACACAGTATTACAATGATGATTACTATGTTGAAGGTGAGAATGACGGTCTTTACGCTAACTAGGACAGCCATAGACAAAGTGAGGGAGTTGTATCGATTCCAGTAGATCAGAATGGGCCTTATGTTAATGTCACTACAATGGGTGTTTCAGAGCCATTTCTTTTAGATACTGGTGCGATGAGAAGTTCTATTATTCAATCCAAACTCCCTGGGGAACCTTTGTCTGGGTTAACAAACGTATCCGTAGGATTTTCTGGCGCCTCAGTTCATAGCCCGGTCTCTTGTCCTCTGCCTATTTCAATTGGTTCTTATGATTTGGAAGCTCCGCTTCTTTTAACGACTGGTTGCGGCGAAAATCTGTTGGGTTTGGATTTATTGAAAAGATTGCATGCAACGATATATTGTTCTCCTTCTGGTGTACATCTCGTTTTGGGGCAGAAACTGACTTCTCCAATGTATTTGTCTAAAGATCAATTTCCACCTGAATTGCTCTCTCTCCCTGCAACACTTTGGGCTACGGGTCCAAATGATGTTGGTTGTCTTGAGATCCCACCCTATGTTGTTACCCTCAAGCCCAATGCTAAATTGCCACGCATACCTCAATACAAAATTCCCAATGATTGTGAAAGAGCACTTTTTGCTATTATTTATAATTTGGTTCAGAAGGGTGTGGTCGAGGAGACGAGGGGAAATGTATGCAATAGTCCTGTTCTCCCGGTTCTTAAACGCACTGATCCTTCTCAGCCTCCTGTTTATCGCTTTGTTATTGATCTCCGGGAGGTTAATAAAATTGTTGTACCGCAGTTTCCTGTTGTTCCAGATATCACTGCCCTGTTAACTATGATACCTGCCTTGGCAGCTTGGTTTTCTGTTATTGATCTGAAAAATGCTTTCTTCAGCATCCCCATTGCTGAAGAGAGTAGGGATATTTTTGACTTCTCTTTAGGAGGCCGAAGTTTCTGGTTCAAGCGCGCACCCCAAGGCTATTGTGGAAGTCCCTCCATCTGTAGCCAAGCTCTGAAATGCCAGCTTGATGCTTTCCCTTTGCCGCCTGGTGCTACCCTTATTCAGTATGTGGATGATTTATTGATTGCTGCTGATTCAGAGGATAATTGCAAGAACGTGACTATTGCACTATTGCGTCACTTGTCTGACCTTCACCATAAGGTTTCACCTTCTAAATTACAATATGCCTGCCAAGAGGTTACCTATTTAGGTCATCTCTTGTCGAAGGAGGGAAGGCGACTGACCCCAGAACGTATTCAAGCAATTGCACAAATGTCTGTGCCATCCACACAAAGAGAAGTGCGTGCCTTTCTGGGCATTACCTCTTATTGTAGACCGTGGATTCCAAATTTTTCTTTGTTGGCTAAACCTTTGTTGGCACTCACTTTGAAACACACACCCAACCCCTTCCTTGGACAGACAAATGTCAGAAGAGTTTTGCTGATTTACGTGCTGCTCTGTGCTCTGCTCCTGTGTTGGGTACTCCGGATTACAGAAAGCCCTTCATGCTCTATGTCCATGAAAGAGAGGGTTGTGCGTTGTCAGTCTTAACACAACGATTTGGAGACAAGCAGCGGCCATGTGCCTACTTTTCGGCTACATTAGATCCAGTAGCCAAGGCATTGCCTAGTTGTCTTAAGGCTACAGCAGCAGCAGCAATCTATTCGTCAGTCTGCTGGAGTGGTGCTAGATAACACTCTTATTGTTATGGTACCACATGCAGTGGATACCTTGCTAAATAGGACAACATCTTACAAGCGCTCGCTTGTCTGGGTATGAGCTGACGCTCTTGGCTAGTCATGTGCACATCAAACGATGTAACACTTTAAATCCAGCCACATTGTTACCTCTTCCAGAAGAGAAAGGTATTCAGGAACAACATGATTGTTTTCTCCGTACTGAGAAGGAGACAAAAGGTAGGATTGATTTGAAAGATACACCACTAATGGACCCGGATGGGATCCTATGGGTGGATGGTTCTTGTTTTAAACTCCCTAATGGTGAAACAACTTCAGCTTATGCTGTTACCACCTTGCATACAATCGTGGAGACAGCACGCATCAGACATAATTCAGCTCAGGCGGCTGAACTGATAGCTTTGACCAGAGCGTGTGTGTTATCTAAGGGGAAGAGAGTGAATGTATATACTGACAGCCAGTATGCGTTTGGTGTGGCACATAGTTTTGGTCGTATGTGGAAGGAAAGAGGATTCTTTACCTCCCACGGTACTAAAATACAGCATGGTCAGTTGGTAACTGATCTTCTTGAGTCAGTTGGTTTGCCTACCCAGATAGCAATCATTAAGTGTAGTGCGCATAAGAGGATTACTGATGATGTTGGTCGCGGGAATGCGTTTGCGGATGAGGTAGCGAAAGAAACAGCCAGAGATGCTATGAGGCGCATGTATGTTGCGGGCCCTGCAAATTGGGTCAAGGAAAAAGGAATGTGTGAGGATACAATAGAAAGTGTGAGATCGATTCAAGGAGAAGCTACAGAGAAGGAGTTGAGTAAGTGGAAAGAGAGTACAGGAATGTTAGACGCGATGGGATGTTGGATAGAATTGTCCGAATATCAGCGTTGGCTGTTACCAGATGCCTATGTACTGCCAGTAGTTGCTATGTCACATGGTCCAGCCCACATCAGTGCGAAAGGAATATGTAAGCTTCTGGCTCCAGTGTGGCTGAACGAAGGGATTCCAAAATGTGCAGATAATTTAGTGAAGCATTGTATCGTTTGCTTGATGCATAATCCAGGAAAGGGAACCCCAACTCCAGCAGGTCATTTTGCTCCCCCAACATATCCTTTTGAGGTTTTGCAAATTGATTATATTCACATGGAACGATGCAACAATCTCAAATATTTTTTTGGTGGTGGTGTGTGCCTTCTCCAGATGGATAGAGGCCTACCCCCTGAAAGACAACACTGCTTTGTCCACTGCCAAAGTTCTTCTGAAAGAGTTCTTCCCTAGGTTTGGTTTGCCACGCATTGTCTGGAGTGACAATGGAAGTGAATTTGTGGGCCAAATTATGAAAAAGGTGTGTGCCGGTCTTGGTATCAGGCAGAAATTCCATGCGGCGAACCATCCCCAATCAGCGGGTTTGGTAGAGTACTATAACGGCACTCTCAAACTTAAGCATGCAAAGGTACAGGCTAGCACGGGACTTGCCTGGCCCGATGCTTTACCTTTGGCTCTCCTATCCACTAGAACAGCTGTACATTCTCCTTTGGGACTCAGCCCATACGAGGTTGTTTTTGGGCGCCCGGCTAATGTTTGGGGAGTTCCTCGACCTAAAAAGTATTCTGACATACAGTATCCAATGCTGATTGACTACTTACATGACCTCATCACTAAATTACGTGTTCTCCACCAACAGGTTCAAAACGCTTTACCAGAGGCCTCCACAGACCCAGGTCATTCTATCCAACCGGGAGACTGGGTCTGTGTGAAAAAGTTTCAGAGGACAAGGAATTTGGAACCTCGCTGGAAGGCGCCTCGACAAGTTCTTCTGGTGACACGTACAGCAGTGAAAGTCGAAGGGAAAAAGAACTGGATCCATGGCGTGCACTGCAAAAAGGTGCCCTTGCCCTTGCCTCTTGACCAGTGGGTCCGTAAGGGTGTAGGTGATTTTGAGGGTGAAAGGGTCCCTCGGTTTGTACCTTTCAGTAATGCACACCTAGATGGAGCTCGGTCAGAGAAAGAAGATGACGTTTTACAAGAAGCCGTACCGCCACATCTCCGATTGAACACTACAGATCCACAGACACTATTTCAGGACCAAACTGTACTGAACAGAACTCGATATAATTTAAGGCCTAGACTGGTCAAGGACACCTGAGATTTTCATCTCTTTCGTGACATGTATCATCTGTCCAGGTTGCAGGGTCACGGTAGGAGTCTTGGTTCGTGACCTGTATAGTGGCTAGGCCCCCAGGACTTGCAGTGTCATAGGACGGCTAATAATCACAGTCAGGTGAGTAAGGAAGATTGCCGTGAGCAACAATTTTAGAGGATGGATGTCAAATTGGGAAAGAATAATAAGAAGGAAGAGATGAGAAAGAAATATTGTAAATTAGTGTACAGTCAATGTGGCATAGCATTGTGTGTTCTTATGTTTTCTAGTATCTTATTGGCTTGTGCAGGTTGGATTGTTCATTCTATGCAGCACAAACCTGTCCCTACTTCTATTTCCTTGCCTCTTCATTCTACTATCTCCCCACATCAATTATATACGCTTCCCCCAACATGAACTAATCAGGAGAACAGAATATTTTAACAATTCATTTGTCCAGTTGTTGCATCAACACCAATTGGTAGTCAACACAACCGACTGTTGGGTGTGTGGACTTATGCCTCATACCACAGACAAAGGGATACCATATTTAGCCCTTCCATTTTCTTATGAAGGTTCCGCTTGGACCTATTTTGTGATGTTTTCAAATGCATATCAGAACCGATTTAGACGTCCAGTTGGTTCATATGGTAGTGGGCAAGATTTTAGTCATAGTTCTCTGATAAAAGGAATAGTGGCTATGGCTAGAATTGTGGAGAATAGTAGGGTTCCTGTTGATGAGAAACGGGCATACGATGGTTGGAACGTGACTCGTTACGCTACTAGCCTTACAGATAGAGTTAAACAGGGAAAATCTCCACCTATTTGGACTGTGCCTCATCGAGGTAACTTTTGTTTACAAATGAATGGCCAGACTACTGACACTGGACAAGGAAAGAGTTTTTGTTCCCATACATACATTCACACATCTCAGAATTCACCACTGTTAGTGCCATCCCAGGGCACGTATTTTGTCTGCCACGATAGAGCCTACACGTGGCTACCGACGGATTTTTCAGGAATGTGCTATATTGCTTTTCTTCTCCCCCCTACATACACTGCTCCTTCGGGACATCACAGAAACCGATATGGCAGAGGGATTATTGATTCTAAAGACACGGCAGGACAAGAGGGAGGTGATTTCCTTAAAGGATTTCTCCCTTTTTGGGGCCCAATGGCCAACAGTAGAAACATGAGACAATTGGTTCGTGTTGTTGAGACTACCATAGATGTCACTGTGGGAGCCTTGAGTAATCTCACAGCTGAACTTCAGGCGTATCGTCTCATGACATTGCAGAACCGGATTGCTCTGGACGTTATTCTTGCGGATCGTGGTGGAGTTTGTAAATTGATCGGATCTAGCTGTTGCATTTATATACCTGACGACGCCCCTACGGTATACCAAGCCATCTCCAAATTACATGTGATCTCCGAGTCGATTCATCAGGACGAAGGAGATTGGTCCTTATTGGAAATCCTTGCAGTGGTTTTGCCCATCATTTTTTCCTGTCGTCTCTGTATGCAGTGTGGCCCCGCCATCTGTGGTCTTTGTGCCACTATATGTGTCCCAAGGCCTGTGCCACGGAAGACGGAGAGCATTAAAATGATGTTGCAGCAACAGCTTGATGACCTCATGGCCATTGACGTCGACTCAGATTAAAATGAGTCTGTGTGTTTTGCCTGAGTAATGGCAAAAGGAGGGTTTGAGGTAATTCAGTTTTCCGATCTCGTTCATATTTAGCCATCATTTTGTGTCTTTCCGCCATTTTGTGTTGCCCTCACTCAGGCAGCACGGTGAACGAGGTGTTGTTTTCCCTCTTCCTACTGCAACGTGTCAAATAACCTCCTGCCTCTGTTTAAAGCTGGTGTCAGGGTCCGGCCGACTCCACTAATCCTCGTCTGGTTTGACTGATCCCTGTTTCAACTATCTGTTGGTTAGCACCATTCTTTCCTGACTTTATCTTATCCTCTGGCCTTCGCTATTCTTTACTCGTATTCTCTCATTTCACAACTGTCCTCCGTGGCATACAAATGTGTCCTGCCACCTGCAAGTCGACTTATAAACACTACCACTGATTAACTTGTGGGGAAGAGTGACAAACACAGTTGGAAGAGAGGCTTATTTGAGTTACTTAATATCTTGTTTTCACATTCTTCTCATTGGTTAACCCTGTATGCATTGGGAGTGTTCTTTGTGAATGTGTGTTATAAAAGATTGTGCGCCACGAAGTAAAGTGGCAGTCTCCTAAGAACATACCGAGTGTACTTCTGGCACAACTGTACTTTGCTGCAGCTAATAAACCTTATCTTCTACGCCTAACGGAGTGTCCCGTGTCTCTGTTCGACAAAGCAGGTGAACTCAGGAGATTAAGGCGTACCCTGCGCCGCCAGGCCCATAAGGTCCCGGTTCTTCACTGCGAGTGCCTTTGAGGCGCTCAGGTCAGTTCAATTGAGGTGGGTGATTGTTTCCTCTGAGACTGGCTCGGTTTGCAGAGGAGTAACCCCTAATGAGGAATGAATACAGGAATCGGGGGGACACTGGGGTTAGACCAGCAGAGAGAAGAGCCAGAGATACCAGGCAGAGTGAAGAAGCAGACCAGCGAGTTGGCAGAGAGAAGCAGCAGGTAGGTGAACCAGAAATGAGGAAAGGCATGCCAGTGAGCCAGCAGAGAGAACTGCCAAAGAGGAGAGGCAGGCTGGTGAGTCAGCAGAGAACAACCAAAGAGGAGAGGTAGGCTCATGAGCCAGCAGAGAGAGCAACCAAAGAGGAGGCAGGCTGATGAGCCAGCAGAGAGAAGAGGTAAAGAGGAGAGGCAGGCTGGTGAGCCAGCAGAGATAAAAGGCAAAGGGGAGAGGCATGCTGTTGAGCAAGGAGAGAGAAGAGGCAGAGAGAAGAGGCAAAGAGGAGGGGGAGGCTGGTGAGCTAGCAGAGAGAAGAGGCAAAGAGGAGGGAGGCTGGTGAGCTAGCAGAGAGAAGAGGCAAAGACGAGGAAGGCTGGTGAGCTAGCAGAGAGAAGAGACAAAGAGGAGAGGCAGGCTGGTGAACCAGCACAGAGAACGGCCTAAGAGGCAGGCTGGTGAGCCAGCTTAGAGAGAGGCAAAGAGGAGGGGGAGGCTGGTGAGCTAGCAGAGAGAAGAGGCAAAGAGGAGGGAGGCTGGTGAGCTAGCAGAGAGAAGAGGCAAAGACGAGGAAGGCTGGTGAGCTAGCAGAGAGAAGAGGCAAAGAGGAGAGGCAGGCTGGTGAACCAGCACAGAGAACGGCCTAAGAGGCAGGCTGGTGAGCCAGCTGAGAGAAGAGGCAAAGAGGAGGCAGGCTGGTGAGCCAGCAGAGAGAAGAGGAAAAGTGGAGAGGCAGGCTGGTGAGCCAGCAGAGAGAAGAGGCAAAGAGGAGAGGCAGGCTGGTGAGCCAGCAGAGAGAAGAGGCAAAGAGGAGGCAGGGTGGTGAGCCAGCAGAGAGAAGACGCAAAGAGGAGGCAGGCTGGTGAGCCAGCAGAGAGAAGAGGCAAAGAGGAGAGGCGGACTGGTGATCTAGCAGAGAGAAGAGGCAAAGAGGAGACAGGCTGGTGAGCCAGCAGAGAGAAGAGGCAAAGAGGAGACAGGCTGGTGATCCAGCAGAGAAAAGAGGCAAAGAGGAGGCAGGTTGGTGAGCCAGCAGAGAGAAGAGGCGAAGAGGAGAGGCAGGCTGGCATGCCAGCAGAGAGAAGAGGCAAAGAGGAGCGGCAGGCTGGTGAGCCAGCAGAGAGAAGAGGGAAAGATGAGGGAGGCCAGTGAGCCAGCAGAGAGAAGAAGCAAAGATTAGGGAGGCCAGTGAGCCAGCAGAGAGGAGAGACAGACCAGCGAGTCAGCAGAGAGAAGAGTCAGGCTGGTGAGCCAGCAGAGAAGAGGGAGGGATAACAGGCAGACTAGCGATCCAGGTGAGAGAAGAGGCAAGCTGATGAACCAGCACAGAGAACAAACAGCCTGGCTGGTGAACAGACAGAGGGAAGAGGCACGACGGTGAGCCAGCAGAGTGAACAGCCAGAGAGCTGCCAGAGAGAAGAGATAAGCCGGCAAGCCATCAGAGAAGAGGTGTGTCAGAGAGCACTATAGTAGTCCAATGCCAGACAGCCAGCTCTAGCACAGTGTAGAAACGTCAGATGTCGATTTTCTTTTTTGCTTGCGATAAGTTACAGAAATGTTTCCTCAGATATTTGTTTTGATTCTATTCAGCATGCTGTCATAGGCGTGTTTAGTGTTTTTATTAGATGATGTGAAATAATCTGACCTCTAATAATTTACATGCAGTGCTGATAAGAGACACCGCTCAAAATGGGCATAGTACAAGTTGTACCAAGAAGACAGTAATGGCTATACAGCTTCTCCTAGAGATGTATTTATGCTTACCTCTGAGCTGTCAGCAATGACTATCCAGCCTTTCTCAGGGACTGATCAGTGCCGCCCTCTAACCTGTCAGCAATGTCTATCCAACATCTCTCTGGGACTGATCTGTGCCACCCTCTAACATGTCAGCAATGGCTATCCAGCCTCTCTCAGGGACTGATCTGTGCTACCCTCATACCTGTCAGCAATGGCTATCCAACCGCCCTCAGGGACTGATCTGTGCTTCCCTCTTACCTGTCAGCAATGGCTATCCAGCCTCTCTTAGGGACTAATCTGTGCTACCCTCTTCGTTATCAAGCACCAGACTTGAGCCTTCACCCAGCTCTGGCTTTCTAACCCACGGTATGTTGCATTCTGGGACCTGGAGTTTTACTTTAACATTGCAAATTAACATAGGCTGGCAAGTGATGTGAGTTAAAAGGCGAGTACTTCTGAAGGTGCCTTTGTAGAAGTGGGCCTCAGCTAGGCCTACCAATGAAAGGGGTTCACCCTTCTCTGCACAGAGTCCTCAGACCAATAGGAAGAAGTTGGCACAGAAACTGGAATAGAAAATACAAAGTTTAATAAACCCTCATGAGGTGGAACCACATTCATACAGCACCCTGTGGTGCTGAATGAATGTAGCACACAGAGTAGAAGAACCATGGGTCTTTTATACCCACACAGGGGCTTACAAAGAGGGCGGTACAAGCACACATAGGAGAATTACATACATAGATGGTCATACAGAAATGCACAGTCAACAGTAAAGGAGGAGCTAGCAGTTGCTGACTCTGGTAGAAACAACCCGACAGCTACAGACTAAAAACAGATGTATGGACAGTTAGATTCTTCTGCGCATGTGCAGAGCAGCAGAGTCTAAGTATAGCCAGTCCTTTAAACAGAGCACAAGGGAAAACAAAATGGCTGCCAGAAATACAAAATGGATTCCACAAAATTGACAAGATAGCCTCTAAACACAAGATGGATTCCACTAATGCTAATCCAATCGCTGCCAATTTACAACACCTTGTATAAGATCAGTCTCCTTGGCTGCTCTGTGTGTGCCCTCAGAATGGGATTTCAGCCACACTGGAGCAGGACCAGACTTTACTCCCTGGTAGGAAACAGATAGCAGTGACATTTGCCCACCTTACTCCCCGGATGGAATGACCAATAGCAGATATCACTGAGGAGCCTACACAGGGGACCCTGCGGACTGGAGTGAGCAAGACGCAAGTTTGTATCAATCCATAGTCAGACGAATGCTCATACAGTCCCCCAACTTTAAGAGTTCAGCTGTGACGACAACCATCAAACACAAATAGAACCCATATCATAGTGCCGTTGCGCTTGGAGACAGAAACCACATGCTGCCTTTTGTGGGGACTGGGGAAAGGCGGACATGCATTCCCAAGACAGATGTCGCTTTAGTGTGGAAAGATGTACACCCAAGTTGGAACTGAGGACCATTGTATGGTACATAAATAGAATGTTGTATGATTGTTTGTGGTATTTGAATACAATGTTGTGTGCATTATCTGAATAGGATGTATGTTTGTGTGTGGTATCTGAATAGAATGTTGTACTGTTGTGTATGGTATCTGAATAGAATGTTGTATGGTTGTGTATGGTATCTGCATAGAATGTTGTACGGTTGTGTATGGTATCTGCATAGAATGTTGTACGGTTGTGAATGGTATCTGAAAAGAATGTTGAATGTTTTTGTGTGGTACCTGAATAAAATTTTGTTTTGTGTGTGGTGTCTGACTAGAACGTATGGTTGTATGTGACATCTAAATAAAATGTTCTATAGTTGTGTGCCATATCTGAATAGAATGCTGTATGGTTGTGTGTAGTATCTGAATAAAATGTATGGTGTGTGTGGTATCTGAATAGAATGTTGTATATGGTATATAAATAGAATATTGTATGATGGTGGGTGGTATCTGAACATAATGTTGTATGGTTGTACGTAGTATCTGAATAGAATGTTGTATGGTTGTGTACGGTATCTGACTAGAATGTTGTATGATTGTGTGTGGTATCTGAATTGAATGTATGGTTATGTGTGGTATCTGAATAGAATGTTATATGTTTGTGTGCGGTATCTGTATAGAATGCTGTATGGTTGTGTGTGGTATCCGAATAGAATGTTGTGTGTGGTATCTAAATAGAACGTTGTGTGGTTGTGTGCGGTATCTGAATAGAATGCTTTATGGTTGCGTGTGGTATCTGAATAAAATGTTGTAATGCTATGTGTGGTATCTTAATAGAATGTTGAATGGTTGTGTGTGGTATCTGAATAAAATGTATGGTTGTGTATGGTATCTGAAAACAATGCTGTATGGTTGTGTGTGTTATCTAAATAGAATGTTGCATGGTTGTATGAAGTATCTGAACATGACGTTGTGGAGGTGAGTTTCTGAAAAGTTTCAGCGCTCCGTTCATCATCTCCTTGTGTTTGCTTTGTTCGCTCTAAGTTGGCAAGGTATGTCCAGACGTGGGTCCCTTGCTCACTTTGCCACTGGATTCAAGCTAGCCTGGCTGATGAGGGATGTTAGCCTGAAACCGTTTGCAAGATGCTTGTTTCCGGTCCAGGGAAGACATGGCTTGGCAGTTCGGGCTGGACTGTTCCCATGAGGCACAGGGTCAAGACTCATTTGCATATAGCTGGGTCTGAACTGAGGTGGTGAATTGACCTAAAGAATGATGATGGATTCAACCCTGATCTGTGTCTGGGGGTGAGTGTCTGAAATGTTTCAGTGCTCCGTCCATCATCTCCTTGTGTTTGCTTTGTTCGCCCTAAGTTGAAAGGGTATGCTCAGACGTGGGTCCATTGCTCACTTTGCCACTGGATCCAAGCTAGCCTGGCTGATATGGGGTGTTACCCCGAAACCAGTCCCAGGATGCTTGTTTCCAGTCCAGTGAAGACCTGGCTTGGCAGTTTGGTCTGGACTGTTCCCATAAGGGACAGGGTCAAGACTGATTTTATAGCTGGGTCTGAACTGGGGTGGCGAAATGAGCTAAAGATCTGTGACGGGGTGAGTGTCTGAAAAGTTCTAGCTCTCAGTCCATCATCTGCTTGTGTTTGCTTAGGTCATGTAACCAACCTTTAGGTGTGGAGTGGGGTTACCATCCCTAAGGATCGCAACTCTTCACTTTGCCATTAATGACGCCATTGGCAGTACGTTTCTGACCCCAGCAGAAACCTCCCTTGCGCAACCTAGCAACGTCACGAGAAGCTCTGTTATAAGTGTAATTGTTCCTTTATGGAATTGTTTTTGCTTGTAATGGGTTCCTCGTATAGCTTGGTGTGTTTTATGTCAGTAAACACTCAAAACATCAGCCTGCAGGACCTGCCCTTCATTACTGGAATAAACCTTCCTAGGAAATTACTTAAGTGTTGTGGTATTTCTACATGCAACAGATTGACAACATGGAGTGGTGCCTACCCACTGGATCTACGTATTCTGGCTTGGAATATTTTTTTTTTTTTTTTTTATTGTCGAGGATTGTGGGATCTATCAGTGGAAAATTACCATACAGGGATTTCAATACAGCATCACGGGAACACACAGAAGCACAAGCTGAAAATCGTCGTATTAACCTTCTGTAACACTTTGTGTAAGTTATTTGCTATTTTTATGACTGTTGCTTACTGTAACAGCTAAATCATGCTGCGCGTGCGGTGTATCTTTGAGCTGGCTAGTATGTGCTGCCTCTTACCGTGCACAGACACAAGCTGTTACAACAAACAAATGATGGACGGAATGCTGACAATGCAGACATTCTCCCCCAGTCAAGAGATCTGGGTTAAATCCATCGTTCTTTTGCCCACTACACCACCCCAGTTTAGACACGGCCATATGCAAATCAGTCTTGACCCTGTGCCTCATGGGAACAGTCCAGCCCGAACTGCCAAGCCATGTCTTCCCTGGACCGGAATCAAGCATCCTAGGACCGGTTTCTGGCTATCAGCCGTCATCAGCCAGGATAGCTTGACTCCAGTGGCGTAGTGAGCACGGGTCCCACGTCTTGGAATACCCATCCCACTTAGGGCGAAAAGCGTTACAACAAACAAATGATGGACGGAATGCTGACAATGCAGACATTCTCCCCCAGTCAAGAGATCTGGGTTAAATCCATCGTTCTTTTGCCCACTACACCACCCCAGTTTAGACACGGCCATATGCAAATCAATCTTGACCCTGTGGCTCAACACATGACTGCTGGAGCGCTTGCTTTCAACTGTAGAACTTCCGCATGTCTGCACAAACTACAGAAGGAGAATACAAAATGTTCCAGCATTCGCAACAAGAATTTTAGATTCTTTTAAGAACGCGGAGGCGAGGATTATGCTTCTCAATTTCTTTACTGCTAAAATTGCAGCCAATGAAAAAACATTAAAACATGTAAAACACTACATATCCCATGAGGCTTGAACCCCGCCTCCTTCAATAACCAATCAACAAGGTCCATAGTATACAAAATAGCGAGGTACCATCTTGACTGCCTCTTTCTTTGCAACAAGCAGTATTATTTGGCAAGTAAACAAAATAAGCAAATGTTCTGGCTCTCAAAATAGAGCAACTCCAAAAACAGGTCACAGGCGAGACAACTTATCCACCAAGAGCAAAGGCTTGCACGGAGAATCCCAAGTTTAGCTTTGTTAGGAATCTGTTCCTGAAATCAGAAACAAGTTTGAAAACCATGGAACCAAATGTTTGGTACATAAGGGTGGGAACAAAAAACATGTCTTATGCATCGTATGACAACATGAGAGTTGTAAATCTTTCTTATCTGTCCCAACGGGTGGGATAATCCTCCCCTCCGTGTCCTTAAAAGAATCTAAAAATCTTGTCGCGAATGCTGGAAAATGTTGTATTCTATGGCGGGACCGGGGGCTCAGATTATGCTGGTTCAAAGCTGACCAACAACAACAGAAGAAACATGTGCAATGGGCTTATAATAAAATAATTTAAACATGGAGTCAGATGACCAATCTGCTGCCTTCAAAATATCTTCAAAACGAGAACCCATATAAAAGGCTTTAGACACCATAGCCCCCTTGCTGAATGCGCTCCATACACAGAGACATCTATACCTACTTCAGCCATCACCCATCTAACCCAATGTGCCAAAGTGGCCGCCGAGACTGTGCGAAAGGGTTTCTGGATTGACAGGAGTAGTGGTCCTAAAGGATCAGATCTGTGAGATAAAGTACGTTCTTCATACACTTTTACTAATTTCAAAACACATAACTTATCATTATGAGGAAAAGCAGGATACTCAACCGAACGCGACATCATTTTTGTTCTTCTAGAGATAATGAATGAAACGCCCTGGGGAGTGAAAATCCTTCCTGCCAGATCTAAAGCATGTACATCAGAAACTCTATGACAGTTAATAAGACATAACAACCTAGGGAGTTTTGCTGATAATTGTTTTAAAGATAAATCTTTATTGTCTGCCATGATTCCAACAATGAAAGAACATTAGATACATACCATACGTAGTATATATGGGTCGCGGTGGATGAGCGACTCTGATACCTTTCATTAACTTACACACCTACAGATGGATCCCCACTGGTTTCCCATCAATGTGATCATGTCCAGCCAATCAAGCCGATCTGAAATTATTCACTGATCTATAACAAAGACCTGATTCAGCACATTCGGACAAGAAATTCTCCTTCAAATCAGATCCCATGGGATCCACCTGTTGTTGAAGGCACCAACCCATCCATCGCTTTCAAGATGCAGAATACCGCTTGCGGGTGGATGGAGCCCAAGCCTGCTGTATAAACTCGGCAGCCGCTGATGAAAGGCCCTCAATTCGTTCATGTCTCCTGAGAGTGTCCAAACCATGAAAGTTAACTGATTCTGAAGGACCATAGGATGTGGGGAGCCCACTGGGTCCTGGAGCAGCATCGGACAAGCGGGCAGTTGAAATGGCAGATTCACTGACAACTCCAATAGAGTCGGAAACCACGATTGTATCTTCCATAATGGTGTGACTAATACCAATGAGGTTGCCTGCCGCCGGACCTGAGCCGCTACTCTCGGTATTAATGCGAAGGGGGGAAAGAAATAATTCCTATGTGAACCCCAGTGATGAAGAAACACGTCCGTTCCCAACGCTATCAGAACTGGTCTCCAGCTGTAGAAGCGGGAAAGTTGGGTATTGAGGCGAGAGGCAAAAAGATCAATCTGACAAGGGCCTCGAATACCGATGATCACTAGAAACACTGACGGATGAAGTTTCCAGTCACTCAGAAAACTGGAGTTCCAATCTGCTACCTGATTGTTCTTGCCGGGAATGTTTTCTGCAACTATCCTGATCTTCTGCGCCAGGCAGAAGTGCCAAAATTCTCTGGCAATATTGCCCAACAGACAAAACCTCGTCCCTCCTAGGCGATTTATGTATCTCACCGCTGACACATTGTCCATACTGAGGAGGATGCAACAATTGCTCTTCAGTGGGGAGATCGACCTTATGGCAAACGAGCCGGCTAACCACTCTAGACAGTTGATGTGTAATTTTAACTCTCCTGCTGACCACCAGCCTCCTGTGGCAAAGTCCCCGCATCTAGCTCCCCAGCCCCATCGACTGGTGTCCTTAACTACATCGGGAAAGGCTCCGAAAATCGCCTTGCCATTCCAGGCCTCCATGTGAGCTAACCACCAGTACAGTTCTTCTTGAGCGTCTAGTGACAGAGCAATCAAGTGATCGTACAAGAACTTTTGCAGATAATGGATCTTGCGACGTTGTAACGCTCTGTAATGGAGAGGTCCTGGGAAAATAGCCTGAATCGAGAAAGCCAGAAGCCCCACAATCCTCGCCAGGGACCTCAAAGAGACCCTCTGTTTCGACAGTCGTTCGTAACTCCCTTTTTATGGATTTGATCTTGGTCGCAGGGAGGAGCAACTGAGCATTCACTGAGTCGATTTGAAAACCTAGGAAATCCACCTGTTGGGACGGAGTTGTCATGGAGATTTTTAGATTGATCACAAAGCCCAACTCTTGCGATAGAGAGATCATCCATTATAAGTGAGTGCACAACTGTGTTTGATCTTGAGCTAACAGAAGCATGTCGTCGACATAAACGATCATGTGGACTCCCATTTCTCGAAGGCGAGTGACTATTGGTTTTAACAGTTTGGTGAAAACCAAAGGGGCGAGGAAAGACCGAAGGGGAGAGATAGGTATTGGAACCACCGACCCTTCCATTGAAATTCTAGATATTTCTGATGAGAGTGGTAAATGGGACTGTTAGGTAAGTGTCTTTTAGGTCCAAACGAACCATCCAATCCTTTTCTAATAACCGGTCTCTTAAAAGATGGATTCCTTCCATCTTGAAGCGTCTGTAGACAACAAAAGGGTTGAACTCCCTGAGATTTAACACTAATCTGTCCTCCTCCTTTCTTTTGTACCAAGAAGACCTTGTTGCAAAAGCCATCTGGAGTGAAGGGTCTCGCAGCAATAGCCTGCTTTGACAAAAGTTCTAGAAGTTCTGAGTCTATAAAAGAATTGTTCTTGTAGGGAAAAATGGAGAGGAACAGAAGGAGCTGGTTGAAAGGGAATACAGACTAACTCGATTTGATACCCCTGAACAGTGTTCATGATTCACGCATCTTAGGTGATCTTTGCCCAATTGTACAAAAAAATGCATCAGTCTGCACCCCAGAGGAATCATAGGAAGAAAAGGGGTTGTTACCTGAGGACTGGGCATCGTTGTTCCTGAAACCTCTGTTGATGCCTCTGTTATAGCGACCACGGAAACCCCGGGATCTCGTGGGGTAGAATCCGGCCTGGTCTGGCTCCTGGGTATAACCCCTACGTCTAGGAGCGAATCCACACTGAGGACTTTGGTGACTGTATCGGCCAGTCGAGTGTCCTCTGCCACGACTGGCCCTGCCAGAGAGGGGATGGAATACTCTCTTGAACTGCGACTTGTCGAGGGATGTGAACGTATTAACAAACTTTGTAATGTTTTTAAAAAAACGTTCCTCGAAAAGTTGTCCTTCAGCCAGAGGACCTGGTTCGGCAGAGGCTAATTCCACAAGCTGCGGGTCAATTTGTAGGAGGACCAACTCGTGTCTCTCTGAAGAAAGGGCACAGTTCGCATTTCCGAGGAGACAGATCGCCCTCTGAGTCCAGCCTGCAAGAACCTACGGGTAGATAGCTACCCCTGTCTCTTGCGCCTGAAGCGCTAGCTCCAAAATCTTAGTTAAAGGACCAAAGACATCCAAAAGCTTATCTTGATAAGCCTGAAGGGTCCGATCTATGCCCTTTTTGGGGTCCTTTTTATATTTCTTTAAAAAGATTTGCATGGACGTGTCTATCTCGGGGGTCAGGGCAGTTTTGTTCGCAAGGTCTGGTCGAGGGCACTCAGATCTCAAGCGGGCTTGGACCTCCTTATCAAAGCTCTTGCGCAGATAGTCTGCATGTACTCTGCCACTGCCGGCGAGGGTGCCCAATCAGAAGAGTGAGGGTGGACAATATTAGAAAGGTCCAAGGTGAAAAGTGAAGGATGGACGGGGGAACAAGAGTGCTTGTGCTTCTTGCCGCGTTTAAGTGGGTGTGATTCATGGAAGAATCAGCATTGTTATATGTGTCGGTCTGAGGGGGTGGAGCGGAGGGGTTTGGAACAGCTAAAGGGATCAGGGGATTCACATTGTAATCATGGTCTTTGGCCTTATTATTATTAACAGATTTGTACAGCATGTAGCTTCCCCAGCAACGCGGCGTCCCAGCGCTACCCAAAAATACCCGTCAGTAGTGACAGCCCGGGAGGAGGAGAGAAAGTTACGCCGGTAAAAGCCAGGTCTTTATGGCTTTCCGAAAAGCTAGGTGATCTTGGAGCCCTCTAATAGCAGTGGGAAGGGAGTTCCAGAGTTTGGCCACCAAGACTTTAAAAGAACGACCACGAGCTCTGGCTCTTAAAACTCTGGGGGTTCATGCCAACCCTTGGTCAGCTGACCGCAGGAGACGGCTCGGGATGTACGGTGTTAGAAAGTCTGCTAGGACCGGGGCAGCTTGTTGAGTAAAGATTTTATGAGCAACGCATAGTGTCTTGAACTGGATTATTTTCTCTACTGGTAGCCAGTGTAGTTTTTTTAGAAACCTAGACAAACCTAGACACTGAACAAAGTTTCGGAAGCGCCAGTAGAGTACGTGCCGCTGCATTTTGTATTCTCTGAAGGCTGTGAATACAGGATTTTTTGGCACCTAAATATAGGGAATTGCCATAATCCCGTCTAGATAAAATTGTAGCCTGTAAAATAGTCTGCCGGACTTTGGGCTCGAAAAAGCCAAGTAGACGTTTTAACCCTCTCAGGAGCCCAAAGCAGGTCCCTGCGACTACTTTGGATTGAGCGTCAAAAGAGAGACCTCTATCAATCCAAAAGCCCAGGTTCTTGACCGCCTCCTTCGGCAGGGGTGCTGGTTTTAGTTCTGGCCACATATCGCTCTCTCTTTCAAACAGCAGAATTTACTTGTGTAATTTGGAGTAAATCTCAACATGGGGCCACGGGAGACCTGGGGGCTAAGGGGGGATAGGTGAGAGAGTAGGAGTGCCAGATGGAGTTGTGGGAGTGGCACCTACTAATTGGTCCAGACTGAGAGAGATAGGCAGCAAGGCGGAGGAAAGAGCTTTATCTAATTTTTTATCATCGTAATAGTAATCTTCATCCTCTGCAGGACCATATGCAGCTATTTCCTCCTCATGGACCTCACTGTCCGTCATCTTGAAGAATAAATCTATATTCCACTCAGAGTCCCCAGAGGGAAGCTAATTTTACAACCCTGACCTTCAGATGAGAAAAGGCGTTGAAAGGGAGACAAAGCTGTTGCAGTGAGGCCAAAGAAGGTACCCCTGTAATATAGGACTAATGGAGGGTAGTTAGCCCTACTTGCCTATTTAAATCAGGGGAGTTTACCAAAATTATTTCTCTGCAGACAAAGTCAATGAGGGGTTAATGCTTTGAAATGGTATGCAAAATTCGTAGCTGAGGCCCGGTACCGGCATGAACACTGCTTGCTGCTTCCCTCGATTCTGCCAGCCAGGGGAGAGGCGTCATCAGGCGTGTGTGAAGGAGTCTGCAGACGCATGCACAGATGCATGCAGGCTCCCGAGGCTCACGTAAGCAGCCAGAGCGGGCTCCTCACTGTGAACCTTGCTCCCAGAGGGGGGGGGGGCCAGACCCTGTGGTGAGCGCGAGGAGGGCACGTACACGGCCACAAGACTCGCAGACGCGAGTGAAAATGCTGATATTATTCGGGGCGAAAAACAATGGAAAATGCAAATACGAGGACAGCGCAACACGCGCTGGAGGAAACTAAAGCAATTATAACACGTGCATACTGCAGCACGAGCGCAACAGCGCTAAGCAGAATAACATCGCAGTAAACCCCATAAAGCATGATGAAAAACAGCTATAATAAACCGATACTACAATGGTGAGCAAAATAACGAGGCACTTATCTTGACTGCGGAGCAGCAAAGAAAGAGGAAGTCAAGATGGTGCCTCGCTATTTTGTATACTATGAACCTTGTTGATTGGTTATTGAAGGAGGCGTGGTTCAAAGCCTCATGGGATATGTAGTGTTTTACATGTTTTATTTTTTTTTCATTGGCTGCTATTTTAGTAGTAAAGAAATTTGAGACGCATAATCTGAGCCTTTGGTCCTGCCATTGAATCATGCCGTACTATACGCATGCATTGCATTTTGACGTCAAACTAAGCAACAAGACGAGGAAGCCGCTACCGACATTGTGAGGCTAATCTGACGCGCCTACATCTTTTTGGTATAGGCAGCATTCCTACAACTGAGGTAACAGAAGGTGAGGCCAAAGGAATTTATTTGTTTGCTGTACATCACTCTGCAGCTGAAGTATATTTTTAAGTTAGATCTATACAAGACTGTAACCGTATCATATCATGATACTATTAACTTCAAGTTGGAGAGATTTTTGTTTTTTAACAGTATTTCCAACCGTTTGAGGGCAGTATTAAATGGCACAACAACATTTTCCTATAAGTTCACCACATGCATGCAGATGGAGCCAAACTCTACACCATGGGTTGAATGGAAGGAGTATTTTATAAATTATATTGAAACTAAAGATATGGCAGCTGAACATAAGTTAACTTTTCTACATTCTTTGGGCCCACATGGGTTAAAAACATATAATTGCATGCCCAAATCAGTCATTGCAGGGACATAAATGTGTTTGATGCAGCAATAAAAGATGTGAATAAGTATTTCCTTTATAGATAAACAACGAGAGAGAGAGGGAAGATAAATGGAGCCTCTCTTGGTCCCCCTGAACAATAGTAATTCAACAACGAAAGAGTGCAACCAACAAGAAAAGAGCCAGCAAGAGAAGACACTCTTGGTTTATTAAAAAGAACCCTCACTCGCCAACCTAGTTGGTGACATGCTTCATCATTGGGTTCCCACCAGAGAGGCTGAGTGCCTGTCTGGTGTGCTACATCGCCTGATTACAGCTGAGCAGGTTTTTCGGAGCAAGGCTTGAGTGCAATAGGTGAGTGGAAAAAGTGATTTAAAAGGAGCACCGCGTCTCTGTCCCTGTAGTTGAGCGATCGGGCAATAATCGGCCTGGGTGGTGCTCCAGGGGGGCGGTTGTGCCGCCAGCGAGCGATGAGCCCTCTCCATGATGAACATACTGAACAGAGTGTCGTCTGCACAGAGTTCTCGAAACAGGTTTTCTACATAAGTTTCCAAATGCCCAATGTTAGTCGATTCGGGAAGTCCTAGGATACGAACGTTATTGCGCCGTGAACGCGCTTCAAGATCTTCATTCTTGGCTTGGATGACCACCAGGAGTTTCTCCATATCAGATGTTTTGTCTCAACCTTCTGTAGGCCATCCTCCGCATTCGATATGCGTTGTTCTGCTTCGCCGATACGTACACCCTGCTTATCAAGTTTAATTGAGATGTTATCAATTCGACCTTTGAGAGCTTCCATATTGTCATTTATAGCTTGTAGACTCATTTGAATGGCAGCGAGGGATTTCTCCAGAGTGGTCGGGGCCGAAGTGGCGTTGTCTAATTCTGAGTCCGAGGCTTGCTGGGATTTACCAGGTTTGCGCAGATCAAAAGTGAGCCGCGGTTGGTGTTTGTCAGGTTTACCCATTGCAAGTGACGAGCGTGCGCGCAGCGCCACTGACTAGAAACCGATGAGGTAGGGTAAAACGATCGTCCCGCTTGTGCTGATCTTGCCCAGGCTACCAGAATAATAGTATGCGAGAGGGACCTGTAGAGACCAGCGTGGTAGTGGAGCGCGTCACTGGACAGTCAATGTGACGGGGTACCAGCACAGGTCGGTGCGCTCTGTCAGAGAAACAGCAGGTGCTCTCCCTGTGGGGGTTATTGTCAATTATAGCTGCATGAATATGCGGTGGGGCAGGACCCTCTCAGGCCCTGTAATATCAGATCCAATAACAAATAAACCAGGCGGGGGCACGAAGCTCTCCGGTTAATGTGGGGCACAATATCAATGTTGTGAACACTTAGGCCTAAATCTCTTCAGTATGGGCCAGCAGTATCGACGTCCCTCGCTATAGTTAGTTCAAAGCCCTTGTTATCCAGTGGGGTGCCGCAATACAGCCGGGCCTAAGGATTGCAATTACCGTGATCGGATCACCGGCATACACCATGATGGATTCCGCAATGCACCCACGTCTCGGCCCCAGCAGGAACAGCAAGCACTCATGCACTGACACAATACCTCCTTGTTATAGGACACGGAGAGTGCTCCCTTTGCTTAAGCATCTTTATGTCTGTGCCATGCGTTGATGTTCAGCGGCTCCACGGCGCCTCTCCACAACAGGGCTCCAATCTTCAAAGCTAGCAGCCGCCTTCAGCTCTCACCTCCTCGGCATGCACATCGCTCTATAGGCAGCCCAGCAGCATCAAAGATCGCCGTGCAGCGGCTCACGGGCCCCGCAGCTCACCTCAAGGTCCAGTGGGCCCGGCACGCAGTCCCCCGACATTCGCCAACGGGTCCGCCAGGCAGCAGCAAGCCGATGCTCACCACCCTGGAGCCCCCACGTCAGGTGAGCAGTAGATGAAGCCACCGGAGACCGCCCGACCGACAGGGGCGGCAGCCGGAGGAACTCGATCACCGCAGCCGCCTCAATTCTCCAGGGCTCCAGTACACCGCACCATAGGGCCGGGGGCCGCCATTTTGTCCCGGGCGCAGCGGGGGCCGAAGCACTGATTTATTTCGTCTCGGGCCCTTTTTCTCTTCACAAGCGCCTCGGTCGGGTCACACAATGTCTGGACAGCAGGCACCGTAGCTTTTGCAGGCGCGATGGCTACAAGGCAACAGGATTATTGCAGGATTTTTGTCGGTGGCCGGCAGAGCTGTGTTACTATGCGGCCATCTTGCCGTGCGTCAAGCCACTCCCCCCTGAAATGGCACATATCAAAGTGTCATGTGCAAGATCTTACTAGTATGTTTCATAAAGGCAGTTGTCTACCTCATGCAAATAAATCATATTATCAGGTGATCAATATGAGCCTTGCACACTATAAATGGCACATATTCCAACTTTACTTCCGAGATCTTAACAGTGTGTTTCATGTTGACAGGTGTCTATCCCATGCAATTAAGTCATATTATCAGGAAATCAGCATGGACAATGTACACTACAGGAGGTAATGGACTATCAGTCCAGAATTCGTGATGTATGGTTTAATTAAATATCAGCGCCTCATCACCGCACCCCAGGGTATATTATCATTGAGTCCACGAAAGAAAGGCAATAAATTCAACGTTGTTCCTTCTCAAACAATATTTGCGAAGACTTGTTTCCAAGTTTATTTGTTCAATTACAGTCCAACACATGTCGTTAGTAGTGTGGTTTGACTGTAAAAAATGTTCAGTCAGCTTGGTGGTACTCTTTCTACATCGGATGTTCACTCACCAGTTTTATTGTTTGTTTGGTCATACCCACGTATCTTGAACCACAAGGGCAAGTAATCAGGTAGATCACATTCGTCAAATTGCAATTCGTGTGTGAGCGTTGCGTCCATGTCTTGCCACTCTCTAGATCCAGTGTTTTTGTAGGTGTGGTCAGGTGGCAAACACTGCACGAACCGCAGGGGAAACAACCTGTGACCCTGGGGAAACCCCAAGCATTGAGTACCGACGGTTCCTCGTTAGTGTCAGTTTTCCTGGGGCGTGTATGTACTAAGGTATCCTTGATACTTCTTGCCTTCTTGAAAGAAAATAGAGGTTTTTCCCATTTTAAGTTGTTGCTTCCAAGAATCCGCCAGTGTTTCCTGATGGATTTAGTGATAGCGTTGGATGCAACGCTATAAGTAGTGACACAAGTTAGTGGAACTTCTTTAGTGTTTCTGGGTGTGTCTTCAAGGAGGGACTCCCTGGGTTGATTTCTTGCTTTTTTGCAGCTCCTATTCAGAATCTTTCTGGGTAACCTCGTTTGCGGAGTTTCTTTGTACGTTCACCGGATTGTGAACGATAATCCTCCACCTTATTGCAATTACGCCTTACGCGACGGTATTGCCCATAAGGGAGATTTTCTCGCAAAGGTCTTGGGTGGAAACTGGAAAACGACAAGTTGTTCTTAGCTGCTGGCTTGTAATGAGTTTTCGTGAGCAGTCTTCCTTCTGACTTTGTTATGAATAGATCCAGGAAGATCATCTCTTCTTTATGGAAGGTATGTGTGAACCTTCGGTTGGGATCACAATAATTAATCCAATCAAAGAATTCCAACAATGAGGTTTCAGGTCCATGCCAGATGACAAATACGTCATCTATATATCTCTTCCAGAAGGATATATAGGACGTGTAAGGGTTATCTGTGGTCAGAATGTACTTGCACTCAAAGACGTGGACGTAGAGTCCGGCCACGCTCGGGGCGAACGTACTGCCCATTGAAGTCCCTGTGGACTGCAGGTACAAGTCCCCCTTGTACTCAAAAGAGTTTTGCTTCAGTGCTAGAGTAGCACATTTAATGACAAACTGTCTCGGTGTCTGAATATTCCAAGGGGCTTCATTTAAAGCCTTACTGAGGACCTGGATAGTATCATCCTGGGGAATGCTGGTATAAAGACTCTCGATATCCAGAGAGACCTAGATAGAGGAGTCATTGTCCACTCTGAGATTTTGCAGAAGAGCCAGGAGGCTTCTTGTATCTTTCAGATAAGTAGAGGTCTTTTTAATGAGAGGTTGTAGGAAAAAAATCACAGTACCGTCACAGTGGCTCCAACAAGGAACCGATTCCTGAAACGATAGGACGTCCAGGTGGTGGTGTCCTGTTCTTATGGGTTTTTGGCATGGTATAAAAGTATGGGATGATTCCATCACCTGTTGTTAAGAAATCAGCCTCCTGCTTAGTAATGTACCCATTGGCTTCAGCGTGACCAACCAGGTTTATGATAGTGGCCCTAAGTTGGGGAGAAGGGTCTGTAGGTAGCGGAGTGTAATTTCTACGGTCATCTAACAGGCGCCTACATTCTTTATCATAGTCCATAGCGTCCTGGATAAGCACTCCGCCCCCCCTTGTCAGCTGATTTTATGACACTGGAGGTGTTGGACTGTAGGGATTGTAGAGCTTGAAATTCAGCCACACTCATATTTTTGAAAGCTCCTGTTTCTTGAAATGCCTCCACATCGTTGAATACTGCCTGTTCAAAGGCAATTATTTCAGCTGGAATGGTGTGTGGTGGAGGAGTAAATGTAGATTTTAGTCGTAACCCAGTGTCCCTAGGGGGTTAAGAGGCTTCAGTAGGTTTTTGCTTCTCAAAATAGAATTTCAGTTTTAGTTTTCTAAAAAACTCCGCCAGACAGGGGATCAGTAGGCGTGCTCATTCCCTGTACAGCATATGAGCATGAAAACAAGGAGCGCGCTTAAGTTCCTGCACGCTTACATGGGTGTTACCGGTAGGTGACTTGACAAAACAATGAACATGACTACACAACTGAGGCACGAGGAATGATAGGATTCGTGACGTCAGTAGACAGGGCAGTTTTATGAGCATGGTTTAAAAACAGGGCTTACGTAACGTATTATGTAACCTCACGACACGGGTCCCGGTGGGGGGCGGTGGCTTATAGTCACACTCTGTAAGGGTTAGAAAATAAGTAACACGAAGTTAGATACAAGATGGCCAAAGTGTTACCTTCAATCATTGTAATTGCTCGTAAGACCACTCACTTCATCAAAGTCACACGCCCGTATGACACCTGCGTACTCCCTTCCCTGGACCCCGATAATACCATGGTGTCCGCTTGGCGTGTATTCGAAGGAAGTAACTGGCCGAGTGGCCGGAGCACTGTGCGTGCCATATACTACTTGGCGTGGTGACGTTTGTGCTTGCGTGCATACGCAAGGGCTGCAACGCTAACCTTGGTGCTGGCGGAGCGGTAAATTCAAAGTCCAAAACTTTATTTTGAAACCAGTTCCCACGGAAACTAGTAACTCCTATATGGCAATGTCGAGCGTATCGGGCAAGTCTTCCTAATCTGCATATTTAAGCACATAGGGCCCAATTCACAGAACTAACTTAGGACAAAATCCTAAACTTACTACTTTTGGTATTCACAGAAGGCATTTAGTAGTAGTAAAGTTAGGAGTCTGTCTTAAGTCTGTCTTAAGACTGTCTTAAGTCTATCTTAAGTCTGTCTTAAGTCATACTTAAGACAAAATCCTAACTTTACTACTACTAAATGCCTTATGTGAATACCAAAAGTAGTAGGACAGACTTAAGACAGACTTAAGACAGACTTAGACAGACTTAAGACAGACTTAAGACAGACTTAAGACAGACTTAAGACAAACTTAGTACAGACTTAAGACAGACTTAAGACAGACTTAAGACAAAATCCTAACTTTACTACTACTAAATGCCTTCTGTGAATACCAAAAGTAGTAAGTTTAGGATTTTGTCTTAAGTTAGTTCTGTGAATCGGGCCCATAGACAAGGAGTGACACTTTATTCGACAATCTCGAGCATGTTGGTAAAGTCTTTCTAGTATGTATGTTTTAGCACTGGACACGGAGGGTGAACGTGACGACTCATAATGGTATTCTACAAGGCATACTATCTGAAATGGCACAGAAACACTGAAGAAGTTCCACTAACTTATGTCACTACTTATAGCTTTGCATCCAACGCTATCACTAAATCCATCAGGAAACACTGGCGGATTCTTGAAAGCAACAACTTAAAATGGGAAAAACCTCTATTTTCTTTCAAGAAGGCAAGAAGTATCAAGGATACCTTAGTGCATACACGCCTCAGGAAAACTGACACTAACGAGGAACCGTCGGTACTCAACGCTTGGGGTGTCCCCAGGGTCACAGGTCGTTTCCCCTGCGGTTTGTGCTGTGTTTGCCACCTGACCACACCTACAAAAACACTGGATCTAGAGAGTGGCAAGACATGGACGCAACGCTCACACACGAATTGTAATTCGACGAATGTGCTCTACCTGATTACTTGCCCTTGTGGTTCAAGATACGTGGGTATGACCACACAAAAAATAAAAGGGGTGAGTGAACATCGTAGCAACATCCGATGTAGAAAGAGTACCACCAAGCTGACTGGACATTTTTTACAGTCAAACCACACTGCTAACAACATACGTTGGACTGTAATTGATTAAATAAAACTTGGAAACAAGGGTTCGCAAATATTGTTTGAGAAGGAACAACGTTGGATTTAACGCCTTTCTACACATGTGCGTGGACTCAATGATAATATAACCTGGGGTGCGGTGATGAGGCGCTGATATTTTCCCAGCGGTTCGTGCAGTGTTTGCCACCTGACCACACCTACAAAAACACTGGGTGTAGAGAGTGGCAAGACATGGACGTAACGCTCACACACAAATTGTAATTCGACGAATGTGGTCTACCTGATTACTTGCCCTTGTTGTGAGAAAGTGGCTCAGTATATACTGTTCCAAAATAGGTACAGTGTGTACAGAGTCCACAGTCCCCAGAGGTTTGACAGAGGTTAAAGTTAGATATAACCTTACTCTCTAAAGTGGGAGCTTGGTCGAGCAGTAAGGCAGAATCGGAGGACAGTGTAAAGCATTTGTTGTACACACTCAGTCAGCAAATGGTCTCACACACTCAATAACTGAACTCTAGGCAAATGGTTTATATAAAAAATATATGGTTGTTTTATTTTAGAACCAACAATAGGTATCAAAATATACCTTCTCAGAATGAGATGCTTTAGTTAAATACTTTTGCAATATGCAGTTGATTTTTGATTTTTGTAGGTAATAGTTACAGGTTGTTGCAGTAGGCAACACAATTTCAAACACAATAATACATTGAGCTCAATGGGAATTTTAAGTTATGCGCACTTGATTACTTTCAGGATTACTTTTCTAACTCCAGGACTGGATCCTAGATTCAGTCCTGGGACAGTTTTTGGAAACAAGGGAGTAAATTCAGTTAAGTTACTGTTGTGATTTTTAAACAAATTTTGCTATTGTAAAAGTTGACACTTAGAAACTTTTTCTGTTCAAATTACCAATGTTATCCTCTGGAAGGAAATTCACTTAGCAGGTAAGTGGGGTTATGAGTACTTTTTCGAGGTCAGTGTTGGATCCTGGATCCAGCACTAGTGTACCACCTGTAAGCAGTTGAGAAACTGCGTTTAAGTTATACAGGCGATTTTTAAAGAATATTTATAAGTTTGCAAAATCGACACTTAGAAGAAATTTCATAGAAAAGCACACAATGGTTTCCTACGGGAGAAAATTCAAGCTACGGGTAAGATATGTTCTCGTTACTTTTGTAATCCAGTGCTGGGCTTCTAGGCTCAGCACTGGGGCATCTATCTAAAAGAGGTAAGTAATTACGTTTACACAGATTTTTTTTTTTTTTTTACTTTATTTGTAGTTTTGAACAGTTATTTAACAGACAAAGTTACAGTGCCAGCAGGTTCAAAGGATGAATGACTATAGGAGGTAGACAGTCCACAATCCAAACACGTAATTAGTTTAATCTGTGCAATTTCGGAACCCGTGCAATAATTCAGGCAGGAGCAACGATAAGAAGGAGGCAGACAAACAAGTAATGAGATCCAGCAAACCAGAAATCCCGTCCGTGTAGTGCATATAAGACCTATCCATGTACTAAACCCCATTCCCTCCTGAAACTCCATGGAGCCCGTTCAAACTCTACCAAACATGGAAGCACAGCCACTCTGCGGGCGAAGGCAGCTGTACCAGTCACTCCTCATTGGCATTTCCAGCTGCTCCCAGCACAGGGGCACCCCCTGCGGGGTCATGCGTCAGGAGGTATCCCACCAACGGTCCCCACACATCCCTGGACCGCGAGGCTCGCGGCAATAGTTCAGCGTAAGTGGCGCTCTGCTCTTGACAAAATGTCATGTTCGCCAGCCATTCCTTGAACTTCGGGGCCCGGCCCCTACCCCATCTGCAGGCCACCCTCCGCTTTGCCAGGAGCATTGCAATGGCAACATATTTTTTATGGGTCGGGGGAATGTGAGCCGTGTGCCCCAAGAGCGCAAGCAGCGGGTCTCCCTCTAGCTGAGTCCCAATCATATTCCCAAGCGCCGTGAACACCTCCTCCCAATAGTCTCGCACCGCAGCGCAGTACCAAGCAAGATGCAAAAAACCCGCTCCTAACCGGCCACATCTCCCACAGCGATCAGTGTCAGCCAGCCCAAAGCGTAGTTTCCTGACCGGCGTATAGTATATCTGGTGCAAGTACTTAAAATGTATGACCCGGAACCTGCTGCTAGCCGATACCTGCGCCGTCTGGCGACAGCAGTATCGCCATTGCTCATCCGTGAGGTCACTCCCCAACTCCCTCTCCCATCGGCTCCGGGCCGAATTGTCCTCTCCCGTGTCTCCCTCACGCACGGAGGCATATAATCTGGACACCAAGTGCCCCCCGTCCGTCGAGCCCAAAAGCCGATGCAACGGTTCGAAACATTCTGGCTCACAGGGAAAAGAAGGAAGCAGCGATCGCATACCCTGTCGCAACCGCACGTAGAGGAATACATCGAGCGGTGTGCTAGCCGTGTCTTGCAAGAAATGTTCAGCGGTGCGAAAGGTCCTCCCTCGGAAGAGGTCTCCCCATGTCGCGACCCTCGCTCTGGTGCAAAGATCCTGAAACCCCTTCTCCTGTAGTAATGTCAGACTAGGATGGTATGTGAGGGGCAATCTAGGGGAGTACAGGAACGTGGCTCCCATGAGCGCCTCCAGGCGACGCCACGCCTCTACCGTACTAGTGATCGTGGTGAATGCCACAACCGGCGCGTCCCTATAGCCGTGTATGAGGCCACTGAAGGGGATGGGGTCAGCCAGCCAGGCCTCCACCGCCACCTGCGGCATATAACGCGGGGGGCGCATCCAATAGTAAGCATAATGTGCCTGAGCACATAAATAGTACAATTCTAGATCCGGAACATCGAACCCTCCCTGAGCATATGGCCTGGTAAGGATAGACCATTTCAGACGTGACTGCTTGCCTCCCCACACCAGCCGTATAAGCTCCGAACGCAGCGTAGCGAAGAACACCCGTCCCGGATGATAGGGAATGTTGAGGAAGAGGTACAGAAACTGCGGGAGTATCTTCATTTTAATGAGCGACACGCGGCCCGCCATCGATAATGGCAGCGCAATCCACCTTGTGATATTGGCCCTGAGCCGTTCCACAGCCGTACCGTAGTTTGCCCTAATAATCTCATCCCTGCCGCGGGCCACTTGATTCCCAAGGTACCGGAAATCCTCCTGGCACCATTCAAGCGGGAAGTCAAGCGGGAAGGGAGTCACCGCCGCAGTGAGCGGGAACACCATAGACTTTCCCCAGTTAATTCCCACTCCGGAGAGCCGCCCAAATCGGATGAACTCCCGCAATACGGGGTTAATATTGCCCTGCGGGTCCCTGACATACAATGTTATATCATCCACATAAAGCGCGATTAATATTTGCCGCAAGCTGCAGCGGAACGCCTTGTCATTGTGCACCTGTTGGAGTCTGGCAGCTAACGGTTCCACAGCAAGTGCAAACAACAGGGGCGACAGCGGGCATCCCTGTCGGGTACCCCTCGAAATCAGTATCTGTGGGGATAGATGCCCATTGATAAGTACTCGGGCCGTCGGTTGAGTATATAGGAAGTGGAGCCAGGAGAGATATAGCCGAGGGAAACCCATCCGTTGAAGGACACCAAATAAGTAGTCCCACTCCACTGAGTCAAATGCCTTTGTGGCATCCAGGAATACAGCGGCAAGCGGGAACTCCTGATCCACCATCCGCACCAGGGAAAAGAGAGTCCGGAGGTTATGGGAGGTCGACCTCCCGGGTACGAATCCCGCTTGGTCCGGTAGAACAAGCTTGTCCATCAATAACGCAAGGCGATTCGCCAGCACCTTAGCCAGTATTTTGGCGTCACAGTTAATTAGAGAGAGCGGCCTATAAGAGTCGCAGGAGTCAGGGGTCTTTCCGGGCTTCAGTAACAAGGTGACTACCGCCTCTCTCATCGATGGCAGCAGCACACCCACCTCCAGGGACTCCGCATACACCTCCCGAAGGACCGGCGCCATAACATCAATGTAGCTCTTATAAAACTCTGCCGGCAGCCCATCTGAACCCGGCGCCTTCCCATTTTGTAACTGCATGATCGCCTCGCGCACCTCATCGAGCTCAAACGGGTGACATAAAAACTCCCGCTGCGCATCCCCCAACCATCCCAAAGCTATATCTCCCAAGAAGTCATCCATCTCAAGTGTCCCCGACCTTTGAGATGTGTAGAGTGCGCGATAGTGGTCTACAAATGTATCGAGGATGGTGCGCGAATCTCTGTGAACCGCGCCATCCGAGCCACGTACTTCTAATATGTGGGCGCCAAAACGAGGAGGGCACGTCGCTGCCGCGAGAGCCCTCCCAGGACGCTCTCCCTCACCATATCTGCGGGCCACCCAGTATTTCCCACGTAACTTCAGCTCACGCTGCGCCTCAGCCTCGTATTTAGTTAGTGTTTCCCGAAATGCACTGTGCACCGTCCCCGCCTGTCCCTGAGCCATCCGACCTTCCAACTCCTTCAGCTCTCTCTCCAGGCGACTGAGAGTGCGCTGTATATCCTTAAGCACTCCACAGCTCTTAGAGAGGCAATAGCCGCGTATCGTCACCTTAAAGGCCTCCCATATCACCTCGACACTGCTGACTGAACCCTTATTTCTCACGAAGAAATCTCGTATCTCCTCCTCAAGTTCCACCTGAAACACGGCATCTAGCAGCGCAGCGGGCTGTAATCGCCAGAGTGGCCTAGGGGCAGTATACCCCGGCAGAGCAAGCGACATCTTTACCGGACAGTGGTCTGAGTATGTTCTAGCCAAATGCGAAGTTTCTCGGATACCTGAAGCCAGTCCCCGGGACAACAGACAATAATCAATTCTCGCCCAGCTGCCCAAGTGAGACGTGAAATGCGAGCCCTCCCTCCCCAAGGGATGCGAATATCGCCAGCTATCAATCAACCCCTCCTCCTCGAGTATGCCGGACAACGCCTCCCTGGATTTAGTGTAGTGGTGCGGCATAGGGTGAGACCGATCCTGAGCAGGTTTGAGGGCAACATTGAAATCCCCCCCCCATATTATGTGCGCAGAGCCAATCGTCATTATTTTGCCCCAAACATCATTGAAAAAATCTGGGCTATCCATATTCGGGCCATAACAATTAGCTACCGTGATAGAATCCTCCCCCAGCCTGCCCCAGGCAATCACATAGCGGCCCTGCGGGTCTGAGATCATGCCTGCTAGTTCATAGCGCAGCTGTTTCTTAAAAAGGATCGCCACACCGTGGGCATATGAGGAGTAGGAGGAAAACAGACGATGATCCGCCCATTTGCATGCGAATGTGCTAACCGCCCCAGGGTCTAGATGGGTCTCCTGCAACAGCGCCACATGAATTCGCTGTCTATCTAGGTATGCTAAAATCTTCCTGCGTTTCCGCGGGTCCCCCAAACCCCACACATTCCAAGTCATTACGTTGATCACATCGTCACCCTCCCGAGCCATTGGTGTCGTAAAAAAACAGACCAGTCCTGCATATTGAGCCCCTGCCCACCTCCGCTGTCACTCCACAATCGTTGCCTGCATACTGAACCCCCATAAACATCCCTCCCACCTCCCGCTGAAGCAGCCCCAACTTGCCAGAATCCCAAGACCCTCCCCCCTCCCACAAAACAACGAAAACTTCAACACTTTTAGGTGTACCCATACTTAAGTGAATCAATGGGTGCTACCCGCTGGGGGGTAAACTCTAGGTGGCGGACCGGGTGTCCCCTCCCCCTGAGTCCGCAGATGAGTAGAGAGGCGAGCCTCTCGCGGTTTGGGAGAGGGTGCCCAGCGCAGTTCCGAGTGTCATGCCCACTGGCGCGGGCCCGTCTGAGCCCTCCATATCAGCAGAATAGTCAAGACATGCATTGTGAAGCCCATCAGCAATCCGCCACTCCCTCCCTGCCACTCTGCTCACTGTCTCTGTGGCAAAGCACTACTGACAACGATGCATATGGGTGGCAGGTCTGCCCGAGGTGGACGGCGAGCCAGGGCCGCCCCCGGAGCGCTTAAGATGTTTGAGGAAGTCTTCTACCTGTTGTGGGTTAGTGAAGAAACTCTGTTTGCCCTGATGGGTGACCCGGAGGCGCGCCGGGTACAGCAAAGCATAGTCCACCTGCGCCTGACGTAGCTTATTCTTGACCGCCAGGAATTTGCGTCTGTCCTCCTGTACCGCGGCCGTGAAGTCCGGATAGATAGAAAAGGCGACCCCCTCATAATGAAGCTGTTGACTACTCCTCGCCACTCGAAGTATTGTGTCACGATCTCTATAATTAAGGAGCCTGGCAATAATGGGACGAGGCGTACTCCCAGGCGGAGGGCGGGGGCCCAGGGACCGATGTGCCCGCTCCACAATGAACTGGGAGGAGAGCTGCTCCTTTCCGACGGTTGCAGTCAACATTCTCTCCACATAGTCCTCCAGTCGGCCTGTGTTTGTAGTCTCTGGTAGCCCAAGAACGCGGATGTTATTGCGTCGACTCCTCGCTTCCAAGTCTTCATTCTTGGCTGCGATCAGTTTCAGAAGCTTGTCCATTTGCGCAACCTGTGTTGAGATGCGGGTGGTAGTGTCTTCTGTATCCGATATGCGACGTTCCGCCTCCCGGATGCGATCTTCATGTTTGTCCAGCTTTTGCACAATGGCGTCCATCCGGGTCGACATGCCATCCATTTTTTCCCCCATAGTGGCAAAGCCCTGCCTGACCTCCCGGAGGAGCGATGTCAGCTCCCCCGCACTCTCCGCGGGCCCAGCAGCCGGGTCCGGCCCAGCCACCTCCACCCTCTCGTCCGGTGGGGCGCGGCCCGTCTTCTTCGCCTCGAAGGTGAGGCGGGACTGCCGGGCATCGGTCTTCCCCATCGCTAGGCGTAATCAAGGGGACTATACAGGGCACCCCGCAAGCAGTCGCCAGCCGCGAACTCGATCGCTGCCCTCCACCACTCCGGACTATCCAAGGTGCAACTCCGTCCCTCAACTCGAATCCAGCCACGAGCTCTCTGCACCGGTGTACCTCCCCCTCGTTCTTGGAGCCAGGTGAGGCGCGGGGGGGCTGCACTCAGGGCCTCCTCACTCTGCGCGGTCTCGAATACCAAACGGCACGCAGTATGCGATGGGTGATAATGTATTTACTGCTCTCCACATGCCCACTGCTCGGCGGCCCTGGAAGTGGTCACTCCCAGCCCTCCATGAATAGCTCCCCACCACGCGTGCTCCTCCGCGCGGTGCGCGACCTCACATGCACCGCGCGGCCGATCATGCGCCACAGTTCAACAATCCAGGGGGCTATGGAGGGAGGCACATGCAAGGAAGCTCTAGTGTAGATTGTGACCCACTCCCCTCTCGTTCTGCTCCCACGAGGGGCCCTGCACAGCTCCCGCACCGGGCCCGCACCAAGCGGGGGGGATGGGCGGGCGAGCTGCGCCGAACTCGCCCCAAGGCAGGCAGCGTCCTCCGCGGGGTTTCCCACCGATGCGGCAGCTGGCTCCCGAATCTCGCCACCAGCACCCTCGGGTCCTGCTCGGCCCAGCAGCAGCGGCCGCACTCACCCGACCTCCGCTGACAGGTACCCAGCACAGCGCGGATTACAGGCACCACCGCTTCCCACCTTCCGGCAGCGTCCTCTGGCGTCCTGGGCCCCCCGGGTGTATCCTCCAGCCTTCCGGGAATCACTAGCGCCGCACTCTCCGGCCCCCCGGCCCGCGCGCCGCGTGGGACGCCGCGGGCTATCGTCCCGATCTTCCCGATCACTCCTCCACCGCAACCTCGTCATCACAGCCGTTCCGCGGCCACCGCTCCACCTCGGCGTTCAAAGCCCCCCAAGCCGCTGAAAGTGGCCGCCGGGGACGTGGGCAGATTCAGGGCATACAGCCCATCGCAGGCAGGTCACAAAGATCGCCGTGAGCAGGATAATTATCGGATCCGTGCGCCGGACGGCAGGAGCCTCACGTATGTGCGGCCATCTTGCACGGCGCCAGCTAGCGCCCCCACGTTTACACAGATTTTTAAGGAATATTTGTAGTTTGCAAAAATCGAAATTTCACCGAAAAACAGTCAATGGTTTCCTATGGGAGAAAATTGAGTTAGTGGTAAGTACGGTTGTAAGTACTCTTCAGGGTCAGTGCTGGGCACCAAGATCCAGCACTGGGATCTCTCCTAATAGTAGGTGAGTATTTCCGTTTTCGTTACTCTGTTGATTTTAGGTGAATATTTTAAAGTTTAGAAACTCCAGTCAATTTCAGAAGAAACCAGTCAATGTTACCCTATGGAAGGAAATTGGGTTATCAGCTTTTGGGTAAGTTCTCGACTGGCAGAGTTAAGGTTCTGGGCACAGACTCACGGGTCTCCCAGGGTCAGGTAGGTACAGTTGTTACACCCTCAGCGGCACAGGGGCAGCCAGGTGCAGAGTGAGTTAGGCCCAATGTTATCCTACGGGAGGCAGGGGGGCCTTGGTTGGTGGCTGCTGACTAGCAGGCCACGCGGCTGTGGGAGCTGGGCTCCTGGTCACTTGCTGAGGGCAAATGGGGAAGTAGGTAGGAGTAGAAGTTACACTGTCAGGGCCACTCGGGCGCCTGGGTGCAGGGTGCTTTTGAGGCTTCGGGCGCTCAATGGATTTCAATGGGAAAGCTCCAGGATGAACAAAGGCTGCAAGCTCGGGACGAAGATTCTTCAGGTGCCACCACCACTTCGAGAGGTAAGTTGGGTAGTTGGAAGATAGGTAGGTACCCAGGAGTTGGGCACAGGGGGCCGCAGGGCGCCGGGTGCAGGGGTGCCTTTTGGTGTTGGGAAATCTTACCCTCTGTTGATCGTGGTTGGGGGGGTACCTGGTTCTAAAACTGCTGGTGTCGTCAGGAGCGTCGAGGTGAGTCCTTGGGCGCCGGATTCGGGGTCACAGTCACTGGGGGGACGTCCTCTGGGTCTTTGTCCACTCCGGCACAGGCCTGGCTTGGCGGGTGCAGAGTGTGCAGGGTTCGCGGTTCCGGGCTGATACCAGGGGTTAGAAACTTGCTTTGAGCAGAGCCACTGCTCATGGGAGTCCCAGGTGCTCAGAGTCCCAAGGCAGCCAGGTCCTCCGGGGTTTGTGAGGTTGCTGGCCACAAGAGGTGCCGGGATTTAGCAGGAGCAGGTTCGAGGGTCGACAGGCCAGTAGGGCTGGGGCCAAAGCAGTTGGTGTCTTCCTCTTCTTAGCAGCTGCATGGAGGTCTTCTTTCTTCTTGTTCTTCTTTGCTATTTTAGAATGTGGAATATGAGGAGGGAAGGTTCAGGGTGCCCCTAAATACTAGATTTAGGGGCGTTACAGGTAGGTAAAGGGCAGGGACCAATGGGTCCCTGCCCTGGGGTGAGTACACCCCCTATCCTGCCACTCTCCTGTGGGAGGGGGGCAGTAGCCTAGTCCTGATTGGGCAGGGCTTCCCATCTTCAAGATGGCGAGAGCCCGGAGATGTGCTTCACCTCGCCTCCCCCACCTGAGGGGTGGGGTTGGCAGAGGCTGGCACATCCCCTGTCCTTACTTGGGGTTTCCGGCCAGTCTTCCTGCCAGAGTGGGGGTCAGAACCTGTGGGCGCCAGTTTGCTGGGTACAGCAAGTGGCCTGGAGTAGCTCACAAAGGCAGCACACTCAATGAGTAAATCCAAGATCAATGGTTTGTAAAAATAATAGTTTTAGTATATTTATTTTATAGAACCAAAGATGCTTAGTTGCATGTAAAGACGTTTTGCAATATCAATGCTTTTCAATTTAAAAAGTGGACACTTAGTATATTTTTCAGTACCACAATATTATCCTATGGAAAGAAACACAATCAGCAATATGTAGTTAAGTTAACGATTTACAATATTGAGTTTCTGGATAAAGAATCAGTACCAGGAAATGTTCAGGTAAGGTTCAAAACTGTCCCACCAGCTGCACTGGGGCAGGCGGGGGCAGAGGTCAAACTCAGTATCGGCTCCCAATGTTATCCCATGGAGAAAGGGGGGCAATCAAAGTGGTACTACTTACCGGTGGGTAGCAGGATTTATTAACCCAGTCTCCGGGCGTTAAGGTGAGCACAGGAGAGGCCACAAGGCAGCACCAAACTTACACCCTCAGCGGCACAGGGGTGGCTGGGTGCAAAGTGCCAACACCGCGTCGGGTGCCCAATGCAAACCAATGGAGAATCTTGAAGTCGGAAAAGGCTGCAGGCTCAGGCCAGGAGACCGATCTAAGAAAACCTACAGCTGCACAGGTAAGTTGGGATGATCTGGAGCATCGGCACACCATCGGTAGATCTTCCCAAGGCCCAGGGGCTACGGGTGCAGGGGTGTCCTTTGGCGTCTGAAATCAGCTTACCAGTGTGGTCCCAGTTGGTGGGGGGGTCGTCGTGCAAAGGCTGCAGGCATCGACATGAAGTCCGGCAGATGTCAACCCTTGAGGGACTCTTGCTCAGGATAGCTGGGGAACCTTTTCTGGACTGGTGGGCCACTTAGACTCGGGCCGTGGGAGTCAGGTGCAGAGGTGGACGGTTTTGCAATTCCACAGGCAAACCATTGGTCTTTGAATTTGTTTTTCTTTTAGCGAGGTCCGCGGTCCACGGAGATCAGGAGTCTTTATGGAAGGCAGCCAGTTCTCCCAGGGTTTTGGAGATCGCTGGTCTGCGGGACGAGTTGTGGAAGCTTGCAAATTTCAAAGTTTACAGACAGGCTTGCGGGCTGGGACCAAGCCACCGGCTGGAGCTTCTTGTCGTGCAAGATTTAACTCTTCTTTGTCCTCTTCTTCATAGGTCATCAGTAATTTGACGATTAAGGTTCAGGAGTAACTCTACATACTTACTTTAGGGGCATTACATATTGGGAGCCCGAGTGGATTTAAATCACCTCGGGCTTCGAGAGGCCTTTGTTTTATTTGTTAGAACATTTTGCCCTCTAGTGGCAGAATGTTCCAATAGCCTCATAGCCCTTCGTAGCTGGGCTATACTGGCTATTAAAGTTCCACTCCCTTGTTAAAGGCCCTTGCCTTCGGCTCGTGTCTTTCACGCTGGAGCGGGCCTTTAATAGCCAGTATAGCCCACTACGGCAGGCTATAAGGCTACAATATTACGCAATACCACGGAGTGCTTGATCTGGTCTGGCAGACCATCGGTGTTCCAAGAGAATACCATTATGCTAGGAATAGACCTGGTCTGAAAGGAAAGGTGCGGGCCGTTCTGCAGAGGACCATGGATACCTATATGAAATGAGGTAGGCACAATTGTGATAGTATATGAGACAACCCAGAAGCACTTGGCATAGATAGCCCTGAGAGGAACTGGCAGGGCTAGAACAACAAACACAGCCACTAGGGGCCAACTTAAGTCCCCCCCAACTCCTTCACCCTACACTTCTTTCCAGGAAGCATCTGTCACCCTTAAACAGACTACCAATGTTTGTTTATTCATGCCAGGACAGGGAAGACCTGTATTTATAATTTCCCATTTGCTTGGCTAAAGTTGACACTGTAGCTATAGAGCAGGACACAAGATTGTTTCTGTTGTATTTGAATTCCTTTTTTTTGGTTTACATTTGTTTATTAAAAATTAAAAAGTTCACGTCCTTCACGTACCGTAAACTGATCAACAATTTGCCGGACCCTATGGGGCTCTTGCGGGAGAAATGGGCCGACGAGGTCGGCGATTTTGATGACCCAGATTGGCGGGAGGCGCTGGCCTCGCCACGCGAGGCGGGTATACCCTCCAGGCTGCGTCTAGTGCAACTTCGTATTTTACATCGTTCATACTTCACCAGAAGCCTGTTACATAAACTGGGCAGAGCGCCACATCCCTTCTGCCTGCGGGGTTGCGGGGAGGAGGGAACCTTCTATCACCTGATCTGGGACTGCCCTGTTCTCCAGCTCTTCTGGAGGCGAGTGTTGCGTACGATGTCGCAGGTGTGCGGGGTGTCACTGTTGCCGGAACCCAGACGCTGTCTGTTGAATGTGTGGGAGCCCACGGATCTTAATCGCCAGGCGCAGGGCTGGGTGACGCTGGGGAACATGATGGCCGAACATAGCCCAAAAATGGGGAGCGATGGAGACACCGTTGCTATCAATGTGGAAGAAAGAGATGGATGGGGCTATGTTTGCTGAGCGTTCCGTATTTATCAGGCGGGGTTGTCCTCGAAAGTGGGTCAGAGTGTGGGGAGCATGGAACAAGTATAGGGGTAACATATGCGATCCGCCACCTCTTTCTGATGAGGAATCTTCTGACTCAGATGGCTAGGGAAACTGAGGGGGTGGAGGGGAGGGTGGGCGATATTGAAGGTTTCAAGGCGTCCGATCTAGGCCTACTTGTAGAAATTGTGACTATATGTGGTGATTTGTCTAATGAACTGTATATACTATCTGATTTCATGTCCTTTGGTTGTGTTTGTTGTGAAAACAATAAAATTTCTTTAAAAAAAAAAAAAAAATTAAAAAGTTAGCTTGTCAGTACTGTTTTTCGCAAGGGAAGCACTACTAATAGGACACAGGATTTAGCCAGGGAAGTAAAAGCGAATATCTGAGAAGCTAATGGAAGTGTATTACCTGCATTCCAGTGGCAGAAGGGCAGGGGATGCAAACACTGGTGTGAGTGTGGGAATGGTAAAAGGGCTCCCTTTACAAATGTAATGAACACTTTTGTTAGCAAATGGCTGATGACAGGAATCAGGGTGTGCGAATATAGCAAACTCTGGCAAACCTGTGTCTAAATCAATGCAGCATCTCTGTTCGGCAGCCCGTGGTCATGTTGTATCAATGGGACGCAAACACCATACAGCATTCTAAGTGAGTGTTACCTGACTCTGTAATAGTGTATAACATACTGCTAGGCATTGCTTGGCATTAACAAGTGATCATTTATGTGCATCATCGAAGTGTTACACTTTTCTTTAATCCACCGGACAACTGGCAGACCTTCCGTATCAAAGAACTGAGTAACTTACCCGGATTCAATCTCTTAAATAAGCCAGTGCACTCAGGGCCGGCTTTAGGGCAGTGAGACTGGTGTGGCCGCACTGGGCGCTGACCTGTGGAGGGGGCGCTGACCTTAGGTGGGTGTGGGGGGTGGTGCTGTGTTTAGCAATAACTTATGATTGGAGAGATGAGGGGCACTTTTGCCCAGTGGTAGTGAGAGAATCCAAGGAGGTGGTCATGGGTCGGGGCACCCAAAAATATTGTCGCACCGGGCGCCATCAGCTCTAAAGCCAGCCCTGAGTGCACACTTTACACAGACAACCCTTTGCGCAGATATACACGGGCTGACTGCTCGTAAACGTGCATTATTTGAAAGTGACAGTAAGACATAAGGGGTTACTCTACACCTTTTAATAGAATCTGCCCAGGTAGGACCAGGGCTTTAAGTGGGCCGGGTCTCACCGGCTCTGAGCACCGGCAGTTTCATCCCACTTAAAGCCCTGGGTAGGACTTTATTTACAGTCCTCAGGGTGCGCAGTCCATGCCTCAGCAGGGAGAGCGAATAGTACGCGTCTTCGATCCATGCACACTCAGGTTTTCAGCCAGAGTGTGTAAGCTGGGGTGCCTGCCTGCACCAGTGCAAAGACACCGAGGGCTTTGGACCACTGACGCCCGGCGACGTTTAATCTGAAGAAGGCCATGAATAGAAAGTGCGCAAATTATAAATGTATTTTTCAACTTCACCCCAATTCCTTGGACAGGACAGCGGTGCTGAGGCAGCCATGACTTCATTTCAACTCCTCTGGCGCTGCCACTGTTACATGGCTCGGCACAGCACCAGAGTGCCCGAACGAAACATGTTTAGCCACAGCACCGAGGTCATAAAATGAATGCAGAACAACAGCCTCAGAATGATAAAATGAGAACTGTTTACCACAGCACCAGGGTGATGACATGGAACACATTAAATAAGAAGACCAAGGTGATAAGAAAAGGCTTGTTTAACCACAGCATCAGGGCAATAGAGTGATATGTTTAACCACAGCATCAGGGCAATAGAGTGATATGTTTAACCACAGCATCAGGGCAATAGAGTGATATGTTTAACCACAGCATCAGGGCAATAGAGTGATATGTTTAACCACAGCATCAGGGCAATAGAGTGATATGTTTAACCACAGCATCAGGGCAATAGAGTGATATGTTTAACCACAGCATCAGGGCAATAGAGTGATATGTTTAACCACAGCATCAGGGCAATAGAGTGATATGTTTAACCACAGCATCAGGGCAATAGAGTGATATGTTTAACCACAGCATCAGGGCGATAGAAGAAAACATGAAACCACCAGAGTTATAACATGAAACACACTGAATTACAGCACCAGGGTGATAAATAACATGTAACATGTTTAACCACTGCACCAAGGTGATAACACGGAGCAAACAAAAACACCTAGGTGATACCACGAAACATGTTAACCCCAGGACCGGGATGATCGAAGGTTCAAGTTTAACCACAGAGCACTAGGGTGATAACAAAGACATCTTTAGCCAGCAGCAGGGTGGTAACACGAAACACAACGAACCACGGGGCATATTAGCAACGCTTTGCGATAAATATCGCAAAGCGTGCTTAGCGGTCATTTTTTTACTGCCGGCTATCGCTGGTTTTCATTGCGGAGATAGCGCGTTATTAGCAACGCGTATCTCCAAGGCGATAAAAAATCCAGTGATAGCGGCAAAATGCCTGACTATCGCTGGAAATCCAGCGATGAAATGTCAGCGATAGTGAAATCCTTGGTAATAAGCCGAGGTGGTCTTAGCCTGACAATCCACCTCCCATTGGAAGAGATGGCTAAGTCAGGTTTCAAGCAGGTGTTAGGAACCAGCGATAATCGCGGCTAGCACGATTTTTATCATCGCAACGCGGGTTTGCGGCCGCATTGATAATAGGAGGTAATCATGTTAGTGACTGTTTTCATGGTGTTTCACGATGGCACCGCCTACTTTGCATCTCATTAGCGATGTATATCGCTGAGATACTTTGCGTTAGTATTTCGGCTGCTAACATGCACTAATGCATGTTAGCGCTGCCTTGGTGATAGGGCAGTATTAATATCGCCGCTTTAGCGGGTAAAATTGCCGCTAAAGTGGCGATACTGCCCTTGGTAATATGCCCCGAGTATCCCGTATGTCCTAAAATTTGAGAGTCAGACAGAAATTGTTAGTTTGAGTGCCTTAAATACAAAGTAAACTGTAGCAGAAAAACAAAAAACTAAAACAAATAAAGACTGCCAGGTCGATGAGAGTAGAGCTGAGAGTCACTGGTGACAGCTGACAATCTTGTTGAAATCAAGGCCCTGATTAAAGACCAGGGACATTAACTTCATCACATTTGTTGCTGATGGTACCTTAGGGAATCTTACAGTTTTAAATCGTTTCTACAGGATCCTTTCACTGGCGCGAATTGCAGTGCTTCATTTGAATCGCGGTTACCAGGTAGCCTTGTAGGGGCTGGCACTTATTTTTCCTCGAGACTTCGATCCAAAGAAAAAGTGAGAAAAACACAAGAGGGGGCAGAAGGAGGCAGAGAATGACTTAAGACGCTCGACTAAACGTGACGAACTTCACTACAACAACCATCTAGGGAGGGGGTGGCACTGGGGTCTAGGAGCAAAAAGAGACAGATGGGGAGCAGAACCGAGCTGTACTGACCTCGTGGGGCAGTGCTTATGAAAAGCTCTCTTAAAGTAACAAGCATTTGCAATGCAATAGGTCTCGCATTTACGCGAGTTTCAGCTATTGGCATTGTAAATGATAATGCCTTTATTTATGTTTTGGTTTTTAAAACATAAAAAAAGTGCATTGTCATTTACAATGCCAATAGCTTAAACTTGTGCAAATGCAAGACCTATTGCATTGCAAATGCTTGTTTCTTTCTGGTTGATACCGTCTCTGGCTGATTACCGTGACAGGCATTAAAGTGGCCAACATTAAAGTGAAGTCACGCATTTATAGCACCTCCATAACTGGCCAGGGTGCTCATAGCACTGTGTGCCTGAGCAAACTGATGGCAGCACGTGGTTTGCACTGCTTGCGGCAGGTTCGGGGGCTGGCTCAGCTGAGCTTGAAGCTCCACAATGTAGCCAATTTACCCAACACACCAGTGGCACCAGCACTGACGTTAGGCGGGTCAGTCTGATTTTGCCCAATCACAGCTAGTGTGTAACACAGAGACACCCTTATAGGCTGGCTTTGCCGCGCTAGTGGGTGGGGCACTGTAGTGCAAACGTTTTCAAACAGCTAGCAGCTCCTGCCGCAGCTCGCACCGTGCCTCCTATTGCACCGCCGGCACCCACGAGTAGTGTGCCTCAACTGATACTGAGGCTGCACTGCAGTCAGGCAGCCAGTGCAGTGCCATTATGCCACAGCGAGTCAATAGTTCTGGACCTCGTACAGGGGTAAGTCAGTCATGCAGCTGGCCGGCCTGCTCATCGAGCTCCACAGACCAGTAAGTGTCACTGTGGAGTGTGTGTGTGCAGCTCCAGCCTCAGCCTCGGAGTCTCTCAACTGAGGCGTGGCTTGCTCTGTGCTCCAGTCAGTCCTAATTTAATTTACTTTCGTTGTGTGTGCACTGCAGCCAGCAGCCCTGCTCCTTTGACTCTGAAAATACAAGGTAAGCAGGCGCCCATTGTGGTGCAGAATGTGAAAGGGCTCCTCCTCTTAGGAGTGCCTGTTAATGGGACCTCCCGGGGCGTGCTGATGATAGTGCCATGCTGTGTTGAATTAGGTTTGAAGTGCCGAGGGGTAATCAGGAAGGGCAAGTGGCCTCAGGATGACTATCACAGAGTTATATTTAAAGGCCCCTCCCAGCCAGGCACACTGCTGTAATAAACCAATCTAGAAGTGAACCCCACTGTCATTACAGCTGTAGGCCCCCAAAAAAGAGCACTTGCCCACCTGTTCAGTGTCATTACACATACACGCCCCAAATTGGAAATAGCCTGTCCCCAAGTGACATTAAACCTGAGAGGCCCCACACTTAACAGCCAGGGATTTCAACTGTTGCTAAAACTAAGGCCTTAGGCGCTTGCAAAAGGCTATACGCTCCTTCTCACTAAACAGAGCGTTGCAGCCAAGAATTCAAATGAAGATAAAGATGAATTTATTAGTACATAGTGTTTAAAGACACTGTATTTTCCATTGTAGCTGTAATATGTACCGCCACTATTACTAAGTATGATGTTATTCAGTGTATTTAACTACAAGCTTTGTCAAAGGCTTGTCTAACTATTGGCTTTGCCAATACTGTGGAGCAGCAGCAAAAAAAAAATGCAAAAACTGCGTGATGACGTGTAATCATCAAGGTTGCTGTGGCGGCCCAGTGTGATGACGTATGCACGTGTATGCCTTGCCTTTTTTTTTATTATTTACGATTTCAAGATGTCGAATGTCACCTTTAGCAGTCAATTTATTTTTGAAAAAGACAGGTAATTTCTGATGTATATGTTTCCCTCGTCTTCATTTTGCTTGCAACAAAGTGTCACCCATAATCGCTGAATGCCACTCAGAATTAAAGTGAAGTTATGAAAATGTCATACACAAGCAATATGAAACCTTGGCATCTATGCGTCTCTGCTGATGCGGTCTGAAGGTGGCGTGGGGGGGGGGGGCTGTTGCGGCCTCTCTGCTGATGCTGTCTAAAGGCGGGGTGGGGGGCAGAACACAGCTGGGCTGCGAGGCCTCTCTGCTGATGCTGTCCGAAGGTGGTGGTTGAGGGGGCAGAAGAGGGCTGTGCTGCGTGGCCTCTCTGCTGATACTGTCCGAAGGCAGCATGGGAGGGGGGCAGGGGGAAGCAGAAGGCTGAGCTACAGAGTCCTCTCAGCCGATGCCATCTGGGAGGGGGAGGCTGACTCGGGACTGTTGTGGCCTTTCTGCTCACGCTGTTCAAGGGGAGGTTGGAAACAACAGCGGGCTGTGTGACAGGCGAAAGTGAAAGACGAGTGCTTTCAGGCTGCCAAATGGTGCGCGCGCCCGGCACACATGCACAGTAGTTGGCGGCCTGAAAGCACTCGTTTGCACTTCCAAAAGTGCTTACTATAAGTCTCGCCAGAACAGCGCTAAAGCGCTGTCTCAGGCGAGACCTAAAAAAGGAGTCCAGAAACAGTGCCATATAATGCTGGCTGCGTATGCTAAGAGGAAGTTGGGCGGTGCGCTTGGGGAGGGCTAAACACCAGAAGAGGCATGACGCATGCATACCCTTTATGAACGGGGAAGACAAAATCTGAGCGATGGTGGTGCCAGCAAATGGCAAGCGAGTGGGTGGAGTGCAAGCCCAGAAGTAGATACATCATGTCTTGGTTTGAGAAAGCGCATGCGTGCCATCTAGAGCCGAGACCTAAAAGACAATGACTGATGGAGCTAGAGCAATGGGACTGGTATCAAGTCCAGGTAGGGGGCAGTAGGAGCTGAGCTATAAAGCAAGCAACTGACCAATGCTTATTTCAGCAAGCAGCCGGGGGTAAGAGCAGTCTGCTTAGGCGCCCCCACTGTGCCAGCCAATGACCACCGCACGGGCAGACAATATGAGAAGAGGGTCTCAATATCCTTGATCAAGGAGGTGAGGGGGTTCAAGAGATCGAACTCAGTACATCGTCAAAAGACAAAAAATCCATGGGGTATCTATCAAAGTTTCTTCCGGGGTTGATGACACCAGTGGCTCTCCCTCTGCCGGCACCGGGCCCAGCGTGGTGGCCACCTAATGCTATTCGACCTTTAACTTTCTGGAGTGAGAACGACTTCCCCTATTCCATAGACATGGAAATGTCTGATTGCGTCCCCCGAGGCCGCCGATTTGAAGCACATATTTGATATTTAATGATTTATATAGCGCCCGAATCACCCCTTCAGGGGTATCTCCGAGCTAGGACTGTTAGCTAGAGCCAAGCAAACGCATATTAGAACAGAAAGGTCTTTAGCAGCTTTCTGAATTGTAAGTAGTCTGGACATTGAAGTAAGTAAAGGGGATGTTGGTTCCAAAAAAGGGGGGCAAGATGAGAAAAGGCTTTGCCACCCATACAAGCTTTTTTAAACTGAGGGCTGCAAAGAAGTGATTTTGATCCTGACCGTAGGGACCTAGAAGGTAAATACCTTACAAATTTGTCAGATAGATAGTTAGGACCCAGGTCATAGAGAGCTTTGAAAACAGTGCAGCAGATTTTGAATTTAATCCGATTCTGCACTGGGAGCCAATGTAGTTGTTGCAGAAGGGGTAAAGATGCCGTTCTGGAAGGGGCATTTGCTACTAGGCAGGCCGCAGTATTCTGGACCACCTGCAATTTCCTTAAAGAAGCTTCATTGGCTGAAACCAACAAGGCATTGCAGTAGTCCAGGTGGCTTAACACTAGTGCCTGGATCAACATTTTTCGTGTGGAGGAGGGTAAAAAAGGGAAAGCTCTCCTTAGTAGGCTAAGTGTGTGAAAACATGCCCCCGCAGTAGTAGTGGCATGCTCTTCTAGTGTGAGTTTCTGGTCTATGCGGACTTCCAGGTTTTTGACCACTGGGGCAGAGCCCAATTCCTCTGGCCATCAGCTAGGAGTCCATCTCACTGCCGCACTCCCAAACAACATAATCTCCGATTTCTCTGCGTTAAGTTGAAGGAAGTTGCCCCTCATCCAATCAGCAATGGCCTTCAAACCCTCTGAGAAGATGACATGGATGTTGGGTTTAGATTTATCAAAAAAAGAGTAGAAGCTGAGTGTCATCAGCATAAGAGATGGGACTAAATCCTAATTTCCTCATTAATCCCGCCAGGGGAGTGACATAAATGTTAAATAGAGTAGGGCTCTAACAGGAGCCCTGCAGTACTCCCTTGGTTTTAGAGCGGAAAGGACCCAGGCTAGTCGTCTGAGTTCTATCAGTCAGAAAGTTTGCCAACCATTTCAGTGCATTCCCTTGGACTCTGATGTCCTGAAGTCTCCTGAGCAGGATCCGGTGAGAAATGGTGTCAAACGCCGCCGATAGGTCAAGCAGCACAAGAAGTGCTGCCTGACCATTGTCACATCAGGTGACGAATGCCGCAGCGGACTCTGTTCCGTAGACCATTCTCAGGCCTGTTCCGGAGTATCAACAAAAAGGGTAGTGGGCTGAAAAATTACCTTCAGGCGGGCTGGGAAGAGGAGTATCTAATGGAGCTTTTGTTTCACCTCTTCAAAAGAGCGGTAGCTTGGCAGTTCGGGTGGACTGTTCCCATGAGGCACAGGGTCAGACTGATTTGCATATGGCCATGTCTGAACTGGGGTGGCAGAGTGAGCTAAAGAACGGTGATGGATTAAACCCAGATCAGTTGACTGGGGGTGAGTGCTTACAATGTTCAACACTCCGTCCATCATCACCTTTGGTTTTGTTTTGTTCGCCCTAAGTTGGCAGGGTATGCCCAGACGTGGGTCCCTTGCTCACTTTGCCACTGGATTCAAGCTAGCCTGGCTGATGACGGCTGATTAGCCAGAAACCGGTCCCAGGATGCTTGTTTCCGGTCCAGAGAAGACATGGCTTTGCAGTTCGGGCTGGACTGTTCCCATGAGGCACAGGGTCAGACTGATTTGCATATGGCCATGTCTGAACTGGGGTGGCGGAGTGAGCTAAAGAATGATGATGGATTAAACCCAGATCAGTTGACTGGGGGTGAGTGCTTGCAATGTTCAACACTCCGTCCATCATCCCCTTTGGTTTTGCTTTGTTTGCCCTAAGTTGGCAGGGTATGCCCAGACATGAGTCCCTTGCTCACTTTGCCACTGGATTCAAGCTAGCCTGGCTGATGACGGCTGATTCGCCAGAAACCGGTCCCAGGTTGCTTGTTTCCGGTCCAGGGAAGACATGGCTTGGCAGTTCGGGCTGGACTGTTCCCATGAGGCACAGGGTCAAGACTGATTTGCACATGTCCATGTCTGAACTGGGGTGGCGGAGTGAGCTAAAGAATGATGATGGATTAAACCCAGATCAGTTGACTGGGGGCGAGTGCTTGCAATGTTCAACACTCCGTCCATCATCCCCTTTGGTTTTGCTCTGTATATACTATACTAAAGTAAGGTATAGTGTGCAGAGAGTCCCCAAAGGTACAGCAGAGGCTAAATTAGGTAAGTACTAACAGCTCTCTTTGTGGTAGTGTGGGCGAGCAGTTAGGCTTATCCAGAGGGTTTGTTAAACATTTATTGCATTCACTCAATCAAGGCTGGCGGCACACACTCAGATACAGAATCCAGACCAATCAGGTAAGTATAGAAAAGGAATACTTATGTTTTATTTTAGAACCAAGCAGGACTTGGCACAGGTGAGTAAAATATACTTTCAAATGCAAGACTGCTCAAGGAAATGCGGTTTTGCTTGAAATGGCAATTGTTACAGGTATGTATCACATTAAAATGCAGTTTGAAATATGCAGTAAGTATTTCCAGATTACTTTTTAGTTATTTTTGGATTACTTTGAGTACTGGGGGTGGTATGTATGGATACCACACCTTAAGATCTTGCAGTACAAGGTAATCCGGTTTTTATGCTTTGCAATTGAGTTCTCTTTTCTCCATACAATAACAGTTCAACACTTAGAAAATTTTTTGGCCCAAAATCTCTTAACATGGGTTCCCATGGGAGAAAAGTGTTAGCAGTTTTCCAGGTAAGTACAACATTTATGAGTGGGGTGCCGCTCGTGCTTGGGAACTATTCTGCCAGAGAATATTGAACATTGTGAGTGTTTGCTCTTGGGTGTGAGGGACTGCGAGGCCCTGCAGCGGCAATATCCTCATCAGCTGCGGCCTCTTCCCGGACACTCCCCTTCTTGCCTGCCTGTTTAAATACGACTCGCGGCCCCCGGTTCGCGGGAGCCGCTCGTGCTTGGGAACCATTCTGCCAGAGAATATTGAACATTGTGAGTGTTTGCTCTTGGGTGTGAGGGACTGCGAGGCCCTGCAGCGGCAATATCCTCATCAGCTGCGGCCTCTTCCCGGACACTCCCCTTCTTGCCTGCCTGTTTAAATACGACTCGCGGTCCCTGCTTCGCGGGAGCCGCTCGTGCTTGGGAACTATTCTGCCAGAGAATATTGAACATTGTGAGTGTTTGCTCTTGGGTGTGAGGGACTGCGAGGCCCTGCAGCGGCAATATCCTCATCAGCTGCGGCCTCTTCCCGGACACTCCCCTTCTTGTTTTCTCTACCTATAAATATTCAGTCTCGTGACACAACGCGGGACGCGCGCGGGTCGCGCGCCGGGCGAGGCCCGGGCCAAGGGCGGGCCCGTTTAAGCCCGTTAAAGACCGAGTAACACCGGACCGGGCACCCCCCTAACATCTGTTATTGCAGGAAGTTGGATACTGTATTTTATTGTATTACATTAACATTTGGCTGCTCTATTATTCAATTTATTAATGGCGACCACACGAGGAAGTAGGAGTAAAACGGCCATGGATGCATCTAGTATAATTGGCCCATTGGACAATTTTATTGTAAGAGCTAACTCTGTTATTGATCAAGGGATTGCACTTATGGAACGGAGAGTGTCCCAGGACTTAGCACTAGCAAAACGTTCTTCTATGGGTCACTTTGCAACAGCTAAAACTCCAGACCAGCAAAATAAAGAAATAGTCCCTATTTTGATTCATGCGGACCTACATAGCTTTCCAAATGTGGTGGATCTGTCAGTGTCGGCTTCTGAATGTATATCAGTCTCACAATTAGAGAGGTCCTCGATCTTAGAATTAGACCCACTGCTAGAAGATTTAACTACTAGACAGTCGAGGGGAATGAGAGAGGGTGCTATACTAAAGCCATTAAAAAACTCAAAAAGAAAGCAAAGAAAACTAAGAAAATTCAGAAAACTATTGTACCTGCGGAAAAGGGGTCTTGCGAGTTACCCCCAAGTAATGAGGAGGGAGTACATCAACAAACAAAGGATGTTGAGGCTGATAATAAACTTTTCGAGTACATGAGCGAGCTTTATAAAATACACCTCTCCCCTTTAGAAAATAGATTGAGGTGCATCGAAAAGCAGTTAACTGAATTGATCGTCTTCTCTAAGTCTCCGAGTAACCCTGGGGTATTAAAGGCTGGAGATAGGAAGTTAACTCATAAAAATAACAAATCAGGGGGCTTGTTGACAAACCAACTATCTGCTCCAGCCGAGTCTACAGAAATAACAGATCCCACTGTTTTAGAGAAAAAGTCAGTGGGTAATACTAATACCCCCATTGTGAACATTAGACAGGAGACTAATACATCCAAGGACACTGCCTCGGACCCTACGGGGAATCGTAGCTCGGGACCTCCATTGGAGAAACTAGCCATTAATTTGCCCCCGGAAGTAACCCCTTTCTTGGTGGTTTTGACCGGGGTACCAGAGTTGAAGGAGGATGCAGAGGAGCCTATTGGGTCACTAAAAACATAAGGTTCAGCATTGGCTCAATATAAAACGATCATTACCTCCTAATAGGACGAGCAAGATTCTAATGGTGCGTAAGGTGCCATGGGTGGGACATGGAAGAAAAACCATCCCGGGCGACTGCGTTTTGGTCAATTTTGAGGACCCGGGTACGGTCAATTATATCTGTTCATGGTATAACCAGAGTAACAACGAAGGTATTGGAACTAAGCGACTTTCCTTTTTTTATCCTCCCAGGATTTCTTATGAACCAGTTCCTGATCGAAGCTGGGGAAGAGTAGGTTTTCAAGAGAGAGGAGTAGTCAGAAGGGAGGGGGGATGGCAAAAAATTAGGGAAGTAAGTTCTAGGGATATCTGGAGAGGAATACCGACCGTCAATAGGTTCATTTGTTTGAAGATGGTCGATTGACGCCCTCTGACTGCTGGAGTTAAGTATGATTTTTGTTGAGGCCCTAGTAAGTTAAAAAAAAGAGCCAATTATTTGGCAAATGATAATTCAAGGGCTATGTATGAGGGATGGGACAACGAGACAGTAGCGACTCCAATTGTCTCGCGACCACTAGTAGAAGGACTAGATAGACAAGAATACTCAGTGTTTAAACACACTGGTGTTGAATATGAAAGCAAACTAGTTTGTCAACAATCTCAAAATATTCTAGGGAGGGACATCGGAGTAAATCCCATACCGATAGAAATAGGTATTTGTACTGATAATTCCTCTGTTTTGGAGCCGCCAGGAGATGTCCAAAGGGGAAAGCTGGCTCTCCTATCCTGGAATATAGCGGGTCTATCAAACAAGGTAAAGGACCCCATCTTCCAAGATTTTATTGAAAAATATGATGTCATCTGTTTCCAAGAGTGCTGGGAACAGGATGAGATTCATCTTGCAGGGTATCGTACATATTTTTCGACTGCATCTCAGTCAAGGAGGGGTAGATGCTCTGGTGGGCTCTGTACATATATTTCTAATACTGTTAATTCGACCATAAAGCTCCGGACCACCGGGGGGCATAATTATTATCAGATTATATTTCTCATAATGGGAGGCAAACGACACATTACTCTAGTAAATCTGTACAATAACATTCCAAAGGAAGATCAGAAAAGAGTCTTGGAAGACTTAAATAACTCGTTACGTCTTGGGATGGGCTCGGACCACAATGACATGTGTATTATATTGACAGCCGATTTTAATTGCCATTTATGCCCCCATAGTAACTTGGGTATATGTGGAATGGTTAATCTAATTGGTGACCCTTGCACTCACTTTGAGCATTCCATGCTGGGAAATCTGGTTAACAGTTTAACTCATGATTGGAATCTGGGTTTTGTAAATGAATTATGTAGCCCACAGGTTAGCTTTCAATCCACTTTTAATGGACGTGGACTGCGGTCTGTTATAGACTATACATTGGTTACTACTAGCTATTATCATAACGTCCTGTCCTTTAAAACAGAGGACATTGCGATGAGCGACCATTTTCCGATTAGTTCAACTTTCGATATTGGGACGAGCATTAGATTAGTACCTAATGCAGTTGAAAATTTATATCGCCATGCTATTTCGCTGGCGAAAATAAATGGTTATGCAATAAAATGGAGCAAGGTTGATTCTTCAAACTTTTTGCAAAGCCTAATAGCAGATCAATATAGTAATTTTATGACCTGCCTAGAGGAATCCCCTGATCCAAGTGCGGTCATCAGTGCCTTTCAGAAGATCGCAATACAAATTGGCAATAAATTGACAGGAACACTGCGGGAAGGGGAGAGACATAAAGCAGAGGGATGGTTTAACTCAGAGTGTAGTAAAGCACATGCTAATGTGAAGCAGGTTTTTAAAAAAACACCTAAAAACCAGCAAGATATTAGAGCCGCCAGAACAGCGTATAAAATTACATTACATAAACGGAAATTAGAGATAAAGAAGAATACGTGGGCCTCATTACTAAAGGCATCCTCCTTGAGAGATAATACTGCCTTTTGGAGAGCAGTAAATGCTCCCTTTTTCGTCGAAAAGAAATCTGACCTGGTAGAATTTGCTATAGAAGAATCAGTCTGGGTTGATCATTTCACTGAGCTTTATAAGAAAGATGACTCGCTCAGCCTAGATAACACTTGTCAAAATCAGCTGGCTGTAAGCGAGCTTATTCCTTCCGTCTGGATTCCTTTGGGGATCTCCTTTTCTGTCTCTGAGGTGGAAATAGCTTTACTTGAAAGCTCAAAAAATAAAGCGCCAGGACCCGTTGGGATTCCTATAGACATATTCAAGGATAATATCCCCTTATGGGCCCCGCTCCTGACTAATGTGCTAAATAGCTGTAATAATAAGGGATTTCCACCAACTTGGCAGGAAGCGATAGTAGTTCCTATTTTTAAAAAGGGAGATCGAAATGATCCTAAATGTTATAGGCCCATTTCGCTACTTGATTCTCTGATGAAAGTGGCAGGTAGAATCATCTTAAATAGATTGCAAACATGGGCCAAGTTCCAGTACGGTTTTAGGTCAGGATTGGGTACTGTTGAACAAGGACTTAACCTAGCCATAATAACTGGCAAATATACGGTGGCAAAAAGGGGTAATCTTTTTATGACTTTTGTTGACCTCAGCTCAGCTTTTGACTGCTTGAGTCATGAGGTTTTGTGGGATACTCTAAAAGGACTTGGCATTGATTTAAATATCCTTAATTTTATTAAAGAGCTATATAGGGCAGGGGCAAAGGTACGTTTGGAAAAAGAGGAGAATGTACAAATAAATTCCCAATAATGAAAGGTGTTCGGCAGGGTTGTATTTTGGCACCTTTTCTTTTTAATTTATATATAAATGGTGTGGCGGAATTTTTAATAAAGCTAGAAGTAGATTACCCCCAAATTGATGGCACGGCGGTGCCCATCTTATTATATGCAGATGATGCGGTTATCATGGCTAGAACCCAAACAGGCCTTCAAAAGGCGATAACTAGTTTTTCAGCTTACATGGGATCTAGGGGCCTAAAAATCAATATTGGGAAGACTTTTACCATGTGCTGCACATCAAAGAATAAGATTTCTTGTAAAAAACATTTTTAGAGCAGTCTAAGATAGGACTAACAAGTACTTTTTCATATTTGGGGATTGTTTTTAATAAAAGAGGTACTTGGACAACAGCGGTTAGTACCAGGAACCTCGCATTTGCTCGTACAATAGGCATAGTAAAACAGTTCGCCAATAAATTGGGGGGTAGACCTGTTCGTATCCTAATGGATATTTACAAGGCTAAATGTGTGTCAACTGCCATATATGGGGCTGGTATTTGGGGTATTGCAGACTGTCGGGAAATACAAGCAAAAGAAATTTTTTTCCTGCGTTATCTGTTAGCTGTCCCCAATTCCACCTCCACATACGTTTGTCATAAGGAACTAGATCTGGTTTATATATCCGATTTGATTAAAATCAGTCCATTATTGTTATGGCATATGATATGGACCTCGACGGCTACTGCCTTTAATAGAGCCATTTTGTTGGATTGCACTAAACTAGAGAGAGCGAAAAATATTCAGTGGTTATCATATGTAAAGGATTTTATGACCAATATGGGATACCCAGCATATTTTAGTACTCCCTCCTCGCTATCCCTGATCCCCAGAAAGGCACTTAAGGATTGTTGTCTTGCTTTTCTGGAGAATCAGCGGTGGCTTGAGGAGAGGAGTAAGGTATCTGTAATGCAACATTATTTACTTTTGCAGGGCCCTGGTCTGCAGCTTTATTTATCTTCTGAGCAATCTAGCTACAATAGAATGTTACTAGCACGATTGAGAACTGGTAGTTATTATAGGTTATTATAGGTTGCTAACCTTCCCAGATAGTAATGATTGGTCGTCAAATTTAATTAAATGTCCTTGTGATGATCTTTCCACGCAATCAACAATACTGTGGGCCTCATGTAGGTAGCCAAATACCGGTCGGTAACGGCCGAAATTCGGTAAATTTCCCGTTACCGACCGGTATTTAGTCAAGTGAGATGTAGGAGGCCAAAAACCAAAATTCGGTAAATATGAAGCGGTAAATACCGATTCATATTTACCGATTTCTAAAATACCGATTCATATTTACCGAATACATATTTTCCGAATCGGTAAATATGAAGTGGTAAATATGAAGTGGTAAATATGAAGTGGTAAAACGGAAAAAGACATGTAGGTAAATTCGGTAATTTAGAAATCCATGAAATTCGGTAATTAAGAGTCGGTAATTAACACAGATTGAAAGCAGGTGGTAATCATCAACAGTGCATAAAAGAAATCCCAAAATGCATCAGCGTGGACAACATGGCCGCTCTGTATGTCATTGCAAGGCGCCTACGTCTACAGGCAGCAGGTCTGAGGATATGGAGACGGGAGGAACGCATATACAGACAGCGCATCACACTCTTCCAACTGACTGAGGCTGAGATACATGAAAGGTACAGGCTACACCCACAAACCATCATGGACCTGATAAGGGACCTGCACCCACTCCTGGACCAGCCAACAAGAAGGGCGCATGCCATACCACCACATGTGCAGGTTCTCTGCAGCCTACATCTACTTGCTTCTGGAAGTTACCAGGTGGTGATAGCTGCGCTGGGCGGTGTATCCCAGAGTTGCCTGTCCCGTTTCTTCAGGAAGTTCCTGGATGCCATGATGCAGAGAATGCACCACTACATCAGCTTCCCAAACACACAGGCTGAACTGCAGAAAACTAAAACTGACTTTTATCACATGGCACAGTTCCCCCATGTCATCGGCTGTATTGATGGCACACACATCCCAATCTGCCCACCAGCTGCCACTGAGCACATCTACAGGAACAGAAAGTCCACCCACTCCATCAATGTGCAGGTAATCTGCGATGCAGGGAACATCATCACTGACATTGTTGCGAAGTTTCCTGGGAGCACCCACGACTCCTACATCTTCCAGAACAGTGGGATCTACATACGACTGCTTGCCGGAGAATTTGAAGAAGGATACCTGCTAGGTAAGTCACAGTCACGCTCCCTAATACTTAGTGCAAATCATAGTGTATTGAGGCATGTGACTGATGGTTCCCTTTAACTCACCTAGGCGACAGTGCATATGCCGTGCGGTCATTCATCCTGACTCTCTACCTACACCCATCAACCCAGAGTGAGAGACGATATAATGTGGCACACAAATCTACACGAAATGTGGTGGAGCGCACGTTCGGACTATTGAAGAGCAGGTTCCGCTGCCTCCATAAAAGCGGAGGTGCACGCCAGTACACACCCATCATCTGTTGCAAGATCATTGCCACTTGTGCAATGCTGCACAACCTTGCCACAAAGAGAGGTACAGAGGTGGAACTAATAGATTTTGAGGACAATGATGATGAATCAGGTCAGCCAGAGGACAACGCTGCTGGAGTGCCAACAGCAACAGATGGGAGAGAGAGACGGGCAGAGATCACATGCAACTATTTCTGAGTAAGTAAGGGGACACAGTCAGTTGTTGTCTGTAATGACGTAGTTTAATAATGCGCCACTACGCCACTAAACAAGGATAATGCCATTCTGGCAACATTGCTCATTCACAAGTGTGAAGTCCAGGGTTACGTCACCCAATAGTCTATTGCTACGCGGTGCAGCATCAAAGTTTGCGGCCACGCGCTACATTGTGGGATGGCACGGATTCAGCCTCCTCACTGGTGCCAGCCCCATGCCGCCTGCTGCTCCTGCGTGTTTCTGGGACGGGGGGTGTGATGCTGCTCCTGCTGCTGGTGTCCATGCTTTCAGAAGCATCCCCTGCACCACTTGTGGCCGCCTGACTGGTCAATAGGACCTCCAGGGCACTGGTGACCTGCACCATCCCCCTAGTGACGTCGCTGCTGCAGTGTGTCAGGCCCTCCTGCATGTTCACTGAGCGCCGGCAGAGTAGTGATGTTGCAGTTGCCAGGCGGTTGAGTGCCCTGGTGTGCCTGTCTCCCCTCTGCCGTTCCCGGCGCCTTGCAGCTCTATCTGCGTCCAACTTGCTGCACAACAGCTGCATGGACTGTGGCACGTCCCGCAGGCCCGCTGCCATGTTGAAGTACTGGGTATTTTAGACCCAGCGGTGCAGGGGCACACACCCTATGACTTCTGGGTTCACCCTGTTCCAGACCTACAGAAACACAGAGTCTTCTGGGTGAAGTCAAAGATTCGTTTATTGGCTGCAGACCAATTACAGGTATCCTAGAAGTACAACAGCGTGTATGTTCTCAGGAGACTGCTGAAAATCATAGAAACGGACTTCATCTTAAATACCCTTTCTCCTTGCCTCAAGCATACATTCCTAGGTTTATGATATGGCCATTACAAGTATATATTACAAACGAAAAAGCAGAGTCATGATGACCATCCCACATTCCAGTTCGGCCAGCCCACAATGATTTACACAGTAAGGTTCAGATCCCACATCGGATGTCAATAGACCCCCCCAATAAACATGAGCATCTCCTGTTTTGGGAAACAAGTCATAAAGCAGGAACAGCCAGGTGTGAAAGAGATTAGCCGGAGGATTGTGTAGAATGAAAGGGTTTTATGACGGGTCAAACCCTGATGCTAATCACAGGTGGACGGAGGAAGGAGAGCTCGTGAGACCAGTTTGACCTGGGGCAGCAGAGCCAGCTGCCCAGGTCACAGAGAAGTCAGAGGAGAAGCCCATGTACTGTGGGGCCCGTATTTTACTCCATTATAGCCTATGTGAGGGCAATGACAAGATGGCCACTGCTTCCAAAATGGAACCCGCGTAGTGAAGCAGAATAACGTGTACACAGTGCATTCATAGCTAGAACGATATATAAAGCACTCGTACATGCCGCATTTACCATTTGCGGTTTGCTAATACCAATATAGACAGGGGTAGGGCCCTGTTCCCTACGCGGTCACAGAGATTAAAGTACGACAGACCCTCCTTTTGCCCTTACATAGGCAATCACTATACTCATCTTAATCCGAGTCTAGGTCAATGTTCATGAAGTCATGGAGATGTTGCTGTAGCATCATCCTATTACTTAGCTCGTCCCTCGATACAGGTTTCCTTACACATAAGGTAGCACAGAGGCCACATATCGCAGGAGCACACTGTATACACAGACAGAACAGGAAAAGAATGGCTAAGATCATTCCAATGACCATCAGAACTTTCCAACCCCAGGCAGATATCAGTTCCCAGAACCACCCCACCAGTGACCAATTTCCCTTATCCACGTGTATGGATTCAGATATTTTATGGAGTTTGGAGATGGCCTGATACACTGTTGGAGCGTTATCTGGTATGAAAATGCAGCAACTGGATTGGATGACCTTGCATACCCCACCGCGGTCTGCAAGAATAACGTCTAGAACCATGCGGTTCTGCAAAGTCATAAGGCGATCCGCTTGGAGCTCGGCTGTCAGATTACCAAGGGCACCAGCCGTTACATTGACAGTGGATTCAACCACACGAGTCAGCTGTCTCAGGTTCCTACTATTGACCATAGGTCCCCAAAACGGCAGGAAACCCAAGAAGAAGTCTCCCGCTTCCTGACCCGCAGTGTCCTCCTTACTAATCACGCCTCTCACAACTCTGGTCTTGTGATAGTCGGAGGCGGCAGTAAATGTAGGCGGTAGCAGGTTTGCAATATAACATGTGCCCGAGAAATCAGGGGGCAACCATGTATATGCTCGATCATTACAGATGAAATATGTACCCTTGGCAGTCAAAAACGCAGGGGAAAACTGTGACGGGAAAGTGTACGTTTCAGTACAGTCACTTCTTCCCAGTTGAGCTCTAGGATTCTGACCATTACCCTGTAAGCAGAACCGACCCATGTGGGGTACGACCCAGATTGGAGATGAGATTTTTCGCTGTCTTTCACCCAGACTAATACTATACCCCGTCGCGTTCCATCCTACATAAGGTCTCAGCTCTTCTTTGGGAATGGATGAGTATGCATCAATATCCCTACTCATATCGGCAACTCCTTTTATCAAAGCCTTATTATTGGTGATAGGTCTGATGGAACGCGGTTGGCGAGGGGAGTACGTATCTAGGGCATAGAGAAACATGGTCTGGAATGCCCATGACGATCCATTGTAACTATACGGCAGCACCAAATAAGGAATACCCTTGTTAATGGTATGTGGCATTAACCCACACACCCAGCAATTGGTCGTATTCATTACTAGTTGGTGCTGGTGCAAGAGCTGGATAAACGAGTTATTTACGAACTCCGATCGTCTGGTCTGTTCGTGTTCAGGCAAAGGGTGAAAGGAGTGAGAGGAGGCGGTAGAAAGAGGTATAGGCTGTTCAGTGGGTGCAATGGGCTTTTGAGCGGAGAAAAACACAAATCCTACGATGAACATCATTATGCTACACAGTGTAAAAAGGCACAAAAATACAAAACATTTACTTTTTACAATTCTACACATCCTTGCGTTAAAGTTCATTTCCTCAATCGGTCTCTCCATCTTAAAAAACTCCATCCTCTACTCGGGCCGCTCGCGGCGGATGAGTTTCTTCTGCTAAGGGGCACGCCTGTGAGTCCAGGGAAACGCCCTAGACCAACCAGAACCGTTGACCTAACTTCTTCGGCCTGTACCCCAAAGTCTTGGCACCGCGACCCTGCGGCAGAACTCGGATGGTGGTTCGAAAAACAAAAATCAAGAAAGTCCTTCAGATGGGAGAGCCAAAATGTCAAAAAGGAAATAGTAAGGAAATCTTTATTTGTCCATGGGCCTTGGTCTCAAATTATAGCGGAGACAGCCAGGTGCTGTTTGGTCTTGGAACAAAAGTTCAGGCTCAGTGGTGTCCGGTTGATTTGATGGTGGCACAGCTTCCTGCAGAATATTGTCACTCTCTTGGTCTGAAGCTGTGTCTTTTAGGCGTGCGTCACTGAATGGTACAAAACGAGGTACAGTGTCTGCCTCAGAGTTGGCAATACCCTCCTTGACCCACTGGTCATATGGCAGAGGCAAGGGGACTACTTTGCAGTGGGTACCATGGATCCAGTGTTTCTTCCCTTTTACTCGCACCGCTGATCTTGTCGACAGAAGCACAAGGTGAGGGCCGATCCAGCGAGGCTCGTCGTTGCTCTTGCGCTGGAAATTCCGGACCAGGACCCACGAGCCAGGGTTGATAGGGTGTCCAGGAGGTTCAGAAGCTTGGGGAAGAGTATCATGTACCTGTTGGTGCAAAACACGCAGTTTAACAGTCAAATCATACAGGTAATCGAGTAGTACTGGATGCTCAATCTCACTAAACTTCGTAGGCCTTGGTACACCCCATACGTTGGCCGGGCGGCCAAAAACGACCTCGTAAGGGCTAAGTCCCACTCGTGAGTGTATGGTCATTCTGGTGGACAGGAGTGCTAAAGGCAGAGCGTCAGGCCATTTAAGACCGGTGCTCGCCTGAATTTTGGCCAGCTTGAGCTTTAAGGCTCCGTTGTAGCGCTCTACTAGTCCAGCTGATTGGGGGTGATTTGCAGCGTGGAACTTCTGCTTTATCCCTAGCCCTTCACATACATTCTTCATCACTTTACCCACAAACTCACTTCCATTATCACACCACACCATTCTTGGCATTCCAAACCTAGGGAAAAATTCCTTCACAAGGGCTTTGGCTGTGGATAGGGCAGTGTTATCTTTCAGAGGATAAGCCTCTATCCATTTTGAGAAAGCACAAACAACCACCAGTACATATTTTAGGTTGTTGCATCTTTCCATGTGAATAAAGTCCAGCTGCAAAACTTCGAATGGACATGATGGGGGTGCAAAGTGACCAGCTGGAGTTGGGGTTCCCCTACCAGGGTTGTACTTCAAGCATACCATGCAATTCTTGACCACATTCTCTGCACACTTGGGAATCCCAGCATTCTGCCATACTGGAGCCAACAACTTACAAATTCCTTTCGTACTGATATGTGCCATTCCATGTGCCATAGTAACCACTGGAAGCACATATGCATCAGGCAATAACCATCGCTTATGTTCTGTCAGATCAATCCAACAACCATTCTCATCCAACTTACCCATACTTTCTCTCCACTTGCTTAACTCTTTCTCTGTGGCTTCAGCCTGAAGCAACTTCACACTCTCTATTGTGTTCTCACACATTCCCACATCATCAACCCATCTTGCGGGGCCTGCAACATACATTCTAGTCTTCACATTCTGTGCTGTTTCTTTCGCGGTCTCATCAGCAAACGCATTCCCACGTCCAACATCATCCGTGACTTTCCTGTGCGCACTGCATTTCATGATCGCAACTTGCAACGGTAGGGTCAGTGACTCAAGGAGATCATTCACCAACTTGCCATTCTGGATTTTAGCTCCATGCGACGTCAGGAACCCACGCTCTTTCCACAGTCGCCCAAAATTATGAGCCACGCCAAAGGCGTACTGGCTATCTGTGTATATATTCACTCTCATTCCTTCAGACAACACGCATGCTCTTGTGAGGGCGATTAATTCTGCTGCTTGGGCCGAATTATGTGGCACTCGTGCAGTTTCCACGACCGTGTGTAAAGTCGTGATAGCATATGCAGCAGTCGTGTCACCATTAGGGAGCTTAAAACACGAACCATCCACCCATAAAGTACCATCACACTCAGTCAGGGGAGTATCTTTTAGATCTACTCTCCCTTTCGTCTCTTCTTCTGTTCTGAACAGACAGTCATGTTGCTCAATCTCATCTGAGTCTGCTGGAATTGGCAATAACGTAGCTGGATTCAGCGTATTGCATCTCTTTATGTGTATGTGATTTGCTAACAGTGTGAGCTCATAGCCTGATAATCGCGCACTAGTCAAGTGTTGTGTCTTGGTCCTATTTAATAATGTGTCTACAGCATGTGGAACCATAACGATCAATGTGTTGTCCATTACCAGACCAGCAGATTGTCGGATAGACATTGCTGCAGCGGCTGTCGCTCTCAGACAGCTTGGCAATGCCCTCGCTACAGGGTCCAAGGTTGATGAAAAATATGCGCATGGGCGCGGTCTGTCGCCAAAAGGCTGTGTTAACACTGACAACGCACATCCATCTTTCTCGTGAACATACAATGTAAAAGGCTTGCTATAGTCAGGAGTGCCCAACACAGGTGCATTGCGCAATTCCAAAAAACTTTTCTGGCACTCTTCAGACCATGGGATAGGATTCGGTGTGTCTTTGCATGTTAATGCTAACAAAGGTTTTGCCAGCAAGGAAAAACTTGGTATCCAATGCCTACAGTATGAAGTGATGCCCAAGAAAGCACGCACTTCTCTCTGTGTTTTTGGCACACTCAACTGTGCAATGGCTTGAATTCTTTCTGGGGTCAGTTTCCTTCCCTCCTTCGATAAGAGATGACCTAAGTAGGTCACTTCTTGTCGACAATATTGCAGCTTAGAGAGAGACACCTTGTGATGGAAAGCGGATAAATGACGCAACAGTGACAATGTGGCTTCTTTACAGATCTTCTCAGTATCCGCGGCAATTAGTAAATCATCCACGTACTGAATCAGGATAGCGTCACTATGTAAAACAAGTGCATCAAGCTGCGCTTTCAATGCTTGACTGTATATGGATGGACTCTCACAGTAGCCCTGGGGAGCGCGTTTGAAGCGAAAGCTTCGGCCTCCCAGACTAAAGCCAAAAATGTCTCTGCTCTCTTCTGCAATTGGGATGCTAAAGAAAGCATTCTTTAAATCGATCACTGAAAACCATGCAGCAGAGGCTGGAATCATTGTTAACAAGGCAGTTATATCAGGGACAACCGGAAACTGTGGCACAACAATCTTATTAACCTCTCTAAGATCAATCACAAATCTGTAAACGGGTGGCTGTGAAGGGTCCGTTCGTTTTAAGACAGGTAAAATCGGACTATTGCAAACGTTGCCTCTTGTTTCTTCAATCACACCCTTATTAATCAAGTCGCTGACAATGTCTAACAATGCTTTCTGACCTTCATTAGAGATTTTGTACTGGGGAATACGCGGCAGTCTGACATTAGCCTTTAAAGTCACCACGTATGGCGGTATCTCCAAGAGGCCCACATCATTGGGACCAGTAGCCCAAAGGGCATCCGGAAGGGATGACAATTCAGGTGGCATTGTATTTTTAGACAAGTACATTGGGGAAATCACTTTCTTGCCTAATGTAAGTTGTACTCCTGAAGGAGAACAATACAGTGTAGCGTACAATCTTTTCAACAAATCTAATCCCAGCAAATTCTCACCACAACCTGTTGTTAGGATCAGGGGTGCTTTCAGCTCGCAAGGTCCAATAGAAAGTGACATGGGACTAGAAATCGGGTTCCTAACCGGGGCGCCAGAAAAACCTACTGAAACATTTATATCGCCAGACAAAGGTGCGCCAGGGAGTTTTGAATGCATGATTGAACTCTTTGCAGCACCAGTGTCTAGCAGAAAAGGCTCCGTTACATTTGCTGTAGTCACCTCAACATACGGTCCACTCTGATCCACTGGCACTGAAACAACTCCCTCTCTCTGTCTATGGCTGTCCTAGTAATCATTATTTTCTGCATCGCCATCCTCTGCATAATAATCATTATTATAATACTGAGCTGTATTACTAGTCGCGTTAGCTTGCTGATCAAAGCTATTAATGGCGCTTTGAGGCGGAAGAGGACGCACATTCTGGGGAGCATTTCCTCGCCCTCTGCCTCTAGGAGCTTGCTGACCACCCCTTCCTCTGGCGCCATACATATTGCCGTTCCGCTGCATTAATTTAGGGCAACTATATTTAAAAGGACCTTCCTCTTTGCAGTATGAACATTGGTTGGGACCTACAGGGACACGTGGTTGATAATACCCGTTCATTTGCTGATTGTTCTGAAACTGTTGGGGTTGGTGATAGACACCTTGGGGTTGCCTATAATTATTCTGACCTCCACGTGGTGGATAGGCCTGCTGTAAAAGGACCTTTGTCTTTAATTCCTTCGTTTTCTTTTCTGTTCTATCTTTCTCGTCTTTATCTCTATTTTCATAATACTGTGCAGTAGCCAGTATTTGCGCTGAAGAAGAAACAGCCCAAGAACTTTCTGAATCTTTTAACTTTTTACACAGGTCAGGGAGTAGATTCTGCACAAACTTATCCACAAATAACCGTTGGCCACCCTCAGTACTCATATCCTGCCCACTGTGGTCAATAAACGTTTCTTCAAACCTAGTGAAGAAGTCTGACACTGTCTCATCTTTCTTCTGCTTGCATGCAGATAACTTGTCCCAGTTTACGCGCATCGCGGGCATTATTGTCTTCATATACGTGATGATTCTACCAGGCAGTTCAGCTACTAAAGGTTCTGGTTTCGCGCCACCAGTTTGTCTAGCATCAGCAGCAATAATGTTAGCCCATGTGTCCCCTAGTTCTGCATCGTGATCTACATTACGGATTGACCCCCATAGAGGTTGTGGAACAACATTACCAAACAACATGTCTATATCGGCCAGATTCATAACGCATGACCCTGCCGTCTGTGACAACTCTTTATAATAACCTGCTGGGTTTTTACGGGGATCAGGTAAGGACTGCTTAAGCGCTAACACCTCTGAGCGCTTCCATGGAACATGCACCCAAACACGCTGGAAATGCGCTGGCACAGCGGCGATACCGGCACCAGCTGCAACTGCTTCCTTCCATACCGGGGGAACTTCTCTCATGGGGTATTGTCGCGCTTTTACCTTTGTCCCCACAAGGACATCTTGTTCAAACAATGACTGTTGACAATCATCATTCCTGAAGGACAATACAACCGCAACTGCTTTATCTACCTCGCGGTCCACAATTATACCAGTTCCAAAATCAAACCTCACTCTACACAACTCCTGCGGGCTCGGGTCTTTACCACTATCCTCCAATTCTTCACAGAGAATTTCGCACATTTTCTCAAACACATATCTCTGTTTTGGGGCATCCCACTGATGGAAAACGTTGACAACTGATTCCACATCATACAATGAACAATCCATCTACGCGCCATGCTGTCTATTACCTTTTTCTCATCAGGGTTAGGCAATTGACTGCGCAATTGCTTACGCTGTAAACCAGGAGTCGCACTAGATGACTCAAAGAGAGGCGACATTAACGTAGTAACCACATTAGCTAAACGCTGTCGCGCTGAAGGAGAAGTTGAGGCGGAAACAGGGGGAAAAACAGAGGGGAGAAAAGAGGATGCAGAAACAGGTACTGGAGTGGTGCAAGGAAAAGAGGCAGGGGAGGCAGCTGCTGAATTGGACAAAGTCGCAGGAAGTGCGGGGGCAGTTGGAAGCACAACTGGCGGCCCTTGAGAGGGCTGCACTACATGGATAAGAGCCGGCTGCAAAGCAGCTGGCGGTTGCGGCAAGGCTTGCAGTATATTAACTGGAGGTGGCATATTCGCAAGCTGGGGAGGTGCCGTGGCATTTTGAGCATACGGGGGTGGCGAACTCAACAAATGTGACATCAGGGGATCTTTCTCCTTTTCTTCTAACTCATTCTGCTTAGAATGTGGTAAAGCTGGGTAACATTTGTCAATCCCTAACTTGCGCTGCCTGTGCAATTGCTCACTCATCTGCTCCTCCTCATTATCTTTAAATTGTACAGCTGCTTGCATTACTGTCATACCTCTCTCTCTTTTATTCTTTTTCGCTAGCTTAATTTCCTTTTGTTTGGCTTCCTTTCGCCATAAGCGGAAAGAGTCAAACATCGCCGGCCGGGCTTTCTTTTTGAACAATTTAATTTCCAAATTATCTAAAATATGGGTATCGAAACTACCATTTTGGGGCCATTTTAAAACACCGTCTTTTCTGGTGTAGTGGATCCATACTTCGTTATATGCAATGGGGCCTACGCCATGTTTTACATAGAGCTCATAAGTTGGAGTTCCAACCGGAGGAACCGGACATGATTCCTCCAGCTGGAAATCTTTTCCACAACCCAAACAGAATAATCTACCAAATAGTCCAGAACCAGGCATCTTTGCTCACTAGTCTAGATCCAAACGTCAAAGGATTATCGATTACGATATTCTCGTGAATACACGAGTCCTCTGGCTTTGGCGTTTGCAAACTCCAAATTACCAATTCAAACGATCCCGAGGGATACCAAAAACAAATGGGAGACGCTCCACTTATACTTAACTGAATATTACTGATCGATGGCGTCACCAGAAGACTCTCTCGATTGTTTCGCTCTCTCAAACTCGTCAAGGGTCCAAAACAGGTCGATTAATCAGGGCAGCAGTCCTTCGTAGCCGTCGGGACGCGGAGAACCTCGCAGAAAAGACTTTCGGACCACGTCGACATGCAGGGGTCGATGAAGTGGCGGCCTTCCTCCGGAATTTCCACACGAAGCTCCTCACGAACCTCTGGCTTGGACTGGTACCGCTGAAATCGTCCCGAGTTGGGCGCCAAACTGAAGTACTGGGTATTTTAGACCCAGCGGTGCAGGGGCACACACCCTATGACTTCTGGGTTCACCCTGTTCCAGACCTACAGAAACACAGAGTCTTCTGGGTGAAGTCAAAGATTCGTTTATTGGCTGCAGACCAATTACAGGTGTCCTAGAAGTACAACAGCGTGTATGTTCTCAGGAGACTGCTGAAAATCATAGAAACGGACTTCATCTTAAATACCCTTTCTGCTTGCCTCAAGCATACATTCCTAGGTTTATGATATGGCCATTACAAGTATATATTACAAACGAAAAAGCAGAGTCATGATGACCATCCCACATTCCAGTTCGGCCAGCCCACAATGATTTACACAGTAAGGTTCAGATTCCACATCGGATGTCAATAGACCCCCCAATAAACATGAGCATCTCCTGTTTTGGGAAACAAGTCATAAAGCAGGAACAGCCAGGTGTGAAAGAGATTAGCCGGAGGATTGTGTAGAATGAAAGGGTTTTATGACGGGTCAAACCCTGATGCTAATCACAGGTGGACGGAGGAAGGGGAGCTCGTGAGACCAGTTTGACCTGGGGCAGCAGAGCCAGCTGCCCAGGTCACAGAGAAGTCAGAGGAGAAGCCCATGTACTGTGGGGCCCGTATTTTACTCCATTATAGCCTATGTGAGGGCAATGACAAGATGGCCACTGCTTCCAAAATGGAACCCGCGTAGTGAAGCTGAATAACGTGTACACAGTGCATTCATAGCTAGAACGATATATAAAGCACTCGTACATGCCGCATTTACCATTTGCGGTTTGCTAATACCAATATAGACAGGGGTAGGGCCCTGTTCCCTACGCGGTCACAGAGATTAAAGTACGACAATGTCAGTAATCCCCGCCGCCATTGCGCAGATGTTCCTGTCCATGTGTTTGAATGTGGTTCTCAGTCCCCGCACATGCCGCTGTACTGAAATCACTGCCTTTGTTTGCAGGCGCTGTTGTTTTAACATGTTGGCCTCAAGGCCCCCAAAGACCCCATGGCTGTGATCGATTGGTGGTGGACTTTGCTCACGCGACCTGCGGCGCCGTCCTGCACCCGTGTCTTCTCCCTGTGAGGTGGAGGGCACAGTGGTATGTCTCCCATCCTGGGGCATTGTATTTGGCTCCGGGCCCCTGCTGTCATCAGATGATGTGTGTAACACGCGCAGCCTGGCAGCAGCACGCCTCCTCGACCTCACTATTGCAGGCGGTGATGTGGCCGGTGACTCCAGCATGAGTGGTGATGCTGGCTCAGGTACTGGGGATGCTGGCTCAGGTACTGGTGATGCCGGCTCAGGTACTGGGGATGCTGGCTCAGGTACTGGGGATGGTGGCTGTGGCAACGCTCTCTGGCCAGAACTTGTGCTGCCCGTAGCTGAACTGGCTTGACGGTGTGCCCCCTCTCCTGTGCCATGTGCAGTCCTGCGCGATGTTACGTCTGTGGACAGAAATGCAACATCAGCTCAGTGTACCTGAAGGCATGCATTGCAAGCTTGACAATAAATTGATGTAACACTCTCACATTGTCCTCTGTCTGCTTTAGGCTAATGTGTGTACCATGCATCATTGTTCTGTGCTATTCTGTTCATGGTGGGGGATCCCTGACTACATCTCCCATAATGCATTGCCTGTCTGCAGTAACACATGGACTGGAGTGGGATACTCATTTCACTATGGGGGATGTGGGATAGGGGTAGGGGGGGCTACATTGCTGTGCATTCCTCTTACCTTGTTGGGTGGCGGCTCTGGCAGAGCTGTCGGCATCCCCAAGGCCCACGACACTCTCGGGCTCGATTGTCGACTGCACCAGCTCCTCCAGTTCGGTGAGGGCAGGTGCCCTGTTACTTCCACCTCCTGTCCGGCTGGCCTCCTTCTGGATGTCCCCCATCTTCCTCTTAGTCACGATGCGCAGGTCGTACCAGCGTTTTATTAGGACGTCAATGTCCCTGTGGGTCACTCCCACAGCATTTACCTGCGCCTGGATTGCCAGCCAAATAGTGCGCTTCTCACACTCTGCCACTTGCAGGGATTGCCTCCCAAAAAGCTTCTGGTGCTGCTTCACCACCTCCTCCACTAGCACCTGGAGTTCCTTGGGGCTGAATTTCACCTTGCGCCTCCTTTCCCCTCCTGTCCTCTGGCTGGACATAGTGAAGTTTGATCTCAACAATCAGGCACTGGCTCCCTGCCTCTCCTCTGCACTCCCAGCCTCTCCTGAGTCTGTTGATTGAGTGCACCTGCCTGGGTGTGGCCACTTCCTACTTGGGTGGGGTTTGGTTGCACAGGATTGGCTGTTTCAAACAGTCATGTGATTTTGTTTTTCCGAATCGGTATTTTCCGATTCGGTATTTACCGAACCGGTAAATACCACCTCGGTATTTACCGAATCGGTAAATACCACCTCGGTATTTACCGATTCGGTAAATACCACCGCGGTATTTACCGATTCGGTAAATTCCGATTCTTGAATACCGAATGTTACCGATTCGGTAAATATTACCGAATTATTACCTACATATAACTTACCGATTCTTAAATACCGATTCGGTACGGTTCGGTATTTAAGAATCGGTAAATTTTATTTACCTACATGAGGCCCATAGTGTTTTGTTCTGCAAATTTTATGCCTGGGGGAGGAAGAGATATTTGATTCCCCTTTTAAAGATCTGGGGCTTGAGGCAGTGCAGACCTGCTTATTTAAAGCTGCTTTTGTTAGAAGATGAAATGACCATTAACACTCTATACAAGTTTTTAAAATTTGCAATTAGGTGTAGATCTTCTATGGACTAATTTTTTAATTTGTCTTGACCCAGACTGTCCCCTTATGATGTACTTAATTTGAAATGTATGTCGATTTCTATTATTGTGTTTTTATTGTATGTATTTCTACTGTGCTTTTATGATTTTTTATATTGAAATCGAATAAAGCTATCTTTGATTGATTGATTGAGTGGGAGTTTTGGGGTTTAGGACCAAGGTTCCCCAAGGTTTAGATGGACATGCGAGGTGCACCACCAGTTGCACTGGGGCGGCCGGGTGCAGAGTGCAGGGGCCCAATGTTAGCCAAAGGGGCTATTCGGTTAGGGACTGCTGGCGAGCGGGTCACTCAGGTGTGGGTACCAAGCTCCTGGTGTTAAGGTCATCACTGCAGGGCCCAACGACTGCATCAGATGTCAGGCAAAACGTGGTGGGTAACCATTGAAAAAGGGGCACTTTCCTACATCCACCCTTTTAGTGAAAGCTGTGATTTAGGTGGGTAGTTTAGATACTTGATGTTTGTGTGTGGCAACCTCGTATTCGGTCGTGGAAATCCGTGTCTCAGCCTCGGTCACTCTATCCGCTACCTTGTGTAGTTCTTAGCGCAGTAGAGAGAAGTCCACACAGACTTTCTCAAGTCCCCGCATCGGATTGGGGGGGACCGTGCATTGATCCATTCTTGTCTGGGCCGGCGTTGGCGGGGGAGACTTCCTGCGACCCATTGTCAAAATGATGCGGCCCAGTTGCACGCAAAGGGGCAGCTCAGATGGGGCAGATCCGCTTGCCACCCCAGCAGCACAAGCAGTCTGCTCGCAGTGGGCGCCAGATGCCCTAGGGCACGGTTTTCCCCTGGTAGCGGCAGCTGCAGGTCACGCCCCCTAAGGGGCCGGCACCTGGTCAGTCACCGATACGGAGATGCCACAGGAATTGACAATGGCAGCAGGTAGTGAGGCAGGGGAGAAAGTAGGCAGAGGGCAGGACCAAGCATGTTAGCCAGAGGGGCCCCAACAGACCCAGGCGTCATAGTACATCAGTTCAGCTCATGGGCAACAGAGCCCTCCAACAGCATACACGTCCCAATAAATGTACGAATGGATGGTGGAGCCCTGGAGTAATGGCAGCCGCCGCACAGAGGGTGAGGCCTAGCCACGCAACATGTGCCTCTGTCCACCAGGAATTAAAGTCTCCAGCTGCAGCCAGATGGGTGAGCAGATTATTTGCGCAGAGGCCACTTTGTAGATTTTTTAATTAAAAAATCTCTCGCTTCTACACAGGGGCCTCATCGCAAATAATCATCAACTCTAGTAATATTGGTATGTGTAAAGTTAACAGAGTTACTAGACAGGGGTGCCCTCTGTCGCCTATGCTCTTTGCTCATTCTATAAAGCCTTTAGCAATAGCCGTTCGCACTAATGTTAATATAGTACCTTCTCTGAAAGGGATGACCAATATTTAACTTTATGCTGATGCTATAGCTTTGTTTCTTGAACCCGATGGAGCGATCCAAAAGAGTGTGTTTACAGTTTTGCATGAATATCAATTACTAGGATGCTTTAGAATAAATATATTAAAAACTGAGATTTTACTTTGTAATACTGCACTAGACACTTTATTAACTGAATTTCAGGCTTCTGGTAATTCAAGGCCCAAAAGGTATCTTGGAATATATGTTTAAGAAAATATTACCGATCTAAATTTTTTGAACTACGTTCACTTAAGATCTAAGGGTTGCTTTTAAAATGGAAAATTTTCTCTCTCTCATTAATGGGCCAGGCTGCTTTGATACGAACGTCAATTCTACCCTTGTGTAATTTTGTTTGCTGCTATCCTAATGCTCTGCAGATAACATTTTTTAAAGAGATGCCGGGTATCTTTTCAATTTTCCCATGAGCTAACCAAACACCTACACTGGCACTGGATACATTATGCAGACCACAGCAAGAAGGAAGCTTGGCCCTGCCCGACTTGCAAGAATACTTGTTTGCAAATTTTGCACACACCTCATATAGGTTTTTTAAATCCCCAAATACGAGCAGATTTGACAATTTATCTTAGATTTATTTTTTCAGGAGTATGATATTGTTGATTTTTTATGCCTTACGAAAGTTCCCAAAAAGGTAAGATATAAGATTCTACAATGGACCATTAGACGTAGGCAGCAATTGTTTAGGCGCTGTGATATCCCTCTTATTAACGGAGCGACCTACCTGGCTGATATTTATTTTGAGGATCAACCCCTTGTAGATAAAAATGTTGCTTCCAAGTGGGAGAGGAATGGATGATATGGGATTTTTTAGAGATGCAGAAAATTGGAAAAGCTGGAGGGAAGTAGGCCCAGCATTAAACATTTTAGAGCAGTGACACAATGGTCTTTTATTAAGATTAAGCATGACACAAGATATAAATTCCAGAGATATAATTGCAACTATGGAACTTACTGAGGAGATGATAGAATCTAGGACCCGTAAGTCGATTAGCTGTTGGGATACCTTACTATGTAATAACAAGGCAGTTAAACGTTTTGATAAGGAACGTGATAAATGGCAGGCTAAAGAAAACCTGCAAATATCTACTTCAACTTGGGATAGGATAACCAGCTTAATTTCACCATATTTAAAGGGATGAATGTGCGTTGAAAGCAATTTTACACCAAGTGGCTGCTTTACAGAACTGCGGACCTTCTCCAAAAAATTAGCCCTCAAATCTCTTCAAATGGGGTTGTTCTAGACTAAGACAATTATTAATCGACCAGTATTGTTTCCATACGTTAGAATTGGAGCCCCCGCTAGATGTTCAGACAGTGGTCCTGGGGTTTTTCTCTGACCTAAATGTCAGCCTCTTACAGAAGAAACCATTATATACGATTCTTTTAATAGTTAGATCACTAATTCTTCAGAAATGGCGACCTAAGGAAATTCCAAATTTTCAACATTGATGGTCCAAACTATGTAGAATCAGGGAATCAGAAGCAATATGCACTACGGTCAGGCTCCTAAAGAACATTTTTAAAACTCTGGGAGGCATTTGGTTTGAAGCTCTGTTGACAATATCTACAATGCAAAATTGTGATTTTTTTCCTTTTTCGTCAAGATGTGGAGGGGGCTTTCTCGCGCTTCATGTAATGCAAGTTGTCCCGCCCTTTTTTACGATCTTTTTTATGTATGTACTTTTCAAGTTACATTTCTAACGATGTTTGTAAAAGAAAGAAGAATAGAAAGTAGAGGAAAAGAAAGAAAAAAAGAATTGTAATGATATGCAGTAGATGAACTCTCTCAATAATAAAAAAATATTTTTTTTAAAAGATGGGGGTGAGCAGCAATCTGCCTCCTCCTCAGCAGTCCTCACCTGGAGCAGCCCCAGCAGGTCTGGCCCTGGGCACTGGAGTGGACAAGGTGCCCCATACAGCTCCTGCAGCAGGCCACGCCCCCAATTCGGGCCCCATCATAACCAAGCAACACAGGAGAGCTTGAAAACCACCCCCAGGGCAGCGGGGCTAATATGGTAAGTTGCAGGAAAACTGCCGTCCAAGAAATGACTTCACTCATCACCGGGGGAAGGGCGAACAATCTCTGTCCGCCACAGTCCGTCTCAGGCCCGAAAGTTGCGGGTCAGCAAATCTGCAGGGAACAGCACAGCAATGGTGGTTGGCCCCCTCACCGTCGCCCTGTGTCCCAGGCAAACCCCATGGAAATACCTCCGGGCGCCGTCAGTGCAGTGCACTGAAGGTCATCAGATGGAGCAGCCGCTGTCCTCAGCGTGGCTCAGCCCCCAGCCGCCCACGGCAGCCACACACCCTGTAATCCTCCATAGGAAGAGGGCCCCCACCTCCAGCGCCACACCAGGGCTTGGATGGCCAGCTCAATTCATCCTCAGCTGAGGGTTGGCAGCACCTGACAAGCCCCAGTTGGGGAAACCGAGCTGAGAGCACTACCGCCGCCATATCACCAGTGGAGCGGGCCCCAGTTAAGGCCGTCGGCTCAGGATTAGAGTCCTTGGTGACCCCAGCTGGGTGTGAAGGCTGGCCAGGAAGATAAGCTGCTGATCAGGAGCCTGTCAGGACGGATGATTAAGGATTAGGCCCTGGAGACGGGAGCCTCACAGAAACTTGACCGCCATCTTGGCCGTCTTAGCCACGCCTCCCAAGATGCACTTATTAAAATGCTCTTGGTTATATTAACTATTGCGTTCTGTTACTATGTTCTGTTTTGAGGGAGAAGAATCAATCAAGCAATCAATCAGGGATTTATTAAGTGCGCTACTCACCCGTGAGGGTCTCAAGACGCTGGGGGGGTGCAAGTCCAGTTCAATCGAAAAGTCCGAGTCGTGAGGTTCTTCCTGAAGGTGTGGAGGGTGGGGGAGCGTCTGATGTTCACCGGGAGCTCGTTCCAGGCTCTGGCTGCGACGTAGGAGAAAGCTTTTCCTCCTGCTTTGGTTCCGCGGATGCGGGGGGTCTCTGCGAGGGCGAGGTCTCCGGAGCGAAGGCTCCTCTTGGGTACATGGAAGGAGACTCTCTTGTTGAGGTTTATGGGTCCGATGGTGTGGAGAGATTTGTAGGCGTGGGTGAGCAGTTTGAAGGAAAGTCTCTTCTCGACAGGGAGCCAGTGGAGGTTACGTAGGTGTTGGGTCACGTGTTCGTGCCGTGGGGTTCGCGGGGAGAGAATGCGGGGAAAGTATAAAGAAGGTGGGAAACATTGTTAAGCATTAATTTATTACATCCGACTTTATATAATTTGTTGAGAATTAACATTGCACGTTTTAAGTCTCCGACCCCATTTATTTGGTCATTCTAGGAAATATTCACCTTACTTTACACTGGCAACAAGCGGGTATGGGTTTACTCACACATGTACTAATTTTACGAAACATACCATCGTGGAATATAGCTGATTTCACGCCATGGAGGTTTGATGTGTGCGTAACTTCGTGTCACACTTAACCCAGCACGATCGAAATAGTTCATCTAATATACCTTATGGGTACGGGTAGACACCTAATGGTTTTATTGCGGGATCCATACCCACAACTGTCCCCTTTGACCCTGATACACACTAAGTGGGAACAAGAAGTCAACAAACCGCTCTCGGCTAAAGAGAGGAAAACAATACTGGAATACCCAAACGAGTATCTCGCAATACACGATTCAAATGTATCCAGTTTATGACAACTCGACGGGCATACCTAATGCCACACAAGTTGCACTGTATCTACCCTAGCGTTACGGCAGCCTGCCCTGGGTGTACTGAGCAGGACGCGCACCTAATCCACAGGATATGGCCTTGCAATGGGATGCGAGAGTACTGGGGGAAGGTAACTGCTGCCCTGGGAGAGGTGGTGGGAGACATGGTTCGGCAAACAGCAGAAACGCGCATGTTCGGTCTCGACCAATGACGAAAGGGACACGAGGTGCAGGCCAGATTCGCAGACCTCGCTCTTAACCTAGCGAAAAGAGGCGTCACGAGGAGACGGGAATCACCATCACGTCCCCAAGATACAATACCGGAAGTAAGAAGCCGAGCGGTGTGGTTTAGCAGGAAATGCAGCTATCCGCAGAGAGGAGCGCAGAGGACTGCGGGAGAGGCCCACAGCCATGTGCTGGGATGCGGACCCCATACCTGTTGATGCCAGACGTCATCTCCACATCCACTATCGACTCAAAACCGATATACTGAAATACGGTGAATATGAAGCGCCCGACCCCTTCAAAGACCGCGACCCGTGTAACTGCAAGGCCACCCTCACACACGATAACCAGTCCGTATACAGTCGTCCACTCTGCGCCGTCAGCAGGGGAGGCGAGAGGGATCTTCTGTTATTTGATTGTTCCTTTCTTTTTGTCAATGTCACTTAAATAGAATACTCTGACGTCATTATAGGATGGATAAAAGGGGGTCGCCTCAATCAATGCTGTCAGACCTTGTAATGAACACGATATGCTTGTATGTGCTGATACCTGGCAGGAATAATGTACAATTGTATAAATCGAGCTGCCACAACGTGTAAGGCTGCTACCATGCTAGACAAACAGAGTGTGCCATAACCTGCTGAAAACCAATAAAAGTTGTTTTTAAAAAAAGTTTGTGCCACACTTTACTGTTGTCAGCACTGAACTGGATAAATGGTGAGAAATTTACCAATTGACTCCGTGTTGGATACAAGGTGTACCTTGGGTTTTCATTGCCAATTGTATCCGGCTCTTTCATTGAATACAGCGCGGACAGGAGTATTCTATCCGGCTCTTTCATTGATTGCAGCGCAGAGAGGAGTATTCTATCCGGCTCTTTCATTGATTGCAGCGCAGAGAGGAGTATTCTATCCAGCTCTTTCATTGAATACAGCGCGGAGAGGAGTATTCTGTCCGGCTCTTTCATTGAATACAGCGCGGACAGGAGTATTCTGTCCGGCTCTTTCATTCAATACAGCGCGGACAGGAGTATTCTATCCGGCTCTTTCATTGAATACACTGCGGGGAGGAGTATTCTATCCGGCTCTTTCATTGAATACAGCGCGCACAGTAGTATTCTATCCAGCTCTTTCATTGAATACAGCGCAGAGAGGAGTATTCTATCCGGCTCTTTTATTGAATACAGCGCGGGGAGCAGTATACTATCCGGCTCTTTCATTGAATACAGCGCGGACAGGAGTATTCTATCCGGCTCTTTCATTGATAGCAGCGCAGAGAGGAGTATTCTATCCGGCTCTTTCATTGAATACAGCGCGGACAGGAGTATTCTATCCGGCTCTTTCATTGATTGCAGCGCAGAGAGGAGTATTCTATCCGGCTCTTTCATTGATTGCAGCGCAGAGAGGAGTATTCTATCCGGCTCTTTCATTGATTGCAGCGCAGAGAGGAGTATTCTATCCGGCTCTTTCATTGAATACAGCGCGGACAGGAGTATTCTATCCGGCTCTTTCATTGATTGCAGCGCAGAGAGGAGTATTCTATCCGGCTCTTTCATTGATTGCAGCGCAGAGAGGAGTATTCTATCCGGCTCTTTCATTGATTGCAGCGCAGAGAGGAGTATTCTATCCGGCTCTTTCATTGATTGCAGTGCAGAGAGGAGTATTCTATCCGGCTCTTTCATTGAATACAGTGCGGGAAGGAGTATTCTGTCCGGCTCTTTTATTGAATACATCGCGGACAGGAGTATTCTATCCGGCTCTTTCATTGATTACAGCGCAGAGAGGAGTATTCTATCCGGCTCTTTCATTGAATACAGTGCGGGGAGGAGTATTCTGTCCAGCTCTTTCATTGAATACAGCACGGAGTGGAGTACTCTATCCGGCTCTTTCATTGAATACAGCATGGAGAGGAGTACTCTATCCGGCTCTTTCATTAAATACAGCGCGGAGAGCAGTATTCTATCCGGCTCTTTCATTGAATACAGCGTGGAGAGGAGTACTCTAGTCGGCTCTTTCATTGAATACAGCGCGTAGAGCAGTATACTATCCGGCTCTTTCATTGAATACAGCGCGGAGAGGAGTACTCTATCTGGCTCTTTCATTGAATACAGCGCGGAGAGGCGTATTCTATCTGGCTCCTTCATTGAATACAGTGCGGGGAGGAGTATTCTATCCGGCTCTTTCATTGAATACAGCACGGGGAGGAGTATTCTGTCCTGCTCTTTCATTGAATACAGCGCGGGGCGGAGTATTCTTTCCAGTTCTTTCATTGAATACAGCGCGGAGTGAAGTATTCTATCCGGCTCTTTCATTGAATACAGCGTGGGGAGGAGTACTCTATCCGGCTCTTTCATTGAATACAGAGCGGAGAGCAGTATTCTATAGAGGAGTATTCTATCCGGCTCTTTCATTAAATACAGCGCAGAGAGCAGTATTCTATAGAGGAGTATTCTATCCGGCTCTTTCATTGAGTACAGTACAGGGAGGAGTATTCTATCCGGCTTTTTCATTGAATACAGCGCGGGGAGGAGTATTCTGTCCGGCTCTTTCATTGAATACAGCGCGGAGTGGAGTATTCTATCCGTCTCTTTCATTGAATACAGCGTGGAGAGGAGTACTTTATCTGGCTCTTTAATTGAAATACAGAGCGGAGAGGAGTACTCTATCCGGCTCTTTCATTGAATACAGCGCGGGGAGGAGTATTCTGTCCGGCTCTTTCATTGAATAAAGCGCGGAGTGGAGTATTCTATCCGGCTCTTTCATTTAATACAGCGCGGAGAGGAGTACTCTATCTGGCTCTTTCATTGAATACAGCGCGGGGAGGACTATTCTATCTGGCTCTTTCATTGAATACAGCGTGGGGAGGAGTATTCTGTCCAGCTCTTTCATTGAATACAGCGCGGAGTGGAGTATTCTATCCGGCTCTTTCATTGAATACAGCGTGGAGTGGAGTACTCTATCCGGCTCTTTCATTGAATACAGCGTGGAGAGGAGTACTCTATCCGGCTCTTTCATTGAATACAGCGCGGAGAGGAGTACTCTAGCCGGCTCTTTCATTGAATACAGCGCGCAGAGCAGTATACTATCCGGCTTTTTCATTGAATACAGCGCGGAAAGGAGTACTCCAGCCGGCTCTTTCATTGAATACAGCGCGGAGAGGAGTATTATATCTGGCTCTTTCATTGAATACAGTGCGAGGAGCAGTATTCTATCAGGCTCTTTCATTGAATGCAGCGCGGGGAGGAGTATTCTGTCCGGCTCTTTCATTGAATACAGCGCGGAGTGGAGTATTCTATCCGGCTCTTTCATTGAATACAGCGTGGAGAGGAGTACTCTATCTGGCTCTTTCATTGAAATACAGAGCGGAGAGGAGTACTCTATCCGGCTCTTTCATTGAATACAGCGCGGAGAGGAGTACTCTATCCGGCTCTTTCATTGAATACAGCGCGGAGAGGAGTACTCTAGCCGGCTCTTTCATTGAATACAGCGCGTAGAGCAGTATACTATCCGGCTCTTTCATTGAATACAGTGCGGAGAGCAGTATTCTATCCGGCTCTTTCATTGAATACAGCGCGGAAAGGAGTACTCTAGCCGGCTCTTTCATTGAATACAGCGCATAGAGCAGTATACTATCCGGCTCTTTCATTGAATACAGCGCGGAGAGGAGTACTCTATCCGGCTCTTTCATTGAATACAGCGCGGAGAGGAGTATTCTATCTGGCTCATTCATTGAATACAGTGCGAGGAGGAGTATTCTATCCGGCTCTTTCATTGAATGCAGCGCGGGGAGGAGTATTCTGTCCGGCTCTTTCATTGAATACAGCGCGGAGTGGAGTATTCTATCCGGCTCTTTCATTGAATACAGCGTGGAGAGGAGTACTCTATCTGGCTCTTTCATTGAAATACAGAGCGGAGAGGAGTACTCTATCCGGCTCTTTCATTGAATACAGCGCGGAGAGGAGTACTCTATCCGGCTCTTTCATTGAATACAGCGCGGAGAGGAGTATTCTATCTGGCTCTTTCATTGAATACAGTGCGGGGAGGAGTATTCAGTCCGGCTCTTTCATTGAATACAGCGCGGAGTGGAGTACTCTATCTGGCTCTTTCATTGAAATACAGAGCGGAGAGGAGTACTCTATCCGGCTCTTTCATTGAATACAGCGCGGAGAGCAGTATTCTACAGAGGAGTATTCTATCCAGCTCTTTCATTGAATACAGCGCGGAGAGGAGTATTCTGTCCGGCTCTTTCATTGAATGCAGTGCGGCGAGGAGTATTCTATCCGGCTTTTTCATTGAATACAGCGCGGGGAGGAGTATTCTGTCTGGCTCTTTAATTGAATACAGCGCGGAGTGGAGTATTCTATCCGGCTCTTTCATTGAATACAGCGGTGAGAGGGGTACTCTATCCGGCTCTTTCATTGAATACAGCGCGGAGAGGAGTACTCTATCTGGCTCTTTCATTGAATACAGCACGGAGAGCAGTATTCTATAGAGGAGTATTCTATCCGGCTCTTTAATTGAATACAGCGCGGAGAGGAGTATTCTATCCGGCTCTTTCATTGAATACAGTGCGGGGAGGAGTATTCTATCCGGCTCTTTCATTGAATACAGCGCGGAGTGGAGTATTCTATCTGGCTCTTTCATTGAATACAGCGTGGAGAGCAGTATTCTATAGAGGAGTATTCTATCCGGCTCTTTCATTGAATACAGCGCGGAGAGCAGTATTCTATAGAGGAGTATTCTATCCGGCTCTTTCATTGAATACAGCGCGGAGAGCAGTATTCTATAGAGGAGTATTCTATCCGGCTCTTTCATTGAGTACAGTACAGGGAGGAGTATTCTATCCGGCTCTTTCATTGAATACAGCACGGGGAGGAGTATTCTGTCCGGCTCTTTAATTGAATACAGCACGGGGAGGAGTACTCTATCCGGCTCTTTCATTGAATACAGCGAGGAGAGGAGTATTCTATAGAGGAGTATTCTATCCGGCTCTTTCATTGAATACAGCGCGGAGAGGAGTATTCTATCCGGCTCTTTCATTGAATACAGCGTGGAGTGGAGTATTCTATCCGGCTCTTTCATTGAATACAGCGTGGAGTGGAGTACTCTATCCGGCTCTTTCATTGAATACAGCGCGGAGAGGAGTACTCTATCCGGCTCTTTCATTGAATACAGCGCGGAGAGGAGTATTCTATCTGGCTCTTTCATTGAATACAGTGCGGGGAGGAGTATTCTATCAGGCTCTTTCATTGAATGCAGCGCGGGGAGGAGTATTCTGTCCGGCTCTTTCATTGAATACAGCGCGGAGTGGAGTATTCTATCCGGCTCTTTCATTGAATACAGCGTGGAGAGGAGTACTCTATCTGGCTCTTTCATTGAAATACAGAGCGGAGAGGAGTACACTATCCGGCTCTTTCATTGAATACAGCGCGGAGAGGAGTACTCTATCCGGCTCTTTCATTGAATACAGCGCGGAGAGGAGTACTCTAGCGGGCTCTTTCATTGAATACAGCGCGTAGAGCAGTATACTATCCGGCTCTTTCATTGAATACAGTGCGGAGAGCAGTATTCTATCCGGTTCTTTCATTGAATACAGCGCGGAAAGGAGTACTCTATCCGGCTCTTTCATTGAATACAGCGCGGAGAGGAGTACTCTATCCGGCTCTTTCATTGAATACAGCGCGGAGAGGAGTACTCTAGCCGGCTCTTTCATTGAATACAGCGCGTAGAGCAGTATACTATCCGGCTCTTTCATTGAATACAGTGCGGAGAGCAGTATTCTATCCGGCTCTTTCATTGAATACAGCGCGGAAAGGAGTACTCTAGCCGGCTCTTTCATTGAATACAGCGCATAGAGCAGTATACTATCCGGCTCTTTCATTGAATACAGCGCGGAGAGGAGTACTCTATCCGGCTCTTTCATTGAATACAGCGCGGAGAGGAGTATTCTATCTGGCTCATTCATTGAATACAGTGCGAGGAGGAGTATTCTATCCGGCTCTTTCATTGAATGCAGCGCGGGGAGGAGTATTCTGTCCGGCTCTTTCATTGAATACAGCGCGGAGTGGAGTATTCTATCCGGCTCTTTCATTGAATACAGCGTGGAGAGGAGTACTCTATCTGGCTCTTTCATTGAAATACAGAGCGGAGAGGAGTACTCTATCCGGCTCTTTCATTGAATACAGCGCGGAGAGGAGTACTCTATCCGGCTCTTTCATTGAATACAGCGCGGAGAGGAGTATTCTATCTGGCTCTTTCATTGAATACAGTGCGGGGAGGAGTATTCAGTCCGGCTCTTTCATTGAATACAGCGCGGAGTGGAGTACTCTATCTGGCTCTTTCATTGAAATACAGAGCGGAGAGGAGTACTCTATCCGGCTCTTTCATTGAATACAGCGCGGAGAGCAGTATTCTACAGAGGAGTATTCTATCCAGCTCTTTCATTGAATACAGCGCGGAGAGGAGTATTCTGTCCGGCTCTTTCATTGAATGCAGTGCGGCGAGGAGTATTCTATCCGGCTTTTTCATTGAATACAGCGCGGGGAGGAGTATTCTGTCTGGCTCTTTAATTGAATACAGCGCGGAGTGGAGTATTCTATCCGGCTCTTTCATTGAATACAGCGGTGAGAGGGGTACTCTATCCGGCTCTTTCATTGAATACAGCGCGGAGAGGAGTACTCTATCTGGCTCTTTCATTGAATACAGCACGGAGAGCAGTATTCTATAGAGGAGTATTCTATCCGGCTCTTTAATTGAATACAGCGCGGAGAGGAGTATTCTATCCGGCTCTTTCATTGAATACAGTGCGGGGAGGAGTATTCTATCCGGCTCTTTCATTGAATACAGCGCGGAGTGGAGTATTCTATCTGGCTCTTTCATTGAATACAGCGTGGAGAGCAGTATTCTATAGAGGAGTATTCTATCCGGCTCTTTCATTGAATACAGCGCGGAGAGCAGTATTCTATAGAGGAGTATTCTATCCGGCTCTTTCATTGAATACAGCGCGGAGAGCAGTATTCTATAGAGGAGTATTCTATCCGGCTCTTTCATTGAGTACAGTACAGGGAGGAGTATTCTATCCGGCTCTTTCATTGAATACAGCACGGGGAGGAGTATTCTGTCCGGCTCTTTAATTGAATACAGCACGGGGAGGAGTACTCTATCCGGCTCTTTCATTGAATACAGCGAGGAGAGGAGTATTCTATAGAGGAGTATTCTATCCGGCTCTTTCATTGAATACAGCGCGGAGAGGAGTATTCTATCCGGCTCTTTCATTGAATACAGCGTGGAGTGGAGTATTCTATCCGGCTCTTTCATTGAATACAGCGTGGAGTGGAGTACTCTATCCGGCTCTTTCATTGAATACAGAGCGGAGAGGAGTACTCTATCCGGCTCTTTCATTGAATACAGCGCGGAGAGGAGTATTCTATCTGGCTCTTTCATTGAATACAGTGCGGGGAGGAGTATTCTATCAGGCTCTTTCATTGAATGCAGCGCGGGGAGGAGTATTCTGTCCGGCTCTTTCATTGAATACAGCGCGGAGTGGAGTATTCTATCCGGCTCTTTCATTGAATACAGCGTGGAGAGGAGTACTCTATCTGGCTCTTTCATTGAAATACAGAGCGGAGAGGAGTACACTATCCGGCTCTTTCATTGAATACAGCGCGGAGAGGAGTACTCTATCCGGCTCTTTCATTGAATACAGCGCGGAGAGGAGTACTCTAGCGGGCTCTTTCATTGAATACAGCGCGTAGAGCAGTATACTATCCGGCTCTTTCATTGAATACAGTGCGGAGAGCAGTATTCTATCCGGTTCTTTCATTGAATACAGCGCGGAAAGGAGTACTCTAGCCGGCTCTTTCATTGAATACAGCGCATAGAGCAGTATATTATCCGGCTCTTTCATTGAATACAGCGCGGAGAGGAGTACTCTATCCGGCTCTTTCATTGAATACAGCGCGGAGAGGAGTATTCTATCTGGCTCTTTCATTGAATACAGTGCGGGGAGGAGTATTCTATCCGGCTCTTTCATTGAATGCAGCGCGGGGAGGAGTATTCTGTCCGGCTCTTTCATTGAATACAGCGCGGAGTGGAGTATTCTATCCGGCTCTTTCATTGAATACAGCGTGGAGAGGAGTACTCTATCTGGCTCTTTCATTGAAATACAGAGCGGAGAGGAGTACTCTATCCGGCTCTTTCATTGAATACAGCGCGGAGAGGAGTACTCTATTTGGCTCTTTCATTGAATACAGCGTGGGGAGGAGTATTCTATCTGGCTCTTTCATTGAATACAGTGCGGGGAGGAGTGTTCTATCAGGCTCTTTCATTGAATACAGCACGAAGAGGAGTATTCAGTCCGGCTCTTTCATTGAATACAGCGCGGAGTGGAGTACTCTATCTGGCTCTTTCATTGAAATACAGAGCGGAGAGGAGTACTCTATCCGGCTCTTTCATTGAATACAGCGCGGAGAGCAGTATTCTACAGAGGAGTATTCTATCCAGCTCTTTCATTGAATACAGCGCGGAGAGGAGTATTCTGTCCGGCTCTTTCATTGAATGCAGTGCGGCGAGGAGTATTCTATCCGGCTCTTTCATTGAATACAGCGCGGGGAGGAGTATTCTGTCCGGCTCTTTAATTGAATACAGCGCGGAGTGGAGTATTCTATCCGGCTCTTTCATTGAATACAGCGGGGAGAGGGGTACTCTATCCGGCTCTTTCATTGAATACAGCGCGGAGAGGAGTACTCTATCTGGCTCTTTCATTGAATACAGCACGGAGAGCAGTATTCTATAGAGGAGTATTCTATCCGGCTCTTTCATTGAATACAGCGCGGAGAGGAGTATTCTATCCGGCTCTTTCATTGAATACAGTGCGGGGAGGAGTATTCTATCCGGCTCTTTCATTGAATACAGCGCGGAGTGGAGTATTCTATCTGGCTCTTTCATTGAATACAGCGCGGAGAGCAGTATTCTATAGAGGAGTATTCTATCCGGCTCTTTCATTGAATACAGCACGGAGAGCAGTATTCTATAGAGGAGTATTCTATCCGGCTCTTTCATTGAATACAGCGCGGAGAGCAGTATTCTATAGAGGAGTATTCTATCCGGCTCTTTCATTGAGTACAGTACAGGGAGGAGTATTCTATCCGGCTCTTTCATTGAATACAGCGCGGAGAGGAGTATTCTGTCCGGCTCTTTAATTGAATACAGCACGGGGAGGAGTACTCTATCCGGCTCTTTCATTGAATACAGCAAGGAGAGGAGTATTCTATAGAGACGTATTCTATCTGGCTCAGCGCGGAGTGGAGTATTCTATCCGGCTCTTTCATTGAGTACAGTACAGGGAGGAGTATTCTATCCGGCTCTTTCACTGAATACAGCGCGGGGAGGAGTATTCTGTCCAGCTCTTTAATTGAATACAGCACGGAGCGGATTATTCTATCCGGCTCTTTCATTGAATACAGCACGGAGTGGAGTATTCTATCCGGCTCTTTCATTGAATACAGCGCGGGGAGGAGTACTCTATCCAGCTCTTTCATTGAATACAGCGCGGAGAGGAGTATTCTATAGAGGAGTATTCTATCCGCCTCTTTCATTGAATACAGCGGGGAGAGGGGTACTCTATCCGGCTCTTTCATTGAATACAGCGCGGAGAGGAGTACTCTATCTGGCTCTTTCATTGAATACAGCACGGAGAGCAGTATTCTATAGAGGAGTATTCTATCCGGCTCTGTCATTGAATACAGCGCGGAGAGGAGTATTCTATCCGGCTCTTTCATTGAATACAGTGCGGGGAGGAGTATTCTATCCGGCTCTTTCATTGAATACAGCGCGGAGTGGAGTATTCTATCTGGCTCTTTCATTGAATACAGCGCGGAGGGCAGTATTCTATAGAGGAGTATTCTATCCGGCTCTTTCATTGAATACAGCGGAGAGCAGTATTCTATAGAGGAGTATTCTATCCGGCTCTTTCATTGAATACAGCGCGGTGAGCAGTATTCTATAGAGGAGTATTCTCTCCGGCTCTTTCATTGAGTACAGTACAGGGAGGAGTATTCTATCCGGCTCTTTCATTGAATACAGCGCGGGGAGGAGTATTCTGTCCGGCTCTTTAATTGAATACAGCACGGGGAGGAGTACTCTATCCGGCTCTTTCATTGAATACAGCGAGGAGAGGAGTATTCTATAGAGGAGTATTCTATCCGGCTCTTTCATTGAATACAGCACGGAGAGGAGTATTCTATCCGGCTCTTTCATTGAATACAGTGCGGGGAGGAGTATTCTATCCGGCTTTTTCATTGAATACAGCGCGGAGTGGAGTATTCTATCTACCTCTTTCATTGAATACAGCGCGGAGTGGAGTATTCTATCTGGCTGTTTCATTGTAGACAGCGCGGAGAGCAGTATTCTATAGAGGAGTATTCTATCCGGCTCTTTCATTGAATACAGCGCGGAGAGCAGTATTCTATAGAGGAGTATTCTATCCGGCTCTTTCATTGAATACAGCGCGGAGAGGAGTATTCTATCCGGCTCTTTCATTGAATACAGTGTGGAAAGGGGCAGTTTTATTCATCGGCCCACCGGTGATCACTACTGGTTGTTTCTGGTCGTCTCCAAGGATTTCCGCGCTCAGCGTAGGAAGAAGCATCGGGCTGCGCGCGCAGGGTTGTGTCCATTGGGAAACGACATTGGCTGTACGGACGGAGCTCGGCTGCACGGACGGAGCTCGTCTGCAGGGACGGAGCTCGGCTGCACGGACGGAGCTCGTCTGTAGGGACGGAGCTCGGCTGCACTGACAGAGCTCGGCTGTACGGACGAAGCTCGGCTGCACGGACGGAGCTCGGCTGCACAGACGGAGCTCGGCTGCACAGACGGAGCTCGGCTGTACGGACGGAGCTAGGCTGTACGGACGGAGCTCGGCTGTATGGACGGAGCTCGGCTGCATGGACGGAGCTCGGCTGCACGGACGGAGCTCGGCTGCACGGACGGAGCTCGGCTGCACGGACAGAGCTCGGCTGCACGGACAGAGCTCGTCTGTAGGGACGGAGTTCAGCTGTACGGACGGAGCTCGGCTGTACGGATGGAGCTCGTCTGTAGGGACGGAGCTCGGCTGCACGGACGGAGCTCGTCTGTAGGGATGGAGCTCGGCTGCACGGACGGAGCTCGTCTGTAGGGACGGAACTCGGCTGCACGGACGGAGCTTGGCTGCACGGACGGAGCTCGGCTGCACGGACGGAGCTCGTCTGCAGGGACGGAGCTCGTCTGCAGGGACGGAGCTCGTCTGTAGGGACGGAGCTCGGCTGTACGGACGGAGCTCGGCTGTACGGACGGAGCTCGGCTGTACGGACGGAGCTCGGCTGTACAGACGGAGCTCGGCTGTACGGACGGAGCTCGTCTGTAGGGACGGAGCTCGTCTGTAGGGACGGAGCTCGGCTGCACGGACGGAGCTCATCTGTAGGGACGGAACTCGGCTGTACGGCTGGAGCTCGGCTGTACGGACGGAGCTCGGCAGCCTTTCTTCTCATCAGCTGTTGCATGTGAACGGTGATTGCAGTGCTCAGCCGCTGTACACGCGGTGATGTGCACACCTAGAACAGTGCAAAGAGCCATAGGTTGAAACATCATCTCATTTGACGACGATGACTACTGTTATTATTTTCTGTTGGTTTTTTTTTCTTGTTGCTATACTGTGTTACGCTTATTTCTAGCAGTATCTGGTTGGTGTGCCACCAATGAACTGGGAAACGTGGGAAGTGGTATTTTTAGCTTATGTAGAAGTATTAGATGGGGATGACTGGGAGCATGAGAGGAAATTAGCATCATTCAAAAATTGCTTGAGAGTTGTAGGTTTGAAGGAGTTCAAGAATCTGCCGGAGTTTATTAATCCAGGGGAAATTAATGTGTATAATATGCATCCAAACAGTTGTATTTACACTAAGGAAAAAAATCAATGCAGTTATGGAAAGCTTTACATTTTATCCCAGGAAACAGTGTGGATGAGTCTATAGAAGATTATGTATCGGCATTGGGATCAGTAGCTGTTGCTTGTGATTCTGAACATATCCCCTATGAGCAGGTCCTAAGAGATCAGAGTCTTATGAGGACCAATAACAAAACAATACAGGAAAGGTTATGGACTACCTCTGACATGCCTTTAAATGCTGCTACTGACATAGCCAAGGCAAGTCAACACACAAAAAAATGAGTGCAGGAAATTCGAGGTGGTAAAGATAATGATGTTATCGTGGCTGTGAAACTAAGTGGAGATAAAAAAAAATCTCTTGGGTAGAAGCATGAGGTGGAGACCACATGGAAGAACGATGGGAAAAAAGTGCTTTTATTCTATAGGTGTGGCAGTGGGTCACACGTAGTTAATTCCAAATTTTTCCCAACTATTGATAAAGTGTGTTCTAAATGCAACAAGAAGGGGCATTTTAATAGGGGGTGCAAATCCAACCCCAGGAAAGTCAATCTTGTACAACAGGATGATGAGGTGTCAGTTTATCATGATTTTTTTCCACAACAAATGTTATGGGTTTTTGCCAACAAAATGACCCAACAGGGCCATATACACTCACATGATTCCTCAGGATGAGTTGTCTTTCTTTATTCCCCCCCAAAACAAGCAGAACACAAGCACAGTAAGCCCTCGGCGCCCTCCCGTCCACCTCAATGCAGATCTTATGACGTTGCAGTTTGAAATCCAGTGGCGGTGTCATGTATATCCTGCCCATATTGTCTCATTTCAGCATCTAACTGTAGTTCGGCTCCAGAAACAAGCCCCGATAATCTGCGCACCTCTTCCAAATCTTTGGATGTTTCTGAGGGCATCCCCTAGCCTGAAACACTGCCACTTCCAGCCCCACGTGAATGTCCATCCCACACCTCCTTACCCCCAGATGCGGTGGCTCACTGGCCTTCCGCTGTTGTGTGATGTCCCTTTTCGCTAGTGTGAGCCCAAGAAATAATAAGCGGTGTTTATAGCGGTTCCTGCCTATCCCCTCTATACTGTGAAACTGAATGTCCCATGCAAGAACCTCTGCCAAACAGGACACCACTCCCCTCCAGAATCTTGTCTATACATTACATGTATAAATATGCCTTCCTCAGCCTCACAACGCAGACATACAGAAGACCTCTGTGTACATATTTTAATTGGATCAGCGTCAGGCGGGAAGATATCGTCGCACCACGGGGGCTTCCAAGGCCTCTGCCCAATAATCGTCTATGTTGCCCAGATGAGGTTGCCACACCGTCTGGAGGGCAGGCAACGTAGTGAAGATGTTAGTAAATTTGGGAGATGTTATGGCTATTTAAATCGCCCATTAGAAGCTTACCCTCAAGCGGATTAAAATCCGGGAAGACCGAAAGGGCGTGCAGGGACAGGGAGATAGCGTGGCGCAACTGCAAATATTTATAAAATGTACTGCGATGCATCATGTATTCAGATAAGAGCTCCTGGAGTGAGTTAAGTATGGCGCCATGCATGATGTCACCCAGTGTGGAAAGCCAACATGATCCCACCCCTCAAAGCCATTCAGTCCAGCCACTTGAGGGAGAAGGGTGCCCCGCCATAATGGCCTCTCCTGTGTTAAGCGCCCTCACTAGCCCATTCTGAGGAGGGATTGTCTCCACACCTGCACCACTACCCTAGTAGCGGGGTGAGGGCACCCATGTCCGATCCACCGTACAGCAGGTCAAGAACAGAGGCCTCGCCCATCATCTACCTCTCCGTAGCATAGGCTGGGTCGTCGCGCAGACTATACCACCAGTCATTAAGGATCTGCAAGTGAGAGGCAGCATCATATGATTGGGCATCTGCAGCAGCGATGTCACTACAGTAGGTAGATTGAAAGCAGGTCCGGAGGGCTATGTGGGAGGCGCCTCCGCCCCACAGGAACTGACCCAGTCGTGTACTGATCTGCCGGAACCATGAGGGAGGGACATTATAGGAATCATTCTGAAGTTGATAGAGGAGGCGGGACAACGAGAACATCCTGAAAATGGCCGATCTGCCAAATATAGATAAAGGCAGCGGGGACCAAGACTTTACCTCCACGGTGACGCGCCTAAGCAATGGGGCTAGATTATGGTTCCATTAGACGGCAGGAAGAGACGATAGGAACACCCCAACATAGTTACACCCATCAACCGCAAGGGACTGCTCCGATGCCTAGTCCAGGTCGCCTGGCGACCTTCCCAGTGACAACAGCATGGACTTGCCATCATTCATTTATAGTCCAGAAGTCACGTCGAAGAACTGCTTAATTCGCAGTTTACGAGGTCCCGAAACTGTGGTGTCTGTCATGAAAACCAAGACATCGTCTGCATATAGCGCAATTCGGTCGGACAATCTCGTAGACCATTCAATGCCCCTCACCTTGGAGTCCATCCTGACCCAAGCAGCCAAAAGCTCCACTACCAGGGATAATAATAGAGGGAACAATGGGCAGCCCTGCCTAGTTCCGCGCCAAATGGGGAACACAGCATAAACCGCTCCCGCCACTCCATACAAACCGAGGCAGTCAAGTCAGTGTATAGCAATCTTACATATGATAGGAATCGGAGCCCAAGATTAAGCCGCTGAATGTCGCTAATATAGCCTTATAGCCCGCCGTAGCGGGCTATACCAGCTATTAAAGGCCCGCTCTAGCGTTAACGGCCCGAGCCGAAGGGGAGGGCCTTTAACAAGGGAGCGGGACTTTAATAGAAGTCAAGTCAAATAAGCTTTATTAGATTTAAAGAGAATAAATCATAAAAGCACAGTATATCACATATTATTAAAAAAAATCGACATAATGATAAAAAGTTATTACAAATAATAAGAATAACATAAGTTAAAATGCCAAGTTCATATTTCACATTGTTTTCCTACATCTAATGACATTTTTCAAATACAAGACTAAAGGACTAGTAAACACTTCATGCTCTAAAGTTGTAATATTAAAAATACTGGGTGGCATTGTCTCAAGCCTAGTTCCCTTAAAATGTGTTAAAATCCATCTCTTTCTTGGGATGGAACTCACGGAGTCAAATGCTTTATCGATTTCTTCCAATAGCAGCGCCGCGGGTTGGCCCAGTTGGTCTGCCGGGCCATGGTGTTATGGGCACGTCCTAATGTATGGCCTGTGGCTCGGTGGGGCATAAAATCAACCTGGCACGGGTGAATCAGGTCCAGCATGTGTGCCATCAAACTGTTGGCCGGCGTCTTAACGAGAAGCTTTACCTTGATGTTGAAGAGAGATATCGGATGATATGAAGAGAGCCTCGGCAGGCGCCCTGGCTTTGGGAACACAACAATTTCGCATATCAATACTTTATTCAACAATTAAGTTGTAAAAGTGACAAAAACAGTATGCACAAAAATTCAACACATTTTTACATTTAAAAATTACAATATAATAAAGCATATGATAAAATGACAGTATGCATGGTACATTGACGAACCAGAATATAATTATAGCAAAAAATACCTAAAAATTACTTTGGCATTTGATCAATTTAGACCGAATGGCCCACGCCCACTTAATGTATTTTGCCATTGCAATAGAGATTGTCGGGCTTGGATCAGTTGACAAAATTCTCATGGCTACCTCGTACCTTCGAGTTCCCAACAATCGGCAAACAGGTAATACCCATTTCTTACGTGGAACGGTATAGAGCGGGCAAAAGAGGACAAAATGGCTCATAGATTCGTGCTTGTCTAAACATTTTGGGCATCTGCTTTCTGACCCCACTACCCAATGAGATGTAAATGATCGCACCGGAAGTGAGCCTATCCTGAACTGGAAAAATAATTTGCGATCAGAAGGAACTTCTATTAAGCCCCAATACAATTCCAGTCTGGTGTCGGGTTTGAATTCCAGAAATCTGCCAGTTAAAGTAGATGAGCACCCCTTAATATATGATTCTAAGCCAATCATCTCCCAATAGCTATTTTTCAAAAAGTCTTTTGAAGGGAAGTCTGCATTAGAAGGGTCGTCCCAAAGATCTCTCAGTCCCATGCGATAGAATAATGATTTTAGGGATTTCAACCATTCGATCCTATGAGAGGAATCTTTTTCTATGATTTCCTTTAGGCCCATTGCATAATGGCTAAGCTCGTCGGTTGTCCATACCCTGCGCCAATATAGCAAAGGACGCAGATAAGCTACGTCCTGCAAGGATTTTAAACCAAGACCGCGAAAAAGGGGTAACAAGGGGGTGCTCTGGGGAACACCAACAGATTTCCGAATATACTCCTTTTCCATGGTATTCAAGCGCTGTGGGTTTTTGCCATACCCCCACAGCTCAGACCCGTATAGAGCCGAACTATATATCTCTAAAAATGGCTCCATTGGCTGTGACTGCGAGGCTTTAAACCGTTTCATTAGAATACCAGACTGTTGTTGGTATTTTAGTATCGAGAGTTCTATATGGTTATTCCAGTGCATATTTTTCTGCAGTGTTACTCCCAAATATGTAAATGCATCGACCTGTTCTAGTGGGAGTCCATTCATAAGGATTGCACCTTTAAATGGTCTATACATTTTATTGGGTCTAGGACCGTTGAGCACCATGAACTTGGTCTTTGCGACATTGATTTCCAGTCCACGCGATAGACAAAACTCTTCGAAGCGCCGCAAGGTCAGCTGGAGGCCAATCGGAGTTTTCGAAACCAACAAAGTGTCATCCGCAAACATGAGGACCGGGACACGAGCCCCAGCCAAAGCTGGGGCATCCGTGGGGACCCTGGAGAGGAACTCTGCCACCCCGTTGACGAAGAGTGAGAACAGGGTAGGTGCCAAGACACAACCCTGCCGCACTCCCCTCCCAACGGGGAAAGGTTCGGTAACCTCTCCGGGTTTTCCCCAACGTACCCGAGCAAAATTGTCCTCATGTAAGCGGACGACAAGTGCCAGCAACTCCGGCGCCATCCCCAGCTCCTTGAGTACTTGCCACAGTTTGCCGCGCGGGACCAAATCAAATGCCGCCCGCAAGTCGACAAATACTGCGTACAAGACACCTTTATCTAAAACCACTGTCCTCCAATACAGCATTAGAAATCTAAAAACCTGATCGATAGTACTGGTCTTGGGGCGAAAACCAGCCTGTCTTCAATCTGAGGGGCGTCGGAGCTCCTTGGGCACTACCTGAATCACCCCCAATACGTGTCTCTCCACTTGCAGCATTTAGGCTCTCAGAAATTCATTAGGAAAACCATTTGGCCAAGGGGCTTTCTCAGGACGCAACTCCGCAACGGACAGCGTTGATTCTTCCTCTGTAAGTGGCTCGTCCAGCTGCGCCCTGGCAGACGAGGACATGGATTTATGGGGAGGGCTTTGATAAAGTTGTTACAATCTCTCTCTTGGCATATACGGCCTCATAATACTCAGCGAAACTCCGAGCAACCTCCCTGGGTCCTGACAACAGTCTTCCCTGCCCGTTGTGAATAGTTAGAACCAGGGCGATCGCATGGGATACCTGGCAATGAAGCATTTTACTACATTTGTCACTCCATTGGTATATACGACTCTCGGAAGCCTGCCATGTACACTTGGCCTACTTAAGCATCTGTTGATATTTTTGTTGGATCAGGCCCAAGTGTCGCTATGCACCTCCACCCCTCTCACCACGGCCCCACTCCTCAAGGTCAAGCATCTGCATCTCCAGTTGAGAGAGCTCCTGAGACTGACGCTTGCGCTCGCTGGCACAAAAACTGATATCGACAACTCTAAGAGTGGACTTCATGGCCTCCCACAGTACTATCTTGGAGGAGGCGGTCTTTAGGTTAAGGGAGAGGTACTCCACTATAGCACGATTCAAGTGCACCTTGTAAGATGGGTTTCTCAGGTGCCAAGGCGATAGTTGCCATCTGAAGGGAGGACGCTGCGGACCCACATGAAGTCACAATGCTAGCGGGGAGTGATTCGACAGCCCTCTAGACAGAATGTTGACTCCAGATACTCGATATATGAGGCCAGCAGGTACCAGCAGGTGGTCCAGTCGGGAGAAGGAGCCATGAACTGTGGAATAATATGTATAACCCGCATCCACGGGATGATAGGGTCGCCAAACATCTACCCACCCTATCACAGCCACGAATTACCTCAATTTGGAACCCCCAGAATCCACACCACCTATCCACCTGCAGGGACATTACGTCATTCCAATTGCCTCCAGTGGCAGCCAGCCCACCAGGCAACTCTCCCTATAAGCCAATGATGCGGTCTGCAATGGATAGCCGAATGGCGAGGGGGGCATAGACACTACCAATGACCAGAGATTCTCCATAAACTGTACCAACCACAAAAACATTCCTGCCCCAAGTATCCACCCACGTTTTGATGGACTGAGAGGGGACCCTACAATGGATAAGAAAAGCCATGCCCCGCGATCCCCTCACAAACCTGGAATGGAATGTTTGTCTGTACCCAAATTTAGCCAGACACGGGACCTTGGACCCCAGGAGGTGCGTATGCTGTAGAAGAAGAATGCCAGCTTGTAACCTTTCGGCCTGTCTAAGCACCATCCCACGCTTAACCTTGTCTAAAACACCTCAGACATTCCTTGTTATAACATGGAGCCACTCGGCGGGGCCATTAGGGTCTGCATCAGCCATACGGAACCGGGGTAGAAGCGTACAGCTGCAGATGGAGTTATGGTCAAGTTGGCGCCAGGCCTGTGCAATTCAACATTAAACAAAACCTTAGAACAAATCAACCCCATTCCCACCCCCCTCCCCAATACCTCACAAACACTGAAGTATCTGATGCAGAGAGGGCCCATGATTGACCCCAACAGGGGCGAAACTGGGCCCATCCATTGGATCCCTATATCTCATGAACAATCAGGAGTCTCCTCTGCAGAGCCTTGGTCCTAGGCAAGCCAGAGGTGCAGGCGATGGAAACCTGCCTTCATCGCAGGCACATAGGCGGCAATGTTCAGTCCAACGTGTAAGATAGGGACAGTTCCATAAGCTGCAGCAAAGCAAGGGCCATGCCCCGTGTCACAGAGAAGCATCAGCGTTCATCATTTTGATGCTTGGACCGCCAGGACGAGCAAGACCTGTCCCGACGCTTCTCTGTGGGACTAGCTTTCTGCAGCCATCTGTCACTCAAAGACGAATCGGAGTCCAGGCGTGGTGGTGTGTGGGGCTTCATGGACACAGTCTTATCCATTCACACAGTTTGAGAATTGAACACAACATGCATACGGGCAGGGGAAAGAAGCATATATACTATTTTGAAGTCACATAGGTGTTTCTTTGCAGCGACAAAGAATTGGCGCTATTGTTGAACCATTTTAGTATAGTCTGGGAATATCATGATGTGGTGCGATTTGAAGAGAAGCATGTCTTGACTGCGTGCAAATTTGAAGATAGCATCTCTATCATGGAAGTTAACATTTTTGGCAATACCCGGCCACAGCCGGGCACTTGGGGAGAGAGGGGGGTTTCTTAAACCAGCGCCTGATGGCCCCGTTTGTTCATGAAACAGGAGGAAAGGGAGTCCAGAGGTATTAGTGTACTAATCCATAGGGCCAGAAATTTGCCCATAGACTCGCCTTCATAGTCGTACAGAAAATCGTAAGTTGTAGCAGCGAGCATCGCCCTCCGCATCCTCAACCCCCACCTCCAGCTCCCTGGTCACAGCTGTGAATGTGGTGACTCTCTGCTGAAGAGATGTCATGGCGTCTTCAACATTAGATACTCTAGTTTTGGTGATCCACTCTACTGCTTTCCATAGGTCCTGGAGCAACAGGTTCACGTCCGAGCTGACTGCACCGATTTTGGCATCTAACATGTGCCTTGACTGAGTAATGGAAGTTAGGAGTGTTGCATTGTCAGGCCCAGACCCCAGGGCCACCCCCAGAGTCGACCTACGCGCCCCAAGCCCTGTAAATTTGTCCATGGTGCTTTGTTTGGCTGTGGAGCTTGGAAGTTTGTCCTTTGTCTTTATGAAGCTGCTTCAGGTGCACAATCCATACACAACTGCCATTCAGCACCGCAAGGACTTCTGACCCACCAGACACCCCCTAACCACAACTCCAAGGGGGTGGCACAAGCAGTCGGGATATTGAAGGGCCAATGGTATCTCAATAATGAGGAGGCAGACTGGAGTGTTGGCAGAGTCCTGCAATGGGCCTCCAAGGTGCGCGGAACAGCAATATCTGGGCAGCCCCCGACCACATGCCGCACCGAGTGCAGGCCCAACCGTCTTCGCAATCAGGAGCCCACCCGCAGCACTGCCTCCTAACGAGGGGCCCAACCCGAGAATGCATGGGTCAACGTGGCATCTGAATCGTGGGCCGCACTTCTGTGCAGATGTAGAGGAATAGGCAGCATTCTAGCGTTTACTTCAGCAGTTAGTTCCTAGCAGGACAGCTCTCCCTGGTCCCGCAGGCAAAGCGGAGTCAGGCAAGGCAGCACAGTATGTGGTGTGGGAGAGACCGGGGACCAGGGCAGACACCACGCAGTCTGGCGGGGCCAGTCGCAACCCAACCACTCTGCTCAGTGTCTCTACGCCGGTTCCTCTGGGGCTAGGGCACAACATCCTCCCTCCGGTGCGGCCGGGGATCTGACCACAGCTTCACACAGTGGGGCTCCCCCACCACCCCAGCAGGCAAGGGCAAGGCCTGGGTCGCGTTGCAGGCCACACCTGGGATAGCCCTGCACCACCACTCACTGCGATGTCCCTGCAGCCCCGATACCTGGCCCGGATCCACCACAAAGGCTGGGTCGCAAGGGGAGCACAATTACTCCTCCGTCCACCGCCCTGGCCCGACACAGCCGCTGACACCACCGCAGCTGGCCCACTTCAGGGCAAGGCCAGATAGTCCCTGCCGCACCCATTTTTTTTTTTTTTTTTTTTTGAAAAACCTTTATTGTGCACAGTTTCATCATCCTACAATGTACATTCACCATCCAAGGTGTCAAAGCAGTTAGACAATAAACCCATGCTTCCAGACAGTAGTACACAGGCATTCAGCCGGCAACCCGGGGGTCCGGCGGCGTTGTGCAGGTTGGCATTGTTACAGGAATTAGGTGTGTACTTTGTGAAACGGTAAGTCTATGTTGCTTTTTGGTGTTTTGTTGTGGTGGTCCTTATGCGTGTTATCAGCGACAATGGATGGCGCTGAATTCCAGCCCACACCGCGGCTATCTCGGGCGCCACCCAGGCCCCTATCTGGAGTCGTGTAGGATACCGTGGTTGGCCCCAAGTGTAAAGGCCTCCGGTCAGCTCAATGTCAGTATCGCGCTCGCAATGCGGGCCGGAGCGCGGCAAGGATGTGTCGGTATAGCTCACTGAGACATAGGTGCTAACGTGTAAATCCGGCGAACCCAGTCTACAGCTTCGCAATTCGAGTCCATGCGTGAGCTATGTGGCGCGCATCCGTCCCTCCAGCGCTACACCCCTCAAGCAGCTGATTGTCGGGGTGCATCTGGTGTTCAATACAGTGTGCCCTGGGCAAGATCTTTCCGCATTCTCTGGGCGTACCCGTCCCTGGTAGGGTGTGTGTGTGTCATCATTGCTTTGCTACCAGTGAGCGGGGCACGCTAGGTATGGTAGCGCTTCGGGGACGCCCGACGGCGCATCCACCGTCTGTCATCTGTGATTAGGTAGGAATCCGGTCAGAGAGCTTAACCAGTAAACAAACTGCTCCCTGTGTGTATGTGGCGGTAGGGGGAGTCGAGGTTAGGGTCATAAACTCAAACTGGATCGATGGGAAGGGGGGGGGGGAGGAGATCATCTTGCGTTTGAGCGGGAGTGCTAGCAGCTGTCGAGTGGGGCACACAGCGGGACTGCGCGGCGCGCGCGGGAAGCAGCAGGCCGGGGGAGGGAGGGGAGGGAGCTGCCAGGCAGGCTGGAATCCCAAAGCGCCGACGCCCACACCCATTTTCTCAACGCATAGGGTGCTCCGCTTTGCCAGAGAGGGAGCGGCAGGGCGGGGTGGAGTGGTCATGCCCTCCCGCCTCGGCCCTCAGCCAGGCACTGTGCGCTTTGTTTCAGATTGTGGCAGCAGCGTTCACTGGTTGTGCGCCATAGCTGTACGGCGGTCAATCCCCGGCAGCAGTCCCATTTAGGGCGGAAGTAGGGGCCACCAGGGGCAAGCAGAGGGGGGCGGGAGCTAGCGTCCCTGCCGCACCCATGGCCCACAGCGTTGCCTGCTCCGCAACTCTACACCGCAGCCACACCACGAAGCACAGTTCATGCTAGATTATGAAGGATGTGGAGTCGGCTGCTGGAGCTCCTCTAAAGCGCATCCGCCATGTTGGACCACTAGGCCACGCCCCAGTTTATGATGATTTTGATCAGGATCCCAACACTGTTTTATGCATAAGTGATGGTAAGAGAGGGTTTACATCCTGTGCTATCACTATTGATGGAAAGAAAGCAACAGTTCTGGTGGAATTGTGTGTATTGTACACTATTATTTCTCAGGCCACTGTCAGGGTGAAGTGTCCGAACAAGGTTTTATTACCCCTAGATGTGACACTTGGTGGTAACACAGGACCTAAAAAAATTATATATTGGGTTATTTTTGGGCGGATTTGTGTTTTTCTGGAAGTTGCACTCCTGTGAAGGTCTATGTGGCAAGGAATGGGCAGTCTCTTTTAGGGTGGCCCCACCAGGAAGAAATGGGAATCAGGTTGGACCCCAGAGCTAATCCCCATGTGCGTTGTTAGTAATGGGGTTATCAAAGGAGGAGAAGGTACAAATTTGAGTCACTTTGTGGAACAATTAAAGGAAAATGTCAAGGACGTATTCAGTGACAAGCTGGGAGAATTTATTGGTTTTAAGCATTCCATTAAGTTAAATGACAATGCTTTGCGAACATGACACAGAGTTGGGAATGTACCTTTATCATACAGGGGAGAAACTTAAAGAAATACTGAAGGATTTGTGTGAGAAAGGTATCATTGAACCAGTGGAATCACCCCCATGGGTTTCTCCTATTACGATTTCGATGAAAACCTTAGGGGAGTTGAGATTGTGCATTGATTTGTGCAGTCTCAACAGTGCAATCTGGGTGGACTCCCATCCCCTGCCCTACTTTAATGAGAACCTTAGCGGGGGCACAAGTGTTTTCAACTTTGGATTTGGCAGATGCATATCGCCAAGTTAAAATGGATAACGAGTCAAAGAATTTAACAGTGTTTATTACTCCAGATATTGCTGCATGCCGTTTGGGTTAGCTAGTGCAGCATCTGTGTTTCAGAGGCTTATGAAAGAAACACTGGAGGGTGTGAAAGGAACATTTGTTTTCCAGGATGATATCTTGGTGTTTGGGCAAGACACCAAGGAATATCGATGACAATTTAAATTGTGTTTTATCAGCATTATCAGCCAAAGGCCTCACATTAAAGTTGCAGAAATGTGAATTAAAGAAACCTGAAGTGGAATACCCAGGGCATCTCATAAGTGCTGCAGGAGTCAAACCAAAACATTGCATGTGGAAAGCATTATGAACGCACCTTTGCCTGCGGGCCAGTAGCAGTTGGTTGCATTCCTTGGGCTGACCGAATTGTATGCTAAATGTATTCTGAATTGTGCCTCCAGAGTGGATCCTATCAGGTGTCTTCTTAAACAAATGCTAAATTTGAGTGAACTGGGGGTATGACATTGTCATTCAATGAATTGAAATAATTGATTGTCAATGCCCCTTGTCTCAAACCTTAAGGAGTAGGGAAGGAGTGCATTGTGGTAGTAGATCCAAGTAACTGTGGGTTACGGGTTGTACTGATGCGGCGAGAGCATGGCAGAGAATGGATTGTGTCATATGCATCCAGGACATTAAGGGATGCGGAGAAAAAAAAACTACTCCATGATTGAAAGGGAACTGTTAGTGTGTGTCTAGGGGGGCAGAACATTTCAGGACCTTTTTGTGAGGTACTAGATTTATGGTCATAACTGACCACAAACCTTTAGTAGGTATGCTGGCACCAGTGGGTGGTCGCACCATGACTGCAAGGTTGGCCAGACTTGCATCTAAGTTGCAAGCTTTTCAATACTGTATGGAATATGTACCAGGGCAGACTAACGTACATTCCGACTGTATGTCTAGGTTACCCCTATCTGGAGTTAGGTCTGATGACATCAACGAGAACGAACGCAAGGTAGCTTTTACTTTGCAGGATATCTGTTTAGTGACTTTAGAGCATCCTGTGGTGTTGGGGAGTAGTTGGGAAAGCGAGATGGAAAAAGATGCTGGGTTGACCCAGGTAATACAATTTCATAAGTGTAGTGTCCATGTTATCTGTGGCCATGTTCTACTTTGGAGTGTTATTGTATCACTAGGGTTCTAGGTTCCATGATGGGTTGAGAGATCTTTAGCAGTTTGAGACTGTCCTGTGTGGTTGGAGGTTTGAGGAAAGGAAGATTCCTGTAGATTTGAGGGAATTTTTCAAGGTGCATGAGGAATTGGCCTTAGAGAACGGTGTTGTGATGAGAGGTGACAAATGTGTGCCTCCTTGAGGGCTGAGGAGAGTTGTGGTGGACATTGCCCACGAGGGACCTATGGGTGTATCTAGTAGTAGGAAGCGGATCATGGTCGATTTGTGGTGGCCAGGCATAAACTGTCTTAAAAAACACGAGGTAAGGAAGTGTGGTGTGTGTTACTCAAGTGATGTCTGCTAGAGCACTGATTTCAGGCTCCCAAACAGTGGAGTTGCCACTGGGACCATGGAGGAAAATTGGACCATTTGTGCTTCTACCTAGGAAGCATTCGGCATTGTTTTGGTGAAATTTTTTTCTAAACGGCCGGAAATTAAAAAGGTAAGAGGTTACATCTGAAAGCGTTGCGGTATTTTTTTTTTTTTTTAAATACATCTGAAAAAAAAAGAAGCTATGTCTGTATACAAATCTTTGCAGCTGAGAAGGAAACTGTGCACTCTGTAGTCATCACATGTCTCTGTGGGTTAACTATAATTTGTCAGTGTTCTAGTTGCATTGATTAAGTCCACTCACATTTTAACCAGTTTACTTTTCCATTCTGCTGTCGTTTGACCTGCTCAAGCATAACTCACTCTTTACAGTAACAAATAACCTTTCAACAAGAACTCCCCCTCCTGCCCTTAGCCCCTTTTTGGCTTCGACATGGTTATCAGTCACAATGAGAACATTCAGCAGTATAGGCAGGATGGGTTCCCAACTAGGTCTCATAGTTTGGGGGTACATCCCCAGCTTTCTCATGTGGTATGAAACCCATAGAGTCAGGGCAGAGGTGTCACCGCCATACCCCTTCAATGCAGCAACCATTCCACCCAGCAAGAGAAGGAGACTCTCATTCCACTACCTCCTCCTCTGACAGGGCGGTCAGTGTCTGAGTCCTCATTCCCCAGGAGAGTAAGTCGTTCAGCAACTTGTCATCTCTCCTCGTTTGTCGCATGTGTGCCTCCTCTGCACCTGCCCAAGCAATCATGTCCCTTTTCCAGTTCTGTAGTCCAGGGGGCGCCTACTAAGTCACTGTATTACGATAGGCCTCTTGGCCACCACAAGGCCCAGAACCACAAACTGCCTGCTCAGTTTTCTTTTGGTCGTTAGCTGGGATAAGGCCCAGCAGGCATTGATTAATTGTACTGCAAACCACACATCCAGTGGCAGACTTAATGTGAGAGACACCTCAGCCAGTAAGTTGTAATGGCGGAACAGTGCCACACTATGTGTATGAAGTCAGCCTTCTCATCACCACACCTAGTGCACACAGAGGACCTACTAGGATAGATATAGTGAAGTCAACTTGGCGATAGATAAACTATGTGCACATTTGTAGGAAAGGGCCCCTTTTTGAATGGTTACCCCCCACTTTTTGCCTGAAACTAGATGCACTTTAACTTGATGTGCCCTGAGTCCCTGCCATTTAGGTTCCCATGGCATGTGTTCTTTTCCTAAAGCTGTACCTTTGTTACCCACAATTGGCACCTCTCTGGCCTCAGGTAAGCCCCTTTTGAAAGGTACAATTGGTACCAAGGGCACTGTGACCAGGGAAAGCATCTAAGAGCTGTAGCACCTATTGTGCCACCCTTGGAGACCCTGAACCTTAACACCCACACACTGCCATTGCAGACTGCATGTTTTGGTGTAGACAAAAGTGAAGAGTCGACATGGCACACATGCAATCCACTGTCTTTGGCCTAGGTAAGCCACCCCTCTAGCAGGGTGCCCTAGACCACAGGTGAGGGTACAGTTGCATGAGAACTGTACCCGTACAGTGTCTAAGTCCATTCTTAGGCATTGTTAGTGCAGTAAAGCCATAAAGAGCATATGGTCTCGGAGTTGGTCACTACAAACTCTATAGTTCCATAATGGCTTTACTAAAACCTGGAAGTTTGATAGCAACCCTCTCAGCACATTAAACCCACACTGATGCCAGTGTGAGATTTAATGTAAAATGCACTCAAAGGGCATCTTAGAGATGCCCCCTGAAAAATGACCAGCCCTGGTGTGGCTCTTGAATGGCTGCCTGCCATTTGCACCACCAAATAGGTTTCTGGACCCCTGGGAAGAGGGCATCCGCTCTTTGGGTTCAGAAACAAGGCCCATCCTGGGCAGAGGTGTCATGCCTCCTCCCCCAGGATGGGCTGGGTCCTCGAAAGGGAAGCTTCAAAGGCCTGCCGCCTTTGTGAGCTGTTGTTGCCTTTTGCGGCCCCCAGCAACTGGCTCCCACTGGTTCTGACCCCCCACTTTGGGTGGGAGAATCAGTGGGAAAAACAAGTGAGGAAGAGAGGTGTGACCACCTTTGCCAACCCCACCCCTGAGATGGGGGAGGCGAGGTGAAGCACTCATCTCAGTCCCCTCCCTATTGAAGACGAGAGGACACAGCCAATCAGAGAGAGGCTCATGCCCCCCTCCCCCTGGAGGGTGGCATAATAGGGGTTGTACTTACCTCAAGGAAGGGACCTTTAGGTCCCGAACTGCACACCCCTGTAACACCCCTACATTTAGTATTTAGAGGCGACCCATAAACTGGCCTCCTCAGATTCAAGGAAGAAAGAAGAAGGATAGAGCAGTGCTGACCCAGGAAGAATAGGACACCAACTGCTTTGGCTCCAGCCCTACCGGCCTGCCCCAACTCCGACCTGCCTACAGCAAAACTACAATATGGCCAGCTAGCAGCCCCCCCGGAACACAGAGGATGTGCCCTGCCTTCATCTCAAAGACTCTGTATCCCTTGAGCACCAGATTTGTTCAACCCAAGACTTCAACACAGAACCCGGATCCAGGCGGCTCTGCAGTTCTGCACCACTCTGTACTCGACGCCCACGGCCTGAGTTTGAGTGGCCCAACACCACGAGGAGGTGTCACCAGCGATACTGATTTGGGATCAGATGATCCTTGACCTACATTGAGCTTCAAGCCGACACCTGTAGCCTAAACCTGAGGGGTCCCCTCGACCGGAGCTGGTAAGAAGATCAGATGCCTAAAGACACTCCTGCACCCGATGTCCCACTGACTTGGGTGGTTCAACTGATGGTGTCCAGACATCCCTTGAGACCACAACTTACCTCTTCTGCTGGTGGTCCCCCTCAGTAAGCCTCCTTGACCGAGCCTGCAACATCTTTTCCAAACCGGAGATCTCCATTGCAAACCACAGGGCTCCCTACGTCTTCTTGGCATGTTGCATCTTGCCGCCTCTGTGCCGTTTGTGGTGCAGCTCCTGTGCTGATTGTTGGCCCCTGCAATGCTGATCCTAACTCCAGAGCCTTGCTCCAACAACTGAGTAGCCTGCTTGTAAGCAGCCCCTAACTTAAGGCCCCCTAACACCATTGGCTAACATGAGCCCCTGCACTCTGCACCCGGCTGCCCTAGTGCCACTGTGGTGCGATTTGAGTGCCTAACTGAACCTTGGTTCTAAACCCCAAAAACTATTCTTTCAGGTCATTTACTTACCTGCAAACCAATAACCTTGTTTTCTCCCATAGGAACCAATGTTATGATTATTGTCCCAGAAATGTTCCAAGTGTTGAACTGACTTTTCTTTTTTTTTAAAGATGTTTTTATTATTTTAAAGAACATGTCAATCAAAGCTATATATCAACATTTAGTACATGTCAACACAGTTATTTCCCACAGTACATGTATAAATAGTTTTATTTCTGTTCAGCCACTTATATCCTATCTGCTTCATTGTTTTTCTTTCATTTCCATCCCAGTAGTAGGCGACACACAGGGTTCACCCCGGTACATGTTCCATTTGCCCCATTTTTTTCCATTTCTTGGGGCATCCTCTGGATTTGATTACCTCCTTTTCAGCAATCGTACATGTATCCAGTACCTTTGCCCAGCTCCCTGATGACGGCACCTCAGCTGCTCCCAACTTCATCGCTATTATGCGTTGTTGAGCTGACTTTTTGTATGAAAACCAAAGTAACTTTCTTTGAACCAAAAAGTATCTAACTTACCTCTATATTGTAGGATTCACGGTGTGATATCTAGGCATATTACCCCGAGCAGTCAATGTAATCCAAAAGTCACACAAAAGTAATCTAAAGCAATTTCAATGTATTTTGAACTGTTTTTGTATTTTGAACTGTTTTAAAAGCAAATACAAACCTGCAACGATTCCATTTCCATTCACAATTGCATTCCTTGTAAAGTTTTGCATTTGAATGTATATTCTATTTACCTGTGCCAAGTCCTGCGTGGTTCTAGAAATAAAACATAAATAAACCTTTTTATACTTACCTAATTTGTCCGGATTCTGTCTGGGAGTGTGTGCCACTAGCCTTGATTGAGTGAATACAATAAATGCTTAATGCACCCTCCTGATAATCCTAACTGTTCGACCAAACTACCACAAAGAGAGCTGTTAGTGATTATCTGAATCAGCCTCTGATATACCTTTGGGCATCCACTGGACTCTGTGCACACTTTACCTTACTTTGGCATTGTATATAAAAAGCCAGCTTCCTACAACATAGTTCTATTGTGTGAGAAGTTGGCCTGATATATGCTGTCCACTAGTTCTAGTGGGCACCTTGTATCAGTCCAAACAACCCCTTTTGGTGATAGGTTAAAGACAACCTTAATTGAAAGCTATCCTAGTGGTAGCTATGGAGAGCAGCCTTCAGGCTAAGTCTTCAAGGAATGTAAAGCAGCTTGTTTTACCAGTCTATAATCTCTTGAGTGACCAAATGAAAGGACAACCACACCAGGTATATATTTAAAATATATGTATTTAAGATAAAACACACCCCTCTAGTCTCTTTATGAGACTGGAGTTCGAAGTACTTAAGTTACAAGTTACCAATCAACAGTAATAGCACAAATACACGTTTGGGCCCTAAGGGGCGTACCAAACCATATACCAATAAAGTGGTATAAGAACCACGACTGAACTAGACACAAGGCCTAGAGCCTGTAGAATTGCTGGGACCCCAAGGAACCACCCAAGGTAGTGACACAGGGGACCCACGGGGACCGTGTGCAGTGTGTAAACACAGCCGCGAGTTCCTGTTAGCTTCTATGGGCAATGTCGCGGTTGGAAATTTAAAGATTATGGACACTTAGAATCGAGTCTGGACCAAACTCTTTTGGACTTAGGAAGTTCTAGGGCTAGCACCAACGGTAGCACTAGAGTACTCGTGTTACCTCACCCAGGGAAGCCGGGTGCATAGGTGTCTTTTGGTGTCGGGTCGTGTCGTCGATTTAAATGGAAGCTGGCGAAGAAGTGCTGCTGCCATGAGGAGGAGAAGTGTCCGAAGCGATCCAAGCCTGGATCTAGGATGGAAGGAACCTGAAAGCAGAGGGGACAGAGTCTGGGTCACTTGCCAGTGACTAGGGGCACGATGGACCAATGCCCACAGATGTCGGGTGCTTCAGGTGAGTTGAGAGGTGTCTTGACTCTTCAGCCACGAGGTCCAGGAGGTGCCGATGATGACCAGGAGCTGGATTTGAGCTGTCCCACAAAGTCTGTCGAGTGCTGCAGTGTCGGCGACCAGATTGGACCCAACAAGCCTTGGCAATGGCAAGTCTCTTGGAATCAGAGAAAGGACGGCGGTGCAGACCATCAAGGTCTGGGGGACTCATCCAGCGAGGGAAAGTTGGGGCACGTCTAGAGCAACCAGGAAAGCCCAATCAGAAGAGGAGTTGCCTTCGTGGGGACCTACTAGCCAACGGGTTAGCGATCGCGAAGGAGCCTCGAGCGGTCGCACTTGAAACTGGCCCATGGGTCACTCGTGGAGTGGGGGCCAGCAATCTTCGGTGCAGGAGGTGCTCAAGGCTGGGGCTACTCGGAGCCCAAAGCACAACTTCGAGGAAGACCAGGAAGAGGGCGTTGCTGCAAAAGTTCACGGGGTCCAGGGGTCAAGGTTCCATGTCACCCACGATAGCCACGGGCCTCAGCTTTGCTGTGGACTCAGGGTAGCCTCGGGGAGGTCTGGAAATCCACCCCTGGTGATGCAAAGACTACGGCGTCCAGCGGGAGCTTCAGCGATGCAGACCGGTCAGTTGCTTCTTTGGTGCCTGCCAAGCAGGTGAGTCACTCCTTGACCCAAAGGGAGATTTCTTCAGTCTTCTAAGCAAAGTAGAACGTCGAAGGTCCAGGATATATATTGCAGAGTTTAGTCCAGGGTAATCTAAAGTCACAAGGACTGGGTTCCCATACTTATGCAAAGTTTGGGGGTTGGACATACTCTAGGGACCCACCTATGAGAGGGTTTGGAAAGAGGTGGGGTTACACCCATTTCCTTTGTCCAGTTTCACGCCAGAGTAGGGGCAGGTAGCCCCTGCAACCGGTTTGAACTGGACTATGCACAAGTGTGCCCCCAGTGCAGGACTTCAAAGCACCAGAGAGTGCTCCCGCCCAGCCCCAATACACATCTGCCTGTCTAGGGAAGTGGTTACACCTCCCTGGGACAGGAAACCTATTGTCCAGGCCTCCCCTACCAGAGTTTCGGTCAGCAGCAGGACGCCAGACCTGTGTCTGTGGCAGAGGCCTCCATTTTGTGGTGCCAGGGCTGTAGAAAGTCCTACCGGGTTTAGCCAGTGTGAACATGTCACAACATCAGAGGAGGTACCCGGAACACTGCAGAGGGGCTCAGCTCATGCAAGGGCACCCTCTCACATAAAAACCAAGCACTCTGCCTTCAGGATTGTTAAGGCCTGCCATAGGAGTGACTTATAGGTTTTATATGTGTGTGCAATGGTAGTGATATAGGTAGCCTATACCACAGTAAGGGGTGCAAGCACACCTTTACCCAGGCTGCAGTAGCACACCTGTGGTGCCATTTTGGAGTGCTTCCCAGGGGTGGCATAATACATGCTTCAGCCCCTGGTAGGCCTCTGAGGTACCTATGCCCTAGGTACTTAGTATACAATATACTAGGGGTTTATAAGGCACTGCAGAATTCAATTAGAAATGTACCTAATGTACATGGAAACCATTTTAGAGAGGAAGCTGCTAGGATGGGGTCCTGATTAGCAGGGCCACAGCCAGACTAAGGTCGAAAACAGTGAAACACCAGCAAAAAGTGGGGGTACCCATGTGAAGCAGATCCTGCTCTCCTACATATTGTATAAGTTTGAACCGAGGACTTACAGAGACCGCACTGCCTCGTGTATTTTAGCCTAGTCCCCAGATGTCAGGGGCTCATCGCATTCCTGCTGCCATGTTCCTTCCATCCGGAGTGACCCCATCTGACGGTCCACCCAGAGTGCCCGATAAATGTGTATCATGCGTCTACTGTCCCAGCTTGAGAAAGTATAGTGAGCAAGGTTGATGTGGGGCATCAGGGAACGTCGGTCACAACTGTCGGGGTGTGACCTCAATTTTGGCGTGTTGCAAGAATTGCCAAGGCAGAGTCCAAAAGCCTTGAAGGCATTCTGCATAGTAATAAAACGGTACCCCAGGATATAGGTCAGAAAGCATAGGAGAGCCTCCCTATTTCCATTTGTCAGTCAACATCGTCTGCACTATTTGGGTAACGGGCGTACTATCCACAAATTTAGTTCTGGGGCATATGGAGCCCTTCTTAGCATCCACCATATGGTCCGCTCCCAGAGCCGGCACAGCAGTCGGACTACATGAGGTAGAGAATCTGGAACATTCTTGACCCTCATTAACAACTCATTTAGTTGGTGATCCTCGTGCGTCACCAATAGTGATCTCTACCAATTATCATCAATATCAAACCAGTGGACAGGATGCTAGAGATGGGCTGCCAAGTAAAATAACTCCAGATCCGGGACCACCATTTCTCCCTGCCCCCATTAATGCTTCAGGGTTGCCAAGCGCACTTTGCAGCATTTCCTCGCCCATAATAACTGGATCAAAAGACTGGACAGCTCCTTAAAAAAGTGGTGTGGGACCTCGTACATTGCGCCCTGTAGCACATATAAACACCTGGGTACCACTATCATCTTAATAAGGGCAGTCTTTCCCATGAGAGATAACTTCAGTGAATTCCAAAATCTATTGAAGGTCGAAAATTCCTTAGAACCCTTCCCATATTTAAGTTGTGGGTCCGCTGTTCCCCTTGCTTGACATAAATACCTAAGTATTTGACAGCGTCAAGTCTCCACGGTATTTGGCAACTGCGCTACCAACAATCTTGCCATAAACCCAATCAGGAATAAGGCCCACTTGGTTTTATTAATGTTCAGACCCGAATATTCACCAAATTCCAGCATAATGTTCAATAGAATTGGAACTGATATGTCTGGCTGATGTAAGAAAAGCATGGCATCGTCGGCGTAAAGCGGGACCACGTGAGTAGCATCACCAACCCTCATACCCCAATTGTGTAGCACGGTACTAAGACGGCAAGCCAGTGGATCCATCGCTATGGCAAAGAACAGGGGCGACAATGGGCACCCCTGCTGTGTGCCCAGTCATAGCTGTATCTCTGTCGAGACATATTGGGCAGTACGCACTCTCGCGACTGGGCTTGTATACAATAAGTGAATCCATTTAATGAAGTTGTCACCTAGTCTCACAGTGGCCAGTACCTGCCAAACAAAGTCCCAACTAATTGAATCAAATGCGTGCTCTATATCTAAAAAGGCGAGGGCGTAAAGGTCCTCCTCCACCTGGTGGACATGTAGGACACAGTATACACAAAAAGAGGGACAAGGGCTTTTTAAGGTGTAGGTCGAGCATGCCCGTATATGTAGAAGTGAATCAAAAGGTATGCAGTTCCTAAGGAGGTGATTGGGACGGTCAAATGGGAACAAAAAAACAGGTAGGAGAAGGAAGAAAGGGAGGGGAGAGCTCCAATAAGGAGCAAGGGCCCTCACACACCTGAGAGGTGGCATGCTTCTTCATAGGTCAGCTCCTCGAAGAGCCAGCGCTGCAATGCCCAACGGGCCCCGCAGGGGGGCTGTTTGCCGGGATCTTCTATGTTGTAAGCCCTATGTGATGAGGTCGTAGGGCAAGCGTGTAGTGATTAGAGTGGGTACCGTGAGTGCGTAAAAAATAGCTATGAGTGTCCTAAGAACCTTTAATCGCTGGGCACTGATGCTATGGCTAAAAACAGACTACAAGAGTCGTGGCTGGCAAGGAAAATTAAACCTGCTGCAGCCCAGAGTGCGAGGTGAAGGTGGTTTAAAAGGTCGACATGTTTCTCGCCTTAAGTCTCCTAACGGACGAGCAGCGTTTCATCATGACCGGGGGAAATAAAACCCTTATCTACTCTAAAGTGTCAAGGATGGTTGGAAGGGTGTCCTAGGGGGTACCGTCCCTGTGACATGCATTCAACAGAAATCCAGAAAGGAGGAAGGAGAGTACAGAAAATCTCTTCCTTCTGGCGAAACCTAGAGGGGGATAACATGGAGCCTCAGCCGTGACGTCCGGATAAACCGCAACACTGACGAGAGTGAGTCACCGCTGAGTCGGTGCTCCTACGCGTGGGACCTACCCATGCCTGGATGCCTGGGATGGCGTCTGGGCATGGGGCACCAGTGATGCGGTTTATCCAGATGTCACGGCTGAGGCTCCACGCTATCCCCAACCTCGTAGCTGTGCAAGGGCCGTCATCATGTTAGGTTTTGTGGCTTGTTGGGGGTGGGGGACCTGTCCAGTTCTCCGTCAATTACATCATTAAAATCTCTTGCCATAATTATTTCCAATTCCAGGTATGGCCTTGCCGACGCTACCACTCCACCAACGAAGCTGCCATTGTCCACGATGGGCGCATACACATTGATCATACACAGGTCATTCCCAACTAGTGACCCCGCCAGTACAATATAATGAACATCTGTATCTATTTGCACAAACGCCTTTTGAAAAAGCACCCCCGGGGCCACTCACACTAGGACCCCCCGGGCATATCTCGAATAGTATGTCGAGTAGATCTGGCACCTGGTATGAAAATGGGTTTCTGTTGCAGTAACCCCCCCCCCCTCCCCCTCCCACTTGTGCCAGACTACTGATGCAATTTCACATGATGTGTCGCTGGTCCCTGCCATTCAGGTTCCCAGGGCCTGTGCTCTTTCCCCAAAACTAACCCAATTGGCATATCTGGCCACAGGTCAGCCCCTAGTAAATGGTACCACAGGTACCCAGGGCACTGTGACCAGAGAAGACCTCTGAGGGCTGCAGCACTTATTGTGCCACCGTTAGAGGCCCTGTACCTTTACACACACACACTGCCTTTGCAGGTTGCGTGTGTTGGTGCAGAACAAAGTGAAGAGTCGACATGGCACACATCCCTGTGTGCCATGCCTACAACCCACTGCCCTGGCATAGATCAGTCCCCCCTCTAGCTAGGTGCCCTATGCCAGTGGTGAGGTTACAGTTGCATGAGCCCCATTCCCTTACAGTGTCTAAGTCCATTCTTAGACATTGAAAGTGCAGTGCTGCCATTAAGAGTATATGGTGCTGGGAGCTTGTCATTACAAACTCCACAGCACCATAATGGCTACACTGAAAACTGGGAAGTTTGGTATCCAACTTCTCAGCACATTAAACCTACACTGATGCCAGTGTGAGATTAAATGAAAAATGCACACAGAGGGCATCTTAGAGATGCCCCCTGAAAAACGACCAGCCTCTGGTGGGTTCCCTGACTGGTACACACCAGCCAGCCACCACAAGACATGTTTCTGGACCCCTAGGGTGGGAGCCTTCACTCCCTGAGCCCAGAAACAAAGCCTTTCCTTGGCGGAGGTGTTCACACCTCCCCCAGGCCAAGAAGAACCATCTGTGGCAGGGAAGCTTCAAAGGCCTGGCAGCCTTTGTAATGCGACCCCCATCCTCTCCTGCCATCAGGAGCAGGCCCCCTTCTTGTCTCCCCTCCTTTTCGGCAGGAAGACAGGCGGGAAAAACTAGTCTGCCAACTCCACCGCTGAGGTGGGGGGGGGCGAGGGGAAGCCCCCTCTTCAGTGCCCGCCATCTTGCAGATGGCAGGCACTCCCCAATCAGGATTGTGCTCACTCCCCCACGTGGGGTGAGCACACCAAGGGTGTAGTCACCCTAAGGTCAGTAGCCCATTGGCTACTGACCCAGAGACCCCTAAAACGCCCCGTTAATACAGTATTTAGGGGGCAGCCCTGAACCAAGAAGGGAGATTCCCGCAACCTAAGAAGAAAAAGGACGAAAGAAGACACCCAGCAGAGGAGACTGCAGAGAACAACTAACTTGGCCCCAGCCCTACCAGCCCGTCTGCAGTTTCCGGAGATCCTGCGCCAAAAATCATCTTGTCCTGCAGCCAGTGACTTCCAGAACCCCTGAGAGGACTGACTGCCTTCAACAAAGATGGGATCTACTGTGAACAGCAGACCTGTTCAAAAGAAACTCCGAAAGCAGACTCTGAGCCTGCTGAGGACAAAAAAACCTGATGCCTGGAACCACCACTGCACCCGTCGCCTATGGCCCGAGTTCGAGTGGCCCACCAGTCCCAGAGAGGCCTCCAGCGCTCGAGAGTCTGAGTCCACCATGGGTTGACCCCTCCAGGACTCCCCGACGTCGCCTGCAGCCTCTACACGGAGACCCCCCCCCAACCGCGAGTGGCCTGGTAAGGTGAAATCCGACCTCAACAGACACCCCTGCATCTAGCCGCCCTGCGCCCTGGAGAAAAGCACCCGAGGTGCAACTACGTCCTCGAGCCCTCCAACTTACCTGCCCAGCTGTTGGTTCCTCCTGGAAGTCTTCCTGGACCGAGCCTACAGCTAAAAAACAAAACTGAAAATTATTAAAATTAAAATGTGTTACCTCTGCTTGCTTGGGAGCTATCCCTCTTTTCTCTCACCGCCCGAATTAGCGCATATTCAGCTGTCTCTGCTGCTTTTGAACATGTAATCCAAAACTCAGGGTTTCTCCCCTAAATGCTGCCTTTAGTGCATGTCACAACATGTCATTTTTAGCGGTGTCCCGGTTTATTACTAAAAATTGCTTCAGCCACTGTTTTATATGGCTGACATACTGATTGTTTAGCAGTAACTTCCGATCAAAGGAGAAAGCGCCCGAGGTCGAACCACTCCCAGCATTTTAATTTTTAATAATATAGGGTTGTGATCCGAGGTTATTCTTGGGAAGGTCTTTATTTGCCCATCGGCTAAAAGTATTTCAGTGACCAAAAAATAATCAAGCCTCGCTAGTTTTTGATGTGGGCAGGAATAATGCGTGTATCCTGGGTCTGCCTGCTTTAATCGAAATCAGGCATCCTCCAACCCATGATCATATATAAGCTGCCATGGGGCCTTTTAAAGTGTAGGTTTCCGACCATAACATTTTTCTCCAGTAGAGCCCTGCGTGATTTCTGCCAGTTGAATATTGAGATCCCCGCCTAGAATCAGAGAAGATACCCAGGAAGCTAACTTGGTATTTAAATAATCTATTATCTGGGCTTCGTCATGATTGGAACCATACACCTAGCAAATTGTAAACTTTTTATTAGCCATACTGCACTCCACAATGACCCAGCGCCCACATTTGTCCGCAAGACTTTTCCCAATTGTTAAATTGCATATTTTAGCCAATATAGCTACTCCTCTAGTTGTAGTCCCTTGTGAGGTGCAAGCCAGTAGCTTATACCCCAATTCTGCTAAAACCTTCCACTTAGACCAAGGGATATGCGTTTCTGGGATTCAAATCACATCGGGGTTCATATTTTTAATTTCTTGCGCTACCCTTTGCCGCTTAGCTTTCTCATTCAGACCCCGAACATTAAATGAACAGACTGAAAACATACTCATCTTTGACCTTCTTCATACTGCGAAGACCAACAGATCCCTTTCTCCCAACATAAAAACTTGCTCCTTTTACTTTGTAAACAAACATTTATTGGCTTTTTTATCCCATTTTTCCCCAAACCCTGTGCCCCTACAGCAACCACCACCCCATAACATCCCATCCAACCCTCCCCTCCCCACCCCTTGTCCCTTCTGCTAGCAGAGACCCCCCTGTACATCCAACCAAAGAGGCTGCAAGACCCATAGGTCTTGGATAATAGAGAGCCCTGCCCCAGCACAGACCGCCTTCCCTCCCCCCCAGAATTTTCAACACCCGTGCACCACTAACTACATATTCTCAACCTTTCTCTACTATACTATAATACATTATTGCAGCCGTACTAACTCTAAAAGACAAACTATAACACATCATGAGGAATGGGCTAAGGACAGCGCCAAAAAATACCAAACATATCGAAGGGAATGCTATGAGTTTGGGGAGACTACAGTCAGGTGTTAGGCCAAGAAAATCAGGAATAGGCAGGTAAAAGACACAATTACCGCAATAGAAGATGGTAATCGGAAAGTAGTTGATACACCAGTGGAGATTTTAGAAGTGTTTAGAATGTTTTATGAGGGGTTGTACACAGAGGAATATAAAAGTCAGGATTGTGCAAGAGCATTCTATAAAGACCCATATAAGAAGACACTCAGTGCGGAGGATTCAGCATATTTGAAAGAACCCATAACTCTGGAAGAATTAGTGGAGGTGGTTGGATCCCTAGCAGTGGGGAAAGCCGCTGGGCCGGAAAAGTTACTGCTTGAAGTCTATAAGATTGCTTTAACCGAAATACAGTCAGATATGTTGACAGTGTTTAGGGAGGCCCAGAAAGGAGATGCATCAAAGTCATGGGATGAGGCGGGTATAGTCATTTAAAAAAAAAAGATAAGCCATCTATGCTACCTGGATCTTATAGACCTATTTCGCTTTTAAATTGCGATGGACAGATCTATGCCAAAATGTTGGCAACACGCCTCTCACGTGTAATAACCCCTATAGTATCCGTGTGACAACATGGGTTCATCCCAGGTAGAGGCACGGTCAACCATGTCGGCAGAGTAGTCACTATGTTGGACATTGCTAATGTACAGAAAACATCTTGCGGAGTAGTGCTACTTGATGCTGAGAAAGCGTTTGACTGTGTCTCCTGAGAGTTCCTCTGGGCTATGAGGTGGCAAGGCTTTGGACCTGGGCATATCCAAGCTCTGCGAACTATGTATAATGCACCCCAAACAAACATATGTGCAATGGGTCTGGAGTCCGATTCAGTTGTAATATCAAGAGGCACACGGCAAGGGTGCCCGTGCTCTCCTCTACTATTCGCTCTGTATATTAACCCCTTTTTAAACTTACTGGAAATGCGTCTAAATGTGCTAGGTCGGCCCGGGGTGGAAGTTACTATATTAGCATATGCGGATGACATTGCTGTAATCTCACCAGATCCAGCTAAATCCATACAAGAAATTGAACAACTAGCAGCTGTATTTGGAGAAAAATCTGGATGTAAGCTAAATATCGAATACAAACACAAATAATCTGTACAGAGATAGCATGTTTTAATGACGCCAGGGTTACAGAAGAGGCTACATATTTGGGCATTCGTATCAATGCATGTTTAGAAAAGATGGTAATATCCAATTGGGAACCATTGGTATCCAAAATAAGGAAGAATTTGGATAGACTAGAAGGCCTGCATTTTTCTTTAGTAGGCAGGTGTAATGTGTTAAAAATTGATGTTTTACCCAAAGTATTGTACTATTTTAGATGTGTCCCCCTGGAACTTACTCGGAAGCAATTGCAGAAACTACAATCTATTTGTAGTAGCTTCCTGTGGGCACAAGGAAAGCCCAGTCGTGCATTGAGGTATATGATGTTACACCGATACCGAGGGAGGTGGACTGTTCCAGATTTTTTGTTCTACTACTGGGTGTGTTTATTACAACAAATGGACATAGTGTTGATTGGAGAAGAGGAGGAAAAGGTAGAAGAGTCCCCGAATATTTACAAGATTCTATGGGGCACAAAAACAGAGAGGAACTTCCTTCAGAACCTGGAGCCCAGCTACTACAAGAAAACTCGCTTTAAGGTGCTTCAAGCTGCTTATAAAGCATGGTCTCATATCCGTAGGATGTTGAAGATTGGTAAACTTAATTTTTATACACCTACATCCTCTCTAGCTTTACCCCCCTTCATTTTTTCCGATGCTGTTATGGCTAGGTGGCGGAGAAAGGGTCTAGTGACCCTGGGGGATTTAATTAGTAATGGTGTTATTAAGGACTATTCCTCGCTGGTGTCTGAATATAATCTCCCTCAAGCTGATTTTTTAAAATACTTACAAAAATACGGGACTACCTAACAAGAAGACTAGATGTAGTGAATTTGGTTAGGAAAAGTGATTTGCTGGAGATGTTGAGAAAGCACGGCAGGATTGGTAACCTATATCAGAGTCTTATTGAACTACAAAGGGATGACCTCGAAGTACAGAAATCTAAATGGAAAAATGAATTGAAGCAGGAAGGGGATATCCTGCAGGAATCAATTGCGGTGGCTGAGAAACTTCTGATATCTTCCAGCCTTAAATCACAATATTTTAAAACCATATTTAACCTGTATTATACGCCTACCAAAATAGCACGGTGGGGAGGGGGGAACTAAATGAGGGTAGATGCACGCGATGTGGAATAGAGCAAGCTGATAGCATCCATATGTTTTATGACTGTCCAGAGCTGAAGCAATTGATACATAAAATGGAAACCTTTCTGGCAGAGGTGACAGCGGGACAGACTGTGATTACCCCGAAGGTGATGTTGGGGTTATTGGATGATTCATTGATGGAACAAGGGGTATATCAATCTAGATATTTTATTTTTATCTCTATAGCCGTAGCCAGATTATGTATTGCTTCATTATGGAGGGAGAAAGGGCGTGGCAGATTCTATGCAATATACAATTTAGAATATAGTTTGCATGCCTTAAAAGGGCCCCATAAGCGTAGGTTAGGCATCAAAATATGGGGGACACTCAGATTATTTTAAATAATTATGATATAGCAAATTGGCTCGCCTCAATATTACTTGGAACAATCCTTGCAAATCTATGCTTTCATTTTCTTCCGTACTCTTTTCCAATTCTTCGTTTCCTAGCACTTGTCAATGATTTTTTATCCCGTTCGATCCTTCCGTATATCAGTTAATTAATCTACAAAATATATAACAAAAGACACATCAATAATAACTCTCCTTCAGTCTCTACTGTTAATATGCTGAACGCGCCCAACTACCATAACGTACCTTGCAATAATATATCCTCATATATTCCACATCCGGTCCGATGATCCAGCTCAGTAGCTTGAAACCACCATCTTTATTTAAAACATTCCATCATCCATCTATATTTCCGCAATTTCCACTTATTAATTGTCCTCCTGTTTGCTGATAATTCCTCTAAAAATACAACCAAATGGCACCCAATTAATATCCCTACTACTGGTCCTCCAAAAGTAAAGTGAATCGCCCTATTCTAAACACATACCTTGCACCAGTATATCCTTGTGCCTTGCAGCCGGTCCGATAGCCCTGCTCTGTAGCCTTAGACCGCCAAAGCTCCTTTTTAAAAGATTCAAACACCAATCATTTCTTCCGATTTTCAGGCCTTATTACCATTTCACTAAGACTGTTCCCTATCTGGTCCACCAGTTCGAACCTCCAATCAAATCCCGTTTTACTATAACGAATTCTGAACTAGGTCTGGATACCGTTCCATGTGATCCCGAACCAATCCATGTTCCTCATTTCAAAGCCTCATTAACATAAGGGCTCAAGCAGCTCCCTATCTGGTCCGCTAAGTTTCTCCTAACATCTGTAAAGAACGGAAATAAGGGAACGGCTATTCCTATTCGTTAGTTACTCCACCAATGTGATCGCCTTTTACTCTGTGTGATGTAACAAGCGGGGAACATCGTTTACAACGCGGGGATTACATCGCGATGCCATTACATCGCGGTTTTTACAACGCAAGTCGTTACAACGACTTGCGCTAGATGGCGCTCTAGGACAAGGAATAGTATAATTTACTATCCAACACCTTCCCTACTGTACGTAGACTGGAGTTGGAATAGTAAATATACTACTCCTAAGTCCTATTCCTTGTCCTAGAGCGCCATCTAGCGCAAGTTGTTGTAACGACTTGCGTTGTTAAAACCGCGATGTAGTGTACCGCGATGTAAATGTATGCGTTGTAACGTCATACATCCGTAACAAGCGTAGTCCGATAATTATTACATCCCCCGACCGTCATTTACCGACGAAAAAAAGGCCAATCCTTAATCAACCTGATTTGTGGTGTAATCAATGCGAAGCGCTAATAACTCTACCCAAATCGTGTAGGGATTATCTTATTCTTTACCTTATACTTGAACTATACAAAGACCTCAATACAATTAGAGACCAGTTCAAATAAATGTTACTGCCTCAGCGATAGGTGGTATATTCACAGGGACAGTTCCCTACCTTGACACCTTCCGTTAACACTGCAGAATCACTTATAACAACCACCCTCAATCACCAATAACGCCATCCATTTATTACAAATCCTATTGGAAATTCCACTCGATAATCCAATCTAATCCCATCTCCATAATAATAATAATAATAATAATAATAATACTGATATTTGTAAAGCGCGAACAGCTACCTCACGAGGAGGTGTCCCGGCGCTATAGACCGCTGGGGAACCCGTCCTGGCTATCCCTGTGAGATGGTCCCTTTCTGGGTATCTCCAAGGTGAAACCAGGCATCCCCAGCGTCTGTGGGGGGCCGTTGTAGAGATGAGGCAAGCTTAATGCCCAGAGTTGCCGAGTGTGTTCCTGGTTAGATGGGTACCGAGGCGAGAATTATCAAGTCCGTTTTGACCCTGGTCCACAACCCTGCCGCGTCAGGAATTGAACCCTGGTCCCTGGCTAATTCTCTGCTTACGGGTCTACCGCCTCTAACCAGTGAGCCACACCTCTCCACCTAATCTCCATTTACAACACATCAGACAACACTGCAGAGGATACCAATAATTTCATATTATTCCAATAATTTCATATTATTCCAAGAAATAGTGGAGCTCAGAGTCACTGTTCAAACCTAGCTCCACTGTTCTACATCTACTAATCCAACGTGCCTCCTCCTGTTTAATCTTTAATTCCCAGTTTCCTCCTCTAAGTCCTAGTTCTATTTTCTGTATCCCATGAAATCTTACATCTCTCCTCATAGGATGTACTTCCTTAATGTGCTGAAAAAGTGGGGATCTGATGTCCTCATTATTGATGGACCGTTTGTGTTCTTGTATTCGCAATTTCAAATTACGCTTAGTGCTGCCTATATAGACTTTTTGACATGTGCACACTATAACATAAATGACCCCAGTACTGTTGCAATTTATAAATTCCCTGATGGGGTATTTTTTGTTTGTGTTATATGAAAACTCCTTAATCTTGTTGATACCCATATTACATACATTACAGGTACTACACGTGTAGAAACCATTCGGAGGTGGTAACCACATCCTATCCACACCTGCAATTGGTTCTATACAATTTTTGGTCACCATTTCCTTAATAGTAGGACCGCGTTTAAACACAATCCCAGGTTTGTCTCCAATTACGTTCATCAAACCTGTCACTCCTTTCAAAAGACCCCAATTCTTTCCTAGAGCCTTGTAAATTTGATTTTGTTGGGAACAATACGTGGTCACAAATGCAATTCGCTCAGTAGTCTGAGTTCTCTCTTTTTGTTTCAAAGTATTAATTCTATCCACCCTCAAAATTCTCTGCCTAGCCTTAATCAAATTCTTTTGCTGATATCCCCTGTTTGTTAAACGTTTCTGAAGATTATCCAACTCCTTATTAAAGTCTACTTCAGTCCTACAATTCCTACGAATTCTAACCATTTCCCCATAAGGAATTCCCCGGATTACTGAGCCAGCACGAGCACTTTCTGCTCTTAGTATCGAATTCGTAGCTGTATTCTTCCTGAATAGTCTACGGTTAATGGTTTCACCTCCAACAAATAGTTCCACATCCAAAAACTCAAATTTTTCAAAATCATATTTCATAGTAAAAGTTATATTGAAATTATTAGAGTTCAAATAGTCCAAATATTCATTCAAATCACCTGAGTTCCCCTCCAAATCATTAAAACGTCGTCAATAAAACGAACCCAGAATAGAATCTGATCTGTCCATTGTGCAGCACCCCTACCCCAGGCATGCTCCCTCTCATACCATCCCATGAAGAGATTGGCATAAGAGGGAGCAAACCTGGAGCCCATCGCGGTCCCCCTGATTTGATGGTACCACGTATCCTCAAAAAGAAAAAAATATTTGGTCAAAATCAGCTGGCTCATTTCTACTAACATCTTAGAATGATCTCTCAAACTTGCACTTCGGCTACTCAAAAAATGATTCAATGCCTGCACACCTTTATCATGTTCAATACATGTATATAAGCCTACCACGTCAAGTGTTACTAGACTCATATTTGAATTCCATTTCAAATCCTGTTCCCTTATTTCCGTTCTTTACGGATGTTAGGAGAAACTTAGCGGACCAGATAGGGAGCTGCTTGAGCCCTTATGTTAATGAGGCTTTGAAATGAGGAACATGGATTGGTTCGGGATCACATGGAACGGTATCCAGACCTAGTTCAGAATTCGTTATAGTAAAACGGGATTTGATTGGAGGTTCGAACTGGTGGACCAGATAGGGAACAGTCTTAGTGATATGGTAATAAGGCCTGAAAATCGGAAGAAATGATTGGTGTTTGAAATCGGAGTAAATGATTGGTGTTTGAATCTTTTAAAAAGGAGCTTTGGCGGTCTAAGGCTACAGAGCAGGGCTATCGGACCGGCTGCAAGGCACGAGGATATACTGGTGCAAGGTATGTGTTTAGAATAGGGTGATTCACTTTACTTTTGGAGGACCAGTAGTAGGGATATTAATTGGGTGCCATTTGGTTGTATTTTTAGAGGAATTATCAGCAAACAGGAGGACAATTAATAAGTGGAAATTGCGGAAATATAGATGGATGATGGAATGTTTTAAATAAAGATGGTGGTTTCAAGCTACTGAGCTGGATCATCGGACCGGATGTGGAATATATGAGGATATATTATTGCAAGGTACGTTATGGTAGTTGGGCGCGTTCAGCTTATTAACAGTAGAGACTGAAGGAGAGTTATTATTGATGTGTCTTTTCTTATATATTTTTTAGGATTAATTAACTGATATACGGAAGGATCGAATGGGATAAAAAATCATTGACAAGTGCTAGGAAACGAAGAATTGGAAAAGAGTACGGAAGCAAATGAAAGCATAGATTTGCAAGGATTGTTCCAAGTAATATTGAGGTGAGAAATAACTAGCAGGGATATGGAAGCTAGAGGATATTATTGGTGAGAGGGAAGAGGTCTAGGGAATTGATGACGTAAGGGTCAACGTTTAGGAAACATTATTTCATTTTCAGATTATACTTTCATGCTCTGGAGAATAAAAGGTGCGCAGTTGGAGAAGATATAGCACCCTGAATTATTTAAACAAATAGATAATAAATTGGGAGATCTTAAAAGGAATATAAACATGGAGGCTATCCTCCTAAATAATAGAATATATAAAATGGATGACAGACCATAGGTGGGATCATGGGCACATTCTGGATAATTAGGAGATAGAGTAACAATTAGATTATCACTAGAACTGCAAGCAACTGTTAACACTGTTCTATCGTAAAGGGATATTTTTGATCATGATCAATAACATTGTATTGTCAAATAGGTATATTCTGTATACTGTGGATATTTTCCTTCCTTGTACAGATACTGTGGTAGGATTTATATACTGATTAATTTATAGTGATACGATGTTCTTTTTCTTTCATTACAGCCCTGATGATGTCCTAGATAGGACGAAACTCGTTGGCTGTACGATTATATACACTGAGCATTATTTACTGAATGGACTTATTATAATGTTTATAATTTTGAATATTGTTTGAACAAAGTATATGAATTGGCTGTACGACTGTATACACTGAGCATTATTTACTGAATAGGTTGATTATAATGTTTGTAATTTTGAATATTGTTTGAACAAAGTATATGAAATAATGCAACAGTTTTACATGTGATGGTTGAGATGGAATCCAATGTTACAGTTTAATGGAATACTATCGAACAATTGATTATTTGAAATAATTGGGAGAGAAATACTCAAAGAATTACAAAGAATAAGAAATAAAAACAAATAACTCAAATGTATTTTGTACTACAACATTTATTCGTGGATAGCATGTAATATTACTCCGCTCCTTTCTATTATACTTCTAATGTTTTGTATTGAAGTGGCTTTAACGGTGGGCCACTAGGAGTGAGCAGGAGACCATTAATTGTAGGTAATGACATTGTTACACAAGATATTACTCTCTGGTGCACACATAGCTGTAACCCTCATCGTTGCTTTCATAGTAGTGAACAGAGGATATGTGCGGAAATGAATAAAATAATGGTGCAAGCACATAATCTCATATTAACAACTTTTAGACTGCAGCCGTACCTATGTTTGATAACATGTGATTATGACAAAGTTTTATTGATGCGTTTTCGCCTGGGTATCTTGCATAGATCATTAAATGATTGGTCGATGCCAAAACAGCACTCTGCACCCGGCCGCCCCAGCGCCGCGGAGGGTGCACACCTTTTGTGCGGGCTTGTTTCTCTATTTGCCCTGAGCTAAAGTCCAGGAGCTTTGCTCCCACAGCCAAGTGGCCTGCTCCTTAGCAGCCACTAACCAGAGGCCTCCTATCCCCCATTGGATAACATTGGGCCTCAACACTCTGCACCCAGCCTCCCTAGTGCCACTGAGTGTGTAACCAGAGTGCATCCTTGACCCTGGTGGACCCCTGAGTCTACTCCCAGAACCTCAACTTCCACTACAAAATACTTACCTCAAAACCGATAACCATATTTTCCTCCATAGGATAACATTGACTGTTTTTCTATGAAAAGTTTTTAAGTGTGTAGTTTGAAAACCTAAAGAAATTCTTTAAAATTGTACCGATTAACACAAACGATTTTACTTACCTGTTTGCAGGAGATGTCCCAGTTAAATATCCAAGTCTACTACACTGTGTAAGAAAAGTAATCTCAAAAGTAACTTACCTGTAAACACTATTTTTCTCCATAGGATAACATTGACTATTTTTCTTGGAAAAGTTTGTGTGTGGAGTTTGAAAACCTAAAGAAATTCTTTAAAATTACACTGCTCAACAAAAATGATTTTACTTACCTGTTTGTAGTAAATGTCACAGAGTAGTATCCAGGCATACTACTCTGAGTAAGAAAAGTAATCCAAAAAGTAACTTACATGGTATTTTACTGAAAATCCCATTCAAGTCTATGTACTGTATTTACAAATCATTGCATTTCTCTGAAACAATACTGTACGTCAAATCAAAGTACATTTACTATTGCAATCCAAACTATTTACAAACTGCATTACTACTGTAAAGTATTTATTGCTTACCTGTGCCAGGCTTGCTTGGTTCTAGAAAATAAAATAACTAAATGAATATTTTTATACAAAAACAATTGGTCTGAAGTTCAGTCTTTGAGTGTGTGAATTCATTTGCTGACTAAATGTGTAACAACAAATGCTTAACACTGTCCTCTGATACTGCCTTACAGCTCTTCCACACTACCCCAAATACAGAGTAAGATTCTATCTAACTTTACCTCTGCCTACCTTTGGGATTCCACTGGTCTCTGTGCAAACTATACATCACTTTGGTATAGTATATACAAACCTAGCTTCCTACACAGCTCCACTGTTTCCTTAAGGCTTTAATACAATCACCCTATATATGTGGGTCTCCTGAAGGAAGGATACTTTCACCCCATCTCTCCTGAGGTAGGCATAGATCCTGCTCCTCTTCTCTGGCTTATTAAGACCTCTTACATTTCAACTGAGGAATTTGGATTTGGTTCCTTTGTCTACCATAGTATGTTCTGGTTGCAAAGAACAAGTTACTTACCTTCGGTAACGCTTTTTCTGGTGGATACAGTATCTGCCTGTGGATTCCTCACCTTGTGAATATCCCCTGCGCCAGCATTCCACGGAACTTTTCTTTCCCAGCACTCCACGTAGACGTGGGCGACGTCATAATACATCGGCTCCGCTCGCGACTCCGTACGACGTCACCAGAGCCATAAGAAGCCCACGTCGGCGTGATGACGTCAGTTCCACCCATTTTTTCCGAGCCTTCGAGGCGAACAGGTGAACCAACGACAACTCCAAGTATACACAGTATACAGAATACCAATACATATACATAGCATACACAGCAAAGGAATGCTAAACAAACAAGTATTTCCTACAAATGTACAAGAAAGTATCAAAACATTCCAACAAGACCTCTTTCATGGTATACAAAGGTGGACAACGGGGAGGCGGGAGGGTCAGTGAGGAATCCACAGGCAGATACTGTATCCACCAGAAAAAGCGTTACCGAAGGTAAGTAACTTGTTCTTCTGATGGATACATCTGCCAGTGGATTCCTCACCTTGTGAATAGATTCCCACAGCAGTCCCCACTCCCGGAGGAGGGTGTCCACCTTCCTATACCAGAAAGTCTTGCAACACAGAGCGCGCGATGTGGCCCTCCCTCCTCATCTCTGAGTCCAAGCAATAATGCTTTGCGAAAGTATGGAGGGAGGCCCAAGTCGCGGCCTTACAAATATCTGCCACAGGAACACCCCGGGCCAAAGCAGATGTAGAGGACTTAGCTCTAGTTGAATGAGCTCTAATGCCCTCAGGAGGGGTCTTACCAGCCAGGGCGTAGCAGATCTTGATGGCAAGGATAATCCATCTCGACAAAGTGCGCTTGTGCACTGCTCTTCCTTTTGAATGACCAACGTAGCCAATGAAGAGTTGATCATCAAGACGAAAGTCTTTAGTCCTGTCCAGATAAAAACTCACAGCCCTCTTCGGGTCCAGGCGATGGAGTCTTTCCTCCTCTTTGGAAGGATGTGGAGGAGGATAAAAAACAGGGAGAGTAACAGACTGCCCCAAATGGAACGGAGTAACAACTTTTGGCAGGAAACCAGCCCTGGTCCTAAGAACCATCCTTTCAGCATGTAATGTGAGAAAAGGGGGTTTAGAACTAAGAGCTTGGAGCTCACTCACCCTCCTTGCCGAGGTTATGGCTACAAGAAAAACCACCTTAAAGGACAACAGCCTCAACGGACAGCTATGTAGAGGCTCAAATGGGGACCCCATCAGAAAGGTTAAAACAAGATTAAGGTCCCACTGAGGCATTACAAAAGGAGTGGGAGGAAACATGTTTGTAAGGCCCTTAATAAACCTCAGAACAACCGGAGATTTAAATAGCGACGGTTGATCAGGAAGGCATAGAAAAGCCGATAAGGCCGAAAGATAGCCCTTGACCGTAGCCACAGCACATGGACTTGGTGGAGTGTCGCCTGGCCGATAAAATAACATCCACCACATCTGGCGGGAGAGAGAAGGAACTCAGGTTGCCCCGTTCAATCTCCAGGCATGAAGGTGTAAGCTCTGGAGGTGGGGGTGTAGAACCTGCCCCTCCGACTGCGAGAGGAGATCTGCCTTCAGAGGGAGACGGAGCGGAGGGCACGAGGAGAGGTGGAGAAGATCTGTATACCACACCCTTCTTGGCCAATCCGGGGCGACCAAAATAACTTGGGCCCGGTCTTGGCGAACCTTCCTCAGAACCCGAGGAATCAAGGGTATGGGAGGAAACGCGTAAAGGAGTTGTCCCCTATGCGTTGGCCTATGTGTCCCCTAGGTGTTCCCCAACGTTTTTGTTTACATGCATGTATGCCATGCATTTTCCCTCCATGGCCTGTCTATCATGATGCTTATGCTATAACGTGGCCTGCCATCATCCAGTCTCCCATGAGAGAAACGACAAATCTGCATTGAGGCCTACACGTTTTGCATCATGTTTTCCTGCACTCGTGTCATTTTCATGAAAGCCCATTATTGTGGCTCAGCCAGAGCCGAAAAGAGGTTTCAGGCCTCAGACGCTCTGAGAGCTGCAGCTGCGTATCCTTGGCCTTGCACACTTGGGCCTCAGCCAAAGGGGCCCTGTCCGAGGTGCCGAGCACGGTTATCTGCTTACTCCTACTGAACCACATTCCTGCCTGGAGAAGGAGGAATAAACACAACCCGTCTGCAAAGGAGAGAGCCTAGCCTTTCTGTCTCTTTTTGTGTGATTGCAAAGCTCACGTCAGTGAAAAGCCCATAGCCCCCATGTAAGGCCTACGCAGTGAATGAAGAAATAGATGCCACATCGGCTCTTGGTGGTGGGCAACCTATGTCACAGATCAGTCCCTGCTCCGGACTTTAGATATCAGATAATACAAGATGTACTGGTCGTCCTGACACTGAAGGCCTCTCTTCCAGACTCCCCGACTGCACAAGCAGCCTTCCCCCAGCTACACGTCAGTTACACGTCATGCTCGAGTTGAGCACAAGTAAGGCAAAGTTCCAGTAAAGTTCCAGCTGATCACGCAACCCCCTCCAGGTACCCACCCACCTATGACACTCACCTATGACTCATCAAGTGGACGCCCACATGGACGCCCACCTTCACGCCTACTTACACGCCCACATGCTCTTATCTCATTTTCTCTTGCTCTGCCTGAAGCGCTCCTGCTTACGTATAATATTGAATGTATATATACTGTACTCTGTGAATAAAGTTTCAGAAGACCCTTCCTGATCCCTTGTGGTGATGGAACCATTCTCCCTATAACTCGAGTTATTGGAATAAAGCCCTTTTGAACCTGATACCACAGACTCAGCCTCTTGCTTTATGCATGATCATATTGATACATATAGAAATTATGAGTGCGTAATACTTTATTTACGACATTTAATGGCGCCCGAACAGGGACAAATCCCTTTCCCCATGCGCCGGAGATGAAGGTCCAGTTTTGCCCCCTTCTACAGCCGTGACGGACTTCAAGTGCGCACGTCGCGGGTTTTCCCGCCAACTCCCTCAGGCCAACGAAGGAGACGGACTGCGACCAGGCATCCATACGAGGCGGTGAGGATTGCGGATCGTCCCAACCCAGAGCCCACCCTGCGAGAGAGCTGTGTCCGAGGTTTCTAGAGATCCACCAAAGATACGCCATTCCCTGCGCAGCGTCAAGTGTCCGAGGCCTTCAAGTTCTGCTTCCCGGTGAGTTTTTAATGGGGGTTGCATAAAGACGGGTTCATTTAATGAACACAGTAAAGACGTGTCTCACTTGTGAGACCGGTATGTTTTCAAGTATTCAAGTATTCAAGAGCATGCATCAAGTATTAAAGTATTCTAGTATTCAAGAATTCAAGTATTCGAGTATGCAGGTGCACCGATTTAACTGTATGAATGTTATTGTCTTAGTCAGGTTCAGTTAGGTTTAAATGTGTCAGGTTTTTATGTAAGTTTGTTTCATTGTGATTTTTGTTTTTGGGTCATTGTGATTTTTGTTTTCGGTTACATTCCAACATGCCGCTGTTTTCGAAACTGCGTAAGATATGTACCAGAAAAGGTGTACTAGAGGAACCAGTTAACATTCCGCCTAGAGACACACCTGGACATTTCATGTACTGTAAGCATGGTTTAGATGCCGTGTTGTTTTTAGAACTATGGGTGGATTACACGAAGAATTTAGAGACAAAGTATAGATGGACTATCACGGGAACGTGGGATGCGGAATGCATCATGAAGGTAGAGGAAGAGCTATGGAAGAGAAAATGTAGACCTGCTCAGAAGGATGCCATTGAGTTTTGGCGCAAGGAGTCACATAGAAGAACAGAGAAAGAGTTCCACAAAGCAGAGAGAAGTAGACAGGAGTCTGAAAAAGCCAAAGAAAAGAAGTTACAGGAGGAAGGGGAGCGGGTCAAAAGAGAACAGGCTGAAAGAGAAAGAAATACTGTCGTTGCTGGTATTTATCCCGTCCTTTCAGAGGAACTAGTAAGAGTGGCCCCAGTAGAAAGACCCGTTAGAGTGCCACCGCAAGTACCGCGAAAAATAAAACCAACAGCATCCGAAGCGTTTATTAACACCTACCTAGAGGAATCCCCACCAGCATACCTAGACGGATCTTTTCCTGCACCCCCAACACAAGCCCAGCTCCAGGAGCTTGAGGACGGCGGGGAGGGATCCGGGACAGCATCAGGAGGGGGGCCAACTGTAAAAGTTGACATCTCCGAATGTATATACGATCCAGATCCAGGAAAGGGCAATATGCTCGTGATTTCACTAAGACTTAGACGAGCAGTGTCATATTTGGAAAAATTACCAGATATGGATAAAGACCTAAAGAAAATGTACAAATTCATAAGAACAGGGGAAGGTCCTGAGTGCATAGCAGAGGCCACACAAAACAGAAAAGTAATTATTAAGAACTAATATCCTTCGTTTCCTAATTAACTGTCTGATCAGGGAAAAAGACGAAGGTGACGGGGACGTACATCCTCGTTATATAGGTTGGAGTGATCATATAGATGCCGGTCAGCATGATAAATTAGGACAGACAGACAGCATGTTGACCAAAATCCGAAAGGCGATAATAGCCTCACACGAAGCAGGACCGGACGGAAAGGCTGAGTCATCCTCTGATGACGAAGCCGGGGACAGAGACAAAGCACTATACGTGGGCCATGCCCGACGGTTCGAGAGGCCCAAGGGCCTCAATTACCATAAACAGGGAACGGCTATAAAAGAAAGATATTCCCTTGAAAGTTTATTCCAGATTACCAAAAAAGCCCTGAATAAATGGATAGGTAACGACCAGCCCCTCACCCCGACCGAAAAAGAATTAGCACGGTCAGCCACCCTGTGGGTGTCCCAATATGATACATATAATAATGATATAGTAGCCCAAACGTTCTTGAGCCTCCCACCAAACGAACAGCGCATAGCTGGTGTTTACATGGTCCAACATTTGATTACGTTGTATGAGAGTCAATATTCTGATCCTGGTCCATTGTATAAGTTGCTGGACGACATAGTACTAGACAGGTGGACGAACATGGGTACTGAATTGATTAATGTCATCCTAGATCAGCGACACAAATATATAGAATTCGTGACTAGGTCCCTGCTTCCCGCTCCACCCCAAGATAGGCGACAGTTATACGACAAGTTGAACCCCCTACGAGAGGTTCATCCTGTAAAGGATACAAACAATGTGCTACAACGGGTGTATGTCTACACCCCCTTGTCAAAATTAGAGATACTGGAAATGAAAAAGATGTTGCCCTCCCATGATAAACACCCGGGGGGTTTTCACCGAGAACTAAAAGACATTCTCCGCTTAGGAGAGTATACATATGCTGACATTCTAAAGTTATTAAAAGTACTATTGCCTGCTGGTATTTACGAGAAGCTTAAAGAAAAGGACTGGGAGGTGGGAGAGAAAAAGATAAGCTGGGATGTGTTGGAAACAGAGGATGCAGCCAGAGCCGCGGGGGTTGGTCTGGGTCCCCTAGCTAAAGAATTACCTGAACTCCTTGTACAAGTTTTGCCTAGATTATTAGTTACTAAAAAGGAAGACTGGGATGCTATTTCAGCCTGTAAGCAGAAAGCAGACGAGGACACAAGCGATTTTTACTCTAGGTTTGAGAAATGTTTCACTATCAATAGTGGCCTTAAGCCCGGTAGCGAATCATATCCTCATCTTTTCGTGAGCAAACTAGTAGAAAATTCCCTACCCGAGATTAAGTATAGGGTACTGAAGGTTGAGAGTACTTGGCAAGCAAACAGCCCTTCCCAAATGTTACAAATGTTACAATATCACCAGAACAGAATTAGAGAAGAACACGACCAAGAAAAGAGACGCATGAAAGACACAAAGATGAAGATGCTGGTGGCCCAATCGACACCGGCAAACACTAACACAAACACGAACAAGAATAGCACGAAACAAACTAGTGGGACCTGTAATTATTGCAAGAAGCCAGGCCACTTCGTAAATGAATGTGCAGTCCTGAAACACAATATAGCTATAGGTAAAACAAAGCCACGTCCATATCCGCCCAAGGAAAATAACACTCATCAGACATCGGATACGTTTCCACCGCCGCCACCACCTGTCCATGCACCCACCCACGCTACAGCACAAATGTATCAGCACGCTCAACCTAACTATCCTGAATACCAAGCATATTCATGAAGCAGCCTAGAGAGGGAATTCGACTTGCCCCTTATTCCAGTTCCTGTGGACCAAGAGGGTCCCTATGTACATGCACGTTTACTGGGACAGGATAAAAAGTTTTTGATTGACACTGGGGCGAGTAGAACTACCATCAGTCATTCCGAGGTTCCAGGGGCACCCCTCTCGGGCTCAAAGAGCATATCCCTGGGTTTTTCAGGAAAGCCAATTATTAATGAAGTTTCGGAACCAGTCTCTTTAGGAGTTGGTCCACTGATACATACAACAGACTTACTGCTTACTAAATCATGTCCAGAAAACTTACTTGGTATAAAGACATTAAAGGAACTGGGAGCAATTATCTGTTGCTCGCCAGAAGGAGTGCGACTGTATTTACGTGATTTCAAGGGACATTTTGTAATAAAAGATTTTGACATCAGGCTCCAAAATGTACCACAGCACCTATGGGCACAAGGTCCGACTGACGTAGGTTTCATGAACATTACACCACACCAGGTCACCCTCAAAGCAGGAGTAGTGCTGCCACGGATACGACAATACAAGATCCCACCTGAGGCTGAGGTAGGGTTACTGAAAATAATCGACGAACTCATTACACAAGGGGTGGTGGTGGAGACTGATTCAAACATATGTAACTCACCTGTTCTTCCTATTCTTAAGCGAACTGATCCCAAAGCACCACCTGTCTATAGATTAGTTGTGGACCTGCGAGAATTGAACAAATGTGTAGTCCCACAGTACCCGGTGGTCCCGGACATTTCTTCATTATTGACTGCTATTGATGCAGAGGCTACGTTCTTTACAGTTATCGATCTAAAAAAAGCATTTTTCAGTATCCCAATACATCCAGACAGCCAATATCTTTTTGGTTTCAGTTTAAAAGGCCGCAGCTTCAGATTCACAAGAGCACCACAGGGCTTCACAGAGAGTCCTAGCATCTACAGTCAGGCGCTCAAACGACAACTAGACAGTATTCATATGCCTACCACTACAGCACTGATACAGTACGTAGATGACATTCTCATCACTGCAAGATCAGAAACTGACTGCGAAGATGCATCACTGACGGTTTTACACTTTCTGGCGGACAAGGGGCACAAAGTGTCCCCTTCAAAGTTACAATTCTGTGAACAGCAAGTGGCGTACCTTGGGCACTTGCTATCCAAGGAGGGAAGGCGACTAACACCGGAACGTATTCAATTGATTTCTGGCCTTTCACAGCCCAAGACACAAAAGGAGGTACGTGCATTCATTGGCCTCACTTCATATTGCAGGCAGTGGATTCCCCAGTATGCTTACATAGCCAAGCCCCTAATACAGTTGACGACACAGGAGGCAGCTTCTACTAATGTCCTCCCTTGGACACAAGCACACACTGTGGCATTTGAAGAATTAAAAAGAGCTTTATGTCAAGCACCAGTTTTAGCGACCCCTGATTACAACAAATCTTTTATGCTTTTTGTGACAGAGCGGGATGGAACAGCACTATCTGTCCTCACACAAGATCATGCAGGAAAACACAAGCCCTGTGCTTATTTTTCTAGTACATTGGACCCAGTAGCCCAGGCTTTGCTTGCGTGCCTAAAATCTGTTGCAGCAACGGCCTTAGCCATAAGACAAAGTGACTCGATAGTGCTGGGCCACCCCCTGACAGTACAAGTACCGCACGCAGTGGAGGTTCTCTTGAACCAGACACAAACCCAACACCTGACTGTAGCGAGACTGACAGGTTATGAGCTGACGTTATTTCAACCACACATAGAGATCAGACGATGCAACATACTGAATCCTACTACTCTTTTGCCCTCTAGTACAGAAAACGTTCCACCACATGACTGTGTTGAAGTAATACATACCGTGACTAAACCAAGACAAGACTTGACAGATGTTGCACTCCCAGACCCTGACCTAACACTCTATGTTGACGGCTCATGCATGAGGACGGGGGCGGGAGAATTAGTGGCAGCATATGCAGTGACCACTGCTACTGAAATCATAGAGACTAAAAGAATAGACATACTGTCAGCACAAGCAGCAGAGCTCATCGCTCTGACACAAGCATGCATAAGAGCTAAGCACTTGAGAGTAAACATTTACACTGATTCACAATATGCATTTGGGGTAGTTCACGATTTCGGAGTACTATGGAGAGAAAGAGGTTTCTTGACCTCTCACGGGGCCAAGATACAGCATGGCCCCCTTATACAAGCCCTTCTGGAAGCGATACATTTACCGACTGCCATAGCTATCCTAAAATGCAAAGCACATACTAAAGCCACAGATACCATTTCTCAAGGCAATGATCTGGCAGACCGAACTGCTAAACAGACAGCTCAGACCCCACTAGACATGACGAACTCACAGATACCATCAATGACCAAAGCCATGACAGTCAGGGTTCCTTCCAGGGATGTACAAGACATACAGACACATGCTACTCTAGATGAATTAAAGAAATGGTCGGAACAAGGAGGGGTACTGACTGATCAGGGTTGGATGACTAAGGGCAAAGAAACATGGTTTCTTCCTGATTCGATGGTACAAGTGATAATAAATACCGCACATAGTCCTGCACACTTAGGAGAGAAAGCAATGCTAGACAGCTTACAGAATATCTGGTTCAACAAGCACCTGCGTGCAGCAGCGAAACAAAAAGTCAGAACATGTATGATCTGTTGCCAATTCAATCCAGGTAAAGGCATTCCGATGGAACAAGGTGGATTCCATCCACCTGACCATCCTTTTGAAGTCCTCCAAATGGATTATATCCAAATGAACAGATGTAGAGGTTACAAATATGTCCTGGTAGTCGTATGTGCACTCACAAGATGGACAGAAGCTTTCCCAGTCCCTGATTATACTGCTGTAACTACCGCCAGACAATTGGTGCGAGAGTTTTTCCCACGTTATGGATTACCGCGTGTCGTATATTCCGACAACGGTCAGCCTTTCTCCTCTGAACTCATGAAACAGGTGTCCCTTCTGTTAGGGTATACCTGGAAGTTTCATTGTGTACGACATCCTGAAGCAGCAGGCCTTGTAGAAAGGCACAATCAGACCTTAAAGATAAAAGTAGCAAAGATTTGCGCAGACAAAGGTGTAGATTGGATGGTAGCCCTGCCGGTTGCCCTCTTTTACATGCGAATGGTAGCCCATTCTAGAACAGGCTTATCTCCCTATGAAGTGGTCTTTGGTAGACCACCGAATATGTGGGGCACTCCGAGGCCTAAAAAGATTACTGATGTTGATAGTAACATACTGACAGATTACCTGGCTTCCTTGATGTCTGCACTACTCTCTTGTCGTTCGCAGGTTGCTGCCGCCTTCCCTGACAACACCCAGGTCAAGGAACACTCCATCGCTCCTGGGGATTATGTCCTAATAAGGAACTTTGATAGATCGAGCCCTCTTGAGCCGAGGTGGAAGGCGCCGAAGTTAGTGTTATTAACCACGGGGACAGCCGTTAAAGTTGAAGGACGGAAAGGATGGGTTCATCTTCATCATTGTAAACGCTACTTCGGGAATAACGATTCTTTTAAAAAGGACACGAACTTTTCAGACTTTGAGTCCCCTTTACTAGAGGAGACTCCTCAGCAGGAGTACAAAGCTAAACTTAGATCTAAAAAGTCAGAACCCGTTTGATCAATTAAGTCCACTAGGTGGTGAAGCGGTTGAACATGTATTCTGGCTTGCATAAGATCTTGGACAATGATAATGATAAAATGAGCAAGATGAAAAACAAATACTGTAAAATATTACGTAGTAGATGTATAGTGACTTTGATTTTTCTATCTCTTCTGTGCATCACGATAATATGTATCAGCTTAATACTACATGCTATTTTTCCTCCTATTGCCTCACTCTTACACTCCTCCACTAATGATACCATAAAGCACACATTTAGTGATCTGCCATCCCATGAGCTATCATATCGACTTGCCTTACGCAACAATACCTTTATTCAGATGCTGCACCATTCACATCAGACTAGCAATGCTACAGACTGCTGGGTCTGTGGCCGACTTCCCCCGTATCAGAAGGTGAAGGGAGTGTTGCCTCTTTTCCCTTTTCCGTTCTTCCATAATGGTTCTTGCGGAGCATGGTTTGCCTTAATGACATCCATCAACGGTGATGCCAAAGAATGTCAAGACAAGGAGTGTAGGGGTGACTGGGTATGGGGTAACTTGAATAAAGTCATGAATGAAGCATGTTTCCCAGACGAAGAAGGTCTTCCCCAAAGAAAAGGTACAGATCTAGAAAATGAAGAGTATCTGCAACGAAATGCGACCCTCGACTTTATAATGTTGAATGTCAAGCCCATACACACTGTAGGTCCATCCTCAATTACAGTCCTGCCAGTGAGAGGGGACTTGTGTGTCAGAAAAGAAGGCTCAGTACATTTGGGGCACAGCGAGTGTAATACTATAATAGAGTTTAAAGACAAAGGAAAGTCCTATTTCAGAGCATCACGACACACCTACTTTATTTGTGGCCAGACAGCCTATGTGCAACTGCCCTTAGACTGGGGTGGGACGTGCTACATATCATTTCTTTTACCACCCGTTTTCTTGGCCCCATCGAACTATCATCAAGATCTCCAACTAGCACTTATCAGACACAGACGAGGGCTCGATGCCTCCGGCATTGACCAGACTGAGACAGCTTGGGAGCAATATACCGATTTCAACAAAGGATTCTTTTTCTTCATAGGTCCCGTCCAGAATAGTAAACTTATCCGCAGGCTAACAAGGATTCTAGAAACAGTTGCAAATGAGACTGCATCAGCCCTGGGGAACTTGACCCAGGAACAGTCTGCTATGAGAATGGTTGTTCTTCAGAATCGTCTTGTTCTTGACCTCATCCTGGCGGATAGGGGCGGGGCTTGTAGGATCATCGGCTCCAGCTGTTGCGTTTTCATCCCTAATAACGCACCATCTGTATACAAAGCAATAACAAGGCTCCACAAGATTGCCCAAAGCATACATCAAGACCCAGGCACGTGGACTTGGTCCAGTTGGCTCTGGGGAGTAATATCGGTATGGGGATGGAAAGTGTTGACCGTCTGTGGGTTAATACTACTAATGATATTCAGTTGTTGTCTATGTCTGCAGTGTGGCCCGGCCATTTGCGGCCTGTGTGCTACTGCATGTGTTCCACATCCCCATATACTAAGTATTGAAAATGGAAAAATAATGCTGCAAGAACAGATCGACTGTCTCATGAGAATAGATGTGACATGAAGGGTCCACTAGGGGACAAGGAGGGAATGAGGAAATAAAAAATTATGAGGCCTATGTGTCCCCTATGCGTTGGCCTATGTGTCCCCTAGGTGTTCCCCAACGTTTTTGTTTAGATGCATGTATGCCATGCATTTTCCCTCCATGGCCTGTCTATCATGATGCTTATGCTATAACGTGGCCTGCCATCATCCAGTCTCCCATGAGAGAAACGACAAATCTGCATTGAGGCCTACACGTTTTGCATCATGTTTTCCTGCACTCGTGTCATTTTCATGAAAGCCCATTATTGTGGCTCAGCCAGAGCCGAAAAGAGGTTTCAGGCCTCAGACGCTCTGAGAGCTGCAGCTGCGTATCCTTGGCCTTGCACACTTGGGCCTCAGCCAAAGGGGCCCTGTCCGAGGTGCCGAGCACGGTTATCTGCTTACTCCTACTGAACCACATTCCTGCCTGGAGAAGGAGGAATAAACACAACCCGTCTGCAAAGGAGAGAGCCTAGCCTTTCTGTCTCTTTTTGTGTGATTGCAAAGCTCACGTCAGTGAAAAGCCCATAGCCCCCATGTAAGGCCTACGCAGTGAATGAAGAAATAGATGCCACATCGGCTCTTGGTGGTGGGCAACCTATGTCACAGATCAGTCCCTGCTCCGGACTTTAGATATCAGATAATACAAGATGTACTGGTCGTCCTGACACTGAAGGCCTCTCTTCCAGACTCCCCGACTGCACAAGCAGCCTTCCCCCAGCTACACGTCAGTTACACGTCATGCTCGAGTTGAGCACAAGTAAGGCAAAGTTCCAGTAAAGTTCCAGCTGATCACGCAACCCCCTCCAGGTACCCACCCACCTATGACACTCACCTATGACTCATCAAGTGGACGCCCACATGGACGCCCACCTTCACGCCTACTTACACGCCCACATGCTCTTATCTCATTTTCTCTTGCTCTGCCTGAAGCGCTCCTGCTTACGTATAATATTGAATGTATATATACTGTACTCTGTGAATAAAGTTTCAGAAGACCCTTCCTGATCCCTTAAGGTGATGGAACCATTCTCCCTATAACTCGAGTTATTGGAATAAAGCCCTTTTGAACCTGATACCACAGACTCAGTTTCTTGCTTTATGCATGATCATATTGATACATATAGAAATTATGAGGGCGTAATACTTTATTTACGACACCGAAAGATAGCCCTTGACCGTAGCCACAGCACATGGACTTGGTGGAGTGTCGCCTGGCCGATAAAATAACATCCACCACATCTGGCGGGAGAGAGAAGGAACTCAGGTTGCCCCGTTCAATCTCCAGGCATGAAGGTGTAAGCTCTGGAGGTGGGGGTGTAGAACCTGCCCCTCCGACTGCGAGAGGAGATCTGCCCTCAGAGGGAGACGGAGCGGAGGGCACGAGGAGAGGTGGAGAAGATCTGTATACCACACCCTTCTTGGCCAATCCGGGGCGACCAAAATAACTTGGGCCCGGTCTTGGCGAACCTTCCTCAGAACCCGAGGAATCAAGGGTATGGGAGGAAACGCGTAAAGGAGTTGTGAGCCCCAACTCAACTGAAACGCATCCCCTAACGCCCCCTGCATCGGATACTGGAGACTGCAAAACGACGGGCAGTGCGCGTTCTCGCAAGTGGCGAAGAGGTCCACCCAAGGGGTTCCCCACGTCCGAAAAACGTGACGAACCACCTCCGGATGGAGCCTCCACTCGTGGTCGGTGGAGAACTGTCGACTGAGACTGTCCGCATGCACGGTCAGCACCCCGGCCAGATGATTTGCCACCAGACAAATCTGATGGTCCTGAGCCCAGGACCAGAGACGCAGAGCCTCTCTGCAGAGACAACGCGACCCCACTCCTCCCTGCTTGTTGACATACCACATCGCAGTAGTGTTGTCCGTCAGGACTTGAACAGACTGACCGCGAAGGGAGGAAGGCCTTGAGAGCCAAACAAATCGCCCGCAATTCCAGAAGGTTGATGTGAAGTAACCTCTCCTCTGGAGACCAAAGACCCTTGATCTCCAGATCCCCCAGAAGAGCACCCCACTGATGAGTACAGGCCCCAGCTAGGCCCGCAAGTACAGAGGGTTCGCCCTTCTGTGTACGAAGTACTAGAAGGAAATTGGCACGGAAACTGCAAATACAAAGACAAAGTTTATTAACCTTCAAAGGTGGTCCTACAACCTACGCAACACTCTACAGTATTGCACAGAGTAGCACAAAGAACTTGTGCACATGGTCCCCTTTTATACACAATAGGGGGGCTCATAAGTAGGCGGATACAACATGAAGCAAGGTTTATGGCCTTATATGGACATGTTCAGTGCATGATCAATACATGGGTGGAGTTAACAGTTCTTGTGACCCGCGAAAACACATTCGAGCAAAGCCTAATTAGTGACAGATGTGGTCAGTTCTGGACATGCACCAAACGCACAAAGGGGTTATTTATAGACTGTTGCTAAGCAGATCTCGGGAGTGAGTAGTGAAGAGGTAAGGACTCTTCTCGTGCAAAGCACGTGGTTTCATGGCCATACAAAATGGCGGATGGCTAAGCAAAATGGAGTCCGAACATTAGTCAATATAAAGCAGAAAACGTAACTTAGACATGAAGAGCACATGTCTTCAGTGAATGCTTAATCATATCGCAGTTTCATTTACAACAGACGACCCTTTCAGCATTTGCTGAAGACATTCGGCTTGCTAGGATAATCAAGATAATCATCATTTATATCGATTCTCATCATCTCAGTTATTTCTTTGTTTATGCTCTTTCGATAGGAGGCATCGGCAACAGCTTTCTTATTGGGGATACAGAATGAAACACAAAGGGAACATATCATAGGACCACATTGAATACACATACAACATGTGAACAACATTTCTACAATAATACATAGACCAGTAAGAACTTTCCATCCCCATGCAGTAATTAAGGTCCAAAACCATCCAGAAAAGGTCCAAGTGCCATTTTCTGTATGATTGTCAGCAGCAATTTTATGCAGTTTATTAATAGCTTGATAAACTGATGGTGTGTGATCAGGGATAAACACACAACAACTACTTCCTATAATTCTACATGCTCCACTCCTATCTGCTAACATAACATCTAATACCATACGATTCTGTAATGTACCAATTCTAGTGATCTGCAATTCTTCCGTAATGTTCCCGAGAGCAGCAGCAGTTTGATTCGTCACAGCCTCTACAACCCTAGTTAATCGTCGAACCTTTCTACTATTCAAGGCAGCTCCAACAAAGAAAAACAGTCCTAGATTAAAATCAATATACTGTTGCAAACTGGTATCCGTCTGGTCAACGTCATCAACAGCTAGAGTGCGTTTATACCTATTTACGGTTACGTTGTTTAATAACTTCAAATCTTTATGATAAGACGCAGGTGCTAAGAATACAGGGGGTAATAAAAAGGCCACATAGCATACCCCGGATCATCCGGCAGGCAAACGATAGTAACCTTTATTACCACACACAAAATAGGTATTGTGAGAGGCCAGAAATGTACTGTTATTTAGTCCTTCTATATTTAGTACAACAATGCAATCACTGACACCAACAGGAATATGACCAACGCTTTGGACACACATGTCTGCTTGGGCTTGTGCCACTGAAATTACAAATTTCTCGTTTCCATGAGTGTCTCTAGTATTCGTAAAGACGTAGGGAATTGATTCATTGTCTGGTCGATATTCTTCCCATTCCCATATTGTCCCATTGGCTTGTGGATAGCCTTCTTTATCCTGATGACACTCTTTGTTAAGTCTGAAAAGTAATCGTCCCACTGTAGGTTTTCGTATGGCAAAAAGCAAAGTGTACCATGCTCTACAAGAGCCATTATGTGAGAAAGGGAGAGGTATAAATGGTGTTCTCCCTTTCTTCTGATGGGCTGGCATCATACCACATATCCAACAGTTTGTAGCATTTGTGGCAACGTGGGTATGATGCAGCATCTGGATGAAAGTATTATTCAGATAGGACTGTCGATGCTTCAATTCTTGGTATGGAAGGGTGTAGAAGTAGTGCTCCTCAGGCACTGGAGTAGACACAACAAGCAACTCACGGGCAGGAATTACATCCTCAACAAACCACGTGGTTATAGCAGCAATCACCATAGCAGCAACAAAACCTGTCGCACAAAAATTTTTCTTCTTCTCCATTTTCAAACAAATATCAATATCTTCCTGAAGCTAGAAAGGTTGTCAGAACTCTACCCCCTAGGCAGCGGTTGATTTCTTCACCATCGGGCCAAGACGGGTGTCACTACACTAATGCAGGGCTGATCCCCCCCCCTTGCCTCATTGGCTCTCCGTTTCACTAACCCAGGGGCTACTCTGACAACGTATTGTGATACTCAGAAATTCACTTTCTCGGTCTGAGGTGATATCTCCTTGCTCCAGGGGTCGCTTGGTCCGGGAAGAGCTCCTCAGTGTCGTCCGGGTCCACAGCACGGCCTTTCTTCGCAGTCAGGATTTCTCGATGGTCGGTCAATACAGCAGGCTCCACCAATCCGGGTGGCACTCTACGACAATGTATAGAGTGGATCCAATTTTTGCGGTTGGAGACCCGGACAGCCGTTCTCGTTGCAAGCAAGACCTGCTCAGGACCGCACCACCTCGGCTCTAGACTGCTCGTCCTTTCAAACGATTTCACCAAAACGAAATCTCCGGGCCGGATATCATGGCCTTCACCTGTGGACCGGTCGGGGAGCGCTTCTCGAACCTGTTGATGAATAGAGACCAACTTATCGGTTAACTGTGCCAGATAATCACTCATCATTACACAAGGTACATCATATACTGACTTTGGTTTCGGTGGGCCCCAAATGTTCATTGGACGTCCAAACACGATCTCATATGGCGTGAGACCGGTTCGAGAATGCGGTACTGATCTGATTGACAATAATGCCAAAGGTAAAGCATCCGGCCAAGTCAGAGAAGTGGAAGCTTGTATTTTCGCTATCTTAAGCTTCAGAGTGCCGTTATACTTCTCAACCAATCCCGCAGACTGAGGGTGAAACACTGCGTGGAATTTTTGTGTAATTCCCAAACCTTTCAGGACATACTTGATAACGTCCGCTATAAAATGAGGTCCGTTATCGCTCCACAACAATCTACAAACACCATATCGAGGGAAGAATTCCTTCAATAACACCTTGGCTGTAGTAATTGCAGTATTGTCTTTCGTAGGGTATGCCTCAATCCATTTGCTGAAGGCACAAACCACTACTAGGACATACTTCAGATTATTACAGCGTTCAAGCTGAATATAATCTATTTGCAAAACTTCAAAAGGTGCAGTGGGTGTTGCAAATCCTCCTGCTGGAGTTCGTGTCCCTTTTCCTGGATTGTACTTCAGGCAAATCATACAAGTCTGCACCACTCTCTTTGCCGTCGTGCTAGCAATCTCTGGATGCTCCCAAACTTGTGTGAGCAATTTTACATTTATCCATCTGCTTATTTCTCCAACAACCTTCATCGTCCAATTCTCCGTCAGTAGACCATTGCTCCCGTTCTTTATCGGAAGCTGTCCTCTGTATCTCTAACACTTCTCTCCTAGCATCGTGCCATCTTTCTGCCTGCGACTTCACAACATACATTGCAGTGGAGTCAGGCTGCATCGCAGTATCTCGTGCTACTCGATCTACCAGAGCATTCCCTTCTCCCACTTTATCTATCACCTTTTTATGTGCATTGCATTTAACTATGGCAATCTTCTTTGGATATGTTAATGCAGTCAAGAGGTTGTGAACTAACTCTCCATTCATTATCTGTGCTCCATGTGACGTTAGAAACCCTCTCTCCTTCCAGAGTAAGCCAAAGTCGTGCGCTACCCCAAAGGCATAGCGGCTATCCGTATAGACATTCACACACAATCCTGCACTAAGCTCACATGCTCGTGTTAAAGCTATCAGTTCCGCTGCTTGAGCGGATTTCTGCGGTATGCGTGCTGTCTCCACTACTTTTTAGCGTGGTGATTGCATACGCTGCTGAAGTCGTACCATCTGGTAGCTTCAGGCACGACCCATCCACCCACAGTTCTCCATCTACATCTGTAAAGGGCGTATCCTGGAGATTGATACAACCCTTTGTCTGCTCCTCCTCCTCTTTCTGTTGGCGCGCTTTCTCTTTGAGTTCAAACATCTCGTCCCGTAACGCAAACAGCCGTCGAACCGCATCGGGTACCTTAGAGGGAGAAAGGACACCGTTACGTAATGCTTTAGAATCTAAAACTATATCATCAGGCTCAAAAACATCGGAATATTTCCGAAAAGCAGTAACCACTTCATCAGAAAAAGCTTCAGCAAAGTATAACTTTTCCCTATCCTGCCATCCTTCCAAAGACGACAATAATTCAGCGAGAGATAGTTTATCTTTAAGCGCACGAAAAGAAACTTTCCGAAGCTCACCCATGCGATCAGTTGATAACATGGACCGCGTGTCTACCTTTTCCTTGAGCAATCCAGAATCCTTGACTCCCGGAGCGGACGGGCCAACATAAGGTGGCGGAGAACGATCTAATAGAGAAAAATCATCTTCAAGATTAGTAAGGACAGGATAAAGAGGCTGCCGAACAGCATATTGACCCGATATTTGCAACCTGTGCTCTTTCTCCTGTTTTTCCGCCAGTTCTTTTTCCTCACGCTGTTTCGCTTCCTGTGCTTTCACATGGTCCTTTTTCCGTTGTTCTTTGTCACTCAGCGCTTTTTCACGTTTCTCGCGCTTTCGCACTTCTTTCACCCACAATCGTATACATTCAAACATGTCTTGTCTCGCACGCCGCTTACATATACACTGTTCCACATACTCAATCTTACGCATATCAAACGATCCATACAAAGGCCATCGCAACTCAGGATCCTTCTTGGTATATTTCCTCCACAATGTGCTGTACATTATAGGGGAAAGACCGTGCTTCATGTACATGTCCCTATTAGGAGTCCCCTCTGGGGGAGCTCGTTCAGATTCCTCAAGACTTAACCGGTTTCCAAAACAGCAGCACCACTTACGGAGTGTGCTCAAAGCAGGCCTGTTCAAGAATAGTGCAAAATATGCAATATTAACCAAAAAATGGCACTTAAACGTTGCGCCGTTCAAATTCAAACCACCCCGGAGAAATATCTCCACATTACCTGCCTATATATATTTCACATTACTTATTTCAAAATATGACCGGTCATCACAAATCAAATCAAATAGCCACGACAAGCGTATCCTAAAACTGCCTTGCCAACCCAGGCTTCAAAAGCTCGCAGCAAGTACCGTACAACGGTTCTTACCAATCAAGAGCGTCCAGATTCCAACTGCCAAGTTCCAAATTCGCCCAAACGGCTATTACACGGCAAAACCGACAGAAGGGGTCTCAGTCGAGGACCGGCGCCACCCAGATGGTTCGCTCGGAAGGGAAGGAAGAAAGCCTCGGGATGCCAGGACTAAAGATGCCGCTGGCAGTGATCACATCCCCGGCAAGGTTCCCCTCCTTCGTCACGACCAATCCTTCGAGTATCCGAGTCGCCGATAAACCCCACGTGACGGGCGCCAATTGATGAGTACAGGCCCCAGCTCGGCCCGCAAGTACAGAGGGTTCGCCCTTCTGTGTACGAAGTACTAGAAGGAAATTGGCACGGAAACTGCAAATACAAAGACAAAGTTTATTAACCTTCAAAGGTGATCCTACAACCTACGCAACACTCTACAGTATTGCACAGAGTAGCACAAAGAACTTGTGCACATGGTCCCCTTTTATACACAATAGGGGGGCTCATAAGTAGGCGGATACAACATGAAGCAAGGTTTATGGCCTTATATGGACATGTTCAGTGCATGATCAATACATGGGTGGAGTTAACCGTTCTTGTGACCCGCGAAAACACATTCGAGCAAAGCCTAATTAGTGACAGATGTGGTCAGTTCTGGACATGCACCAAACGCACAAAGGGGTTATTTATAGACTGTTGCTAAGCAGATCTCGGGAGTGACTAGTGAAGAGGTAAGGACTCTTCTCGTGCAAAGCACGTGGTTTCATGGCCATACAAAATGGCGGATGGCTAAGTGGAGTCCGAACATTAGTCAATATAAAGCAGAAAACGTAACTTAGACATGAAGAGCACATGTCTTCAGTGAATGCTTAATCATATCGCTGTTTCATTTACAACACCACCCTAGGGTCCGTAATCACTGTGGCCACCGATGGAGGAAGATGGAAGGGCTTTCCTTGGGACAGATTGCCCTCCACGCTCCACCAAGATAGATCTGCTGCAGCTTCTCCAGAGATCCTGATCGACTCCCTGAGATCTCCATTGTGCTGATACCACTGCCTGCGGCGGCACCACTGGAGCGCCCTCATGTGCCAGCGTGCATGGTTGACCAACAGTATGCAGGAGGCGAACAGACCGAGCAGGCGAAGGACCTTCAGAACTGGAACAACCGCTCCATTGTGGAATAAAGGGACCATTTCCTGAATGTCAAGAATCCTTTGAGGAGGAGGGAATGCCCGACACACAGTAGTGTCCAGTACCGCCCCTATGAACAGGCCGCGTTGAGAGGGCACCAGGTGAGATTTGGGCACATTGATCGGGAAACCCAATTCGTATAACAGCTGAGATGTTACCCGCAGATGACGCTGCACCATCTCTGGGGACTCTGCCTTCAGAAGCCAGTCGTCCAGGTAGGGGAAAACCGGAATCCCCGACCTCCTGAGATGAGCAGCTACCACTGCCATCACCTTTGTGAAGACTCGAGGTGCGGTAGTAAGACCAAACGGGAGGACCGCAAACTGGTAGTGTTGCGACCCAACCGTAAAACGGAGATACTTCCTGTGCGACTTCAGGATTGGGACATGGAAGTACGCGTCCTGCAAGTCGAGCGACGCCATCCAGTCTCCTTGCTGCAACGCTTGAAGAACCTGCGCAAGGGTCAGCATCTTGAATTTCTCCTGTTTCGGGTAAAAGTTCAAGATTCTGAAGTCCAGAATCGGACGCAATCTGCCGTCCTTTTTGGGAATCAAGAAATACCGGGAGTAGCATCCCTGACCCCTTTCCTGCTCCGGAACCACCTCTAGTGCACCCTTCTGAAGCAAGGCTAGAACCTCTTTCTGTAGGAGAAGCAGATGGTCTTCCGAGCAATAACCTTGGCAAGGAGGGTAAGGGGGAGGAAACTCCCGAAAGGGAAGGGCGTACCCAGTCTCTACGAGGTTCAAAACCCAAAGGTCTGTTGTAATAGATTTCCAACCCCGTAGAAAGTAGGACACCCGACCCCCCCACAGGACTTACATGATCCGGGATGGGGGATCTAGGGCTGCTTCCCTGAAGCCTCATTGGGAGCAGAGGAGAAGGAAGAAGAGGGGTTGCGACCAGAACCTCTCCGACCCCTTTGCTTCCCTCTATAGGACCTATAGAGGGGATTCTGTTGTTGCTGCTGCTGCTGCTGTTGGGGCTGTCGGAAGGAGCGAAAGGATGTTCTTCCGAAACCCCTAAACTTCCGAAAAGCTGAACCCCTAGCAGGAGCCTGCAGACCCAAGGACTTTGCCGTCAATCTGCTGTCCTTAAATCGTTGAAGGGCAGTCTGCTTTCTCCCCAAACAGTTTCTGTCCGTCGAATGGCAGATCAACCAACGTGGCCTGAACATCCGCCGAGAATCCAGAGGAACGGAGCCAAGCCTGCCTTCTTGCGGCTATAGACGACCCCATAATCCTCGCCACCGAGTCCGCCGTATCCAGCCCTGACTGGATCACCTGTCTGGCAGCTGCCTGAGTGTCCACAACAACCTCCAAGAAGGACGACTTATCCCCCTCAGGCAACTTAGGGGCCAAAGATTTAATAGAGTCCATCAAGGCATGAACATAACGCCCCTGCAGGCATGTGGCATTAGATGATTTCAGCGCCATACTTCCTGAGGAGAAGGACTTCTTGGCCGCCTGATCAATTTTCTTGGACTCTCTATCAGCTGGAGACTGAGGGAAAGCACCGGAAGCATGTTTTGAACAAGAAGCCTGCACAACTAGGCTCTCCGGAGATGGATGTGTGGACAAAAAATCAGGATCCCCTGGTGCAACCCTGTACCTTCTTGCCACCTGTCTGGAAACCGCCGGAGATGAAAGAGGTTTCTTCCACACCTCCAAGACCGGCTCCAAGATGGCCTCATTGAAAGGCAACAAAGGCTCCGAAGCTGATGACGGAGAATGCAACACCTCCGTAAGTTTGATTTGTACTCCACAGAGGGCAGCTGCAAATCTAAGAGATCTGCGGCCTTCTTAATCACCACATGATAGGGCGCCAATTCCTGAGGTGGAGAAGATCTAGCGGAAGTATGCTCCCACTCTGGGGTTGTATCCAAACCACTTGCTTCTTCAATTCCCTCAAACTCATCCGAAGAAGAGTCGACTTCACCTTCTTCCACCTCTGCTCTATATCTTCCTTCCTCCAAAACCCTCTGGGCCTCCCTTCTCGATCGAATCCGGGGAGCCGGCGTCGTCGACGTCGTACGCGGCGTCGTTGGAGCCAGAGGTACCAGAGTCGGCGGCGCCATAGGTGGAGCCGGTGGCGCCGGATGCGGCGCCGATGGAGTCGGTCGCGGCGAAGAAGGTTCCGAAGTCTGATGGTCCATCCGAAGTCGTGTCGGACCCCCAGATGGCGCCGGAAACTGCCACGAAGGCGCCATCGGCATAAAGGGCAAAAAGGGGGCCTGAGCATAATGCTGCGGCACCCCTAGCGTATACGCCATCGGACCCACGGGACCAGTTGGTGCTCCGGATGGGAAGGCCGCCCTATTAAATATACCATACATGGTATTCAGAAAATGCGTTGAATCGGTACCTGGAGCCGGGAATTGAGGATAAGGAACAGACCCTGTATCCCTTTGTGGAGTCTCCGGCGTCGGCTCCGCAGTGTCTTCCACCGGAGCCGCAGATTCATCAGGCACCGGAGCAGGCTCTTCCTGTTCTTGTTCATCCATAGAGACCTCCGACTCCACTCGAACCGGAGTCGACGCCTTAGACGGAGCTGGTGACTGCGTCGGGGACTGAGCTGGAGCCCGCTTCGGCGAAGGAGAACCTCTGAGACTTCGAAGGAGAAGGTGACAAGTCCTTGCTTCGACGTCGACGGGGCGAAGTCGACCTCGACTTCCTGGACTTCGAGGACCGACGTCGAGAAGAATGCTTTCTCTTTTTGTGATGCTTCTTCGACTTCGACGACCTCGAAGTCGACGACTCCCGCCATGACTTCTCTTTTTTTCTCCCTCTCTTCTCCTCACCGATCTTCTTCATAAAGAGCTTAGTCTTCCTCTCCTTCAGCGCCTTAGGATTCATCCTCCTACAGCACGCACAATCTTCTACATCGTGGTCAGAAGAAAGGCACCACAAGCAGTCTTGATGCGGATCAGTCATGGACATCAGACCTCCACATTCCCTACAGGGCTTAAAGCCCGACTTCCTCGTTGAAGACATACCGAATTTTAAACAGTAACACCACTAAACTACAAAGTAGCTAGAGAGCACTGGAAGAAACCGTTGCGCGTCGACGGCGCAGAAAAAAGGGAACTGACGTCATCACGCCGACGTGGGCTTCTTATGGCTCCGGTGACGTCGTACGGAGTCGCGAGCGGAGCCGATGTATTATGACGTCGCCCACGTCGACGTGGAGTGCTGGGAAAGAAAAGTTCCGTGGAATGCTGGCGCAGGGGATATTCACAAGGTGAGGAATCCACTGGCCGATGTATCCATCAGAACCCTAACGGCTGAAAAACCACCATAGATCTAAGGTGTGACATGTCCTGACCACTAGCAGTGGATGCCCCCCTGTTCAACCCCAACCGTGAAAAGTGAATGTTAATCTCCCCAACCCTGTCCCCAAACCCTTCCATATGCAGATCACAGAACCTCTGACAACCCGCAGCCTAAAGGGCTCCAAATACTGCCCCACACTCCCGCCCCCCAAAACCCCAACTAATACACTCAAAGATTGCCTACACCCCAACGAATCGCCGGCCCCACAAATGTTCTCTACAACTCAATGGAGGTGTGGCCCCCAGACTCTCCCGCTTAAGGAATACATTTTTACTCGAATTGTTGACTGTTCAAGGATTCTGTGAATACAAAAACTGTTAGTAGGATGAATAGTTTAGAGGAGAAATATGCATTCAAAATATACGTAACAGCTCTTCCCCCACTGTTAGACCCGGCCCTCGTAACATAGCCAGACCTGACCCCTGCACCTCACACCAGCCCCCGAGCCCACGGCCTAGCCGATCCTTCCCACCAGAACACACACACCCGACCCGGACTTCCCCGTCCGTGCCGTCCTCCTTTCGGCCACACCGGGCCCGCGTGCCCACTTCATGCACCAAGATGGCCGCCCGGCCCCAGCGCGACCCTGGCCTAGAGGCGCCACTCCGGCTGGAGGACATTGTGCTCCCCTTGGGATGAGAAAGGGAGGAGCAGTTTCCATCACACCTCTGCGCTTCCCTGGGAAGGTGGGTTTCGATCGACCCGCCGGCCTCCCCGAGGGCTGGCTCCACGCCTGCTGGGTGTCTGGGACTCCTCCCGACCCGGCCCTGAAAGGATCAAAGGACAATGGCAGGAAACCCCAACAAGCGACCCCCAGGTGACAAGACCCCTGCCTGCACAGACTCCGGACATCAAAGAGGAGTCGCCCTATAACAAGTGGTGCTCTGGGACTGTCCGGCAGATTCACCTTGGAAACACCTGAGCCCTGCTGAGTGACTCGCGGCTCCCTGAAGATTGTAAGACCTCCGAACTTGTGCTTGAGCCCTGCTGAGTGACTCGCGGCTCCCTGAAGATCGTAAGACCTCCGAACTCGTGCTTGAGCCTTGCTGAGTGACTCACGGCTCCCTGAAGATCGTAAGACCTCCGAACTTGTACCTGAGCCCTGCTGAGTGACTCGCGGCTCCCACAGACTCTCTTGGTCCCGCCGGACCCCACGACGACAAGCGTATCCCCCAGCTCGAGGATTGTGAGCTGTGCGCCGGGTACGCTCCTGCATCTGATCCATATCCCCAAAGACTGTCCCGCTACCTCCTACCCCCCCTCCAAGACTTTGTGAGCCCGCGCTCCACTTGTATATATTCGCCTTGCTGATCATAAAGATCCTACGACTCCGATCTGATAAAGATTTATTCTTAAGAACTCTCGGTGTGGTGTCTCTTTGTCGTGTGGTGCCGAGTGTACGATCCTAGATACGGGATTTCTCCCCTGAGGAGTCTCCCGCCAGTGCCCGGCTACGATACCTCGAGGGTGGGTCTCAGGACAGCCAGGGCCCCCTCCGGGCCCCTCTGAGGTCGCCTTCTAACATTGGTGGCAAGCGACGGGATTCAGGCCCATAATCTAGAGATCGTACCATGAACGGCTGACGCACTACCGACAAAGATGGCAGAAGGAAACGCCGTGGTTCTCACAGAAAACGACACCAGTACCGTGTTCCAGGTGGAACAGCTGGAAGAGTACACACACAAAGAACTGAAGCAATTCTGTAAGGAACTCAAAATCGCTACCACTGGTCTCAACACCAAAGAAGATATGCAAAAGGCACTGAAAGCTTGGGTGGATTCTGGAGCCTCCCGCCCAGAAGGAGCGGGGGAGCCCCACGACGAAGCTGGACCCTCCCAAGGAGAACGCAGCAGCAACCAGGTGCGAAGCTTCGTACCAGACGGGGGCCTATCCCCGGAGGAACTCGCAGACAGAGAAAGAAGTCGCCATCACGAACTCGAATTAGCTGAACTCAAAATTGAGGGCGAGTTGAAATTAGCCGAGAAAAAACTAGCGGTGGAACAGCTGCGAGTGCAGGGAGAACTAGAAGAGAAGAAACTCCAACGGGAACACGAAGGAAGGAGACTTCAACTGGAACATGAACGCAGCTTGAAGGAAATGGAGCTGAAAGCAAAAAGCGAAGAAGCGCGGCCCCCGGGGAGCCGAGAGGCGGCCTCAAGAATATTACAAAAACGATGACATTCAACAGTGGTTCCGGGCCTACGAGGTCGCCATGACCTCCCATCGGGTCCCGCAGAAGGATTGGGGGGCCGGGTTGTGGGGACGATTCCTGAGCGAAGGGAGAGACACCCTGCTCGACCTACCAACCTCCATGCAGACCTCCTATGACCACATGAAAGCGGCCCTCCTCACAAGGTACGGCCTCACCCCGGAGATGTACCGCCAGCGGTTCCGGGACTGCAGGAAGATCCCGGGTACCACCTGGGTAGAGTATGTGAATTTCTTCAGCTGCGCCTTCGATGGGTGGATCAAGGGCAGCAAGGTAACCACCCTGGAAGAACTAACAGACCTTATGTTGTGGGAACACCTGGCTAGGAACTGCTTTGTGGAACTGCGCCAGCATCTGCTCGACAGCAAGCTCACGGATCCGAGAAAGCTGGCCGTCGAGGCGGATCGCTGGACCAACACCCGGGTCTCCCGGGGCCCTGTAGGAGAGTACCCCCGAGCCAGTCAGGGACCACCCCGCCAGAGAGGGGGGGGAAACCAGGGAGGGCAGAGAGAGTCCCAGTCTAGTCCCCCGAAGTCCCAACCTCCGCCTTTCCCGGCACCCCCACCAGCTGTATCCGGCCCCCCCCTGAGACGGGGGCACCGGGTGACCATCACTTGTTTCCGTTGTCAGAAGCCCGGGCATTACGCCAACGACCCTGAATGCCCCATGGCCCCACGCACCACCCAGGCAGCACCCCCCGCTAGACAGATAGCCAATGTAGCACTGGGGGAGGAGGTTGAGGAGACCGAAGAGTGGGAACCCGCAGCCATGGCCCTAGTATCCTTAGGAGATAGAGAAATGGTCCCTGGAAGCCTCCTGCCCTCCAACACGAAGAAATACGGGCAGCTCGTAACAATCAATGGCCACCAAGTAGAAGCCCTCCGTGACACCGGGGCCAGCATCACCGGTGTCCTCAGTCATTTAGTCCACGAAGACCAGGTCCTCCCCAACGTCTTTTGCCCGGTCATTTCCGCCGACAACACGGAAAGCCTATGTAAGGTAGCCCTGGTGCCTTTTGAGTGGGGAGGGGTGGTCGGTAAACTGAAAGTCGCAGTGAGAACCTCCCAGCCAGTCGACTGTCTCCTGGGGAACGACCTGGAAAGTTCCCCCGGGAAACAAGTCGAGCGCAAGACCCACCTAGGGATGATGGGCCTCCCTGAGTGGGTGTGCGCCACCACTCGATCCATGGCGGCCCGACTGACCCCCCTGAGGGAAGTCGACGACGCCCCGACCACTGAAGATAGGATGGTCCCCGCCGAGGGTCCCCACATCCCCCCACCAGAAGGGTCGGTCGCCAGTGACGAACCCCCGCCTTCCGACTCCGCCCAGGTCACCGAGTTAGGCGATCTACCCGAATTGGCCCAGTGGCGCCACGAGGGGGGCCCCTCCCGAGAGGAGTTCTGCTGAGAGCAGGCTACCTGTCCCTCCCTGGTCGGGCCCCGGCAACAGGCAGAGGCCCAGGCCGCAGGCGACCAGACTGGGACGCACCGGGTGTATTGGGAGAATGACCTTTTGTACAGCGAGCAAAAGTCGGTGGAGCTAGGGTCCGGCCGGGTGCTGGTGGTACCCCTACGCTTCCGAAACCTCCTCCTGGGCTTGGCCCACGACGTTCCCCTCGCAGGCCACTTGGGCCAGGACAAAACCTACAGTCGCCTCGTGACTCACTTCTACTGGCCCAGAATGAAAGCAGATGTAGAAGCCCACTGCAAGTCCTGTCCCACGTGCCAGGCCAGTGGGAAGAGCGGAGGAAAGCGCAAGGCTCCCCTCCAACCCTTCCCTGTCGTCAGTACCCCTTTTGAGCGGGTCGGGATCGACATCGTGGGGCCTCTGGACCCCCCAACCTCCCAAGGGCACCGTTTTATCCTCGTCCTGGTGGATCATGCCACCCGATACCCTGAAGCCATCCCCCTGCGCACCGTCACAGCCCCCGTGGTGGGCCGGGCGTTGATGGGAATCTTCTCCCGCATGGGTTTTCCCCGCGAGGTCGTGAGCGATCGCGGTACCAACTTTATCTCCCGATACATGAAGTCCTTATGGCAACAATGCGGGGTGTCCTATAAATTCACCACCCCGTACCACCCCCAAGGAAACGGCCTGGTAGAGCGGTTTAACCGGACTCTGAAGGGGATGATCGCGGGCTTGGAAGAGCCCCTCCGGCGTAAGTGGGACGTCCTGCTCCCCTGCCTCCTATTCGCCTACCGAGAAGTTCCCCAGAAATCCTTGGGGTTCAGCCCCTTTGAGTTACTCTACGGACACCCCGTCAGGGGGCCCCTCAGCCTGGTCAAGGAAGGGTGGGAGGCGGCGGCCCGAGGCCCCCCCCCCGAGATGTGTTCCGTTACGTCCTGACCCTCCGAAACCAGACTAGGAGGTTCCGAGAGATGGCCGAGGCCAACCTGGAGGCGAGCCAGGAGGAGATGAAGCGCTGGTACGACCAGAACGCCACTCTGGTCGAGTTTCAGCCAGGCCAGCAGGTATGGGTCATGGCCCCCGTGAAACCCTGCGCCCTCCAGGATAAATGGACCGGGCCCTTCAAAGTGGTTGAGCGGAAGAGCCAGGTCACGTACTTGGTGGACGTCCAGTCACCCCGGGACCCCCTCCGGGTCCTCCACGTGAACCGCCTCAAGCCCCACTTTGTGCGGACGGAGCTGAGCCTCCTACTGGCCACTGATGACGGGTCCGAAGAGGAGTCGGATCCTCTCCCTGATCTCCTGTGCACCAAAGAGAAGGACGGCTCCGTAGAGGGAGTGAACCTCTCCCCATCCCTCACTCCCCAGCAACGTGAGGATTGCCGCCAGCTCCTAGGGCAGTTTTCTGACCTCTTCTCCCTGGTCCCCAAAGTCACCGACTGGTGTGTCCATGACGTGGATACCGGGGACAGCCCACCGGTGAGACACCGAGCCTACCGAGTCCCTGATCGGGTCCGGTCCTGTATTCAAGCCGAGGTCTCGAAAATGTTGACCCTAGGAGTGATCGAACCCTCAGACAGCCCCTGGGCCAGCCCCGTGGTCCTGGTCCCAAAAGCAGCTGCCCCCGGTGTCGCCCCAGAACTCCGCTTCTGCGTGGACTACCGGGGACTCAATGAAGTCACCCGAGCCGATGCCCACCCCATTCCCCGAGCCGACGAGCTCATTGACCGGCTCGGGGCTGCTCGGTTCCTCAGCACCTTCGATCTCACCTGCGGCTACTGGCAAATTGCGCTCACAGAAGGACCCAAGGAGCGGTCCGCCTTCTCCACCCCGGATGGGCACTATCGCTTTCGCGTGATGCCCTTCGGGATGAAAAATGCCCCGGCCACCTTCCAGCGACTGGTAAATAGAGTCCTGGCCGGGCTGGAAAAATTCAGTGCTGCATATCTCGACGATATCGCAGTTTTTAGCTCTGAATGGAGTGAGCACCTCCAGCATCTCCGGAGGGTGCTGACCGCCCTGCACCAGGCAGGCCTCACCGTGAAAGCCAGCAAGTGCCAGATTGGGCAAGGTTCGGTAACCTACCTGGGGCACCAGGTCGGAAGCGGGCAGGTCGCCCCTCTACAGCCCAAAATCGACGCCATCCTAGCCTGGGAACCCCCCACTACCCAAACGGAGGTCCGAGCCTTTCTGGGCCTCACGGGCTACTACCGGAGATTCATCCGGAATTACGGCAGCCTGGTCGGTCCCCTCACGGGACTCACGTCCAAGAAACAGCCCAAGAAAGTGCAGTGGTCCCCTGCCTGCCAAGAGGCGTTCGATGCCCTGAAAGCGGCCATGTGCACTGCCCCCGTCCTCCAGGCCCCCGACTACTCCAAGGAGTTTGTGGTACAAACTGATGCCTCCAAGCATGGCATCGGGGCAGTCCTCTCCCAGGTGAATGACCAAGGCCTAGACCAGCCCGTAGCCTTCCTCAGCCGAAGGCTGTTGCCCAGGGAACAGAGATGGAGCACCATCGAGCGCGAGGCGTTCGCCGTAGTCTGGGCCCTCAAGAAGTTACGCCCTTACCTGGTCGGCACCCATTTCAAGGTCCAAACCGACCATCGCCCCTTGCGATGGCTCATGCAGATGCGAGGAGAAAACCCCAAGCTACTGCGGTGGTCAATCTCCCTCCCGGGGATGGATTTCACCGTGGAACATCGCCCTGGTACGGACCACACCAACGCCGATGGCCTCTCCCGGTTCTAACGCCTCAGCGAAGAGAACCCCCAAGAGAATGGGTAGTTCTCTCCGGCTTTCAGCTGGGGGGGGACGCGTGTTAGACTCGGCCCTCATAACATAGCCAGACCTGACCCCTGCACCTCACACCAGCCCCCGAGCCCACGGCCTAGCCGATCCTTCCCACCAGAACACACACACCCGACCCGGACTTCCCCGTCCGTGGCCTTCCTCCTTTCGGCCACACCGGGCCCGCGTGCCCTCTTCATGCACCAAGATGGCCGCCCGGCCCCAGCGCGACCCTGGCCTAGAGGCGCCACTCCGGCTGGAGGACATCGCGCTCCCCTCGGGATGAGAAAGGGAGGAGCAGTTTCCATCACACCTCTGCGCTTCCCTGGGAAGGTGGGTTTCGATCGACCCGCCGGCCTCCCCGAGGGCTGGCTCCACGCCTGCTGGGTGTCTGGGACTCCTCCCGACCCGGCCCTGAAAGGATCAAAGGACAATGGCAGGAAACCCCAACAAGCGACCCCCAGGTGACAAGACCCCTGCCTGCACAGACTCCGGACATCAAAGAGGAGTCGCCCTATAACAAGGGGTGCTCTGGGACTGTCCGGCAGATTCGCCTTGGAAACACCTGAGCCCTGCTGAGTGACTCGCGGCTCCCTGAAGATCGTAAGACCTCCGAACTTGTGCTTGAGCCCTGCTGAGTGACTCGCGGCTCCCTGAAGATCGTAAGACCTCCGAACTCGTGCTTGAGCCTTGCTGAGTGACTCGCGGCTCCCTGAAGATCGTAAGACCTCTGAACTTGTACCTGAGCCCTGCTGAGTGACTCGCGGCTCCCACAGACTCTCTTGGTCCCGCCGGACCCCACGACGACAAGCGTATCCCCCAGCTCGAGGATTGTGAGCTGTGCGCCGGGTACGCTCCTGCATCTGATCCATATCCCCAAAGACTGTCCCGCTACCTCCTACCCCCCCTCCAAGACTTTGTGAGCCCGCGCTCCACTTGTATATATTCGCCTTGCTGATCATAAAGATCCTACGACTCCGATCTGATAAAGATTTATTCTTAAGAACTCTCGGTGTGGTGTCTCTTTGTCGTGTGGTGCCGAGTGTACGATCCTAGATACGAGATTTCTCCCCTGAGGAGTCTCCCGCCAGTGCCCGGCTACGATACCTCGAGGGTGGGTCTCAGGACAGCCAGGGCCCCCTCCGGGCCCCTCTGAGGTCGCCTTCTAACACCCACCCTTCCACTTGGTAGACCCTAAACCGCATACTCAGTAAAAGCAATTCATTGTTACCTGATTTTCCAAACCACCCTATGTCACCCCGCATCTGTGCTATCACTAAGTGTGTCCGGTATATTCCGCCATGGAGTAAAAGGGTTTGAGACACCCCGTGTACAGTTTGAGACTGAAGAGTTCCATCGGGGCAGACCAATATACGCCCATCCCCGTCCTCTGTAGAACTCCGGGAGCGGTCTGTGGGCTTCACCTTCAGTCTGGTCGAGCAGCAGACCGCTCGGCGGCGTGGCTCCTGCCATCAGGCCCATCGTGTACACCAGTGGCCGCTGCCTGGGGCGTCTGCCAGCTCGAGGTTCGCCTCTCAAGCATCAGGCCCATTGTGTGCACCAGTGGCCGCTGCCTGGGGCGTCTGCCAGCTCGAGGTTCGCCTCTCAAGCATCAGGCCCATTGTGTGCACCAGTGGCCACTGCCTGGGGCGTCTCGAAGAACTGGACCATCCCATTGTATTGCACTCTCAGTTTGGCTGGATCCCTGAGGCCATATTTAATGTTATGTTCCCACAGGCGTTTCTTGATCGGCACAAAGATTTTGCATAGGTCCTGGACCCTGCGTGTGTAGTCTGGGACGATAAGTATGGTTCTGCCTTCGAATCCCGGTGGACGGTGAGCTCGGCCGTGTTGTAGGAACACGTTCCGATCCCTATAGTTAAACAAGTGGGCTGCTGGCCCTAGAGCTTGGTATACACTCGCTCGACCGTGAAAAACTTGAGGCTTTTGGGCTTTAGCACATGTTATCCAGTCTTTCAGAAACAGTTCCTCTGTTCTCGCCAGGAATCCTATGAGGAAGATGGTATTTCATTGAACGCCCCTCTGCGTCTTCAATGCACCCTGCCATGTGTGCTGCATTGCATTGAGCTCTGCCACCGTAGTGTGCAGGGACCCAACCTCGGTTTTTAAGGATGCGAGATATCTCTGCTCCAGTCCCACATTCTGCCACCTTCTGAAGACCCAGTCACAGATGGTTAACATCTGTGGCTATGGTGTCCATCTTGGCCTCCAAGGCAGTCCTGATGCCCTGCATGACCACTGGGATCTCAGCATGAGGCGACGCGAGGTCCTCGGTCCGGATCAGGGTGCACTTCCAGCATCTGTTCTTGGGATCCTGGACCTGAGACGATGTTCTGGTCAATTTTGTTAGTCTGCGCAAATGTAGATCCCTTATCTTTCCCCATCACGTATGTAGGTTTTTGATTTGCCTAAGAGCACTACCAGCCACTCACAGTGAGGCCACCACACTGCGCCTGAGTGGTCACCAGGGCCCTCTGCCAGACACCCTCACCAGCCTACTCCTCCGCTGCACCCCTGCGTTGACACTATGTGCCAAGAGTCCAGCATTACAAGTTACTCCTCGTAGACTGCAATGCTGTGAGTGATCTGTCAGTGAACACTCCATACATCAGCCTGCAGGACCTGCCTTCTATTACTAGAATAAACCTTCTTGGAAAATGACTTCGTGTCATGGCATTTCCATATGCACCACTTGTCTTTCGGATATATCCATAATCTCAGACCAGTAAGCAACAACCCAGGGCATTGCCATGCTAAATGTAAGAAGTCAGCTCTGAGGGTAGACATGACGCTGTCTGTAGGTCCCAGCCTATGCGCACACCCGGGTGTATAGTGTATTCCAGGTAGGAATTTGATGTCTCAGCTCGAGTTTGGAATTGGGCGAGAGGTGACCAGTTTGTGTACAATAGAATTTCGACGGATGAAACATTAGGGCTGGGATTATATCCGCCAGCCCTTTGGCCCTGGCAGTTAGAGTACAGATACGGCGGTGTTCACCACAGTGCCTCAATCCTAGAGGCCAGCTCTGGGGATGAGTCTGGGGCAGAGAGCGGCAGAGGCGGCGCAGGAAATGGGGTTAATGGTTTTGCAGGTTCTGAGAAGCTGCGCGTATGGAAAAACGTCCGAAGGGGTGTGGTCATCAATGCTCTAGGGAGAGGAAGTGCTTCTTTGGGTACAGGTCGCCATGTTTGTGCTGCTTCAATTGTACCAGTTGTTTGAGGGCCTTCCGTTCGGGTGTGAGTGGAAGTTTAGGGTAACATACAAGAGAAAGGCCCCAGAGATAGGGGGAGTCTGGGTGGGTCCTGAGCTTATCCCAAGCCCAGGCAGTGCATTGAACGCTGCCCGCTTCCAAAGGAAGGTGGGGAGCACATGCTCATATTAAGGGCACCGGGCAGCTGTGTGCAGCTGGAAAGGGCTAGACTGGTGCTAGACGTGCCCCTAGATAGTGCACCTCAAAATCCGGCCACAAGATGCCGCCCTGCTCAAATGGCATTTCTCTTTTCAAACTCTTGTTTCTCCCTACCCAATCCAGATGCACCGATCATGGTTTCATCCTTTCAAGGCAGGGTCTGGTGAAGGTGTTGAGAAACGGGTACAAGAAGCAAGGCAGAACAATCCTTCCGGCCATCAACAAAGGCAACCTGATCCCGCCTTGTGTTGTCGCCTTCATAGTTTTCACACCAAACAGCCTCTTTGTCTCAGCTCACCATACTCCCAGGTACTTCACAGAAGTGAACCATTGGAGAGGATACCTTTGAGCGCATTCGTATACTAACGTGGTAAAGGGGAAATAACTGATTTCGAGCAGTTTATCGAGCTCCTAAGGATGGCTGCCCCTAAGGAGTTCTCGGATGACCGGGGAGATTTAAGTGGAAGGATCTCAGATATATAGTGTGACATATGCGTGATAGAAACCCAGGAGGCGCCTAGCTGTAAAACGAATCCCTCTCTCTGAAGGATGCTGCCTGAGCCTGTCTGCCAAAAGCTCCATGGCAATAGCAACAAGCATTGGCAAAGTCAACACATCGCGCCTATGCAAGAGTTACTGGGTTTGCCAATTGCTTTCAGCCGTACAGCACCATGACTGCTGTGCGCGATGGCAGAAAGTTAGAAGAAAAGTGCCATGACATGGCCAGCGCCATGGAGGGTAAGGATAGTGCTTTTAATTCTGGTGCGGCAGGAGATGATGGGTGAGACTAGGCAAGCAACACACGGGGAAATATAGAAAAAAGCACCAGGACCCGGACAGCATTGCCTGCAACAGAGGGGTTTTTCTGTTGGGAGAGGGGCTGTGGAGGGATCAACAAAGGAGATGGGGAGCACTAAGAGATGCAAGGTGAATAATTCATAGATACAAGGCACTGTGCTAAGAGATGCAAGGTGATGCACTAATAGATACAAGGAGCTGTGCTAAGAGCTGCAAGGTGATACACTAATAGATACAAGGTGTTGTCCTAACAGATGCAAGGTGATGCACTAATAGATGCAAGGTGCTGTGCTAAGAGCTGCAAGGGGATGCATTAATGGATACAAGGCGCTGTGCTAACAGATGCAACGTGATGCACTAATAGATACAAGTCGCTCTGCTAACAGATGCAAGGTGATGCACTGATAAATACAAGGAGCTGTGCTAAAAGATGCAAGGTGATGCATTAATGGATACAAGGCGCTGGGGTAACAGATGCAAGGTGATGCACTAATAGATACATGGTGTTGTGGTAACAGATGCAAGGTGATGCACTAATAAATACAAGGAGCTGTGCTGACAGATGCAAGGTGATGCACTAATGGATACAAGACACTGCGCTAACAGATGCAAGGTGATGCACTAATGGATACAAGGCACTGCGCTAACAGCTGCAAGGTGATGCATTAATAGATACAAGGCACTATGCGAAGAGATACAAGGTGAATCATTAATAGATACAAGGCGCTGTGCTAACAGCTGCACGGTGATGCACTAATGGATACAAGGCATTGTGGTAACAGATGCAAGGTGATGCACTAATAGATTCAAGGCGCTATGCGAAGAGATACAAGGTGAATCATTAATAGATACAAGGGGCTGTGCTGACAGATGCAAGGTGATGCACTAATAGATACAAGGCACTGTGCTAACAGATGCAAGGTGATGCATTAATATATACAAGGAGCTCTGCTGACAGATGCAAGGTGATGCATGAACAGATACAAGGTGCTGTGGTTACAGATGCAAGGCGATGCACTAATAGATACAAGGCAATGCACTAACAGATGCAAGGTGATGCATTAATATATACAAGGAGCTCTGCTGACAGATGCAAGGTGATGCATGAACAGATACAAGGTGCTGTGGTTACAGATGCAAGGCGATGCACTAATAGATACAAGGCAATGCACTAATAGATACAAGGCACTGTGGTAACAGATGCAAGGTGATGCACTAATAGATACAAGGCACTGTGCTAACAGATGCAAGGTGATGCAATAACAGATACAAGGCGCTGTGCTGACAGAAGCAAGGTTATGCATTAACTGATACAAGGGGCTGTGCTAACAGATGCAAGGTGAGGCACTGATAGATAGAAGGCGCTGTGCTAACAGATGCAAGGTGATGCACTAATAGATAGAGTGCTGTGGTAACGGATGCGAGGTGATGCATTAATGGATACAAGGTGCTGTGCTAACAGATGCAAGTTGATCCATTAACAGATACAAGGCGCTGTGGCAACAGCTGCAAGGTGATGCATTAATGGATACAAGGCACTGTGCTGACAGATGCAAGGTGATGCACTAATAGATGCAAGGCGCTGTGCTAAGAGCGGCAAGGTGATGCACTAATAGATACAAGGCGCTGTGCTGAGAGATACAAGGTGATGCACTAATAGATACAAGGAGCTGTGCTAAGAGCTGCAAGGTGATGCACTAATATAGATACAAGGCGCTGTGGTAACAGCTGCAAGGTGATGCACTAATACAGTGGTTCCCAAACTTTTTCAACCCATGGATCACTTGGCTTATTGGCCGTGGCTCCCTATTATGTGACAATGTTTTGCGGGTGGATGGATGTCAGCCTGGCCTCTGGAGTACTTACACTTTTCTCCATTAAAACAATTGGCATAAAGTTGGGTCATGTACCCCATGAGATGCCGAACAGTCATGGGATACTCTTGTAGTGTAGCATGGGATGGAAGGCCTAGTTCAGATGGGATATTTATCACACACAAAAAAAAATCAATTATTTTTAAAGAAAAAAATGACTTAATTTACCTTAGGAAGATGTACTTTATAACTTCAGGAAGCCAAATATTGCAATCTGTTCTCCTCAGAGTAAATGTTTATAGTTACTTTGTAGCTAAAACTGTGCTGTGGGCAGTCTGACCATCTATGACAGAGTACAGCTTTAATGGTAGGTTAAAGTGCATAATCAGAGCACAGTTTTGCAAGGCTATATGTAACTTGGTTTTGCAGATGGAATACACTGTTCTTGATGGGAAGCATTGGTGGAACTGTGCTGCTCGAGCACCATCTATGCTGGGGGTTGGTTGTGCTTTCTTCCTATCTCAATTTCGTTTTAGCTCAGGGTGTGCGCTTCTGATGCGCAGATGTGTTCTACAGTGCTGCAGAGTCAGCAGAAGCAACTGGCACTGTCAGAACTGCCAATGTAGAGGTCGAGCGTGCTACACTGGTATGAGGGACAAACTGAGGTTTATTGTTGCTCGTCAGTGAACAAAGGTGCATAGGTGGTTATGAATCGCTCTCTAGCCCTCTCTTCATAGGAAAACTGTTGGAGAGGGTGGTCAGAAGGTACGCAGGCCCTAGTGGGCACATTTTCTCCATGCTGGGGTAGGTAGTGTTTCTTCTTTCTTTTTAAATTTCAAAGCAGCACTGTGTTCCTCAGTTCTGGAGTAAGTCCTCTTCCAAATATAGTTCGGGACTGTATAAGCCTGAAGGGTGCCGCTTATATCCGGTACAATGATAGTTGGGCGCCAGCTACACAAATTCAAAATGGGCCCTAAATGTACTAGAGTAGCTTCATTACAAATCACTTTTAGTTCCTGTGTTCTATAGCAGCCTGCTACCATGACCACTGTCACTCAGTTTGTGGATTGGCAACCGAGTGACCTGTTGCTGGCTTCCTAAGCAGGAAATATGAGTAACCCATCTCCACTAGTAACATTCAGTTATGCGCTCTTAATCAAGAGTGATATGCTGCCATCTGGTGGAAAAAGAGGTTTTATGCTTTTAGTAAATAACATTTCTGTGATGTTACCGGCAATTTATGACTGGAGATCAAAAATCTGAAACCTTTGGAGCAAGGCGCCCCTGGCTAGTTTGGAGGGCGCACCACGGTGCTGTGGCACACAGATTGGGAACCACTGTATTAATAGATACAAGGCGCTGTGCTGACAGATGCAAGGTGATGCACTAATAGATACAAGGCGGTGTGCTAGGAGCTGCAAGGTGATGCACTAATGGATACAAGGTGCTGTGGTAACAGATGCAAGGTGATGCATTAATAGATACAAGGCGCTGTGCTAACAGATAAAAGATGATGCACTAATAGATACAAAGCGCTGTGTTTACAGATGCAAGGTGATGCGCTAATAGATACAAGGCGCTGTGCTAAGAGATACAAGGTGATGCATTTATAGATACAAGGCGCTGTGGTAAAGGATGCAAGGTGATGCACTAATAAATGCAAGGAGCTGTGCTAACAGATGCAACATGATGCACTAATAGAACAAGGCACTGTGCTAACAGATTGAAGGTGATGCATTACTAGACACAACCCATGGTGCGGATAGTGCAGCAAAGTGCAGCAGCAGAAGAAAGGTGCAATGCTAACACCTTAAAGTAGTTCTGAGGCTGCCTCCAGGCGCTGCGCTAACAGATGCACAGTGGAGCATTAACAGATATACGACACTGTACCAAAAGATACAAAGTGCAGCAGAAAGTGAAAGGTGCAACCCTAACAGTCTAATGTGGCCCTGAGGCTGCCTCTAAGCTCTGTAGAATAGAGACATCACCGTAAATGCACACAAAGTTTGTAATCTCAGTTGTATTCACACAGCATAAACAGGTGAGATTTATACTTAAATGTATTTTTCGGAGCGGCAGAGGAAATAGACATGCAGAGAAAGCTGAAATGCTAAGGCAACTAGTACTGAATGGACATATTACACCTTCCTGGAAGACGTGCACATAATGCTGAGATGCTGAGCTGACCATCACCAACTAAAACATAGTTCCCCTTCCTGAAAGATATATAGTGCTTGAATGCGGACCCCACAATCTTTCACTAAAAAACACCCATCCTTCTTGCAAAACAAGCATAAGCAGGTGAAATGTTGAGTCCATTTCCACCATTTAAACACAGAGGGGCATATGTACAACAGAATGGCAACGCGTGGTGTTAAGCAAACATTGCTAACTGAATACTATTCTGAAAACGCAGGGATGCGCCGGATACACAAGAATGCGGCACACTCATGCGTTTCCCCTAGCGCTGGCGCTAAATCTAGCTGCCTAGCGCCAACGCAGGCACACTTGCACCATAGTGCAAGGGTGTGAGTTGGGGAGAATGATTGTTTATGTGCAGGAGGGTGCCCCTTACTGCACATTAACAATCCAGAATGCTGATTTGAAACTCCTATGTGTGTTGCACTGTGCAGCACACATAGAAGGTGCAAATCGCAATGTGTTTAATAATTGTTTATGTGCAGGCACCTTCCTGCACATAAACAATTATTCCTGGCGATTTGCTGTTTTGCAAAAATGAGGAGAAATTAAGCATTTCTCCACGTTTTGCCATGTTAAGACCAGGTTTTCCCTTGTAAATAGGGGACAGTGTCAAAATTAATGGGTTTTGCGGAGGAACGCCCACCGCAACACTCATTGCAAAAGGCGGAGTTAAGTCACGTTAAGTAGCTTAACGCCGCCTTGTCAGTAAGGTGAAGGGTTTATCGCCAGATGAAGGTCATAAAACATGAAGTTGCTGTGGTGATAGGGACTTGTAAATATGCCCCTTAGTACTTCCCCATAGACGTCTCCTGACCACTGGGTCGAGGGTTTCCTTATGTGTAAATGATTGGATTAACTGAATGACCTGGTCACCTTCACAGAAAGTCCAATTTTTCTAACCTTGCTTTGTTGCTACAACACAAGACACATTTTCATTCAATGCCTCAATTAATCAACTGAACCAAAGCCCACCGGATGTGGGCAGTCCCTTTCCAAACACCATGCCATCAGCGATTCCACGTTAACAGCAATAGTTTGAGACATTACGTTCCATATGAAATGCTGTGAAAAGAGATGGCGGCGGACGAATACGATTGTAACATTAACAAAACTAGAGTTTTGCTTAACTTGTAAAAGATCCATCAGTGCTGAGGGTAGATTTCGTTCTCAGATGTTAGCGTTGAGAGTTTTGCTCATAGGAGAGACTGGACCCCATGAAGGGCTACGGAGTGTGCCCCTCACAAAAGAACCACAGGGCAGAGTTGGGAGGGGGTTTAGCCTGCAGCACTGACTCAATTCTTGGTAAAACAGCACAGAAAGTAAACTCGACGAATGCTGTGCAGCATTCGGGTTTCCTGTTTCTTAGGGGGGGGAGGGAGGGGGGGTGGGGGGGGAGTTGTAAATATTTGGAGGGTTAGGTCAGGTCCGAGGTCTGCTTTTCATGTTAGTCTGCAGCGAATCTCAATCCAGCCCTGGAAAGCATCTGCAGGCTGCTAGTCCTTTCTTTTAATATGGAATCTACTTATTGTTTCCACCAGCAATAAAGTCAGTTCAACATAAAAACAAACCAAAAAACCCCAATGAGTCTAAAGCGTTTTTGTCGTTCACCACCTTCGCCGCAGCCCCCAGCACCGGATCCTTCACCCACTCTGCCTGCACGGGTGCGTGTGTGCATGCTCCGGCTGACGAGCAACATCTGCACAGAACTGGACAGTGCACTTCCTGTACAGCGATGTACATTGTAAAGTGTTATTAAATGCTGAAAATGAGAGTGGGCGAGCCTAAGACTTCAAACCACAGCAGAACTGTAAAGAGATAAAACAAGCAGCGGAAGGGGCAGACGGACAAGGGTGAAGGCAACACCCACGGGGGCAACAGAGTGTGCAGGAAGCAGGCCCGGTTCCAGGCATTTTTATTTGGGTGGGCCAAGGGTGCATTTGGTTGGCCACTGCGGGCCCAATTTGTCGCTTCTTGTGGTAGCCTACAAACCCTAGATTACATCATATCTACTTGCAAATAGTCACCATGATACAACAGATCGATTCTGTGTGTATACAGAGCATGTGGAGAGTTATCTGAAAGGAAGAGCAATGTCTGGACCTAAGTGCAAACACTCAAATTTCAACAGGCTCGATTATCCACTTTTCTACCATCCCTCTCCTGTGCACTTTATCTCACAACTGACCTTGGGCCCCAGCCCCATATCAGCCACCATTCAGCTCCACTTTCATTATTCCCGTAGAAAACATTAGTAAACCCACCTTCAAAACTTAAAACTTTGAATATAGCAGTAAATATAATTAGCACGCACTTTAAAATATGTTCCACCATTGCCCTAATAACCTGACTGCTAAGTAAATAAAACAAAGGCCATGACAGGCCGGCTTTAGCGCTAGATCGAAAGTCTTTTTTGTTGCCCACCAATGACCTCTTTCTCTGCAGATACCATTACTACCACCCTCCAACAGCGCCCTTCATCTCTCTATTGCCACTCTCTCATATGCATAGAATTTGTTGTATAACGCTACTCATATCAGTGTAGGGTGTCAGTACTTTACACCACGCACAAATTATACAGAGACAATGAATCATACAAGAATGTACATCAGTCTATAGGTAATGTCACATAAGCCAAAGAGGATTAGAAGTTGTAGGAATCACATGTCATCCATACTGGTGGACAGTATATTTTAAGAGGTTTTGGACTGCGGAAGCACAAACTCAGGATGTAAAGCATACCCCAGTGGTTTGGGGCTGGCTTTCCTAATAAAAATGTACATCGGACCAAACTCTTTTTAGCAACATTAAAATAATGAAAGACTGGGGAAGTTCTAACTATATAGTAACAGAAAAAAGTGAAGTTCTAACTATACCATTCATGTTTGTATGCAGTTCTTTGAAGACAGTTCATAAGTCACTGTCCTATGTTAGGATTGTAACTTCTGAACTGCAAGTAACACAAGAATCTCTGTGTCAAAGGCAGTAACCCACTGAGCTATCCACATAAAATACAGCTTATCTGCATTTCAAAACTACCAACAGGCAAGGGATTGCTCTCCAGCAGGATCATTAATCACTGGTTATCTGGACATTTTTATTGTTGTTTAGCATCCATGGCCATGAGAATGTAAAAACAATTTAAATGAAGCATACACAAAGTATGGGCCTTGCTGGCCCTGTGCAGATTTTAAAAATAAAAACAAATAGTAACACATTCTCATACCTACTCTGTTAGTCAAACTGTGTGTCACAGCCTGATCTGATAAGCAGCTGCAGGGGGCCAGGAAAGGTGAATCAGAATAAACAAATGTATTTTCTCCACGCTGAACAGAAAGGGAAATATTCAGGCAGCATGACGGCAGGCAAAAGTTACTCGTGCCAAATAAAGAATTTGTCCTCTTCGCCATGCCCCTTTTGTACCTGCACCACAACCCGCCTCTCTAAAAGGAGTTGGGTGATTGGGGATGGCTATGATAAAGAGCCCAGGCCCAATCACGCAACTCCCAGAATAGAAAGGAAAACAGCGTTCGGAGGAACGTTTTAAATCACACTGCCCATTTTCTACTGGCTTTCATGTCCTCACTGCGAGGACCAAGGCTCATGTTTGGGTAGGCCTGACCCACCCGGCTCCCCTGCGAGAACTGGGCCGGATAGGAAGGATGGCGGGAAAAAGCAATAATGCAGGAGCAATGGGCAGAAGGATGCAGCAGCAATGCAGGATCGACGGGGAAACAGGCAACAGAGGCAGAACAAGCACCAAGGATGGAAAGCAAATAACGAGGGAGCAATGTGAGCCCGCGGGTGGGGGGGGGGGGGGCAAGTTTGTAAACAACAAACAGCAGGTCACACAATCCACCGGCCTGACTTCTGGCCCATGAGAAGGGCCTCCGCTCCAACCAGATGTCACTTCGCACCAAAAGTACCCCAGAGCCTCACCACCAGCCATTCATGGCTCTCCTACCCCCAACCCAGCCCTACCCTTACCAAACCACGCGCTAACTGGACGTCAGCGCCCCCATACGGCCCTCACCACTCGCCGTTCAGATGCTACCACACAGCATCGGGTTTCCCTACCTACCAGCCAGACCTCACAGACCACCGACCATGTGAGGCCTCACTATCTACCAGCCAGACCTCACCGCCCATGTGAGGTCTCACTACCCACCAGCCAGACCTCACAGACCATGTGAGGCCTCACTATCTACCAGCCAGACCTCACCGACCATGTGAGGTCTCACTACCCACCAGCCAGACCTCACAGACCATGTGAGGCCTCACTACCTACCAGCCAGACCTCACCGACCATGTGAGGTCTCACTACCCACCAGCCAGACCTCACAGACTGTGAGGCCTCACTACCTACCAGCCAGACCTCACCGACCATGTGAGGTCTCACTACCCACCAGCCAGACCTCACAGACCATGTGAGGCCTCACAGACCATGTGAGGCCTCACTACCTACCAGCCAGACCTCACCGACCATGTGAGGCCGCACTACCCACCAGCCAGACCTCACAGACTGTGAGGCCTCACTACCTACCAGCCAGACCTCACCGACCATTTGAGGCCGCACTACCCACCAGCCAGACCTCACAGACCATGTGAGGCCTCACTACCTACCAGCCAGACCTCACCGACCATGTGAGGCCGCACTACCCACCAGCCAGACCTCCCCGACCATTTGAGGTCTCACTACCCACCAGCCAGACCTCGCAGACCATGTGAGGCCTCACTACCTACCAGCCAGACCTCACCGACCATGTGAGGCCGCACTACCCACCAGCCAGACCTCCCCGACCATTTGAGGTCTCACTACCCACCAGCCAGACCTCACAGACCATGTGAGGCCTCACTACCTACCAGCCAGACCTCACCGACCATGTGAGGCCGCACTACCCACCAGCCAGACCTCCCCGACCATTTGAGGTCTCACTACCCACCAGCCAGACCTCACAGACCATGTGAGGCCTCACTACCTACCAGCCAGACCTCACCGACCATGTGAGGCCGCACTACCCACCAGCCAGACCTCCCCGACCATTTGAGGTCTCACTACCCACCAGCCAGACCTCGCAGACCATGTGAGGCCTCACTACCTAACAGCCAGACCTCACAGACCAGCGACCATGTGAGGCCTCACTGACCAGCGGCCAGACCTCACAGACCACCGACCATGTGAGGCCTTACTGACCAGCGGCCAGACCTCACAGACCACCGACCATGTGAGGCGTCACTGACCAGCCGTTACCTGCTTGTGCGCCTCCCATCCTCCTCGCCAAATTAATGTTGTATTGAGGAACAATATTAAAAGAAAACATAGACATAGGATCTTCTAAAATGATTTCTTCGATTTACAACAAATATAGAGCAACGAAGAAACCCGCGGCGAGCAGGGAAACAGTCCGGTGAAGCTGCTGTCCAAGACCAGTCGCTGCGCCATGGCAACGGAACAGAACATTACCCTAAAACTCGAATGCGAAACGTGTTAAAGGGGTACAACACACTTGCAGCCAATCACAGGCTGTGTCGAACTATTATCGGGGGGGTTACATACACGCAGCCAATCACAGGCTGTATCGCAAGCTGGAGCCTATTGCAACATTAGCGAATAGGAGCAGCCATCATTTGGGCCAATGAGAGCTGCGCTGCCCCGGGGGCGCATTAAATGCAAAAACGGGGCGGAATTCCTTGTTTTCCCCCCACAGCAGGCCGATCCCGTCGGTGTCCGGGGAGCGCCAGATCCCTGCACGGATCGCGGTGAGAGAAAGCGGCCTTCATCTTGGCTAAAGGTGAGTGTCCGCTCCTTTAAGAACTAGCGGGAGAGGGCGTGGCCAGAGCTGCCGACTTTGGAGTTGGGGAACAAGGTTCGAGTCTCGCTGTCGATTCAACGCCTCGGAGTCTAATCAAATCTCGCCATCTCCCCGGTACCATAAAGAATGTGTAATGTAAGAGTTATTCATGGAAAGCGCTCCCACACCTGCGGGTCTAGTTCGAGCTAAATAACATCCCCACCCCTCCCACAAAATGCTGAGCATGCGCGACAGGCGGCCACGTGCGGGGTGCGCGAGATGAACTGTTATTATTTACCTCATCCAATATGGCCAATACGGAGCTTCTGTGGGGAAAGGGGCAATATTACTTGAGGTATTTCATCTTCTTACTTTGCAGCCTGCTGTCTTAAGCAAAAGCGTGGCCTTTTGTGTTTAAAATAACATTTGTGCAAGTAGGGAGTACTTGAGACGCGCACTTCCATTTGTTAGCCAGTCACCATGCAGGGTGTGGTGTCGTAGGACACTCGGTGGGCGCTTAACGGCGCGGTGAGACTATAGGCCGCGGTGATGGCAATAAAGACGCGGGGACAGTATTGGTGATTTGTACAGTCCGCCGCTGTAGCCTCTGGCCTACGCGCGCACGCAACTTGCTTTTTATTCTACATTATCACGTGACCTGACGCGTACGCCCAGGCGTATCGCGTCATGGTCACGACATCACATTCCTCCCCAACAAACACAAAAATCAAATCTTTCAAAAACTTTTCTGGCCTAGAGAAGCTTCCTGCCCCCTAATTACTATCGCCTTACTCACACCACCAATCTGTGACTAAAACAAAACAGTCTTACGTGAGGTAGTCCTTAAGGCGACGGGATGGCTCCGGATTGTTTCGGAGGTTGTATTGTGACACACCCCGGGTTGGTGAACTTCCGGTGTCTCCGCCCAGTTTTTCGCTGTTGTTCATGACTTCTGCCCGGGCTGGGCAACTCTGGTTGCTGCGAAGACCTTGGAAACTCATTCTCGCCTGACCGTTCTGTGGCCTGGTCAGTCACATCATCTGGGGGGGCCTCATTTACCACTGGACTCTCGGTACACCCCGGGTTATCGATGGGTGCTCCCTGGTCCGGATCCGCTGCACTTGGTGGTTGATTGTATCTTTTAAAGTATGACACGTTTCGGGTTATTCTCTCCCGCCCACGAGTGGCAGTGACGCAAGTCCCCTTGACGGTTTCTACTGTCCATGGTTCTTTTTCAAACTTCAGACGGAACTTTCTTCCAAGTGTTCTATTCTTTAGGAGCACAGTGGCCCCTGGGATGATGTTGGGCACCGCCGATCTCCGCCGTGTGCTGGCATGCACATGGGCGCTCCGTCGTTTGGCATCAATGGCACTGTCCTCAGGGGTTGCTGGCCGCCACTCAGGGTGGTGAGGTATGGTGTCCGTAACAACTCTTCCCATCAGAAGGTGCGCCGGAGCTACTCCAGTGGTTGTGTGAGGTGTCTGGCGATAGCTCCGAAGGAAAGTGAAAATGGCCAACTCTATGGACTGAGTCTTGTCGTGAGCTATGCGTATTACCTTATTAAGGGTCCTCATGAATCTTTCCGCTTCCCCATTTGCTTGCGGCCAGCGGGGAGTAATTCGCCGATGATGTATGCCCAACGCTTGCAGATATGTGGCAAATCCCTGGCTCTGGAAGGGGGACCCATTGTCCGTCCTGATCTCTTTCACCAGTCCATGGGTAGCCATGATCTTCTCTAGCTTGAGGATAACTTCACTTGCACTGAGGACTGGCAGTATTTCCACTTCGGGGTATTTCGAGTGGTCGTTGATCGCCACTAGAGTGTGGCGCCCATCTGGCAGACTGCCAAAATCCAGACTGATTTGAGACCACGGGACTCTCGGCCGAGGCTCCATGATGATGGGGGCCGGTCGAGGTGTCTCCCCGGTGACTTGACACGAGTGGCAGGCCCGAGCGGTGGCCTCTACAAGGTCATCCATGAGTGGGAACCAGACTTTTGTGCGCATTCTTGACTTAGTCTTTACCATCATCACAAGTAGGAGCTACAGAGGGTATATGCCAAGCCGCCCTCCACTCAATAATCATTCAATCAAACAAGGCTTAGCACTAGGGAGGGATATGACTTTTATTATTGCTTTAGGACCTGCACAGCTCATGGAAATTGTTATTTCTCTTCGGCTACTGGTAGTATATCCAGATAAATGTAGTCCTAATCCCCTCAAATGTTGAAAACAAACTAATTAACAGCCCACCCTTATCCAACACCTTCCCAGAAAGAAGTAAAGAATACTCAAGAAAAATGAAGGTGAAAAGTGAGTGGGCACCTCACGTACACAACACCAGGGAGGCTACCAGCCGGTTCTCGCCAGTATGCCCACGTTTTCTCATCATCGGTTACCCACTCACAAGAGTCAAGAAATTGGAGTCCAGTGAAGAAAAAGAGGGAACAGATCATGAAAGGGAAATATATACTGTTCCCAACAAAGAAAAAGAAACAGAAACCCGTGTATTGCGAAGAACCAGATGTCCCAAGCAATATTAAAATTGAGTTAAAGACTCACTTGCAATAACCCTCTTTATTCAAACCGGTGAGTCTTAGTCAAACTAAAAGCACTCGATGTTGCTAACCTTTGTAAAGAAGGCCAACATGTTTCATTGCCACTCAACTTTGTTCTGGCAAATTCATCAGGGCAAGGGTTTCAATCAAGCACCTCACTGGACGTAAGTTTTTATGTTGCGGGAGGGCATGTAGAGGCGGAGGGCATTCGTACCTGCCTCCACTATGCCGCACGGGGTTGTATTGAATACTCTTTCCCCGATTTTTATGGCTGCACTATTGCTAGCTCGTTAATCACCGCAACCGCTATCTGGAAGGGCCGTATCTCATCCCCGCTTCCAAGGAAGCTTGATTGAAACCCTTGCCCTGATGAATTTGCCAGAACAAAGTTGAGTGGCAATGAAACATGTTGGCCTTCTTTACAAAGGTTAGCAACATCGAGTGCTTTTAGTTTGAGTAAGACTCACCGGTTTGAATAAAGAGGGTTATTGCAAGTGAGTCTTTAACTCCATTTTAATATTGCTTGGGACATCTGGTTCTTCGCAATACACGGGTTTCTGTTTCTTTGTTGGGAACAGTATATATTTCCCTTTCTTGATCTGTTCCCTCTTTTTCTTCACTGGACTCTAATTTCTTGACTCTTGTGAGTGGGTAACCGATGATTAGAAAACGTGGGCATACTGGCGAGAACCGGCTGGTAGCCTCCCTGGTGTTGCGTACGTGAGGTGCCCACTCACTTTTCACCTTCATTTTTCTTGAGTATTCTTTACTTCTTTCTGTGAAGGTGTTGGATAAGGGTGGGCTGTTATTTAGTTTGTTTTCAACATTTGAGGGGATTAGGACTACATTTATCTGGATATAATACCAGTAGCCGAAGAGAAATAACAATTTCCATGAGCAGTGCAGGTCCTAAAGCAATAATAAAAGTCATATGCCTCCCTAGTGCTAAGCCTTGTTTGATTGAATGATTAGTCTTTACCATGCCTTGATGTCCTACGTGGCCAGGTCTACCATTCTCTGGGTCAGCGATGTTGGGATGACCAACCGGTGCCCCCGCAGCAGACACCCGGTGTCATCCTCGGTGAGTTCATCTCTTACATGGTATAAACTGTCCATTATCCGTTGTGCCATCGTTGTCAAACTCTTCCATTCCTCCTTTGCTCGATTCCAGCTGTTCTGGACCGCCTTCTTGGCACGTTGCAGACACTCGTCCTGGCTGGGAGGCTTGCTGGATGCTGGCCATGGAGATGGGTATGGGACACGACCGAGCAGTGACACATCTTACATACTCCTCGGTATCTGCGGCTTCTTCCATTTCTTGGGGAGTGGCCTTCTGAGGATGGTGGGACAGGTAGTCAGCCAGATTCCTTGACCCGGGTTGGTATTCTATCTTGCAGTTATAGTTTTGTAACTGCAGCATCCACTTCTCAATTCGTGGTGGTGGTTTTGTTGAGGTCCCCGAGAATAGTGACACCAGGGGCTTGTGGTCTGTCACCACTACAAATGGTTTTCCGTACATGTACAGATGAAAATGATGACAGCCCCAATGAATCGCGATGGCCTCTTTCTCTATTTGTGAGTACCTTTGCTCCGTCGCGGTAAGTGATCTGCTTGAGAAAGCCACCGGAGCCCACTCTTCTTGAGGCGTCTTCCTCTGTAGGAGAACGGCACCCAGTCCGACCGGACCAGCATCCACGGCGATTAAGGTGAGCTTAGCGGGATCATAGAACGCGAGTGTCGTAGCTTCCGAGAGCGACTTCTTGATCTCTTCAAATGCCTGGGCTTGCTCGCTGCCCCATGTCCACGGGGTGGATTCTTTGGTCAACTCTCTTAGGGGGGCAGTCAGATTTGCCAAGTCCTGGATGAATCTTCCACAGTAGTTGACCATCCCTAGGTAGCTTCGAACCTCTGTGACATTGGTGGGAGCAGCCGCGTCTTTGATGTCCCTCACCTTCTCAGGATCTGGGTTTACCCCTTCCGTGGAGAAGGTATACCCAAAGAATTGCAACTTGTTGCACAGAAACTCACACTTCTCTCGATGTAGCGTGAGGCCGGCATCTCGAATTCGGCGTAGCACTTGGAGCAGTCGTTCATTATGTTCTTGGACAGTCTTCGCATGGATCATGATGTCATCACTGACATTGATCGCCCCCGGGATTCCAGCGATGAGCTCTTGTATCACATTTTGAAACACCTTGGCGGCACTCGACACTCCGAAGCTTAATCGTGTGTACCGCCTGAGTCCCACATGTGTAGAGAAAGTTGTAATATTTCGTGAGGCTTCGTCGAGTACTAGTTGGTGATATCCCGACCTGAGATCCAACTTCGAGAACCACCGGGCACCAGCCATTTCCCCTTTGAGGTCGTCGATAGTGGGAGTGATGTGGCGCTCCCTTTTGATCGCGACGTTGGGGAGTCGCATATTGATGCAGATTCTCACTGCGCCCGGCTGCTTGGGCTTCCTGGCAACCAAGATGGGGGACACCCATGGTGTGGGGCCTGAGCTCTTCCTCCACCAGCGGCCTGAGGTGGAATGCTTTCCGCCGGTGTCGTAGGGCGACCGGCTGGACTGTTTGGTCGATGTGGAGGTGAATTTCTTTCCCTCGGAATTTGCCAATCCCTTGGAACACCTCTTCGAACTCGCCCAGGATGTGTTGCATGGATTCCTGGTGCACCCCGAACGCGAATGTCACTACTCCCAAGTCCTCTGCCGCTCGGCATCCCAGGAGCATTCCCTGGCCATCTTCCGTAACGTAGATGTTGGTGGTGACCAATTGGGTTCCGTGAGAGACTACTGTCCTGAAACATCCCCGCACTCTCAACGGTGCTTCTTGGCCATATGCAAATACTGTGATCGTTGACGGATGTAGAGTCGGTCTCGGGTGCATCGTGCTGTACAGCGTGGCAGCCATGATGTTGATAGTGGCTCCAGTGTCCACAACTGCGGTGATATCTTGCGACCCTACCCGGATGTTGCACTGTGGTAGGCGTCTTGCCTTGCGTGTGGCGGTACCTATCATATGGATTTTGTGCACCACTCTCTCCTCTTCGTCATCATCATCCATGTCGCTTGTCACCGGCTCTCCTTCCTTGATGGCATTCGCTGCCGGACGGGGTTTGCGGTACCTCTTTGACCGGCACACCTTTTCGAAGTGATTGAAACGCCCGCACCCCGAGCATTTCTTCCCTCTTGCCGGACACTCCGCCGCTGCATGTGGCGGTCCCCCGCAGTACCGGCACGACTTTGGCTGTTCCGGCGCTGTAGCTCCCGCCCCTTTCTTGCCCCATTTCTGCGTGGGCCTTGCAGACACCGCATTAACAGGGTCAGTCTTCACTGGCGCTTGAAGGGCTGCCTCCATGTGCGCCGCCCCTGCTTTCGACAGCTCTTTGGTCCGACCCATCGTAAGGATTTCCGCCAATGGTTTACCGGATTCTTCCAGTATGCGCTCTCGCAATTTGGCTGACGCACATCCCTGAATGATTTGCCCTCTGATTTCTTCCGTCTCGTCCCGGAAACCACATGTGGCCGCTAGGTTCTTTAGGCGGGCGCGCTTGTCGGAATATGAATCGCTCATAGTCGCTGTTGGCCATCGGTTCGAAGTGTTCGTTCAGGGCAGCCATCAGCGTCAGGTGCGTTTTGGGAGTGGCTTCTGCGAGCGTCTTGACGATATTGTGAATGTCTTTCCCTCCTAGGTGGATAATCATCGCCCTTTTTTGGTCTCTATGGACTTTGTTAGCTTCGAAGAATATGCGTAGCCTATCTTCCCAATCTTTCCATCTGGCCGCCACTGACGACGGTGACCCCTCCACTGTGAAGGGTTCGAAAGGTGGTATGTTCGCCATGACTTGCGTGGTTGCCCTCAGTCCTCTGCGTGTGTTGCTCCTTGCTTGGCTCTTAGTGCGTGGTTGCCCTCAGGCCTCTGCGTGTGTTGCTCCTGCCAGGCGAGACCTGCCTGTCACGTGGGTGTTCTCCACCCTTAGCACCCCCTTGATAAGGGAACCAGTCCTCCTGAGTAATGACGAGGGAGACAGGTCCACCTCCCTAGCGTGTGCACACAATGCTTCCCCTCCTTGAGGCCTCAGACACTCAGCCACCAGTACTCACGGGCACCATAGAGGGGCTGGTTCCTTCCCTGCAGCACACGCCTCCTTCAGTGCACTGTGCAGCACTCGCGAGGCACGGTCCTCTTCTGGGGCACTTGGCAGTCGACTCTTCAGTGGCAGCGCTCCGGCCTACTTGCAGGCCCGAGCCACGTGGCACTCGTGGCTCACACCACCCACGCGTTCACGCGCCGTCTCGGAGCTCCGCCGAGCAGCGCGAAGGATCCAGGGCACCGGACCCGCCTCCGGAGGTGCTGACAGCCGATGGGAACGCTGCGCAGGGGCACGAGCGCCACGAGTGAAAAATCGCTCGCGGCCACCACACCAGCGCACTACGCGTCGGCGAGGGCACGCCCACCCTCGTCGCCAGTTTATGTGGTGTCGTAGGACACTCGGTGAGCGCTTACCGCGCGGTGAGACTATAGGCCGCGGTGATGGCAATAAAGACGCAGGGACAGTATTGGTGATTTGTACAGTCCGCCGTCGTAGCCTCTCTGGCCTACGCGCGCACGCGACATCACACAGGGCTAGGCATAGCGTTTTCAGTTGCTAAGATTTTAAACTGGTACTTGGCTGGTCCATTCTGCTTTAAAATAGTTAGCCAATTTTTCTTTGCGTTTACGATATATGAGTGTGTTCAAATTTAAAAAGGGCTGTGGCTTTGAGAAGATATTTATTGGTTGGTTTTATTCAGCAACGTTTTGCTTTACTGAACACAGTACGTTACAGTGTTGCATGGCGTACATACTGTGTGTTTGTGTAATGAAATCCAAAGGGTGCGGTAGGTTAAGTAACATAAGCTTTATTCCAAACGTGTCTTCCAACACCCCCCCCCCCCGCACCCCCCTCTCCCACGATGGGCAGCGACCGGCCAGCTCAGATCCCAGCGGAAACTGACCATGTCAGTTGGAGTCTTTGCTTACCGCTCTCCACCCACATGGGACATAATATGAAATGCTTATTTAAACAATAACACAACTGAACTTAAACATTCAGTGTGGCTCGGGCACGCAAGTGCACATGCACAGGACAAGCCACAAGTCACACTGTTAAGTGTTAAACCACATCAGCTTCCCTGTCAAAAAACAAAACCCCAAAAAACAAGATGACATACAGAAGTTGAACAAAACTAATGCATAACATAATTCTTGTATTTGCTAGGTATCTTAACCTCACAAGACTTAGTGCATGCTACTGTAGGGGTACCGCCATTCCTATTTAGACTGTTGGATGAAATATGATATGGAACAGACACCTCGCAACCCATTGCTGGTTGTACACATTGTGTCCAATCCAAATCCATGCCAGTACATTTCTTGTGATAGATAATTTTGGCTTGCTGATGGGACTGTCTCGCAAGGTTCCACACGCTCCACCAGCCTATGTCTTCCAACATATCTGAACCCTTACTAACTCTTAACACTTTAGTTGGGGAAGAAAATATTCACTCCCCATTTCTCTTCATGACGTTTTTTTTAAATCAAAAAAATCTTCAGACTTAGGGTAGATATCTCGAGTGAAAGTTTGGCTACCAACCTGTGTCCTTTTTGGCCTGTTTCTCCTCAACTCCTGGAATAACCATGTCTTTGACCATCAAGCTAACATCAGCTTATTTGATTTCAAGTTGAATCTTCAACCATGTAGGAAACAAAGCGGAAAGAACTCCTTTCTCTCTCAAGAACATGAATGGAGTGACTCCTGTGGTGTAATGTGGTGTTACATTATACTCCCAAATCCTCTGCTTGAGGAACTGTTTAACATCCAATCTGGCTACAGTGGCTGTTTGCACACCTTCCTTTATCACCTTGTTTCCTCTCTCCACTATGTAGGAGAGTAGGATCTGCTTCTTATGGTTACCCCCACTTTTTGCTGATGTAACACTGTTTTTCGACTTTAGTCTGGCTGGGGCCCTGTTATTCAGGACCCCAGCCTAGCTGCTTCCTCTCTAAATGGATTCCTAGTACCTTAGGTACACTCCAGATTGGATTCTGGGGTGCCCTTATAAGTCCCTAGTATATGGTATACTATGTACCCAGGGCATAGATACCCCAGAGGCCTACCAAGGGCTGCAGCATGTATTATGCCACCCCTGGGAAGCCCTCCAAAATGACAACACAGGTCTGCTACTGCAGCCTGGGTAAGGTGGTGCATGCACCCCTTACTGAGATATAGGTTCACTATATCTCACCTATCACTGCACAGATAAACCTATCAGTCACCCCTATGGCAGGCCATATCAATCCTGAAGGCAGGGTGCTTGGTTGTGTGTGAGAGGGTGCCCATGCATGAGCAGAGCCCCTCTGCAGCCTTTGGAATCTCTTCTCTGGGGTTGTCTGTGGTGCAGCCTGACCATATACTCTTAAGTGCATTATAACCAAACGGTAAATGCTAACTTTGGACTGGATGCACAGAAACATGTTGTGTTTGGTGTCAAACACCTTGGAATCATACCCCCACACCAGTAACTGGGGTGGGAGTATGATCCCACCCTTCTAGAGGGAGAGACATGGCAGCACCGGTATACCCGGTACCAGCTTAAAAGAACCCTGGCATCACAAAATGGATGCTGCAGCCACAGATACGAGTCTGGCCTCCTGCTGCTGACCGAAACTCCGGCAGGGGAGGCCTGGACAATAGGTTTCCTGTCACAGGGAGGTGTTACCACCTCCCAGACAGGCTTTAGTGTATTGGGGCTGGGTGGGTGGACTCTGAGAGTGTTTTGAAGTCCTGCACTGGGGGCACATTTGGTGTCCCTGTGCATAGTCCGGCTAAAACCGGTTGCAGGGGCTACCAGCCCCTGCTCTGACGTGAAACTGGACAAAGCAAATGGGTGTAGCCACCCCTCTTTCCAAACCCTCCCATAGGTGGGTTCCCTGAGTTAGTCCAACCCCTTCCTTGGGTATAAAGAAGGAACCTCTGTAACCAGAACGTTAGATATTCCTGGATGAAACTCTGAAACTGAATCCTGGACCTTCGACGATCTGTTCAACACCAGATGACTGAAGAATCTCCCTTAGGGTAAAGGAGTTACTCCCCTGCTTGGCAGGCACCAAAGTCGTGTCCGGTCTGCATCTCTGAAGCTCCCTCCGGACGCCAATGACTTTGCAACACAGGTGGTGGGTTTCCACACTTCTTAGAGGCTGACCAGAGTCCCCAGCAAAGCTGAGACCCGTAGCCCTCGTGGGTACCGTGGAACCGGAACCCCTGGACTCCGTGCACATTTGCTAGTGCAATAGCTTCTCGGCGTCCCTTGAGGCTGTGCATTGGGTTACTTGTAGCCCAGACCCCGAGCAGCAAATCCACCAAAGATTGCTGGCCTGCCCACTCCCAGTGACCCGTTGGCCGCCATTTTGTGATTCTTCTCGAGGTCCCTACGCGATCCCTTGTCCATCGGCTTGTGGGTCCCCGAGAAGGGTAACTTTACTTTAATTGGACTTCTCTGGTTGCTCCAGACGTGCCCTGACTCTCCATCGCTTAGGGAGTCCCCAGGACCTTGCTGGTCCGCACCGAAGCATCTTTCTCCTTTCTGTGTGGGTTGCTGTTGCCAAGGCTTGTTGTGTCCAATCCGGGCTCCGACGCTGCAGCACTCTACATCCTTCGTGGGACAGCTCGAATCCAGCTCCTGGTTTTCCTCTGTGGATTTGGGGGTCTTTTGGGGGACCACCCAAAGGTGCAGGGTCCACCCTTCGTCCACGGGTCCGGGATACAAACTGAGACCATCACTAGAGCGCCGAGAGAGAGGATATTTATTACAATCTCATGAGATGGAGAGAGAGCATCGGCAATAGACACCCGCAGCTTGTCTGAGGAGGCAATCTCCTGAGTGCTTTGCTTCTGCACCTTATATACCCTTCATCCCCACCCTGTGCGTGCTAGGAGAACAATAACAAACACCAATAATTTACAGACAAGCAATGGTCAGTTATGATACAATCAGCAGGTGGTGGCTGTTTGGCCACTGCAGGGCATAGGTGAAAAAGGCATGATTATATGTCAAACAAAGGTTAATCTGATAAGTCCACAGATGGTAGCGGTGAGGCCCCTGCAGGGTGTAGGCGAAAAGCATGTTTATACGACAAGTAAAGTTCGATCAGATAAGTCCGCAGATGGTAGTTGTTGGACCCCTGCAGGGCACAGGAAAGAGGAATGATTACACAGCAAGCAGAGGTCAATCTGATAGGCCTGCAGATGGTAGCTGTTGGACGCCTGTAGGGCATAGTGTGCAGGGTGAGGACGATAAACATCTGGGAAACTCCCTGTCTGACTGGTTGAGCATGGGCTGGTCAGTTTGTGGCAGGTCAAAGCACGAACAGGGTGTGAGCGTCCGTGCAGGAATGTGGGAGGTCAAAAGTGGAGCTCCAGAGTGATCGTGAAAGAGAGAGAAGGTCAGTCATGAAGGGTATAGCACAAAATGGTGGAGTGAATGGCAAGATAACAGACCTACTTTTCCACACCTCGACGCCTCCTGGTCCTCGTGGCTGAAGAGTCAAACTTCACCTCTTTCACCTGAAACACCCAACATTGGTGGGAATTTGTCTATCATGCCCCTGGTCACTGGCAAGTGACCCAGACTCTGTCCCCTCTGCTTTCAGATTTTTCACATCTCCGATCCAGGCTTAGATCTCTTCGGACACTACGCATCTTCCTGGCAGCAGCACTTCTTTGCTAGCTGCCATTGAAAACGATGACGTGACCCAACACCATTTGACACCTATGCACCCGGCTTCCCTGGGTGAGGTAACTCGAGTACTCCGGTGCTCCTGTGGGTGTTGACCCTAGAACTGTCTAAGTCCAAGAGGGTTGGATCCTAGTCCATTTCTAAGTGTCCTTTCACTTTAAAAATCTAACTGCGACTTTCCCCATAGAAGCTAACGGGAGCTCCTGGCTGTGTTCTCACACTGCACACGGCCCCCGTGGGACCCCTGCGTCACTACCTTGGGTGGTTTCTTGGGGTCCCAGCGATTCTACAGGCTCTAGGCCTTGTGTCTAGTCAAGTCGTGGTTCTTATACCACTTTCTTAGTATATGGTTTGGCTCGGCCCTAAGGTCTAACGTGTATTTGTGCTAATTTACTGTAATATTTGAAGTACAACTTATGTGTTCTTGTCTCATAAAGAGACTAGTAGGGTGTTTTTAGGAATAAATACATATATATTATATATATATATATACCTCGTGTGGACTCCTTTCATTTGGCCACTAAAGAGATTATAGACTGGTAAAACAAGCTGCTTTACATTCCTTCAAGACTTAGCCTGAAGGCTGCTCTCCATAGCTACCACTAGGATAGCTTTCAATAAAGGTTGTCTTTAACCTATCATCAATAAGGGGTTGTTTGTACTGGTACATGGTGCCCACTATAACTAGTGGACAGCATATACCAGGCCAACTTCTCACACACTAAACCACTGGGGTATGAAGAATAGAGAGCAAAACATACGTTTTTGACATGTTTTTCTAAAAAATCAATCATTTTCACTGACACGAAATGTGATTTGCTCTCTGTAACGAGAGATCTGGGTGAGCCCTCAATGGCAAATACCTGTTCTAAGATATTGATTGCTGTGACAGTAGAGGAAACACTCACAAAAGAAAAATATAACCACTTTGAAAAGTAATCAAGAGATAAGATGGGATATCTCATATTAGCTCTAAAGTTCTTACCACCAGATAAATGACAAATGGTGAAAGTATACACATGTAATTTAGATACAAGTCTTGTTAATCTGACAAAGTGTTCTGAATTCCTCCTGAAAAAATGAAAGGTTTTAATCTGTATGAAGTTCAAAACACCTGCCCCACACTTACATCTTGAATTTTTGAACAGCCCTGATACATGCCAGTGCCTCACGTTCGATGGTACTATACTGTTTCTCACATTGCCTGAGTAATCTGGAGGCAAATGCGATTGTTTGTTTTTTGCCTCCAACTTTCTGACTCAGAACAGCGCATAAACCCTGCAGTAATAATTGCAGTGCAGTGTTCTCTGAAAGCAGATAGCGCTGGAGCCTCCACGATTAAGTCCTTTACTTTTTTTAAAGCAATTTGAACTTCCTCAGACCACGTGAATTTCTGACCTTTCCTTAACAAAAACCTTCGGGGTTCCACTGCTAAGGCATAGTCTGAGACAAATCTTGCTAAGTACTCAGCGAAAGAGCGAAGCGTATCACGATCCGTGGGTGTGCTTGCTTCCTTAATGGCCTTCACCAAGGAAAATTCTGGTTTGATGCCAGATTCAGGTATGGCATGTCCCAAATATTCCAGCTCTTTGGTGAAAAACTTACACTTATCCTTCCTGGCTGTCATGCCTCTATGCAATAAAATGGATAACACCTTGTAAGGAATACTATTGTATTCTTCAAGGGAATTTGCAAAGACTACTATGTCGTCCTGATAAGCTTGAACACCTTCTACATAAACAAATAAGACGTTCATGAATTAAAAAAAACAATGGTGGCTGATACCAGCCTAAATGGCAACCTTAAATATTTGTAGACACTAAAAATCGTGACCAAAGCCCTTGGATCCTGCAAGACTTCATCTAATGCAATTTGGTGGTAGGCCGGCCTCAAATTAATTTCAGAATACCATTTGGCACTACCCAGGTTAGCCAACATCTCTTGTATTCTGGGCAGGGGTGACAATCTACTAAAATGTTAGCGTTTAGGCCCCTCAAGTCTGTACATATCCTGATATTGACTGTGTTTTGTGCGACCACGACCGGAGCCAACCTCTGAGATGATTGTACGGGTACTATCCTACCTTGTGTACACAGAACCTTTAGCATTTGTTTACGTTCTTCCCAGACAGATAAAGGAACTTGATGCAACAAATGGTTTAGCATAGGTTTTAGCTTGACATGATGCACAAAACACATGACAGTCCCAACCTGCTCATTGAACACCCTTTTGTACTTATCCAGAAGAGTTCTTCTATACTACATATCAATTTGTCAGGTATGTTACCCGCAACTACTAGCTTAAGTGAACCAGGAACAGGGTATAGACCCATTTTGACTAAGGCCTGCCACCCAATAATGTTCTTACCTTTGAAGGTAACATACACTTTGGTAGGAATCTCTCTTAACAAGACACTGTATTTGCACTGTAAAGAAACCTAACATATCAATGGGTTTCTCACCAAATGATTTGGGATTTATATCCGGTAAAAAAGAACTTTCCCTCTGCCCCATTTTTCATAAAATGTGGTGTCAAGAACAATAGTAATAGGTGAGCCTGAGTCTGCCATAACTTGTGTAAAGAAACATCCTCAATATTGGCAACTCAAGTTGACCATTAACGGATGTAGAAACAGTATTACATTCAATAGTTACAACCACATTGCTGATAGAATGTGTGTATGAGTCAACATCGATATTACTTATGCGCCCAGGTGTTTTACCACCCCTGCACACCATTTGGAAAGGACTTATTTTTTTGCAAGATGTATAACGTTTGCCCACAGCAGGACAACCAGGAAAGTTGCTAATCTGATTTTTAGAGCCATAACAATTAAAGTAATTTCCTGGTATTTTATTTTCTGTGTAAAAGACTTCCCTCTACTAACTACTGCACACAACCTATCGTCTTCATCTTCAGGAATAGTACTTGAAGCCAATTTCACTGCAGAAGCAGGATTTAATAATAGGAGATCAATGATTTTTCTATACTTTGGTTTGGTCTAAAACTTCATTAAGAGTGGGGTTGCGCAACTGAGTAAACGCTCCTGAATTTTCCTAGAAGCACAATTGAAGATGAACTGGTAACAAATGTATGTATCCACGTTGGAACCAAACTCGAATGTGGCTTCCAAAATGTGGCTGCCAAAATTTTCTGAGCAGCCACATACTCTTCAACTTCTTCCTCAAGAAGTTGTTTACGTTTAACTAAGTTATGTCTCTTCAAAACGATACTAGGTTCCCCAGCAAATTGTTTACGTAACAATTCAACTGCCTCTAAATATACATTCAATGTATCGTCACAGGATTGGCAACGGGGCTTCGCTTTAGGTGGTAAATTGTCAAAAATTAGCTGTGCTGTCAAACCCAAACTGCCATACAGTAGTGCAGATTTCGCTCGGGGAGATAACTGCCAACGTCAATGGCCACGAGGTGATTTTCAAACATATGAAACCAGTGAGCCCACCTAATTGTAGGTTTGCCTGGTTGAGCCAAGAAAGAAGGAGGCTGTGTAATTTGTTGTGGTGCAGCCATGAGTATTCAACAGGAGATATCCAATGACACTAAAGGTTCGTTCAGTGCAAGTATGCTCGAGGATAAATATAACGAAGAACTCCCCACAAATGCCCAGTTCATGTGGTAAAGAAGAAAAGATATAATAATAATTATTAACCAAGGTGCTGTGATTCTCCGTGGCACCAGTAGTAATTTATGGTCCTTAAAAATAAATGTAAACGTAGAAGATTGTGAACTGAAACACAAAGCTAGCGTAATGTAGTGTAGAAGGAGATAGCTGGCCGAATCCAAAGGCTCTGGTAGGTTAAGTAGCATAAGCTTTGTTTCATACATTTCTTCACCCACGACAGGCAGCTACTGGTCAGCTCAGATCCCAGCAGTATCTGACCATGTCAGTTGAAATATTTGCTTACCACTCTCTGCCCGCACAGGCCATAACATGCAATGCTTATTTAAACAATAACACAACTGAACATAAACATGCGGCGTGGCTCGGGCCTGCAAGTACACATGAACAGGACACTCCATGAGTCACACCTCTAAATGTTACTACAGTTTGTGACATCTGCAGCTACTTTAAAAATAAACCGGCCTCGAAAAATCATAAAAACTTTACTAGACCCGCAGGTCTAGTGACTTAAATACTCTAGTGTTCGGTGTAGATTTAGATTCCGTATATAGGATTCCCGATTTATGCCCTTGTATAGGTACAATTCATATTGTCCTTATTTAGGCATAGAAAATCCAACCCTTATTTAGGCATTGTCCATGCTAACCAAATACAGGCATGGTCTCCTACATCCGTCCATCCACGTCACAACGAGTTCTTGGAACACCAGACTCTTAAGCCTTTAGGAATTTCCCTTGCTTGGATATTGATTTCTCCAAGAACTCATTTATTATGCATGAACATCTATTCCTTAGGGGTTCATTCATGACGTTCCGATGCCTGACTTTTACGTCAATACAGGCATTCCTAAACACCTTCAAGGTATAAATATACCTGCACTTGCCCTGGCAAACCACGGTTCCTGGACGATTTGATCCAACTAGACTACGCGGCTCGCCACGGCAAGTTCTAAAGGAGATCGAGTTCCGGGCTGACGCACTGACCAGACGCTGTCATCCTCCTCGCAGAAAATCCAGCTCCAGTGTTTCTGACTCCCTTTGCGGGGTGCTAGAATATCGAGTCCCGGAAAGAGATTCCAACCTCTCTCATTCTAAGGTATGGAGCTGACTAGAACTTAGAGAAACCTTTGGCATCTCTTGACTAAAACTAAAATATAGCTAGCTATACTTTAGAAACCGCACCTACTTCAAACCTCGTACTACACTTAGGTTAGGTACACTGGGGTAGAACAATTTAGAAGCACCAGATGAGTATCAAATTTTAGCTTGTGTTATTTATGTATGTATTTTGATTAATATATGTCATAGCTACAAACCATACTATTGCAGTATTATTTTATCTTACTGCTAACTTCGTACATATTGTACTTCGCAGTCTGTCTTACGATTGTAGCCATTCATATCTCTTGCACGAGAAATAAGACTGTTCAATAAACCCTTTTTATTGAAACGCCCTTCTCTATTTCTATGCAACTCTGTAGAAACGAAGCATGCACGATTGACTGAGTGAAACTGTTATCTATTGTTTCCATGATTCTCAGATTGTTCCGTCTCTAAGGGAAACAAATTAGTCATGTTTATGCGGTTGTCAGAAACGTATCCCTTCTTGTATATTCGAGAAGTTTCTAGTGACCTCTGAGTTAGCTGGCACACACAAGTAATTAAGTTTATTGTACTCGATAGAGACATACTGACCTCAGTCCTATGTCAAATCTATAGTGTATATTATTCCAATGCGCAGAGCCTATCCGGGATATAGGAACTACACTAGTCAACCTATGTGTAATGCTCTTAACACATAAACTGGTTTCAAATGATGTGATCGTGGGCAAATCATTTAATGTAGTACAGTTGGAGCTAACAACATTTACTTTGCATGAATGAACCATAAATACAGGTCTGAATAGCATTAACACATGGATACAAATATTACCATAACTGCAGATAATGCCCTTCTCTAATCCATAATGTGGTACTGTAAACTGGCAGCCAAAGGGTTTGTGCTGCAGGGGGTTGGGCCTACTTGTCCCAAGGACAAAATAAACATGAAAGTTTGTTGTCCTTGCCCCAAACAATATGTCCTGGGCGTCGGGCTATACGAATTCCACACCACTTAACTAGAAGGGTGGCTTACCCATGCCAGGGCAGTGGATTGCAAAAACAACAGTTGATGGACAGAATGCAGAACATTGTCATACATTCACCCCAGTACAGAGATCTGGGCCTAAATCCATAGTTTTTTTGCTCACCATGCCATTCCAGTTTGAACCTAGCCATATGCAAATCAGTCTTGACCCTGTGACTCATGGCCCGAACTGCCAAGCCAGGTCCTCCTTGGACTGGAAACAAGCATCCTACGACCGATTTCGGGGTTTCACCACTCTTCAGCCAGGATAGCTTGATTCCGGTGGCATGTATCTCTTGACTGGGGGTGAATGTTTTGATTTGTTCTGCATTCCGTCCATCAATTGTGTGTCTTTTGCTAGGGCAGTAGATTGTAGGCATGGCACACAGGGATGTGTGTCATGTTGATTTTCAATTTTTTTGCACCAAAACACGCAGCATGCAATGGCAGTGTGTTTGTGTAAAGGTACAGGACCTCTAAGGGTGACACAGTAAGTGCTGCAGCCCTTGAAGGCCTTGCCTGGTTACAGTGCCCTTGGTACCTTTTAGAAGGGACTTGCATATGGCCAGAGAGTTGCCAACTGGGTTTTGCAACATCACAGTTTAGGGAAAGAACATAGGCCTTGGGTACCTGGTTGACAGGAACCCAGGGCACACTCAGTCAAAGTACATCAACGTTAGGCAAAAAGTGGGGGACAACCATGCAAGAAGGGGCACTTTCCTACAGTATGCGGCAAATTTATATTTATTTAGGTTCTGTATATTTTGTCTCCTTATGACAGGCAAACAAGTAGGCATATGAGGGCATTAGAAGCGTGTTATTTCTTCCTTGACATGTGTACTCACTTTTCATATCTTTATATTCTATAGAGATCCACCAGTAGTCTTCGATCTGATGCGCAGTCTCCGCTATTGGCTTTGCGAGAGGGGTTTCAAATGGGTTTAATCTGGTAGAGTGCAGCTTGTGCATTATAATTGTGCACCTAAAATGTGTGAGAAAAGGCAAGTTTTATGCTCAAATTCTACTTTGGAGTCACTAAAATAGATATAAACAGGGACTTCTTTGGTAATTTAAAACATAAAGGGCACATTTAGCCATAGAATCAAACGAGTTATTAGTCCATGAATAGAAATAAGCGGCTTATACATTAAAATTAGTACTTATTAAACTGACAGCAAAAGGAAAGGAAGAACATAGAAATAAGTGTCCTCCTGTTTAAGCCATATGCATCTTTACTCGACAAAGGGCAGTAATGAGGACCGTGGTCAATTAAGTCTGAAGAAATTGGTTGAAGAAAGTTAGTTAAATCTTCCAAAAAGTGTTTTATTGTTTGGAAGTTAATTCATTGCATATTTATAACTGTAGAAGCTAAGATCTACATCAAGTTTTTCAAAAACTCCCCATCTGTATGTTGATTTTGTTAATCTGATTTATTTTACATTTCTAGTGTGCCAGGATCACAGTAAAGGTCTTCATTAAACATGACCTAGTGTTTAAATTGATAGTTATTGAAACGGACACTAAATCAACTCAAATTTGTTCAGAATTTATTTGGTGTGAAATTTATCACCTACCTCCAATTTTGCCTTCAAATGGGGTGTAAAAATGGATTTTAGTGCTTCCCAATTTGAAATGTTGTAATTTAACAAGGCATGCATTCATCATCTCTCCTAGTAATTACTGGGTATGGTAACTATTGAAACACGTATGATTGTGATTCCTGCCTAAGTAGGTGTTTGCGCTGGGATCTCATTTTAAAAGTACAACTGTGACACGGTCCTAGGATCTGTTGTTCATGTTTTTCAAGAAAAAGACTGAATTGCATTTTATAGGGAGAAAAAAACACACAGAATATCTTTTTTATAAATTTTGTGCAAGTTTTACACATGCTATGAGAAGGTTTTTACAATGTTTGTGTGCCTGGATTGCATATGTATCTAATTCTCTCTTTGCTACAGGGTTTTGGTTCTTATGTTGTTAATATTTATATTTGTTCATTACAATGTGCTTGTTTTTCATTTTACTTCATGCATTGTTATAGGGAGGGAATTCCACTGCATTTATCTTTTTAGGTCGAGCCTTGCTCGACTTTTAGTAAGGGGGTTTTCAAAGTGCTCCCTACAAGCTTTTCCTGGCCTAAAGCTTGCGTGCATGTGCGCATCAACACGTGCAGCCGTCATTGCCTTTCTTATCTCATTATTTGTTTTACAGTTACGAGTCGTCATGGCTCATTAAGTGCTTTCACACGCAGCTATGTATGCATTACTGATTGACGACTGATTGTGTCTCAGGAAATATTTGCATTGCAAATAGAGACACGCAGATGCCTGGCGGCCCCCCCCCCCCACTCATTTATGACACCTTTAAGAGCTCTGGCTATCTACACATTTGTAGATGTCATGCTGCCCTTCAGTACGTCACCTGATGCGTGACCAGCTGAGGTCAGGCACTGCACGCGGGCACAGAAGTAGATTAGAACAATTAGCCTGGGAGGGAGTTTGGGGGTGGGTTCTATTTTGATCGGATTGATAGAGCCGATACATCCCTGAAGCGTGCTAAATACCCCCTGCCCAGCTCCTTTGGATATAAATCGAGTCAGCTCTCATTATATCTGTCATGATTATTCTGATAGGCTTTGATGTTTGAGGAAAGTGTTGCTATTTAGTTTGCATGGTTTACATGTTGACTGTTGTTTTCAAACAGATGATTCCACAAGTGGACCAGAGTACACGAGTGCATTTTTACAAAATATATGCTGTTTTAAGCTTGGTGATCTTAGAACAGAATGGCACATTTCATTTTTGATTGTAAAAACACTTCCGTGAGTGTACCATAAAGGAGGGCAAGTCAAAGGGGGGAGAAGGAAATACAAACATTGACAGTGCCAATTTTAAAGTCGAAAACTGTTTTGAGTTTCTATGTAACAAGCAGAGAAAGGAATACACGCTCATTTTTTATTTTTCTAGATTCATATAGTGCAAACTGGACCCGAAGGTATTGGAGCGCTTTACATGAGCACCGGTTACGTTACACAAGGGCACAATCATTTTTAGTTCTCGCCTGAGCCAGCGTATGCGTTGCGCTGGCAAAACATTTAGTAAGTGGACTTTTACAAGTCCGACCACGCGATTTTGCTGGCATAGAGCGTGCGGTTACGCGCACAATGACGAGCAGAGGCGCCATCTGGCTTTCCTCTCTCATCATGGTGCGCGCGCACCGCTCGCCAGCCTGCTTTCACTTTTGCCGTCGGGCGCGAGCACCACTCGCGTCCCTTTTTTTTCTTTTCTTTTAGCTCGCGCGCGCACACACTCCCGCTTGTTAGTTCTATCAGCCAAGAACAGACCAGCGGCCATCAGGAGCCTCATGGGTGATCGGGTCCATCCTTCGCGCCTTTCCCTGGCACGATGCCTGCATCCTTCACATCCAGAATCACCGGCGTTGCCACCTTAACCCGCCGGGTACGCTACAGACCCGCTGAACTACGGCGGCAGGCTATTGATTTTAAAAATACAATTACAGAGTCATTGAAGATGCGTCCTTTTTTTTTTTTCTTTTAGATCGCGCACACACACACCTCCCGCTTGTTAGTTCTATTTTTCTTTCTGCACTCTATTCATCTTAGAAAGAGACTGGAAGCGGCAGCTCAGCATTGCTTCCTTCCATGTTGTTCACTCAGTGGCTGTCTCTTCTGACAGCCGTTCCATCATCAATCCACTTTGTCGCTACTTTGCACTTGCATAAGCGTTTCTACAATTGCGACCCACTGCCTGGTTGGACTCCCCATTCACTCTGGCTACCTATCCATCTTTTCCTTCTTTCCCTGTCTGATTTCACTTGCCATCGAACATCTGGTTTCCACTTCATTTTTCTCTCCCTTGCCGGCATCTCTGCCCATCTCCGCAGCCTTTCACCCCCCTTTCTCTGGCTTCACTTTTGCTCTTCTTTTCTGGACTCCCTCTCACTCTCTGCTTCTTCTCCTATGGCTTTCCTGCTTCTCATCCTCTCTATCTGTTCTTTGCCTTATGTCTCTCTTACGCTCTCTTTCCCTCCTCGCGTCCTCTGGTTTCTCCTCACTCCCTGAATGATCTCTTCCTTTGTCCTCTTCTTTTCACCCTCAACCATTTTAGATCCGCGTGTTTTCCTACATCACTAGCCGATTCTATCTCCCTCACTTTCACTGGTATCTACCCCCCTCACTTCCACCCCCGTCCTTCACTGGCTTCTTTTCCCCTCACTAGATTATCTCCTTTACCTTCTTTCCTGCTGCCTGCAATTTCTCCTTTTCTTTAATCTTTTTCTCTCCCTTGTGTATCTCTCCTGAACCACTTAGCTCCTCTTCCTCTCACCGCCTCCTCTCTACTTCTCATCCCCGTTCTACCCAGTCTTCCTCTCTACCCTTCACCTGCTGCTTCTCTCTCTCACCCTTTCTCATCCTTTCATCCCTTTCTAACCACATCCTTACTGGCTTCTCTCCTCCTCAGTCTTGCCAGCTTCTCTCCCTTACTCCTCACATTATCTGACTAATCTCAACACCAAGCTCCCTTCTCTCTCTCCTTCTTTTTCGGTGCACTATACACCCTATTTTTCTTTAACTTTTAAATTCTTTTGCTGTTTGGTTTCTCCTGCCTCACCTTTTTTCTACATTTACCCCAAATCCATTATCTTTCCTTTCACCTCCGTTAAACATTTGTCCATCAACTGTTACATTGAGCTTTCAAATTCATTTTACAAATTGTATCTGAGTAATAGCATCAGAAAATGAGCGTGTAAGATGTGCCTATCTCTGCTTTTTTGGCCTGTGATTGTGAGCTTTGAATCATCACTGATTTTTCCACCTTGATCCTTCCAAGTAGAAGCTAGCTGTAATAAGACGAATGAGATTCTGCACTGAAGAGTAAAAACGTAATGGGAAAAAATCATCTATCTATCTGCCTGTCTGTCTATCTATTAATCTATCTGTGTATCTATCTATCTATTTTCCACCAGCTGTCAGTGAGCCACGGTTAGCCCTAGCACAGCAATCTTTACTCCCATACTAATCTTTTGGGTCATCTATTCAAAATGACTCTTTTCATCAGAAAGCCGGCACAGTCTGTTCTGTACTACCCCATATGTGACTACATTCTGGCACCAGTTTCAGACAAGGGTGAGAGGGTCATTTTTTGGTTGACTTAATTAGCGTGCACCGCTTTACGGATGCTGCTATTTATCTATCAGCATTTTGGCCACTTTGGGAGTCTGTGTGCCTTTAATAATTATTGCCACAACACTGTTAATCGTCTCTATGGGCCTGATCTTACATAGTTTAAATTTAGTGCAGGTTCCTTTCTTAAATCTGCCCGTAATTCTTTTCCCTCTGCCTGTATACCACACAATGTGGGGTTACAGATATGGTCTTAACATTACATACTCTATTTCACAGGGCTGTAAGCCAATGCCATAACTCTAACATGGTTCTCTAGCTTCTTGCTCTGCAGCTCTGGTTATTATGTCACATCCTTGTGCTTTAGGGAAATTGCTAGTGCCATATTGTGTGCCTATGCTCCCATCTACAGTATGTCATACATTATTAACAAGCATTGGCATAGCCAATAGGTCTCGCCTTTGGGACCTTATAAGTGTTTAGCCAAGCAACAGTTGTTGTTGCACCAAGGATATTGTGCTGCATAACTAAATACTTATAAGGTCTCAAAAGCGAGACCTATTGGCTATGCCAATGTAGAACCAAGAAAAGCCCATCTCAAGGAGGAGTGGGGGCTTGGCGGTGCAGGAATCACCCGAGTCTACTCTTACCCTCCTTATATAATAAAGTGGACCCGGAAACCTTCGTCTGCAGAGAGAACCACCTTTATTACAATAGCCCGGGCTATGGAACAGAGTCCCAAGCTAGTCAGAGACAAAACCCAGGAGGCTGCTGCTTTACTCCACAGCGAACAAGCCTTATATACATTTTTACTCCACTCTTTTGGCATTCAGTCCATTGTTCAACCAGGGCAGTGTTTGCAGTTGATAACCTGATCAAGGCGGTGTTTGTAGTCGATAACCTGATCAAGGCGCTGTTTGTAGTTGATGACCAGATCAAGGCGGTGTTTATAGTTGATGACCTGATCAAGGCTCGGCATTCAGACCATTGTTCAATCAGCTTGATCAAGGCTCGGCATTCAGACCATTGTTCAATCGACTTTATCAAGGCTCGGTCAGTCAGACCATTGTCCAGATAACCTGATCAAGGTGTCAAGGATGTTTACCAAGCAGGAAGCAGAAGATGAAAAACAAGCTTGTTTACACAGGGCGTAGGTGTCTCATGGCTTTCTGTTGATGAATTGGCTAACTGCAAAGAACAGAGGGACTTGGGTATGCGATAGTTTTGAGCGTCAGCAGAAATGGAGGCTGTAGGCAGGGTTTTGTCACGAGATGGCAAGGAATGTAAGGAAATTAATAGAACCTAGTAAAAACTCATTTTCTTCACCAATGCTGGTTTCTATTCGTAAAGCTTTCAATCAGAGATTTCATTAAATACTAGTTCCATATCTTTATTCCAATAGCATGTAGTTTCACTTTTCCTAAAAGATAAGATGATTTGATGTCTCTTAATGTATACATGTTTTATGATTTCAGATCTTTTTACCACCAACAGTGGAAGGATCCACTTACATCTTAAACTAAGACTCATCAGAAACATATCCAAGAGAGGCTAGAAGCATTGGTGCTTGTGCCTCAGAAAGGGAACAGTCTCACAAGAGGCCGAATAACGGAAGCATGAACAGAGACATCCTCCAAGGAACCAACTAGAGCAACCCATGGATGTACAAGTCAAAGTACATTTACAGCCTCTGACTAAAACAGAAAAACCAGTATGAAATCAACAAGCAAATGTGCTTTATAACGTTTCCAACATGGTCATTGAGGGGAGATCTCCCAGTGGCAGTTACAGCATTGCTTTACTGCCTAAAAGGAGGATAATCATGTTATATTTGTGGCCAATGTAATTCTCATTCTGCCACACTATAGAAACTACATAAAACGTTCTATTATGCAGAATACATACATTGTAAGTTGAACAATTAAATGGTAAAAGATGTAGCGCTGCTTCTTGCAGTACTGAACAATGTGCTAACATATACACTTATTTTCCTCTTGTGTAAATATTAATGTAATCGACAAGAAGACACAGCCTTCTCAAGAGAAGCCAAGAATGTCATCACTGGAATTAATGTAGTCGTTATTCATCCTCTCTGTTGGAACATTCTTATCTGCAATACCACTTACGTGTGAATGTGAGAATACATTTTGAGCTTTATGAACCATGATGGGCCATCAGCAAACTAATCTGGGGGATGAACATAAAAATGTAGCCAGCCAAGAGTCTGAATTTCCAAGAGAAAAACAATGCACAAGCAGCGAATGTGTGAAAAGCTTGAAAGTCACATCATCAAACCTAAAATGCCACCAGCAAACAGTGATAGGAAACAAAATATACATGTGCAGCGAGTGTGGGAAGACCTATAAGCAGTCATCACTGCTAAAGGTCCATCAGAGAATACACACAGGGGAAAAACCATATAGGTGTATTGAGTGTGGAAAGGGTTTCATTCAGTCATCGGACCTAAAGCGCCATCAACAAACTCACACAAGAAAAAAAACATACATTTGCCATGAGTGTGGCAAGGGATTTGATCAGGAATTAGGTCTAATGTGCCATCAGCGAACTCACACCGGAGAAAAACCTTACACATGCATTGAATGTGGGAAGAACTTTAGTCGGGCATCCATCCTAAGGGGGCATCAACAAACCCACACAGGAGAAAACCCATATAAGTGCCATGAATTTGGTATGAGTTTCAATGTATCATCAAGCCTATTGTCTCGCAAGCGAACGCATGCAACACATAAAGCATTCAAATGCAGTCAGTGTGGAAAGGGCTTTAATCACTTATCATACCTAAAGATACATGAGAGAACACACACAGGAGAAAAACCATACAAGTGTATTGAATGTGGTGGAAGTTTTGGTCATCCAAAAACCTTAAAGCGTCATCAGCAAATGCACGCTGGTGAAAAACCATACAAATGTAAGGACTGTGGGAAGGGCTTTCATGAATCTTCAAGACTAGTGGTCCATCTGCGAACACATACAGGAGAAAAACCATACACATGCACCATATGTTGTAAGAGTTTTAATGAACCCTCATACCTAAGAATACATCAGCGAACACACACGGGAGAAAAACCATATGTTTGTAGTGAATGTGGGGTGCGTTTTGTTGCTCCATCAGCTCTAAAGGCCCACCAGCAAACACACACAGGAGAAAAAACTCACATTTGTAGTGAATGTGGAAAGTGCCTTAAAGCATCATCCATAAGGGGCCATCTGCTAACACACACTTCAGTAAAGCCATACTTGTGCAATACATGCGGAAAGAGCTTTAAAAGACCAGGAGCCCTATTGCAGCATAAGCGAACACATACTGGAGAAAAACCATGTAAGTGCAACACATGTGGGAAGGGTTTCATTAATTCGTCAGATCTAAAGCGCCATGAGCAAACCCACACAGGAGAAAAACCATACACATGCAGCAAATGTGGGAAGAGCTTTATTCAGTTGGCACACCTAACACGCCACATGCAGATACACAGAAAAAACACAGATGTTCAGTGAATATTTAACGATCTTTGAATAATCATCAGCCATAGGTGCCATTCACAAATGTAAACCATGGTAAAAACACGAACGTAGTGAATGTGGGCTTTTATGAATTGTCCTCCCCAGAGAGCACTCAATGAAAAAATAAGTGCATACAGTGAATCTGAGAATAGCTTTAACCAATTCTTATTGTTAATGTGATATCAGCAAACACATACAAGAGGGAAAAAAACAAACTTAGGAAATGTGGGATGAATGTACCAGCCAACCTTTTTTGAAGAATAAACATGATGCAGTGATTGTGGGTTAAGCTCAAGTCTGTCAGTGAATACATATGACATAAAATCCTAAAGGTGAAGCAAATTACTAACTTTATCTACAAATGTAATGCTAGGAGCCCATCAGTGAACATGCATATCAGAAATTTCACAGAGGAGTGATTGTGAACTTAGTTACATCCTCAAACATTAAGGTCCTTTAACAGAGAAGCAAAACCATTCATGTTTGCTGAATGTAGAATGAGTTGCAAATTCATTCAAGTTCTCTGAATATGGAATGAGTTTCACCCAGTAATCTGTCATAAGGCTGTTATTCCAGAATGTTAAGGAGCAACCCTCTTGGTTCAGGCTCTCACATACCTGTTCTGTTCTAACTACATTATGTAATGTTTCAGGAGTTCAAACTTGATTTCTTGATATTGTATTTTATACATATCATCTTAACTGTTGTTCCTGTATTGTATAAACCTCTTGGCCCTTTGTCTCAGTGATGTTACTTGTTTACTGTTGTTACAACATTGTATAATGTATAGTTATTTGACGCATACAAATCCTCTTATGGATATATGTATAAGGGGTTATAAATGATAGATGCATATGAAAGTATTTGTATAGCGGTATTTGAAAAAGTCTGATTGCTGTTTAGTGGAAGAATAAGGCTTGGAAATCATACATCAATAAATGAAAGAAGAGTAAATAGTAAAACTCTGCATGTAATATGTTGTGTACATTTGTCAGAGTATATTTGGTTAGATCTGAGTTCTCTGTAGCAGAAGAGGACTAACCCTGTAAATTGTAAAACTCACACAAGTCCTATAAATGGAGGCTGTAATAACTTTGGAGCTGCTCCATTCTGATGCCAGCTGTGGTTTAATTCTTTTGCTTTCTTGTCTCACCTCAGCCTCCCAGTTCTCCAGGTTGTGTTAATGTTAAATTAGTAAAAACAAGATATCCCTTGGTTGTTCCACAAACAGTACAAAAAAGCTCTACCCACATTAGAGTCACAAGTTCCAATAAGTACAATATAACAGCCCATGTAATAGAATACAAATGTATATTCTATATATATATATATTCACTGAAAAAACCATAGGTTTCACACATGTTATAGTTAGCTGTACATTTTACTCGTAAAAAACCAATGAAATTCCACGTTATAGTTGGATCAGGTAACTATAACTCGCGCGACCGCCACTCTATCACAAGGATGATGTCATCAGTAATGTCATGAGTGATGCCACTGACCATGTCATGAGTGATGTATTATGTGACGTCATCAGCAGTGGATTGCGGGCGCGCAAGTTATAGTTACCTGATCTAACTATAACGTGGAATTTCATTGGTTTTTTACGGGTAAAATGTACAGCTAACTATAACATGTGTGAAACCTATGGTTTTTTCAGTGAATTTGCAAGGTTTTTTAAATGCTAATTCCTAACTATAACGTGTGTAAAACCTATGGTTTTTTCAGTGAATTTGTACGTTTTTTTAAATGCTAAGTTATGTATTTATTTTTAATTTTTGCGCGCACGGTGCGCTTCGCGCACCGTGCGCTTGCTGTGGGCACTCGGTGCGCTTCCCGCACCGAGCGCCCACGTGGCGCATTTCGTACCGTGCACGCCTCGCCATTTTTTACAAAATATCAATTGTTTTTTTCTCTCTTGGGGGTCCTTAGATTTATATATTAAATGTGATTGTTAATTCTTTTTTTTTTTAAATTTTTTTTTTACCTTACGCGTACGGTAAGCTTACCGTACGCGCACCCCGCGATTTTTAAAAAAAATTATTAAATTCATTTTTCATACTTTTTGGTCCTTCGTGAACCCCCTGACGAACGCTAGGGGGTCTGCAACTCTCTTCATGGCCCCCTTTTCGTGTTATCAACCTTTTTTTCTCAGTGCGAGAGACAGAAAATGGCGGCCGATACTTCCTGGTTTCGACCGATTCGAATGTTTACTTTGATCTAACAACCAATCAGAAACGCGCTCGCGCACGCCACCGTACGCGTACGGTAAGCTTACCGTAAGCGCACGGTAAGCGCACGGAGCGCTGCCACAGATATATATATTGATTTAAATACTATTTTCTCAGGACCTACTGAACAGATTTACACCAGGCCTACAAAAGGCACTTCCTTGACCTTATGGCTACCTCTCTGCCAAATTTCAAGTAATTCTGTTCAGCCGTTCGGGCTGTAGCTGTGTCTAAAGGTCCTATGGAAAAATGCATGGGGAAAACGTGTTTTGGGACCCCCCTTTTTTCTCAGCCCCCGCTAGACGAATCCCCCCGAGACTTTCAGGGTAGGAGCGGAGCGTAGCGCCCCATTAGTTTTGAAAATTTCGCGAGGATTCGTCGACCGGCGCCAAAGTTATTCCAAATAGAATGTTGCGGATTTCCTATGGAAACATGGTCCTAACTATAACTATCTACTGGCGACCGCCAGTAGATAATATATATATATATATATATATATATATATATATATATATATAGCCAAAAGCATTTTTTTATCACACAAATATTTATTGTAAAAAAACGAGCTTGTGTCACAAACCTATCGTGAAAATAATCACAATCACAATAGCGATCTATCTCCAATTTATATAAAGTTATAAAAACTCCTTAAAAACGAATACATTTAATACAGTTAAAACAGTACATCACATAACATAGAGAGAGAAAGAAAAGACACTATGTTTTGTCATTCAAAGAACATATCCGTTGGAACAATTGTATAACTGGGCCTGGATACAATATATTCTTTCAGTATCTACAGATCCAATTACTTCCACAAATTATGTAAACGATGCGTCGACGCGTTTCGATGGTTCTACTGATCGCCCATCTTTTTCAAGACAAATAATACAAGTCTCTCTTTATTGCACTGTAGAGTTGCCCTTGACCTGAATCCTGTGTAGAGCATATATAAAAACTATACTGTGATAAGTCATTGTTCAATTTAGAAACTAACATCTATTGCAATAATAATTGCGACATAGTATTTTATCATTAAAATACCTTCAACAGGTACCCTACTTCTGGATGCAGAATAACAGTCTGTTAGGACCAAACATATGCTATATTTACATTTGTCTATCAAATGGGCTGTATTCAAATACATAGTTCTGTCACAATTCCTCCCACATATTCTCTCAGGATATCCGCACAAATATGGATATCATTGGATGGAAACGCGTATGGTATGGGTTTTAATCCACCCAGGCTCCCCTGCAAGGATGTGAGCTCAAGCCTCAAAGTTTACCTTATTAGAACCAGTGAGTGCATATAGTTACTTCATCCACATAACGTACTTGCAGCCCGTGCTCCTAATTATACATGCATTATTCCAGATAATCTGAAAAAGGGAGAAAGGGAAATCGGTTTATCTCTTCTTGATACGACCCGGTCTAAACAAGTTTTGAAAAAAGAGGTAGAACCCCATCTCACCTGATAGATTTGATAAATATAGCCTGAGCGTTCTGCCCCAAAGCTTATCGCCGCTCCCTCTCAATCTTGTGTTGTTCTCTTAATTTAGATATATCTGTAAAAGAGGATTCTTTAATGTTAAATTAACCAATTTGATCCATTTCTTTGTTTGGAGTGAAGAGACTGTCAATGGAGCCAGTACATTTATATTCTAGAAGTTTGAAGGTTATATTACACATTTGGTTATGCAGAACCTTTTCGTGTTACAGTGGAGAGTCTTTTCTAAATGAAAAACATTAAAAAACATAAAGCACTAATAAACCAGGACATCCTCATCTGTGCACTCTACATGGTCTGATTATGAGAACTTCATTGGTACATTTTTGTAAAACATCATGCTTAAATTTCAGCGTGTTGTGGAACACCTTTCGCCGTAAGTGTTTCTTGTGACAAATTAACTCTGAAGTTGTGTTTTTACTGAAGAGTTAATAATGCTGCAAAATTGCCAATGTTCAGTAATTGACCCTTGTGATGGAAATATATCTTGCGTTTGTAAGAGGATTCAAGGATAGGACACCCCATCTTACCATTCAGTTGCTCAGAACTTGCTCTTAAGTGCTGAGTAAACCACACCCAATGCCGCTTTTATTTGCAGCCACACTACAAAGAATATAAAAGGAAAATATTGTTATGATGCGAGATATTCCATCCCAATCACTTACTACCCAAATTAATGAATACCCTCCCTCATTTGATCCCCAAAACTATTGGTGTAAACACAGTATCAAAAGGTCAATGTTTTCAGTAAAACATCATTGACCCCAGGGTAAACTAAAATTTGCATAATCAATAACTTTACCAGTTAGTTACCTTTGAGCAAGTAACATTTATACTGCGATGTAATATGATTTAAATTAGTTGTTTAAATATCACCTTTAGAGCAACATTGTGGGTCGCACTTGCTGAAAACTGACAGTACTTCTACAGTTCTTCTCGGTGTTGTAATATTAGAAAATATATTTTACTGTATGTGGCCCAACAATTTAATCTCAAAAGTAAATCTCATATGTATTCAGGAAGAAGCAAATCTACAAAGAATAAATATTACTTATTCTAGCACAGAAGGCACAAGAAGAGGAAGAATCTTGACACTGTGCCAGTCTTTTAACTATACCCAAACATTCAACAGTAAGAGTTTATCCCCAACGGTACAGTAGGAGCCTGGGTGTCATAGTTCACGGATTTTGGTTACCAGTCTTCAGGGGGGTGCAAAGCTAGTTCTAGTCACCTCCAGCGAGAGACCCTGACTTCTAATTGTAATGGCAATCACAGCATCATACATATAGGGGAAAAGGGTAAGGGGATGAGAGCGGAAACAGTGGTGAGAGACTCATCACACTTCCTTCGGAACTGCTCATCGAAGTCTGCAATGAAGCAATGTCAGAAAAGAATCTTGGAACATTAGTATAATATACAATTCCACTTAATTACCTTAAGTAACAAGTCCTCTAACTCACCCTATTCTTAACTAAACCCAATGCAGCCTCTAACAGGAAATATAAGGAAACAATATTTACTGTTTGTGCTTTTGAAATCCTTGCAGTTTGCTTTTCGTTAAGGACTCTGAACTTACTAGAGAGTTCAATGCACATTAGTCCTAGCTAGTTTAGTCTTGAACATATGGGAAAATGATCATATGTACATTGGTGGAGAGGAAAACAAGAGGACAGACTCAAAGTTAACCATGGGCAATGAACTTTGCTCCGCTGGTGGAGGTTGCGGAGAATTTATTAACTACGCATTACATTGAAAACACTGAATTAATGCAAAAACTCCGACTCCGCCATGTAGCGGAGTTAGCTACCGCACCCACAACCCTTTAATAAAAGAACTTTACCTTAACATGCTAAAAAGCATATAACCAATTCACAAAAGTGAACTTTGAAACATATCAGGCAATGAGAGATGTGATGATTTTGGAGTCCCCCTAAACTAGGGGAGGACCAAGCAGATGCTTTGAACACAAAGAGCATATCCTACTGAACATTTTGGTGGTGGTCCCATCCTCCTAGGACCACCCCAAGCAAAGTTATGGGCAAAAATACAATGCCAACCAAAGGCCCAGCAAAACATTAGCGAGATTGTAGCGTGCAGTGAATATTATAGTTTTTGCTCTCAGCTGAGCCGGGAGAGCTGCCCCCTCTTGAGTAATGTTTTGCTATTGGATACTATAATATTCACTGCACTCTAAAATCTTGTCCCATAATGCTTTGCAGGGCCTTTGGTTGGGATTGTATTTTTGACCATAACTGTGCTTGGGGTGGTCCTAGGAGGATGGGACCAGCACCGAATCGTTCAGCATGATGTGCTCTTTGTGTTCAAGGAATCTGCTTGGTTCTCTATCTTGGTTAGGGAGGCCCCCAAAATCATCACCTCTCTCACTGCTTGCTGTATTTTCATGTTCACTTTTGTGAGATGACTATATGCATTTTAGCATGTAAAGATAGTGTTACTTGTTGTTTCACCAAAGGTATGTGAGGTTTCTATTTTATTAATTGGGATGAGACGGAACGGAGTGGAGTTCACTGAGTTTTTGTTCAACTCTGCAGAATTCCACGTAGTGGTACTCTGCCAACTTCGCCCACCCTTACTCAAAGTACAAAATTAGAATGTGCCCAAGAAACCAAAAAAGTTCCTGGTTGGAGACATGGGCTAAAGGCATGGATTACTGTATGGGCCTTTTGGTGCCTGATTTACTTAGCAAGGGGATGGTCCCAAAACACTTCAAGAGTTCGAGGGAGTGGGTGGGGCTCAGGGGCATATTGCTCGAAACATGCACAGACAGGCCGTGGTTCACCTTTGGGACACACGCCTTCGGAGTTTCAACACACTTACTGCGCAAACAGGATGAAAAGTAAGTCGGTGCCCATTCTCTCCACCTCCCCGGCTCGCCCTGCTACATGCGGCGGTTGCACTGATAGGCATGGGACTACGCACCTCACTTCCTGGGCCGGTGGAGACTCTGGGAGGAGTGCGCAAATTATCCGGATAAGTTGTTAAGCTTCTCCAGGTTACTGGGCCGGATCTGCAGGCCCTGTCAGACCAGCTAAACGCATCCTGCCTTTCATCAGAGTATAGGCCTACAAACTGTTATGTTCATGATGACACATCCAGTGCAGAGCTTTACCCAGTCTTGGCCTATTCGCGCTCTGCAGTCTGTCTGTCTGCAGGCAGTCTGTCACCAGGTGACAGACTGCCTGCCCCCAACCTCACCAAACATGGGCAAGCATGAGGGACATCAAACCAAGCTATCATTCAAGAGAAAGCGCAACACTAGACAAGTGGACCATACAGAGGACAGTGGGACAGCCTCTACTCGTGCGGAGGATTCCGATGAGCCTGAACTGGATCGGACACGGTGAGAGGTGTTTTAGAGTTATCATTTGTCAGAGTTTGTAAGATTTATCAGTCCCTAGTTTATTACGGGAGACTGAAGAGCCAAGCCTTTAACCCCTTCAGTGCCCGCCCCTTTCCCCGCCCAGTGCCGCGCTTTGTATTAGCGGGCGGAGTTCATGACGAGCTGGACTCGTCATGGGCACAGCGCCACCGTAGCCCATGACGAGTCCAGCTCGTCATGGGCACTGAAGGGCTTAAAGCCTTCTGGAAAATGGGTTCAGATTTGGCTTTTCTAATATGATCGGGCATGGAGTTCCATAGGATTGTCCTCCAATTCTAGATTTAGAGAAACGGGGGATGATAAGGCACTCATGGTTATTAGATCTTAGGGTCCTAGACTGATGATATTTACGAACTCTCTTCTTTAAGTATTGTGGGCCAATATCATTGAGTGCTCTGTAAGCGAGAGTTAGTGCCTTAAATTCAGATCTTCTCTTGGCAGGCAGCCAATGAAGACTGCGCAAGTGGGGGGGATATTCGATGTCTGAGTGGAATGTTTCTAATGAGCCTGGCTGCCGCATTCTGCACCATTTGCAGTTTTCTGAGTGAGTATGCTGGCAGCCCCAAGTACATGCTGTTTGCATAATCAAGTTGTGATGTGATTACTGCATGGACCTCTGTTTTTCTACAATCCATTGGTAGAAAGTAGAGGAATCTCCGGAGGGCCTTCATTTTCCAAATGCAGGAAGAGGAGACTTATTTGGGTCTTGCATGACAAAGAGGTATCTAGTTTGAACCCTAGATTCCTAGCAGATGAGACTGGAAAGGGTGGAGGGTTGAGTGCTATAGGCCACCAGAGATGGGATAGTGGGGGAGAGGGATGGTTGAAAAATAACACCTCTGTCTTGTCTGTATTCAGCTTTAGGCAGTTAGCTGACATCCAAGTTACGATGTCCAGGAGACACTGCCTAACGTTTGAGAAGATGGCCTCTGAGCAAGCTTCGAAGGAAAATACGAGCTGCGTGTCATCAGCTTATGAAATAACATCAACTCCGTGTTTCATTACCAAAGTGGCGAGGGGGGGCAAGATAGATATTAAAAAGGGTTGGGCTGAGAGCCGAACCCTGAGGTACTCCACATATCGGAGGGCGTGAGCCAGAGGTGTGGGGATGTAGCCGTATTCTCTGTGTGCGGCCTTCCATGAAGGAGCTGAACCAAGCCAAGACGGTCCCCGTTACTCGTAAATGTTGAAGCCTGTCTAGAAGGATCTTATGAGTGACTGTGTTTAATGCTGCAGAGAGGTCCAATAACACCAGCATTGCACAGTTCCCTTTATCCATAGTTTCCCTGACAGTTTCTGCTACCTCAATTAGAGCCGTCTCCGTGCTGTATCCTGCTCTTAATCCCGTTTGGGTATCATGGAGAAGTTTATTGGATTCAAGGAATGTTGATAACTGTTTTTGCACTTCCTTTTCGAAAATTTTAGCAGGTACTGGCAGGAGGGAAATAGGTCTAAAACTTTTCAAAATTGTGGGGTCTGCGTTCTCCTTTTTAAGAATTGGTTGAACAATAGTAGTCTTCCAGCTAGATGGATAAATGCCAGTTTCCAGCGAGGTGTTCCAAAGCTGGTTTAGGGCCGGATTGAGCAGTGGTGCTAATATTTTAAAAAACCTGGGTGGGCAGGGGTCAAGTGGGGAACCAGATTTAGTTTTATCCAACTGTTTGAGAGATGTGGCCAGATCAAAGGGGGTAAATTCAGACCAAGTTGTCGTGGGGGGTGGGCGAGGTAATGACATTATGGACGGATCCTTGGCAGGAAAGGTTGTATAGATGTCCTGAATCTTCTTCTGGAAGAAAACTGAAAGATTTTCACAGAGCGTAGCAGAGGGGACGATGTTACTTTTCGATGCCTCTGGTTTGAGAAAACCCAGCACAATTTAAAAAATGTCTTTAGAAGAGTTGTCAGCTGATTTCATTTGGTTAGTGATATGATCTTTAATCGCATTACGTTTTAATTTGTGAAACTGTTTTATTGCCTTTCTATATGTGTTTTTGGCTTCATAGCCGTTTAAGTTTTTTACATCGGCTCTTTTCTACTTGAAGTGCAGGTGTAAACCAAGGGGCCGAGGGTGTATTTCTGGCCTGTTTCATTGTTTTCATAGGAGTGACTTGGTCAAGAGCCGTTGTAAATCATTGATTAAGACTTACGGCGTCACAGTTTGGATCTCCAGTGAATAGCAGAGGGGTGTTTAATAGCATAGGTCCTAATGCTTCATGGGTAACTTTCCTCCAGTTCCTTTTAGTAACATATTCAAATCTATTAGCATTATGGTTAATGGAGGTAGTTAGATAAACTGGAACAAGACAGTGGTCTGACCAGAGGAGAGGGATGGGATCTTCGGTTATTAGGGTTACCTTAACACTTTAACACTCATTATTCAGAATCGATGAGTGTTTTTACCTGAACAATTAAGGACATGACTGCAAGGCCCAGAAGGGACCTGTTTAAATGCCCATTGTGTATATCGTTACAAAATGTGAGCAGTGTGGTTTTAAAAGAACACATCCCTGAACACAGAGCATTGGTACAGATTTTATAAACTAAAATAAGGAAAACAGCTGATTAGGATCACATAAAAAATTTACCACTCCAGTCATCAACCAGGTATTACAGTACCTCCAGGAATGGTGCACTTCCCCACCCGGGCAAACAATACTGTTTAAAGAAAGACGAGAAAACAAAAGTAGCGCTTCACTGGCAAACTTTGTAAAGTGGCGCTAATGTGTTTAGGTGTGAATAAAACCAATCTGACCACTTCGCGACTGCTCTGTCCTGCTTTATTTAGGTATTTGTTTTTCGTTTTTTTTTTTTAAAACCTTTATTTATACCAACATGGATCACAGCTAGTCAGCCGACATCCAGGAGGGAAATAGGTCTAAAACTTTTCAAAATTGTGGGGTCTGCGTTCTCCTTTTTAAGAATTGGTTGAACAATAGTAGTCTTCCAGCTAGATGGATAAATGCCAGTTTCCAGCGAGGTGTTCCAAAGCTGGTTTAGGGCCGGATTGAGCAGTGGTGCTAATATTTTAAAAACCCTGGGTGGGCAGGGGTCAAGTGGGGAACCAGATTTAGTTTTATCCAACTGTTTGAGAGATGTGGCCAGATCAAAGGGGGTAAATTCAGACCAAGTTGTCGTGGGGGGTGGGCGAGGTAATGACATTATAGACGGATCCTTGGCAGGAAAGGTTGTATAGATGTCCTGAATCTTCTTCTGGAAGAAAACTGAAAGATTTTCACAGAGTGTAGCAGAGGGGACGATGTTACTTTTCGATGCCTCTGGTTTGAGAAAACCCAGCACAATTTAAAAAATGTCTTTAGAAGAGTTGTCAGCTGATTTCATTTGGTTAGTGATATGATCTTTAATCGCATTACGTTTTAATTTGTGAAACTGTTTTATTGCCTTTCTATATGTGTTTTTGGCTTCATAGCCGTTTAAGTTTTTTACATCGGCTCTTTTCTACTTGAAGTGCAGGTGTAAACCAAGGGGCCGAGGGTGTATTCCTGGCCTGTTTCATTGTTTTCATAGGAGTGACTTGGTCAAGAGCCGTTGTAACCCATTGATTAAGACTTACGGCGTCACAGTTTGGATCTCCAGTGAATAGCAGAGGGGTGTTTAATAGTATAGGTCCTAATGCTTCATGGGTAACTTTCCTCCAGTTCCTTTTAGTAACATATTCAAATCTATTAGCATTATGGTTAATGGAGGTAGCTAGATAAAATGGAACAAGACAGTGGTCTGACCAGAGGAGAGGGATGGGATCTTCGGTTATTAAGGTTACCTTAACACTTTAACACTCATTATTCAGAATCGATGAGTGTTTTTACCTGAACAGTTAAGGACATGACTGCAAGGCCCAGAAGGGACCTGTTTAAATGCCCATTGTGTATATCGTTACAAAATGTGAGCAGTGTGGTTTTAAAAGAACACATCCCTGAACACAGAGCATTGGTACAGATTTTATAAACTAAAATAAGGAAAACAGCTGATTAGGATCACATAAAAAATTTACCACTCCAGTCATCAACCAGGTATTACAGTACCTCCAGGAATGGTGCACTTCCCCACCCGGGCAAACAATACTGTTTAAAGAAAGACGAGAAAACAAAAGTAGCGCTTCACTGGCAAACTTTGTAAAGTGGCGCTAATGTGTTTAGGTGTGAATAAAACCAATCTGACCACTTCGCGACTGCTCTGTCCTGCTTTATTTAGTTATTTGTTTTTCTTTTTTTTGTTTTTTTTTTAAAACCTTTATTTATACCAACATGGATCACAGCTAGTCAGCCGACATCCCGGAGGTCCGGCAGCATGATAAGAACAACACATGAAAGGGTCCATGTCTATAGAACAGGAGTAACTAAGGTTTAGTTTTTAAATTAAACAAAAATGCAAAACAAAAGCAAGGCAGAGCATATAGTAAACATGCGCAGGTTCGCGGTTGGGGCGAGGTCCCACTCCCATCCGCAGGTCAGTGCAACACACTAAAGGAGTGGGGCGGAAAGCAGAGGTATGGACTCCAAGTTCTAGTCAGTTTTAACTATCAAGACTGATTTGCATATGGCCATGTCTGAACTGGGGTGGCGTGGTGAGCAAAATAACGATGGATTAAACCCAGATCTGTGACTGGGGGTGAATGTTTTGCCAATGTGCAACATTCCGTCCATCATCTTGTGTGTTTTGCTGTTCACCCTATGTGGGAAGGATATGCTCAGACGTGGGTCCCGTGCTCACTACGCCACTGGAGTCAAGCTATTCTGGCTGAAGAGGGGTGAAACCTCGAAACCGGTCCTAGGATGCTTGATTCCGGTCCAGGGAAGACATGGCTTGGCAGTTCGGGCTGGACTGTTCCCATGAGGCACAGGGTCAAGACTGATTTGCATATGGCCATGTCTGAACTGGGGTGGCGTGGTGAGCAAAATAACGATGGATTAAACCCAGATCTGTGACTAGGGGTGAATGTTTTGCCAATGCAACATTTCGTCCATCATCTTGTGTGTTTTACCAGGTGACAGACTGCCTGTCCCCAACCTCACCAAACGTGGGCAAGTATGAGGGACATCAAACCAAGCTATCATTCGAGAGAAAGCGCAACACTAGACAAGTGGACCATACAGAGGACAGTGGGACGGCCTCTACTCGTGTGGAGGATTCCGATGAGCCTGAACTGGATCTGAAAGAAATACTTATGGATGATAAAACAAGCTTGAAAAACAGATTCCATGTTGGATCTGCTCACCTCGTGCCTAGTCAAAGTGAAGGGGCGAGTGGGCGGCCATGACACCAGACACGACCAGCTGGAAACCGTGTTTCAGATGCCGACGACAACCAGGCAGTTGCAAGGGAACCGCTCCTATGAATGGTCAAAGTATTGGAACTCATAAAGCTCAAGAATGAAGATCTCGAACCCCAGTCGAGGCACAACAACATCCGTATTGTGGGGGTGCTTGAGACTACCATGGTCACCAGAATGGAGGACTTTGTGGACAACCTACATAGGTACCTCTTTGGCACAGAACTGTCGCCAGTATTTATTGTTGAAAGGGCTTACGGGTCACTCTGCCTCGGGCTCCACCTGACCTATCGTGGCACTTCTGCTAAACTACAAAGACCGTGATGTAATCCTCAGGCTGGTTCGAGAAAAGGGACGAATCCAAAATAAGGGAGACAACATATTCGTTTACCCTGACTTCACCGTAGCGGTGCGGGCCACCCACCAGCACTTCCTTTCTGCCAAATGACTGCTACAGCAGGCAGGCGTGCAATAGTCCCCATTATAACCAGCCAAACCTACGTTCATACAGAAGGGCAAAGTATGACTGGAGGTGAACTTCAGTATGGATTGTGGTGAACAGGCCTTGAAGGTAAAGCCACACTTGCCACCGCTAGGGGCCACCGGCTGGTGCTAAGACACCAGGGCTTGTAAAGTCTAGCGGAGCCTTCTAATGTCTAGCATGTGAATGTGCTTCCTCAGGAGAGGGGTCTGGTGGACTGGTCATGAAGTCTGAACCTGGTTCCTCAGTTCCAAATTCAGCAGCTCTGGTCATAGTGCCACATCCTGTCCCCCACTGAACACCAAATTGTCCGTCTGAGAGAAACTGACACTTCCTTCAGCTACAACCCAATTGTGCTCTGCAATAAACACCTGGATGCGACTCAATTCAAATTACAGACTTGACAAAATTATTATGCTGCCTAAAAAAAGGGGGAAACATCCTGGAAAAAGCAAACCCTCATAGGGAATGCAAGATTAAGTTAAGCATGTGAAACGTAGGCAGAACAACATGGTTATTTATTTATTTATTTATTTATTTCTACTCTTATATAGCGCTCAGCTACCCCCCAACGGGGGTGTCCCGGCGCTTGCGGACACGGTGAGAGGTGTTTTAGAGTTATCATTTGTCAGAGTTTGTAAGAGTTATCAGTCCCTAGTTTATTACGGGAGACTGAAGAGCCAAGTCTTTAAAGCCTTCCGGAAAATGGGTTCAGATTTGGCTTTTCTAATATGATCGGGCATGGAGTTCCATAGGATTGCAGTATTGACGGAAAAAGATCGTCCTCCAATTCTAGATTTAGAGAAACTGGGGATGATAAGGCACTCATGGTTATTAGATCTTCGGGTCCTAGAATGATGGTATTTACGAACTCTCTTCTTTAAGTATTGTGGGCCAATATCATTGAGTGCTCTGTAAGCGAGAGTTAGTGCCTTAAATTCAGATCTTCTCTTGACAGGCAGCCAATGAAGACTGCGCAAGTGGGGGGGATATTCGATGTCTGAGTGGAATGTTTCTAATGAGCCTGGCTGCCGCATTCTGCACCATTTGCAGTTTTCTGAGTGAGTATGCTGGCAGCCCCAAGTACATGCTGTTTGCATAATCAAGTTGTGATGTGATTACTGCATGGACTATTGTTTTTCTACAATCCATTGGTAGAAAGTAGAGGAATCTCCGGAGGGCCTTCATTTTCCAAAAGCAGGAAGAGGAGACTTGGCTTATTTGGGTCTTGCATGACAAAGAGATATCTAGTTTGAACCCTAGATTCCTAGCAGATGAGACTGGAAGGGGTGAAGGGTTGAGTTCTAGAGGCCACCAGAGATGAAATAGTGGGGAGAGGGCTGGTTGAAAAATAACACCTCTGTTTTGTCTGTATTCATCTTTAGGCAGTTAGCTGACATCCAAGTTACGATGTCCAGGAGACACTGCCTAACGTTTGAGAAGACGGCCTCTGAGCAAGCTTCGAAGGAAAATACGAGCTGCGTGTCATCAGCTTATGAAATAACATCAACTCCGTGTTTCATTACCAAAGTGGCGAGGGGGGCAAGATAGACATTAAAAAGGGTTGGGCTGAGAACCGAACCCTGAGGTACTCCACATATCAGAGGGTGTGAGCCAGAGGTGTGGGGATGTAGCCGTATTCTCTGTGTGCAGCCTTCCATGAAGGAGCTGAACCAAGCCAAGACGGTCCCCGTTACTCCTAAATGTTGAAGCCTGTCTAGAAGGATCTTATGAGAGACTGTGTCGAATGCTGCAGAGAGGTCCAATAACACCAGTATCGCACAGTTCCCGTTATCCATAGTTTCCCTGATAGTTTCTGCTACCTCAAGTAGAGCCGTCTCCGTGCTGTATCCTGCTCTTAATCCCGATTGGGTATCATGTAGAAGTTTATTGGATTCAAGGAATGTTGATAACTGTTTTTGCACTTCATTTTCGAGAATTTTAGCAGGTACTGGCAGGAGGGAAATAGGTCTAAAATTTTTCAAAATTGTGGGGTCTGCGTTCTCCTTTTTAAGAATTGGTTGAACAATAGCAGTCTTCCAGCTAGATGGATAAATGCCAGTTTCCAGTGAGGTGTTCCAAAGCTGGTTTAGGGCCGGAGCAGTGGTGCTAATAATTTAAAAAACCTGGGTGGGCAGGGGTCAAGTGGGGACCCAGATTTAGTTTTATCCAACTGCTTGAGAGATGTGGCGAGATCAAAGGGGGTATATTCAGACCAATTTGTCATGGGGGGTGGGCGAGGTAATGACATGATAGACGGATCCTTGGAAGGAAAGGTTGCATAGATGTCCTGAATCTTCTTCTGGAAGAAAACTGAAAGATTTTCCACAGAGTGTAGCAGAGGGGACGATGTTACTTTTCGATGCCTCTGGTTTGAGAAAACCCTGCACAATTTAAAAAATGTCTTTAGAAGAGTTGTCAGCTGATTTCATTTGGTTAGTGATATGATCTTTAATCGCATTACGTTTTAATTTGTGAAACTGTTTTATTGCCTTTCTATATGTGTTTTTGGCTTCATAGCCGTTTAAGTTTTTTACATCGGCTCTTTTCTACTTGAAGTGCAGGTGTAAACCAAGGGGCCGAGGGTGTATTTCTGGCCTGTTTCATTGTTTTCATAGGAGTGACTTGGTCAAGAGCCGTTGTAACCCATTGATTAAGACTTACGGCGTCACAGTTTGGATCTCCAGTGAATAGCAGAGGGGTGTTTAATAGTATAGGTCCTAATGCTTCAGGGGTAACTTTCCTCCAGTTCCTTTTAGTAACATATTCAAATCTATTAGCATTATGGTTAATGGAGGTAGTTAGATAAAATGGAACAAGACAGTGGTCTGACCAGAGGAGAGGGATGGGATCTTCGGTTATTAAGGTTACCTTAACACTTTAACGCTCATTATTCAGAATCAATGAGTGTTTTTACCTGAACAGTTAAGGACATGACTGCAAGGCCCAGAAGGGACCTGTTTAAATGCCCATTGTGTATATCGTTACAAAATGTGAGCAGTGTGGTTTTAAAAGAACACATCCCTGAACACAGAGCATTGGTACAGATTTTATAAACTAAAATAAGGAAAACAGCTGATTAGGATCACATAAAAAATTTACCACTCCAGTCATCAACCAGGTATTACAGTACCTCCAAGAATGGTGCACTTCCCCACCCGGGCAAACAATAAGTCTCGCCGGGATCACAACCTCCTTCGGAGAGGAGATGGCATACTGCCAGTCCTCATCGTCCAGCTCGAGACCATCCCTAGTCCATTGTTCGCGCACATCGAGGAGGAGATCTGTCCGAACGTTAACAAGCTTCTTGTAGATCAAGGAGATTGTACTCTCCGGCATATGGCCATCTAGAATCCTGTCCTCCAAAGGGGAGGACTCAGGCACGACCTCCCCCTCGGCAAAGACAGATAGCAGAGCATGACGCACCTGGGCATATCGAAAGTATTCAGTACCCCCTAATTCGTACTCCGTCTGCAGCGTCGCAAACAATTTCACCACACCCTTAGCCAGCAGATCCCCAACTCTAGAAATCCCAATTAGGTCACACTTCTCGAACCCTTTCGTACGCCACAATTTCCCCAATTTATCGGATTCGAAAAGCGGAGTAGCCCGGGTAAGCCTGTCCTTCCAACCCAACGAATTTGTAACCGCCTTCCACACATGCACCGCCGTCTTAGTTGGCCCTGTGAGGGACCCATCCAGCGATTTGGAATACAGCGCCCTAAGATAATTACCCCCTCGCAACAACCATCGATCCATAGCAAAGCCAGGGTTCAACGCCGGACCATAAACACCGTGGTTAATCGCTCCCAACTGGGTAGCCCAGTAATATCTTCTGATGTCAGGGAGTGCAATCCCCCCGTCATACCATGGAAGGGTCAGCTTTGCAATAGCTATAAGCGGTCGACCATCCCACAACAGCGAGCGCTGGAGACTCTCCACCTCACGAAAATAACTGGCCGGAACTAATTCTAGGGTATTCTGTAAGGCATAGAGAAATCGGGGAAGAGACATCATTTTAAACAATGCGGCGCGGCCCAGGAGGGAGAGCGGCAGCCGCCGCCAACCCGCAACGTCCCGTCGCAAGCGTGACAACGGAGGAAGTAGGTTCTTCTCATAGCGGACAGATGGATCGGTGGAGATATATATCCCTAAGTACAGAAAACCCTGCTGGGCAATCTGGATGGAGCAATTCCGCGAGACAATAGGGGTGTCTCCACTGAGAACATAGAGATGCGACTTTCCCCAGTTAATGGCGAGACCCGAGTTTCTACCAAAAGAATTCAAGACGTCACAGACCACGATGAGGGACTTCCTAGGTGAGGTCAGGTATAACAAAATGTCGTCCGCGTACAAAGAAATGCGGTCCTCGTGGTCTGGCGACCATCTGATCCCCTTTATGTCTGGCTGCCATCTAATCCATGCCGCCAGTGGTTCAAGGGCGAGGGCAAACAATAGTGGCGACAGAGGACAACCCTGCCGGGTGCCTCTCCCAAGCTCAAACGGATATGACGCCCTACCGTTCACCGCGACTTTAGCCAAAGGTTCCTCATAGAGTAGCCTAATCCAGCCTATAAAACCCGGGCCGAAAACCAAATTTTGTCAAAGCTGCCCACAGGTACGGCCACTCCACAGTGTCGAAAGCCATCGTGGCATCAAGTGACGCCAAGATGGCTGACTCCCGCAGCGTCCCAACCCTCACGAGCACGCCATGGAGTCGCCTGAGGTTCAACGCAGTGTTGCGGTGTGGGATAAAACCGGATTGATCCGGGTGGATCAAGTCCCCAATGACCCTTATCAAACGGTTAGCCAACAATTTGGCGAGGATTTTTGGCTCAGCATTGAGTAGTGAAATCGGCCTATACGAGCCACATCTATTCCTGGGCTTGCCATCTTTGTGTATTACCACTATTGTCGCCAGACGTTGATCGAATGGGAAACACCCGTTCTCCCGCGCCTCTACAAACATATCTCGCAAGTGCGGGCAATCTTATCCGGCCTGAGTTTATACAGCTCGATCGGTAAGCCATTCGGGCCCGAGGCCTTGCCCGGGCGTAGCGAGCGAATAGCAACTGCTACCTCTTCCGCTGTGATGTCACCATCAAGGTCTTCCCTGTCTATGTCCGAGAGACAAGGCAGGGCTATATCACGCAACAGTTCCTGCGAGTCTTCCTCCGGCCTGTCTGACACGGAAGCGTAGACCGTACGGAAGTGGTCCGCGAAACACTGGGCTATCCCATCGGGATCGGTGACAATGTCACCACCAACTGTCACTATTTCAGGCACAACTCTATTCACTCGTTCTTTTTTGTCGAGCCACGCGATTAATTTCCCAGCCTTGTCCCCTACGTCATACAATCGAACCTTGGCCGCGTTCGTCACCAGTGCCTTATATTCAGACTGTTTTAATCTCAACTTGTGCAGTGTATCCGCCGTAACCTCATCTTCCAGAGCTGCCTCTAATACCGCTATCTCATACTCAATCTGCCCCACCTCCGCGTCTCTCCGACGTTTGACATCCGCTATCAAGGAGAGAGCCTCACCTCTCAGCACCGTTTTAAACGCTTCCCACAAAGACACCGCGGATTTAACCGAACCAAGATTTTCCAGGAAGTAGAGATCGACCGCTTTCAGCAACGCGCTACTAGTCCTAGGGTCATGGAAGTACCAGGGGTTAATCGGAGCCACCCTATCCGACGCCCCCCGGCCAAAGTCCATACAAATCCACACCGGCGAGTGATCGGAGATGCCCCTAGCCATATGCCTAGCCTCGGACACCAATGAAGCCTGGGCAGCCAAACTGAGAACATAATCTATTCTGGAGAGGCTACCGTGTGCCCCAGAGTGAAAAGTGTACTGCCGCTGAGTGGGATGCAGCAGCCTCCAGCAGTCAACCAGGCCTAGTGTATCAAGGAGGTCTGGGAGCCATCTCTGCGCCCCCCCGGGGTCTCTCGGCGGATGTCTGTCTAGTTGTCCGGAACCAACTGCATTAAAGTCACCACCCACCAACAGCACGCCCTCAGGGAGATCCAGCATAGCCCTCCCCAAGTCGGTAAACGTGGCGGTCTGCAGGCCAGGAGGGACATAAACAGAAACCAAAACCAGTGTTCTGCCCTCCCACCTCCCAGCAACAGCCACAAAGCGCCCCAACTCATCAACAGTAGTAGAATCAATCTCAAACGGCAGCGAGGCACTAACAAGTATTCCAGCCCCCGTGATCCCGAGGAAAACCCCAAGTGCGCAACAAATTTATAACCCTTTCTATTGAGTGCATGACACATATTTCCTATCAGGTGCGTCTTCTGCAGCAAGACTACGTCAGGAGAGCACCGCTTCAGAAACTGCAATACAATCCCACGCTTAATACGATCCCCCAAGCCGTTGACATTCCAACTAAGTATATTCAAACCCCTACCCTCCATCACGAAATGGTAAGAGATCCCCCCCCCCCAGAGAGCTGCACTTGAGCGAAAAAGACTTGCGTTGCGATACCTTGCAAAGAAAAAAACAACAACATCCACCCCAACAGACGCATACCGCCCCCCTCCCTGCACCCCTGCATAAGCCTGAAGAGCCCCCCCAACTTGCAGTGTGCCTGTCGCCCTAGCAAAAACTAATCTACAAGAAGAAACCCCGTAGGAGGAAAGAGTTCCCATTGTACCCCCCGCCGCCCCCCGAAAAATAGCCATCGGAGAGAACGAAAATCAGCGAACCACTGTCCCGGGCATAGTCAGAATATTCGATCACCGGAGTCCTCACTCTTGTTCGTCCTGACCACCTGCTGCACCGCCAGCAGGGTCCCCACTAGTCCGCCGCTGAGGCAATGTGTCGAGCCATTCCCCGGCCATGTCCGGCAAGTCAAAGAAAAAGGTGCGCTCTCCGTACTCGACGCGCAACTTGGCTGGGAAGAGCATGGCGTACTTCAGACCCATCTCACGTAGCCTCCTCTTAACCCCCATGAAACTCTGCCGTTGCTTCTGCACCGCCTGGGTGAAGTCAGGGTAAAAACTCACTGCAGTGTTCTGGAAGGTGACTGGTCCGGACACTCGTGATGCTTGTAGAATGGCGTCGCGGTCCCTGAAATTAAAGATCCTGGCAACAATCGGTCTCGGAGGGGCCCCCACCTTGGGCCTCCCTCCTGGGACTCTGTCAGCCCGCTCGACCGCAAAGAACTTGCTGAGGCCCTTGGGCGCCAGGTGATTAACCACCAAGTCCTCAACAAACAAATCCGCAGATTGCTCCTCCGATTTTTCCGGAACACCAACAATGTGCACGTTAATGCGTCGTGCCCGGCCTTCAAAATCCTCCATCTTGCGGGCAAAGAGGTCATTGGCAGTCCTCAGCGTGCGGACCTCTATTTGCAGGTTAGAGACGTCCCCCGCAAGGCTAGAGGTCTTTAGGTCCAACGATTTAACTCTTTCATTGGTTTTCCCCAGGTTGTCGTAATTGGCCCGTCCGTGTTAGCGATTAGCTGAACCTACACGTTGTCCTCCTTAACTTGGCTGTATATGATAAACGCCATTTTGAATACTGTGGCGGCCATCTTAGATCATGAGCGGCCTCGTGGCCGACGTGCCCTTTAGTCCTTTGTCCATTCCACTGACCACTCACATCTGCCCAGCAACAGGATATTTTTAGTACTGGTCAAGCCACACATGCGCAGTTCTCACTGACCCGTATACCTTCAGGAATGTGCCGCTAACTGACCAGCGGGTTTGAAACCCTCCAATGAGCTGGCAGTATTCCAAAACATGACTATGTATGTCTCTAAAACTGCGTCTTAACTTGTGCCGCCTATCTTTTATTGCCCCAAAATTGTATATAAACGGGGTCACACCGGTGTTCGGGGTGATACCTTTTGCAATACCGAAGGGTGCTGTTTGAGTGTACCACCACCCCATGGGGTCTTAATAAACTTGTTCTTTGCCTTTTACAGCTTCCGTGCCAACAGTTCTTTTGTGTATGTGGGTAATCTCTGGAGCGTGTAGGCCTTGGGAACCCCGTAATACTTCAATTGGCGACCACGAAGGGACTCATCGGCGACTCGGATGCCCGAAGGAGAGGTCGTGACGAAGGCTTGGAAACTCGCCATGGACGCGCACTGCCACGAGTGACCCGAGTCTTGGCTGCCAAGGTGTTTTTTCCTTTCCTTCCGATCTGACCTTCCAGGTGGCGCCGGTCTCCGACTGAGTTTTCGAGTGTCCGCTTCACTGAGAAAGTGCCGTTTGGCTGATTTGGCTTACAAGACCTTGGCAGTTGGAATCTGGACTTTTGAGAATTGGTAAGCTTTGTGTTCGGTAAGGTAGTCTTCGGACGCTTACTGAAGTCTTGAGATTTGTGATCGGTGAGGCAGTCTTCGGACGCTCGCCGAATTTTGTGAACTTTGATCTGAGTTAGCTAACATTTTGAATTTGTGATCTTTGAACTTATATGTGTAGTGCACTTCACATAGGCAGGCATGTAGAGATGTTTCTCTAACCTTGTTTTTTTCATTTGAGCGGCACAATCGTGTGAAGAACTGTAAGTGCCATTTGGTCTGGTGTCACGCTTTTGTGATACTTTTCGAACATGCCTGTTTTCAGCAAGCTCCGGGGAATGTGTTGCTTAGGAGATGATGCATCAATTAGGTTAGCGGAATCACAGCCGGCTCCCCCAGAGGGAACACCAAATAGGGACATGTATATCAAGCACGGCCTTCCACCTATTATGTACAGTAAATTATGGCATAAGTACACTAAGGCCGATTCTGAATTGCAATGGCCCCTACACGGGTCATACGATTTGAGTAAAATCCAATTTGTCGAGCAATGTATGTTTCAACGTAGGTCTAGACAAAATATGTTTGATTGTGTACGAATGTGGGAGAAAGCGGCGCGTGAACGAATGAAGCGTGAGGTTGCCTTGGCGGATAAAGAGCAGCGTAAGGCTGCTCGGGATAAGGCTTTACAGCTCGAGGAGAAGGAGGCGCAGGAGAAGAAAGAGAGGGAGGAACGGGAACGTAAATTGCAAATGACTGGGCAGTTTCCTATTCGCCGACCGCTTTATCCTGTCCTTAATGATGAAATTGATGATTTTTCTTTGTTAGATCGGTCACCGCCTCCGTACGTTTCACCGACGGCTCCGGCTGCGGACTCCGAGGATGATGGGCAGATTCAAGTGAGCCAGAAAGGGGTATCGGCTCTCAGGTTTACTGCGGAGAGGTCCGCTCATTTGCGCAGTTGGGCTCGTAAAGTGAATAAGCATTGTGTTACTCAGGAACAGGTGGTAGCGGAGAAACAGGGGTGGTCGGATCTTGAATTAATGTATTTCTTGTCCATTTTAGCGGATGAAGTTGTAAATGCATATCGTGAAGTTTCTGAAACGTTAGAACCTAAAGCTTTGTCGGTATATCGTGAGAATTTAGCTAAAGGGGATTTTGATCTTACAGATGTGGATGACCTGTTCAAACATTTGATCGCGCTGCGGGATGAGACGACGTATTTGCGCCAGGAACTGAAACGGAGGAAAAAGGAATCCGAGCCGGGAAACGACGGGGCGGTTAAGGAGTGTTCTCTTCGTGGTTCAGATAAGAGCTCTGCGTTGCATGTTATGCCTATGCGTGAAGCCGCGCCTTTGTATGTTCCACCAAAAGGGGAAGGTACGGATGATGATAAATTGTCAAAGGATGCGAAGGGATATTTTGTGTACAATTGGGTGTATACACCATGGAATAGAGCAGATGTCATGGCACTTAAAAACTCTTTACCTGATCTCCGAAAGAACCCAGCGGCATTCTATGAGGGGGTAGAGGGGGCTATATCGTCTTGTGTGATGACTCTTGTAGATATAGATTTGTTTTTTGGGTTGATTTTACCGCCTGATATGTGGAGGCAAATTCGTAAAACTAATGATGAAACGATTTTGGGGGGGACCTGGAAAGAGATAAATGCTGCAGATTTAGATAGAGAACCAGCATGTAAGCCTTGTCAGCTAATTCTAGATCTTCCGGCAGCTATTTTGCATAAATTGAAAACGCTTGTTCCTGCCAAAAAGATAGATTGGACCATGTTAACGTCGTGCAAGCAGAAACCAGATGAAACAGTCTCAGATTTCTTTACACGCTTTGAGGAGGCATTTCATGATTACAGTGGTCAATCTTTAACTGACGATACGGGTCGGCATTTGTTTGTAGATAAGTATGTGGCTAATCTCCTACCAGAGATTGCAAAGCGATTGAAGTCGAGTGAGAGTTCCTGGGCCACGGCGACCCCTGCGTCCTTATTAACTATGGCTCAGTACTATGAGCGGCAGGAAGTGGAGGCTAAAGAAAATGTAGAGAAAAAGACGAAGGAATTGAAAACGAAGGTGATGTTGGCACAGGTTCGGGGAACACAGAGTAGAGGGAATGATAGAGGTAGACGAGGTGGAGGAAATGCGTCGTATGGCCGTACGGACATTGCGGAGGATCAGTGTGCTTATTGTAAGGAGTTTGGGCATTGGGCCGATGATTGTCCGGTACTTCGTGAACAGCGTAGTCAGCGTGGTCGAGGCAGTGGAAGGTCAAGAGGAGGTTATACTGGAGCGAGAGGTGGCGGAGGTGATCGTAGACAGGTTGAGGAGAGGGGCCGTGGTCAGGACGAACGAAATACGTTTGATAGACGGAATCAATATCAGATTTTGGAAGGAGAGAATGTGGAACATCAGGATTATGTGCATGCATAGGATCGCGTAGGATGGGGTAAGGAATCAGTCGAAGTGCCAGTAGATCAGCAAGGTCCATATGTAACAGCGGGTATTTTGGGTTCTACTGATCAGTTTCTAGTCGACACAGGAGCTACTCGTAGCGCTTTGTCGAAAAACTTGGTTCCGAGGGCTCCCCTGTCTGGCGAAATGGTTACGTGTGTAGGGTTTGATGGCACACCCTCCCCCAGCCCATTGTCCAAGCCCCTTGCACTATGTATTGACAAGTACTTTAGTTTTGGCCAATTTTTGTTATCGCCCCATACCCCAGATAATATCTTGGGCATTGATTTACTCAAATATTTTCGAGCAACAATACGCTGCGCTCCAGAAGGAGTGCGGGTTATTCTGAATGACAACTACCCTGATCCTGATGACTGCCCTACACGTGACAGATTTTGTGTCATTTTAGATATTCCCGCTTTGGCCTCTCTGCCGCACACGTTGTGGGCGACATCAGATACGGATGTGGGAGAGATGCGTATTCCACCAATACATATCACTGTTAAGGAGGGGGCCCCTCTACCACGAGTGCCACAGTATAAGATTTCGAAGGAAGGTGAAATTGCACTAACACATATTGTTCAGGATTTGATTTCTGCGAGGGTAGTGGAGGAGGTCCCTTATAATGTCTGTAACAGCCCTATTCTACCAATTCTTAAGAGAGATTCAGATGGCAGGATCTATCGATTTATTATTGATTTGCGTGAAATAAATAAAATTGTCATTCCCCAATACCCAGTGGTGTCTGATATCACGACTTTGCTTACTTTGGTTCCACCGACAGCCACCACTTTTAGCGTTATCGATCTAAAGAATGCGTTCTTTTCTATCCCTGTTCACCCAGATAGCAGATATCTGTTTGGTTTTACGCTCAATAATAAATCGTATAGATTTTGTCGTGTTCCCCAAGGTTATACTGAGAGCCCTAGCATCTACAGCCAGGCTTTGAAACGACAACTAGATTCCTTCGAATTGCAGTCTGGCGTTGCGCTCATCCAGTATGTGGATGACCTTTTGCTTGCTGCTGACTCCTATACACAATGTGAACAGAGCACGCTTGCGTTGCTGTCCTTTTTGGCACAAAACAACCACAAGGTCTCTAAGAAAAAGCTTCAATACTGTAGACCCCAGGTGACCTACCTCGGTCATCTGTTGTCTAAGGAGGGGAGGGCATTAACATCTGATCGAATTCAGGCGATTTTAGATACACCAGTCCCCCGCACGCAGAGAGATGTGCGTGCCTTTATAGGGTTGACATCTTTTTGTAGACAATGGATCATGGGTTTCTCACATATCATAAAACCTCTGCTAGCATTATTGTCCAAAACTACACCAATGCCTCTTGAATGGACAGACGAATGTCAGAAAGCCTTTGAACAGTTGAGACAGGCCCTTTGTTCTGCACCCGTGTTAGGAACACCAGACTACACGAAACTTTTCACATTGTACGTGCACGAGAATGATGGGTGCGCGTTGTCAGTGTTAGTGCAGTTACACGGGGATAAGCAGAGACCATGTGCATACTTCTCTGCCATTTTGGATCCTGTAGCACGAGGGCTGCCTGGGTGTTTTCGAGCAGTAGCGGCAACAGCAGTAGCCGTACGACAGAGTGAGGGCATAGTGTTATCACACAAATTGCTGGTGTTGGTTCCTCACGCGGTAGACGCCCTGTTAAATCAAACAAAGACCCAATACCTCACGAGTGCACGACTTACAGGATATGAGCTGACACTTTTAGCGCCGCACATAACATTGAAGAGATGCGCTACTTTGAACCCTGCGACTTTATTGCCCTATCCGGGCGAGGAGGGTCAGGAAGAAAAACATCATGATTGTGTTTTCCTGACTGAGGAACAGACAAAGGGTCGGGTTGACTTACAGGATGTGCCACTTCCGGATGTGGATGGGGAACTGTGGGTTGATGGATCGTGTTTGAGGCTGCCAGATGGCACGACTTCCGCAGCATATGCGATCACGACTCTTAAGACGGTGGTAGAAACAGCTAGAATACCACAAAAATCGGCTCAGGCAGCAGAGCTGATAGCTTTAACAAGAGCCTGCGAATTGAGTGCTGGCCTATGTGTGAACATATACACAGACAGCCGGTACGCCTTTGGAGTGGCCCATGACTTCGGGCTTCTTTGGAGGGAACGCGGGTTTCTGACGTCACATGGGGAGCACATTATGCACGGAGAGTTAGTGCGTGATCTCCTAAATGCGCTGCTTGGCCCTAAAAAAGTAGCGATAGTGAAGTGCAGTGCCCATAAGAAAATTACGGATAAGGTGGGCCAAGGAAATGCCTTTGCAGACAGCATAGCAAGGCAAACGGCTATGTCCCAAACTAGCTCCCCCATGTACGTGGTACAATCGCAGGCTGAACGATGGAGTGATGCTAGAGTAGAGATACGGGATATACAAAATTCAGCTACAGAATCTGAGCTTGCGGCTTGGGCAGTAGATGGGGTGCTAGATGATGAGGGATGTTGGAGAAGCAAAGACATGGAGAAGTGGAAATTGCCTGTGGCTTACTTACAGGCGATGGTCCAGATGACGCATGGACTGGCGCATGTCGGAGCTCTTGCAATAACTCAGCTTTTAACACGAGTTTGGGAACATCCCGAGATTGCGAACACTGCAAAGAGAGTAGTGCAGACCTGCCTGGTATGTTTGCAACACAATCCTGGAAAGGGGGCCTATACTCCGAAAGGAGGGTTCGTTCCACCTTCTGCACCGTTTGAAGTCCTTCAAATGGATTACATCCAACTCGAGCGCTGCAATAACCTGAAGTACGTTTTAGTGGTGGTGTGTGCCTTTAGCAAATGGGTTGAGGCCTACCCCACGAAAGACAATACGGCTTTGACAACAGCTAAGGTGTTGCTTAAGGAATTCTTTCCTCGCTTTGGAGTTTGCAAATTTTTGTGGAGCGATAATGGGCCCCATTTTGTCGGAAAGATTGTGGAGTATGTACTGAAGGGGTTGGGGATTCAGCAAAAGTTCCACGCTGTATTCCACCCTCAGTCAGCAGGTTTGGTCGAGCGGTATAATGCGACGTTGAAGCTTAAGTTGGCCAAAATTGTGGCGTCTACATCATTGAAGTGGCCAGATGCGTTGCCGCTAGCACTACTGTCTCTTAGATCAGTGCCCCATTCACGAACTGGCCTTACACCTTATGAGGTGGTGTTTGGCCGCCCCATGAATATTTGGGGAGTGCCCAAGCCGCGATTAATACATGATGTGCCTTGTGTTATGATGAATGATTATTTGGCACGATTAACAAATGATTTGCTCTCCATTCACCAACAGGTTCGAGAAGCGCTCCCTGATAACTCTACTGGAGAGGGCCACGATCTTCGTCCTGGGGATCGTGTGATGATCCGTTCGTTTGAAAGAGCAAGCAGTCTGGAGCCCAGGTGGAAGGGCCCCGAGCAGGTCCTTCTGGCAACCCGCACCGCAGTACGAGTGACCAACAGGAAGCGGTGGGTGCATTCGACTCACTGTCGCCGAGTCTCTCCGGATCTGGTGACTCCTGCTGTGCTTACTGATTATAAAGAGATCTTGGAGAAAGAAAAGAGCCCAGCTGTGACGTCGGCCGAAGTAGAGGGAGCCTTCCCGGACCAAGCTGCTGCTGGAAGAGAGCGCTACAATCTACGACCGCGATAAAGAAGATTTTTCCCTTTTTGAACTGGTTGGTAACCGCTCCAGGTTTGTGAAACGGAAACCGGGAATTCCAAGGGGGGGGGATCAGTTCTGCCAGAGTAGCGACACCCGTCTTGGCCCGGAGAAGAAAACAACGGCTACCTCGGAGTTCAGCACCGCATTTTTCTTTTTTTCAGGTATACACGTACGTGTATCAGAGATTATTTGTGAGAAACTGTGAACGATTTGTTTTCTTTGAGACTTTGCACAAAACTTTCTTGAACTATGGCATCGATGGCATCGCGAGATAAGAAAATACTGGGTGCCTTTCTTTTTGTTTTCACGATTGTGGTGATAGCTGTTATTGCCTGGGTAGTCGAACTTGTGGTGCCTGTACGTGAACATTTGCTGCCGACTACCCCGGCACCGTCTGAACATTTTCACTTTACCTTGCCTTTTCATGAAGAACGCCACCGTCAAACGTATTTAAATAACAGCTTCATTCAGATTCTTCACCACACACATAATATGACCAATACCTCTAATTGCTGGGTGTGTGGAATGTTGCCTGGGCACCAGAAGAGAGGGGGCACCCCACTTATTCCACTCCCGTTTTCGCATAATGGGTCTTGCAATGCCTGGTACACCCTCCTCTTTACCTTGAGATGGCCAACCAAAGGGGGGGTGCTTTTCCGCCTAAATAAAGAATGTCCCCATGATAAGGATGGGTTTCCACGGGCTGAGGGTACACGTTTTGAATGGGAAGAGTATAAGCCCGACAATGTGTCTGCTCCACGAATATACAGCAATCAGAGAAATGTGAATGTATCAAGTGCTCATGTTATAAATGTCATTGCTACGAAAGCTGATTTATGTATCCGAAATAAGGGCACGATTGCAGTGGGGAAAAGTGAATGTAACGTTACTCTCACGTTCGATAGCCCGAATGGCATTTCATTTGTTGCATCCAGAAACACCTACTTCATCTGTGGAACGAAGGGGTACCATCAGCTTCCAGTGGGGTGGTTGGGCACATGTTATGTATCGTTTGTGCTACCTCCTGTATTCATTGCCCCACCGATGTATCACAACGACTATACTCTGTACCATGACTTTGTTTTAAACAGGGTTAAGCGAACTGTTGCACTAGAGGACATTGATCAAACGGACACTGCGTTGCAACAATATGTGGATTTCAATCTGGGACTATTCTCCTTTGTGGGGGCCGCACTGAACAGTCGGAAGATCAGACGCCTGACACGTGTTGTTGAGGCTGTTGCAAATGACACTGCTATTGCCCTGGGGAATATTACCGAAGAACTGCAGATTTCCAGAATTGTCACCCTCCAAAACCGGATGGTGCTGGATGTTGTTTTGGCTGATCGTGGGGGGGCATGTAGGATCATTGGAAGCAGCTGTTGCGTTTACGTGCCTGATAATTCTCCATCTGTGTATGATGCGATTTCAAAGCTGCATAAAATAGCTGCCGAAATACAACCGGACAATGGAACTTGGACACTTTCTGGATGGTTCTGGTCCATGATTGCAACTTGGGGCTGGAAACTGTTGACAATTTTCTGTATACTTGTGGGAACAATGTTTTTTATCTGTTTGTTTATCCAATGTGGTCCTGCATTATGTTCAATGTGCCTATCGGCCTGTTTGCCATCGAGACGAGCTCTTGTCCACGATAAAATGATGCTACATAAGGAGGTGACACAAATTATGTTAATTGACATCGAGGACGAACATCCAGACTATGTTCATTATGAGGTAGATTCAGCTAAACGCTAAAAGGGTCGTCTGTCGTAATTGGCCCGTCCGTGTTAGCGATTAGCTGAACCTACACGTTGTCCTCCTTAACTTGGCTGTATATGATAAACGCCATTTTGAATACTGTGGCGGCCATCTTAGATCATGAGCGGCCTCGTGGCCGACGTGCCCTTTAGTCCTTTGTCCATTCCACTGACCACTCACATCTGCCCAGCAACAGGATATTTTTAGTACTGGTCAAGCCACACATGCGCAGTTCTCACTGACCCGTATACCTTCAGGAATGTGCCGCTAACTGACCAGCGGGTTTGAAACCCTCCAATGAGCTGGCAGTATTCCAAAACATGACTATGTATGTCTCTAAAACTGCGTCTTAACTTGTGCCGCCTATCTTTTATTGCCCCAAAATTGTATATAAACGGGGTCACACCGGTGTTCGGGGTGATACCTTTTGCAATACCGAAGGGTGCTGTTTGAGTGTACCACCACCCCATGGGGTCTTAATAAACTTGTTCTTTGCCTTTTACAGCTTCCGTGCCAACAGTTCTTTTGTGTATGTGGGTAATCTCTGGAGCGTGTAGGCCTTGGGAACCCCGTAATACTTCAAGGTCAGCGCGAAGCAAGTTAACATCCACTGAGATAGTATCCACTTTGTGTGCTAGGGCCTCGAACTGTTGCCCAATGGAGGACTTCATCCCCTCAATGGCGCCCATGATGTCTTGCAGTGTCAATTCCGGGTCGGGGAGCGAACCATCTCTCGGTACTTCCTGCGGCCTTCCCGGTCCACTTGGTGGTCCCTTTTGCTGGGCATAGCGATCCATATTGTTCGTTTGAACGTAGCCCCCTCGCCTGGTATTCTTGGGCTTCTGTTTTTCGGCTTCCGATTTGGCCGACATCCTCGACTCCGGAACAGTCAGCGTCAAAGACAAATCACTCAGCCAGCCAATTAATATGAGGTCCACTGTAGCCTAAACGCCCGATTCAGATCAAGGCATGGGCAGGTCGAGCTACAGGCGACCACTGCCCAAGGTACTCTTGGGCCAAGGCGCGCAGTTGCCGAGAAAACGAAAGTGAAAGTGAAGACAACACCCATCCGATGGTCTGCACCCCACACGGCCGCTGTTGTTCAATTATAGTCCGGGCCCAGGCCAACGCAAGACCCGTGCATCTCCCGGGGGTAGGCCGCGAACTTCCACTTGTCACAACTTCGGTCCCCGGTGAACGATTTCAGTCCGGATTACGACCTTAGCCTCAGCAATGGTTCGTCTCCAATTTGCCGGATATTTGACACAGGATGCGTTTCAGGATAGTTGCCGGAGGGCACGAGGGTCTCGGGAGCTCTGTGCTCATGCAGCCATCTTGGTCCCGCGCTAGGCTCCTCCCCTGTTTTTCGTATTTTGAAAAAAATATTCTCTTCATCCCGAGGCTGCACTATGCAACAGAAAAATGTTAGAAAAAGACATTTCCAGCAATCGTGTTTCTTTGTCTTCAAACCATTCCGCAGGGGAACAAATGAAGGAAAGTAGAGGAAACAGAGGATAAGAAACTTTTATTGAAGTCACAGTTTTCAGCAAGTGATGTGCAGCGAGAGAGAGACAGAAACAGAGGGAGAAGGAGTAAGAGGAAGAAAGAGGGGGGCAGCAGACCGTGAAAGAGCAGGAGAAGTGGAATGGTTGGTTAGTGGTCTTCCGAGTGGCTTAGTCACGCCAGCAGGTTTATTAAGGGAAGATTAGCTTCAAAGTGTTCAATAACTATTCCACAGACTTAGTATTGTTGAATTCAAACTCATATTTCAGAATCGCAACATTTTCAATTCTGATTATTCACAACGAAATCGTCATTTATCTGATACTACTAACAAGCATTAGCAAACCTATTAGGTCTGCCTTGTTTTGGCCATATGTTCATTGTCCTATGATGTGTTTGGATGCCGTAACAGAAAACTCAAGCGAAAAGCACTCAAATACTGACTGATCAATTGGTACACCATGCGAATCAAAGGATTTAAGTTAATGTTTTAACCCTCGCCTTAACTGCATAGGTCGCGCCTCTCGGATATGAAGCAGGTGACGAATGGCAGTGGATGGCGAGAACACAAATTAAATCTGTGCCTGTTGAGTAATAGGAAACGCAGAAAAAGTGTACCAGAATACAACCGGGGAGCCTCATGTTTAGCACAAACTTAAAAAACGTACGTTCTCCAATGTCCGGGCCAGGACTCCGCCATTGCAGTGATATTGCTGTGATCAGGTTGGGCAAAGTCCTTGCAAACTTTTAATGTTCTGTTGCAAGGAGCCTTGAACTCAGAGCCTGTGATATTACAGTGGTTAAGCACACATGAGGGTGTTTCACCCAGCATCGCAAAAGTAAACAGTCTGCAAAACAAATATATTTTTTTTTTTTACCCATTTCATGGGGGAACCAATAAAGGAAACAGAGGGTAAGAGACGTTTATTGAAGTCACGGTTTTAAGCAAGTGCGGAGCAGAGAGAGATACAGAAATAGAGGGGAAAAAAGTAGGAGGAAGGAAGAGGGGGCGCAGCTCACAGTGGCAGAGCAGGAGAAGTGGACACTTCCACCACTAATCTTACCCTAATAAACCGGCTGGGCACCGGGATCTCACATGCAACAGATGCGGGCTGCAGGATAGGCCAACCAGAGCTTGCCTTGACCCTCCTGACTCCTACTCCGCACTCGAACTCCATAGCACCCGACTCAGCAGGACTTTCACTGCCGCGGGGCGGGCTCGGGACAATAATGTTTGCAGGACCGTCAGATTGACGACCCTCGGACCCAATCAAGCTAGTTTGCATCCTCCGGTTGTGACAACACTGTGCATGGACGGGCATAGGCGCGCCTTGTGATCTGTTTAACACTGTTATCTCTCTTCTACTTCTACGAAGATTAACATTGTGGAAAAGAAAGAGAGACCACAGTGTTCAACAGTGCAGGCTTTTCAGAAATACGACTGGTGCTGATTTTGGTGCACAAATGGTGCCCCCCTGACCTTGGCACCGAGTGCAGTGGCATCGCGCACACTGCCCAAAAGCCGGCACTGCATCGACGTAGGCATGGTTGATAGCATCATCATCGGGTCTTGTTGACCTCCACCAGGAGGTGATCCCGACGAAATAGTTGGGATCTACTTTGTAAAAATGTGAATTAAAATGACCTCTTTATCATAGACTTAAATTTATTTAAAACAATGATAAATGGTCTTCATGTTTCAGCCGACATGTGCCCTTGCCGGGTTGATGGCTTTCGTCAGGAACAATTTAAGGTGCAAAAGGATAATCTCCCCTTGTTTTTTACATTATTCCGCCGGGTGCATTCACTCCAGCAAGCGAGAATGGATTTTCTCTCAGCTGTAAATAAAAAGAAAAGTTAGTTCACACGTAATGCCAGACATCATGTAATATGTCTGGTTTTCATCATAAGAATGTGTGAAGTCTCATGTTAGTTTTGTGCTCTCAATGATGGTTGCAGTTGTATAGTGTGCTATTTACACTTAGCAAGATTAAGTGTGTTTTCTACTAAGAATGAAAATCTACATGTGACTGTCACTCCTCCATATCACCGTTCTGTTTGGAACATATAATATCTCCAATGTTATTTTGAGCAAATCAGGGTATTTACAGTATTCTTTTGGTACACAAGTTCATTTTGTAAATTTTGGTGGACCTTGATTAGCCATCCATATCACCGTACTGTTTATGCATGCATTATACTCAACGTTGTTATACAGATCAAGGTTCCGCTTTCATGCATGTACGTTAATTAGATATTGATGGGCATGTGCCGATCATGATTATCCCACTCGAAAAATTACACATGTACATACATTTCCTAAAGGTTGTCATTAGTTTGAAATTCGTGGATACTAGAGAATGGCAAATGCCCATTTTGGGATGCTTTACCTTTTTAAATCACCAAACATTTCACATAGGGTGGCGGGACAGACGCGAAGGCTGCTCTCCTTTAGTAAGGGAAAGAAAAGAAATCAAATACACGAAGAATTATCCCAAATCTAAAGTAAAAAATTGCTTCAGTTAAGGCTCGTGCTAAGCTGGAAAAATAACTCTGTTGGCATCTCGGTCACTTACTTGAGGTGCAGCTTGTAGCCTCTGGTTTGGTCTCTCCCCTCCTGCATGTTACCTGACCAGAGTGCTCAGACCCTATTTATGTAACGGTAGCCCTGATTGGCTCAAGTGATGTCGATTTATAGCGAAGACAGACTACTAAACTAAGGAGATTGTTATTACAAGCCACAAGTTTTTCTCCAATTATGTGCAAAGTTGGTGTAATTTAATTTGGATTGTGGGTATCGCATAAATTAGATTGTTGTAATATTTATGTTCTCTTTTGTGACATTTGTAAAAAATCACCAGTGTAAGTTTGTGCAATAGACAGACTTCTATGGTCATGATTGCATATCAGTGGGGATTTATAACTCCCATGTAGGAAGGTTTTTTGATGTAATCTGTGTTAGGTGATGAGTTTCACCTTGTTTACGACATCCCAATGTAGAGCATGAAATGATCCTATTTGTTAAAAGCAATACCTCTGATGTTCGTTCTGTGGTATGAACAGAAAAAAACCTATGGAATATAATAGTCTATATAGATTATATGTTGTACTGTTGTGTGTGGTATATAAATGGAATGTTATATGGTTGTGTGTGGTATCTGAAAAGAATGTTGTATGTGGTATCTGAATAGAATGCTGTATGGTTGTGTGTTGTATCTGAATAGAATGTTGTATGGTTGTGTCAGCACGCACACCCTTGCCACTACAGACTACATCCTCCTGGGGGACCTGAACTTCCACCTGGAGAACAACAACGACAACAACACCACCACCCTGCTCGACAACCTCTCCCAACTTCGGACTGAAGCAACTAGTGAACACCCCGACTCACCACGCAGGCCAAACGCTGGATCCCATCTTCTCCGCCAGCCCCAACGTCACGGTCAGCCACACCACCACTCTCCACTGGATCGACCACCGATGCATCCACTTCTCCTACAAGAACCTCACCACACACATCCAACTGCCGCAGATCCCCCGAAGATGCTGGAGCAAAGTCACTACTGACCAGCTGACCGCCGCCCTCGCCCAGGGCCACCCGGCCAACGCCTCGGACACCAACACCGCCGCCCGAAACCTCACACAGTGGATCAGCAACTGCGCCGACACCCTCTCCCCTATCAAGAACCCTCCGAACAAGCACAACAGCAGGAGAACCAGCTGGGTCACCACAGACCTCAAGGACTCCAAAACAACCCGCCGAACTCTTTTGAAAGCCTGGTGCCAAGAACGGACTGCAGAAAACCTCGAGGCCCTTAAGACCGCCACACGCAAACACCACCAGCTCATCCGCATCGCCAAGAGAACGGCCTTCAGAGAGCGCATAGACAACAACGCACACAACAGCAAGGAGCTCTTCAGCATCGTGAAGTAACTCTCCAACCCAAGCTCCAACTCCAACGACATCCCCCCCTCACAGGACCTCTGCGACTCCCTCGCGGCCTTCCACCGCAAGATCGCCGACATACACGACAGCTTCGCAAACCAGACGCCTCCACCAGCCGCAGAACCAATGCCCGCCACCGCCCTCCTCAGTCACTGGATCCCCGTCAACACCGAAGACGTCACCCAGATCATGAACACCATCCACTCTGGCTCTCCATCCGACCCCTGCCCTCACCACATCTTCAACAAAGCAGACACCATCATCGCACCCCACCTCCGAGACATCAACAGCTCCTTCGAATCTGCCACCTTCCCTGAGAGTTGGAAACACGCTGAAATCAACGCCCTCCTTAAGAAGCCGAAAGGAGAGCCCAAGGACCTCAAGCATTTCCGGCCCATCTCCCTGCTCCCCTTCCCGGCGAAGGTCACCGAGAAAGCAGTCAACAAGCAACTGACCAACTTCCTCGAAACCAACGGCTCCCTCGACCCGTCCCAGTCTGGCTTCCGCAGCAACCACAGCACCGAGACCGCCCTCATCGCCGCCACCGACGACATCAGAACCCTGCTCGACAACGGAGAAACCGCAGCCCTCATCCTCCTAGACCTCTCAGCTGCCTTCGACACGGTCTGCCACCGCACCCTAAAAACACGTCTGCATAACACAGGGATCCAGGGAAAGGCCCTGGACTGGATCTCCTCATTCCTCACCGACAGAACCCAGAGAGTCCGCCTACCCCCGTTCCACTCAGAGGCCACCAAGATCATCTGCGGTGTACCCCAAGGCTCATCACTCAGCCCGACGCTCTTCAACATCTACATGAGCCCCCTCGCCGACATAGTCTGCGCACACGACCTCAACATCATCTCCTATGCCGACGACACCCAGCTGATCCTCTCCCTGACCAGAGACCCAGTCACCGCCAAATCCAACTTCCAAGAAGGAATGAGGGCCGTCGCCGAATGGATGAAGATCAGCCGCCTGAAATTGAACACAGACAAGACGGAGGTCCTCATCCTCGGACCATCCCCCTCCGCCTGGAACGACTCCTGGTGGCCCGCCGCCCTGGGCACAACACCGACACCCACCGACCACGCACGCAACCTAGGGTTCGTCCTGGACTCATCGCTCACTATGACCAAGCAAGTCAACGCCATCTCCTCCTCCTGCTTCAACACCCACCGCATGCTACGAAAGATCTTCGAATGGATCCCCACGGAAACAAGAAGGACTGTCACCCAAGCCCTCGTCACAAGCTGGCTCGACTATGGCAACGCACTCTATGCAGAGACAACGGCCAAGCTACAGAAAAGACTGCAACGCATAAAGAATGCCTCCGCATGCCTCATCCTGGACATCCCCTGCCACAGCCACATCACCGCCCACCTGAGAGACCTGCACTGGCTCCCCGTCACGATCCCGTTCAAGCTCCTCACCCACGCACACAAAGCGCTCCACAACGCCAGACCCGAATACCTCAACAAACTCTACGCCCGACTCGCCAACTCCGCTCAGCCAGCCTCGCCCTCGCCACCGTACCACGCACCAGAAGAACAACAACAGGTGGCAGATCTTTCTCCTACCTCGCCGCCAAGACCTCCCCACCCACCTCCGACTTACCCAAGACCTTCTCATCTTCAGGAGACACCTCAAGACCTGGCTGTTTGAGCAGTAGCAGCACCCCCCCACCCCACCCCCCTCAGCGCCTTGAAACCCTTGCGGGTGAGTAGTGCGCTCTATAAATGTACTGATTGATTGATTGATTGTGTGGAATCTGAATAGAATAATAAATAGTTGTATGTTGTATCAGATTAGAATGTTGTATGGTTGTGTGTGGTATCTGATTAGAATACTAAATAGTTGTATGTTGTATCTGAATAGAATGTTGTATGGTTGTGTGTGGTATCTGAATAGAATGATAAATTGTTGTGTGTGGTATCTGAATAGAATGTTGTATGGCTTTTTGTGGTATCTGAATAGAATGTTGTATGGTTGTGTATGGTGTATTATTGAACATTTGGTAAAGTGATTGGAGGTGAAGGGTCATGGGAAGGCTTGATAGAACTTATCGGATGGGTTAGCACAGAAAAGTACCTGAGGGAAAGCAGAGAAGCTGATGAGTGTAATGGTAAGAGTGCCTAAGAGTATGGAGAGTTCCTTAAGCAGAGGGTGAAGAACAGTCCCCGAGGGGCTAGAATGTGCTAAAGAGAGGTGGAGAACCGGTACAGGTGAGGGTTAAATGGAACCTGAGGGAGTGGAGTACTCCCTATTGGGTGCAAAGGCATGGAAAGAATGGCTCATCACAAAGAATGCAGAGAAATATAGGGCAGACTACATGAGGGGGAGGTGAATACAAAAACACCTGGGGGTAATGGAAGAGAGATTACTTTAATATGGAGCTAGTAAAGATTACTTGAGCAGGGATAGAGTGGGAATGAAGGAAAGAGTATCTGACAAGAATGACGAAAGGCAATGAGTAGAAACCAGAAGGAAGAAGGTGGGTGTTGAAGACACAGCATGTCTTGGAGATGTAGGCGAAAGAGTATATAATGTGAGTTAGATACAGAGACACCTGGGAAGCATGGATGAATGCTTACTTGAAGATAGAGCATGCAGAGATTACTTGAGCAAGGATGCAGCAGAGAGAACCTGAGAGGGGTTAGAGAAAAGACTGAGGGGAATGAATGAGAGCATGAGAGATCAGGAAGAGCGACAGAACCTAAGAGGAACACCTTGGGGCAGAGGTCTTCTAACTTTTTGATGCCGAGCCCCCATTGTCAAACTTTTGAAGGTGTAAGGACCCCCTTCTGACAACAATTTCTAGAACTTGGTACTCCTCATCATCGACAACTACCGACAACAAAAAACACCTCCAATTCCAATAGCAAATAACTTTTACGGTGGGGAAATAATATTAAACAGTGTTTAGCAAACCAAAGGTCAGTGAGCGTGGGGGTGTAATCAAAGGTATAGCTAAAAACAAAGGGCCTCATTTACAGGGTTTTTGAGTCTTCTTACAGCGCTGCCCTATACCAATGTTTTTTTATTTTTATTGAGAGTTAATAGACTTAATCCGCATACAATAATATCCTATGTAAATACATATTTCAAAATATTGAAAAAGAAAAATTGATTTAAATCTAAAGTTCAAAGTATTACAGTTTTATAAATATATATTTCAGAAAATACTCAGTAGTGCAATCAAAATAGTCCTCCAAACAGGAAAAGAAACTAGTAATTTAAAGTGCAAAGTGCTAAATCAGAATACATGCTTATATATATGCCCTATCTTCTTATACCGAATGTGAGAGGAGTACGGAGAAAGATCAACTTAATCTAAAGTGCAGAGTGCTATATCCGGACAGATACCTATATATATATATATATATATATATATATATATATATATATATATATATATGCTCTCCTTTTATACCCACTACAAGATGTTATCCTATATTTCAAACACACTCCAATATTTCTCATATTTTCTTTCAGCTCCTGATATTATTGCATATTTCTTTTCCAATTCTTGTATTCTAGACAGTTTTGCCCTCCATGTATTAAAGGTGGGTACCTACTCTGTTCTCCACAATTGCAGAATTAGAGATCTTGCTATTGAAACTGCAATAAACAAGCCTTCCTCGTGTGCAGAAGTAGCAGGAGAGCAGCCCGAAACCTCTGTCGATTTATCAAGTAAGATATGGGGATCAAATATAAATTTAAGATATTTCTCAATCTCCACCCAGAAGCTCTGGATTTTTTGGGCACTCCCAGATGATATGCGTCCAGGTTCCTTTCTCTGCACAGTGAAAACATTTATCTTCTATTTGCGGGTATATTTTATGAAGAAAAGAGGGTGTTCTATATATCAACCATTTTGCATAATATTGCATGCAATTGAAGTTTGCCCCTCTGAATATAACTATTACATTTATTAAGCCTATTCCAGATTGATTTAAGAATCTGCATATCTTCCCTTTTCTTCCATCTATCCCTAACTTTTTCATATAGTGAGAGAGATATATTGTCATCAAAGATCTTAATCCAGTTACTAATTTTCCGTTGCATGGGGGAATTAAGAGCTTCACTGAATATAGTTTTATAACGCAGGCTTTCCATATCTAGTTTTTCCAATATGGGTTTCAATCTAATAAATGACCATTTTAAAATTGTGTTTGAATGTTGGAGCCCCATTTCAATCTCTGCCCAGATTTTCCAACAGTTCCCCTTAATAAAATCTGGATTTGAACATACACGTTTTCTTCCCACAACCTTGGTATATTATTCTCTAAGAGACCTGTTTCCCTCGTATATATATTAGAAAGCCTTGTTGAAATATTAATTCTTAAAATATCGTAGTGTGCTAACAACTGAGTTTTTTGTTTAATTAGCCATTGTAGGGTCTTATAACGGACTTTTTTAGGGTATTTAGTCACTCTCGTGGGGTCTATTATATTGTACTCCCTTAGGATCTTTTTCATAAAGAAGTTATCTACCTCTTGAGGATCTAAGAGAAAAAAATCTAAAACTGTGATGTGCAAATGTTGCATAATAATAATAATTTCTAATATTCGGAAGAGAGAGTCCTCCATCAGCGACAGGATAATTTAAAGTGCAATGGGCTAATCTTGGTACCTTATTTGTCCATAAAAAAAGAAGAGAACATACTGTCTATTTCTTTAATAAAAAGTGGTCTGTATTGCACAAGGAGCTGTACTAAAAAGAAAATTGAAAAGCGGTAGAATAGACATTCTAATTAACGCAACTCGTCCTATTATTGACAACGGCAACTGATTCCATCGTTTTAACTGAGACTGTACCTTTTTGACAATGGAATATAATTTAGGGAAAAAAGATCTTCTACTCTCTCAGTTACATGGATCCCTAAATACGTCTTCGGACGGGTGGTGTATATCTGTCTAAATTCTAATAAGAGAGAATTCACATCGCAATTGCATAGTATAATTTCTGTTTTAGACTTATTAATTTTATAACCCCCTATCTTTTCAAAATCTGCAAAGATTCTCATAACTTACTTCTGGGTATTTATCTTTGGGTTCAGGAAGAGAACGATGTCATCAGCATATCTTTTTATGTTCGTCACTCCTTGAACCGGAACCGTATGGGCTCTTTTTTCCCGGATTGCGATTGCTAATGGTTCTATAAATAAAGCGAATACAATCTGGGAAAGGGGACAGCCTTGTCTGGTGCCTCTATTTATTTGGCATGTCCCTATGTTAACAGAATTGATTAAAATTTGGGCCTGTGAATTTATATAGAGTTGTTTCAATAAAAAAATAATCTCATTTGGGAAGCCGAAGTTTTCTAAAATTGTAAAAAGACAGTTCCAGGAAACAAGATCAAATGTTTTTTCGGCATCTAAAAACCAAATCTGCGCCTCAACCTTATTGATATTAAAAAAATCAAGTGCCTCTAATAAAAAATTTGCATTATTATAAAGCTGTCTCCCTGCTACAAAACCGCACTGATCTGTCCCAATACGGGATCCCACCATCTTATTTAGCCTATTGGCAAGGAGTTTTGTAAACATTTTGTAATCAGTATTTAAAAGGCTTATTGGCCTATAAGAGTTCACATTTTCACTGTCTTTATCTTTTCTTAAAATACTGACTACTACTGCCGTGCGAAAAGATGCAGGTGGGTCACCCCCTTGTAATAAATACTTTGCAAGTTTTTAAAATTCAGGGCAGAGTACAGTAGAAAATGCTTTAAAAAATTCTGCGGGGATGCCATCCTCTCCAGTAGCTTTGCAACTAGGCAAAGAGCTGATAACCGCATCTAATTCTTCCTTCGTAAATTCGACTAGCAGCAACTCTTTAAAATTATTTTCCAAAGTTGGAATTGGCAATTCCCGCAGGAATCCATTAATTATTTCTGAAGGGACATGGTGAGATGTCTGATAGATGTCTTTATAATGTTTAAGAAACACCTCGCCTATTAGTGGCGTAGTGTTTACGTGAGTTTTAGTTACTTTATCCTGAATGTATTCGTTTCTGTTTCGGACTTGCTTTCCTTTGCCTGCCAAGCTAGCAATCTTCCTGTGTACACGCTATCTTCATAGCTTGTCTGGAGATATAATCTACTTGCCCTATCCCCTAAGTCATAATAAAATTCCCTCATTCTTGTTTTTGCATTCAGTACTTCTTGCCTATTATTCAAAGTCCTATTTCTAAAGTATTCTTGATTTGCATAGGCTAGACTATTTTCTATTGCCATTCTTTCCTCCTTCTTAGCTTTTTGATTGGTATCTCTTTTGAGGTGATTATGCCTCTCAGTGTAGCCTTAAAAGCATCCCATATTATGTTAATTGGGGCAGAGTCTTTATTTATAGGAAAAAAGGAACCAATATCCTTCCCTAAATCTGCACACCATTGCTTATCTGCTAAATTAAGTTTATTAAAATACCACCTTCTTGATGCTTGTTCATCTTTCTTCCCTAAAAGGGTTTTCATCTTAATGAGGACATGATCTGAGAAGGCATTCGCTATATGCTCATATTTACTGACTTCCAGATTATGGGAGGTTAGAAAAAATTCTAGCCTTGATGACGAATCATATTTTGCTGAATAGCAAGAGTACTCACGTTTAGTCGGATTGTTGAGCCGCCAGTAGTCTAAAATATCTAAATCTGTCTTACAACTCAACAATGCAGTACATACTTGTGGTTTGTTTTGCCTTCGATCTTTCTTTGTAGAATCAACCACAGGGTTTTGCAAGAAATTAAAGTCCCCTCCCCATACAATCTGACCAGGTATACCTGTCAGTGCTTGTTTTAACTGCAAAATGGGGAGCGGATCATCCACAACTGGTGCATAGATTGTAGCAAGTATCACGCTTGTGTGGTTTATTTTCCCATGTAAGAATGTCCATCTGCCCCTCATATCTGAATGAGATGCTTCAACATGAAATTGGACATGCTTGCCTATATAGATGCTCACACCCCTCTGAGCTGTCCCCGACACAGCCGAGCAATAAAAACCCGCCCAGTTTTTAAACATCTTACTAGCATCTGTTAAAGCTCGGAAATGTGTCTCTTGTAAAAAGATCACATCCGGATGGTGACTTTTAAATCATCTTTCTATTGCACCAGTTTTACGCCTATTATTTAAACCATTAACATTCAAACACAAAATTGAGAGTTTATACCTATTTATAATGCAATTGAGAAGAAAATATAACCTGTTTTATCCATACGCCCCAGGGAGTCTCGTCTAAAGTGCGATATGTGCAAAAATGCATTTCTAAGTGCAGTTTGTGCAAATGTGCAACATGCATAAATAAGTAACCACTTAAGTTGATAGATTTCTTTCTCTCAATAGGACCATAGCGGGCTAGGTTGTATGCTGAAATATAGGCCATTGAATTGTGCAAATTGCGCAGGTCTACCATACCTAATATAACAATTGTGCAAATCATACAATAGAGTGCAAATCACGCATTTAGACCAGCATACTACAGTACAGTTTGTATCAATTGTGCAAAAGGCTATTTATAGTGCAAATCAGGTAGCTATTAGACCACTCAAAGCAATATGCTACAGTAAAAATTGTATCAATTATGGAAGGTGAACATTAAAAAATACATTAAAGTGCAATATCCAATGTGCAATATATGCAATATGTGCAATATAACAACTATACAAGACAGCATCTTTCCTTAGCAACATTACGTATCCTTTTCCTTAACTTATTCAAAAAAAGAAAAATATTACCGTCTATGAACTCTCTTTTTTTGGCTGCTTCACCCCCCGCCCTCCCCATAAGAAGAGAAACCCCGACCTGTCCCACTGTCCTTTCTTCTTCCTCTTGGATGCCATCTTATTGCATCCTGTTGCGTCCCCTGATTTACCTCACGTCCGCCCCTTAAAGGAAAAATATAACAACTCAGCCTTATAGCCTACAACCACATAGTCTCTTTTCCTTATGCAGCTATGAGAGCATCCAAAAGGCTTTGAGCCTCCAGTATCTCTGTGAAGATAACAATTTTTCCTTTGGCTAGGACTTTCAATTTGAACTGCTGCACAATCATCGCCTGTGCTCCTTTAGCTTTAAAAGAGTCAATCATTTTGACAAAATCCTTGCGTCTATGGGCAGAGGCTGCTGACATGTCAGAATTTTGTTTAAAGTTTTTAATATCATTGGTATTAAATGATCTCCTTGATATTGCCACATTTAGGATTTGCTCTTTAATTCCATAATCAGAAAAGTTTATTTAAATGGTTCGTGGATATTTAGGATTCGCGGGTTTATGTGCAGATACCCTATGGGCTCTCGTAATTGTGAGGTCTCCTTGTAATTCAGGTATTACCTTTTTCAACAGAGATTCAGTCCATTTCACCATTTCCGCACCTTCCAAACCCTCCGCTATCCCCACAAGGCACAGATTGGATCTCCTGTTGGAGCTTCGATTCCATCTGGCTCTTGCTCTTATTCAACACCTGGAGATCTTTTTGCATAGTAATGATGTTATCTTCCAGGGCTGAGACACGAACCTCCACCTCAGTGACCCTTCTGGGTAAACTGCCTAGACTTTCCTCCATCTTTGTTAACCTATTATGCAGCTGTGATATTTCAAATGCTTGCGAAGTGTTCAAGTCTCGTAATTCCTGCTAAATAGTTGTAAGCATTTCTTGTATTGAGGTGTCTTGCTCAGATCTTTTACCCAGGGTTTCGTTGATTCTTGAGGGGAGGAGTGTCTCCTTTTCTTTTTCCTTTTCTGACTCTGATTCTAGTTCTAATTCAGACATAGAATCCAACTCGTCTGAGAGTATCTCTTTACCAACTTCCCTTTGCGATGTCGGTAGACGTTTTTCAGCTACTTTAATCAATGGCTGGCTAATCAAAGGTGATTTCCCATGAATGGCTGTACTCACTTCTACGGGTTCTAACCCGAAGTGCAATCTCAGTATGGGCTGTGGGTTTATGACTTGCGCTGGGGGAGCATGGGCATGAGCATGGACATCGGCATGTACTTGGGCAGGGATAAATAGTGTTTTCTGTCCATGCATATCCTGTAGGCATATTTCACCTTAAGCCTTTTGCTCCTCCCGATTCGGCTGCAGTGTATTAGTAGGTTTTCCCCGTGTCATGGGGGGCTTGCTGAAGAGAGGATACTGTTTAGAGTTTGCCAAGCTGTCGTTCTCTCTGCTAAGTACATCCTCTACTCCATCTCATTCCCCTCCCCCTCCTTCTTCCCCACCCACAGCCAACATACTTAAATCAGCTGAGGGTTCAGATAGGGTCTCCTCTTCCTCATCCTCCTCCTCCAAGGTTTTGTCAAGACCATTCTGTCCAAGCAATGCTGCCCTATGCCAATGTGAAAGGGCAGGGATGCACCATATTTTTTAAATATGGTATTTATGAAATACGGTGCATTCCAGTCCTTTTCCCTTGCGTTGGTGCACAAATTGCTGCCTAGCACCAACATAGGCAGGATTGTTTTTGTACAGAAAGAGGCACCTTCCTTCACAAAAACTAACCAAAGAGGCGTTTTCTTCTTTCTATGTGAGCTGCAGAATGCGGCACACATGGAAAGAGGAAAAAAACGAGGAGAAATAAAAAACAATTTCCTCGTTAAACCTCTGCGGGGGAGTCCTCCGTTTTTGGAGCTGCCCCTGGTTTACATGATTTTGTAAATCTGGAGCAGCATCAAAATCCATGGGAGCTGCATGGGAACCCCACGCAAAGCTCATGGAACACCTGCTTGACGAAGGGTAAGGCAACGCAGTGACTTGCGCTGCTATGTCTTACTCCATATCTATGAAGCCATGCACAGCCATGCAGGGTGACTTTGCAATGCCTCATGGGCATGTTTGAGGCGCTTGGACCACCGGAGCATCAAAACAAGTGATGCTCTGGCGACGAAAGCCTCATAAAAAAGCCCCAAAATATTCTGTACGTTTTTGAGGTCTTTCACCATCAGGTATCTACATATAAAATAATGGCCAACGTAAATGAAAAATACATTTTAAAAAGTTGTTACTCAGTGGGAAATGCATTGTAGTACATTATGAAGCCTCTTTTAGATATTGCACTGCAGAGGTCTGTGTGTAACCAGAAAGCGACAGAATTACATCTTGGTTGGTGCAGTGGAGAATAGTGACGTTTATTTTTAGTGCTTCGAGGTCACAGCCTGTGACTGAAAGCACTGTGAATATGAGAGTCATTATTCTATACTTGCATTACACACAGTGTAAGAATGCTGCAAAACATCCGAATGGTTTTACAATAAAATGGTGATTTTAGTAATACCAGAGCGTATGTAATGGAATTATTTTTTTACATAACTGTCCCTTCAACACATCCTTAGGGGTACTAAGGGCTGTGTAAATACAGTTAAAATTAAAAGCAAGCACTTCCCAGCCCAGTTGTTAACTATTTTCACTACCACTCAAAAAACCAAATCTTTATCATTACAAAGCTTGGGGTGATTTGACCATTTAAAGCCAGAACTGCTCCCAATTATCCCTTACATTTGCAGATTAACTAATAGGCACATTTGCATTTCATTCAGGCAAGCAGCTGATATTGATCTAAATTAGCCGTCTTGGGACGGTTGTCTTTTTCCAAAAGGAAAGCAAACGTTTTGGATTGCAGGGGCAAGTTAAGCTGGGGAATGCATGACCCCCTTCCCAAGACTCCACGGCCCCCATGGGGGTCGCACCCCTCAGATTGAAGACCTCTGTTTTAGGGTAATGGAGGGTAAATACTGGTAAATATGGCCGACGGAGATTGCCATTGTCCATTAAGGAGGAACCTGTCAATGCAATGCGCAAAGAAGCCTGCAAACAGAAATCGGAGTCAGCAAAACCGAGCGACAAGCTGACCCTGCAGCTGGTGTGGAGGCTCCTACCTCTACCCAGGTGACTACCCAGTATGGGGGAAGACATGTGGCGCTTGGGGAAAACTCAATCGTTTCTCAAAAGTAAGCTGCTCCACACTGAGACATTTCGCAACCAAGTCAACGAGATCCTTCAGTGCTGTTGACAACCACCCTGTCATGCTTGCAGAGAGCTGATGACGAGCAGGAGGTAGTCCATGTCATGAAGGCGAATGACCCACATTGCACCACACCCTAGTTAACCTCTACATGCCTTATTAACATTCAAGGCTAACCTGTCACTGCTGTCATCGACACGGGGACGGCGATAAATCTCATGGCTGCTGACGTACATCGCAAGCTACCATTCCCGCTTGCTCTGTGCATCACCAAAATCAAAGTGTATGCATTTCACAATTGTTCACCCCAGCGACTAGAGGGGGTTTTCTACACAGATGTTGCACATGATGCCACCTGACGAAAGACAAAGTTTGTGTTTCAGGATGCAACATATTTCCTTCTAAGCTGCCAAACCGCCCAAGAACTCCAGCTAGTGCACTTTGCTTTCAGTGTGTACATCAACGATCTTGACAGACTGGTATATTGATGAGTGCAATGCTCCGGCATTGCCCCGGCACTGACGAATAGCTTTCCACCCTTACCCCAAGGTGGCGAAGGAGCTGAAACTTCTCGAGGAAGCTGGCATCATTGAGAAAGTAACATGTCCAACCCTGTGGGTCTCTGCCATTGTGGTTGCGAAAGAACCGAAGCAACATGAAGACGTGCACATCTGCATCAATATGAGGGTGCCAAATCTAGCCATTAGATGGGAGTGGCACCTGACACCGACCATTAAAGAGAACGTTGGAGAGCTGTCTTGGTCACAGTGGTTCTCCAAGATGGACCTTTGATCTGGCTATCATCAGATTCCACTATACCCAGATGCTTGGCCCTTAACCACGTTCTCCACACATGTAGGTCTTTGGCGATACATCCGATGAATTTTGGCATCTAAAGTGCAGCCCAAGTTTTTCAACACACGATCATACATACATCATCATACATCCGTGTCAGGTGTCCAAAGCTTCATTGGCATAGTTGCGTACTGTGGGCGCTTCTTGAAGGGCTTGTCAGATATCACTGGCCCCCTTTGTGAGCTTACCAAAATCCATCAGCCCATGGGTATGGGGGAAAGAGCAAGAACAGGTGTCCAACAACACAAAAGAAACATCTGCAGACACAACGCTGGTATAGTTGGACCCCAAAAAGCACTGCCTACTGGTAGTGGATGCTAGCTCCACAGGGCTAGGAGCAATTCTGGCCCAACGTCAAGAGTGTGGAGAGTGGGGCCCAGTCGCATCTGCAAGCCAGGCACTGACACTGACGGAGCAAAGATACTCTCAAATCGAGCGAGAAACCAATGCGCTTCATTGTGGGTGTAAGAACTTCTACATATACTTGTATGGACATCCTTTTACCGTCTTCACAGACAACAAACCACTGATTCCTTTTTTCCAGGGGCCCTTCTCCAAGCCACCTCCAAGGATTGCAAATGGATCCTGCAGTTACAGGTGAATATTGGCTGGGCACTCGCAATCCATCTGATTTCTTGTCATGTCATGCCCGCCCTGTTACCCCCTCTGAAGCAAGGGAAGCCCAAGTCACAGAGTATTACCTCCGCCTGGTGCTCGACAGGTCCAAGCCCATCCTCATGCCCCTCTCTGACAAAGTGATAGCCACCACCGAGCATGATGACTGTCCGCAGATTGCCATACAGACAAAACCATAGAGAGACTGGCAGGCCCTCCGTTGCCCTTCAGCGTATCAGGCCAAATCAGCACTCCAGTTATTTCACCATGTTTGACATGAACTGTCCATCACTGTGGAAGGATGCTTCATGCAAGAACCATGAATATTCCTCTCCAGCACTCTAATATAGTGAGCTATCCTCCTAGCTCATGGAGCCCACCATGGTTTGGTCAAATCCAAAAATAGATAGCGGAGCAAGGCCTGGTTTCCAGGCCTCAATCAACAACTGGAGGAGGTCGTCAGAGACTGCTCTATCTGCCAAGGGACCAACCTGCCCGAGCCTCCGGTGCCAGTTATCACTGAAGAAAGACGATGGCAGCGAGTCAGCGCCGATTTTGGGAGTCTCCCTGATGGGTCCCACATGCACATCATGAAGGATGATTTTTCCCGGTAGCCAGAAGTGGAAATTGTGCCTACTTCCTTGAAAACGATGGCCATTCATGGTTTGTTTGAAGAGATTTGCGCAGAAAATGGCCCACCTTTTAGCATTCATGAGTGTGCCGAGTATCTATTGTCCAGAAACCCAAAACACTGTCACATAACACCCTGATGGCCCCAAGCCAATGGGGAAGTGGAACTGTTCGTAAGGACATTCACAAAATTAATCTGAATTGCTATGGCAGAGGCTAGGAATATGGAAAGTGCCATCTATATTTTACTATGAGAATACTGGCTTACACCTCACTCCACCATTGGTACTGCCCCCAGCAAGTTGTGTTTTGGGCAAACATTAACAGACACCATTCCCTATCATCCTATGTGGGTCGACCAACCAAATCCCCCGAATTGCTCTGATTCCCAAAGGGCCAGCAACAATGAGTGTGCTTCCCGACGATGGTGTGCCAAATGCCGCACTCTTCATGTTGTATAGGGTCCTTGTCAAAGATCGACATCCAGAAGGAAAATTCCATTTGCCTTTTGAAGTTGCTCCATGGACAGTCAGAGACATTAAGGGCACTATGGTGACTGCCAGGAAACAAGAAGAGACTGTCACCCAGAACATCTTTTAGTTCACCTTGGTCACATGATAGCACACCATCAGATGGTTATACCACCGACGGTCAGTAGTGCAGCCAACCCTGATGAAGCTGTTGACGGAGGCGCGAGTAGCACTCAGCTTCCGACAGGTCACCCTTGGTTGGCCATCCCTGGTTTCGGCAGCCAGAGCACCATCCCTGAGAACAGAGCCCAGAGGCATTCCGTCTCCCTGAGACAACTGAGTCTATCCATAGGTGCAATGTCACCTAAGGTCTAATCCCAGCCCCTTCCGACGTTACATAGACTTTGTAGTTGACTGAAAATTTGCAAGCAGAAGCTGACTCTCTACAAGTGAAATATGTGCCTTTACCAGTCTGCAGGTCCAGTTCTATAAACCGATTGACTTTATGTTCTATGTGTGTTCTGTTTTGTTTAATTGTTCTGTTCTGGGGTAAAGGAGGGATGTAGTGTTGCGTCAGCGCCGCAGCAACACCACATGGGATGCCCGAGAGAGGGGTAGATCCAGGTGCTCCCCTGCAGGAGTGCTGTTGTTTGGTTTGTCCTGAAGTTCACGTCAGGGAACTAATAAGGGTATCCCGGGGACAGGTGTGGTCAGTCCTACGACCACAAGATATTGCAAGCACTGTCCATATGTTTATTTTCTGTGTGCGTCATCACTGCTGTACAGACGGGTTACAAACATATGGCGTGACATCATATGCGTGAAAGAAATCCAGTAGACTTCTAGCTGTTAAACAAACTCCTCTCTCTGAATGCTGATGCCTGAGCCTGTCTGCCAAGGACTGCATGGCAATGGCAACAAGCAATGGCAAAGCCAATAGGTCTTGTCTATGTAAGATCTATTGGCTTTGTTAATGTCTTTCAGCCATGTTGTACAGAAGTATGACTGCTGTGCAGAATAGCAGAAAGGGTCAAAAAAGTGCTATGACATGGCTAGCGCTGGCCGTGTCCAACTGTTTTTTTCTGGTGGGACGAGTCAGGTAAAAGCAACAGTGGATGAAAGGGGGAGGCGACTGGTGAGAATAGGCAAGTAACCAATGAGGAAATATATGAAAAAAGTGCTATGACCTTGTTGTATATGCACTAGTTGTACAGATGCAGTCCGTTAGGTCGGACGTAGTATGTCTTCTATGTTAGCTGTGTCACATGTCTATTCTCTGCCAATCACGGATGGGGGTGACGTCAGAAAGGGGCGAGTTCACAAGGATGATTCAGTTATGCCCGCGCAGCGGCGGTTAGCGGCTCGTGGGTCTCTGTAAGAATAAATCATATTGTACTTCGCACCAAGTATCGGACCTTTCTTTGTTACAACAAATGGCGACGAGGGTTTGTGCGATTTCAGAGGCCCACGAGCGATCTTTGATGTGCGGATCGCATTGCTGACGGACAACGGCGGCGGGTGAGCGGTGCCGCGCTCTTTTCCCATTACGAGCGGACGTACTCTAAGTGCCGCTGTATGCCCTGACATTCTGGGGTCCTGCTGCCAGTCTCGCAGTGTTCTGCCTTCATCCCTTCTTTGCGTCCCCTTGATGCCGGCCAAAGCGCCTCTTCACTGCGGAGACCACGTCCTGCTGACGCGTGTCCTCTCCATCCTGCTGCTACGTGCGCTCCGACCGGAGTGCTTCCTGCCACACGACGGTGATCCTGCGGCAGCCATCGGACCGCCTGTGAGTGCGTCTAGCGCGCCAGTGGAGTCCAGTCCCTGTCATATACTGCCTGGCAAGCCTGTATATCTCGTGCTGCACGTCCTGAGGGCTAGGGCGCTCAGGAGCGTATTCCTGCTTCCAAGACTCAACCGAAGGTACTGTGTGCTGCATGGCCCTTTTCTGCTGACATAGTGTGGCATGCCTCTGTGGGGCTGCTGGGACTGCTACTTTGCATAAGGGACGCCGCGGGCATTCCACACATTCCAGTCCGCTGTCGTGTTCTAGTGCGCAGTGCGGGTGCTTCTGAAACCATGGCGCAGAGTAGCAACATCTGTGTGCCGCCCCTCTTCCTCGAGGACCCGGGAAAACCTTGTATGAAGTGGAAGAGCTGGTTGCGGGCTTTCGAGAACTACATCGTATCGATCGATGGGAAGAAGTTCGACGCGGAGCGGAAACAAGAGCTTCTGTTTGGTTTGCTGGGAAGGCTGGCCAGGAGATTTTTGACAGTCTGCCGGAGTACAAGAACCCACCAGGGGTGCTCCCCGCGCTCAACGTGTACCAGGAGGCGGTTAAACGTCGCGAGCGACAGTTCTCAGAGGAAAGTAATATTATGGTGGGGCGCCATAAGTTTGCGCTGCGGAAACAAGCGGACGGAGAGACAATTGAGGAGTACATTGCTTGTTTGCGTGTTCTGGCGCAAGACTGTGAATTTGAAGATATGGTCGACACGTACATCCGAGATCAGGTGGTGTTCTACTGTCATTCCAAAAAGGTGCAGGAACGTTTGCTTACATGCAGAAACCCTACTCTCAAGGAGGTGACGCACATTGCGAAAGCAATTGAGCGGTCACTTCTCTCTACTAAAGAATTGGCGTGTAGAAGTTCTAGCTCTAACGTGTTTTCTTTGCAGGATAAGAAGCGATCTGATCATATGCCTACGGACAAGGCATTGACTGCCAAAGCAGTAGATAGGAAGCCGTTAAGTTGCTTTACATGTGGCTCACATGACCATCTAGCAGATAGCAAGTCCTGTCCCGCGCTGGGCAAAACATGTACGAAATGTAAAAAAGTGGGTCACTATGCCACGGTATGTAAGACAAGAAATCCCATGCGCAGTGTGAAAGTGAGTTCGGTGAGTTAGGACGATATGGAAATGTGTGCGAACATTGTATTGTCCATTGATGCGGAGGATGGCCGTGTGAAGGGGCCCATAGGCTCGGTGATGATTGGGTCGGTGGAGTTGCCGTTTACTGCTGATTCGGGTTCACCCATAACGCTGATTTCTGACACAGTATTCAATGAGAAGTGGTGTAACGTACAGTTGAGTGAGACGGATGTGAATCCAAAAGCGTTTGGTGAGCAGGACATTGAGATGCTGGGTTACTTCTGTGATACCCTCACTTTTAAGGGGAGGGTGATTACCACAAAGATATACGTGGCCGAGAAAGGCAGGAATCTGGTAGGCTGGAAAGACCTAGCGAAGTTGGGGGTGATTTTGGTTCCCGGAGCGGACGACCCCATAGTCCTGCGAGATGATTGGGTCAACTACGTGCAAGTGGAAGAGGAGCAGGAAGACTTGTCGGGGGTGCTAGACAAGTGTGATGGGGTGTTCAGGAATGCAGTGGGGTGCGTGAGAGGTTTTGTGCATGACATACAGTTAAAGGAGGGAGCGATGCCAGTGAAGCACAAGGTTAGGACCGTGCCTTTGTCCGTGAGGTGTGAGCTGAAAGCCGTACTTGACAAGCTTAAACAGGAAGGAGTGATTGAAGAAGCCGGTGCCTCGGAATGGGTCTCCGCAATTGTAGTTTCAAAGAAGAAGAAAACGGGGGACATCCGCCTCTGTGTCGATCTCCGATCGCTGAATAAAAACATACTGATTAATTGCCACCCTCTGCCCAACATACAGGAGATTCTGTCGTCTACGTCTGGGTCTCAGTACTTTACTCTTATTGATTTAAAATCAGCATATCACCAAGTCTGTTTGACCAAGGAGTCCAGAAAACTAACGACCTTCATTACTCCGGTGCTTACCGGTACGTCAGGTTACCCTTTGGGCTGGCCTCGGCCTCAGGGGTTTTTCAGAGACTGATGGATTTATTGTTCCGTGAGATGCAGGGGGTCGAGGCATTCCAAGACGACATCTTGATACACACAAGGAGCAGACAGGAGCACTTGGCGTTACTGAGCGAGGTGTTAGGGGTCCTAGGTGCCAAGGGGATGACGGTGTCGAAGGATAAGTGCAAGTTCATGAAGACAAGAATTGAATACTTGGGGCACGTGCTGAATCCGGACGGCATAGCACCAAAAGACGACCTTGTCCAGGCAATACGCAATGCTCCGCGTCCGGAGGATAAAGACACGCTACGGTCCTTCCTTGGCCTCAGTGAATACTACTCCAAGTTCGTCCAGGGATACACGGACAAGGTTGAACCGCTGAGGAAGCTGCTGCGGAAAAATGAGAAGTACCTTTGGTCGGGCGAGCAGGACGCTGCGTTCGAATCTGTCAAAACAGCCATTGCCACAGCTCTGGTGCTGCGACCCTATGACAAGGATTTGCGTAATGTGGTCACCGTCGACGCCAGCGCCAAGGGCATAGGAGCTGTCTTTTGTCAATTTCAGGGGCGCAAGGAGAACACCATAGCCTTCATATCCCGCACGCTCAGCGACGCAGAGAAGAGTTACAGCACTATTGAGCGGGAAACACTGGCGTGTGTTTGGGCGGTGGAAAAGCTGAAGAATTATCTATGGGGCAAGGTGTTTGAGATCGTCACGGACCACAAGCCGTTGGTCTACATGATGGACGGAGAAGGCCGAGGAAATAGAAAAGCGAGTTCGAGGCTTCTGCGACTGCTGTCCAAATTGCAGGAGTATCTCTTTACGATACGACATATCAAGGGTGGCCTCAACTACAGAGCGGACTGCCTATCCCGGATGCCGGTGAGCGGTATGGAGGAGCCCCCTCTGGATGACACTGAATGCGTGGTGGCATTGGTGGATGCAACCGTGATGTGCAATGGCTCCATCACTGAAAACGAGTGGCTGGCTAGTCAGGGGGAAGACAACATCCTCTTTAAAGTGATGGATTATATGACGACCAAGTGGCCTCCTATCCGGAACTTACAGAATGACTTGAAGAGTTTTCAACAGGTGAGCGAGGAGCTTACCATCGAAAATGGATTCCTGAAGCGCCATGACTTGTTCGTTCCACCGGCGGGGCTGCGGGGGAAATTAATCAAGATCGCGCACAAGGGACATCCGGGAAGCAGCGCGACCAAGAACATCCTCAAAATGTACTATTGGTGGCCAGGAATGACCAGTGATGTGTGTAATTACATAGACAGATGCGAACAGTGCCTGAAAGCTGACAAGCACTGGAAGACCGGTAAGGGAGAAGTACAGCTGGTAGAAATCCCGGTGGGTCCCTGGAGTAAAATTGCAATAGATTTTGCAGGCCCGTTCACCGTGCTGCCCGAGGACTGCAGATACCTGATCGTACTCACTGACTATTATTCTAAATGGGTGCACTACAAGTTTGTCCATGCTGGCACTACAGACCGTGTCATAGGGGTCTTAAAGGATGTTTTTGCAATGGAGGGACAGCCGAAAGTCCTGGTCTCCGACAACGGTACTCAGTTGGTGTCCAAGCAGATGATGGATTTCCTGGCTGCCCTGGGGATCAAGCAAGAGAAAACACCTTTGTACAGTCGCAAGAGCAACGGCCAAGTCGAGAGGATGAACAAGTTTATTAAAGAAGGCGTTCAACTAGCCATTGCCTCTCATCTCGATGTGAAGGAGTTCCTGGCTGAGAAAATTTGCACTTACCATAACACTCCGAATATGGTCACGGGGCACACTCTGTTTTTTCTAATGAGGGGAAGAAGCTGCACTAACGAGCTTACACCCAAATACAATAGGTGGTACAATGTGAGCGAGGAAACGCAGGTTATACGTGATGAGATGTTGGGAGTGAGGGAGAGAATTGTGTCCAAACAAGAGAGTTCAAAGAAGTACGCTGATGCGGCAAACAAAGCGAAGGTGAAGGTCATAGAACAGGGAGACTGGGTCCTAGTACGGAAGCCACACAAGGTGATGAAGGGAGAGTCTGTGTTTAGTCTGCCGGTGCGTGTACAAGAGGCGACAAAAGGTGCGGTGTGCCTAGTGGGCAGAGGTTGGCGCAGCAAAGATGATGTGGTCAAACTGAAGAAGGGTCAGGAGGAAATACTACTGAGAGGGAGTTCGGAGAGTAGTGAATGTGGTGACAATAGTGTTTTAGAGTGGCAAGAAGAAGGGGGTGCCAATCTGGGAGCACAACGTGAAGAAAGAGGCATGGACACGTCCATATATCCACGGACAAGGAACAGCAGTGGGGCCGAGAGTCAAACAATTAGGTGTGAGAGCGGTTATGCTGAGAGCCGGGTGGAAGGTGGAGTTAAGAGGGAGCACCCGAGTGGGCGGGAGTCTGGTGGCACGGGTCACAGCTTCAGCAGCACTAGTGCCGAAAGGGGTTCCCCATTGTATGCTTCTCGTAGACCGAGGAGGGAGGTAAGAGCGCCAAGACGCTATGACGATTATGTTACGGATTGACTACATTTATTTTTGTTTTGTGGAAAAAAAGGAGATGTTGTATATGCACTAGTTGTACAGATGCAGTCCGTTAGGTCGGACGTAGTATGTCTTCTATGTTAGCTGTGTCACATGTCTATTCTCTGCCAATCACGGATGGGGGTGACGTCAGAAAGGGGCGAGTTCACGAGGATGATTCAGTTATGCCCGCGCAGCGGCGGTTAGCGGCTCGTGGGTCTCTGTAAGAATAAATCATATTGTACTTCGCACCAAGTATCGGACCTTTCTTTGTTACAACAGACCTTGCCATGAACTGCCTGCATTAGTGCTTCTTCTGTTGGGGGGCGAGGGTAGAAGTGACAGGACAAGTAACAGCACCAAGAGATGCAATGTGATGGACTAATGGATACTGTCGTGAATGTCTGCCCGGGCCGTTAGTTGCAGCAGTGGCGGAGCCACGCACAAACAAAAGGACACGTTGGGACGGAAGGAGCACTTCGCGTTCTAGTTCTTGCAAGCGTCTCCTTCGCGCCTGGTGTCACTCACCTGCTTCCGGGTCCCGCGGCACCATTGATTCCTTTTTCCTGGCATCGGGTTCTCGGTCGGTGTCGCTTCATCTCCTCGGCGGCTCTGCGGGAATCACTCCTGCAGAAAGACTAGAAAAGAATTCAAAAAAGCATCGCGTAGACAAGGCGGTAACACGCTTGCGCTTAGCTACTGAAATATCAGTTACAGAGAGTATTTAAAAATACTTATCTGATGGGGTTTCCATGATTGTAATGGACATCTGCATTCCTCATTGTTGTGTTGCTGTTGTCTGCACTGATGTATGGCAGTCAGTGCATTAGATTCCTCGGGATTTAAGGATATCAAGAAATACATTAGCCTACATTTTTTGCATTTTTATATTTGTGTTGCTTACTCAAAACTTCTCTATGGGTGATTTCTAGGCTATCATTTTTGGGCTAACTTTCTTTTTTCTATGTTCCTATTCATGGTAAGCCTAAGGCATAAGTATCTCTACATTGCACACCAGAGATGAGGTACACAGTGTGATATTTTCAGTTTGTTGTTTCCATGCAGAATTACTCATTGATACCTGAAACACTTATTTTGGATGCTAGTGGAAGAGGGGAAGGCATAAGGTATAGAATACTGACATATTTGTTAGATATTGTTTTACAAACTTGTATTTCTCTATCTTCAATAAAGTCTTACTCTAATGCCTTGTTTACAGAGTCATTACCTGTCCAGTGACGAAACTTGGCGATCCAGGTGTTCCCAAAGAATTTTCTTCTTCCTATTATTATTCCTTCCCTTGTTTCCCCTCTTCCCCCTGTACACTGGTTCGCTTTGACTTGGGTGGACTAGGTGATAGCTGGAAGTAGAGAGCTACTCTTCAGTCTCTTGCCTCTCGTTCCTGTGGAAACTTCGGGTGAGTCTTGATAGATACAAGGAACTGTGCCACCCGATGCAAAGTACAACAGATACAAGGTGCAGCAGCAGATGAAAGGTACAACACTAGCAGTTTCATGTGGCCCTGAGGCTACCTCAAGGCGCTGTAGAATAGAGACATCCCCGTAAATGCACCCATAGTTCCTTACCTCAGTTTTCATTCACACGGCATAAACAAGCGAGGTTTATACTAATATATATTTTAGACATGCACAGAAAGCTGAAAGGTTGACCCAACTAGCACTAAATGAAACTCATTACACCTCCTGGAAGACATGCATATAATGCTGAAATACTGAGCTAACCATCAAAAACTAAAACATGCTTTACCTTCCTGGAAGATGTACATATAGTGTTGGAATGCTGACCCCACAATCTGCAACTAAAACAGAGCCATCCTTCCTGCCAGACAAGCATGAGCAGCGGAAAGGTTGAGTCCATATCCATCATTAAGCACCTAGTATCTCCCCAAAGAAGTGTCCTGGCCACTGGGTCGAGAGTTTCCTTATGTGTCAATGATCTGATTAACTGAAAGACCTGGTCACCGTCATAGGAGGTCACATTCTTCTAACCACGCTGTGTTGCTGCAACATGAGCCGCCTTTCCAATCAATGCCCTGAGTGATCAATTGAACCGAAGCTCACTGGTCCCTTTCCAAACGACACACCCTCAGCAGTGTTATGTTATGTTGTATGGCTTGTAAAGCGTGCTAATATCCAAGGGTGTCTTGGTGCTAGTTTTATGAAACATGATATGGCAGTTATTGATCTGTGTCGTAAGAAAGCAGGACTACTGGTGTCCATACGGGATACTAGAGTTTTGAGAAAAGCCAGGTTTTAAGGTATTTTCTGAACTTTAACTGATTAGGTTGATTTCTCATCTTCCACCACTTGGCAGTTGAGAGAAGGAACGTTTTAGTCCCCAATTGGATTTTTTAGCCGTGGGGACCTGTACTATTTTTGCTGAGCTGGATCGTAAGGGACAGATGGGGGAGTACCATTTACAGGTTTCTTGAAAGAAGCTACGAGCTTCTTGATAAAGTCCTTTATGCTCCCAACAAAGTGCTTTAAATTGTGTCCGGGATCTGACTGGAAGCCAATGAAGCTTTTTAATGGTGGAAGAAACTGAGCAGAACTTGGGAAAGGTTTAGGGGCACCCTAGCTGCAGCCTCTTGGACTGTCTGAAGCTTATTAAGCGCATGTTCTTGAGCATGTACGAACAAAGAGTTGCAATAATCAATTTTGATGATGACCAGGGCTAATATCACTGATTACTTTAGCAGCATAGGGAGAAAAGGAAGTTTTTTTTTTACAGCATTAGAAAACAGCCAATGTGATCTTTTTGGAATGTTCAATAAAGGTCAGTTTCGTGTAAAAAGCCACCAAGACTGATTTCAGAAAGGTGTTGTGGCCGAACAGCAACACCTCGGTTTTATCTGAGTTCAGCTTTAGATAGTTGGCTTGCATCCAATGTGCAATGTTGCTCATGCATGATCTATACTGTAGAGCTACCTTCTCCGGATCCGATGAGACTGACACAACTAGCTGTGTGTCATCGGCGTAAGAGCACACAGAGAAACCGCAGGATCAAATCAGACTGATAAGAGGGGAAAATTAAGCATTAAACAGCGTGGGATTTAGGGCTTAATTACGAGACCTGCGGTCCATGGACTGCCAGACCTGTGTTAGCACAGCGGCGGCAGTCTCTGGACCGCCCTGTTACGATGAGCGGTACAAAAGGGGGTGGTGATGGACGGAGCATCAGAACCAATCAAACACTCACACCCAGTCAACAGATCTGGGTATGATCCATCACCGTTCTTTAGCCCACTCTGCCACCCCAGTTCAGACATGGCCATATGCAAATCAGTCTGACCCTGTGCCTCATAGGAACAGTCCATCCCGAACTGCCAAGCCATGCCTTCCCTGGACCGGAAACAAGCTTCCTAGGACCGGTTTCTGGCATTTCAGCCGTCTTCAGCCAGGCTTGCTTGAATCCAGTGGCAAAGTGAGCAAGGGACTCACGTCTGAGAATACCCTGCCAACTTATGGCAAACAAAGTGGTACAAAAGGGGGTGGTGATGGACGGAGCATCAGAACCAATCAAACACTAACACCCAGTCAACAGATCTGGGTATGATCCATCACCGTTCTTTAGCCCACTCTGCCACCCCAGTTCAGACATGGCCATATGCAAATCAGTCTGACCCTGTGCCTCATGGGAACAGTCCATCCCAAATTGCCAAGCCATGCCTTCCCTGGACCGGAAACAAGCTTCCTAGGACCGGTTTCTGGCATTTCAGCCGTCTTCAGCCAGGCTTGCTTGAATCCAGTGGCAAAGTGAGCAAGGGACTCACGTCTGAGCATACCCTGCCAACTTATGGCGAACAAAGCGGTACAAAAGGGGGTGGTGATGGACGGAGCATCAGAACCAATCAAACACTCACACCCAGTCAACAGATCTGGGTATGATCCATCACCGTTCTTTAGCCCACTCTGCCACCCCAGTTCAGACATGGCCATATGCAAATCAGTCTGACCCTGTGCCTCATGGGAACAGTCCATCCCGAACTGCCAAGCCATGCCTTCCCTGGACCGGAAACAAGCTTCCTAGGACCGGTTTCTGGCATTTCAGCCGTCTTCAGCCAGGCTTGCTTGAATCCAGTGGCAAAGTGAGCAAGGGACTCACGTCTGAGCATACCCTGCCAACTTATGCCGAACAAAGCGGTACAAAAGGGGGTGGTGATGGACGGAGCATCAGAACCAATCAAACACTCACACCCAGTCAACAGATCTGGGTATGATCCATCACCGTTCTTTAGCCCACTCTGCCACCCCAGTTCAGACATGGCCATATGCAAATCAGTCTGACCCTGTGCCTCATAGGAACAGTCCATCCCGAACTGCCAAGCCATGCCTTCCCTGGACCGGAAACAAGCTTCCTAGGACCGGTTTCTGGCATTTCAGCCGTCTTCAGCCAGGCTTGCTTGAATCCAGTGGCAAAGTGAGCAAGGGACTCACGTCTGAGAATACCCTGCCAACTTATGGCAAACAAAGTGGTACAAAAGGAGGTGGTGATGGACGGAGCATCAGAACCAATCAAACACTAACACCCAGTCAACAGATCTGGGTATGATCCATCACCGTTCTTTAGCCCACTCTGCCACCCCAGTTCAGACATGGCCATATGCAAATCAGTCTGACCCTGTGCCTCATGGGAACAGTCCATCCCAAATTGCCAAGCCATGCCTTCCCTGGACCGGAAACAAGCTTCCTAGGACCGGTTTCTGGCATTTCAGCCGTCTTCAGCAAGGCTTGCTTGAATCCAGTGGCAAAGTGAGCAAGGGACTCACGTCTGAGCATACCCTGCCAACTTATGGCGAACAAAGCGGTACAAAAGGGGGTGGTGATGGACGGAGCATCAGAACCAATCAAACACTCACACCCAGTCAACAGATCTGGGTATGATCCATCACCGTTCTTTAGCCCACTCTGCCACCCCAGTTCAGACATGGCCATATGCAAATCAGTCTGACCCTGTGCCTCATAGGAACAGTCCATCCCGAACTGCCAAGCCATGCCTTCCCTGGACCGGAAACAAGCTTCCTAGGACCGGTTTCTGGCATTTCAGCCGTCTTCAGCCAGGCTTGCTTGAATCCAGTGGCAAAGTGAGCAAGGGACTCACGTCTGAGCATACCCTGCCAACTTATGGCGAACAAAGCGGTACAAAAGGGGGTGGTGATGGACGGAGCATCAGAACCAATCAAACATTCACACCCAGTCAACAGATCTGGGTATGATCCATCACCGTTCTTTAGCCCACTCTGCCACCCCAGTTCAGACATGTCCATATGCAAATCAGTCTGACCCTGTGCCTCATGGGAACAGTCCATCCCGAACTGCCAAGCCATGCCTTCCCTGGACCAGAAACAAGCTTCCTAGGACCGGTTTCTGGCATTTCAGCCGTCTTCAGCCAGGCTTGCTTGAATCCAGTGGCAAAGTGAGCAAGGGACTCACGTCTGAGCATACCCTGCCAACTTATGGCGAACAAAGCAAAAACCAAAGGAAATGATGGACGGAGTGTTGAACATTGCAAGCACTCATCCCCAGTCAACTGATCTGGGTTTAATCCATCACCGTTCTTTAGCCCACTCTGCCAACCCAGTTCAGACATGGCCATATGCAAATCAGTCTGACCCTGTGCCTCATGGGAACAGTCCAGCCCGAACTGCCAAGCCATGTCTTCCCTGGACCGAAAACAAGCTTTCTAGGAACGGTTTCTGGCATTTCAGCCGTCTTCAGCCAGGCTTGCTTGAATCCAGTGGCAAAGTGAGCAAGGGACTCACGTCTGAGCATACCCTGCCAACTTATGACGAACAAAGCGGTACAAAAGGGGGTGGTGATGGACGGAGCATCAGAACCAATCAAACATTCACACCCAGTCAACAGATCTGGGTATGATCCATCACCGTTCTTTAGCCCACTCTGCCACCCCAGTTCAGACATGTCCATATGCAAATCAGTCTGACCCTGTGCCTCATGGGAACAGTCCATCCCGAACTGCCAAGCCATACCTTCCCTGGACCGGAAACAAGCTTCCTAGGACCGGTTTCTGGCATTTCAGCCGTCTTCAGCCAGGCTTGCTTGAATCCAGTGGCAAAGTGAACAAGGGACTCACGTCTGAGCATACCCTGCCAACTTATGGCGAACAAAGCGGTACAAAAGGGGGTGGTGATGGACGGAGCATCAGAACCAATCAAACACTCACACCCAGTCAACAGATCTGGGTATGATCCATCACCGTTCTTTAGCCCACTCTGCCACCCCAGTTCAGACATGGCCATATGCAAATCAGTCTGACCCTGTGCCTCATGGGAACAGTCCATCCCAAATTGCCAAGCCATGCCTTCCCTGGACCGGAAACAAGCTTCCTAGGACCGGTTTCTGGCATTTCAGCCGTCTTCAGCAAGGCTTGCTTGAATCCAGTGGCAAAGTGAGCAAGGGACTCACGTCTGAGCATACCCTGCCAACTTATGGCGAACAAAGCGGTACAAAAGGGGGTGGTGATGGACGGAGCATCAGAACCAATCAAACACTCACACCCAGTCAACAGATCTGGGTATGATCCATCACCGTTCTTTAGCCCACTCTGCCACCCCAGTTCAGACATGGCCATATGCAAATCAGTCTGACCCTGTGCCTCATAGGAACAGTCCATCCCGAACTGCCAAGCCATGCCTTCCCTGGACCGGAAACAAGCTTCCTAGGACCGGTTTCTGGCATTTCAGCCGTCTTCAGCCAGGCTTGCTTGAATCCAGTGGCAAAGTGAGCAAGGGACTCACGTCTGAGCATACCCTGCCAACTTATGGCGAACAAAGCGGTACAAAAGGGGGTGGTGATGGACGGAGCATCAGAACCAATCAATCACTCACACCCAGTCAACAGATCTGGGTATGATCCATCACCGTTCTTTAGCCCACTCTGCCACCCCAGTTCAGACATGGCCATATGCAAATCAGTCTGACCCTGTGCCTCATGGGAACAGTCCATCCCGAACTGCCAAGCCATGCCTTCCCTGGACCAGAAACAAGCTTCCTAGGACCGGTTTCTGGCATTTCAGCCGTCTTCAGCCAGGCTTGCTTGAATCTAGTGGCAAAGTGAGCAAGGGACTCACGTCTGAGCATACCCTGCCAACTTATGGCGAACAAAGCAAAAACCAAAGGAAATGATGGACGGAGTGTTGAACATTGCAAGCACTCATCCCCAGTCAACTGATCTGGGTTTAATCCATCACCGTTCTTTAGCCCACTCTGCCAACCCAGTTCAGACATGGCCATATGCAAATCAGTCTGACCCTGTGCCTCATGGGAACAGTCCAGCCCGAACTGCCAAGCCATGTCTTCCCTGGACCGAAAACAAGCTTTCTAGGAACGGTTTCTGGCATTTCAGCCGTCTTCAGCCAGGCTTGCTTGAATCCAGTGGCAAAGTGAGCAAGGGACTCACGTCTGAGCATACCCTGCCAACTTATGACGAACAAAGCGGTACAAAAGGGGGTGGTGATGGACGGAGCATCAGAACCAATCAAACATTCACACCCAGTCAACAGATCTGGGTATGATCCATCACCGTTCTTTAGCCCACTCTGCCACCCCAGTTCAGACATGTCCATATGCAAATCAGTCTGACCCTGTGCCTCATGGGAACAGTCCATCCCGAACTGCCAAGCCATACCTTCCCTGGACCGGAAACAAGCTTCCTAGGACCGGTTTCTGGCATTTCAGCCGTCTTCACCCAGGCTTGCTTGAATCCAGTGGCAAAGTGAGCAAGGGACTCACGTCTGAGCATACCCTGCCAACTTATGGCGAACAAAGCGGTACAAAAGGGGGTGGTGATGGACGGAGCATCAGAACCAATCAAACACTCACACCCAGTCAACAGATCTGGGTATGATCCATCACCGTTCTTTAGCCCACTCTGCCACCCCAGTTCAGACATGGCCATATGCAAATCAGTCTGACCCTGTGCCTCATGGGAACAGTCCATCCCGAACTGCCAAGCCATGCCTTCCCTGGACCGGAAACAAGCTTCCTAGGACCGGTTTCTGGCATTTCAGCCGTCTTCAGCCAGGCTTGCTTGAATCCAGTGGCAAAGTGAGCAAGGGACTCACGTCTGAGCATACCCTGCCAACTTATGGCGAACAAAGCAAAAACCAAAGGAAATGATGGACGGAGTGTTGAACATTGCAAGCACTCATCCCCAGTCAACTGATCTGGGTTTAATCCATCACCGTTCTTTAGCCCACTCTGCCAACCCAGTTCAGACATGGCCATATGCAAATCAGTCTGACCCTGTGCCTCATGGGAACAGTCCAGCCCGAACTGCCAAGCCATGTCTTCCCTGGACCGAAAACAAGCTTTCTAGGAACGGTTTCTGGCATTTCAGCCGTCTTCAGCCAGGCTTGCTTGAATCCAGTGGCAAAGTGAGCAAGGGACTCACGTCTGAGCATACCCTGCCAACTTATGACGAACAAAGCGGTACAAAAGGGGGTGGTGATGGACGGAGCATCAGAACCAATCAAACATTTACACCCAGTCAACAGATCTGGGTATGATCCATCACCGTTCTTTAGCCCACTCTGCCACCCCAGTTCAGACATGTCCATATGCAAATCAGTCTGACCCTGTGCCTCATGGGAACAGTCCATCCCGAACTGCCAAGCCATACCTTCCCTGGACCGGAAACAAGCTTCCTAGGACCGGTTTCTGGCATTTCAGCCGTCTTCAGCCAGGCTTGCTTGAATCCAGTGGCAAAGTGAGCAAGGGACTCACGTCTGAGCATACCCTGCCAACTTAAGGGAAACCGGTCCTAGGATGCTTGTTTCCGGTCCAGGGAAGGCATGGCTTGGCAGTTCGGGATGGACTGTTCCCATGAGGCACAGGGTCAGACTGATTTGCATATGGCCATGTCTGAACTGGGTTGGCAGAGTGGGCTAAAGAACGGTGATGGATCAAACCCAGATCTGTTGACTGGGTGTGAGTGTTTGATTGGTTCTGATGCTCCGTCCATCACCACCCCCTTTTGTACCGCTCTGTTACGATGAGGGCAGTTGGACTGCCATTGCCCCGCCGCAGCTGCCAGGGTACCGCCTTTCCCTGGTGGTGTTGCGACTGTCAGGCGGCATCAATATGCTTGGCGGGACTGCCACGGTCCCGCCACGCATATTAGGAGTTTCCTCTCCACCATGGTTTTCAAGGCAGTTCCTTCTCCATGAAATCCCTGGTGGAGTGGAAACAAAGGGGACCCTACACCGCAGTCCTGCTTGGCATGGACTTTTCAGTCCATGCCGTGCAGGAACTGCAATTGGCGTTCAAATTGCGGTGCCCATTTTTAGAGGCACCACTGTGGGAACGCCCAAAAAAAGCCCATCAAACAGGAGGAAACACCTAATCTGGTGGGGGGCCTGACCACCGCTTTGACAGAGCAGACCCGGCGATGCACCGTCAAAGTCATAATCAGGCCCGTACTGAGGATCCCAAGGGACCCCACATGGGAGATTGAAAGAGGAAGAGGAGTAATCACCCCAGGTCACCACTTGCTCTTTGTTAGATAAGAATCATTCAATTAACTTGAGAGCCGGCCCCTTTATGTCCATGTCCTATTGGCCGTTGACCAAGGTGCAATGGTCCATCGTATCGAATGCAGCCAATAGGTCCAACAGGATCAAGGCCGCACCGTCTCCCCTATCTACAATTGTCCTGATTTCTTCACTGGCTACTAAGAGAGTTGAATCTGTACTGTATTTTGGTCTAAATCCGCGTTGCTCTGAGTCAAGAATATTAGTAGTCTCTAGAAAAGAAATAAGCTCTGAGTTCATGGCTTTTTCCAGTATTTTTGCTGGAAATTGTAGGCGTGAGATTGGCCTTTGGTTATTCACTTCCACCGCGTCCAAATAGTTTTTTTTATATCAGTGGGAGGATTGAGGCCTTTTTCCAGCTATTAGGGATTCCAAGACCAGATTTAAAATTGCAGTCAATTGTGAAGCAATTGTTTTAGATGCTGGCTGGAGAGCCTCCGGGGGGGCATGGATCTGGGGGTGATCCCAATTTAGTGGCTTTCAAGAGGGCATCCACCTTTTCTTCAGTAAAAGCCATAAAGGAACTTAATTGTAAAGGCTGATCGGGCGTCGCGTATTCGGAGGCAGCTTCCTCAAGAGTGATATCTATCACTTGCCTGGGGTTGTTGCAAGCATTAGAAAACTCCTGAAATATTATATTGACTTTAGAGAAGAAGTTTGCTAGTTGATCAACAAAGTATTGATTAGGTTCTATCCCCTTCCTATTTCCAAATGCCAAGAGGGTATTTACAGTGGTTCAAAGCTCTCTGAATGTGTTTTAGCAGCTCTAATTTTGTCATTATAATAATTTGTTTTAGTATTCTTCATTCGTGTTTTATAGTCTTTAAGTAGGATTTTATATATTTGTTTTTTCCTTGACTCATAGTCCAGTCTCCATTTCTGTTCTTGTCTTCTGCATTTTCTTATTTGCTCCCTACGTTCATGTGAGAACCAGGGTGCGTCAGGCGTTTATCGTTGGTTCATTCTGGTTTTTAAAGGGCGGGGCTAGTTGAGTGGCCGCAGCATTGACTCAGGTGGTCGATTAGCAGCCGCTACCTCTGAGTCCTTATTTGGAGTGGGTTTCGAGTTACATTTGGTCTATTGTTTTCCAAGCTCTGCTTTTTCTCAAGGCTGATGGTTGTGCTGAACTGTTGTTCAGCGCACGGATGTTAAGTTTCAAAATAATGGCTTTGAGATCCGTCCATACTAGCGGTATCACTTTTATTATTTGGATATTAGGGTTGTTATCAAAAAGCACATCCAAGATGTGATTGGTCTTATGTGTGGGTTCTTTTATTAGTTGTCGCAGATCAAATCTTTGTAAATTGTCATGGAGATCTGCTTTAGATCCTCCAGGCAGTCAAAATTAAAATCACCCAAAATGGTGAAGGTGGAGTTGTCCACACAGCTTTCCATAAAACCTAATAACGTTTGAAAATAATTGTCCTTAGGGCCAGAGGGCCTGTATAATAAAAGTCCATTAACAACAACTGAATTGTGATTTTTTAGGGTGAAACAGAGTGCCTCTGAATTAAGATGGAAGAGAAGTTTAAAGGCCGCTTTATATGCGCTGCGATGTGTCATCGCAAGCCCCCCTCCTTTTGATCTGGTCTATCAAGCCTCATTATCTTGAAACCTCCCGGAACACATGTAGTCTGGTCCGGGTTGGATGCTTCATCTGCCCACGTTTCCGTCAGGAAGGCGATATCAACTTTTTCTTGCTCAATGAAATCTTCAAATTTTATTTTGTGCTAAATGAGCGAGCAGGTATTCAGGAGAAGGCATATAACCTCCTTACGAATATTATTATTGTTTAGGGGCCTTTCTGGTAAAATATTTCGCCGGTGACAAGAGTCAACTTGTAAAGAAAAGCAGCATTGTTGACATTTGAGAGTGCTGGATAGACCAGTGACCTGAAATGCGGGCAAGGAAGGGACTTACCGTGGGTATTTAAATTCATAACTTCCGCTTTGGTGTAGTCCAGGTTAGTAACTCTGCCAGGGTTTTTGGCACTGGGCGCTGACCTTCCTTGGACGGGCGCAGACGGGCTTGCCTTTGGCGCGCCTTTGGCGCGGACCTGCATTGCAGCTCCTTAAGTGAGCCGTCATAGAAGGGGGTGTGGCTGGGGAGGACCCAACAAGGCAGAAAGCACAATAGAGCGCTGTAGGGAAAAACGAGTGGGGAAACAATTAGCTAACTGGGGTCCAGCAACACCCTTCTGGCGATTCAGGCTCCCCTGAAAGGCCAGAATACTGGCAACTTAAAAGAAAATTAAAAGCAAATGTGGCAAACTTTACCAAACCACAAACCAATCAAAACTTGAAATGCGATGAGATTAAAAGATTAATGGGAGCCAGGCACCTCCCAAATATGGTCTCCAGCGAGGAAAGTAAACGTTGTCTTTGAGCAATTCCAAGTTAACAGCAATAATTTCAGCAGGATGATGCTGTATCTCCAAGGACACCGTGCTCAGGTCTCAATATGCGTTTACCACCTAAATGATGTCTCAGAATTAAAACTGTGCTGAGGGGTCCCCTGGAGCTCGAGGGCCCCCCTACAACTCTGGGGCTGCGGGGGCTGATGCTACGCCACTGCTACGAATGAACAAGATTGTAACATTAACAAAAACTGGAGTTGTATTTAACTAAGTCAGCGCAGAGGATAGATTTTGTTCTCAGATGTTAACATAGAGCAGAGGTCTTCAAACTGTGTGGCGCGCCCACCTTGGGGGGCGTTGATGGGTTCCCAGGGGGGCGCAAATGCCTCTGCAAGTACATGTAAATGAAGATGGCCTGGAAGTGCGGCGATGTTTATTTCCTGAATTTCCAGGCTGTCTTCATTTACGTGGGGCCGGAGATCAGCTCGAGCTGCTGTGGGCTCGGCTGGGCAGTGCCTGGAGTCTTATCTCCGGCACGCCTGAGTTTTTCACAGGTCTTTAGAGACCATTTGCATACCTTTGTAAACTGGTTACCGAGGCTTAGTTTTTTCTGGTTCCAGTACCCCCTGGGCCCCCACTCTACCTATTCCTTTAATTTGCATTTCATGAAGAGGAATATAAAGTAGGGTCGCCAATAGAAAAAATGCCGGCCATGTATGTTTAAAGAGCCTGCAAAGACCTTGTCTTGACACTAAATAGGGTTATATATAAAAAATAATTTATTCATTTGTAATGTGACTTTTCTATCTATTCCCTTTAATTATCATTCATGGATCATTCAGGCCGCCTTAGAACACAATTAAAAGTGCTTTCTATTTATATTTGCTGTTTTGAAGTACGCACAGATAAGTGATGAAAATAGGGCTTTTGGTGACTATTTCTTTTTGTACCGTCTGCGACATCAAAATAATGAGCTGGCAATCCTAATCATAAGACTGGAAGTTTGTTGCAGCATCATCACATTATTTATTTCCTCCACCCTTGATCTCTGATTAATGCCATGATAGCAATAGTTTAACCTCTTCCATGCGTCGGACGTCCCCCCCCGGCCGTCTGACGTCACGGTGGGCGTGTGCGGAGGATGGCCGGAGGCCGGCTAAACCGCGCATTAGTGGAATTTTCCTGCACAGCGGGGGAATTCGGCCGCAGCGAAGTGGCTAACTTATATCTGAATCCCTACGCCACCGTTAATAACATTCTAATTTACTTCAAGTGTCTGTGAATGCACCCTGCATTCAGACAACTCACTCCTCAGTCTCACTTTTCAATGCAGCAACACATGTTACCTCACAGTGCAAGGCCCTTTCTAAAGTCACCTTTCTGTTGCTTATTGCTATATGTGGGTGTTAATGTGGTACTAATGAGGGGCAATAAAGGCCAGGACAGTGTTAACAAGTGTAAAAATTGCAAACTAATGCAGTAATGCTATCACAAAATATGCAGCATTATGCAGCATAATTCGCCTTTGCTTGCTGCAGAATTCAGTCATCCATGCTGCATAATTTGTCCTTCTCCTGCTGCATAATTCCAGTGGCCCTGTTGATAGTGCTATGAGGTCCCAGCCTGTGGCAAAAAGCACTGTGAATATGTAAGCCATTATTTTAAAACGGTATTTACATGCCCTAAGCTAGGCTGATGCAAAATGATGCAGTGATTGAGATAAAACAAGTTCTTACAAAATATACTTTTTAGTAATAAGTAATCAAAACTATCTAATGCAGACATTTTTGTAAGTGTCTCCACTATTCCAGGTCTCAGCTGATAACACCCTTACATAACATCTCAAAAAGAATACATTTTTGCCACCATGAAGCTTCAAGCAGAGCCACCGGAATTATTCAGCAGAAGAGGACCGCTTTATGCTGCAGGTTTGACTAAATTATGCAGCAAGAAAAGGTAAATTAATATCCGTTGGGCAATAACTCTGTTTGATGCAGCAGAAGTCTCCGGTGACCCTGTGGCTGTGCTCCTTCTGGATGCCGAGAAGGCTTTCGATAGGGTCTCCTGGGACTACCTATGACAGGCTATGAATTGGTTTGGAATTGGGCCGGGGTTTAGTAAAGCTATTTGTACCATGTATAACGCACCCACAGCTCGCCTTAGAGTCAATGGGAAATACACTCACCACTTTCCGATTATGCGTGGTACTAGGCAGGGCTGCCCCTGCTCACCCCTATTATTCGCCATTTATATTGATCCTCTAATTCTGTAGTTTATGGCATGTCGTGAGATTGAGCCTGTTTTATATCATGGGGCATCTACAAAAGTCTTAGCATATGCTGATGACGTCGCCTTAGCTACCCCCAACCCAGTAGCAGCAATAGTAGCAGTTGAGGAAATTACTCTAGCCTTCGGCTCAATTTCTGGGTATACCCTAAATAAACAGAAAATGCAGATTGTCGTGAATAGGCAAATAAGATGCTCTGATTCACGGATGACAGACTCAGCAATATATCTTGGGATTACTATTACTTCAGATTTGAATAACTTAGTGGCTACTTATATCGATCCCATTATTCGGAAGGCCAACATAGATTTTGATAAATTTCATAATTTACACCTGTCATTGGTTGGCCGTTGTAACATGATAAAAATGGTACTCCTACCAAAGATATTGTACCTGTTTAGATCAATACCCTTGGAATTTGAGAAAAAATGGTTTACTGCATTGGACAACTTGGCTAACAGATTCATTTGGGCTCACGGCCTTTCGTTTTATGACTCTACCCCAATTAAGGGGTGGCTGGGCTGTTCCGGACTTTAAACTATAATATTGGGCTGCCGCTTTTCAATATATGGCTGGAATACTTAGTGGCAGTCCCAAAAATGTAAGTATGGAAGGCAAGATCCCAGATGTATATGTACTTCTGGTGGGGGAAGATGCCAAAAATTGCTTTATGAGATTTAGCGAGCCGAGCTATTTTAAGCAAACCAAGCTCAGAACTCTTCAGGCTGCGTTTAAAATTTGGTCTATTTTAAAAAAAAATGTTGGTTTAGGGAGGTTGAATTACTACACACAAATGAGTGGTAACCCAACGCTCCCAGAAATCTTCTCAGACCAAACTATGGCATTTTGGGCAGGATTTGGCCTCTCAAAAGTTGGGGATTTATTAGGCACTGATGGAATCTATCAGTTTAAGGATATTCAAGATAAATTCGGAATTGGGGCTGGGAATTTTTTTAAATATCTCCAGATCCGGAGTTATTTGAGCAAAAAGCTGGTGGACCCAACAGCGTTCGATAAGGTAAAAACTATGAAAGTTATAAGAAGTGGGGATGGCTGCACTATTAAAGGAATATATAGGGAACTCCTGGCACTTAAACAAGATGATCTAGAGAAACATGCTGGAAAATGGGAAGACAGGCTGGGCACTGATCCGGACAATTTCTTTCAGTCGCTAGAGCTGGGACAGACAGTATTATCCTCAGCTTAAGGCCCAACATTATAAAACAGTATTTTCCCTGTACTACACTCTGGCAAAAATCTCACAATGGGGGGGGTCAGCAGGGAACCACGTGTCCACGCTGCGATTCCCTTCAGGCTGATCTAGATCATATGTTTTCATCCTGCCCCCGATTAGATAAGTTAAAAATAGCAATTTCGACTTTTCTCGAGTCCACCCTGGGTCTTCGGGTTAAGTTAACTTCATCTTTAATTCTTTTGGGGGTTGATAACACCCAGGGATATACCATGTCTCTTCGCTTTCTCTTTATTGCCATGGCAGTTTTACAAATTTGTGTAGCTTCAACCTGGCTAGGTCCAGCTGCCCCTACATTTAATTTATGGCTGGCTCGGCTTCTCTCTGTATTTAATCTTGAGAAGGGAATATACGAGAGAAAAAAGGCAAGAAAGGGAAATCTCTCGGTAGACGTATTTTGGCACCTCTATATAGCTGGCTGGAGTCCTAGGTCTAAAATAGATTTCTGGCATGCTTCAATGGAACGGAGCCCATATGCTGCCCATCCATATTCTCTTATCTGATATGTATCTGCTTAATTTTCTGCCACAAAATATTTATCTTATATTGATTGTAGGCTCTCGGCTTTATTTACTCAATTCCTTTCTCTGCTGCCAAATGAAATTCTGTTTATTAAAATATGGTATTATGTTTCCTCAGATATAATCGTAATGAATTGTTGATTACTGTGCAAAATAAAAAGAAAAAGAAAAAAAAGAAAAGAAAAGGTAAATTATGCAGGACAATGCGCCACATTTTGTGGTTAGCATTACTTCATTATTTTGTCATTTTAACTCCAAGGTAACGCTGTCAGGGGAAATATTTCACCTCATTAGTTCCAGTTTAACACCCAAATACAGCAGTAAGCAACTACAAGATTACCAGTCAATCTTTGCAAAGGGCCTACTCTGCTCCGGAACACTTTGTCATGCTTTATGTAACTTTTGTTCTGTTTGAGCAAGTTTTTGTTGTTGAAATCTGCAGATTATGTAGCAAATGCAGTTAACTGATAATTATGTGGAAAGCGCTGCTGCTGCAGAAACTCATAATTCCAGTGGCCCTGGCTTTAACCCCTTCAGCGCTGCGCGGATTCCCCCGCGGTGCTGAAGGGTTCGAGCGCGGGCGGGGCCATGACGGAACGGTTCCGTCATGAGCACAGCTCAACCGATGCTCATGACGGAATCGTTCCGTCATGAGCATGGAAGGGGTTAAATGACTCAGTCAATTAATGGCTGGTAAGAAGGCTGGTTTATTTTTTAACTTTCTGCAGTACCACCACACCCTACGATTTCAGGCAGAGGCACCTCAAAGTCAGTATTAACCATTCAGGGGCATTGTGAAAGCTTTAGTCCATGGGGTGGCAGGTAGAAGGCCAGCAGGGTTGCATTCAGATACAGAGCCCTAATCCACTAGATCCCTGGGGCTTCACAGTAATGGTCTAGGAGACAGAGGAAAGGAGCTAGATTCATAGATTATTTATAAGTATCTTTATTGGCATTTTCAATTTTTGCAATACAAGTCTTATAAAATAGGCATATTCAAAACAGTCCTAAGTACAGTTACCGGGATAGCCACAACGCATAATATTTGCCATAGGTCACAATACATGGCCCGTCCTACTCAATACTTGACAATGTGCAGTGTAGGGCTAACCACCAATCTACCAAGGAACCCAAACAACAGTTAGAATTTGCAAAATTCCACTTCAATTATCGAAAACATAATTCCAATAGCATGATAATAAAATAACTCCAAAACAAATGGCGCAACTGGGGCAAAAGAAATGAAAAAAGGAGAAAAAACAATAAAACAAAACCCAAAGAAAAGACCTTCTGCAGAGGGGGAAACATATCATGTACATCTATTTCGGCTTGTGGTGGGGGAATTTCATAGAAAGAAATTACAGCAGGTTGACACATAGGTGAGACGCCCATAGCTACCAATCAAGGCGCCTCCTCCAGATTACACAGATTTTGTAAGCTCTAACTCACTCTGCAATTGGACACATTGCCCCTTCAGGGCCCCAAGCCATCTAAAGTAGCGGTAGGTGACGCAGGCCAAGACGCCCCTGGGCGTGCATCCGTATTTGATTCGGGGCCCAAACCCATCTCCCTCTCCTTCTGTCCCTCTGGATTCTCCCAGGTCGCCAGCACTTCCCTCCATAGGCCAGCCATGGAGAGCTTCCTCATACCCTTAGATTCTTCCCAACTGAGTGATCTGCTCTCCGTTCCACCCCACACAATAACATCTCTATGCCAGGTCACGAACCGTGGACCCCTGGCAGATTTCCATTCCAGTGCAATACGGCGTTTCGCTAGTCCCAGCGCTAGGTCCACAAATCTGTTCCCCACCTTACACTTTGGCGGCCTAGGAAAAATACCCAAAATGCAAGTCTGTAATGTGAGAGGTAAATCTCTGCCCAGTACTTTAGTTAGCTTACCCAGGACTGCCTCCCAGAAAGGTCGCAAGGCACCACACTCCCATATCATGTGACCAAAGTCCACATCTGGGTGAGAGCATCTGAGGCAAGAACGAACCTCACCTCCATATGTCACATTGAGTCAATGTGGGGTCATGTAGGCCATATGCGTATAATTAAACTGAATATATTTGAGGCGGGTGTTTCGAGAGATTTTCTTGGGATAACGCAAGACCCTTCGCCATTCCACATCTGTTAACTCTTTACCCCCAATCTCATCCCATTTAGCACGTAGTCTGGTCAAGTGGCATACCGAGGCCTCCTGGAGGGACACATAGAACCATTTCACAAGGTGCCTCGCTGTGCCGAGTGTGAACAAGGCATGAAGCACCGGATGTGTTTCCAGTTCGTCTCTACCCACCTCCCACAACTGTGCAAAAGTTTGGACCAAGGCTTCATAATGCAGGAATTGGCCAGGGGGCAGACCACAATCCTCCACTAGGCCATCAAAGGGAATTAGGGACTTGTCCAAGAAACAATCTCCAACCACGTCTAGCCCCACATCTGTCCAGGGGGCCAGTTGCTCGACGGTAAAGACGGACTGGGGGGTCACCATGCGGCAGGCCCACCAGGGGCAGCACCGGGGTGTATTTAGCGGTCTGCCGTCCTCGGTTCCCACATCGCCCCCAGGCCTGAAAGGCAGTGCATTGTAGTAAGGAACAGTATGGTGTAAGCGTCCTAGGCCGTAGCAATTTTGCCATTACCAATCTAGGACGGGTATCCGGGTGTGCCAAGAATGTACCTCCTTCCTCATTTACCTCTTCTATCCACTGCGCCAGCCACTGTAATTGACCAGCTAGCATATAATACTCAAAATTCGGCACACCCAGGCCACCCTCAGCAGCCGGACGCTGCAGCGTTGCCAGCGACACCCGGAAACGGCCATCTCCTTGTTGGACTTGGCCCTTTTTCCCTGATTTTTTTCGTTTTTGTAGTGTTAAGGTGCAGGTGCTTACTTCGCCCAAGATGGCTGCCACAGACCCCCGCTACTGCAGGGTGGTCGTTTTTCATAGTAGCACCCTAGCTGCCAGGAGCTGGCTGGGACCCACAACAATGTTGCGACACCAGCCCGCCTTTTTGTCCCATAGTTAGAGTGGGGAAGCTCCTGGAAGAAGCTGGAACCTTCTAGAAGGGAGGTGGGGTTTTACTTTTGCCGCCTTGGCTAGAGGTCACCTGACCTAGGGCTACTTAAGAGTGGGAGGGAAACTTGTGTGGTGAGTTGGCCATTGGGGTGAAGCAGAGCTGGAAGAATCCACCAGGAGTGTAGGCGGTAGGGCCTAGCCAGGGACTTATGCCTCTGAGAGTGACAGGATTTAGGTACTGCCTTTTAAGTGAGTGAGGTGCCCTGTGAATCCCACTGATCTTGCCCAGTAGTAGGAGGACCCAGAGACTCTCTGCCAGCCTGACTAGGAAGGATCTAGTCGCCCTCTCCATTCCTACCCCCTGTAACAGAACCCCTTAAGGGCGCCAGATACATCTGCGCCAAAAGACTTCATCTGTCAACTGAGAACTGAAACCTAACTTTAAGAACTGAGACTGCATGACAAGAGCGAGCTGAAGCCTTGAATGCCAGAGCTGAGACTACGTGTCCAAGCTACCCTAGTGAACAAAATACTAAGCCGATTGCCAAGTCACCGGGGATCGACCAGGTACTAGCGCTGTGACCCCCGCGCTCCCTGCCCTGGTCTGGGACCCCCGGCAGCGTGCTCCGCTGAGCACTTTACCCCCATCCTTAATTTAAGCCCCCCCTGCGACGACGAAGCCAGCGCGCTCACCGCCGCGGCCTGGAGGCCTGGAGGAGTGCCCTGCTGTGTCGCGAGGCCCAGGCGAAGTCCGGGGCCCCGTCGCTGCCGTCGCAGCCGTGTGAGGAGGTGCGCAAGGTCGGGGCCGAGTTCCCCCAACGTCGTGAGGACGGACGGCTGCTGACGCCGAGACGGAGGTAAGCCCGGAGGCCGAGATCCCCCCTGGTGCGCCCCCTGCTGGTCCGGAAACCACACCGCACTTGGCCCGGGTTGTCCCCTCCGTGGGAATCCCCTCCCCTGCCTGCGCGACGGAGAGACCCCGCCGAGGGATCCTGTCCGTGTCCCCCCTTCTGTGCTACTGAGCGCGGTGCTCGGTGAACTGCACCGGAGCATAGGGACTCGCTCCTCAAGTCCAGTAATCCTCCCCGCTGGAAGCCGTTCAAAGTACTGACTGACATTACTCTCGTGTGGCGCTTCACGCCACCGACTCTGCTTCCTCAGCCGGAGAGACCGGGACGGCGAGTAACCCCATGTGTTATATGCACTGCTCGAAAGAAATTACATGCCAGGGAATGCGAGTAGCGCATTGTGTTATATGCTCTGCTCGAAAGTAATTATATGCCAAGGAATGCGAGTAGCGCACTGTGTTATATGCTCTGCTCGAAAGTAATTACATGCCCAGGAATGCGAGTAGCGCATTGTGTTATATGCTCTGCTCGAAAGTAATTACATGCCAAGGAATGCGAGTAGCGCATTGTGTTATATTCTCTACTCGAAAGTAATTACATGCCAAGGAATGCGAGTAGCGCATTGTGTTATATGCTCTGCTCGAAAGTAATTATATGCCCAGGAATGCGAGTAGCGCATTGTGTTATATGCTCTGCTCGAAAGTAATTATATGCCAAGGAATGCGAGTAGCGCACTGTGTTATATGCTCTGCTCGAAAGTAATTACATGCCCAGGAATGCGAGTAGCGCATTGTGTTATATGCTCTGCTCGAAAGTAAATTACATGCCAAGGAATGCGAGTAGCGCACTGTGTTATATGCTCTGCTCGAAAGTAATTACATGCCCAGGAATGCGAGTAGCGCATTGTGTTATATGCTCTGCTCGAAAGTAATTACATGCCAAGGAATGCGAGTAGCGCACTGTGTTATATGCTCTGCTCGAAAGTAATTACATGCCAAGGAATGCGAGTAGCGCATTGTGTTATATGCTCTGCTCGAAAGTAATTATATGCCAAGGAATGCGAGTAGCGCACTGTGTTATATGCTCTGCTCGAAAGTAATTACATGCCCAGGAATGCGAGTAGCGCATTGTGTTATATGCTCTGCTCGAAAGTAATTACATGCCAAGGAATGCGAGTAGCGCATTGTGTTATATTCTCTACTCGAAAGTAATTACATGCCAAGGAATGCGAGTAGCGCATTGTGTTATATGCTCTGCTCGAAAGTAATTATATGCCCAGGAATGCGAGTAGCGCATTGTGTTATATGCTCTGCTCAAAGGTAATGATATGCGACTGATTACGAGTAACGCGTTGTGTTAAATGTTCTACGCAAACGTATCCACATGCAACTGATTGCGCGTGCGCTGTGTTTATATGCCTTGCTTCACAGTACTAGGGGCCATTGATCACGAAGAGCGCTCAGTTCTACAGGCGCCATGTTGATGAACCCAATGTTCCCCCTTACAAGGATTACGCTGTGTTAGACGCCTGTTCAGGGACAGACTTAACATAAGCGCGCACCGCGCTAGAATCTCCTGCATTTAACCAGCAGGCGTGGGTACAGGAACGAGGTTAGGCACTGCATAGATATCACCCAGAGTGTCGAATGTAATGTCACGATGGTACTATGATTCATGTATTACCTTGTTATTTCCTGAACTGCATCTGACCAGCTATACTTGGATAAACGTGAAGTATTTGCATAATTTAAACGGTGTGGCGTCCCTTATTGTGTGTGACTCTAGTCCATGAGAAGCGTGTGGTGTATGGTTGCTTAACACATAGCCCTCTGGTTGCCTGACCGGCTCGCGCCACGCTACCGCCTATAGGGCCTGGTGACCCCAGGTTCCTACATTGGTGGCCAGCGGTGGGATCCTTGGGACTTGTGACCATACAGCACCCTTCCGTGAGGCGAAGGGCGCCACAATTAAACGCCTATCCTACATTTTTTTTGTTCCACAGCTCAGAAACCATTGTTGCTGGATCATTAGTCCACTGTCCAGGTAGAGAGTGCGAGAAGCCTGGTTAGCTATTGACTGTTGCCTACACCCTAGGAATTTTCTCCTTAGTGTCTAGGTCCCCACCTGCCAGAATGGAATCCCGGTTAGCTGACCTCGAGGGGTACACAGCGAAGCAACTAAGGGAGTTCGCGCAGGAGTTGGGGGTGCCTGGGATGCGGAGGGCCAAAGCGCCGGAACTCCGTACCGCCATTAGGGCATGGGTAGAAGCCCACCCAGAAGGGAGAGGGGATGAGGGACAGGAAGCGCCAGAGGCACCTCAGGAGGAGAGCGCCCAGGATGTCCTAGACATCTTGAATGTAGACATGTCTGAGAATGTGCCCCAAGGAAGACGTTCTGGGGCCAGTAGTAGGACAGGGTCCAGGAGGAGCGCGTCTCCAGAAGAGTACGAGGACAGGAGGGAAGAGAGGCGACTATAATGGGAACTTGCCAAATTAGCGCAGGAGAAAGAAAGAGAAATGGCCAGATTGGAACAGGAAAAGGAATTAGCAAAATTGAAATGGGCAATGGAGGAGAGGAGGATGGCGCACGAGCTTCGGATGAAGGAGTTGGAGCTGCGTGCCCTCCAGATGAGTGTGTCCAGTGAGGACACTGGTGGCAGCATACCGGAAGCTCCACAGGAGCTAGAAGTTTATTTACCCCAGGATGACATCACTAGGGTGTCTGAGGAGGCATTGGGGTGTGAACCTGAAGGGGGTGGTGCAGGGATCTCCCAACCCAGCGAGGTGGGAGAAGTGGTAGATAGCCCAGCTAGGTCCCAGGGAGAGAGGGTTGTAGGGCCTCACGACCTATCTATAGGAAGGCGTGAGACGGGCAGGTGTCCCGAGGTGCCCCAACCGCAGTCTCAGGGCCTGGAGAGTTCCGCAAGGGAGCCCCAGGTTGGGAGCCTAGGCTGTCCCGATGTGCCATCCAGTGCAGGGGAGCCCCTAGTGTCAGGAGGACCCAGGGCGACTGTAACCAGCGCGCCTGAGGTTCTGGGGTTGGCCCAGTTGCAGGGTTTAGGTCCTGGGCTGGGGTGCCAGGCTCAGGGGTTGCCTGACCTGGCGGGTGGGGCCTCTGCTAACAGGGTCCCCCCGAAATTGACTTCCAGGGGTACTTTTCCCGTTAGGAGGGTGCTGAAATCTGGAAGGGGATGCAGAGGGAGGAAGGTCTCACCTCGGGGCCCGGCTCAGCCTAAGGGTTTAGACCCTAGGCTGAGGAATCAGTTGAAGGGTCAAGGCCCTAGACTGAGGAGGAAGTGGTGGTCTGAGGGTGCCTCGCAGGGTAGGGTGAGGAACCCCAGAAGGAGAGTTAGGGGGAGGAGAGCCTCGCCCCTGAAGGCTGGTCAGCCTAAGGGTGTGAACCCCAGGAGGAAGGACCAGAGGCAGTTTAGGACTGCAAGGAGGAGGACCGGAGTGGTCAACGGGCACTACAGGCCTGGGGCTACTGCCCCCCACTCCGCGAGATCACCCGGGCCAGAGACATCTGGACGGCTCAGGGGCCGGTCCTGGCCACAACTAGTTAGGAAGCCCCAGTGGGGTGGTTTCGTTGGTCCAGGGAGGTTTGTTAGGGAACCATTGGGTTCCAGAGCGGCGGAGAACCTGCGGGTGCTCCTGCCGTTGCGGGCCTGCGTCCACCTTTTCTCGCCCCAAGCAGGGAAGACCATCAAGGCATTGATCGGTCTACCCTGGCTTTCGGCTGGAAGGGGGTTATGTTGGACTTGGCCCTTTTTCCCTGATTTTTTTCGTTTTTGTAGTGTTAAGGTGCAGGTGCTTACTTCGCCCAAGATGGCTGCCACAGACCCCTGCTACTGCAGGGTGGTCGTTTTTCATAGTAGCACCCTAGCTGCCAGGAGCTGGCTGGGACCCACAACAATGTTGCGACACCAGCCCGCCTTTTTGTCCCATAGTTAGAGTGGGGAAGCTCCTGGAAGATGCTGGAACCTTCTAGAAGGGAGGTGGGGTTTTACTTTTGCCGCCTTGGCTAGAGGTCACCTGACCTAGGGCTACTTAAGAGTGGGAGGGAAACTTGTGTGGTGAGTTGGCCATTGGGGTGAAGCAGAGCTGGAAGAATCCACCAGGAGTGTAGGCGGTAGGGCCTAGCCAGGGACTTATGCCTCTGAGAGTGACAGGATTTAGGTACTGCCTTTTAAGTGAGTGAGGTGCCCTGTGAATCCCACTGATCTTGCCCAGTAGTAGGAGGACCCAGAGACTCTCTGCCAGCCTGACTAGGAAGGATCTAGTCGCCCTCTCCATTCCTACCCCCTGTAACAGAACCCCTTAAGGGCGCCAGATACATCTGCGCCAAAAGACTTCATCTGTCAACTGAGAACTGAAACCTAACTTTAAGAACTGAGACTGCATGACAAGAGCGAGCTGAAGCCTTGAATGCCAGAGCTGAGACTGCGTGTCCAAGCTACCCTAGTGAACAAAATACTAAGCCGATTACCAAGTCACCGGGGATCGACCAGGCACTAGCGCTGTGACCCCCGCGCTCCCTGCCCTGGTCTGGGACCCCCGGCAGCGTGCTCCGCTGAGCACTTTACCCCCATCCTTAATTTGAGCCCCCCCCTGCGACGACGAAGCCAGCGCGCTCACCGCCGCGGCCTGGAGGCCTGGAGGAGTGCCCTGCTGTGTCGCGAGGCCCAGGCGAAGTCCGGGGCCCCGTCGCTGCCGTCGCAGCCGTGTGAGGAGGTGCGCAAGGTCGGGCCGAGTTCCCCCAACGTCGTGAGGACGGACGCCTGCTGACGCCGAGACGGAGGTAAGCCCGGAGGCCGAGATCCCCCCTGGTGCGCCCCCTGCTGGTCCGGAAACCACACCGCACTTGGCCCGGTTTGTCCCCTCCGTGGGAATCCCCTCCCCTGCCTGCGCGACGGAGAGACCCCGCCGAGGGATCCTGTCCGTGTCCCCCCTTCTGTGCTACTGAGCGCGGTGCTCTGTGAACTACACCGGAGCATAGGGACTCGCTCCTCAAGTCCAGTAATCCTCCCCGCTGGAAGCCGTTCAAAGTACTGACTGACATTACTCTTGTGTGGCGCTTCACGCCACCGACTCTGCTTCCTCAGCCGGAGAGACCGGGACGGCGAGTAACCCCATGTGTTATATGCACTGCTCGAAAGATATTACATGCCAGGGAATGCGAGTAGCGCATTGTGTTATATGCTCTGCTCGAAAGTAATTATATGCCAAGGAATGCGAGTAGCGCACTGTGTTATATGCTCTGCTCGAAAGTAATTACATGCCAAGGAATGCGAGTAGCGCATTGTGTTATATTCTCTACTCGAAAGTAATTACATGCCAAGGAATGCGAGTAGCACATTGTGTTATATGCTCTGCTCGAAAGTAATTACATGCCAAGGAATGCGAGTAGCGCATTGTGTTATATTCTCTACTCGAAAGTAATTACATGCCAAGGAATGCGAGTAGCACATTGTGTTATATGCTCTGCTCGAAAGTAATTACATGCCAAGGAATGCGAGTAGCGCATTGTGTTATATTCTCTACTCGAAAGTAATTACATGCCAAGGAATGCGAGTAGCGCATTGTGTTATATGCTCTGCTCGAAAGTAATTACATGCCCAGGAATGCGAGTAGCGCATTGTGTTATATGCTCTGCTCGAAAGTAATTACATGCCAAGGAATGCGAGTAGCGCACTGTGTTATATGCTCTGCTCGAAAGTAATTACATGCCAAGGAATGCGAGTAGCGCATTGTGTTATATGCTCTGCTCGAAAGTAATTATATGCCCAGGAATGCGAGTAGCGCATTGTGTTATATGCTCTGCTCGAAAGTAATTACATGCCAAGGAATGCGAGTAGCGCATTGTGTTATATGCTCTGCTCGAAAGTAATTATATGCCCAGGAATGCGAGTAGCGCATTGTGTTATATGCTCTGCTCGAAAGTAATTATATGCCAAGGAATGCTAGTAGCGCACTGTGTTATATGCTCTGCTCGAAAGTAATTACATGCCCAGGAATGCGAGTAGCGCATTGTGTTATATGCTCTGCTCGAAAGTAATTACATGCCAAGGAATGCGAGTAGCGCATTGTGTTATATGCTCTGCTCAAAGGTAATGATATGCGACTGATTACGAGTAACGCGTTGTGTTAAATGTTCTACGCAAACGTATCCACATGCAACTGATTGCGCGTAGCGCTGTGTTTATATGCCTTGCTTCACAGTACTAGGGGCCATTGATCACGAAGAGCGCTCAGTTCTACAGGCGCCATGTTGATGAACCCAATGTTCCCCCTTACAAGGATTACGCTGTGTTAGACGGCCTGTTCAGGGACAGACTTTACATAAGCGCGCACCGCGCTAGAATCTCCTGCATTTAACCAGCAGGCGTGGGTACATGAACGAGGTTAGGCACTGCATAGATATCACCCAGAGTGTCGAATGTAATGTCACGATGGTATTATGATTCATGTATTACCTTGTTATTTCCTGAACTGCATCTGACCAGCTATACTTGGATAAACGTGAAGTATTTGCATAATTTAAACGGTGTGGCGTCCCTTATTGTGTGTGACTCTAGTCCATGAGAAGCGTGTGGTGTATGGTTGCTTAACACATAGCCCTCTGGTTGCCTGACCGGCTCGCGCCACGCTACCGCCTATAGGGCCTGGTGACCCCAGGTTCCTACATTGGTGGCCAGCGGTGGGATCCTTGGGACTTGTGACCATACAGCACCCTTCCGTGAGGCGAAGGGCGCCACAATTAAACGCCTATCCTACATTTTTTTTGTTCCACAGCTCAGAAACCATTGTTGCTGGATCATTAGTCCACTGTCCAGGTAGAGAGTGCGAGAAGCCTGGTTAGCTATTGACTGTTGCCTACACCCTAGGAATTTTCTCCTTAGTGTCTAGGTCCCCACCTGCCAGAATGGAATCCCGGTTAGCTGACCTCGAGGGGTACACAGCGAAGCAACTAAGGGAGTTCGCGCAGGAGTTGGGGGTGCCTGGGATGCGGAGGGCCAAAGCGCCGGAACTCCGTACCGCCATTAGGGCATGGGTAGAAGCCCACCCAGAAGGGAGAGGGGATGAGGGACAGGAAGCGCCAGAGGCACCTCAGGAGGAGAGCGCCCAGGAAGTCCTAGACATCTTGAATGTAGACATGTCTGAGAATGTGCCCCCAGGAAGACGTTCTGGGGCCAGTAGTAGGACAGGGTCCAGGAGGAGCGCGTCTCCAGAAGAGTCGAGGACAGGAGGGAAGAGAGGCGACTAAAATGGGAACTTGCCAAATTAGCGCAGGAGAAAGAAAGAGAAATGGCCAGATTGGAACAGGAAAAGGAATTAGCAAAATTGAAATGGGCAATGGAGGAGAGGAGGATGGCGCACGAGCTTCGGATGAAGGAGTTGGAGCTGCGTGCCCTCCAGATTAGTGTGTCTAGTGAGGACACTGGTGGCAGCATACCGGAAGCTCCACAGGAGCTAGAAGTTTATTTACCCCAGGATGACATCACCAGGGTGTCTGAGGAGGCATTGGGGTGTGAACCTGAAGGGGGTGGTGCAGGGATCTCCCAACCCAGCGAGGTGGGAGAAGTGGTAGATAGCCCAGCTAGGTCCCAGGGAGAGAGGGTTGTAGGGCCTCACGACCTATCTATAGGAAGGCGTGAGACGGGGAGGTGTCCCGAGGTGCCCCAACCGCAGTCTCAGGGCCTAGAGAGTTCCGCAAGGGAGCCCCAGGTTGGGAGCCTAGGCTGTCCCGATGTGCCATCCAGTGCAGGGGAGCCCCTAGTGTCAGGAGGACCCAGGGCGACTGTAACCAGCGCGCCTGAGGTTCTGGGGTTGGCCCAGTTGCAGGGTTTAGATCCTGGGCTGGGGTGCCAGGCTCAGGGGTTGCCTGACCTGGCGGGTGGGGCCTCTGCTAACAGGGTCCCCCCGAAATTGACTTCCAGGGGTACTTTTCCCGTTAGGAGGGTGCTGAAATCTGGAAGGGGGTGCAGAGGGAGGAAGGTCTCACCTCGGGCACCGGCTCAGCCTAAGGGTTTAGACCCTAGGCTGAGGAATCAGTTGAAGGGTCAAGGCCCTAGACTGAGGAGGAAGTGGTGGTCTGAGGGTGCCTCGCAGGGTAGGGTGAGGAACCCCAGAAGGAGAGTTAGGGGGAGGAGAGCCTCGCCCCTGAAGGCTGGTCAGCCTAAGGGTGTGAACCCCAGGAGGAAGGACCAGAGGCAGTTTAAGACTGCAAGGAGGAGGACCGGAGTGGTCAACGGGCACTACAGGCCTGGGGCTACTGCCCCCCACTCCGCGAGATCACCCGGGCCAGAGACATCTGGACGGCCCAGGGGCCGGTCCTGGCCACAACTAGTTAGGAAGCCCCAGTGGGGTGGTTTCGTTGGTCCAGGGAGGTTTGTTAGGGAACCATTGGGTTCCAGAGCGGCGGAGAACCTGCGGGTGCTCCTGCCGTTGCGGGCCTGCGTCCACCTTTTCTCGCCCCAAGCAGGGAAGACCATCAAGGCATTGATCGGTCTACCCTGGCTTTCGGCTGGAAGGGGGTTATGTTGGACTTGGCCCTTTTTCCCTGATTTTTTTCGTTTTTGTAGTGTTAAGGTGCAGGTGCTTACTTCGCCCAAGATGGCTGCCACAGACCCCTGCTACTGCAGGGTGGTCGTTTTTCATAGTAGCACCCTAGCTGCCAGGAGCTGGCTGGGACCCACAACAATGTTGCGACACCAGCCCGCCTTTTTGTCCCATAGTTAGAGTGGGGAAGCTCCTGGAAGAAGCTGGAACCTTCTAGAAGGGAGGTGGGGTTTTACTTTTGCCGCCTTGGCTAGAGGTCACCTGACCTAGGGCTACTTAAGAGTGGGAGGGAAACTTGTGTGGTGAGTTGGCCATTGGGGTGAAGCAGAGCTGGAAGAATCCACCAGGAGTGTAGGCGGTAGGGCCTAGCCAGGGACTTATGCCTCTGAGAGTGACAGGATTTAGGTACTGCCTTTTAAGTGAGTGAGGTGCCCTGTGAATCCCACTGATCTTGCCCAGTAGTAGGAGGACCCAGAGACTCTCTGCCAGCCTGACTAGGAAGGATCCAGTCGCCCTCTCCATTCCTACCCCCTGTAACAGAACCCCTTAAGGGCGCCAGATACATCTGCGCCAAAAGACTTCATCTGTCAACTGAGAACTGAAACCTAACTTTAAGAACTGAGACTGCATGACAAGAGCGAGCTGAAGCCTTGAATGCCAGAGCTGAGACTGCGTGTCCAAGCTACCCTAGTGAACAAAATACTAAGCCGATTGCCAAGTCACCGGGGATCGACCAGGTACTAGCGCTGTGACCCCCGCGCTCCCTGCCCTGGTCTGGGACCCCCGGCAGCGTGCTCCGCTGAGCACTTTACCCCCATCCTTAATTTGAGCCCCCCCCCCCCTGCGACGACGAAGCCAGCATGCTCACCGCCGCGGCCTGGAGGCCTGGAGGAGTGCCCTGCTGTGTCGCGAGGCCCAGGCGAAGTCCGGGGCCCCGTCGCTGCCGTCGCAGCCGTGTGAGGAGGTGCGCAAGGTCGGGGCCGAGTTCCCCCAACGTCGTGAGGACGGACGCCTGCTGACGCCGAGACGGAGGTAAGCCCGGAGGCCGAGATCCCCCCTGGTGCGCCCCCTGCTGGTCCGGAAACCACACCGCACTTGGCCCGGGTTGTCCCCTCCGTGGGAATCCCCTCCCCTGCCTGCGCGACGGAGAGACCCCGCCGAGGGATCCTGTCCGTGTCCCCCCTTCTGTGCTACTGAGCGCGGTGCTCTGTGAACTGCACCGGAGCATAGGGACTCGCTCCTCAAGTCCAGTAATCCTCCCCGCTGGAAGCCGTTCAAAGTACTGACTGACATTACTCTCGTGTGGCGCTTCACGCCACCGACTCTGCTTCCTCAGCCGGAGAGACCGGGACGGCGAGTAACCCCATGTGTTATATGCACTGCTCGAAAGAAATTACATGCCAGGGAATGCGAGTAGCGCATTGTGTTATATGCTCTGCTCGAAAGTAATTATATGCCAAGGAATGCGAGTAGCGCACTGTGTTATATGCTCTGCTCGAAAGTAATTACATGCCCAGGAATGCGAGTAGCGCATTGTGTTATATGCTCTGCTCGAAAGTAATTACATGCCAAGGAATGCGAGTAGCGCATTGTGTTATATTCTCTACTCGAAAGTAATTACATGCCAAGGAATGCGAGTAGCGCATTGTGTTATATGCTCTGCTCGAAAGTAATTATATGCCCAGGAATGCGAGTAGCGCATTGTGTTATATGCTCTGCTCGAAAGTAATTATATGCCAAGGAATGCGAGTAGCGCACTGTGTTATATGCTCTGCTCGAAAGTAATTACATGCCCAGGAATGCGAGTAGCGCATTGTGTTATATGCTCTGCTCGAAAGTAATTATATGCCAAGGAATGCGAGTAGCGCACTGTGTTATATGCTCTGCTCGAAAGTAATTACATGCCCAGGAATGCGAGTAGCGCATTGTGTTATATGCTCTGCTCGAAAGTAATTACATGCCCAGGAATGCGAGTAGCACATTGTGTTATATGCTCTGCTCGAAAGTAATTACATGCCAAGGAATGCGAGTAGCGCATTGTGTTATATTCTCTACTCGAAAGTAATTATATGCCAAGGAATGCGAGTAGCGCATTGTGTTATATGCTCTGCTCGAAAGTAATTATATGCCCAGGAATGCGAGTAGCGCATTGTGTTATATGCTCTGCTCAAAGGTAATGATATGCGACTGATTACGAGTAACGCGTTGTGTTAAATGTTCTACGCAAACGTATCCACATGCAACTGATTGCGCGTAGCGCTGTGTTTATATGCCTTGCTTCACAGTACTAGGGGCCATTGATCACGAAGAGCGCTCAGTTCTACAGGCGCCATGTTGATGAACCCAATGTTCCCCCTTACAAGGATTACGCTGTGTTAGACGGCCTGTTCAGGGACAGACTTTACATAAGCGCGCACCGCGCTAGAATCTCCTGCATTTAACCAGCAGGCGTGGGTACATGAACGAGGTTAGGCACTGCATAGATATCACCCAGAGTGTCGAATGTAATGTCACGATGGTATTATGATTCATGTATTACCTTGTTATTTCCTGAACTGCATCTGACCAGCTATACTTGGATAAACGTGAAGTATTTGCATAATTTAAACGGTGTGGCGTCCCTTATTGTGTGTGACTCTAGTCCATGAGAAGCGTGTGGTGTATGGTTGCTTAACACATAGCCCTCTGGTTGCCTGACCGGCTCGCGCCACGCTACCGCCTATAGTGCCTGGTGACCCCAGGTTCCTACATTGGTGGCCAGCGGTGGGATCCTTGGGACTTGTGACCATACAGCACCCTTCCGTGAGGCGAAGGGCGCCACAATTAAACGCCTATCCTACATTTTTTTTGTTCCACAGCTCAGAAACCATTGTTGCTGGATCATTAGTCCACTGTCCAGGTAGAGAGTGCGAGAAGCCTGGTTAGCTATTGACTGTTGCCTACACCCTAGGAATTTTCTCCTTAGTGTCTAGGTCCCCACCTGCCAGAATGGAATCCCGGTTAGCTGACCTCGAGGCGTACACAGCGAAGCAACTAAGGGAGTTCGCGCAGGAGTTGGGGGTGCCTGGGATGCGGAGGGCCAAAGCGCCGGAACTCCGTACCGCCATTAGGGCATGGGTAGAAGCCCACCCAGAAGGGAGAGGGGATGAGGGACAGGAAGCGCCAGAGGCACCTCAGGAGGAGAGCGCCCAGGAAGTCCTAGACATCTTGAATGTAGACATGTCTGAGAATGTGCCCCCAGGAAGACGTTCTGGGGCCAGTAGTAGGACAGGGTCCAGGAGGAGCGCGTCTCCAGAAGAGTACGAGGACAGGAGGGAAGAGAGGCGACTAAAATGGGAACTTGCCAAATTAGCGCAGGAGAAAGAAAGAGAAATGGCCAGATTGGAACAGGAAAAGGAATTAGCAAAATTGAAATGGGCAATGGAGGAGAGGAGGATGGCGCACGAGCTTCGGATGAAGGAGTTGGAGCTGCGTGCCCTCCAGATGAGTGTGTCCAGTGAGGACACTGGTGGCAGCATACCGGAAGCTCCACAGGAGCTAGAAGTTTATTTACCCCAGGATGACATCACCAGGGTGTCTGAGGAGGCATTGGGGTGTGAACCTGAAGGGGGTGGTGCAGGGATCTCCCAACCCAGCGAGGTGGGAGAAGTGGTAGATAGCCCAGCTAGGTCCCAGGGAGAGAGGGTTGTAGGGCCTCACGACCTATCTATAGGAAGGCGTGAGACGGGGAGGTGTCCCGAGGTGCCCCAACCGCAGTCTCAGGGCCTGGAGAGTTCCGCAAGGGAGCCCCAGGTTGGGAGCCTAAGCTGTCCCGATGTGCCATCCAGTGCAGGGGAGCCCCTAGTGTCAGGAGGACCCAGGGCGACTGTAACCAGCGCGCCTGAGGTTCTGGGGTTGGCCCAGTTGCAGGGTTTAGGTCCTGGGCTGGGGTGCCAGGCTCAGGGGTTGCCTGACCTGGCGGGTGGGGCCTCTGCTAACAGGGTCCCCCCGAAATTGACTTCCAGGGGTACTTTTCCCGTTAGGAGGGTGCTGAAATCTGGAAGGGGGTGCAGAGGGAGGAAGGTCTCACCTCGGGCACCGGCTCAGCCTAAGGGTTTAGACCCTAGGCTGAGGAATCAGTTGAAGGGTAAAGGCCCTAGACTGAGGAGGAAGTGGTGGTCTGAGGGTGCCTCGCAGGGTAGGGTGAGGAACCCCAGAAGGAGAGTTAGGGGGAGGAGAGCCTCGCCCCTGAAGGCTGGTCAGCCTAAGGGTGTGAACCCCAGGAGGAAGGACCAGAGGCAGTTTAGGACTGCAAGGAGGAGGACCGGAGTGGTCAACGGGCACTACAGGCCTGGGGCTACTGCCCCCCACTCCGCGAGATCACCCGGGCCAGAGACATCTGGACGGCCCAGGGGCCGGTCCTGGCCACAACTAGTTAGGAAGCCCCAGTGGGGTGGTTTCGTTGGTCCAGGGAGGTTTGTTAGGGAACCATTGGGTTCCAGAGCGGCGGAGAACCTGCGGGTGCTCCTGCCGTTGCGGGCCTGCGTCCACCTTTTCTCGCCCCAAGCAGGGAAGACCATCAAGGCATTGATCGGTCTACCCTGGCTTTCGGCTGGAAGGGGGTTATGTTGGACTTGGCCCTTTTTCCCTGATTTTTTTCGTTTTTGTAGTGTTAAGGTGCAGGTGCTTACTTCGCCCAAGATGGCTGCCACAGACCCCTGCTACTGCAGGGTGGTCGTTTTTCATAGTAGCACCCTAGCTGCCAGGAGCTGGCTGGGACCCACAACAATGTTGCGACACCAGCCCGCCTTTTTGTCCCATAGTTAGAGTGGGGAAGCTCCTGGAAGAAGCTGGAACCTTCTAGAAGGGAGGTGGGGTTTTACTTTTGCCGCCTTGGCTAGAGGTCACCTGACCTAGGGCTACTTAAGAGTGGGAGGGAAACTTGTGTGGTGAGTTGGCCATTGGGGTGAAGCAGAGCTGGAAGAATCCACCAGGAGTGTAGGCGGTAGGGCCTAGCCAGGGACTTATGCCTCTGAGAGTGACAGGATTTAGGTACTGCCTTTTAAGTGAGTGAGGTGCCCTGTGAATCCCACTGATCTTGCCCAGTAGTAGGAGGACCCAGAGACTCTCTGCCAGCCTGACTAGGAAGGATCTAGTCGCCCTCTCCATTCCTACCCCCTGTAACAGAACCCCTTAAGGGCGCCAGATACATCTGCGCCAAAAGACTTCATATGTCAACTGAGAACTGAAACCTAACTTTAAGAACTGAGACTGCATGACAAGAGCGAGCTGAAGCCTTGAATGCCAGAGCTGAGACTGCGTGTCCAAGCTACCCTAGTGAACAAAATACTAAGCCGATTGCCAAGTCACCGGGGATCGACCAGGTACTAGCGCTGTGACCCCCGCGCTCCCTGCCCTGGTCTGGGACCCCCGGCAGCGTGCTCCGCTGAGCACTTTACCCCCATCCTTAATTTGAGCCCCCCCCTGCGACGACGAAGCCAGCGCGCTCACCGCCGCGGCCTGGAGGCCTGGAGGAGTGCCCTGCTGTGTCGCGAGGCCCAGGCGAAGTCCGGGGCCCCGTCGCTGCCGTCGCAGCCGTGTGAGGAAGTGCGCAAGGTCGGGGCCGAGTTCCCCCAACGTCGTGAGGACGGACGCCTGCTGACGCCGAGACGGAGGTAAGCCCGGAGGCCGAGATCCCCCCTGGTGCGCCCCCTGCTGGTCCGGAAACCACACCGCACTTGGCCCGGGTTGTCCCCTCCGTGGGAATCCCCTCCCCTGCCTGCGCGACGGAGAGACCCCGCCGAGGGATCCTGTCCGTGTCCCCCCTTCTGTGCTACTGAGCGCGGTGCTCTGTGAACTGCACCGGAGCATAGGGACTCGCTCCTCAAGTCCAGTAATCCTCCCCGCTGGAAGCCGTTCAAAGTACTGACTGACATTACTCTCGTGTGGCGCTTCACGCCACCGACTCTGCTTCCTCAGCCGTGAGGTTCCGTCTGAGACGGGACGCCACTTTTTGATGGTGACGAATATGGATGAGTTTGGTATCTATGAACCGCAAATGACGAGTATAGTGGGTGTACGAAGTTTCGCAATGCAGCCACGTATGGTTCGCCTCATTTTTGGGTTCGTTCATCCGAACCCTCGGGTTCCATTTTAGATACAGCGTCCATTTTGTTTCTTGCCCTCAGGTAGCCAGCGAACGGGCTTTTTGTCCGCTTCGTGACCCTGGGACTTTCAAGATAGTACGAAGGACACGTGTTTCTTTGAGGCGACTTTTACGATGAGGGGAATGACACGAGTGACACAGATGGCCCCGCTCAAGGCCCATCTTGCCGCTCCGGTCTATTGTTTCAGCCACGCATACATTAGACACGAGGTCTTTGATCCCTCTATCGAGTTTCCTTTATTGCCCTCACACTCTTTTCTAACCTGTTGTGCATCCTTGTCCTTTCCTTACATCTGTTTTCCGTCCTTCCTCTTAATGTGTTTATAGCGGAGGGGATATGTTTTTACAGTTGGGAACCGGCAAGATTGTTGTAATTATGTTCCGGCCTCCTGAAACATGAATGCGACCCTTTTGAAGTTTATTGTGGGAACTGAGTTGTAACCTTTGTTCACTATGTTGTGCTATGGCCAAAACTTGTATAAAAGGAGCGACCCACTTCTACGAATTTGAAGCAGTCTCCGAGAACCTACACGTTGTGTACTTCTTGTGACCTCTGTATCCCTGCAGTAATAAACTCTGATCTCTGACGTCGCTGGAAGTGTCCCCTGTCTCTGTGTTTGGTACGCCAGAACAGGTAACCCACGAAGGTTTCAGGTGTTGTCCCCTGGCACCGCTGGGTCTTAAGAATAACCCAGTCCTTCAGTTGGCGCCCAACGTGGGGCGACATCAACGGTACCGGTCCAAAGCCCGACGATCGTGAGGAACTTCGTGTGAAATCTCCGAGGGAAGGTGCACCCCGCTTCATCGATCCAGTTGTCGAAATAAGTGGCCCGACGTCTTTTCCCGCGAAGATCCCCGCCTCCTGACGGCTGCGACGGACCGATGCCCTGACTGTCGACCTGTTTTGGCGCCTGGCGTAGTCCTTTGTACGGCGAGACGATCAACGGGCCTTCCTGGTGACGCCATTGTTCTCTCAGTTAAGTATTTGTGGGTCGCTCCCAGTGTTGCTTTGTTGTTTTGCATGGTTCCATAGCATTCGTGGTTCTTAGTTGTTGGGTTTTATTTGACGATTGCAGTTGCCAAAAACCGAGGGTCTTGCATTTTTGCGAGGACATCGTAAATCGATAGCCCTTGAAGTTTGTATACTCGGTTAGTGTGCACGATGCCTGGCCGTAGTACTTTGTTTGGGTTTCTCAAATGTTGCAGCATGGATTCCCGGCTGGAGGATTCATGTCCGATACCTCCGGCTGGAACTCCGCTTTACGAGCTCTATAGTCGCCATGGCGTGGGTCCTATCATATATAATGAATATTGGGTTCGTTACACTAAAAAGGATGGCGTCCTTAGTTGGCCACCTCATGGTAGTTTCGAGACTACCATTTTAGATAACCTGGAAGCCAAATTATTTAAAAAGAAAGCTAGGCCGGCCGGATGTTTGATTCCTTCCGGTTATGGCGGAAAGAGGCCAAGCAGAAAGAAATCAAACAGAATAAGAAAAATAAACGAGAAGGTGTCATTACGGTGATGCGCAATGCGGAACAATATCAGTTAGATAAAGATGAGAAAGAGCAGGAAGTTAGTGCTCGGCTTCACCACATGGCAGTGGACAAATGTTATCCGGCGCTACCTCCTACGATCGATAAGACAGGAGAAGAATCGGTGGAAGATTCGCTTTTGTCTTATCTGATGAAATCGCCACCTCCCTATGCTCCCGATGTTATGGGTCCCGCTCATCCACCTCTTCCTCAACCCGCTGTTTTGGCGGCTGCTGGTCAGCCCGCCGTTCCTCCCGTACTCCCGAATCCCCTTGGGCCACAGATCGTATATCCTCTTGGTCCGGTTTCTCTCCCTATTGCGCCTTTCCAAGTCCCTCCTCAGTCTGTTGTTCCCGCTACTCCTGCTGCTGCGTCTACTTCTACTGTTTCCGCCCCTATGGCTGCTACACCTGCGTCTTCTTCTTCTTCTCCTTCTGTTCGTAGTCGTCTCTTGACTGCTGTTGCTTCTCTCTATTCTCCGCTCTTTGGGCCGATACTTGGCTCGACTCTTTCGGATGTCGCTCAAAGACGCAGTCAGCTTCCTGATGGTAGGGAACGTGAATCATTGGTGAAAACGGCACGTAGATGGATTCGTAACCCTGTTAAATACACCCCACGTGTAGTGTTCGAAACGTTTTCTCAGTTTAATGTGCCCACGCAACGATTTGTGTTCGACAAATTATGTAAGTCATTGAAAGAGGAGTGGGACGACGATATAGCTGATGATTTACCACCTGAGGTTTCCGAGCTGCAGCTTCGGTTTGCCACGGGTGTGATTGTAGGTGATAAAGTTCGAGAGGCTCTGGAACGTTTGTTATCCTTTCGATGTTCAGTGCAACCACGTGCACTGTTTAAGGACGCGACCGCAGAATGGATGGCACAACCTGGTCAATATCCTATGCGGGAAGTTCCCCCGGCATGGATGCCAGGTGATCCTGCTGCTGTCCCTGCTGTCCCAGGCCATTTCCAGAGAGTGTGGATACACCTCCCTTGGAAGCGATCGGAAGTGTTGCAGGTAAAGCAATCCTTACCTGATCCTCGTAAGAATCCTACGGGTTATTATAAGGAGCTGTCCCAATTGGTGGATGCTACTGTTATGAACCTAGCCGATATTGATATGTTGTTCGGCAATGTGGTGCCTCAGCCGATTTGGGCGAAAATTCGTCACGAGAATCACTTAGCCGAGTTAGGTGGTGACTGGGCTGCCCTTATAGCGGCAGATGCCCGACAGGTCGGTGGGGCTAAACCTGAACAGATTATTGTGGCTTTGCCTCAGAGGATAATTACCCTCATGAAAACGCTTATGCCAGCGATGCGCGTCAATTGGGACAAATTATCAGCGTGCAGGCAAAAGAGGGATGAAAGTGTTTCGGATTTCTTTACGAGATTTGAGGAAGCGTTCATTGATCATAGTGGTCAGGACATGGGTTCCGAGGGTGGACAGCGGCTGTTCGTTGATAAATTTGTATCGAATTTGTTGCCCGACTTGAGCAACAAGTTGAAGAATTCTGAGAGTGCGTGGGCTGTTTCTACCACTGCCCAAATATTGGCTACGGCCCAATATTACGAGAATAGAGAAAAAGAAGAAAGTGAGCGTGCAGAAAAGAAAACGAAGGATCTCAAAACTAAGGTCTTGTTGCAGCAAGCCTATCCACCGCGTTCGAATTTCAGTGATACGCAGCAGCCAAACAGATCTCAATCACAGTTTTCCAGGTCGCAGACGCGAAATGCTTCGCCTGCACCTCGTTTTGTGCTGGGGTATAATCAGTGCGCGTATTGTCGTGGGGAGGGCCACTTGAAGTTCGATTGTCCGGTTCTTCGTGATAGGTCTAATGGCGTGTCGGCTCGCGGAGGACGCAGCGGTCCTCAGCAGGTTTCTCGTGGTAGAGGTCGCGGAGTTACCCAGAATCAGGCCGAACGCTTTGCGACGTCCTCGGATTCGCAAAATTGTTTCGATCGGCGCGAACCATCGTCCGGTCGGTCTACACAGTATCATGTGGATGATTGTTATGTCGAGTGTGATGTTGATACGGATGGTATCTACTAGGACAGCCATAGACAAAGGAAGGGAGAAGTATCAGTTCCGGTTGATCAGAGAGGGCCTTATGTTGCAGTAGCCACTTTGGGCGTTGTTGAGCCTTTTCTGTTGGACACTGGTGCAGCAAAAAGTTCCATCATGCATTCGAAACTCCCTGGCGCGCCTTTGTCTGGCTTAACGAATGTTTCTGTTGGATTTTCTGGCGCCCCCGTTAGCAATCCAGTTTCTAGCCCTTTGCCCCTTACAATTGGGTCTCATGAGCTAGAGGCTCCTTTGATTTTGACTACTGGTTGTGGTGAGAATCTTTTGGGCTTAGATTTGTTGAAAAGGTTACATGCGACTTTGTACTGTTCTCCTACGGGTGTGGAGCTTACGTTGGGTAAGAGCGTGATTTCCCCTATGTATTTATCGATCGACAAGCTCCCATCGGAATTGAGATCTCTTCCAGACTCCTTGTGGGCGACAGGTCCTAATGACGTGGGCCTGTTGGATATACCACCTTACGTTGTCCAACTAAAAGTGGGTGCGCGGTTGCCACGTATACCTCAGTATCGTATCTCCCTTGATGGTGAAAGGGCACTGTTAGCGATCATTTATGATCTGATCGGCAAAGATGTTATTGAGGAGACACGAGGTAATGTGTGCAATAGTCCCGTGTTGCCTATTCTGAAACGAACGGATCCCTCTAAGCCTCCCGTGTATCGTCTAGTTATTGACTTACGGGAGGTAAATAAAGTCATCGTTCCGCAGTTTCCTGTGGTGCCAGACATTACAGCTTTGCTGACTCTGATTCCAGCCACTGCATCATGGTTCTCGGTCATCGATTTGAAGAATGCGTTCTTTAGCATTCCGATTGCTGAGGAGAGCAGAGACTTGTTCGGTTTCTCATTAGGTGGTCGCAGCTTCAGATTCAAACGCGCTCCACAGGGCTACTGTGAGAGTCCATCTATCTACAGCCAAGCTCTTAAGAGCCAACTCGATGCGTTTGTGTTACCGGCTGGTGCAGCCTTGATTCAGTACGTTGATGATCTGTTAATTGCTGCTGACACTGAACAGCTCTGTAGAGCCGCTACAGTATCTTTGTTGCAGCATCTTTGTGCTTTACATCATAAAGTGTCACCTTCCAAACTGCAATATTGTTGTCAAGAAGTTACCTACCTCGGTCACTTATTGTCAAAGGCGGGAAGAAGGTTGACCCCTGAACGAATTGCAGCAATTGCTCGAATGACTGTGCCAGCAACTCAGAGAGATGTGCGTGCCTTTCTAGGTATCACATCGTACTGCAGACAGTGGATCCCGAACTTTTCACTGTTAGCGAAGCCATTGGTAGCTCTTACGTGCAAGGACGTTTCGACTCCTTTGCCTTGGACGGAGGAATGTCAGAAAAGTTTTTCTGAACTACGTGATGCGCTGTGTTCGGCTCCTGTGTTAGGTACTCCTGATTACAGCAAGCCTTTCACATTATACGTCCATGAGAGGGACGGTTGTGCATTGAGTGTTCTAACGCAACAATTTGGTGATAAGCAGCGCCCGTGTGCATATTTTTCCTCGACCTTAGATCCGGTAGCTAGAGCATTGCCCAGTTGCTTAAGGGCGACAGCGGCAGCTGCGGCGTCTATTCGGCAGTCCGCAGGTTTGGTCATGGATAATATGCTCATAGTAATGGTTCCGCATGCAGTTGATACGCTTTTGAATAGGACAAAGACTCAACATCTGACGAGTGCAAGGTTGTCTGGGTACGAGCTGACCCTTTTGGCAAGTCATATCCAGATCAAGCGTTGTAATGTACTGAATCCGGCGACATTGTTGCCGATTAATATGGAATCAGATGATGTGCTGCCCCATGATTGTTATTTACGGACTGAGGAAGAAACAAAAGGTCGTGTGGACCTGAAAAACACTCCTTTGTCAGATCCCGATGGTACTCTGTATGTGGATGGCTCTTGCTTCAAATTGCCGAATGGCGATGTGACGACTGCGTATGCTGTGGTGACGTTGAGCACGGTCGTGGAAACTGCGAGATTGAACCAGAATTCAGCACAAGCTGCAGAATTAATTGCGTTGACAAGAGCGTGTGTTCTGTCGAAAGGAAAGCGAGTGAATGTGTTTACCGACAGCCAGTATGCATTTGGTGTTGCGCACAACTTCGGAAGATTGTGGAGAGAAAGAGGATTTATGACATCGCATGGTACGAAGATCCAACACGGGCATCTTGTGAATGACCTTTTGGATGCGCTTACATTGCCTAAACAGTTGGCGATTGTGAAATGTAGTGCGCACCGGAAAGTGACGGATGATGTTGGTCGTGGTAATGCATTTGCGGATGAGATTGCTAAGGAAACGGCTAAGAATCTTGCGACTCGAATGTATGTCACGAGTTCAGTGAGGTGGCCGGCGGAGACTGGTATGTGTGAAAATACTGTTGAAAGTGTGAAAGCAATCCAGAACGAAGCTACTGAAGCTGAGAAGACCAAGTGGAAAGAAAGTACAGGGAAATTGGATATGCATGGATGTTGGGTCGACCTGACGGAATGTCAGAGGTGGATGTTACCAGACGCATATGTATTAGCTGTTGTGACGATGGCTCATGGGTTGTCACATATTAGTGCGAAAGGAATATGTAAGTTCTTGTCTCCTGTTTGGAGGAATGATGGGATTGCTAAGTGTGCTGAAAGAGTGGTTAAGAATTGTATGGTGTGTTTGATGCACAATCCCGGAAAGGGCACCCCTACTCCACCTGGTCATTTTGCTCCTCCTACCTGTCCCTTTGAGGTTATCCAGCTGGACTTCATCCATATGGAGAGATGCAATAATTTGAAGTACGTTTTGGTTTTGGTTTGTGCGTTCTCCAGATGGATTGAGGCCTATCCTCTTAAGGACAATACTGCCCTGTCCACAGCCAAAATCCTGCTGAAGGAGTACTTTCCTAGGTATGGAATGCCACGGATTGTGTGGTCGGATAACGGAAGTGAGTTTGTGGGTAGTGTGATGCAGAGTGTGTGTAAGGGCCTTGGAATTAGGCAGAAATTCCACAGCGCCAATCATCCTCAGGCAGCGGGTCTGGTCGAAGGGTACAATGGTACCCTGAAGCTGAAACTCGCTAAGATTCAAGCCACCACTGGTCTGTCATGGCCTGATGCCTTGCCTCTGGCTCTCCTATCAACCAGAGCAACCGTACACTCTCGAGTAGGGCTCAGCCCATATGAGATTGTGTTCGGTCGCCCTGCGAATATTTGGGGAGTCCCGAGGCCTAGGGCTTTTGATAGTCTTGAATATCCAATGTTAATCGATTACTTGTACGATTTGACCACTAAACTACGATTAATTCATCAACAGGTCTTTGAAGCTCTACCAGCGCAGACAGAGGGTCCTGGACATCAGCTCCGGCCAGGTGACTGGGTTGTCACCCGAAACTTCGGTCGGAAGCGTAACCTGGAGCCAAGATTCGTCGGACCCCACCAAGTCCTGTTGACGACGAGGACAGCGGTTCGACTGGAGGGCAGGAAGCATTGGGTTCATGCCAGCCACACAAAGAAGGTGCCGATCCCCTTACCAACCGACGGTTGGGTGAGAACTGGGATTTCGGCCGAAGAAACTGAGACTCCTTTGCGTTTTGTGCCATTCAGCGACGCTCAGCTTGTGGAAGAGGAGTCGTTATCGCAGAACCCAAGGTCCGACCCGTCGTCTGTTTCATTGAACACTGTTGCGCCAGCTGAACAATTGTTTGTAGAGCAAACTCGACCTGGAAGAAGTCGATACTTTCTTCGTTCAAGGACTTCAAGGACTAATAAAAATTGACAGTATAGTGGTTTTGACGTTACGCATATTATGGACAATTACATCCTTTCTTTTTGAGTTTTTGTGCTTTCCACTGCTAAGAGACTTGTAAGAAATCTGAACGTTTCAAGGAAACCTCGCCATCCGGGTCACCGTAGGGCCGTGCGGGTACTTCTTTCTGTCTAGCAGGTTTCTGACGCTAGGTTGGTTACTTTTGTCGATCTCTGGGAACTCCTGGGGATTGATAATCGCTACTCAGAACGAAGTGCGTCAAGTACGTCACGGACGGTTTGTAGAGGATGGCATTCTCTAAGCTGGTGGAAGAAGAAAGGGTGTTGGCACAGAGATCAGAGTTATGGAGGGTCGTATGAACAAAATGTTTTCTGTTTCAGGTGTTTCTATTGTTTCTAACTGTATCTATGCTATTGGTGGGTGGAGTGTATTTCGGAGTATCGCAATTCTTTCCTTCTGTTTCACCTACTTTGTCTCCTGACTCAAGTTCCCTCACCACTGTCTCCCCACATTCCTTTCATCCTTTGCCTCAACATGAGCAGGTTAGACGTGCGGAATTCATGAATAATTCCTTTGTTCAACTCCTACATCAGCATCAGTTGGTGGTGAATACTACCAATTGTTGGGTATGTGGGTTAATGCCACACACCATGGATAGGGGTATTCCGTATTTGGTCCTTCCATACAGTTCCCAGGGTTCAGCTCGAGCATTCCAAACTATGTTCCGCAGTGCACTAGATTCCTACCCCAGTCGAGAGCCACGGTCTGTCAACTCTGGTCCTGGGCCGTACCACAAGCCTTTGGCGATAGCTATAGCAGATCTGGATAGAGATGTTTTTGATGCATCACTCATCCCAGATGAGGAAGTACAGGCCTATAAAGACCTGAGCAAGACGGAATATAGTACGTCAGTGGGTGATAGACAACTGAAGAGCTCGTCCCCAATATGGATTGTACCGCACCTCGGAAATTTCTGCTTGCAGGGTTTGGGTCGAAATCCGAGAGCACAACTTGGGAACAGTGCTTGCACTGAAACGTATGTCCTACCGATGCTCTCTTCCCCTGTTTTTCTGACTGCTAAGGGCACCTATTTTGTATGTTATGAACGCGCATATACATGGTTACCCCGTGACTTTTCGGGTACCTGTTATATTGCGAATCTCTTACCCCCGACTTTCACAGTTGCTTCAGACTACCACAAAACTAGAGTCGTGAGAGGCGTCATTAGCAAAGAGGATACTGCTGGTCAAGAAGCAGGAGACTTCTTTAAGGGTTTCTTGCCGTTTTGGGGACCTATGGTTAATAGTAGGAACCTAAGACAGTTGACCCGTGTGGTTGAATCGACTGCTAATATCACTGCAAATGCCCTTGGTAATCTAACAGCTGAACTGCAGGCGGATAGACTCATGACGTTACAGAACCGTATGGTTCTAGACGTTGTTCTTGCAGATAGAGGGGGTGTGTGTAAAATTATCCATTCGAGTTGTTGCATTTTTATTCCTGACAATGCTCCAACTGTTTATCAAGCCATCTCGAAGTTGCACAAGATTTCCGAGTCCATACACGTGGACGAAGGTAATTGGACGCTCCTAGGATGGTTTTGGGGCCTGATGTCAACCTGGGGTTGGAAGATTCTGATGATCGTAGGGGCTGTTGTAGCGTTTCTGTTCACGTGTTGTCTTTGTGTACAGTGTGGTCCTGCCTTATGTGGCCTATGTGCTGCGACGTGTATAAGGCGGCCATCTGTTACCAAGGAGACGTTGATGAACAGAATGATGTTCCAGCAGCATCTGAACGATCTGATGAATATTGATATAGATTCCGATCTTGACTAGTGCTTGCCTACATGAGGGCAAAAGGAGCGTCTGAGGTTCCGTCTGAGACGGGACGCCACTTTTTGATGGTGACGAATATGGACGAGTTTGGTATCTATGAACCGCAAATGACGAGTATAGTGGGTGTACGAAGTTTCGCAATGCAGCCACGTATGGTTCGCCTCATTTTTGGGTTCGTTCATCCGAACCCTCGGGTTCCATTTTAGATACAGCGTCCATTTTGTTTCTTGCCCTCAGGTAGCCAGCGAACGGGCTTTTTGTCCGCTTCGTGACCCTGGGACTTTCAAGCTAGTACGAAGGACACGTGTTTCTTTGAGGCGACTTTTACGATGAGGGGAATGACACGAGTGACACAGATGGCCCCGCTCAAGGCCCATCTTGCCGCTCCGGTCTATTGTTTCAGCCACGCATACATTAGACACGAGGTCTTTGATCCCTCTATCGAGTTTCCTTTATTGCCCTCACACTCTTTTCTAACCTGTTGTGCATCCTTGTCCTTTCCTTACATCTGTTTTCCGTCCTTCCTCTTAATGTGTTTATAGCGGAGGGGATATGTTTTTACAGTTGGGAACCGGCAAGATTGTTGTAATTATGTTCCGGCCTCCTGAAACATGAATGCGACCCTTTTGAAGTTTATTGTGGGAACTGAGTTGTAACCTTTGTTCACTATGTTGTGCTATGGCCAAAACTTGTATAAAAGGAGCGACCCACTTCTACGAATTTGAAGCAGTCTCCGAGAACCTACACGTTGTGTACTTCTTGTGACCTCTGTATCCCTGCAGTAATAAACTCTGATCTCTGACGTCGCTGGAAGTGTCCCGTGTCTCTGTGTTTGGTACGCCAGAACAGGTAACCCACGAAGGTTTCAGGTGTTGTCCCCTAGCACCGCTGGGTCTTAAGAATAACCCAGTCCTTCAGCCGGAGAGACCGGGACGGCGAGTAACCCCATGTGTTATATGCACTGCTCGAAAGAAATTACATGCCAGGGAATGCGAGTAGCGCATTGTGTTATATGCTCTGCTCGAAAGTAATTATATGCCAAGGAATGCGAGTAGCGCACTGTGTTATATGCTCTGCTCGAAAGTAATTACATGCCCAGGAATGCGAGTAGCGCATTGTGTTATATGCTCTGCTCGAAAGTAATTACATGCCAAGGAATGCGAGTAGCGCATTGTGTTATATTCTCTACTCGAAAGTAATTACATGCCAAGGAATGCGAGTAGCGCATTGTGTTATATGCTCTGCTCGAAAGTAATTATATGCCCAGGAATGCGAGTAGCGCATTGTGTTATATGCTCTGCTCGAAAGTAATTATATGCCAAGGAATGCGAGTAGCGCACTGTGTTATATGCTCTGCTCGAAAGCAATTACATGCCCAGGAATGCGAGTAGCGCATTGTGTTATATGCTCTGCTCGAAAGTAATTATATGCCAAGGAATGCGAGTAGCGCATTGTGTTATATTCTCTACTCGAAAGTAATTACATGCCAAGGAATGCGAGTAGCGCATTGTGTTATATGCTCTGCTCGAAAGTAATTATATGCCAAGGAATGCGAGTAGCGCATTGTGTTATATTCTCTACTCGAAAGTAATTATATGCCAAGGAATGCGAGTAGCGCACTGTGTTATATGCTCTGCTCGAAAGCAATTACATGCCCAGGAATGCGAGTAGCGCATTGTGTTATATGCTCTGCTCGAAAGTAATTATATGCCAAGGAATGCGAGTAGCGCATTGTGTTATATTCTCTATTCGAAAGTAATTACATGCCAAGGAATGCGAGTAGCGCATTGTGTTATATGCTCTGCTCGAAAGTAATTACATGCCAAGGAATGCGAGTAGCGCATTGTGTTATATTCTCTACTCGAAAGTAATTACATGCCAAGGAATGCGAGTAGCGCATTGTGTTATATGCTCTGCTCGAAAGTAATTATATGCCCAGGAATGCGAGTAGCGCATTGTGTTATATGCTCTGCTCAAAGGTAATGATATGCGACTGATTACGAGTAACGCGTTGTGTTAAATGTTCTACGCAAACGTATCCACATGCAACTGATTGCGCGTAGCGCTGTGTTTATATGCCTTGCTTCACAGTACTAGGGGCCATTGATCACGAAGAGCGCTCAGTTCTACAGGCGCCATGTTGATGAACCCAATGTTCCCCCTTACAAGGATTACGCTGTGTTAGACGGCCTGTTCAGGGACAGACTTTACATAAGCGCGCACCGCGCTAGAATCTCCTGCATTTAACCAGCAGGCGTGGGTACATGAACGAGGTTAGGCACTGCATAGATATCACCCAGAGTGTCGAATGTAATGTCACGATGGTATTATGATTCATGTATTACCTTGTTATTTCCTGAACTGCATCTGACCAGATATACTTGGATAAACTTGAAGTATTTGCATAATTTAAACGGTGTGGCGTCCCTTATTGTGTGTGACTCTAGTCCATGAGAAGCGTGTGGTGTATGGTTGCTTAACACATAGCCCTCTGGTTGCCTGACCGGCTCGCGCCACGTTACCGCCCTTAGGGCCTGGTGACCCCAGGTTCCTACACTCCCCATTCCAGATCCGAAGCAGAGCATTCAGGGGGCGGAACCACCGGCTAGGCATGAGGACAGGAAGATTGACAAAAAGTACAACAAGCGTGGAAGCACGACCATTTTGGATAAAGAGACCCTGGACATCACTGGCAGCCGCAACGTGCGCCAAAACTGTACACTCCCTCGTAGGGATCACACCGCCTTTCCGAGATTACCCTCCTTCAAGTCATCTAATGAATGGAACACTTGTATACCCAGATATTTAAACGTGTGCTGAGCCCATACAATATCGGGCGCCAATGCGTCCGGCCTAGGAATGGGGCCTGCTACAGGGAATAGGTACGTTTTCGCCTTGTTAACCCGCAAGCCCGAGAGGCCAGCAAAATCTTCAAATATTTGCATTACCGTCGGGGCGCCCACCACAGCATCCCCGAGATAGACCAGAAGATCATCTGCATATAGGGAGATGTAATGCATCCGCCCAGCAGAGTCCAGTCCAATTTCTTTACCCCCTTAACGCAATCTCTCGGCTATAGGTTTGATCGCCAAGGCGAAAAGAAGGGGGAAGAGGGGGCACCCCTGTCTGGTCCCTCGAAACACACCGTATACCCTGGATATTGTCCTACCCGTTCGGACCCTGGCAGAGGGCGCCGCATATAATAACCGCACCCAACGGATCTATTCGTCTCCTAACCCCATGCGCCTCATCACTTCAAACAAAAACTTCCATCCCACTGTATCGAACAGAAAGCACCGCAGCTCAAGGGTGAAGCGGAGCTTCAGCATGGTACAGTACGGAATAAAGCCTACGAAGGTTATAGGAGGTGTTACGGGTTGGTATGAACCCATTCTGATCCGGATGCACAAGCACCTTCATGCAAGGGGCCAGCCTGCTGGCCAACACCTTGCTCAGGATCTTGAAATCCAGGTTGAGCATGGAAAGGGGCCTATAATCCTCAACTCTGGCCCCCGGCGACTTGATTTTCGGAAAAGGGATTATGAGGGCGCTCCGAGTGGAGTCGGGTAGAACCCCGGCCTCATAGGCATCTGCATACAGCCGGACCAATTGTGGCGCCAGTATATCAGAGAAGCGCTGGTAAAATTCGTCCGGAAGGATATCCGGCCCTGGTGTCTTGCCAGCTGCCATCGCATGAATGGCGGCTTTAATTTCTTGCAAGGTAATTGGGTCACCCAGCTCCTCCCGATCCTCATCTGCCAACACTCGAAGGGGCAAAGGGTCCAAAAACTCTCCAATCACAGAACAAGGGACCTCCGCCGGAGCCGTATAAAGGCATTCATAATATGCGGCAAAGGAATCATTGATGTCATCGGGGCAGTACTGCACTCCACCAGCCTCTGTAGCCGATTGTGTAATAGGGGAGCCACCCAGTTCAGGTTGGATCAATCTAGCTAAAAGACGGCCCACTTTCCCTTCCTCTCTCTGCACTTTGTCAAGGTATTCATTATGATTGTAACAACGTAAACGTTCAAGGGCTGCATTATAACACGCCAGCGCTTCCTGCAATGCCAGTGGGGCCGCCTCCCCTGTACCTTGAGTGTTATCTAACCTGCGAATGTTCTCTTCCAAAGTGAGGACCTCCTGGCGAAGCTCCCTGTAAGCCCCTGTTGCTTGTCGCAGGCAAAGGCCCCTCACCACCACCTTGAATGCTTCCCATTCCACCCGGACTGAGGACGCAGTGTTGGCATTGATGGGGAAATATGTCTCAAGAAGAGTATCTAGCGAGGACCGAAATGGGTCATCGTCCAGCATTGCCGGATTGAGTCTCCAAGTGGGAACAGGAGGACACCGCCCCAGCGGTTGGTGTGTCATCATTAATGGGCTGTGATCTGACAGTGTACGGCCCAGATTTTCTGTGCACGTGATGGTACTATTGAAAGCAGGGGAGCATAAAAACATGTCAAGACGCGTATGCACCTGGTGCACTGGGGAGAAAAAAGAAAATTCCCTATTACTATCGTGTTGTTGCCGCCATGTATCTTCTAACCTCCAGTGTGCCATCCATGCCCGGAACCCCAGAGTGGTACGGCGTGCAGGAGACCCCATTAAAGGTGGGTGTGACCGGTCTACAACAACATCCGCAACACAATTGAAGTCTCCCCCAAGGATTAGATTGCCCTGTAAACTACCTGCTAAGGTAGCAGAAAATAGGTCCAGAAAGCCAGCCTGGTCCTGATTAGGGGCATAAACATTTCCAAGCGTAACCTCACGCCCTGCCAGTCTCCCCGCCACCAGGACATATCTGCCTCCCTGCCAGTCTCCCCGCCACCAGGACATATCTGCCTCCCTCATCCAACCATGCTGTCTTTGCTGCAAAAGGAACTCCCGGTTTCACCCAAATCAGCACCCCTTTGGCAAAGGTGGAGCAGGTGGTCGCAAATACCTGCCCCCTCCAACGTCGTTTCAGTTTCCCAGCTTTCTCACAGTTTAAATGGGTTTCCTGTAAGAGCGCTATGTGTATGTCCCTACGTCTCAAGTAGGAGTAAATATTATGACGCTTCACCATGGATCCCATCCCTCTAATGTTCCACGTTAGGAACCGTATATGCTGTTGAGCCCCAGCCATTCCTGCTTTAACACACCAAGAAGCATCCCGGCCCCCAGGTTCCCCACCCCGCCTACCCACTGCATGCAATTTTCCACCCCTCCGCAATCATTCCAGGTCATAAAAACAACAATGAAAAAACCCCCATGGTGATCAACTCCCCGATCCCAGGGCGGCCCAACAACGGTCAGCTGCCCAAACATCTTATGTAACAATACGTGCTAAGTGAGGTCCCAACCTAGTGAGGCACTCAACGGGGGTAGGCGAGGCAGAAAAGAGCAAGAAAGGACTGAAAAGAAGTGTTCCTCTCAGGGAGAGCGCACCAGCCTACAATAAGCAAGACACGGCACAGGGCTCAAGATGGACCATATTCAAACATTAAGTCTCTAGTTAGCACTTCCGCTCCAGGTTACCAGACACATCAGATGATGTCATCCGCCGAGCGAGGCGTCACTTCAGGCATCTTCACACTATACCTTTGGGAGGTGTCCGTTTCATTGTCACCGGACTCTCTAGAGGTGCCGGTCCCTGCACCTGGAGCTGAGCCCTGACTTCCCATCAGATAAACCACAGCCCGCAGAGCCTCCTCCCTCTCTTTCACTGTCTGTGATATAGACGGCTTCTTGGAGGCCCCCTTGCGGATGCGCCATCTTAACCGTTTCCGTTGCTCCTGAGGCTGCTGCCCACCACTCCTAGGGCAGCCAGACTTAGACTGCTCGTCCCTGTAGGTCTCCAACCAGTCCCATGCATTGCTAGGGCTATCAAAATAATGAGTGGTCCCATCCAGTATGACGCGGAGGCAGGCCGGAAACATCAGGGAGTAATGAAGGCCCTCCTCTCTTAAGGCTCTCTTGACCTCCAGATATGAAGACCGTTTCCTCTGGACTTCCAGCGTGTAATCTGGGAAGAGTGAGACTTTACTGTTATCAACAGAGAAAGGGCCATCCACTCTCGCCTTCTGCAAGAGGAGGTCCCTATCACGGAAATGGAGCAGACGGGCCACCACAGGACGTGGGGGTCTCCCCGGCGCCAGAGGTCTGGCCGGCACCCTGTGCGCACGTTCAAGAGTGTAGAAGGAGGAGAGGCCCTCCGGCGCCACAACAGATTTAAACCAGTTCTCAAGGAAGGCCGCCATATCACCGCCTTCTGTTCCTTCCGGCAGGCCTAGGATGCGTACATTGTTCCTCCAGTTGCGCACTTCAGCATCCTCTGCCCTACGTTCCAATTGACCCACTCTGTCTGCGAGGGTCCCCACCTGTTGCTCCAATGCCTTATGTGCAGGCGCCAGCTCCGCTACGGTAGACTCCGTCTCTTTGACCCTCTCCGACAGTTTTTTGTGTTCTTCGTGCAACAGGCCAAGCCCCACTGCGACCGTAGTAATGTCTTGGTGGAGGGTTGCTTTTGTGTCTGCAATCGCCTCCAAGATTTTGTTGAGCTGCTGCTGAGTTGGGTCATCTGAATTGGTCAGTGACTGATCGTGCGTGCTATCCTCCGGGTCCATTGTGGCGCCGGTCTGGCGACCCCTTGGTTTCCCCATGACAGCAGACAATCCCCGGTGGGACCTGCGCCCTCAATGGGCACTACTCCCTAGCTCTGAGTCACCAAGGGCCACCCACAACAGTGAAGCAGTCACTGCAAAGCGCCGAGCGGGGGGTACGGTCCGCATCCCCTGCTGTCCCCAGTGGTCAAATACTCACCCCTGCTCACTCCAAAGGTCGGCCAGGGGGCCCCCGCCACGAGGTAGGCTCGGCCTCCGCACTAGTATGTCCGGTCGTCTCCTGAGTTCTGATCACCCCCGGTGGCCGAGCTGCAGACCTCCGGGTCGTCTCTCGCTAGGGGTCACTCCAGTCCATCCGGGGGAAGGCAGCGTGAACCCCCGCAGGCGCCAGTCCAACATGGAAGAGACAGGGGCACCTGTTGCGCACTTTCGCCGACCTCCGCCCTCAGTGCCAACTTCCGCCCGTGTCCCCCACTCCTAAGTGCTCTGGGCTCAGTTGTTTTGTCCCTCCAATCAAGTCCAGGGCTCTTTATTTAGATCCGGCTCCTGGTGTCATGCTCAGGGTGACACCATCGTCAATTCAGGCTCATTCCACCGGCGTGGGCCCAGGGCCTCCCATGAACCGTGCCACTGCCCTATAGTGATGTTGTGTTAGGGTACTGCACCCTCCGTGGCTCAAGGGCAGTGTGCATTACTCCGATGCTGCCTCCGAGCGCCCCCGCAATCATCCGGCTCTGGGGAGATCACCCGCCGGTCAAAGCGGCTGTCACGCAGCTCTCCGGCTGGGAGGTAAATTCATACTGCGGCCGCCTCAGGTGTCAGAGAGCGCGGCCGTCATCAGCCCTGCCGCGTCTGCAGCCGCGGCTAACTGCACGGAACTCCAGGATCCCTCAAAAGCGGAGCGAGTGCCCTCCTGATGTCTTTCAAGACCCGACTGGGAGTAGAAGACTTAAAAGTGCCCCGGCCGCAGGTTTCAGAAGGAGAAATGATCGGCTGGTGCGGAGCTCCTCGCTCACGCGTCCGCCATCTTCTCCGTCCAAGCCACGCCCCCTAAAACTGTCACCCTCAACTATAACCTGTTGGTGGATCACACTTCCAAGTCGCTGTCCGACTGGTCTCGCCTTAATCTGGCCTGGTACAGGAGAGTCGCGGCGATAAAAATGGCTGTGCTTCCGCGTGTACTTTATTTGTTTCAGATGCTCCCTGCGCAGCCTCCACCGGGCACTCTCCAGAAATTGCAGGAGCTTCTTAATAAGTTTCTGTGGAATAATAAGAGGCCGAGGCTCGCATTATCCCTTGTTACCTCACCGAAGGCCGTGGGGGGGCTGGGCTTCCCGCTCTTGGGTGCCTATTACCAAGCATCTTTTCTGCGTTATGTCACGGACTGGAATAGACCGATGTCCAGCAAGCACTGGAACTTTATGGATCAGACGATAGCTGGGTGTAATATATGGCGCGAAATCTGGCTTCCACGGAAGCATAGGGCATGGGGCCTCTATTCATCGCCAGTGACCTCACCGACTCTCAAAGCGTGGGATCAGTTAGCTGGACACAAGGGTTGGACTACGTTTCCATCCTCTATGACACCTATAGTGGATAACCCTGACTTTCCGCCGGGCTGCGCGTCTCCAGTCTTTCAGCGATGGAGGGAGGAGGGGTGTAAGAGAGTGGGCTCCCTCTTTGATTTGGATGGCATGATCCCCTTCGCTCAACTGCGCAAAGACTATTTTGACTTACCGAAGACTGACGCTTTTCATTACTCGCAATTGGCGCACTGGGTGACCCAATCTTCCAATTTCGCTTTGATGTCGTGTCCCCTAACCACTTTTGAGCGCTGGTTGGTTTGTAAAAAGGATGACTGGAATTGTACGCAATGATAATGGCGCGTCCTAAGCAGCAGCGGTCGAAGGCGCAGGTTAGGTGGGAGACTGAGTTGGGGCGCCCTCTGACGCACAAGGAATGGGAGCATATTTTCTTCCGCGCCCATCACGGCCTCTGTCACGGCGGAATCTGCGTACAAGGTGGTGGCATATTGGTACTATACTCCAGCGCGTATTCAAGCTTGGGATAACACTAAGTCAGGCCTCTGCTGGCGGGGGTGTGGTCATCCTGGCACCTTGGTCCATTTGCTGTGGCATTGCCCAAAGCTGGTGCGGTATTGGGCGGCGGTTCTTGATGACCTTGATGGGGCGTGCCAGATCTCGGGATCCCGCGTACGCATTGTTGGGTCTTCCTCATCCCAAGTTCTTTCCTTTGCGCTCGCTGTGGGGCAGACAACTTGCATTAGCGTTGCTTGCGGCGTGGCAGGTTCTTCTGGCGCAGTGGGGCTCTCCGATTGCACCTGACCCGAGGGATTGGATACGGAGACTCTGGCACCTTCTTGCTATGGAGCGCCTGCCGCTCAGCATTGATGGGAGGGGGTCAGAATATGCAAAGCTCTGGGGTCCATTCCTGCAGCTCCTATCAAAGGAATTGAGGGAAGTCACGTGCCCACAATACTTACAAATTCTTCAGCTCATCCCTTTGGAACCGGCAGGGGCTGCTGGGGTAGTTGACTCACCCTGAGCTATGACCGCTGACCACGGGGGACTAGACTTGGAGGTTCGAGACTGATGCGGAGAGGGTGGGGGGTTTTGGGGGGGTTGAGGGCTGGGGGTTTGTCTATTTGTTTTGTTTTTCTATTTTTTATAACAGTGGTACATGAGCAGTTGCCCGGCAGGTCTGTTCTACACTAAACTGTTTTTTTTTTTGCGGGGTCGCCCTCCGGGCTGTAGACCTGTATGCTGTGTACTGACCATACCGTTACGCTCTGCCGGCCGATGGTTGTAGGCAGTTGAGCTGTGTCATTTGAATGAGTATCACGTAATAAAAATGATTGATTCCAATAAAGTTTGGGAGGGATGTAGTGTCCTGCTGGACACATTCTAGTGTTCAGCCCTGGGCTGTAACCCCACTCTACACCCGCCCATAACTGGCATCACCGGTCAGGTGACCCTGCTAATAAAAGGGGCCGGGTGGACGTGCCCTGGATCAGTTATCAGTACCACAACTAACTAGGTGTCTTTGTCACTCACTTGTGTAGCATGTGGGCCTAGGGCCCACAACACTACAGTGGCCACCCCCGCGCCACAAGGACTACTGGGGGGTGGGGGGGGGGGAGGGGAAACTTACACCCTGAATGAATGATAAAAGATTCAGCATTGAGTTTCATGTCAAGACCGGTGGTGAGGATTATGTTTTTTATTAACCAAAAAGAACATCATCACTAGAACACTGTATGTACTACGTTTCCCAAAAAGCATAGGAAAAAATGTAGTCAATCACAACCAATAGGAATAGCCACAACGGTATGAATGTTCTTCCTCTTTTGCTCCCACTTCAAGTGGCTCACTTCGTTTTTGCCCTTACTCTGTGTTATAATTACTGGTTCTCCTGTGGTAAAGTAAAGATTATGTACTGTTGTTTTTAACAAAGCGCGCCCCTTGGCAGTGTGTTCTGGCCTTCAGGTGAGGTCATGTAGATGCATTTATCTGTGCCCTGACGCTGTAATCCCTCTCATTGACCTGCAGGTGGCGCTCGAGGACAGCTTTTTAGAATCAGTATAGAGTTCTGCAGCGCGCTGGTTTCAAGCATTTTGAAAGGAGCCCAAGGTTTCCATTGTCTACTTTTGTTATCTCAAAGAGGGGGGGATTTACTAAGATTTTGAGCTGTGTTTGCATTGCAAAAGTGAAGCAAAATGGTGCAAAATCTTTTTTTCCTAATTACCTTTCCAACGCTAAGCTTGTTTAGCGCTGGAATAATGTAATTGTCCTGAGCAGCAGCGCAATGCGCTGCTTAGCATTACGATGCACCGTGGGGGGCGAACCAAGGGTGGTGCATGGGCGTTCCCATGCAACCACCCAAGGTTACTCACACTAAACCCAATTTACTAAAAACAGTAGATTAGTGTGAGAAAACTGCGCCCTTTTCAACTAGGCGCAAGGAAGGAGAAAGGCTTTCATTTCTCCTTTCTTTACCGACTTTGCATGCGTGCTGCACGGTGCAGCACGCATGCAAAGTGGGATAAGCTTTCCCTTGTGTCTAGCATCGTATTTTGTACAGGAAGGGTACCCTTCCTGAACAAAACCTATTCTACACCCATGCACACACCCTGGCGCTGCTGCGCTAAGGTGCGTGCATGGCGCACGGCTGCTGAAATCAGCGCCAGTGCAAGGGAAAGGGGAGGAGAGAGCCATATGTTTAAAAATATGGTGCTCTCCTGCTCTCTCCCTGTCACGCAATGCAGCGCAGGCTCGCAGGGGCTGCATTGCGTTGCGTGACTTTTTGTAAAACTCCCCCAGAGTCTTTTAGCATTCTTCAAACAGACCCGATTCAAGCAGGAGATTCCTGATTTTGTAAACTAAATTAGTTTCATTTTAGGTGTCTCCCACCTAAAATCCCTTCCACTTCTATATAAGTCAGTGGGGAGAATCAATTCCACTGATTTCCTTTTCAAACTCTCCCTCTTACAGTGTTCACAATGTTGGCATGTATGTTTTAGACCCGTGCTGCGCCATCTTCCCGTCTCTGTGGGTCTGCTGAAGTTGTTCCTTCCCGTATGTGAGCACCCTGTTCAGGGTAAGAGCTGCATGTGGTTCCTTCAAAGGTGCATTCTACAGGGTTTTGGGCTGTACTCCTAGTCAGAGGGCCCCCTCCAGTACTGAACCCCAACACTTACACAGCCACAGTTTGTAGGGAGTTGTCGCCCCTATTGTGCTCCCTGCACTTGCCCTCCACCCAGTTAGATATTTTATACCCAGTGGTTGCCATACTTTTTCGACTCATGGCTCCCTTGACCTATTGCCCATTGCCCGCGGCTCACCATTATGTATCATTTTTGTGGCGGGTGGGGGGATGTAAACCTGGGCTCAGGAATACTACATTTTTCTCCCTGAAAATAATTGGGATTGAGCAGATGAAGGTATTATAATCATAGATGTAATCCTATCCTATCCACTGCATAGCCCCATGCAGAGTCAACAACTGATTAGAGGGACGCAGGGTTTTCGGGGCAGTGAACTGTTACTGCACTGATTGTATTTATATACCCATCATGTACCAAAAGGACCCCAATTATCTGAAGAAGGAGGCGATTTTATTCCTTGGGACGTGACTATTACCAAGGTGGTCGGCGCCTCTGTTCTGCGGGCGGTGAACAGTGCCCTGGGATCCTTCAGGAATGACTTGGGCTGCAGCCCTGCTTGAACTCCTCTTTGGGAGGGAAGACCGCATTCCATCTCTTGGGGCAGATGAACCACGAGGCCCGGGGAGTGAGATTCACACCAAGGCCAAAATAAATGGGCAAAACCGGCCTGGGGAGGATGGCTTTCACTGGCTCAAAGAAGTATTTCTGACCTGGTCAAAAAGTACACAAGAAGGGAATGCAGACTGGATTGAACACCCTCAGGGTCCCACAGGTGAATCGTCAACAAAGCCTGATCCCAGCTATATTTTGCCCCAGGATGACAGGGAAGGGGCATTTCAGTCGCCTGGGGGCACGGACGAGGAGCTTGATGTGGGTAGACATTGAGGCCCCTCATCCACTCCTAAAGATCAACCTAGTAAGGGTGAGGCACTACTGCCCAAGGCGCTACGAAATATGTTGGACCCTGAGACCATCTATCACCGCAGGTGTTCAGCCTGGTACTCTGCGGACAAGGTGGCCCAATATCTTGCCAACTGACTTAGGAAACCCTTGAACCATGAGGTTAGAGCTTGTTTGAAGTCAGAATGCCCCAGACCTACTCATGTGGGTATGGTGGTGGTCACACCACAGATTGAGCCCAAGATTTTGTTTGTCTGAGAAAGCACCCAGTACAAGCAGGAAACACAATCCTAGTCAGTGTACGTCAGATACACACTTCAGAAGGGGCCTCACTTTCGCGTTTTTCCAGTTCTCAGGGAAGGAGGCCAAGGTGATGGATGTGTTCAGGATGTATTTGAGCTCGTCACCAATCGCTTTGCTCCCAAGGTTGAAGTTGTGTTGGGGACAGGGTTTCGTGGGTGCTCCCGAGTTTCAAGATGTGGTGGGGACAGGGTTTCGCGGGTGCTCCCAAGGTTGAAGTTGTGTTGGGGACAGGGTTTCGTGGGTGCTCCCGAGTTTCAAGATGTGGTGGGGACAGGGTTTCGTGGGTGCTCCCAAGGTTGAAGTTGTGTTGGGGACAGGGTTTCGTGGGTACTCCCGAGTTTCAAGATGTGGTGGGGACAGGGTTTTGTGGGTGCTCCCGAGTTTCAAGATGTGGTGGGGACAGGGTTTCGTGGGTGCTCCCGAGTTTGAAGTTGTGTTGGGGACAGGGTTTCGTGGGTGCTCCCGAGTTTCAAGATGTGGTGGGGACAGGGTTTCGTGGGTGCTCCCGAGTTTGAAGTTGTGTTGGGGACAGGGTTTTGTGGGTGCTCCCGAGTTTCAAGATGTGGTGGGGACAGGGTTTCGTGGGTGCTCCCGAGTTTGAAGTTGTGTTGGGGACAGGGTTTTGTGGGTGCTCCCGAGTTTCAAGATGTGGTGGGGACAGGGCTTCGTGGGTGCTCCCGAGTTTGAAGTTGTGTTGGGGACAGGGTTTCGTGGGTGCTCCCGAGTTTCAAGATGTGGTGGGGACAGGGTTTTGTGGGTGCTCCCGAGTTTCAAGATGTGGTGGGGACAGGGTTTCGTGGGTGCTCCCGAGTTTCAAGATGTGGTGGGGACAGGGTTTCGTGGGTGCTCCCGAGTTTCAAGATGTGGTGGGGACAGGGTTTTGTGGGTGCTCCCAAGTGCATGAAGTTCATGATAGAAATCGTGGCTTGGGTTGTGTGAGGGTCCCAATGGGTGAGCAGATATTCGGGGTTTGTGTTCATAGTTGCGAGCAGACTGATGCTGTTGTTGGTGGGGGGTTGGGGTTTTAAGTTTTTGTAGATGACTGAGATTTCGTCGTGGAAGGAGCTTGCCAGGGGGTCACATAGTTCTTGTGAGGGCGTGATGTCATTGTTGGTGGCTGCGGTGTAGCAGAACTTCTTTAAGATGGTGAAGAGCTCCTTGCTGCAGTTTGCGCTGTCTTCTGTGCAATCTGCAAGGGCGTTTACCTTTGTTTCTTGCAGGAGGCAGTGGTATAGGTTGACTGCTGTTTTGAAGGTGCTACGGTCCCCTGTCACTTTGCTGGTGCACCCCTTCCTTTCTAGTTGCAGGCAGTTGCATTTGGTCGGTTTCAGCTCTGTGGTGAGCCAGCTGGCTCTTCGGGCACATCTTTTGGATTTGGCTGGTTTGGCGGGGAGATTGTGTCAGCACATTCTTTGATCCACTGGGAGAAGATCTTCGCAGCTTGTTCTGGGTTGGGTATTGTGTCTGGGAGGTGGGAGTTGAGGGCGTTGGTCCACTGGTCTTCTGATATCTTTTTCCAGTTTCTGCATGAGGAGCTGGAGTGCATGATGCCAGTGTTGGCAGATGGTGAAGTGGACGCTGTAGTGGTTGGTCCAGGTGAGCTGTGAGACATGGTTGCACTTGACTCAGTTGCTGGGCGTAAAAATGTGGTCAAGTGTCTGTCCTGTAATGTGGGTAGGGTTGTGACAAGTTGCTTGAGGCCGATGTTGCTCATGCTTTCCAGGAGGTCGGTTGTGTTGGTGTCGCTGGGGTCATCGAGGTGGAAGTTAACATCCCTTAGGAAGATGCAGTGCTCGGAGTCAAAGCAAGGGCATGGTCCTGGTGGTCTGTGGCGAGGGTGCCAGGTTTTTTCATCTGCGTGGAGTTGGTAGTTGAGGTGCTCTATTATCGGGGTCAAGTAGTCTGAGAAGGTCGAGCTGCAGATGGTGTTCTTGTTGATGATGGCAATTCCACCTCTATGTTTTTTAGGTTCTGTTCGGTTGTGTTATCTTACAGCCTTCGGCAGTGGCGATGGCTCAGATGGTTCAGCCAGGTCTCTGTGAGGAAGATGACATCCGGGGTAAGGGATGAAATCATGTCCCAGATCTCAGTGGCATGTTTGCCAAGCGATCATGAGTTGAGTAGAATGCTCGGAGTTGTGCTGTGGTGGTCTCGGTTGGCGTGGTGGATGCAGTCGTGTTTGCTGTGTCTCCGGCATTGTGGGTTGCTTATGTGTTTCAGGTGAAGCAACAGTGCTGGCAGGAGAATGATCCTCTGGTGGTGTGTGGAGATGTGCGGCAGCAGTTGTTGTCGATGTACCTGTAATGTAGGCCTTGGAAGTCTGTGGCGGTGTAGCTGCATGGGGTGGAAGAAACAGGGTCCTTGACACTGGGTGCGATCCAGGCGCGGACGGGCACAGGCAGGCTTGCCTTCGGTGCACCTGCGCTGCAGCCTCCATTAAGTAGGTCCCGAGAGGAGGGAGGTGCATTGAGAGGCAGCGGGCGGGGCTAGGCAGGAAGCGGGAAAATGGGCAGCAGGCAGAATGTGGGAGCAACAATGGGTAAAAAATATGAGAAAGCAATGAAAACGTGGGAAAAGCAAGGATGAAGCAGTGAAAAATGAAGGATAAGCATGGAGAAAGCACTCAGAGAAACAGGGAAGAAGCCATGGGAAGTCGGGAGCAGGAGCAATGCAGCAGCACGGAGAGAGCTGGGCCTGGAACTCGCTCAGTGGGGTCGCGCTGTGGCCTTCATTAAGTAGGTCCTGGGAGGAGAGAAGGGCGCTGGGAGACGGTGGGTGGGACTAGGCAGCAGGCGGGAAAACGGGCGGCAGACAGGAGCGGCAATGGGGGAAAAAGAAGGAGAAAGCAATGGAAATGTGAAGAAAGCAAGGAGCAGGCACTCAAAACCGGGGGACTAAGCATGGAGAAAGCAATGAGAATGATGGAAAAGTAAGGAGAAAGCACTGAGAAAGTGGAGGGAACGGAAGGAGAAAGCAATGAAAAATTAGAGAAAAGCATGGAGGAGGCACTTAGAAAATTAGGAAAAATTACAGAGAAAGCGCTGAAAAACAAGCATTTGCAATGCCGTCGGTCTCGCCTTTGGGACCTTATATGTATTTAGCTATGCAGCACATTAGCCTGGGTGCTGAAACACCTACTGTTCTTTAACATGGAGGGAAAGTAAGCACCAAACTGCGTGACACCCCAGGTATGTGAACACATGGACAGAAATATTGCGTTACAGCTGGAAGTGGTATAGTCCAAAGCTCTGTTTTTAATATAAAATCAATGCCTTCGGTGGTCATATCACTGAAAATACAAGATTCTAAAAAAATATTATTGTCTACGGGTGCTCATGGAAGACAATTTCTGTGGACTGGAATCTAGAGCATGCTACATTGATTCTGGTATTTTACTGACTTCTGCTGGTCGTTTTCTATCAAGAAAGTTAAATAGAGACAGTTGCCAGAAAAAGAAAAAAAGAAAGTCCCTCAGCAGAAAGTGATTCTGGTATTTTACTGACATCTGCTGGTCGTTTTCTATCAAGAAAGTTAAATAGAGACAGTTGCCAGAAAAATAAAAAAAGCATTTGCAATGCAATAGGTCTCGCATTTACACGATTTTAGGCTATTGGCATTGTAAATGACAATGCCTTTTAGTTATGTTTTTAAAACGAAAACAAAAATAAAAGGAATTGTCATTTGCAATGTGAATAGCACAAACTCGAGTAAATGTGAGACCTATTGCATTGCAAATGCTTGTTCTAGCTTGTATTGTTCACACATCTGGACCGCAGAGTCACATAGCTTTCAAACTAAACAAAATCCTGCCTTGTTTATTTTGGAACTTGTATTATTTGCCCTAATAGAAGGGGCGTGATAATTATACTTTGTTTTGGGATACAGAAACGCGCAATTTGTTGATTATCCATTTGAAGCAAACACAAGCTGTCGAAAGAATTGCATTATTTATTTAACTTGACACCACGAGCCACGAGACGAATACACTGCAAGTACTCCGACCCCTTCCTCACACTCTGGGCACGATGCCGTCGCTCACTGCCTGTCCCTCTCTGAAGAAGATTCTACGGCCAGGGGCGAGCCTGTTTTTGCTGCATTGTTAGCTGCTCAACACAGGCTCTGTACAAGCATAGCTCTGTAATCACGAGACCGACAGGGTCTTAATGGAAGAGCAGATGGACGTGGCACAAGCCAGCGTGTCCTCAGCGGATCATGTCACAGTATGGATCCACAATGTGACCAGAAAGCCTTACTGCAACCAGTTCGCAGGAGTCGCTTTGGGACGTTAGGAAATCTGTTCTATTTAGGGCCTGTTGTGACCGCCATTATACCAACAACGAGGGGCTGTGAGCACAATTCTTTATACAGCACATTTTGTAATAGTATTAGTTCATTATTTCATCATTTTTAAAATTGGTAACACTCTCTGGGCATTGGCTGCACTTCATTACTACCAGTTGAACACCCAAATATAGCAATAAGCAACAGAAAGGGGACCAGTCCAGCTTTGCAAAGGGCCTTCCACTGCACAGCAACACGTCACATTTCTTGTAACTTTTGAACCGTTTGAGCTGGAAACAAAATCTTTTTTTTTAATCTGCAGATAATGCTTTGGATGATGGATTAATGTGGCAAATGCTGTAAATCTATAAGTATGCAATAATCGTTGCAGTATCGCATAATTCCAGTGGCCCTGCTCAAAGCCCACAAATAAGAAGTCAGTGCCCTCAAAAATCACTGGCTGGATATTTCTTCCTCATTGACAAAGTTGTGAATAACTGCCCAAGACAAACGCATGCGCGCCACTAGGGATGCAAAAGGATGCTTTATGTTAAAGGTTCAAAAGTGCTGGGGTTGAACCCTTCCGTTGTTCAGGATGTTGGTGGATTCATTTGAATGCAAAATTATTTGGCATGTAGTTGACACCAATTGCTCTTTGCTTCTGGGGGAGCCTACTCCTCGGCGGAGAAGACACTCCAGGACCTCATGCAAGCGGTCTTTGATTGAATACATAACGTGGACAGAGCCTACTCCTCGGCGGAGAAGCCACTCAGGGACCTCATGCAAGCGGTCTTTGATTGAATGCATAACGTGGACAGAGCCTACTCCTCGGCGGAGAAGACACTCAGGGACCTCATGCAAGCGGTCTTTGATTGAATGCATAACGTGGACAGAGCCTACTCCTCGGCGGAGAAGACACTCAGGGACCTCATGCAAGCGGTCTTTGCAGAAGAATCGAGGAGGAATAGAACAGGAAGGAGCTTTGCGGAAGAATCGAGGAGGCAACTAGCATCAGAGAGGGGTTTGTCGCTGGCGTGAAATCCAGAAGAGGTTACCTACCTTGTCCTAATCCTGTCCTGAACCTATCACCTGAAACTTTCTGAGGGGCCCAAACTCTTGGCCAGAGGGGTCTGATATTGCACCATCCTAGGTAAATATAAATCTGTGTAATATGTCAATGTGCCTTTTCTCTCTATCCTCTCTTTCCTGAGGTACTCGTCATTGAAATTATAGATTGAATTAGGGATACATTGAATCTTACCTCTTCTGAATGATGGAGTTAACACTGTAATTTTGTCTTTGATTCTCATGGTAAAATTCAGATAAGCATATAAACTTAACTGAGTCTGTGGTTATTTAATGAATAAATTAGGTAAATGCTTTAATGTAATTAATTACCAACTCTAATTCAACTAAAATAGATCCATGAGTAAAGAAAGGGCTTAGTAACTAATAGGCCTAAATTTTAGCGACAAATCGGACACGTATAGAAATAGCCCTAAAATTGATAGCCAGCGGGGTTTCACTGACCGGATTGTTGTGTGAGTGTATGGTTTATGGACCCGAATGTGTGTATTTTAGAGGTAATTATCCGCAGGTTGGTGTCCCGCTGGATCAGTACTCAGACACATCTAACCTTCCTGTGTTTGTGGCTGTCTAGAGGGAATGCACAAAGTGAAGCTGTTACTCATCCCAGACGTGTATTAGAGATAGACTGCAGGCACAATGAGCTGTAAGAGCGGAGAAATGTCCACTTTCTAAAAGTGGCATTTGTAAAATAGTAAGGTTATGTTAGAAATAGGGGTCTCTAGTTGGCAGTGGCTTGCACCATGTCCAAGTAGGGACCCTTATTCAAGTCAGGGTAAATCAGTTACACACCCAAGATAACCCCTGCTCACCCCCTTTGTAGCTTGGCACAAGCAGTCAGGATTATTTCAGCGGCAATGTGTAAAGCATTTGTACCACTACACCCAGCAACACAGTGAAAACACTACAAATGAACACCAAACCAGTTTAGAAAAATAAGCAATCTTTATCTAAGTAAAACAAGACCAAAATGACAACAATTCAATACACAAGTAAAGATATCACTTTTAAAATGTTCAACACAGTTCGGTCCATAGGAAACTATAAATGCATCACTTTTTAGCACAAAGTACCTGGAATGCACCAAAATTAAAGATGAAACAGGCGCAGGGGAGATGAGGCATCGGAAAACAAAGCGATGCGTTGATTCTTTACTCCCAGGGGAGGTGATTTGTTGATTCCTTACAGCCAGAGGAAGGGATTGTCATGAAAAAAAAACCCTGAATAAACTAGACTCCCTTAAGACTCTACGGCAATGCCAGGAAAAAGCGTAACCAGCGGACTAATGATAACCCCAGAATTATACCCGCTGAAAAAACCCACCCCTGTCCCGCGCAACCAGCACAATCCCGTATTTGAAGTGAATTTACTTATGTGTCTTTACGTTTTGTAATTATGAATCTTGTTATACATCTTATCAATTCCGTAGTGACCTACCGTTGACGGAAGTATGATTGTGTTTGATGCTGTATTGACATTCAGTGATTCATGTCAGATGATTTACAAACTGTAATTGAGGCGTTTTTAAGGCATTTGAGGTGGAGTAGCGAACAGAGAATAGAAATCCATGCAGACTCGAGCAGGTTGTGCTGCTCGCTTCTGTTCCACACAACAATGCTGAAGGCTCTAGGCAACGCTGCGTTACGCACGTAGAGCTTGCGTCAGCGTGGCGGCCATCTTGGGTGTGACATTACTATTTAAAGCCACACCCAAATTCTGGAAGGTGCCTAGCCTTCCGGTTGTTGTCAAGGAGAGTTGGTTTCTAGGGACCCGGAGAACTTACCTGAAACTGACGCTGCAGTCCTGCGTTCGGCTTCCAGACTTCGGAGTTCAGCGAATCATCAAACCCTGGCGAAAACAAGAGAAAGCTTTAAGTTTGATGGTGCCCGGCGCAAGAAAGGCTACTTTCTGAGAACTAGATAACTTTTTCAAAAGAAGAAGAAGTAATCATTTTTTCAACCTTTTCTTAAAACAACATGTTGTGGAAGAGTTAAAGAACTGCTTATGCTTTTTAGAAAGAACAGTGTATGCATCAACAGAGGAAACAAAGAACTGTTATTTTGACTTTTGAAAAAAACAACAGATTTGTGCATTCTGAAAAAAAGACAACATAGATTTTTATGCACAAGAAGATTAGATCCAATGTTTTAGGAATCGTATTTATGTGTTATTTATTTTCTTTAAAAAAAACTAGTGATGAACACAGAATTGGCGTGCAAAAACTACTTTGCAGGTAATTCATCACAAAGGTACAGAAATATTTAATGTGTACTGGTATAGAATTTATTAATACAAATTGGTGCTGTCTGTTTTTTCTAGATTTCTAAGCACAGAAGAGGCATAGTGCAATAAACTACGCCGAATAACACCACCACTTCTCCTTCCATCACAACCAATACACTATATCAGGTATCTGACAACTTTGACTCGCAGGTAGGAAAGGTTAACTAACAAATTCACAAGCATAAAAAAGAGAACATACTAAAAGTGAGTTCTTGTTGCCTCGCAGGTTGACAACCAAGACTCCTCAAGCGTCCAGTATCCGGCCCTCCTCCCTGAATCTTACTTCATATCCCTAGTGTGTTGCAGACTACACTGGTTATAAGGTAGGGTACCGGGAAGTTGCTCCATAACATCTCTGCGAAAGTCAACCTTGCGGACTTAATGTAAGAACGCATGGTTAGTCTGACAGTGATGTGTCCATTTTTTGCTGCATTGCAGAGGAGGTGATGCATCGATTCCTTGCTGTCAGGGGGGGTGATGCGTTGATTCCTTACTATGAGGGGGGGCGATGTGTTGAGTTCGGACACGCGAGCTCAGTTCCTTACTGCATGGCCACATCAATGAAGAACTTGGTGCACAGGTGCAATGCGTGGATAATCCGGACGCGCTGGGTCGATGCGGTGGTGAAACAGGCACTGCGTCGATTCTCCCAGCCGTGAGTAGGTAATGGGTAAATTTCTTTAGCTGCACAGCAGCGTATGCATCAGAATCAGAACGGGTACCAAGGACGTCAGAGACACGGTGCTCCGGACTCGGGCTGCGGTGTTTTCAGCCACACGACAGGCACTGCATCAATTCTTCAGCTGCCCCACGATGATGCATTGTTTTTTCAACCATGCGGAAAGACGGTGCCAAAAAAAAAACCAGACGCTGATGGTTGATGCATGGAGTTTTTTTCTTCTCTGCAGCACAAGCACCCCCAAGGGCTCAGAACTGGAATTGGCACCACTTGACAGGTCAGGACTTCCAGCAGAAGAGTTCAGGGGCTGCAGATGAAGTCTTTGATGGCCCTGAGACTTACTAACAGCAGGCAAAAAATTAATGACTTGGGCTGCAGCCCTGCTTGAACTCCTCTCTGGGATGGAAGACTGTGTTCTACACCTTGGGGTAGATGAACCACAAGGCCCTGAATGTGAGATTCCCACCAAGGCCCAAAAAAACAGGAGGACCCGGACTTGGGATGACGACTTTCACTGGCTCAAAGAAACATTCCTGACATGGTTAGAAAATACACAAGAAGGGAAACCAGGCAGAAGTGAACCTCCTCTGGGTACCGCAGGTGATTCGCCAACAATGTCGGGCATGATCCCGGACATATTTCCCCCCAAAATGAAAGAGAAGGGGGACTTTAGTAGCCTGGGGACACAGATGAGGAGCTTGATGTGGGTAGACTTTGGCGCCTCGCGTCCACTCCTAAAAATCAACCGAGTTAGGATGAGGCCCTACTGTCCAAGGCGCCACTGAATATGTTGCACCCTGAGACCATCTATCACTACATGTGTTCTGCCTGCTATCCTGTGGACAAGGTTGCCCAATATCTTGCCAACTGACTTAGGAAACCTTTGGACCATGAGGTTAGAGCTCGTTTAAAGTCAGAATGCCCCAGACCTACTCATTTGTGTAAGGTGGTGGTGACGCCACAAATTGAGTTGAAGATGGCGGCTTTTCCCCAAAAAATCGTCAAAGACCCCGAAAAGGATATTGACAGATCCAGGCGAGCCTGTTAGGATAAAGTCCTTGATGTCACAGGGCCTCGGATAAAGATCCAAGCGATCATTAAGAAAATATTTGAGCAGAAGATTTTTGAAGGGTCCAGTCAATGAAGAGGGTGCTTCACTGGCCAGTTTTCATCCCAAGGCTCTCACAACAGTCAATTTAAAAGCCAGGGCATTGACAAGACTATGTTCACCCAGTAATAAACCACAGAGACTTCAACAAGTGGGTGGTCTTTTGTCATTTCAAGATGGAAGGGATGCACCTTCTCAGAGATATCTTCAGACAAGAAGATTGCATGGTCCGGTTGGACTTCACGGACGTGTGCCTTGCAATACTGATTTGTTATCCTTATTGTAGGTTTTTATAGTTCCAAAGGAGGGAAAGGATTTAAAAGTTAACCACTCTTTCTGCATTCGGCCTGTCTTCAGCACAGTAGTTCTTCACAAAGGTCCTGAGATTGAGTTCCTCACAGAGAGAGAGAGCTGTGAGGTTGAATATTTATCTGGACAACATTCTCCTTGTGGATCAGTGTTCTCACAAACAGTTGGAGCACCTTGGCTGGTGGTATCTCTGCTACAAGACCTAGGTTTCATGGTCAACCAGGAGAAATCAATACTCCACCAGGTGTAATTCAATTTCTGTGGGTCCTGGTGCATTTGGTCTTGGCTATCCTAAAACTAACGACCCCCAAAATATTGAACATCTGGAATATTGCCAAGTCAGTTCGACTGCATAGAGGGCACTTCCATCTAGGACATATTTACAGGTCCGGTACACTTCAGAGTGAGGCAGTGCCTGAAGGCGGCTCATCTCAGGAGAGGACCTAGTTATTCAGAATTAGTAGGAGCTGTTGGGAAGAATTTCACTGGTGACTCTAACACATACAATCCGAAAATGGTGAAGTGTTTTTTTGTGTCTTCACCAGATCTGATCATCGAAGCGCATGAGGGCTGATCATGCTGGAGAAACAGATGTGGAGACTGGTCTACAGGTGGACAATGGTCAGAAGATGGGTCATTCTTACACATGAACTGCCTGGAGTTGCTGGCAGGATAGTTTGCCGTCAAATGTTGTACAAAGGGATTGTCGAAGTTTTACAATAGTGCCATAAATGTTGTGATTATCTGTGTATAACGCATCCTGCAATTCACTTACGGTTGCACATTTTTTATTATCCCAGAATATTGCGGAGCATCTTGCTTACAACACCGGGGGCTCGGTGGGATTTATTTTTACTTTCTAAATACACGCAGCGAGAACGCTTCGCATTTTCCTAGTAAGTTAAACTTTTTTGAGTATCTAACAATAGTGTTACTAGTGCACACAAATTTCCCATCGCTCATCTGTTTTATGATTGCATTTTTCACCATAGAAATTCAAGGAGCAAAAATAAGGCAAAAGTCTAACTTTACTACTCGTAAATGCCCTTTGTGAATACCGAAAGTTGCAAAGTTAGACTTTGGTCTCAGTTTACTTTTGTGACTTGGGCCCCTGGTGTTTAAATGTCGGGGTACAAAGCCACTCCATAGACGTTCTTAATGTGTGTGGTCATGAGCACAGAACACTTTTTTCATTATCGATGTACGCGCATGGGGAACTTGTAATGAGCTCAACTTCCGCAGGGTGTCGTAATGACATTGACACACACGTCTCACCAATATGAGTCTTGTTCGAATGCACACAATAACCTTGGTGGGCTTTTTTGTTTTTGGTTTTTTTTTAGTCTAAAAGCGCCCCTTTGATTTATTGTCATAAATGTGTTTACGCACGCGGCACCTCTCTATGTGGCGAGCATCTCCACTGATTTTTGCTATGACAGTCGTATATGTGCTTCCCCAATTGGAACATTTATTGAATGGTCAGCATTCATGGGACCTTATGGATATGTTTTATTTTTTTTGATAAACAAGTTTTTATTGTTTTTAGGTAGTACAACAAAATAAACTGTCGGACCCTTCGAACCACCACCATGGATATGTTTTAAAGATGCTTCTATTACCTACCATTATAAATGTGAATTTTTGACTCAGTTTGGACATTACATGTGACATGAGCCATTTGACTACTACCATGATTTAAATATGTACATTACATATGTCCAATATGTTGGGCCCTAGGCTTTATTTTTGAGTTACACGTTTTACAGATGATATATCAGATATCTGATGCATATAATTATATGTTGTCAGGTTAATTTTGACTGAATATTATGCACCTAACCATGAGTTGATGAAACAAACTGTTGTTGCATTTCCCCCTAGTTTTTTTGCTAACTTGGAATTGGTGGTTTGAAAGGAAACACGATAAATATGTTCGTTTGATGTGTAAGATGGAAGATAATAAATGTTGTGCAATGGTGTAAGCACCTTTATTTCCACCATTGTAGAAATGCACCTTTGTAAAATGGCATTTTTAAAATGGACGCCATTTCTGTCTGCTTGTGCCGCCTGCCTGAGGTGGGTTGGCGGTCTAGTGTTTGAAGTGACAGGGTGCCCCACACCTCCCCCACAGTGACAGTTGGGACTGAGACTGCCAGGAGCCTTCCGGGAGGTTCTAGCCCTTGCTGGTAGGTGGGAGGAGGGGTGGCTATATAGCGGAGCTGGGATGCCATGTGCTCAGACTGAGCGTGGACTTAATTGAGAGGGGACACTCTGCCAGGAGGTACCGCCGCAAGGGCCTGTGTGCTGGCCCCTGAGTCCATCTGTACCCCTCTGCTGTCCACAGGGCCAGTGAGAGCCCTTTGCTGGAGCTAAGACTGGATGGGGGATGACCGTTCCCAGGAACTGCTGTCCTGTCTTGATGAGTGCCCCCTGCCTGCTGAACTTGCCCAGTATTGCCTGCCTGCTCTCGTGCCCTAGCGCCTCGTGAGCGCCATTGGTTGTTGGCTTGCACTCCAAGGAGGGGGGAGCGTGGGCGCTACCTTCTCGTGTGGGACCCTGGAACTGTGAGCCACCTAGCGCCTCGGGAGTGCCATAGTTGAAGTGCCTGCGCCGCTCTGCCCGCACTCTAGCGCCTAGTGGAACTATTTGCTTGATTACCCGAAGAGAAGCGCTATATGGCCCTTTCCAAAGAGAAGAGGAGAGCTGCCTTGTGTCCCTGAAGCTCCTGGTGGAACCTAGCACCTTGGGAGCGCTATATTTGGGTTGACTGTACCTCCCTGCCTGCACTCTAGTGCTTGGTGAGTGCTGCAACTGGTTGCCAGCCCCCCAGGACTTTTACTCCTGCCTTCATGGGATCTAGCACCTAGTAAGTGCTACAACTGTGCCCCAGGGGGAAGCGAGAGAAGCGCCTGTCCTCTGCAGCGCTGTAATGCCCAAGTGCTACATGCAAATGGCCAGTGAAGAGAGAGGAGCGTGGATCCTGCAGCGCTGAGGCTGCGACTTGATGTGAAAGATCCCCGGCGTGTGAGGGGCTCCCCCTGTGGCGTGATATTGGCGGGTGCCTACCCCGTGCTATCACCGCAATTGCCTGCACGAATTCACGAGCGGGTGCCCACCCCGCCGTGGTGCCGCAATGGGGTGCTTATTAAAATCAGCAGGAGCATACCCCGCGTTATCGCCGCCCTGTTGCTGATTCAACCTCAAGCGGGGCCCACCCCCATATTTGCAGCCTGTCGCTGGTGCCCACCCAGCCTTTGTGTACACGGTGGCCTTATTTTGAATTAAAAGCGGGATCCCACCCCACGCTTGAAAACTGCCCAAGATCACCGCCGCGGGCCTGGACCCGACGCGGACGCCAGGCACCTCTGCCGGACTGTGGGCGAGGCTGGGACGACGTCAGGAGCCGGCCGGAAGCAAGCAGGATATTCCTTGAAGTTCTGGGTCCCAGGAGGGGGGCCCGGGTGAAGTCTGCGGGAGACCCCGAAGGAGCGGGTCCAATCGCGGCACATTGTCGGTGCCGGGGACCTGCTGGCGGAAGGAGAAGCCGCGGGAGACTACCGGAGCCTCACAGGGCTTCGGAGACTGCAGCCAAGACTACCCGGTGAGTGGCAGGGGCTCTGTGAAGGCCGGAGCAGCCCTGCCTGTATCGCGCTTCAACCGGCTGCCCCGGGTGTTGAGGGAAGCTGCAATCCTTTTCTTTTTTAGACTGACGTTGGCCACACCGTGGCACCGGTTGGGGCACTTGAGTATCCCGTGTCCCGGAGAGGGCTCACATCTGTGGACTGTGGAGCCCGTGGTTGGTTGTCCCCCAGCTGCCCCGCCGGACAGTGGGAAGCTGCAACGGCGCCATATCGTTGTTGTGCCCAGAAAAGGGACGCATGCCTGACCAGAAACTTTTGGGCCTTAGTGGTGCACGGCGGCAGCGTTGGGCAAAGCTTCCTGTTAGAGTCCCAGTGGGGGCTTCCCCAGTGCAGGATGATGACATGCTGTAGGCATAACATGTGTGTATGCCTAATGTGATGCATACAGTGTTGTTTAGCTGCCCCATGTTCACGCATTTATGCCAACGAGGGTTGGGTGCCTAATGTTATGCTTTTACACTACTGGTGAGGTCTTCATGCTGCATGTGTTTCGGCCCCATGTACTGCATGATGTGCTTTGTGCATGTGATAATGCCCAATGTCATACCATAATGCTAATGGGTTCTGATGCATAATGAGTTTATATGCCGCAGGGGATAAGTTGTTTAGGTTGAGGCCTCACCTGCATCAGAAATGTTGCCTATATTGACCCTGTACACAAGGAATGCTGCCTGGAGTGAATATGTGCATCAGGGATGTGACCTTTATTGACCAGGTGCATAGGAAGTGTTGCCTGTGTTAACCTAATGTGATAGAAACGTTCATCCTGCATACTATGCCTTCATGCCTCATGCTTTTCCCCTCAGGGTTGCCGTGTTGATTTTAGGCCTATTGTGTTCCTGCGGAAGGGGTGCCACATACTAATATGTTTCTAGGCCTAATGTTTTCCTTCCAGGCCGGCGCTAATGTGTTTTATGTCCCTGGAGATACCTTCTGCAAGTACGCCTTATGTTATGGGATGCGTACATTTATTGTCATTGGACTCATGATGGTTCTGGCAGTGGCCCGATTGGCCCTGCCCTGTAAATAGTCCCCCTCTGTACATGGCTACCTGGTGCCAGTTGGCGCCGTGTTCACAAATGTGATTGCATCCTAGTGTGTTTTTCAAAATACACAAGTTATTTTTCATACAACCTGGCGTGGAGTCTCTTTTTGTAGTGTGCCTGGTGTGTCACCTGTGTGTGCTGCGCAGATGCTTTACACATTTCCTCCGGAGTTTGGCCCGCCCGCTCTGCACCACGCTACCCGTTTCTAACACAAACAATGAGATATACAACATCGACAGAATATGTTTGAACAAATGTTGTTTTCTTTCGTTCTGTCGCACAAATTGACCTCCTGATGAAGGACAATGAGGTCCGAAATACATTTAGCATTTAATGAATGAATCAAATTGATGATAAATTGATCATGAAGGATTATAATCAAGGAATGAATAAAGTGGACATCTAAGTGAAAGAAACTGGAATAATGTTTAATTTTGAGGTTATCTGATTTGTTGAATTGTTGAACCTCAGTCGGGGACTCAGAGGAGGGGACACTGCACCAGCCCTGGATGGTGCAACAGTGAGCATCATTGACAGCCCTCAGGGTCAGTGAGCCGCACCCCGCAGGCACCCAACCCAGTTACAACAGAGAACAGCCACGGGAGTGCACGGATCACTATGCCTTACACCTAAAGTGAAGCCATTTATAGGTTAAAACATCGGGAGTCTCCTGCTTGAATCGGGTCTGTTGGCATGCATGCTGAAACACTCAATAAAATAACAGAGGATAGTAGTCACTCACATGGACGTCATTTGGGGGTCAGCAGAGGTAACAGCTGCGACCCCTGGCTTGACCCTTGTGACCCCTGGACTCAGAAGTGGCGAAATCAGTGCCAGGAACACCTTGGCCACTCGTTCTTATGGACAGGGGCGTAACAGAGGCCCCCTCATCCCCCGCGGTGTGGGGAGCCCCCGAGCTGCAGGGGGCCCCCACAGCACAGTACTCATGCCTAAACGCTCTGGATTAAATCCGGAGTGGGGGCCCCTCTGTGTACATTTCAGGAGGGGCCCTTACATTTTCGTTACGCCACTGCTTATGGACATTAGTTTGGGCTCCTTTTCATTTTTTCCAGTCAGTTTTTTATTACACTGATAGTGAATTTTATCACTATTAGTGTAATAAAAAAGAAATAGAGCGCAATTAGCTGGGACATGACCCTATCTGGCAGGTAGGGTAAATTAAAAATGCTTTTGAAAGTTTGTTGTGTGCATGCTTGCAAGTGAGAGTTGCTTATATCAGAGAGAGTGTGGTATGTGTGAATGTACGTGTATGTGTGAGCATGTGTATGTGAGTGGAACTAAAGGTCAAATGACGTGATGTCACTTCCGCTACCCCAGGAATTTTTAGGTCTCGCCTTGCTATCGCGTAAGTGATCGCAAAGCGAGACTATTGTAAGCGGCTTTTAAAAGTGCTCCCAAAAAGCGGATTGCATGGCTAGCACGCGCACAATCACGCGCATCGTGCCGCCATGCAATCTGCTTTTTGGGAGCACTTCAAAGGGTCCGCTCCCCTGCCTGGAATGCGCTCCCCCGCCCCCAAGCGCGCGCGCGCCACGCTCCGCCGGGCTTGTTTTTCTTGTCTGGTATGGGAAGGCTCTCCTTATGCACAGCTGCCACCCCTTTTCTCCAGGGAACGATGTTGCTTTACACATCGGAAGTTAAACATCTCCTTAAACATTTTTCTCTTCAATGCGATCCTCTTTCAATTATTACAAAATCAGTTTCTGTGTATTCTCGGTGTGCAGCTGCTCAGTTCCTACAGGTTCAGGGCCATGATTTCAACCAGGCGCTTCATGCAGTGACAATGTGTGCGCACCCCCAGTACGATATAGAAGCATCTTTAAAACTGTCATGGAGTGAGAGGGTGTGCAGCGAGCATGCGCGCAGGGCTAAGCCCTGTCGCAGGGCTAAGCCCTGTCTCAGGGCACCACAACAAATGTCCAGCTGTGCGCTGGCAGGTACTGAATCACAAGGGGTTCATACCCAAAGTCGCCCACAGCCAGCTACTTCCTTTGCATATGTGCGGCACCGTCTTATTGCCCTCTACGAGGCCCGCTGGGACACACAAGGATCAGGTGCCAGTCTACCATCTCACCGAGGATTCGGGACACATCGCTTACCCACACCCTACCAGCCCCTCTGCATAGACAGCACGGACTGATCTTGCAAACGCACAGCACCCCTCCCCACATCTCAATAACCACCATTAGTGCCCTTCAATGAAAAGGTCCACATTGCACCCAGAACATTTCATTGCTGGAACCTGTTTCACTTCCGTGCCACAGAGTAGTTATGAGGCGCAGCCGAGCATGTTTAAATGCCAGCAAGTTTTTAAATAACAAAGCATGTTATGTGCAGTAATTTAAAACCGCAAAACCTGTGACAGAGCTACATAAAAACAGGTATTGACAAAACCAGTAGTTTGACTTTAATTAAACGTTGTGTGTTGCACTCGTGATTAATTTATTTGGTTCTATACATGTTTTTTATAGCCTGCTCCAGTTTTGTTAGTGGTAGTGCTCTCCTCATTTAATCGACCTGGGTGACATTTAATTACGTCAGTGTTCCATTTAATTAATTTTTTTCCAAAAGGAAGCTTGCTTTTATACAAACAAAATCAGTGGGTTTTTTTTGTAAATCATTATGTATGATACAAGGATGGGGAGAGGTTGTGGACTTAATGTCGGAGCTGCCGACTTCGGAGCTGGTGAACCAGCTTCGAGTCTCATCGTTGGCTCACCTGCCTGTGTCCATGTGTAATGCTCTAATATCATTGGGTCAAGTTCTCGCTATATGAAAACCCCCCAAAAACACGCCTTTGAAATCCAATAGATTTCGCAATTGCGAGAGTTGGAGTTATTTATTTGTTTTGAAACCCTGCAAGCTGTGCCTAAACCCGCATATTTTCTTAACACATAACTGAAAGCCTTTGTCATTCGCAATGCCAGTAGCTCAAACTCTCACAAATGCGAGACCTATTGCATTGCAAATGCTTGTTGGTGAATTGACGACGACATGGTCACTGGAAACCTGAGAGGATCCCTTCCCACTACTTGAAACGAGCGGGCAACAAAACTTCATGCTGTATAACTCAGCAACAAATCAGCACTGGCTGTCCTCGAGCGCCACCTGCTGGTAAGCGAGAGGAAACAAGTCTCCGAGCACAAATAAAAGCATCCGCACGAGCTGACCAGTGAGGAGAGTAAACATAGCCAAGGGGCGCGCCTTGTCAGTAGTAACAGCACCTCCTTTGTACCTTCCCGCAGGAGAAACATTACTTATAACCCAGCATAAGGGCAACAACGAAGGGAGCCACTTATCTTGCTGAGTGCATTAGAGAAAGGACATTCATACCGTTATGTTGATTGGTCGTGGTTGTGATGGATACATGTTTTCTCTGCTCTTGTTGAGAAATGTCGGGGCATATTAACCAGGGCTTTATCTCCGCTTTATTGGCTTTAAAAGCCAAAGTAGCGGAGATAAAACTATCGCCCTATTTACAAGAGGGTGCTAACATGCATAATCACATGTTAGCACCATTTTTCCCGACGCCTCCCTTTGCATCTCTAATGAGATGCAAAGTGGGCGTCACTGGGCAGTACAGCCTTGTAAATATCGCTGATGTGCACATCGCGATATTTACAAGGCTGCCCCAGCATTTTAGCAGACGTTAGTTTTTGGAGAAAACCGCTGTTTTCTCCAAAAACTAACATCTGCTAAAATCCTGATTTACCCATCCCTAACATAGGGGGTGGATTATGCTGCTACGACCACAGGGTCGAATCAGCAAGGTTATCGCCCTATTGCAGGGAACATCGCTGGAAAACCAGCGATGTTCCCTGCAAAACAGCGATTTCCCCCGCTAACTCTGGAATTTTTATCGCCCTGGAGCAACGCGTTGTTGATAACTCGCTATCAGGGTGATAAATTCCAGAGATAGACGGCGATGAATAACAAAGCGCTAAGTGCGCTTTGCGTTATTCATCGCCGTTCCTTGCTGATATGCCCCGTCGTACCCTGTTTTAGTGATGAGGAAAGCTGTTCTTGTCGGTTATTAAAAGCGAAGCACAAAGACCGCATAATCCTCACGCCCAGGCCGGACATAGGATTGAATGTTGTTTCTTTTTTGTGCATTTAATTTTCAATTTAATTTTTTATTATTTTATTTATTTCCACTTTTGTGTCCATAAATGTAACATTTTTCTCACTTAATTTTAATTTGGTAGGGTTGTTGTTAAAATATATCAAGCGCTCATCTGAGGGGGGTTTGGCCCCTTCTACATTATGAAAATATCACTTTATTGTGTTGAGTTATATTATCCAAATATTCACCAGCTTTATTCATTGCTGACTTGAGCCCTGCCAGCAGGGGTTTCTTCCCACCCTCCCATTGTTGAACTGCTGAGGGATGGGGCACATTGGCGACCCGTTTCAACTCTGCGAACTTGCAATAAAAATGTATTTGTTAAACACAAAATAAATATGAATCATGGGAGTAGTGTAGGAAGGCAGCTCGTAATGATGAGGACACTTGGAGTAATTTGTGATTAATTTATTTACTCATACCGAGCGCCGAGACACGTCCGTCCGCTCGCTCTCACCGGCACTCTCTGGCGCAAACTCGCGCTCTTTCCCAGAATGCCTCGCGGCGCTCGGGAAAGACTAGAGCGCAACGCTACATATCTCCCCCTTTTAACCTTAACAAACACAACTTTATGAGGGGACAACATTACACAGTCTTACTTGCTCTGCGTGTCAAAGTCTTCAAACCTTCTAGGCATCTTGACCACTCTGCCTGACCTCGTGTGGTATTGTCCTTGCCCTGGAGCCTCTCTTGTCCCTCCCGCAGGGGTCTCTCATCTGGCTCCCGCCTCTCCTGTCCAACCTCTGTCCTTGCCTTGGACCGTTGATTCAGTCTGTCTGTTGAATCCCTCTTCAGCGTTCCCCCTCGGAACCTTATGACTCTCTCCCATCCTTCTAGGCGAGACTGGCCCTTGTACCCCGACCTCGGGGTCTTCTCTCCCTTCCGTCTCACCTCCGTCGTCCCCGCCAGGCGTTCCTCCATCTTCGGGATCTTCCCATTTCATGACTCTGTTGCACTTCGCCATTCTGTCCTGCGACCACACCTTACCATCGCTCAGCAGGGCCGACCTGGCGTATGACTCTACCACTTGAAGGGGGGGGGCTGAACTTGCTCTCTCCTTTCTTCTTTAGGGTAACATGTTTCACTCTTACCCATTCCCCTTTCTCTAGATTTACCTCCTTGGTGTTGTGTCGTTTGTTGTAATATTCTGTATACACGGCTTGCGCCTTGTCCAAATTTCGTCTCACCACTGCGGGCGACCATTTACTTTGCACCAGTAGATGTTTCCATGCCACATTGTCCTTTGTGAACGGTTCTCTCCCTCGCAGGATCTTGAATGGGCTGTACCCTGTGCTGGTCGATGTTATGCGGTACGCCCACAGCATGCGTTGGAGTTCCTTCTCCCAGTTTAACCCCGTGCTTATTGCGGCTTGTATGGATCCCATTATCACCCGGTTTAACCTTTCTACTTGTCCGTTCCCCGCTGGGTGATAGATTGGGGTGTGTTTCACTTCAATCCCGTTCCTGGCCATGAAGGCGTTCCACTTCTCTGACACAAACTGTGGGCCATTGTCACATGTCAGTACTTTGGGTATTCCTTCCCTCATGAACGTGTCTGTGAGAAACGCTAACACGGTCTCCGTGTCGGCTGTGTCCTTCGCCACCACTTCCGGCCATTTGGAGTATCTGTCCACCACCGCTATTACGTACTTGGGTGTACCTTCTCTGTTCAGAACTGGGCCTAAGATATCCACTGACAGCATTTCCCACGGGTTGGACGGGCTTGGAAATTTTCCCAGTGGTGGTCGTAGCACTGCCTGTGACATGTCCGCCCTGTTGCACTGCTCGCACATCCTGACGTGCCGTTCCACTTGCCCATCCAGTGCTGGCCACCAATATGCCTGCTTCACTCTTGCCTTAGTTTTCGTGATGCCCAGATGCCCCTCGTGTAGGAGAGTGAGTAGTCGCTCCACTAGGGTGGACGGCGGGATCACCTTGTCTCCTCTCAATAAGAACATCAGGTTGTCTCCAACTGACAGTTCCTCTCGTACCTCCCAGTACTTTCTTAGCTCGCTGTCTAGGTGCCTTTTCTCCGGCCATCCTCTCGTTACGTAGGTTTTCACTGTGCTCAAGGCCTCATCTGCTGTGTATGCCTGCTCCCACTCCTGGGCGCTGACCACTCCTTCGTGATCTTGCGTGACCGCTACCATGTACTCCTCCCATTCCGAGGCCTTACTGTTGTCTGCGGGTTCCATGGCCGCTGCTCTGCTCAGGAAGTCCGCTACTCTATTCTTGGATCCCGGGATGTACTCTACTTCGTACACATAGTCCAAAAGCCTTAAGCTCATTCTCGCGATCCGAGGAGTTGCATGCGCGTGTCCACTAGATGTCAAAACTTTTACCAACGGTTTGTGGTCGGTACGGAGTAGCAATTTCGAGCCCCATATGAACTGCCGGAACCGTTCCATCGCCCAGACTGTCGCCAGCATTTCTTTTTCTATAACACTGAATTTTTCTTTGCTTGCCGCCAAGGATCGCGAGGCAAAGCTGACTGTGGTGACCTCTCCTCCTCCGGCTCTTTGCATCAAGACCGCCCCTAGGCCTTTGTCACTTGCGTCCGTGGTTAAGATGGTTAAGGCTTCCTGATCAAATCCTGCCAGGGGGATCGCTGAGCAGATGTCGTGCTTGATGCTATCGAATTCGGCTTGTTCCTCTCGCGTCCACCTGAACACTGTCTTCTCTTTCAGTAGTTGCCTCAAGTGGTGCGTTTTCGTCGCGAAGTGCGGGACGAACTTGCTGTAAAACTCCGCCATCCCGAGGAAGGACCGGACATCTTCTTTCCTTGACGGCGTGGGCGCGTCCTTGATGGCCGCCATGTTGGCTCTCTTTGGTTCAATTCCTCTCCCGCTGATTTCGTGGCCCAGGTAGGTCACCGAGTCCACTCCGAATCGGCACTTCTGCCATTCTGCCGTGAGCCCGTTCTGGCCTAGAATCGTCAACACCGTGTGCAGCTTCTTGTCGTGGTCTTCCTTTGACTTCCCCATGATGAGGATGTCGTCCTGGAAGTACTGCACTCCATCCACCTTCTGGAATAACCTGTGCATTAGCTTTTGGAACACCGCCGCTACTGACGCCAGGCCGAACGTCATCCTGAGGAATTTGTAGCACCCAAAGGGGGTGATGAAGGACGTTAGGTGGTTGCAGGAGGCGTGTAGCGCGATTTGGTGGTACGCCGAGGTGAGGTCCACGGTTGAGAACCACGTTACCCCCTTCGTTTTCGCCAACATTTCGTTGATCCGGGGCAAGGGGAACTGGTCGACCAGGATGTTCTTGTTGAGCTCCCTCAAGTCCACGCAGAGGCGTACCTTCCCACTCGGTTTCTGCGCCACCACCAGCGGGGCGAGCCATTCCGCACTCTCGATCGCCTCTATGGCTCCGTCTTTCTCCAACCACTGCAACTCTTCCTGGACCGCCTCCATGCTTCTGAACGGGATGTTGCGGGCCTTGTGGCTGACTGATTTTGCTCCCTCTTTGAGGCGAATTTTGTGGGTGAATTTCATCAGTCTCCCGATCGTTCCTTTAAACACTTCTGGGTGTGCTGTCTTCCACCTGCACCCTCTGTGTGCTTGGCTGGCGTCGATCAACAGCACCTGCGTGGATGCTCCCGGGTTGAGCTGTATGCCTAAGTTCCCTTGGTCCATCCATCCTAACACCGACGGCCCCTTATCCTCTACGTACAGCTTTCCTTCGGCTCTGCGCCCACTGAATTCGAACATCAGCCTTCGGTACCCTACCATGGGTATGGGTTCGCCTGTGAACGTGACCGGGTGGATGTCGGTCGGCAAGAGGTCGCCCCCTACTTTGGGAGTGAAGTCCGTCTCCCACACCGTCCGTTGGATGATCGTGTACGGGGAGCCTGAGTCTGCCACGATGTCCACTTCTACCCCACCGATCTCCATTTGTAGCGCCGGCTTCTTGGAGCGCGTGCAGTTCACCCCTAACACCTGGTCATCGATGCACAGGACTTCCTCGTCTTCTTCTTCCTCGTCCGGGTGTTCTCCGTCTTCTCCCGGGTCTTGCGCCACATACTTTACTTCCTTCCTGTTGGTTTTGCGTCGGCACACCTTCTCGTAGTGCCCCATTATGCCGCAGTATGCGCACCTGGCTCGAAACGCGGGGCAGGCTCTGTCGTTGCTCTGGTGCGCTTGGCTGCCGCACCTGTAGCACGAGGCCTTGTTGTCCCCCGGTGTTCTGGGGTTCCTCGTTGGCCTTTGCTGGTATCTTCTCTGGAACCTTACGTTGGCCGTCGTGCTCTGCGCTGCGCTTTCGGGTTTGTTCCTGTCTGTCACCTTGCAGACCGGTGTTTTTTCACCGCTCTCCCGCTTGGCTGCTTCCGCGCAGCGTTTGGATAGTTCCGCTTTCTTGACCAGTGCTACTACCTCCTTCAGCGGTGCATCCCCGTTGACCCATAGCTTCTCTTGTATGGTGGTGTGGGTGGTGTGCATGATGATCTGGTCCCGGATTAGTTCATCGTGTAGTGCGCCGAATTTGCAGGTCAGCGCCAGCTTCTGCAGTGCTGATACATACTCATCAACCGATTCCTCCTTGCGCTGTTTCCGCTGGAAGAAATTGCACCAATCTATGGCTGTGCACACTACCGGCCGGTAGTGGGCATCTAGGTCATCCAGCGCGTGTTGGAACACTCCTGCGTCGCCCACTGGTCTGGCTGGTTTCACCAAGCTGTCGTAAACTCTGATGCCCTCCGGGCCGAGGTTGTGTAACAATATTTTCTTCCTCCTTGCGCTCGAGAACTCCCCTTCACCTTCTTCTTCCAGGGCCTCCAGGTAGTTCAGGAAGTATCGCCTCCAGTCCTCCCATGGCATTGCTGGGTCTCCCCTTTTGGGCAAGAAGGGCACCAGGTTGGTGAGGGACGTCGCTTGTGCACACATCCTGTCTCCTCTGCGCTGCGCTAGGCTTCGCCCGTCACCTGTGTCCGGTGGGCTCCCTGGGGCTCGCTTTCCCCTCTCTCCGTCCGAGTGTGTGGGTGAGGGACTGCCTTGCCGTCCCCTCGCTGCCACTTGGGTCGCCAGTGCGGTCGTCACCTCGGTTGATGGGCTGCGTGTCACCCCCTTTGGCGCGGTCTGCCACGTGGCCCCGCTTGTCGCGCTTTCCTGCTTACTCGTGTTCTCCAGGCCGCTGTGGTGAGTCTTCCCGCTTCTGCCCTGTCAGGCGTGGTCACTGCTGGGTCGGTGTCCCGTCGCCTGTGTCCCTTTCCATGCGGTCGCTAGACTGTGCTCACCCCAGGCTGGCTGGTCTTGCCTGGAGGCTCTTCCGTGGTCCTTTAGCTGAGCCCGTGCGTTTGGCGCCCGTCTTGTCGCTCCCGCCTCCTTGGACTTCTTGCCCTGGACCTTTGTTGTGTGGACGCACCTCTGCCACGCTCGGTATTGTCCTGGTCTGGCTGCTCGTGCTCCTCGCTGCTTCTATCCCACCCTCGTCGCCATTTTGTAGGAAGGCAGCTCGTAATGATGAGGACACTTGGAGTAATTTGTGATTAATTTATTTACTCATACCGAGCGCCGGGACACGTCCGTCCGCTCGCTCTCACCGGCACTCTCTGGCGCGAACTCGCGCTCTTTCCCAGAATGCCTCGCGGCGCTCGGGAAAGACTAGAGCGCAACGCTACAAGTAGCTCCAAGTTTAGTTTATTAGGTTTGATAGAATGTTGACTTAGCAAAACAAACTTTGAAAAAATTACGAATATCGTCATCCTCAAAATGCCTCTATTCAGCCGCAGCCATAAAGGCAAAGCAACGTCACCGCAATAGAGACACAAATCCATGTTCTAAGAGCAGCTCTATTCAGCTAAAGCTATAAAAAACCAGACAACATCACCACAATGAATACACAGATACACAATCTCAGTGGGTTACAAAGCCTACTGGTCTCTAATGTTAAACGCCAGTCTTATAAAATGTAAAGAATCGTGACAAATGTCTAGTGAATCTAAACGCTGCAGGAACACAGGCCCGTCCTTTCGGTGCGGCGTCTCTGTCGTAAAACAGGTGCCCACCAAGAGTGCCTCGGTGCTGAGTACAAGCGGCAGAACAGATGATGTGGCTAGTGTTTGCGAGGAGACATTATCGCAGCAACAGGGAGAACGATCAGGCTGCCACAGCCCGAGGACGCATCTAACATGCGCGGCTCGACCTAAAAGAGTGAGGTGGGCCTGGGTAGGATCAATTATCCATATCAGATAGGGTCCAAACTCCTCGTACTTGACACCGAGGAGCGATTTATTATTGATTCTTTAACCTGAGCTTTCTCGAGACGAGCGTGCAAAGAAAATAGTCCAGAAAATGCTTTTTGACCAGAGCTTTATGTTCCGAACTTGGGGGCATATCAGCAACAACCGGCGATAATTATCGCTAAGCGCACTTAGCGTGAGGATAATTATCGCCGGCTAGCGTGGATTTTTATTGTTGAGATAGCGTGCTATTAGCAACGCTTACCTCAAAAGCGATAAAAATCCTAGCGCTAACTGCCTAACGAGAGATTATCGCTGGAAACCCAGCGATAATATCACGCAATGAGGCGTTAGCTTGCTGATAGGGCCTCACAAACTTAGCCATGATATCCACCTTCCATAGGATATTATGGCTAAGTCAGTCCTGAAGCAGGCGTAAGGAAAGTAGCGATAACAGGGGTTATCGCTACTTTTCCTGATGCTATGCTTCATAGCGTGGGGCTTGATGATAGGAGAAATGTCGCTTAGCGACATTTCTCCTGTCATGTCAGGTCAGGAACGCCCACTTTGCATCTCATTAGAGATGCAAGCTGGGCGTTAGGAATCCCGACGCTAATGCAAGGTTTCACGCGTTAGCGTGACCTTGCTAATTAGGTGATAAAATTATCGCAGCTTTTCGGCCGAAAATGGCCGCAAAAGCGGCGATAATTTTCTATCGCCGCCTTGTAAATATGCCCCTAAGGGGCATATTATCAAGACAGGTGATAAAATTATCGCCGCTTTAGCGGCAGAAAACTGCCGCTAAAACTGCGATACTGTACTTGATAATATGCTCTATGGAATTCCAATTGAAGCCCATGTTAGATGTGAAGGACATCTAACCTGAGCTTCAATTGGAATTCCATACAGCATATTATCAAGTCCATTATCGCAGTTTTAGCGGCAGTTTTCGTCCGCTAAAGCGGCGATAATTTTATTGCCTGGCTTGATAATATGCCCCTAATTATTATAGGATTTCTGAAGAGTTTGAGCAGCCCAATGCTCTTGAAGGGGCCCTTTAAATAAGAAAACTAGGAAACGTGGTCCATCCCATCTAGCGACGAAGAGTCAGGCATGCAAGTTCTGACGAGTCCCGCCTCCGATGCACCCAGCATTGAACCCACAGTAACAGGGCGGCGAGGCCATCCAACCCTCCAGGTAAGACATGCCCGAGTCTTCATGGCGTATCAGGGCGGCGAGGCCATCAAACCCTCCAGGTAAGACATGCCCGAGTCTTCATGGCGTATCAGGGCGGCGAGGCAATCAAACCCTCCAGGTAAGACATGCCCGAGTTTTCATGGCGTATCAGGGCGGCGAGGCCATCAAACCCTCCAGGTAAGACATGCCCGAGTCTTCATGGCATACCGGGGCGCCGAGGCCAATCAAACCCTCCAGGTAATAAGACATCCCCGAGTCTTCATGGCATACCAGGGTGGCGAGGCCCATCCAACCCTCCAGGTAAGACATGCCCGAGTCTTCATGGCATACCAGGGCGCCGAGGCCATCAAACCCTCCAGGTGAGAAATGCCCGAGTCTTCATGGCATACCAGGGCGGCGAGGCCTATCCAACCCTCCAGGTAAGACATGCCCGAGTCTTCATGGCATATCAGGGCGCCGAGGCCAATCAAACCCTCCAGGTAATAAGACATGCCCGAGTCTTCATGGCATATCAGGGCGGCGAGGCCATCCAACCCTCCAGGTAAGACATGCCCGAGTCTTCATGGCATATCAGGGCGCCGAGGCCAATCAAACCCTCCAGGTAATAAGACATGCCCGAGTCTTCATGGCATACCAGGGCGGCGAGGCCGTCAAACCCTCCAGGTAAGACATGCCCGAGTCTTCATGGCATATCAGGGCGCCGAGGCCAATCAAACCCTCCAGGTAATAAGACATGCCCGAGTCTTCATGGCATACCAGGGCAGCGAGGCCCATCCAACCCTCCAGGTAAGACATGCCCGAGTCTTCATGGCATATCAGGGCGCCGAGGCCCATCCAACCCTCCAGGTAATAAGACATGCCCGACTCTTCATGGCATACCAGGGCGGCGAGGCCATCAAACCCTCCAGGTAAGACATGCCCGAGTCTTCATGGCATATCAGGGCGCCGAGGCCAATCAAACCCTCCAGGTAATAAGACATGCCCGAGTCTTCATGGCATATCAGGGCGGCGAGGCCATCCAACCCTCCAGGTAATAAGACATGCCCGAGTCTTCATGGCATACCAGGGCGGCGAGGCCCATCCAACCCTCCAGGTAAGACATACCCGCGTCTTCATGGCATATCAGGGCGCCGAGGCCAATCAAACCCTCCAGGTAATAAGACATGCCCGAGTCTTCATGGCATACCAGGGCGGCGAGGCCCATCCAACCCTCCAGGTAAGACATGCCCGAGTCTTCATGGCGTATCAGGGTGCCGAGGCCCATCCAACCCTCCAGGTAATAAGACATGCCCGAGTCTTCATGGCATATCAGGGCGGCGAGGCCATCCAACCCTCCAGGTAAGACATGCCCGAGTCTTCATGGCATATCAGGGCGCCGAGGCCAATCAAACCCTCCAGGTAATAAGACATGCCCGAGTCTTCATGGCATACCAGGGCGGCGAGGCCATCAAACCCTCCAGGTAAGACATGCCCGAGTCTTCATGGCATATCAGGGCGCCAAGGCTAATCAAACCCTCCAGGTAATAAGACATGCCCGAGTCTTCATGGCATACCAGGGCGGCGAGGCCCATCCAACCCTCCAGGTAAGACATGCCCGAGTCTTCATGGCGTATCAGGGCGCCGAGGCCCATCCAACCCTCCAGGTAATAAGACATGCCCGAGTCTTTATGGCATACCAGGGCGGCGAGGCCATCAAACCCTCCAGGTAAGACATGCCCGAGTCTTCATGGCATATCAGGGCGCCAAGGCCAATCAAACCCTCCAGGTAATAAGACATGCCCGAGTCTTCATGGCATATCAGGGCGGCGAGGCCATCCAACCCTCCAGGTAATAAGACATGCCCGAGTCTTCATGGCATATCAGGGCGGCGGCCCCTCCTTGAACAGATAGCATTCTGTGCAGGACATTTAGGAATATACTTTCTATACATTTTTACATCCATAAATCAATTTTTAAAGAGATAATGAAAGAAAGAAAAAAATATAAGAGAATGTTAAACCTACAGTTTGCCTTTATCCCAACAACCTTACTACTAATTAACTAATTAAGGGTCTGGTTTAGATCTTGCCGGAAGGGTTGCTCTGTCACAACGGTGACTGATATCCCATCCGCCGAAGTATAAATGCCATAGGATATAATGGGATTTATATTTGGGTGGATGGGATATCTGTCACCGTTGTGCCGGAGTAACCCGTCCGCCAAGACCTAAATTGGCCCTACAGCTGAAAATAGGCCTCATAATGAAGCGCATCTAAGAGTTTAGCCACATTAAAACATATTTTTGTAAATGCATACGTAACAGATATTAAACCCCACAAACACAAATTTATTAGTTGACTGAAAACATCCAAGAAAAATGTTTACGAAGAACCATTATAATTTGTTTTAAGTGCATATATATGACATATTCAAATCCCACAAACACATAATTCATTTGTTAACTAGCAACACCCAAGTAGCGTTAAGAAGTGAATCAATACTATTGTCAAACCATAGCAGCAGATTAACTATGCAAAAATATTCAATACTGTACAGAACGCAAAGTACATTTGTCATTTAACGATATAAAATGATTTATTATTAATACAAACAAGTATCTTAATGACAAAAGAACATTTATTACTTATAGTAACCGAGAATTATTAAACATCACAGGATTTGTTTAACGCAAGCTGCTAATTAAACATATCAGAGCATTATTAAAAGTAAATAAAAAATTCATAGTATAGAAACTCCAAAGTGCAATGGTGACCCAGCTCCTGAGACAGCAGCTCTGAACTCTAACGTACATTAGTCACCGAGCAGCGACCTTACTTTATATTAACCACATTCTAGCATCAGTGCACACAACTATCCCCTGATTCAATAGCCCTAAAACTAGAGGCCATTTTCTCAAAACACTGACTTAATATGAAGCAGAGAGTTATATTTTCACTCTCATGATAGTAGGAAACAGTGAATCAAGAATCCTAATGGCCAGAACTCTCACAACAAGAAACAACAGACTCCTTCTTTCTTTTAAAAAGGCTGTTCAGAAGACAGATAGATGCCTCACTTCTAGTCTGTGGATTTGTGCACCTGTCCCAACCTCAGCTTCAACAGCCATCGTCTCCCCCCCCTCGCCTTTACTTCGTTTAGATATTGCTGCATGTTGCCTATTCCAGTAGGGTCCAACCTATGTGCAAGATGGGGACACTGGCCGCTGTCCTAGTGATCACGTAGAATAGCTGAGCCCTTGACTGGGCGTTTGATTATTTTCTTCCTTCCAGCTCTTTGTCATATATCTTGGTCCAAACATCCCTTTGGGTCCACATACCTTATGATTTTTCTCAAATTTGTCTTCCACAGCTTTGGATTCACAGACGGAAGGTAGGATTTCAGTATGTACCTCACCGTACCATTTACTTCTTCGATTCTTGCCCAGTGATTCAGGAGTCTCTGGCAGTACTTTAGTTTTTATATTAATAAAACCCCAACTCTGGTGGTATCGCTGAGTTGACTAATCTACTCGATAGACCAAATGACGACTTTCAAATATTCATTTCAAATACTTCCAAATGTTTGATGTTCAGACCCACATAGCAGCACGTTTGTCAGCGCCTTCGCTGAGTTGTGGCCCAATTCTTGATCTATTCTCGCCAGTGCACCTGCTGGTGGTTTACTCTTCTGTTCCTGAGCTCTGAGATGTGTTTTGAAATTGAGATTCCGGCTAAAAGTCCTTCCCAGACATTTATATTTGTTACATACTTGACCCTTTGGCTGTTTAGCTATAATCTAAGCTTATACATTTTAGGCCATTTTATATAGCTTTTGTTTTTGATATATTGTTTAACAAGCCCTTCTCAGCACAGTAAACTCCAAAAGCCTCTAGCGATCTCTGCATACCGACTAGTGTAGGATTCAAAATTTGCAAACTTACGTGACGAGAATTTTCAATCCTATTAAGGACACGAAGGCTCCGATTATGCTTCTCATTTCTGATAATTTTCTCAGCAGCCAATAAAAATACAGAAACCAAAAATACTTCAATACCCATGAATACACTTCGTGTCACATGACCAACCATGGAAAGTATCCCCTATATAAACTCCAGTCCTGAACACAGTGTCCTCTTTCTTTGACAAAACGTCAAACAGTTCAGTCCATAAACAACAACTTGATCCTGAAGAACCATCTTTAACGTAGAAGAATCTTCTCTAGCCGAGATAACTTGCAGCCTAACGGGGCTCCTTATTCCAGACTTGGTTCCTGAACCAACGCGTTGCATTAACTTCCGTGAAAAAACACGAAGACCTTCCAAAAACAAGGACCATCGTGCTCTATTTGAGATCAGCACCTGAAATGAAAAGGATAAGACCGTAACATCATTCGCCCTCTGATATCTCACCAATACATCAGAAAGGGAAGGGAAACATAGGAACATATGTGCAGTATGAAGATATTCAAAAACCATGCAATGCAATTTACAATATGCAATACATGTCTTTGGGTGGGATAATCCTCGCCTAAATGTTCTTAATAGGATTGAAAATTCTTGTCACGTACGTTCGCAAATTGTGAATTCTATATCAGGACCTGAGGCTGCGATTATGCTTGTTTATAGCTTAGCCACCATTACTGATGCCACATCCACAATAGGCTTATAGTAAAAGGATTTAAACGTTGTATCAGATGACCAATCAGCTGCGTTCATAATATCTGCTAAGCTGACCCCTACAAAAAAAGCCTTAGATGCCATAGCTCCACGAGCTGAATGTGCTCCAAATTTTGAGACATCAATACCTGCTTCGCTCATGAGCCAGCGCACCCATCTAGACAAGGTAGCTGGAGTCACTGGGCGAAAGGGTTTTTGTAGCGCAATTAACAATTGGGCCCTCATGTCTTGCCAAAATTCAGCGGTACTCACCTCATAATCTTTTGTACACTGTACTACACATAGTTTAGGATTGATAGGGAAAACTGGGTAAGCTATTGAAGAGGTATTACATTTAGTACATTTTGTAATGACAAAAGTCACACCCTCTGGGGTAAACCTACTGTAGGAAAGTGGCTCTATATATACTGTTCTCAAATAGGTACAGTGTGCACAGAGTCCACAGTCCCCAGAGGATTGGCAGAGGCTAAAGTTAGATATAACCTTACTCTCTAAAGTGGTAGCTTGGTCGAGCAGTAAGGCAGTATCAGAGGACAGTGTAAAGCATTTGTTGCACACACTCAGTCAGCAAATGATCTCACACACTCAAGAACTGAACTCTAGGCCTATGGTTTGTATAAAAAAATATATGGTTGTTTTATTTGAGAACCAACAATAGGTATCAAAATATACCTAGGCGTGACGATCGGGAAAGGCAATTAAAAAAAAAGAACGCATTTTGGCAATAAAAGCAAAGTCCCAAACGCTAATTTATGCATACAGACAGCTCCAACTAAAAATGGGGGGTTCAAACTATACACACCTCCTTAGGGTAATGTCTGCCCAAATTCAACCCACATTATCATATGGATTAGTGACCTGGCTGGGAGGTGAGGCCAAAATCTAAGAGGATCTACAGACCAAAATATACAAATCTGTGTTCAAATTGCCAAAATCAGCATCTGCGGCCCAAGTCCGTCTCGAATTTGGATTACAAAACCAACACCTACGTTCAATGTCAAGGTTTGTAAAATGGTGCCACAAACTTCGGTTAGCCCAACCTAAGTCCATGGACCACGTTTGTTGGCAAGAGATAAGCACCCAAGACAGACAGCCCAATGGAAATTCTTGGGCAACCTACTTGAACTCCTGTTTGATCGAACTTGATCTCCTCGAAATTTGGAACAAAGAAATCGACCATGTTTCCTTTTGTAAAATAGCCAACAGAGTGGCAAAAAGAAAATCTTTACTAGAGGATAAATCAACACTGGCTACTCGTCGCCACGCTTGGACCGTAATTTCTTCCTACACTTATCAGAAACCGCAGACTTACTTAGCAACCCACTTTAGTCAACACCTAAAAAAAACCTTCATTGACTACAGATTGGGTTTGCAGTATTCTAAAGACTTAAGACCGTCTTGGAAATACCAGAAAGAAAGTTTTCAATGTAGATTATGCGGATACCATAACGAAACCCTAAGTCATCTGTTCTGCGTGTGCCCAGCGCTAATGACATTGAGAAGGAAATACTTACGTGCTATTTTGATCAACCTGAACATAAAAACATGCCGGCAAGCGATAATATCCTGGTTGAGTGGTTCTTCTTCCATTCTAGCCTGCCGGGGGCTCAAATTCATGACTGAAGTAAAAAAACTACTCCCGGACAAATGAGTAGTTCTACATTAGACTCAAAGTGGAAAATAGTGACTAAGGCCGGATGTTTAATCACGTGACTTCAACTCAACACGTTAGACCAAGACTCAGAAACTAATAGAATCATCTTTTGGGGACCACGTGATACGGTTTAAAAAAAAAAAAAAGAGAGACGAAACTAAATATTCACAAATGTAAGTTTTATAACACGCACTGCTTTTATATTAAATGTGAATTGTAATAATTTTTATTAATTATGCAATAAACTTGAACTTGAACTTGTATCAAAATATACTTTCTCAGTATGAGATGCTTTAGTTAAATACTTTGCAAAAAGCAATTGACTTGAAATGCAATAGTTACAGTTTGTTGCAATAGGCAACACAATTTCAAACACAATAATAAATTGAGCTCAATGGGAATTTTAAGTTATATGCAATTGATTACTTTCAGGATTACTTTTCTAACTCCAGGACTGAATCCTAGATTCAGTCCTGGAACAGTTCTTGGAAACAAGTGAGTAAATACGTTTTGGTTACTGTTGTGACTTCTAAGCAATATTTAGCTATTTTAAAAGTTGACACTTAGAAACTTTTTCTGATCAAATTACCAATGTTATCCTACGGAAGGAATTTCACTTAGCTATAACCCCACTTAGCAGGTAAGTGGGGTTATAGTTACTTTTTCTAGGTCAGTGTTGGATCCTGGATCCAGCACTAGTGTAAGTAAGTAATTTTTATTGTGTTGATTATTTAAAATCTTACAACAGTACATATCAAGAAAAAAAATTAAAAGTTATATTCCTAATATAAAATCACATAAAATTACATTACATGGGCTAGCTTAGTCAATTAAATATTTGCAATGATTGCCTCACCTAGTTTCTTTTTAACTAAAATTAAGAACTTTACAAAAGAGACATTTAAAATAATATCATCTGGAACCATGCATTTAATCACCGCCTGCCTGCATGACCGTATGCTGCGAAAATTAAAATGGGCCTTAAGCAGTCTTTTTCTTTCTTGAAGTAGTTCAGGACAAATACATAGTAAATGAGAAATGTCTTCCTCTCCCCACTTACACAGTCTACATTTTGTTTTAGTTTCTTGAAATTCCCATGGGGGAAGATGACATAGCCCAGTCCACGGGGTCGTCAAATATTTTTGGATCTCCTTTTTATATCCATTTAGTACCATCCATGCATGGTTTCTCTTTGTAAGAATGGCCTTATCCTTTATGACAGATAAGTGGGCTGCAGTTTTATTAATAATTTTCTTAAATGATAACTTAGTTATGTTATTTTCCCATATTGATGTAATTCCGAATGCTTTAATTGCCTCACTACGATAGCGAGCAGCAGTGGAGTTAGTGTCCCTTATTATTTCTGACCATAAGAGCTGCGAAATCTCGTTATGTTGATCGGTTTTTATTCGATTCCAGACTTTTATGAAATGGCCTTGCCTTGCAAATTCTTGATTGGTAAGGCCAAACTCCAACCTTATTTGCGAAGGGGACGCATTCGCTGGGAGGTGGAAAAGCGCTCGGTAGACTCTGGTTATGGTTTTGTTCAGGTTGACGCTGTCATTGCCCATCACAGCTTCACTGCCATATGTAATCGAGGGTAAAAGTTTTGCACCAACTATACTTAGAAGGGGGCCATAGGTCAGGGTGGGTAAAGACTTCTGGATAGTTCTAAAAGCTGAAGTTAATGTGTTAGCTTTTCTTTGTGACTCTTTGTTGTGTAGATGGTAGGTGCCCTTTCCATCAAATAATACGCCTAGGTATCTGTAGACCTCGACTTGTTCGAGTTCTATTTTTTCCATAAACCAACGGCTTTTATATTTAAGCCTAGCGTTTTTGGCAACCACCATAATTTTGGTTTTGGTCTCATTTATAACCATCCCATTCTCATTCGAATATGTACAAGTCCTTCTAATTAACCGCTGTAAGCCCACTTTTGTGTGGCTCATCAAGATGACATCGTCCGCATACATCAAGTTTGTGAGCCTCTTTTCTGCCATTTTCGGGGGATGCGCATTTTCTTTATCTAAGATTAGAGGTAGGTCAGCAAGAAACAGATTAAAAAGAAGGGGAGCTAGCACACAGCCTTGCTTCAGACCTTCATTTGCTGGGATCTCCCTCGATAAAGTACGACCATCGCCCATCCTCACACTTGCCCATGTCTCTGAATATAGAAGGCAGATTAACTTAAGGAGTGGAGTTGGAATTCCCATTTTTTCAAATTTTTTCCAGAGCAGTTTTCGGTTGACGCAGTCAAACGCCGATTTAAAGTCTATAAAACAAAGGTACAAAGGTTTTTTTAACCGGAGAGACTTGTCAATTAAAAGTGCAAGAATCATTATGTTGGTAGTGGTACCTAATCCTTGAATAAAGCCTGTTTGGTTTACGGGCATTATTTTTTCTTCCATCTGCCATTCTGTTAACTTCGTAAGTATTATTCTGGCAAAAAGCTTAGCGTCAGTATCTTGCAATGTGATCAGTCTGTAGTTTTCAGGCAGTGCCCAATCGCCTTTTTTAAAAATGGGGCTTATTAGGGAGCCACGCCATGACTTAGGTACCGTTCCTGTCCGAGCAACTTCTAAGTATAATTTTTCTAAGATGGGTGCCCATAATTCTGGTTTTTCTTTGAGGAGCGCAAACGGTAGCCCGTTTGGACCCGGAGCGCCGTTCTTCTGTTGTTTTATAAGTTTGATTATCACTTCTTTATCTATGGCTATGATTGAGTCTGTGTCACTGCCTTGATAAAAAGTGGTGTTTACATTGACTGTTTTATGCCCCTGCTGCATTTCTATTGGGGTTGTATACGGAGTCTCTTGATTCAGGTGCCTCCTCGGGTACTTGTCCCATTCCTGCTCAGACAGAGGTGATGAGACTGCTTGCTTATGGGGTCTTGCAAGACCATTGATTATAATCCAGAAGTCTCTTGAGTTCTTTTGCTTACTGGCGTGAAATATTTTTGCCCAAATTACTTGTTCGGCTTTGCTTTTCTCACCCCATATTAGTTTTTTCAAATTCTGGTTTAATGACTTTAGTTTTCCCATGTATTCTGCGTTTCTCCCTGTTTTGTTGGCTCGTCTGATAATCCTGTTTCGTTCTTTCTTCAATGCTCTTATTGTTATCGGCATATTCAAAGTAACTTGGTTTTCCTTTTTATTTTCCCTCCTGTAATTTGGCCTATTTGATCTTAATTGACCTTCTGTTTTAGTTAGGCTGCCGATCAATTTTTCCCATTGCTCTATCGCTGTTTTTGATGTAGTGTCTTTCAAGGTTTTATCTAGGATCATTTCTAGTTGTTCTCTCATTTCATCTTTATTTTCCATGTTCCAGATCAGTTTTTTATAATTAATAGTACCAATGTGCCCTTGAACGGTCCGGTAGGTTTTTTTCGACGTTACTCCAATATCCATTAATATTGACTGCTGGGCATGATCACTTTCGTTTACCTTTATTAGTCGATATGAGATGATGTCTTGGAACATACAAACTGATGTCATTGTGTAGTCGATCCTGGAATTTCCCTTATGACCAAAATAGCTGTATTTAGGTGGAACATCTGGTTTTACTCTTCCATTTAGTAGTCGAAGACCCAAAGCTTCCGTGTCCTTTAAGAAAGTCAGTCCTATTCGATTACTGTTGGAATTGGTCGCCGTCCCTATATCCTGCTCAGGAATTAGCCATTGTAGGTTTTGGATAAGCGTGGTCTCATCTCTTGTATGAGAAGACATTAAGTTGAGGTTAAAGTCCCCGGTGACCAGAAAATCCGCTATTGGGTCATTCAACATTTTGTCAATTAGAACTGCATTCAGGGTTCCACATACTGTCTCTCTGCTCTTATTTGTGGGCAATATGTAGACAGAGATCACATATATAGTTCTAACATTTTGAGTATTTGTTTTATAACTGAGTTTAACCATCAAGATATTCAGGTCATCTGTCTCCACTTGCTCATGGTCAATATGCAACGCATTAGAGATGAATATTGCCTGCCCAGCGCTTGCTCGCCCGAACCTTTGCTCTTTCTTTGCATTCTTGTAATATCCGACGTAACCATGTAGCATGAATGGTTTAAGTTCCCATGTTTCCTGCAGTACTACTATTTCTGGGTGTCCAAATATTGAGTCTATACACGCATTGCGTAATTTCCCCCTCAGACCATTAATGTTCCATGAACATATTTCTATTGTCTCTTTATCTTTACTGATAGGTCCTGATTGAATTGTAGAGCCATATCATTGTGTTTGGTTACTATGGAGTGCCATATTAATCAATTTTTCTTTCATTTCTAGGTTTGTTTCTCCCTTACTTTGCAGATTTGAGTATACCTTTTTTCCGGAGATCTACCTAGTGCGTTTTTTAAGACTGACGTAAGCTTGGACCTTAGTATTTTTTGTTTTGGTGAATTGTCCACATCTATGAAGGGAGTGGGGTAAACCTCTGGGAGTTGTTTCATTAACATTATACCCCATGATTTGAATGTTTGCTGCTCCTTCATTATCTGATCAGCTAAAGATAATGTTGTTAGTGAGATTAGAGTTGGAGTTTGACTGCTCAATTCATCCTCAATAAATTGTACAGAGATAATGTCTTCATTTACAATGTTATTCAGTGAGGGTATGGATTTAAAAAGTCGGAGTAGATTCCCTCGGTTGAGTATGTCTTGTTTACCTCTAGATTGGAATTCTGGTGTAAATATAAGTTTCACAGATTTTTAAGGGATGTGTTGTCCAGTTTGGTCCTTTTGCTCTTTTTGATTTGTTCGCAAGCTGATTGTTTTACTCCCATCCATGCTTTTGATAGGCAGATTGACCCACTCATAAGGTATTTCAGGGTTATTTTCTACCCTCAGTACTATGGGGGCCCTTTCCTTTTTTGAGTCTTTCTCGTAGCACACCTTGTGATGAGGAATCATTACATCCGTGGTGTCACTTGATTTGATTCCACTTCTTTTATCCAAATTGTTAGTGAAAGGTTCTTTTTCATCCCTACTTTGATTAGCCTCCCCGTTTGATATTATTTGCAGATGTTTTTGTTTCCCATTCTGCTCTTGCATTTCCAATATTTCTTTGTCCTCCGCTACTGACATATGGATGCTTTTTTTTTCAAATTTTGTTGTTTCAAATTTTGTTATATTTTGGCCTTTTGATGGTTTTTTTTCAAAAATAGGGAAGGAGTTGTCATTTCGTTTCATGTTATTATTGTTTTCTGTAGTAGGTAACGCTTCCTCCTCAACTTTGTTGTTTGTTTTACTCAACTTTGTTTTCTCGTTTTTCCGTGCTTTGCGGAGTTTTTTCTTTTGACGTTTTGACATCTTCGTAAAACCATCTGAGTCAGTGTCACTCTTGATTTGAGTCCGTTTTATCCACTTTAATTAAAGCCTCGCACATATAATCATTGTGCATTAAATCGTTAGCCTGCTGTGTCTGTAAGCTGATTTTATCACAGGGTTGGTTTACTAACTTATGTGGATCTTTGTCTATGAGGATATCAGATCCAAACTCCGCTGTTATTTCTTGCGTTCCCTCGGTGGTTTTAGGGATTATTGCCGGATTGACCATACTAGATCGAATCTTTCTTTTTGTATCTTCTATTATGGTAGTTAGAACAGCTGGTAGGGCTGATAACTTATCCATGATTGGAACGTAGATAGAATCAGAAGTACTTGTTTCATTTTCCCTTTGTGCCCTGATTATAAGATCATTTAATTGAGCCGGTTTGTTATCAATTCCCGCTACATTCGTAGCCATCATTTTTAGGAGGTCAATCTGTATATCCATTTTATTCGATTGCTAATGAAGAGCTTCTAACGTAAGGGTCGATGTTTGGTAGAAAATATCCCAGGGTTTCACTATCTCCTGTTGTTTTAGTCCTATTTGAGTTGCGTGGGCAGTTTGCGTTTTGTTTCGCTCTGATCTACTGAGATCTAATATTTCCTCCCGGTCATTATCAGCGTTGATAGGGTTTTCAGGCGTTTTTATGACGAGTTTGTTGAATCCCTGTAGTCCCTCTATTTTTGCCCCTTGCATAGTGGTTTCTTTTTTCGTTTCCTTAGGAGTCTTGATGTAATTGTCACTCGGGTGATACTCCCCATGGTTTTTAGGGAGTATTTCAGTTTCTTCAGCAGTTAGAACCAAGTTTTTCTTTATCTCAACTTTCACTTCCAAGGGGATCCTTTGAATTGCGTGTTCAATCCTATCCTGACAAATTTCCTGGCTTCCTGCCGTTGATTGCAAGAAAGAGTTATTGAGTGGGCTAGCTTCCGAATTAGGTGTTACAAGGGGTTTGTTTTCCTTCTTCAGTGTTAGGCTACAATTTAGCATCTCTTTTGGAGGTTCTTCCTGTGCTATCCGTTGCAGCCGTTCACCAGTCTCTCCGGTATCTAGATTTATTTTTTTAGATTTATTGTAGTTCCAGTTTTGTTCTAGTAGCTCCACTTTTTCATTTTGTTTCGTGGTTTCCGTAGGGTTTAGAGATTCGATATTAATATTGGTAGGTTTCATAGGAGTCTGGAGTCTCTCAATATTTGTTTCAGAGCTCATTGTCCAAATACTTCCCGCAGGATCCTTCAAGAATTGAAATTTGTCTGGTATTTTGCCAGACTTCTCAAACATCCGCGCAATTGGGGATATAAGGGACTGGGACTGACCGGGTGCGTTGGTTTTTATATTTTTCAGCACAGTAGGTTGCTGCAATCTTTTAGCGCGTTTTGATGTTGAACCCACAGTTCTTACTTTCCCCGATCTCATGGTGTTGACGTTAACGTTAGGTACGTTGTAGTTGTAGATTTAATTTTAATTCCACATATCTGTCCGGTGGTTTTCGAGAGTGATGTTCTTCAGATCTGAAACTTTCTTTGCCCAGAATCCCCAGTTTGCCCAGGCTCCAGCCCAGGCCTAATAATAAGAATGTCAGTCTAACCGCCCAGCACCCCGTATGCTCCCAAGCCCGTCTACTCCCTCTGTGACCTCGTGGGCCAAGACAAAGGGGCAGTTGCCGTCAGGGAGCAGAACGGGAGCACAGGCGGAGCGGCGCTATTACAGCGCTTACGCCCGCACGCAGCCTGCTGCCCCCTCTCCCTCCGGCTCCGGCTGCGTTAAACAGAGTTTTTAGTGGCTCCAGCGATGAAAAATGCGGCTGGAGAAATACTTGGCCGTGCTAGGCCACTATTGGCGACTCCGTCCGCAAGGGAAAAAGGTTTGGCAAAGTGAAATGTTTGAAATGTATTGACGACTCCACGTCAGGGAGAGTTTTGTCTGCTCCTTCGTCGAGAGGGATGTTTCCGATTTCGGCTTCTGCTCCGGTCGCGCTCAGACAAGCGCTCAGGCAAGCTCAGGCAAACGGGAAGGAAGTCACAGTAATCAAGTACGCAGCAAAGCAGCAAGGAATGGCGCGTCCTTCGCCTCCTCACACCGCTCAGCTCTGCTCTTGCTCTACTCTCTAGTGTACCACCTGTAAGCAGTTCAGAAACTGCGTTAAAATTATACAGGTGATTTTTATGGAATATTTATAAGTTTTGAAAATCGACACTTAGAAGAAATTTCACAGAAAAACAGTCAATGGTTTCCTATGGGAGAAAATTGAGTTTGTAGTAAGTACGGTTGGGAGTACTTTTCAGGGTCACTGCTGGGCACCAAGATCCAGCACTGGGGTCTCTCCTAATAGCAGGTGAGTATTTCCGTTTTCGTTACTCGGTTGATTTTAGGTGAATATTTTAAAGTTTAGAAACTCCACACTTAGAAGAAATTTCAGAAGAAGCAGTCAATGTTACCCTATGGAAGAAAAGTGAGTTATCGGCTTTTGGGTAAGTACTCGACTGGCAGAGTTAAGGTCCTGGGCACAGACGCAGGGGTCTCCCAGGGTCAGGTAAGTAAAGTTGTTACAGCCTCAGCGGCGCAGGGGCAGCCGGGTGCAGAGTGAGTTAGGCCCAATGTTATCCTATGGGAGGCAGGCCACGCGGCTGTGGGAGCTGGGCTCCTGGTCACTTGCTCAGGGCAAATGGGGAAGTAGGTAGGAGTAGAAGTTTCACTGCCAGGGCCACTCGGGCGGCTGGGTGCAGGGTGCTTTTGAGCCTTCGAGCGCTCAATGGATTTCAATGGGAAAGCTCCAGGACGAACAAAGTCTGCAAGCTCGGGGACGAAGATTCTTTAGGTGTGCCCACCACTTCGAGAGGTAAATTGGGTAGTTGGAGGATAGGTAGGTACCCAGGAGTTGTGCACAGGGGGCCGCAGGGCGCCGGGTGCAGGGGTGGCTTTTGGTGTCGGGAAATCTTACCCTCTGTTGATCGTGGTAGGGGAAGTCCCTGGTTCTGAGGCTGCAGGCGTCGTCAGGAGCGTCAAGGTGGGTCCTTGGGTGCCGGATTCGGGGTCAGTCACCAGGGGGACGTCCTCTGGGTCTCTGTCCACTCCAGCACAGGCCAGGCTTGGGGGGTACAGAGTGTGCAGGGTTCGCGGTTCCGAGCTGGTGCCACGGGTTAGATACTTGCTTTGAGCAGAGCCACAGCTCGTGGGAGTCCCAGGTGCTCAGAGTCACAAGGTAGCCAGGTTCTCCGGGGTTTGTGAGGTTGCTGGCCACAGGAGGTGCCGGGATTTAGCAGGAGCAGGCTTGAAGGTCGACAGGCCGGTAGGGCTGGGAGCAAAGCAGTTGGTGTCTTCCTCTTCTTAGCAGCTGCACGACAGGTCTTCTTTCTTCTTGGTCTTCTTTGCTGTTTTAGAATCTGGAATCCGAGGAAGGAAGGTTCAGGGTGCCCCTAAATACTAAATTTAGGGGTGTTACAGGTAGGTAAAGGGCAGGGAACACTGGGTCCCTGTCCTGGGGTGGGTACACCCCCTATCCTCACACAGTGGCCTAGTCCTAATTGGGTAGGGCTCCCCATCTTCAAGATGGCGAGGGCCCGGAGATGTGCTTCACCTCCACCACCTGAGGGGTGGTGTTGGCAGGGCTGGCACATCTCCTGTCCTTACTTGGAGTTTCTGGCCAGTCTTCCCGCCAGAGTGGGGGCCAGTTGCTGAGAGCAGCAAGTGGCCTGGAGAAGCTCACAAAGGCGGCATTCCTTTGAAGCTTCACCCGTCCATCCTGGGGGAAGAGACCTAGCACCTAGCCCAGGATGTGCATTGTTGCAGGCCCAGGAGAGCAGGGGCTCTCCACCCAGGGGTCCAGCAACATGTCTGCTGTGTGGCAGCCTAGGCAGCCTCTCAGACAAGATGTGGATTGTAGGTTACGTTTCAGGGGGCATTTCTAAGATGCCCTCTGTAGTGCATTGTACATTAAATCCCACACTGGCATCAGTGCGGGTTTAATGTGCTGAGAATTTTGATACCAAACTTATCAGTCTTCAGTGTTGCCATCATGGTGCTGTGGAGTTCGTGTTTGACGAGCTCCCAGCACCATATACTCTTAAATGGCAGCACTGCACTTACAGTGCCCAGGAATGGACCTGGGTACTGTAGGGGCACAGGGCTCATGCTCCTGTGCCCACTCCACTGGCATAGGGCACCCAGCTAGAGGGGTGGCTGATGTATGCCAGGGCTGTGTAGGTTGTGGGCATGGCACACAGGGATGTGTGCCATGTCGACTCTCTGTTTTGTCTTGTATCCAGACACTCAGCCTGCAAGGGCAGTGTGTTTGTATTAAGGTACAGGGTCTCTAAGGGTGGCACAATAAGTGCTGCAGCCCCTAGAGGCCTTCCCTGGTCACAAGGCCCTGGGTACCTAGGGTACCATTTACCAGGGGCTGACATGTGGCCAGGGTTTGCCAATTTACGTTTTAGGTTTTAGGGAAGGAACATAGGTCCTGGGCACCTGACTGGCAGGAGCCCTGGGCACACTCAGTCAAAGTACATTCAGCAATTCAGCAAAAAGTGGGGGTATACCATGCAAGAAAGATGGCACTTTCTCACACCTACGACCTACTAGATCTAAAGCATGGACATCTGAGACCCTTTTGCATGACACTAGGCAGAGTCGCATATTCAATTTAGCAGAAAGCTGTTTTCTTGACAAATACTTATTGGACGGCCAAGAATCTCAGAACGGAGGACACATCCCATAACTCTGAATTTTTGGGACAAGGGGGTTTGACCATTCTGATACCCCTGAGCAGTTTACTTATCAAAGGATGCTCTCCTGCCGGTTTGCCATCCACTGACGTGACCTGCTGAGATGGCGGACCAGAAATTATTCATCGTTCTATAGGCTAGGCCCGAAGCCGCGATGGAAGATTGAAAATTTACAATGAAGGAGACATGTGCTTTAGCGGGATCCACATCCCATTGAGAGCACCAACTACACCATTGTTTCCAAGCCGAGGAATATCGCTTGTGTGCGTTAGATGACCATGGTTCGCTGATAAATCTGTCAGCGTCTCGCGAAAGGCCTGGGATATTCCATATGTCCCTGAAACCCGCCATGCTACCAGAAGAAGTTGCCCTGATTCTATCAAAGAATGCGGAGCCTTCAGAGGATTTAACAACAGGTTCCCCCGCTGAGGGCTTCAGTAAGGAATTTTAACGCGATGGAGCCAGACAAGCTTTCTCCCCCCCCCCGTGCCATTAATCACAGGGACGCAGAGGTAATTGGATCACAGCGAGGCAGTAACTAAAGAATAAGAGCGACGCCTAGGCAACCCCTAAGAACTCGGTGACCATAACGGTACGAGTAACTAAAACACAGAGACAGCCTGCCTATACTCAAGCACCTGCAGGTCTTTCACACCCAGCGAATCCATCCAACGCTGTATTCAGGTACAGACACCCAACGGGGCTATCCGACGCCGCATTCAGAGTCCACTCCATGACCAGGTCCAAGTCCTGAGGAGAACCCTGAATCAATTACGGGTTCGAAACGTGTTGACTCTTGAGAATGGGGCATTTTTGAGAGGGTGTGCTATAAGGGAACCAATTGAATTTCTCTCCCTTTTCATGAAACACCTCACCAACGATTCCAACCCCATCTCCATTTCACAGGCAGGACAGTAGACAAGGGCCTGAAAAAGAGACAATGTCCGCCTAGTGTTTAACTTTAAAGTTAAGACTGGTCAAATGCTTTGAGCTTCTATTTGTTATTTGTGTGTTATATGGTTATTTCACTGTAATGTCTATTGGCATTGTTACATTTGATGTGGTATTGATTCAGTTTGAATATGTACACAAAATGAGTTATCTATAACGCCACTTCAACTAAGTGTTTTTCACTCCAATACATGCACAATTAAGTCTGATTGTTTGTTGTATAAATGTTATAATATAAGCTGAATAAAGCTTTGGCGCCTTTGAATTAATGATCTAAGGTGTCCACCAAATGTACGGTTAATAGTCTTCCTGGACACATAGTTTGTTTCTCATTATATAGTGGTCTAGTCTAGGCAGCTAAGGACCCAAGCCATTCTTGTTTATACTGGTGGAAGAAGGGTCGGCACCGTACAAAGCATCTCCAGAAGTAATGGGAACCATGCCTGCGCTCTCCATAGTGGAGTGATCAGAATCAACTCTGATTGATGACGTCTGGTTCGTGCCAGAACCCTGGGAATCACCACGAACGGCGGGAAGACATAACAAAAAGACGTTGGCCAGTCCTGTAGAAACGCATCCGTGGTAAGAGCTTCCAAATCCGGACACCAGCTGTAAAATGCTGGGAGATGCCTGTTGAGACGTGATACAAACAGGTCTATCTGGCAGGGGCCCCAAAGCCAGTTCAGCGACTGGAAAATCCATGGTTGGAGTCTCCAGTCGCTGAAATCCCATAGGTGTCAGGAGTGGCAATCAGCTATCTCATTGTTGCAGCCCGGAAGGTACTCACGCTATCACCAAAATTTTGTTTTGAAGACAAAAATGCCAAAAATCCTTCTCAATCTCCGCTAACATCCGGGATTTTGTCCTCCCTAGCTTGTTCACATAGTGTACCGCTGATACGTTGTCAATGCGAAGCAGAATACGACAGTTCGTCTTTTGGGGGGGTGAGAAGTTGGCCTGATATATGCTGTCCACTAGTTCTAGTGGGCACCTTGTATCAGTCCAAACAACCCCTTATGGTGAATAGGTTAAAGACAACCTTTATTGAAACCTATCCTAGTGGTAGCTATGAAGAGCTGCCTTCAGGCTAAGTCTTGAAGGAATGTAAAGCAGCTTGTTTTACCAGCCTATAATCTCTTGAATGACCAAATGAAAGGACAACCACAGCAGGTATATATTTAAAATATATGTATTTAAGATAAACCACACCCCTCTAGTCTCTTTATGAGGCTGGAGTTCGAAGTACTTAATTTACAAGTTAGCAATCAACAGTAATAGCATAAATACACGTTTGGGCCCTAGGGGCGTACCAAGCCATATACCAATAAAGTGGTATAAGAACCACGACTGAACTAGACACAAGGCCTCGAGCCTGTAGAATCGCTGGGACCCCAAGGAACCACCCAAGGTAGTGACACAGGGGACCCATGGGGGCCGTGTGCAGTGTGTAAACACAACCGCGGTTTCCCATTAGCTTCTTTGGCCAATGTCGCGGTTGGAAATGTAAAGATTAGGGACACTTAGAATCGAGTCAGGACCAAACCCTTTTGGACTTAAGAAGTTCTAGGGCTAGCACCCAAGGGAGGCCCGGAGTACTCGAGTTACCTCACCCAGTAAAGCCGGGTGCGTAGGTGTCTTTTGGTGTCGGGTCGTGCCGTCGATTACAATGGAAGCTGGCGGAGAACTGCTGCTGCCGTGAAGAGGAGAAGTGTCCGAAGAGATCCAAGCCTGGATCTAGGATGGAAGGAACCTGAAAGCAGAGGGGACAGAGTCTGGGTCACTTGCCAGTGACCGAGGGCAGGATGGACCAATGCCCACAGATGTCGGGTGCTTCAGGTGAGTTGACGGGTGTCTTGACTCTTCAGCCACGAGGTTCAGGAGGCATCAAAGAAGTCCATGAGCCAGATTTAAGCTGTCCCACAAAGTCTGTCAAGTGCTGCGGTGTCGGCGACCAGAATGGACCCAACAAGCCTTGGCAACGGTAAGTCTCGTGGAAATAGAAGAAGGACGTCGGTGCAGACCAGCAAGGTCTGAGGGACTCACCTAGCAAGGGTAAGTCAGGGCACGTCTGGAGCAACCAGAGAAGCCCAAGCAGAAGAGGAGTTGCCTTTGTGGGGACCCACTAGCCAACGGGCTAGCGATCGCGAAGGAGCCTTGAGTGGTCGCACTGGAACCTGGCCCACGGGTCACTCGTGGAGTGGAGGCCAGAGATCTTCAGTGCAGTCGATGCTCAAGGTTGGGGATACTCGGAGCTCAAAGCAAAACTTCAAGGATAAACAGGAAGTCGATGTACCAGCAATAGTACGCGGTGCCCAGGGGTCACGGTTCCTCGTCACCCACAATAGCCGCGGGCCTCAGCTTTGCTGTGGACTCAGGGTAGCCTCGGGGAAGTCAGGAAATCCACCTCTGGTGATACAGAGACCTTGGCGTCCAGCGGGAGCTTCCGAATTGCAGACCGGACAGTTGCTTTTTTGGTGCCTGCCAAGCAGGAGAGTCACTCCTTGACCCCAAGGGAGATTTCTTCAGTCTTCTAGTCAGGATAGAACGTCGAAGGTCCAGAATATATGTTGCAGAATTATGTCCAGGGTAATCTAAAGTCGCAAGGACTGGGTTCCCATACTTATACTAAGTTTGGGGTTTGGACATACTCTCGGGACCCACATATGGGAGGGTTTGGAAAGAAGGGTGGTTACACCCATTTCCTTTGTCCAGTTTCACGCCAGAGCAGGGGCAGGTAGCCTCTGCAACCGGTTTGAACTGGATTATGCACAGGGACACCAAGTGTGCCCCCAGTGCAGGACTTCAAAGCACCAGAGAGTGCTCCCGCCCAGCCCCAATACACATCTGCCTGTCTGGGGAGGTGGTTACACCTCCCTGGGACAGGAAACCTATTTTCCAGGCCTCTCCTGCTGGAGTTTCGGTCAGCAGCAGGAGGCCAGACCCGAGTCTGTGGCAGAGGCATCCATTTTGTGATGCCAGGGTTGTAGAAAGTCCTACCGGGTTAGACCAGTGTGAACATGTCTCTCCCTCTAGAAGGGTGGAATGCTACCCCCGCTGCCAGAACTGGCAGGGGGGGTAAGTAATTGTTTATTTGTACATGATTAATTAAAATCTTTACAAAGAGTCATAAAACATGAAAAGAAAAACATGAAAAGAGAGAAAAAAAACAAAAAAAAGAAGTTTAAAAAATCATTAATACATTAATTTAAAAGTTTTTAAAAAAAAGTTTTTAAGATCAGTTAGAAAGGATTTGTTAGTTGTATTCAAGTCTCTTGAGTCTTGCAGGTACTGGCAGAGTATAGGGTCAGACTGCACCACAAACAGCATCAGAGAAGATACTCCGAACGCTGCAGAGGGGCTCTGCTCATGCAGGGGCACCCTCTCACATAAAATCCAAGCACTCTGCTTTCTGGATTGTTAAGGCCGGCCATAGGAGTGACTTATAGGTTTTATATGTGTGTGCAATTGTAGTGATATAGGTAGCCTATACCACTGTAAGGGGTGCAAGCACACCCTTACCCAGGCTGCAGTAGCAGACCTGTGGTGCCATTTTGGAGTGCTTCGCAGCGGTGGCATAATACATGCTTCAGCCCCTGGTAGGCCTCTGAGGTACCTATGCCCTAGGTACATAGTATACCATATACTAGGAGCTTATAAGGCACTCCAGAATCCAATTAGAAATGTACCTAATGTACATGGAAACTATTTTAGAAAGGAAGCAGCTAGGCTGTGGTCCTGATTAGCAGGGCCACAGCCAGACTAAGGTCGAAAAACAGTGAAACACCAGCAAAAAGTGGGGGTACCCATTTGAAGCAGATCCTACTCTCCTACAGGGGGAAAGACAGCAGATCGCAAAGGAGCCTGCCAGGAGTTCCAGCCAATTGATATGCAAAACAAGTTCCTCCTGTGACCAGCGGCTGCCCATGAAAATCTGGCCGCAGCGGGCTCCCCAACCCCACCAGCTGGCATCAGATTCTATCACTACAACTGGGGTAGATCCGAAGAGGGCTCGACCATTCCAGGCCTCCATGTGGTCCAACCACCACAACATCTCCAACCTCGCCTCCTCGGAAAGAGGAATCTGATTTGAGTATCCGAGGCCTTTCTGGAGATGTAGAATCTTGAGCGGTTGAAGTGCTTGGTAGTGAAGGGGACCTGGGAAGGTTGCTTGAATTGAGGTAGCTAACAGCCCTACGATCCGGGCTACAGATCTCAAAGACACACTCTGCTTGTGCAAAATCAACCTCAACTCTCTCTTGATAGACCCGATTTTCTGCGCTGGCAAGGGGAGTCGACAACTCCTTGAGTCGATCAGAAAACCCAGAAATTCGATCGATTGAGTTGGAACTAAGATCGATTTTTGTGGATTTACAAGAAAACGAAGACATTGCAAAAGATTAATCGTCCATTCTAGATGGGTCATCACTAGTTGAGGACAACGAGCCATGATGAGGATGTCGTCCAAGTATATAATCAGACGAACCCCCAGCGCTCTCAATGATTCCACTACTGGTCGCAGAAGTTTCGGGAAGCACCAAGGTGCTGACGAGAGGCTGAAGGGAAGGACTCTGTATCCGTACCACACTCTCTGCCAGTGGAGAAAACGACGGTGCGGTTCGTAAATGGGAACAGACAGATAGGCATCTTTCAGGTCCAGATGGACCATCCAGTCCCCCTCCTGAAGGAGGTCGCGTAGAAGATGAATACCCTTCATCTAGAAATGCCAATATACTACCCATCCATTCAAATCCTTTAGATTTAAAACTAACCTGGATCCACCCCCTTCTTCTCTACTAGGAAGATGCTGCTGATGAAGCCTCGGGATGATGATCCGAGGGCCACTATGGCCCCTTTCTTTAGGAGAGAATCTATCTCTTCGGAGAAGACCTGTTCTTGTCAGGAAAAATACATTTGGTGTGGAGGAAAAACCTGATTGGAGGAGTTGTAAAACTATCGTGTACCCCTGCACTGTCTCTAAGATCCATGCATCCTGCGAGATCGTGTGCCAATTGTGCAGAAAATACTGTATCCTTCCCCCCAACATTACTTATATAGACAAAATCAGCCTCACCTGACTTACCGGTATCTTGCTGACCGGCCTGATGTTCTCCATATCTGCCCTTCCGGCATCTGTTCTTGGATCGACGGGTCGGATAGAAGGAGGAATTACCATTGTAACTGGAGTCTTGGTAACCTCCTCTTTGTTGCTGGTACTGACGACGTGGGGCGCCATGACTGTAACCACGGCCGATTGACCACCCTCGGTATCGCCCAGCCCACCAAAAACTGTACGGAAAGCACGTTTAAGAGATCCCTGGGCCTTATCTAAACCACTAAAAGTGGCTACAAACTTCATCAGCTTCTTAAGGAAGGGTTGACCGAAGAAAAGGCCTTGAGCTACTGGACCCGATTTAGAAGAGGAGAGCTCTGCCAATTTTGGATCAAGTTTCAGAAGTATTGAGCAACGTCTTTTGCTGGACATAGCACGATTCGCATTACCCAACTGACAGACCGCTCTTTGTGCTCATTCAATTAATTCATCCGGGTTAATAGCCATTGCGAACTCCTTGGCTCGAACGCCCAAATCCAAAATCTTAGTGAGGGGACCTGTCAAATCTAAAAGTTTATCTTGGCATGATCTTCATGCCCGGTCTATGCCCTTTTTAGGGTCTTTGGAATACTTTTAAAGATAAGTGAGAATAGTAGGATCCACCTCCGGCATCTCCGCCACCTTATCTGCCAAGTCAGGCCTTGGGCACTCCGATCTGAGTCTCGCTCTCACATCTTTATCAAAAGCCTGTCTAATGTGAGATTGCACATACTCCAGAGGCAGTGGCTTAACAAAACTTGAGGGGGCCCCCCTGCAAAGCACATGGAGGGGGTCCTCCACCTCCCGGAGGCCTGGCCCACCACCTAACACTTTGCTCCAAATCTGGTATATTTTGCTTTGAAACCTCCAACATATAATGAAATGCCTCTATATTCTGGAGAGTTGGTGGAAGTTCAGGCGGTGGTTGAACTGGTCCATGGTTGTGTAGGGCTGTGTAGCTGTGGATCAGAATCTTGAATTCACATCTCTTCTGATTGGGGAGCCTGGGGAGCTTCTTGAGGTGGGGGGTGGTGCGGGTTCGCTTAGTGAGGTGGCGGGTGAGCCTGGCTGCTGAATTCTGTATGGTTTGCAGTCTCTTCAGGAGGTGCAAGGTGATTCCTACATAGAGTGTGCTGCCATAGTCCAGCTGACTGGTGACTAGGGCTTGAGTGACAGTTCATCTAGTGTTGAAGTGGAGCCATTTGACGATTTTACAAACGTGAGAAGAGTGAGGAAGCAGGTGGAGGGGATTGCGTTGATCTTGTTTTCATGGTGAATTTGCTGTTCAGGATAATGCCAAGTTTGGGGGCATGGTCTGTTGGAATGGGTGAGGGTTCTAGTTTGGATGGCCACCAGGCGGCACTCCACGGGGTAGTGTTGTTCCCGAAGATGAGCACTTCCGTTTTGTCTGTGTTGTATTTTGGTAGACATCTTTCATCCAGTCAGTGACGCACGTCATGCACCTGCGGAAGTTGGCCATTGTGGTAAAGGGGTCTTCTGATAGTCAGAGGATGAGCTGGGTGTCGTCCGCGTAGGATATGATATTTGGTCCGTGGGTTTCTGACGATGTTGGCCAAGAGGTCATGTAGGTGTTGAACATTGTAGGGTTGAGGTACGAGCCTCGAAGGATGCCGCAGAAGTGCTCTTAGGTTCCGAGGTGAAAGGCGGTAGGCAGATTCTCTGGGTTCTTCTGGTGAGGAATGATGCAATCCATTTGAGGGTGTCTCCTTAGATTCCAATGTGGTGAAGCTTCTTGATAAGGGTGTGATGGGATACGGTGTCAAAAGCTGTTAAGAGGTCGAGGAAGATCAGGGCCGCTGTTTCTCCCCGGTCAAGGAGGGCTCTGATGTCGTCTGTGGCGGCGATCAGGGCTGTTTTGGTGCTGTGGTTGGTGTGGAAGCCAGATTTGGAGGTGTCCAGAAGATTGTTGTTCTCCAGGTGTTCCGTGAGTTGGCAGTTGATTGCCTTTAGGAGGGCTTTGGCTGGAAAGGGGAGCAGAGAGATGGGACGGTAGCTCTTGGGGTCACTGGGGTTGGCAGATGGTTTCTTGAGAAGGGGTTTGACCTCTGCGCTTTTCTATTCTTCAAGAAAGTGGCCGTGGAGATGGGTGCATTGAAGATGGGGGTGAACTTGCTGCTGATCGTCTTGCTCCTTAGGTTGAAGATATGGTTGGGACAGGGGTACGTTGGTGCGCTTGAGTGGACAGAGTTGTGGATGGCTGCACTGCTTTGAGTGGGGAGCGGGTCCCATGTGGTTATCAGGTAGTCAGGTTTGGCATCTGTGGGAGCAAGGAGGGAGAGGCGCTGGGAGGTGGTGGGCGAGGCCGACGAAGGCTGGAATTGGGAGAGAGAAGCATGAGGGAAAATGACGGGAAAGAGAGCAGGCAGTAAAGCAAACAGAAAAAAAAAGGCAGTACAAAATGAACAAGTTGAACAAAACTGAAAAAAGACGAGCTAAACAAGGTGACCACAATAATACAATAACAAGTAAACAATTCAGAAATCAGGGCGGCAGTGAAGCAGCAAGGTGAGAGCTGTCACAATCACAACACAGTTACCAGACCACCTTGGCCACTAAAACCAGTAGAATCTTCATCCTGGCAAATCCTGCATATGCTTGATGAAAACCAATAGCAGAACTCAGAGCTAACTCAGTACTAGAGACACCATTGCACTGATTCACCTGAGAACTCAGAAATGTGGCACTAACATGTGTACCACTCATGAACTCAACCCATAAAAAGAGATGTACATCCCCTGAGGGATGTTGCCTATTAATAATGCCAGGTAGTGTTAGGAATGCATTTGTCCCCCCAAGGAAATACTGAACACAGGATTAAAAAAATAATCCACTAATCTCCATGTATGGACATCTCAAGAGGCAGAGGTGCATAACTGCCTCATAAAAAAGTAATGTGCAAGCAAAGAGGATTTTGAGGTGAAGGGATGCAGAGAGAGTAGAATAAACCAGCTGTGTGACATCCGAGAGAGCCCCTTTCGTACTCGCAGGGATAATGGAGTGAAAGGGCAGCATCCTAACACAGCAAATAGCAAATAAATATTAGAGCAGGAATGTATCACCATTTAGGTATAAAGTTAGTGTTACATGTCACTCATCGGGTCCTTCAAACAAATTGGCAATGATGAGCACCATAAGCACACAAAAATGCCATGAGACCATTAAGGAACCGGCATTGGGGGACATACTGTCAGACCAAGGGCCATGAATCAATGTCTCTTTCTCTTCATTCCCTTTGATTAAATCCTGACAGGTAGCACCTAATTTGATGCAGCTTCACAGGCCATCACAGGGGGCTGCTGCAAGCTAGGACCCAAGTGTAAAGCAACAGTGATTATGTAGGTAGAAAGCCCTTCCAAAGAATGTGAGTAGCCGAAGAGCAGGGGGTCAATGGCCTGAGCATGCCAGGGCTTTTGTTGCCAGTTGTCACATGTCTCTTTTTCTTTTAGTGGGCTGAGTCTTCCCATTTTCCCAGTTTGTATTTTTACACCTCTTCTGAAAAGTGCTGCACCTCACTGATGAGGTCCGAGTCGGCAAGAAAGTGGTCTGAGGTCACTTATGTTCCTGTCTGAAAGAGACCTGACTTAGCAGTTTGGGCTAGAATGTCCCATTAGGAGCAACATTAATATCTGCATATTGGGATATTGCTAATCTCAGTCTAAATTGGCACAATGGACTGGAATGCAGCCCTGAGCAATCACTAGTGGCTGAGATTATTTCAAACATTTTGTTCATTACTTTGTATTTTATTGCAATAGTCCCCTATTGGTGGGCATTGGAGCTCTGGCCACATCCTTTCTTTTCTGGCCTGGGAAAGTGGGTAAATCTTTTCATAAACTAGAGTATCAGCCCTGAAGTACTGCTCCCTTTTACTCCCATCTGTTATGTACCTAGGATTCTTGTGCAGAGACCCACCAGAATGCACTACTGGGAATGTTCACAACCATCCAGTCACAGAAGGCAGTACCCACTGATAGAGGACCTTAGCTGATGGAGGAGGGGTCACATGGGATGAAGAGATGAAGACTGATACCAGCTAAAGCAAGGTGTGCATTACATATTGGGCTTGCCTCCAAATATTGTCCTGTGGTGGATCAAACATGCCTTGGGGTTTGTACGGATAAATGGCTAAAGCCACAAAAGCATTAAACTATTCCACTAAACCTGAACCTGGTGCTAGAGCTTGAAACATCCGGGGCTTAGCCCAAACCCAGATCATAAAATTGGCGGTGCTTCGTTTTACCACCAATATGATGCTTGGCAGGACCACAAATAACAGATGTTTCTAAACACAAACACAACTGTGAGCATCAGGAATCTACAAGGATCGAGCATCTAGTGGAAAATGGTAGAGCACTGAAACATACCGCCCTAGTCCCTCCATCATTATTGCTACCTCACACGATGCAGTCATGGTTGTCACAGTGATTTACGAAGGCTGAAGGGAGAAGAATTCTTTACACCTGCTATGGAGATAAGGGATAAATCCTAGTTCTAAGGGCTACATTGCATCCAATGGGTCAATGGCTGAACACTAGGTTGGATGAATTACTTTTGTTAAAGCAGGTCTGATTTGAGGTATTAGTGGACTGTCCAACATACAAGCAGTGTTTGTAAATGTTTTATCCCTGCGACTAACTCTTTCCTGGAACTTTCTTTCGGTAAGGACAATTCTGAATTTTCAAGACATACAGCACCACAGTGTTAGACCGAGGGACCCCATTCTATATGTTATGATATCTTTTCATGTACATGCTTCTGATGCGATTGAAACACATAACCAGCAGGCTACCACAGTAGGCTACAAAGAAGTTAATTACGGGTTTCAATAATTGGGTGCAAAGAATTAAAAATATGAGATGGTGGTAAAAGAGCTAACGTCCTCAAATTTGGCAAAGGCTTAGCACTTTGCTGAAAGTGGGGTGTTAAGCACCAAGTAACAGATTCAAGGGGACAATTGCCACAGAGAACAGAAACATGACATTTCCATAGAAAGCACAAATTAACACAAAGGCTCTTAACTTGACCCTCTGTCCCAAGGGTACACGCACAATTTGATCGCAACAGTCAAGGTATGCTCCCCGGGGGAACTGTTTTCAGCAATCTGGCTGCTTTCTAATGTTACACCAAGTCGGTTGTAAGTCTGAGAAAGACACCACTGTCTTAAACCAGTATTGACAAAAAACAGGAATACAGTCAGCTGAATTCTCTCGAGTGGTCAAGTAGGCAAATAGCCATTCAATAGACTTAAATGGAAAAACTGTTTTACCACAAGAGCCACTTTCGGTGCCAATGATCATCAGGGGTCTAGAAGAAAGGTTTTTGGCTGTCTAGCTGGTTCAAGACATGTCTGCGGGCAGGTGACAATATGAAGTGCATCTTTGCCTGTGAAATTTAGGTTTGGAAATGTTGAGAAGGCTATTTATTGAGGGACAGCAAGAGGTCAACCAAAGAATTAGCCAGCTAGGCAAAAAGCACAGAGCTCATTTCTTAAACATTTCCTGCCCCATGCCAAGGGAAATGGAGAGGACCAGAAAACTCAACACAGCCACCCAACAGAAAATCCGGGAGATTGCACCCTAGGTGAACCAACACAGAACAAATGAATCCAAACTGTTGAGTCCTATTTGGCCAGGAGAAACTTTACCTTTTTGAAGCAGTGAATGTTGCAGGACTGTAAATAGAACCCTTCTCAAACTACGGGCCAGATGACATCAATCATGCTTTGGAACGCCAATTTGTTATGAAGACAAAATGGTGCAGGATAGTGTTGTACTCTTGTGTTAATAATGTACAACTGTGCTGGTAATTATTGCCAAAATATCAGGAGTTTAAAAAAAACATTTTTGTAGCCAAGTATAACTCTTTTTATGTAATTTAGTAAAGGAGTCAATCTTCGGCATAAAACTTTGTATTTATATACAAAATTGTAACTGTACAAATGAACCACTGTATGACATTTGCAGCATTTAGTTAGTAAGAAAGTCGCAGTTATGCATAAAAATAGCAAACAGTATGCAAAATAATATCCCCCTCTATGAAAAAATAGTTTAAAAAAGTATTGCTCAACAACACAACTGAGCAGCACTAAGTTTACACCAAAGATGATACACTGGCAACTGGGGCAAAACAAAACACCACCCTGGCATCATTATGAGCGCACAATAACTTACACCACTGAACTTATTTGATATAGTGCAGACCAAAAAATGTGTCTAACGTTTAAGCAGAAGTCCAAGATACATGCTTGAATGCCTGCATATCCATAGGGGATAATTTTACATGTAATACTTCTTGGGAATAATTTACATAGTCAGTGGTTAGCTTGAAAAAAATCTAGAAGGGATACACCTTTCATGGTTCCCACAGTGGCTGGCATGGCATGGGTTGTAGACAAAAATGAGGGCCAAAAACTTTAATTTTGGTTAAGTGGGTCAGTATAGTGGTACGTGTGCTTTCTAGGAGCTGTTCCAGACGCCTTACCTAAATATGCACCAATGATCTGGTAGAGGAGTGAAGAAGACCCGATATGTTGAATGTTGTTTTGTATGAACCTATTCTAAGTTACTTTGAAAATATTTATATATGGTTTATGTTTTATCATGGAAAGTTTAGATTGGCGACCTGTACGGTCAATGCTACGTCATTGAATGGAAGTGAGCTTGGTGGCAGAAAGTGTAATAGTTCTGGTTGGGGCAGCCACGTGCGACAAGAAATGTTGTAAAACTTGGTCAAATGAGTATCTCCAATGAACCCGCATTCAGAACGGGGCATATGACATATGTTTCTTTATCTGATACGAACGAGTAGACATAATTTTTGGAAATCAAATTTGATCCTAATTTTAGATTGCGCAATCATTTTGAAAAATTTGATTTACATTAAGTTTAAGTGACAATTTGTCATATCAACAAGAACCTTTCAAGAATTAAAGCAGATGATTTATTTATTTATTACTTTATTATCACGGCAACAGGCTGCCTTTCGGGCACTTGATACAAAAGGGTAGAAGTGAGTAGAACTGGCTGAGTATTGGATGACTGAGGTTGGCATAGTCAGGGTAGTTGTTGGGTTGAAAACAACAATCGGGAATAAAGTTAAACAGCAACTGTCCCGATATTAAGGACTGATGTGTTAAGGGAATTTTTAACTGTACTTTGCTTGGGTCGTGTTAAACGTTACACATGTTCACAGTTTACATATTTGTGCAGCATGTTTTGTGGATGGTTGTCTGCACGGGGAATCCGTTGCATCAGGTGGGTGTGACACTTAAATACATATGGGGGACACGTGTCATGTACCTTTGACAACAAGACTGTGGTAACAACTCTCACTTGGGAGATTAAGGGGGGAGAGGGAGGCAAGCCGACACCAAACCACTTTATTGTGTGTGAAAAAGGCCGCTTTATTGAAACAGGTGCATATCACAATTTAACTCCTTGGCCACTGCCTTACAAAACTAACGCCTCGCTATACAATAACCTCCTGACCCCTTGTGTTTTCCCCCCACCCCTACGATCCCCACATCATTTCCCCCATCCCCCCAAAATACAACATAACATTCCATAACCAACATATAACCCAATCCTACACCATGTAACCTTTCCCAACTCCCAAACTCCCCTGACCGTAACCCCTACCTGCCTTTAGTGCAACTGTAACTAACCAACCTCTAATCTAAACTTATCCAACCTGTCTACCCTTTACCTGTCCCTGGACCCACATTACCAAACCTCTAACAACAAACTCTAGCCAATCCCGGCCAACTGTCAACCACCCCGCCACCCAGGAAAAGGGGGGAAGTGTCGGCGACTGCGCCTCTTCCTCCCCTTTTTCTGCCCCCCCCACGCGCCGCGACCCCGCATGACCTAACGCCTATAAACTCCCAACAGACGCGCCAACACTTCTCTCAACTCCAAAAGGTACAGGTCCATTCCCATCCTGGACAAGTGCACCCCATCATCCCTGAACATCTCCCGCGCATCGTATCGAATGTCCCCGTGTGCCATGCGGTCAATCCCCAAATGCCGACAAAACCTCACCATCTCCGTATTAAGTTTTCGCCGCGCCTTATCCACCGCACCTGGGTTCACCGCCCCCCTCCAACTCCTCCGGGGGACAAATTCCGTCCACACAATGGAACAACCCGCCCATCTCTCTTTAATCAAAGCCAGATCCTTCTTCATTGCCCGCATTAGTGCCAAACCTGTCTCTCTTACCATGTCGTTCTCCCCCAAATGAAGAACCAATACATCTGGGCACCGACCCGCCCTTAAGATCCCGTTCAACACCGGCACCAGTTCCTTCCACCGCATCCCCCCCCTACCCCTCCACCCCACAGAGAACACATCTTTATTGAAACCCAACTGTTCCCCAAAATAGCTCTCCTGCGCCTGCAATTGGGCCCTCCTCACGAACGAGTGCCCCACAATCCAGATAGACATTTCTCGGGCCAGGGGTCCCATAACCGAACCTGAAAAGAAAAACAAGAATGAAAACCTATCCACACCCTCTGAAAAGCTCCGCTGTACTGTGTGAAGTCCCCCTTTTGCATGTTTTTTTTTTTTTTTTTACAGTGTCGCCCCACCCCCCGGCTCGCTGCGCACATAACGCTGGTAGCAATTCGAAGACCACCTTCCCAACTTCATGATTTCTTCCCTGTCCCAACCCCTCGCATGCGCCTCCGACGCTGCCCCAATGCGAAAAGAGTGCGTGCCAAAACCCTTTTCTTCGACCCCCAGATTCCTAAGTGCTTTCCTCAGTACTGCCAGCAATTGTGAAGCTTTAACGCCTCGCCCCTGCTGATGGGAGAAGACCAGTCCCCCCAGACCCCCAGCGCACGCCCTCCACCGCATACCCCAGCGGAACGGACAAACCCTCGGGGTTCGCCCTTTCCTCAACGGAACCCACTTCCCCCGACTCTTCTGGTCTGTCTTTGCCTTTCGCAGCCAAATGCTCACTACCCGTTCCCCAAATGATACCTCATCCCAGGTCAAACCCCGTTCCCCTTTCGACCCCAACAGCTCTGACACCCGAAACGCCCCAAAAAACATCCAAGACATGAGCGTGGCGAACAGCAAGGCCTCCCCACTGTCCCAGCACACCGCTGGCAGAACCCCCATCACCCTACCTAAGAGCTCCCAGGACAGAGGCCTCCGCACCCTGGCCACTCTCCCACATTCCCGCGCCCAGCCTTCCAAAATCCGCGCCCCCAGCTCCCCCGCGGATGGCGCATAACCCCACAACAGTTTGCCGATGAACGCAACCCCCGCCAACTTGCCCACTATAGTCACCCTCGTCAAACCCCTCTCCACCAAATCCAGAATAAATTGCACAACGTCCTCCTGTCTCTCCGCCTCGGAAGCCCGCCATCTCGCCCCTGCGCGAACAAACTCTTCCCATGCCGCCCTGTATGCTAGTTTCGTTGACCGTGCCAATGAACCTAGAACCAATTGTAGCATCCGGTATTGCCTACTTCCCAGAGTTGGTTCGGCATCCTGGTCGGGTTCACGTCCGCGTCCTTGGCGAGCCCACGGAATCTCCCCCACTGTGAACGAGACAAGGCATCCGCAATGTCATTGTCCACTCCTGGCACATGCACCGCACGAAACGCAATATCATGCCTCAAACACCCCAGCACAAAAACCCGCAACAGCTTAAGCACCTGCGCATCCCGCGCCGACTGCCTGTTCACCACCTGGACCACTGCCATGTTGTCGATCCTGAACGTGACTTTTTTGTGGGCCAGCAAAACCCCCCACAGTGTGACTGCCACCACTAAGGGAAAGAATTCCAAAAACGCGATGCTCCTGCCTCCCTCTAACCAGTCCTCGGGCCAGGGCTCCGCACACCATCTCCCCTGCCAATACAGACCAAATCCCTTGCTCCCCGCTGCATCCGAGAAAATCTGAACGTCCCATACCATGTCCACTTCCCTCATCAAAGGCACCCCATTGAACTGGTGCAGGAAAAACTGCCACATGCGCAAGTCCTCTCTCACCCCTGCTGACAACCTCACATGATGGTGCGGAGGCCTCTGCCCCTCCAGTGCGCGCCCCAGTCGCCTACAGAAAGTCCGCCCTACTCTGACCACCCTACAAGCAAAATTGAGATGTCCCAGCAACACCTGTATGTCCCTGACCGTCACCTTCTGTCGTGCCAACACACTGGTCAGCAAGCTCAACATGTTTTGCTTCTTTTCTTCCGGGAGGCGCGCCTCCATGCGGACCGAATCCAATTCAATACCAAGGAAGGCCAGTGCCGTACTGGGGCCCTGCGTTTCTTCCGGGGCCAGCGGCACGCCCATGTCCCCCATGATCTCATGGAAGCTGTCCAGACCCTGCTGGCAGTCCGCGGAGTCTGAGGTGCCGACAAAGAAGAAGTCATCCAAGTAATGTGTCACACCTTGGTGACCCGTTCGTTCCGTAAACAACCATTGTAGGAACGTGCTGAAACATTCGAAAAGTGCGCAGGACATGGAGCAGCCCATCGGCAATGCCTTGTCCACATACCAGTGACCGCCGAATTGTATGCCTAACAGATCCCAGTCATCTGGATGCACTGGCAGCAACCGGAAAGCTGACTTGATGTCGCACTTTGCCATCTGTGCAGTTGCGCCCGCGGACACCACCAGTGCCATGGCCACGTCAACCGATGAATAGGACACCGTGGCCGCGCTGTCCGCAATAAAGTCATTGACCGACCCACCTTCTGGCCATGACAAATGCTGAATAAGGCGAAACTGGCCCACCTCCTTTTTAGGTACCACACCAATGGGTGACACAATCAGATTGGGCAAAGGCCACTCGCGAAAGGGTCCCGCCATGCGGCCCTCCTGTACCTCCTTGTCTAGTTTTGCCTGTACCACCTGTGGATGCTCCCTCGCTGATCGCAAATTGTCTGCCCATCTCCGGACCCTCGGCCCCTCGTACCCCAACCTGAACCTCTCTTGAAACCCCAATCTCAGTGTTTCCGCCGCCGCCCTGTCCGGATAAGCCCCCAGCGCCCCCACCAATTGCTCTACTCTAACCGGAGTATGAGCCCTTTGCCCCAGTCCCCCTCGCCCCCCTCCCTCCTCCTCCCTGCTGTGACTGCTGCTGGGCTCCAGCCTTAGGGGCTCCCGCCTGCCATTGCTGCCCGCTCTGGCCCGGACCGTGCGTCCCCCAACACTTGACCAGCGGATGTCGCTTGCCGCAGCCCGAGCATTCGTGCCGAAACTTACAATACTCTCTCGTGCATAGGCCTTTGTTAAAGTCCCAGCAAGCCCCTTTGTCTCCTGTCGTCCCTCTGCCGGCTCCCCCCACCCCCCCGCGGGTGGGACCCCCTCGAAAGGGCTGGTACACAAGCGGCAGCCCGCTGGCCGTAAATATAGTCTTCCCCGACCCAGCCAGGCCCATGGTATGCTGCCACAAATCCGTATCCAACTCTCCCCATTTTGCCTCCGCATCCCATGCCATGCGCGCCCGGAATTCCTCATCATACTGAGCCCAAGCATATCCACCCCCCGTAATCTGTGCCTTCCTAATGACGTCCATGTATTTAAACATGGCCACTGACCTCTCCGGAAACTTCTCGCAATACACGCTGGCATATATCAGAAAAGCCGCTGTCCAGTTTTCTATTGTCAGCGGCACCTTAGGCCTTTTTGCGAGCTCAAATTCCTCTTCCTTAGAACCCTCCTTCGCCCTGACCTCTCTGTGCAGGAGTTTGAGTATCTCCACATACTCCCCTTTCCAGATCCGTTCCTTCGTTGCCAACATCAAGTGCGCCCCCAAGGGCTTGGTCACTCCCATATATGGTAACCGCTTTACCTTCAATTCCTTGCTTTCCAGTTTTGTCTCCTCTGCCTTTGCGTCCCCTGTCCCCTTCTCACTTGTCCCCTCCTTCTTGGTCTGCCCGCTGTCACCCTGCCCTACTCCGTCCGTGCCCACAGCCACATCAACCACATACGTGCCTTTGCGCAATCTTTCCCCTACCCCGCCCTCCACCCCCACCCCCCCCCACACCTCTCGACACCATCCTTGGCCGCCCGAGCAAATGTGCATTACCTGGCGCCAGTGTCTCCGTCCGTCGCTCCTCCCGCCGTCCAGTCCTGGGAGCCGAGCTGCTTTCCCACCTCGATGTCCGACCCGTGGGCTGCGCCTGGCGTCGTGACACCTGTAAGAAACTAGCCACAACATTACTCGGCCCCCCGTCCCTACCGTCTCCCACCTCACGCAACTCTCCTTCCTCCATACTCTCCTCCTCAAAGTCCAATTCCTCCTGTCCTGCACCCCCAGTGCTCCCCGCTGGACATGCCACCTGCTGCTTAGGAAAACAAACAACATTCCTATCGGTGTTCCTCCGTCGCTGCCCCCCGGGGCGCTGTAACCCCGTGGGTGTTGGGGCTGGCGAGCCCGTCTCGGGCCTACTTGTGCCAACCGCGTCGGGATCCCTCGCAGGTACTGGGCACGCCGCCCGAGGCTCCACCCTCCCTTCTCCTTGGCGTCGCCAGGCCGCTCCCAGCCCTGCCAAGTCCGGTACCCCGCGCTGTTCCCGCTGCCGCTCCGCTACCTGCAAGGGAAAGGAATGGTCTGGTGTGCTGGGCCTACCTACTTTTCTCCTGCCATCCCATCCCCGCTTGCCAGCCCCCGACGACTCCGCGACCCACGCCTTACCCACCGCGCTCAAATCCGCCACTTCGTCGTCCTCCTCCTCGCCGTCGTCCCCATCGCTCCACTCCCCCTGCCCGCTCCATCCTACCCCGTGCCCGCTCGACCCCACTCCGACCGTGCCACCCCCCCACACCTCTCCCCCCTCCCTTCCGTCTCCCCCGCTCTCCCGCCCCCGACCCCCGGCGCCCCCCCCAACCCCTCCGCCCAGGACTCAAAGATATCCAGGCCTCCCCAGTCCCTCTCACTGCCCTCCGACTCGAATAGCACTGGGGATTCTCCCCCTGCTGCTTCCCCCCCAGGGCCCCCCTACCTGCCCCCACCCTGCGTCGTCGCGCCCCGCCACACCCCTGTCCCCTCCTCTCCTCTCCCATGCGCCCGCGTCACCCCCCCCCGCCCCTCCCCGGCTCCCCCCCAGCCGCCTCATGGCCCGACGCGATCGCCACCCCACTGAAGGCCGCGCTCCCCCCCTCCCCTGACCCCCCACCGTCTGGCTAACCAGCCTATCCACGCCTCCAATATCCAGGCCCGGGCCACCCGCCCCCCCCGCCCCCCCCCCCACTCTCCACCTCTGAAGTCTCCAACCACGGGGTCGCGCGCCTCCGCGCTGTGCCGGCCCCCGATATCCCTTCTAACAGATCGCTCCCCCCGGGCCCTTCCCCCAGCCCTTCGTCCTCCTCGTCATGTTCTCCCCGCCCCCGCGTGCTCCGCGATCCTCCCCGCGTCATCGCCCGGCCCTCCGCCGAGCATCCCCTCGCCGTTGCCCTGGATACGGCCGCTCCCCGGCTTACGGAGCGGCCCGCGTAGGACTTAGGCCTCGCCTGGGAGGCGCCCGGAGCCTTCCCCCGTCACGTCGCTCGTCCCCGGCCCCTCCCCGCCTCCATTCCCATCGCGCTTCCCTCCGCTACGCACGCTGATCCCGGGGCAGCGCTCCTGACATATGCGCTGCCCCTGTCACTCACCGCTCTTCCCAACGGACTCCCGGGTGGCGAACAAGCCGCGACGGCGGCCGCCACCCCCGCGGACGCGCGCTTCGTCGGGCGCTTCGTCCAATTTCCGTCCTGGACCAACAAATCCATTCTCCCCGCCTCGCTTAAAAGGCGGATGGCCTCCAGGACGCGATAATCTCCCACCGACATACCTACAGGTACTTATTAGCCCAACCTACACCTACAAAAAAAAAACTTTAAGCTAGCGCACCCAGCCACCAGGTCACCAAGCCTAAAATGGTGGCTGGGGAAGCGCGCGTTTTGCATATATACCCCTTGGGCTACTATGCCTGGATTTGGGCTACATTTGGGCTATCCCTCAAATGTAGCCCAATTACTACAAAATGGCCGTTCGGCCACGCCCCCCTCTCCCCCCTCCCAACCTGCCCGGGCGGCAGACCTCGCGGTGCTCGGCTGCCCCCCAGGCTCCCATTACAGTAAAGAAAAATCCAGCGCTCGCAAGTGCCGCGGGGTCTGTCCTGGCGTAGAAAGGCCAGTTCTTGAAGGAGTCCAGTCTCTGCTCCTCGCCTCTGAACCTCTCCACACTCGGTACTTCCGGTGGGACCTGGATACGCGCGTCATACTTGGGGACGTTCCCCGCCTCTTTCCCTTGAATGAAGCCACAGTCAGGCTGACATTTCAAGTGGTCGCTGTGCAGGGAAATTCTGAGCATGTGGAGCACTGCACTAGCCCACACGGCAGAAACACTGCGTACTGCTCACCACACCGGTGCTATAGAAGCCCGCGTTGGGCATCTCCTGAGGGGACCAGGACGAGACAAGCTGCAAATAAAGGAATGTTTTCAACCCTAAGGATGAAGAGCTGACGCAGACGTGGAGACAACTGCGCGCTGCCGCGCACCATTTAATTTAAAAAGAGACAAGGTGCAACGACGTCGAGCGTAACCTATCACATCTAAGCAAGACTGATGTATTGTGCTTGCTGGCTGCGGAGGGGGCCCCTGGAGCGTGGGGGCCCCCCGCAACGCAGGGGCTTTGGGGGCCTGTGGTATGCCTCTGTCCAGAGGTGGAAGCCAGGCGGTGGAATTTGGATGCACTATCTCTGCCGGCTCAAAGGTTAGGAGCTTAGGTTGTGAAAGTGCGTCAACATAACGCTTCTTTCTTAATTTCTTGGAGGGTCTAGGAGTCTCCTCCTGGTCCGACGCTTGTTCCGAAGACGTATAATCGCCATCATTCTGAGGTAACTCAGTGATGGTTGCTCCCTTAGCGGAAGTGCCATAGTAATGGTCAGAAGCCATTGCTTTGGTCAGCTTTGCAAAATCTGCCGCATGGGGATTCTTGGACCGTTTCCCACTGGCACTAGGGCGACTGCCTGAGTTGAGGAGTCAACCCTGCTGTTTGGCATAGGTGCATAAATGGCGCTATAGTAGCTCTATGACCCTCACCAGGGCCTTATTTACTGAGCGCTGCACTCCTGTGTCTAGCACATCCACAAGGTTCTGCTCCATGGACCCAGAGGGCTGCTCATCATAATATTCCTCCTCAAAATAATACTCCAACATTATGTCCCACTTAAGTGACACACTTTCCCACAGGAGGAATAGACTGCCCCTCACACGAAGGGTTAATGTTTATAGGCAAGAACTTGTAAGCAGTTGTAGCTGATATTCAATGAGGAGGAGTGGAGAAACCCTAGGCAAGCCAAAATATTGATATAAACACAGTCTAAACTGCTGAAAACGTTTTAAAAAATGTGGAGGGAGGGCTTGCCAGAACCACTCTAGGCAGAGCCTATGCTTAAATCATACAGCCCCACTCCGAAACAAGAAGGGGCGTCACTGGGAGTCTGGTTCGAGCAAAGTGGGAAAGGAGCAAATAACGTGCTGCTCCCACGCTCACTCAAGCCCGAAATAGCACTTTAAAAACGGGTAAAATGGCTGCCCCGCATGCGCAGTACCGGCCGCCCATCAACACAGAAAGAGGACTACGCATGAGTCCCATGCGCAACTTCGCTCCCTTCTCCTCCCACTCCACAGGAAAAATGTCTGCACGGATATTACAGACAAATCCCATATTATGAGCCCATGTCCTCATGCCTCTTTATAAGGCAGCAAGAAAAGATAATGGAGCCCCAGTGTGGAAGTATTAGAGTTCCAATACATAAAAAAAGGTCCAATAGAGCGCCCACAAAATTACAGAATGATCACATCGCTTAATATATCCAGTAAGATTAATGCCAAATTACTGCTGAAACACCTAAAAGAAGGGGTCAAGGAGAAAAAGATACAACCTTTCACACAGATGGGTTTCAGGAAAGGCCGCTCAACAATTGACGAATGCTTTACATAAAGCTGCTAGCAGGAGAATATTCTCTGTATAAACATCAGGCGTTACGTGTGACATACACTGACTCTCATCTGCCTTTCATATCATCGAGAGGCCAAGGCCGTGGGATAAATGGGACACTTAGGGTATCCCAGGGGGTTTAGGGCCACTGGTAGTCCAATGACTATATACATTAACCCTTCGTGTGAGGGGCAGGCAATTCCTCCTGTGGGAAAGTGTGTCACTTTAACGCTGGTGGCGCAACAATCCCTTTTGGCATCTCCACGTCCCTTGACCGCCTCCTCAGATTCTCTCACTACCACCTGCAAAAGTGCCCCTCATATCTCCTATTATAAGATATTGCTAAGCACAGCGCCCCCCTGAGGTCACAGTGCCCCCATCCATAGGTCAGCGCCCAGTGCAGCTGCGCCAGTCGCCCTGCCCTGAAGCCGGCCTTGCAGACGGATCATCAGGGCCCTCTGCTCTTCATATTTATAGACTCTTGGTTAACTATTCGATCGCTTAACAGATGGAATCAGATCTCTTTGTAGGAGGGATGCCTTTCTGTTATCTGGCACAGAGCTGGCCCCATCTGTCCACTGGACTCTTTCACCTTATAAAATGTAGGTATGTATTTAGCGCATGTTCCTTCGCAATGAGGCTAGCTGTGATCTTTTTCATTGTGCCCAAAGTCTTTCCTCTCAGAGTCCAAAATGTTTGCGTCCTATTCACCATAGGATTATGATAACTTCTGTCCATTTCTTTCCCTTTCAAGCCACCAAATTTGACATACTCTTTTTGGTGTCATTTTCTAGTTATCTTTATTGCTGCCTCTCTCTCAGGTGGGTCAAGTCTGTAGACATCCCTCATCTTCTTTTTCAAAATAGCTTTTGCTTTGTCATAACCTGATTTCCTGGCTAACGGTACATTAAGCGCTTGCAACATAACCAATTTTTTATATTCCTTATCAGTGTTAGAAATTGGGTATCTGTTTAGCAGAGGTAGGCACCCTGTCCAAGCAGGAACCACAATCCTAGTCAGGCTGAGTCATATACACACCATAAATAAACCTGCATCTCTTAGTAAAATGCCTTGTTTCTATAGTTGCATCACCTTGCATCTGTGAAAACAGCGCCTTGTATCTATTAGTGCATCACCTTGCATCTGTAAGGACAGCGCCTTGCATCTATCAGTGCATCACCTTGCATCTCTTAACACCATGCCTTACATCTATTTGTGGATCACCTTGCCTCTGTTAGGACAGCATCTTTTATCTATTAGTGCATCACGTTCCATCTGTTAGCACAGCGCCTTGTGTCTATTAGTGCATCACATTGCTTCTGTTAGCACAGCACGTTGTATCTATTATTCTATCACCTTGCATCTGTTAGCACAGCGCCTTGAATCTATTAGTGCATCATCTTGCATCTGTAAACACAGCACCTTATATTTATTAGTGCATTGCCTTGCATCTGTTAGCACAGCGCCTTGTATCTATTAGTGCATCACATTGCTTCAGTTAGCACAGCACGTTGTATCTATTATTCTATCACCTTGCATCTGTTAGCACAGCGCCTTGTATCTATTAGTGCATCACATTGCTTCTGTTAGCACAGCACGTTGTATCTATTATTCTATCACCTTGCATCTGTTAGCACAGCGCCTTGTATCTATTAGTGCATCACATTGCTTCTGTTAGCACAGCACGTTGTATCTATTATTCTATCACCTTGCGTCTGTTAGCACAGCGCCTTGAATCTATTAGTGCATCATCTTGCATCTGTAAACACAGCACCTTATATTTATTAGTGCATTGCCTTGCATCTGTTAGCACAGCACCTTGTATCTATTAGTGCATCACCTTGCATCTCTTAACACAGCACCTTGTATCTATTAGTGCATCACCTTGCATCTGTTAGCACAGTGCCTTGCATCTATTAGTGCATCACCTTCCATCTGTTAGCACAGCCCCTTGTATCTATTAGTGCATCACCTTGCATCTGTTACCACAGCACCTTGTATCTATTAGTGCATCACCTTGCATCTATTAGCACAGCGCCTTGTATCTATTAGTGCATCACCTTGCATCTGTTAGCACAGCGCCTTGTATCTATTAGTGCATCACGTTCCATCTGTTAGCACAGCGCCTTGTATCTATTAGTGCATCACATTGCTTCTGTAAGCACAGCACGTTGTATCTATTATTCTATCACCTTGCATCTGTTAGCACAGCGCCTTGTATCTATTAGTGCATCATCTACATCTGTTAACACAGCACCTTGTATCTATTAGTGCATCACCTTGCATCTCTTAACACAGCACCTTGTATCTATTAGTGCATCACCTTGCATCTGTTAGCACAGTGCCTTGCATCTATTAGTGCATCACCTTCCATCTGTTACCAACACACCTAGTATCTATTAGTGGATCATCTTGTATCTATCAGTTCATCATATTGCATGTTAGCACAGCGCCTTGTATCTGTTTGTGGATCACCTTGCATCTGTTAGCAAAGCGTCTTGTATCTATTAGTGCATCACCTTACATCTGTTAGCACAGTGCCTTGTATCTATTAATGCGTAATCTTTCATCTGTTCCCACAGTGCCTTGTATCTATTAGTGTATCACCTTGCAGTTCTTAGCACAGTGCCTTGTATCTATTTGTGGATCACCGTGCAGCTCTTAGCACAGAGCCTAGTATCTATAAGTGCATTATCTTGTATCTGTTAGCAGGGCACCTTGTATCTATTAATGCATAATCTTGCATCTGTTAGCACAGTGCCTTGCATTTATTAGTGCATCACCTTCCATCTGTTACCACAACACCTTGTATCTATTAGTGCATCACCTTGCATCTGTTAGCACAGCGCCGTGCATCTATTAGTGCATCACCTTGCATCTGTTAGCACAGCGCCTTGTATCTATTAGTGCATCACGTTCCATCTGTTAGCACAGCACCTTGTATCTATTAGTGCATCACATTGCTTCTGTTAGCACAGCACGTTGTATCTTATATTCTATCACTTTGCATTTGTTAGGACAGCATCTTTTATCTATTAGTACATCACGTTCCATCTGTTAGCACAGCGCCTTGTATCTATTAGTGCATCACATTGCTTCTGTTTGCACAGCACGTTGTATCTATTATTCTATCACCTTGCATCTGTTAGCACAGCGCCTTGTATCTATTAGTGCATCATCTTGCATCTGTTAACACAGCACCTTGTATCTATTAGTGCATCACCTTGCATCTGTTAGCACAGCGCCTTGTATCTATTAGTGCATCACCTTGCATCTGTTAGCACAGCGCCTTGCATCTATTAGTGCATCACCTTCCATCTGTTACCACAGCACCTTGTATCTATTAGTGCATCACCTTCCATCTGTTACCACAGCACCTTGTATCTATTAGTGGATCATCTTGTATCTATCAGTTCATCATATTGCATGTTAGCACAGCGCCTTGTATCTGTTTGTGGATCACCTTGCATCTGTTAGCACAGCGTCTTGTTCCTATTAGTGCATCACCTTACATCTGTTAGCACAGCACCTTGTATCTATTAGTGTATCACCTTGCAGCTCTTAGCACAGTGCCTTGTATCTATTTGTGGATCACCGTGCAGCTCTTAGCACAGAGCCTAGTATCTATAAGTGCATTATCTTGTATCTGTTAGCAGGGCGCCTTGTATCTATTAATGCATAATCTTGCACCTGTTAACACAGCGCCTTGTATCTTTTAATGCATAATCTTGCATCTGTGAGCACAGCACCTTGTATCTATCAGTGCATTACCTTGCAGCTCTTAGGACAGCGCCTTGTTTCTATTAGTGCATCACCTTGTCTCTGTTAGCACAGCGCCTTGTATCTATCAGTTCATCACACTGCATGTTAGCACAGCACTTCGTATCTGTTAGGGCATTACCTTACATCTGTTTGGACAGCTCCTTGTATCTTTCAGTACATCATCACGTTGCATGTTAGCATCGTGCCTTGTATCTATTTGTGGATCACCTTGCATCTGTTAGAACAGCAGCTTGTGTCTATTAGTGAATCACCTTCCATCTGTTACCACAGCACGTTGTATCTATCAGTGCATCACCTTGCATGTTAGCACAGTGCCTTGTATCTATTAGTGCATCACCTTGCATCTGTCAGCACAGTGCCTTGTATCTATCAGTGCATCACCTTGCATCTGTTAGCACAGCACGTTGTATCTATCAGTGCATTACCTTGCATGTTAGCACAGGGCCTTGTATCTATTTGTGGATCACCTTGCATCTGTTAGGACAGCACCTTGAGTGTATTAGTTGTTCACCTTGCATCTGTTAGCACAGTGCCTTGTATTTATTAGTGCATCACCCTGTATCTATTTGTGGACCACCTTGCATCTGTTAGCACAGTGCCTTGTATGTATTAATGCACCATCTTTCATCTGTTCGCACAGTGCCTTGTATCTATTAGTGCATGACCTTGCATCTCTTAGCACCAGGCCTTGTATTTATTTGTGGATCACCTTGCATCTGTTAGAACATTACCTTGTATCTAATAGTGCATCACCTTCCATCTGTTAGCACAGCACCTTGTATCTATTAGTGCATCACCTTGCATCTGTCAGCACAGCACCTTGTATCTATACGTTCATCACATTGCATGTTAGCACAGCGCCTTGTATCTATTTGTGGATCAACTTGCATCTGTTAGGACAGCACCTTGTGTCTATTAGTTGTTCACCTTGCATCTGTTAGCAAAGCTCCTTGTATTTATTAGAGCATCGCCTTGTATCTGGTAGCGCAGCGCCTTGTATCTATTTGTGGATCACCTTGCATCTGTTAGCACAGCGCCTTGTATCTAATAATGCATCATCTTTCATCTGTTCCCACAGTGTCTTGTATCTATTAGTGCATCACCTTGCAGCTTTTAGCACAGTGCCTTGTATCTATATGTGGATTACCTTGCATCTGTTAGCACAGTGCCTTGTATTTATTAATGCATCACCTTGCATCTGTTAGGACAGCGCTTTGTATCTATTAGTGCATCATGTTGCATGTTAGCACAGTGCCTTGTATCTATTAGTGCATCACCTTGCATCTGTTAGCACAGCATCTTGTATCTATGTGTTTCACCTTGCAGCTCTTAGCACAGTGCCTTGTATCTATCAGTGCATCACCTTGCATCTGTTCACATAGTGCTTTGTATTTCTTAGTGGATCACCTTGCATCTGTCAGCATAGCGCCTTTTATCTATCAGTTCATCATATTGCATTTTAGCACAGCGCCTTATATCTATTACTGCATCATCTTGCATATGTTAGCACAGTGCCTTGTATCTATTTGTGGATCACCTTGCAGCTCTTAGCCCAGTGCCTTGTATCTATTATTGCATCATTTTGTATCTGTTAGCACAGTGTCTTGAATCTATTAATGCATAAACTTGCATCTGTTATTCAGCTATAAAATAAAAGTTATATTTGACTGATGGTGCGTAATATGATTCCCATCTAATCCTTATTTCAATTACATGATATTTGAGCATACAATTTATTATGTATATATTTAATATTTGGTTGAGAAACCATACAACTCAAGACACAAAAGAAAATTGTTTCTGGGGGCACCAACAAAGATTGTCGCACAGGGTGCCACAACCTCTAAAGCGGTCTTGGATAGCACACACAAAAATACAACATTCTACGCAGACATCATACACAACCATACAACATTCTATTCTGATACCATGCACAATATGTTTTATTCAGCTACCACAAACAACCATACAAAGTTCTATTCAGATAACACATACAACCTTCTATTCAGATACCGCACTCAACCATAGAACATTGTATTCAGATATCATACACAACCATACAACATTCTATTCAGCTATACATTCTATTCAGATACCACACACAACCATATAACATTCTATTCAGATACCACAGACAACCATATATCTTTCTATTCCAATACCATGCACAGCCATACAACATTCTATTCAGATATCACACACAACCATAAATCTATTTAGATACCACACACAACCATACAACGTTCTATTCTGAAACCACACACAACTACAACGTTCTATTCAGAAACCACACACAACAATGCAACGTTCTATTCAGATACCACACACAACCATACAACGTTCTATTAAGATGTCATACGCAAGCATACAGCATTCTAGTTAGATATCATATACAACCATACAACGTTCTAGTTAGATACCACACACAAATATACAACATTCTATTCAGATATCATACACTACCATACAACGTTCTATTCAGATACCACGTACAACCACACAACATTCTATACAGATAACGTTCTATTCAGATACCACACACAACCATACAACGTTCTATTCAGATATCATACTCAACCATACAGCATTCTAGTTAGGTATCATACACAGCCATACAACGTTCTATTTAGATACCACACACAAACATACAACATTCTATTCAGATATCGTACACAACCATACAACATTCTATTCAGATATATACCCATACATTTTATTCAGATACCATACACAACGAAACAACATTCTATTCAAACACTACACACAACCATGCAATGTTCTATTCAGATACCACACAAAACCATACAACATTCTATTCATATACCATATACAACTATACAACATTCTACTCATATACCATACACAACCATGCAATGTTCTAGTCAGATATCATACACAACCATACATCATTCTATTCAGATACCACACACAACCATACAACATTCTATTCAGATACCACAGACAACCATATATCTTTCTACTCCGATACCACGCAGAACCATACAACATTCTATTCAGATATCACACACAAACATAAATCTATTTAGATATCATATACAACCATACAACGTTCTAGTTAGATACCACACACAAACATACAACATTCTATTCAGATATCGTACACAACCATACAACATTCTATTCAGATATATACCCATACATTTTATTCAGATACCATACACAACAAAACAACATTCTGTTCAAACACTACACACAACCATACAATGTTCTATTCTAATACCACGCAGAACCATACAACATTCTATTCAGATATCACACACAACCATAAATCTATTTAGATATCATATACAACTATACAACGTTCTAGTTAGATACCACACACAAACATACAGCATTCTATTCAGATATCGTACACAACCATACAACATTCTATTCAGATATATACCCATACATTTTATTCAGATACCATACACAACGAAACAACATTCTATTCAAACACTACACACAACCATACAATGTTCTATTCTAATACCACACAAAACCATACAACATTCTTGTTGGACTTGGCCCTTTTTGCAGGGTCATCCCTAAACTTTTTGCCTTCCTCCTGTATTTTTTCTGACCTGGTGTTGGCTGTTTTATGACTCTGGGCACCTTACCACTGCTGACCAGTGCTAAGGTGCATATGCTCTCCCTATGGTAAAATGTATTATGTGAATTGACTTCCACGTTTGGTTTATTTGGTTTACTATCAGTCCCTAGTAGAGTGCACCAGGGGTGCCAAGGGCTTGTATATCCAAATGCTGCTAGTGGGCTTGCAGCACTGGTTGTGCCACCCACAGAAGCAGCGGGGTAAAATGTGTCTAGGGTCTGCCACTGCAGAACCTGCGCGCGGTCTGGTACCGTCGCGCTGACTGAGCAAGTGTCCCCACTTGCCAGTCCCTAAACCTTCCCTTAACTACATGTTAGTCACCCCTCTGGTAGGCCCAAGGGCAGGGTGCATTGTAGGTCTAAGGTAGGACATGCCTGATATGTGTGGCATGTCTTAATAGTGAATTACAGCCATTTTTCGTTTTTCACTATTGAAGGCTACCTGCTCTCCATAGGCCAGAATGGGCTGCTGGGATCGCTACACGCTGTGACCCCAGTGGACTCAGAGAGCACGGTAGAAAGTCATGTTTAGTATGCCTGAACTCGGGATAATAAAATACATCTTTTAGTAAAGGTTATTTTAATATCCTGGGTTTGCAAATGCTACTTTTAGAAAGTTAGCCTTTGCGTGCCTGACCATCTCAGTCCGCCTCTGCTGGGTGTGTGTTCTGCCTAGCAACAGTACAGGAGCAGGGCTGGGGGATTCCAGGAGACAGGTTGGCTGCCAGGTGGTGGGTAGAGAGATTACACCAGGATGGGTGGGAGGAGTACACCCTGACTCTTGAATAGACCTGTGCTTTGCCACCACAAAGCCGGCGCCGCCCCCTGTGGAGCGGCTGATGTCTCTGCCCTGCTGCTGAAAGGAACAAGCCGAGTCACCGCAACAGAGTGCTCCAAAACTGGACTGAGCCAGGCCCAGGCCCCCTGGCGCTAGAGAACAAAAGAATCACTGTATAAAAGTAGGAGCCTGGCTCCTAAGAAATCAGATCCAGATTGAACCACGAAGGAACTCTGCCCGACTAGAAGGACCTGGAAGAAGCTGAAGGAGGAGTAACTTTCCCTGACCTGAGGGACTGGCCTGCAGTAGGTGCCTTGCTGAGGAAGGAGAGGAAAAAGACTGAAAGAGACTTTTGCACTTTGTTCTTCAACTATCTCCAAGGGCTTGGAAGAAGAGCTTGCCCCCTGAACTGAACCCCAGGACCAGTGGGTTCACCGTGTCTCCGCTCGTCTGAGAATTCGAGCCGTGTGCTTTCTCCCGCCGGAGTGCCCTGCGCACCTTCGCATCCCTCCAAGGGCCGTGACACCCAGAAGCCTGGCCGCCTCCACTCGCCGAGAGCCCCGCTCTACCTGAGTCGCTCTGGACCCATCGAGTCTGGCCGTCCCGCTTCCCTGTCACCTGCCTGCTACTGGAGCGCGCTTGGTGCCCTTTCGCCCTCCCGCCGGATTTCTAGTGGGGAAGTGAAATCCAGCCTCGGACGGCCGCCCGTACGTCGCAACGTATCCGGCCGCCCCGCTTCACCTCCCGGCCTGAGTCTGACCGTGCCGCCCTCCGCAGTGACCTCCCGCACAGTCCGTGTCGGGGGCCCTGGGCCGCACCTGTATACCGAGAGCCGCCCGCTGAATTCTTGATCCGGAAGACCCACGAGGTGCAGAATCTGCATCTCTCCTGAAGACTCGTCCAAGCACATCGCACGTTCCCAGGTACAGTGAACTCTCTATCGGACTCGGAGTCCGCAACGTTCTGATTTCCCCGTATCACTGTACCCCGGGTGCACTGCGCATCATCGTGACTGGACCGACTCAACCGAGCCCTGTGAAGCGCTCGTGATCGAATAAGTTACCAAAGACAAGAACCGTGCCTAATTATCATCTTGTGGCTTCCATTTCGCAACCGTTATTGATGGTCTTGTACATGCCTGCGTAACAAAGAATCTTTTATATAAAGCATCCGTATTTTTGATACAACTTACGCCTGGTGTCCGTTTGTGGGGGATCATTGTGGTTTACTGTGTGTGATCATAAATGCTTAACTGACTAGCGCCCTGAAGTTTAGCCCTGACTGCTCGCGCCACACTACCTATAGGGTGAGCAGGGGTTGTTCTGAAGGGGTAATTCTCTCGCCCTGAATAGAAGAAGGGACCACTGCTTGTCACAAGTACCTACCTGTGCCAACCAGAGGTTCCCCATTCTAACAATTCTATTAATATACCATATACAATTATACAACATTCTACTCATATACCATACACAACCATGCAATGTTCTAGTCGGATATCACACACAACCATACAACATTCTATTCAGATACCACAGACAACCATATATCTTTCTATTCCGATACCACGCACAACCATACAACATTCTATTCAGATATCACACACAACCATAAATCTATTTAGATATCATACACAACCATACAACGTTCTATTCTGAAACCACACACATTACAACGTTCTATTCAGATACCACACACAACAATGCAACGTTCTATTCAGATCCCACACACAACCATACAACGCTCTATTCAGATGTCATACGCAAGCATACAGCATTCTAGTTAGATATCATACACAACCATACAACGTTCTATTTAGATACCACACACAAATATACAACATTCTATTCAGATACCACGCACTACACAAAATTCTATTCAGATAACGTTCTATTCAGATAACGTTCTATTCAGATACCACACACAACCATACAACGTTCTATTCAGATATCATACTCAACAATACAACATTCTAGTTACGTATCATACACAGACATACAACATTCTATTCAGATACCACACACAAACATACAACATTCTATTCAGATATCATACACAACCATACAACATTCTATTCAGATATATATACCCATACATTTTATTCAGATACCATACACAACAAAACAACATTCTATTCAAACACTACACACAACCATACAATGTTCTATTCAGATACCACACAAAACCATACAACATTCTATTAATATACCATAAACAACTATACAACATTCTACTCATATACCATACACAACCATGCAATGTTCTAGTCAGATATCACACACAACCATACAACATTCTATCCAGATACCACACAGCCATACAACATTCTATTTACACACAACCATACAACATTCTATTTATAAACTATATACAACCATACACCATTCTATTCATATACCATACACAACCAAGCAATGTTCTAGTCAGATATCATACACAACCATACAACATTATATTCTGATATCACACACAATACAACATTCTATTCAGATACCACATACAGCATTCTATTCATATACCATACACAACCTTGCAATGTTCTAGTCAGATACCATACACAACCATACAGCGTTCTATTCAGGTACCACACACAATACAACTTTCTAATCAGATACCACATACAAAATTCTATTTAGATACCACAGACAGACATACAACTTTCTATTCAAGTACCATACAATGGTCCTCAGTTCCAACCTGAGTGCACATCTTTCCCCACTAACCCCACTTCTGTCCTGGTAATGCATGTCTGTCTGTCCCCAGGCCCCACAAAAGAGGACGTGTGTCTGGTGAAGGCTCTGTCTCCAAACACAATATTACTATGATATGGATTCCATTTGTTTGATGGTTGTCATTACAGCTGAACACTTGAAGTTGGGGGCCTGTATGAGCATTCGCCTGACTATGTATGGATTGATACAAACCCGCATCTTGTTCACTCCACTCTGCACTGCAGGGTCACCTGCGTAGGCTGCTCAGTGCCATCTTCTCCTTATAGGTCATTCCATCCAGGGACTCAAGTGGGCCAGTGTCACTGCTATCTCTTTCCTACGAGGAAGTAAGGCCTGGTCCTGCTCCAAAGTGGGCTTCAAGGAGCTACACCACCAGGATTAGTGATAAACAAGGGCTCCAGTACACAAGGCACACACACAGCAGTCACGGAGACTGATGTGTACGGTACATCTTCAGAAAGTACTCACTTTTTAACTTACATCACTTTCCAGCCCATAGTTATGTACAATGTTAAAGTGTTAAAGTAAAACTCCAAGTCCCATACCATGGATCAAAAAGCTAGAGATGGGTGAAGGCTCACATCTGCCACTTAATAACTAAGATGGTGGCACAGATTCATCCTTAAGAGAGGCTAGATAGCCATTGCTGACAGGTAAGAGAGAAGCACAAATCAGTCCCTGAGAGAGGTTGGATAGCTATTGCTGACAGGTAAGAGGGTGGCACAGATCAGTCCCTGAGAGAGGTTGGATAGCCATTGCAGACAGGTAAGAGGGTTCCACAGATCAGTCCCTGAGAGATGCTAGATACCCATTGCTGACAGGTAAGAGGGTGGCACAGATCAGTCCCTGAGAGAGGCTAGATAGCCATTGCTGACAGGTAAGAGGGTGGCACATATCAGTCCCTGAGAGGTTGGATAGCCATTGCTGACAGGTTAGAGGGTGGCACAGATCAGTCCCTGCGAGAGGTTGGATAGCCATTGCTGACAGGTAAGAGTGTGGCACAGATCAGTCCCCGAGAGAGGTTAGATAGTTATTGCTGACCGGTAAGAGGGAAGAACAGATTAGTCAGTAAGAGAGGTTGGATAGCCATTGCTGACAGGTAAGAAGGTGGCACAGATCAGTCCCGGAGAGAGGCTGGATAGCCATTTCCTACAGGTAAGAGGGTGGCACAGATCAGTCCCTGAGAGAGGTTGGATAGCCATTGCAGATAGGTAAGAGGGTGGCACAGATCAGTCACTGAGAGAGGTTAGATAGCCATTGCTGACAGGTAAGAGGGTGGCACAGATCAGTCCCTGAGAGAGGCTGGATAGCCATTGATGACAGGTAAGAAGGTGGCACAGATCAGTCCCTGAGAGAGGCTGGATAGCCATTGATGACAGGTAAGAAGGTGGCACAGATCAGTCCCTGAGAGAGGCTGGATAGCCATTGCTGACAGGTAAGAGGGAGGCACAGATCAGTCCCTGAGAGAGGCTGGATAGCCATTGCTGACAGGTTAGAGGGTGGCACAGATCAGACCCAGAGCAACTACAAAGCCTGCATAAGGTAAGATAGCAGTCACAGGCTCGAGCTCATCTTCCACTCGGCTGCAGGTGGACCACTGTGACACCCCATGGGGTACTCGGGTGCTTCTGGCAATGCGCTGCTCCTTTTGTTTTGGCCATCCGTGCAGAACACAGCAGGCTTGCTTGAGCCACGCGCGCATGGTGACGAGGACTTGCTAATATCAGGAGGCTTCCACACCATATCCACACGACTACAATGGCACAGTATATGGCACAGTATATCTTAATGCAAACAAATACATCTCTAGCCTATGAGTCCACTTACAAAAGGGAAAGAGACACTATTTGATTTGTACAATGTCTTTCAGATATATTTTCTTGTCAAACGTTTATCTTCAGAGTCAGTGGTTGTAACTGTGCACTTCGATATTATTCATATAATATATATTTCTGTAATTGTATACACCTAAGCACCCAATAGGTTCATGACACAGTTGCTTCCTCAGGACAGACAACAGATGTAGGGTGTTATTTGTGTGAATTAGACTTTGGCGTTGTCAGTCAGGCCAATGAATAAAGCAGAAAGCAACCAACTCAAGTCTCAGCTGTAGTGAAGCCTGCTGATGGTCTCACTCAGTTTCAGCTAAACACACACTTATTGCTGCAGACTCCCTGAATTCACACACTCGCCCCAAAGGTACGCTTCTTGAAGTCCACTCGTAAGTCAGGGCTCAACGCACACCCGATAGTATATATTCCCTGAATTCACACACTCAACCCAAAGGTACGCTTCTTGAAGTCCACTCGTAAGTCAGGGCTCAACACAAACCCGATAGTATATACTCCCTGAATTCACACACTCGCCCCAAAGGTACGCTTCTTGAAGTCCACTCGTAAGTCAGGGCTCAACGCACACCCGATAGTATATACTCCCTGAATTCACACACTCAACCCAAAGGTACGCTTCTTGAAGTCCACTCGTAAGTCAGGGCTCAACACAAACCCGATAGTATATACTCCCTGAATTCACACACTCGCCCCAAAGGTACGCTTCTTGAAGTCCACTCGTAAGTCAGGGCTCAACACAAACCCGATAGTATATACTCCCTGAATTCACACACTCGCCCCAAAGGTACGCTTCTTGAAGTCCACTCGTAAGTCAGGGCTCAACACAAACCCGATAGTATATACTCACTGAATTCACACACTCAACCCAAAGGTACGCTTCTTGAAGTCCACTCGTAAGTCAGGGCTCAACACAAACCCGATCGTATATACTCCCTGAATTCCTACACTCAACCCAAAGGTACGCTTCTTGAAGTCCACTCGTGAGTCAGGGCTCAACGCAAACCCGATCGTATATACTCCCTGAATTCCTACACTCAACCCAAAGGTACGCTTCTTGAAGTCCACTCGTAAGTCAGGGCTCAACACAAACCCGATAGTATATACTCCCTGAATTCACACACTCGCCCCAAAGGTACGCTTCTTGAAGTCCACTCGTAAGTCAGGGCTCAACACAAACCCGATAGTATATACTCCCTGAATTCACACACTCGCCCCAAAGGTACGCTTCTTGAAGTCCACTCGTAAGTCAGGGCTCAACACAAACCCGATAGTATATACTCCCTGAATTCACACACTCGCCCCAAAGGTACGCTTCTTGAAGTCCACTCGTAAGTCAGGGCTCAACACAAACCCGATAGTATATACTCACTGAATTCACACACTCTCCCCAAAGGTATGTTTCTTGATGTCCACTCGTATGTCAGGGCTCAACGCACACTTGATAGTATATACTCCCTGAATTCACATACTCTCCCCAAAGGTATGTTTCTGGATGTCCACTCGTAAGTCAGGGCTCAACACACACCCGATAGTATATACTCCCTGAATTCACACACTCGCCCCAAAGGTACGCTTCTTGAAGTCCACTCGTAAGTCAGGGCTCAACACAAACCCGATAGTATATACTCCCTGAATTCACACACTCGCCCCAAAGGTACGCTTCTTGAAGTCCACTTGTAAGTCAGGGCTCAACACAAACCCGATAGTATATACTCACTGAATTCACACACTCAACCCAAAGGTACGCTTCTTGAAGTCCACTCGTAAGTCAGGGCTCAACACAAACCCGATCGTATATACTCCCTGAATTCCTACACTCAACCCAAAGGTACGCTTCTTGAAGTCCACTCGTGAGTCAGGGCTCAACGCAAACCCGATCGTATATACTCCCTGAATTCCTACACTCAACCCAAAGGTACGCTTCTTGAAGTCCACTCGTAAGTCAGGGCTCAACACAAACCCGATAGTATATACTCCCTGAATTCACACACTCGCCCCAAAGGTACGCTTCTTGAAGTCCACTCGTAAGTCAGGGCTCAACACAAACCCGATAGTATATACTCCCTGAATTCACACACTCGCCCCAAAGGTACGCTTCTTGAAGTCCACTCGTAAGTCAGGGCTCAACACAAACCCGATAGTATATACTCCCTGAATTCACACACTCGCCCCAAAGGTACGCTTCTTGAAGTCCACTCGTAAGTCAGGGCTCAACACAAACCCGATAGTATATACTCACTGAATTCACACACTCTCCCCAAAGGTATGTTTCTTGATGTCCACTCGTATGTCAGGGCTCAACGCACACTTGATAGTATATACTCCCTGAATTCACACACTCTCCCCAAAGGTATGTTTCTGGATGTCCACTCGTAAGTCAGGGCTCAACACACACCCGATAGTATATACTCCCTGAATTCACATACTCTCCCCGAAAGGTATGTTTCTTGATGTCCACTCGTATGTCAGGGGTGTTTGGCGCCTGCAATGAAGGCAGGGGGCATTTCCCTTGCAACAGCTCTGCAGTCGATGAGCACTGCCACAAGGACATGGAAAAGCTCCAGACGCAAATCCCAGTGCTATTAGCTATGAAGGACGGATGTGCTTTAACCTGTCACATATATGCCACTGCGCACGAAAGTTGTCCAGAAGCCAGAATGCTTGCATCAGTCAGTTTGCACACTTTTGCAATTTGTTCAATTCTCTTGAGAATTTGTGGGAGAAAAATGTATCTTTTTGAAGTGGGATAGCCAAGATTGAGTAAGGGTCAATGAATCGGGCATTTATCATGCACATTTTTGTTCTTAGAATATTCTGAAAATCCAACGTGGATCTGGCACTCTTGCACCTCTGGTAGACATCTGAATCACACAGATGATCAGACGCTAGGCTTCTTCTGTTTGCCGATGATGCTAGCCATCTGCGTATCGAGCTGTGGTTCAGACCACCTAGATTTGCTTCCACAGTTTTTGTGTGCATGCCTACAGATTTAGGAATACAATACCATACGATTTCCAGCAAGAAACGCCAACAAATGTAGGCATGCAGGACTTTAAACATTTGTCCTAACTCATATCTTCATATTTTGAAATTTGAAGAGGGAGATTATTTTCAAAGCTACAACATTATGGAAAGGATGTGAAGTTCTATTTTCCAGCAGCGGCTTTGGCTGCTCACATTTACCCATAATCCCGGGGCTTCAGAGAACCACTCTCTTTTGTCTCGGAATAAAAAGTTATGTTTATAAAACGACCCTTACAATATCATTTTGAAAACTAAATCCGCAGCATTAAGCGGCAGGGACATGCCCGCAGTTTCCTCAGACTAGACACAAGAAAGTGGTACAGATCAACAATACATATGTGGGCTTATCTCACAAGACAAAACCAATCCCCAGACTAAATACGCGCTTCTTTTTTAAAATTCCATGATATAACTGGCCCTTTCCCAAGGGCAATGTATGTGGGAGTAAAAGGATGGGACCTAAAAAACAAAGAAAGTTACCTTCATTCAAGACTGGAACTGTTAAGGGCTATCCAAAGATTTCACGTCAAGGTAGATCTGGCAACATATCGGTTCCCCCATTACTCATACATAAGATTACCACATAATGGTGCGTAACATTGCGCATGAGTAAAGGAGCAGGGCTCAGGAGTGGGAGCTGTGTCGGGAGCTATCTTAACAAGTACAAATGCAAGAGATTGAGTATTCACATACTGCTTTCCTGCCATTCCCACCCTGGAAATAGACTTACTCCTGTTAAGGAGAGGAGTAACTCCCGTTCCAAGGTGGAGAAGAGCTAGAACCCCCTCAGAAGTAGCCAGTGTGTAGGGGAAGGGCTTCCTTCACAGACTTAAAGATCTTTCCAGAAATGACTCGGCCTAGATTCAAGTGTAAATTCCCAAAAGACTCCCAGTGGTATGTTAGGAAATATGTCACAGCTGCTGGCTTCCTGACCTAACCTGCAAATGAGTCCAAAAAGTCAGAAAGTTGCACTTATGTGGGTAGATATTTGCGGATATTTTGTGAGCTGGGCTGTCAGTTCATTCCCTGCTGCGCTGTTTGGTAATGAATAGACTGGTGGGCACGCGTTTCAAGAATCTGTACGCAATGGTGAACATACAGGGCTTCTGGAGCCTTGCTACTAAACGATGTACACAACTGGATCATTTCCTGCTTAGGTGCCCACATTGGTCTTCGGTGACTAGCATGCAGACCCAATCACCCGATACACGCTCTCTATGGTGCCCTGGACTCTGGATTGTCTCAGCGATGACGTAAGAGCTTGCTTTGGATCTGAATGAATTGATTCATACTGGCACAGTAGGCAATCATAACAATAACATTTATTTATTCATAGGATGCTTTTATCATATTAGTAGCACTTTCATTGTATAGTTTACTTGAGTTTGAAGACTGATAATAGTACCCAACTCTGTCTTGCTCAATGTATCAAACTAGGAAGGATAAATGTCTGGATTGGTCCTGTTGGATATGAACAGTGAGCTATCTCACCGACTTCAAAGTTTACTATTACAGAGCGCACCACTTGAGCTGAATGGAGGCGTGTGAATGGAGCAAGGCTCGCGGAATACACTGGGCTCACTGGATTAGGCGTGTCAGCATTAACAGCTCTACATCAAAGGTAATTGGTCTGTTTTTAGGTCTCACCTGCAAACAGCTATCAGTTGTCTGTTTGCCAAAGGCCTCTTGCGGATCATTTCAAAATATTATAGTAGGAATAGGGCCTGTATATTGCTTAACCATTGGCTGGCTGTACTGTCACTCCCATTTGCTTGCTTCTTATTCAATAGCTCGTCTTCCTCTTCTTGTGTTTGACCCTCCTCCAGAGCATAGCCGTTTCATCATCCTTTTGATTGGGCGACTTATATAGCTTCATTGTTCACATTTAGGGAACTACGTTTTTCTTTTAGCACTTCATGAGAGTGCATGTGTTTTCTGGCTCTCTTGAATGCTGTTACCCCATCACATACCTGCGCACCTCCAAGCTCCAGTCTGTCCATTGCTTCTGCCTCCGCAGGTTTTATTCATTTTTGCAAATGTATTCTCTCACATCCCCATTTCTCATGCTTGCCCACTGCTCCCCACGTTCCTTCCTCATTGCCAGCCTCCAACCAGTCCCCACACCGTGCAGTCCTTCGGTAGTTAAAAAACCTATAAATACCTATTTATACATAAACATTTATACATATGCATAGCATAAGCAAAAGGCAAAGCCAACCAGTGACAAGCATTTGCAATGCAGTAGGTCTCGCATTTGCGAGAGTTTAAGCTATTAGTATTGTAAATGACAATACATTTTAAAACCCAAAACATAAATAAAAGGCATGGTCATTTACAATGCCAATAGCTCAAACTTGCGTGTATGCGAGACACACTGCATTACAAATGCTCGCTTCTCTAGCTGTTCTCTCTGCTGGCTCACCGGGCTGCCTCTTCCTTCTGCCTGTTCGCCAGCCTTCCTCTTCTCTCTGGCTGGTCTCTCACTGACTCTTCTATATGCTGACTCGCTGGACTGCGTCTTCTTTCGTCTGGCCTGCCAGCCTGCCTCTTCCTTCTGCCTGTTTGCCAGCCTGCCTCTTCTCTCTGCTGGCTCACCGGCCTGCCTCATCTTTGGCTGTCATCTCTACCGGCTCACCAGCCTGCCTCCTCTTTGCCTCTTCTCTCTGCTGGCTCACCAGCATGCCTCCTCTTTGGCTGTTCTCTCTGCTGGCTCACAGGCCTGCCTCCTCTCTCTGCTTGCTCACCAGCCTGCCTATCCTCTTTTGCTGTTCTCTCTGCTGGCTCACCAGCCTGCCTCCTCTTTGGCTGTTCTCTCTACTGGCTCATAGGCCTGCCTCCTCTTTGTCTCTTCTCTCTGCTGGCTCAGCGGCCTGCCTCTCCTCTTTGCCTCTTCTCTCTGCTGGCTCACCGGCCTGCCTCTACTCTTTGCCTCTTCTCTCTCCTGCCTCTTCTCTCTCCTGGCTCACCAGCCTGCCTCCTCTTTGCCTCTTCTCTCTGCTGGCTCACCAGCCTGCCTCTCCTCTTTGCCTCTTCTTTCTGCTAGCTCACCAGTCTGCGTCTCATCTTTGCCTCTTCTCTCTGCTTGCTCACAGGCCTGCCTCCACTGCCTCTTCTCTCTGCTTGCTCACCAGCCTGCCTATCCTCTTTTGCTGTTCTCTCTGCTGGCTCACCAGCCTGCCTCCTCGTTGGCTGTTCTCTCTGCTGGCTCATAGGCCTGCCTCCTCTCTCTGCTGGCTCACCAGCCTGCCTCTCCTCTTTGCCTATTCTCTCTGCTGGCTCACCCGCCTGCCTCAACTCTTTGCCTCTTTTCTCTGCTGGCTCACCGGCCTGCCTCTCCTCTTTGTCTCTTCTCTCTGCTGGCTCACCGGCCTGCCTCTCCTCTTTGCCTCTTCTCTCTGCTGGCTCACCGGTCTGCCTCTCCTCTTTGCCTCTTCTCTCTGCTGGCTCACCGGCCTGCCTCTCCTCTTTGCCTCTTCTCTCTGCTGGCTCACCAGCCTGCCTCTCCTCTTTTGCCGTTCTCTCTGCTGGCTCACCGGCCTGCCTCTCCTCGGGCTTGCCGGCCTGCCTCTTCTCTCTGCTGGCTCACCAGTCAGTCTCCTGTCTCCTCTTTTGCTGTTCTCTCTGCTGGCTCACTGGCCTGCCTCTCCTCTTTGCCTCTTCTCTCTGCTCGCTCACCAGCCTGCCTCTCCTCTCTGCGGGCTTGCCGGACTGCCTCTTCTCTCTCCTGGCTCACCGGCCTGCCTCTCCTCTTTGCCTCTTCTCTCTGCTGGCTCACCGGTCTGCCTCTCCTCTTTGCCTCTTCTCTCTGCTGGCTCACCAGCCTGCCTCTCCTCTTTGCCTCTTCTCTCTGTTGGCTCACCGACTCTCCTCTCCCCTTTGCCTCTTCTCTCTCCTGGCTCACCGGTCTGCCTCTTCTCTCTGCTGGCTCACCAGCCTGCCTCTCCTCTTTTGCGGTTCTCTCTGCTGGCTCACTGGAGTGCCTCTCCTCTTTGCCTCTTCTTTCTCCTGGCTCACCGGCCTGCCTCTCCTCTTTGCCTCTTCTCTCTGCTGGCTCACCAGTCAGTCTCCTCTTTTGCTGTTCTCTCTGCTGGCTCACCAGCCTGCCTCTCCTCTTTGCCTCTTCTCTCTCCTGGCTCACCGGCCTGCCTCTCCTCTTTGCCTCTTCTCTCTGCTGGCTCACCAGTCGGTCTCCTCTTTTGCTGTTCTCTCTGCTGGCTCACCGGCCTGCCTCTCCTCTTTGCCTCTTCTCTCTGCTGGCTCACCAGTCGGTCTCCTCTTTGCCTCTTTTCTCTGCTGGCTCACCGGCCTGCCTCTCCTCTTTGCCTCTTCTCTCTGCTGGCTCACCGGCCTGCCTTTTCTCTTTGCCTCTTCTCTCTGCTGGCTCGCCTTTTATCTATGGCTGTTCTCGCTGACTGCTCACTGGCCTACCTCGTCTCTGCCGGTTCTCTCTGCTGGCTTGCTAGCCTTTCTGGTCTCTCTGCAAGTCTAACCCTTAGTGTGTCCCCCCTCCAGATTCCTCAATTCATTCCTCATTAAGGGGTGGCTCCGCTGCACACCGAGTCTGCCCCAGAGGAAAGAATCACGCAAATCAATTGAAATGAGCAGAGCTCCTCCATGGCGCTCACAGCTGAGATACATCCTGTCCTGTCTGGGACACTGTAGTGATGCTTACAGGGCGTCAAGGAGCAACACTGCCAGGAGTAGTAGGAAACAAGGGCTTCAGTACACAGGGAACGTGTGCTGTCACAATGGGTATTTCATTGTGCTCTGGAGCCAACAGGCAGCAACGGAGGTCTTGGGTGCCCGCCAGGCCGGGGCCCCGGAAACAAGTTCACTGCAGGGGGAGGAACCGGCACTGCCTGCCTAAATGTCAGGCTGGGACAAGGGGCAGGGGAGGAGATTTATGTACTGCTGAGCCTCAATCACATCCGAGCAGCAGACGGTTCGCTGGGCTGCAGCATGCAGCGCTCCCCCGTGAGAGACACATCAGTGTGACCCTCAATGTCACATGAGGAAGCTGGAGTACGAAGAGGCAGCGCCTCAACCGCACCCAAGACACAGAGGAGGCGCTGCTGGAGCAGGGTTTTCTATTTAAACTCAAACTTCAGTTTATATTTCTATATGTCGTAATTAAAATTATTAACGAGTAATTATTAAATATTAATTTTTGTCGAGTGTTTTGACTAATCAACCTTACTAATGAAAGAATTACACGTGGGAATGCAATTGCATGGCTTAATGAATAAGTGAACTAAGTTGTTGAGCAAATTAATTAAATAAGTGTGGCTAAAGTGCTATTTGTTGTGTTTGCGCTTTAAATAATATGCTTTAATGCTTTTTTATTTCGCAAATGACTAGATAAATACATACACATAAGGGTATTAGTGGGAATTAACACTGTATAATCATTACGATGTAGTAACGTTGTTTTGTGTTTCTTTTAATTAAGATTGTCCATTTTGGCCTATTGAAAAATGGCCGACATCTACAGCCTGCATTTGAGTAGATGAAATATGAAGAGGCCTCGCTGAATATGGTTGAACATGACCTCGGCCTCTGTCTGAGCTAAAAGTTTCCGAAAGGACAGCAGCTCTGGGCTCATCGCCAGATATCCTTGAAGGAAAACAATTGCCACAAATGAACATTTTGATAAACTTGCGGTGGCTTCACTATAATTCCGGAGAAGAGCATCCATGGATGTTGCGAATGTAGTTTGTGCTTCCTTTTTCCGTGTTTTTATTTTTGAGATATTCGAGAAGCGGAGGTTTTTTCTAAATGTTGCGAGCCAACATCCTTTCCTGCTCGCTCTGCTCAACGGACGTTTAGAGCTTGTTTGTAACTTTTAATGTGAAAGTTTTAGTATAAATATTGTTAGACTAGAGAGGGTCTAAGGCCACTTCTTCCTGAACCTATGCTCAAGAGGATCGATGCTGATTGAGAGGACGGTGACTCGGGAGACTTTGAGAGACCTGTCCTGACCTAAATACGACATTTAGCTAGAATAGGTAACTATGAGAATAATGATTTTGCTATTGAGTGACTTTTCATTTGAACTAATTTAGATAAAATAACCTTTGTTTGAATTACAGTGTCGGGTGGTTATTTCTTTGTCATTTTTATTGAGATCTCAAATGTGCTTTATTGATTAAATCATGACTCGAGACAAATCAATTAGGTTGCATTGACCTCACTTTAGATGCAGGTTGTTTAGGAGTTCTCTCGAATAACCAGAGTGGATAGAGTAATAGAATGATTGTTAGCGTATGGTGAGTGTATGTGCGTGTGACTGTGGAAATACTCTATCCGTGGAAGTAGGGAGAATTTATAAGTTCCGATCTGCAGCAGTTTCCTGGTAGCAGTATGATGGTTTTGATTATTGTCTTGATCTGATAAATTGCTTGTACATAGGCTTCGGATTTATTGATTGATGTTGATACATGTACTAATACTAAATGTTGAAGTCGTCGTATTGAGTTATATGTAGTGTGTACGGCTTCTGGGACGTAGGGAGTCGGTGACGGTTCCGTAGTAGGGCAGAGGGAAGTGAGTGCTGCTCTCGGGAAAGACGGGATTGTTGGCCCTGTACGAATGCAGGGAAAAGCATGTGACAAATGAAGTTGTGCGTCGCATCGTCTGGGTTCGATTCAGTGACATCGCCGTGTGTTACTACTAGAGACGTATTTCTGTATAAAAGGAGTGTGTATGGTAGCAAAGGTTATCTATGAAACTCTGGTCTTAAGTCCCAGGGATCCGTAAGGTTCGCCGTTAAAGCTTATCGCTGGAGAAGTAATAGGTATTCTCTGAGCTTGCTTGAAGGACTGGGCAGAGGTAAGCGCTGCTTGGTTAACGTATGTTATAATTCTGTAGCAGGACAGACTGTTCGCTGTTCTCGGGAAAGGCAGGATTCTGTGTAAATGTGCTACATTTTCTGGTATGAAAGTGCGTGAATGTATGAGCATTTAGTTGATTGTGAGACTCTTTGGAGCATTCCGGGAGGAAACAGTTAATGGATGCATGTTAGAATGGCAGAGTAGAGGGATGTGCTACTGTGTCAACGAAAGAAATAATTCCGTAGTGGAGCAGAGGTAAGCGCTGTTCTAGAGAGAAGCGGGATTCTTGTGAGAAAGGTCTTTACTATTCTATGGTTAGCGAAGCAGACAATGGAGATGTTTATATGTTGTAACTAATAGTTTTGTAGAATCTGAAACAGAGTCTACCAAGAAGACTTTGTAAAGGAGGGGTAGACGAGTGACAGGAGACAAGAGTAGAAGCGACTGCAGCGACTACAGACGTCAGAAAGACCGTGCTGTGATTGGACAGTGGGTTAGAACAGCGAAAGCGCTGTGATTGGTGCGTTGGTGTGAGCCGCGCAGGGATTGGAAGGAGTACAGGGTGACGTAGACGCTCCGGGATTGGTGCGTTGGTGTGAGTCGCGCTGTTATTGGACAAAAGATCGTACAGTTGCGGAAAGGACTAGAGGGTTGTGGCAAACGCGAAAATGTATTACCAAACAGAGGAGAAAAAGAAGAAATCCTTGTTCAGTAAAATTAAAAAGTGGTTCGACAAGGATAAGAACATAATGACTAGAGAAGGTGAATTGCTACCTCCGACAAGAACCCCTGCATCCTTCATGGTTGCGAAATATGGGTATCATACCTGTATTTGGTTAGACAATTGGGCTAAGTACACTAAAGTAGATGGTGTTCTAGCGTTCCCGGAACATGGTTCATTTAATCTGGCCGTGTTGAGAAATTTACGGGAAAAGATGATGGCGTTGGTAGAATGGGAAGATGAGGTGCATGAGCAAGAAAAGCAGAGGAGTGGAGGTAACTATAGGTATATTTTTGGGAGGAAATATGATCGTGAAACTCATCATGATCGAATGAGGAGATGGCGAGATGCTAGTATGTCAGAGGGACTGTATCCGATGAGAACCGTTGAGGAAACAGAAGGGAGGAAAGGTACGGAAAAGGTACCTGATGCAGAATTGAGAAGGTATGGGGCTAATGAATATGAGGATGAGGTCTTGGATGACATGATTTACAAGAGACCACCTCCATATAGACCAGAACCAGAAGTGAGAACACCAGTTGCTACTCCAATAAGAGATACTTTGCAAATCATTAAAACAGAAGTTGTGACACCTGATCTGAAAAGTGGTAGCTCTTTCACGGAAAGGGAAAGAGAGCGAGAGAGAGAGAATGCAATCGGGGATGAGAAAACAAGAGAATTAGCAAGAACGACATCCGAGTTGACTGAGAAAATTAGAGAATTGACAAAGAACCTAGAAGCTGTTACAGTGCCTGTAACCATAAGTCCGGTTGTGCCTATTTTTGATAAGCAAAGAATGGGTGAAAATGGGTTGACAGTTCCATATGTAGGAAATGGACTAGTTGGTTCTTTGGGAGAGTCAGGATTGAGGACGAGAGAGAGAGAGAATCAGTTGAGACATACCATATGTGGTGGAGAGTCAGATGTACAGCCTGATTCAGGATTGAACACTGGTTGTGTGGGAGGATCAATTTTGGAACCACAGAGGATAGCAGAAAAAGTGAATACAGTGAAAAGGTCTACAGAAATAACAGCTGAGGATTTGAATGATTGGTTGAAAGTTCTCCAAAAGAAGGATAAAGATTCTCAGGCAATTGATGTAGCCAGGTTGCGGATAGAATTGGAGGAGCTTATAGCGGGAACAATTCCTACAGAAATATTGAAAAATCATCAGGATGGAGAGTTGTTATTCATGTGTAAAAGTATCACCTGGAGGGCTAAGAATACACATGACAGGTTAAAAGGAATAGCGAGTGAAATGGGAGTTGACATGGACAAGGTGAAAGCTTTGCAGAAGCCTTACCGAGTGGACTTTTCGGATAAAGATATTGAGAATATAAATGATGTTGGCAAAACAGGGCAGATTAAGGAAATGATTTCATTATTGCGAAAATGGGGTGATGTGGAAAAGTGGAAGGATAGGTGGTACAAGAAAAGGGAAGATTCGGTGGACAGGACTTACTCAGCATTTCCCATGAGAGAAAAGGAAAAGACAGTGGATGCTTATCCTATGAGAGAGATTCCTGGAGGAGGATATGTACATGTCCCATGGACTAGACAGGATATATTGTCATTTATAAATGATTTTCCTCGACTGAGAGAAAAGCCCGTCGAGTGGTATAGGCAGGTAGACAGGTTTGTGAAATTGTCAAAAGTGCTGTGGATTGACCTGAATAGTCTGTTTGATATAATTGTTCCAGCAGACTTGTGGGCAGAGTGTAAAATAGTTGTAGATTGGCCTGCTAAGGAATACCCAAGAGATCAGAAAACAGGAGCTCCAGACCCGGAGGTTATGCGAAAATACGAGCAGGTTATAGTGTTCCTGAAGAATAAGGTACCCCCTAAAGAGACCGATTGGGTAAAAATAGATCGAACACATCAGGAAGCAAAAGAATCAGTTCATGCTTTCTATGAAAGGCTGATACAGGCTTTTAAACAATTCAGTGGAGATGAACACTTGGGTGATAAGGATTTAAGTCATTTTGTATACAGATTTGTATATGGCTTGAGACCTGAAATCAGTGAAATGATTCGTGAGCACACAGTTGATTGGCAGAGTAAGAAGATTGATGAGATCTTGAGACATGCAAAGTACTTCAGTGATGAAATTGAGGCAAAACAAAGAAAGTTGAAGGAGAAAGCAATGTGGGCACAGGTGAAGGTTGCGGAGAGACAAGAAGCACAGCTGGTTGAACAAGCAAATAATCCAGGAAATAGGCCCAGATATGGTACAGGAAAAGGAAAGGGGAACTTAGAAGAGGCGAAAAAGAAGTTCCCGTGTCACAACTGTGGACAGTTGGGGCATTGGAGATCCGAGTGTACGAATCCACCATTAGTGAGTAATGAGAATAAATCATTGAATCAACAGGTGCAGAACGAAGGGTGTAATCATCAGCAGCAACAGCAGAAGGTTGCCAAGCAGCAGAATCAAGAGCCAAAACCGCCCTTGCCACAGAACAGAGGGTCTCAGAAATATAACCAGGACTCAGGATTCTACAATGATGAACAGGTAAACAAACCGAGACGTACTAACCCAGTACAGCAATACTGGTTAAAGAATGAGGGGAGTGAGTCTGAAGGGGACTACTGACGGTGCCGAAGAGAGGAGGAAGAGTGCATACTTGGAGCAACTCTAGAAATAGACCAGGCAGGACCATTTGTAGATGGGAAAATAAATGGGGAAAGTGTTACTTTTTTAGTAGACACAGGAGCGACGAGATCAACTGTCAGGTCAGCAGATATAAGAAATCTTCCTCTCTTGGACGAAGCAATCTAAGTGGTTGGTGTAGCTAATACACAGATTAAGACTCGTCTTACCGAACCAGTAAGGGTAAGAATAGGGAAATTTTCAGATATGCACCGATTTGTGGTGTGCGACACCAGTCCAGTGAACTTGTTAGGTAGGGACTTATTGTGTAAAATGAATTGCACAATTTTGTACTCCGGATGGAATAGCTTTTGAGACACCGGATGAGGATGTTTTGTACAGGATGACTCTAGATAATAGAGAAAGTGAGATTGTTGGAACATATGCTGTATTTAATCCAGATGACTTGCCTCAAGAATTGAGAAACACAGTAAAAGCAGTAGTCTGGGATTTTACTGGAGAGGATGTGGGATTGATGAATAATGTAGATCCAGTGAAGATTACAGTGAAAGAGGGAATCACTTACCCTAATATACCCTAATATCCCACAGTACAGATTGACACCAGAGATAGTTGAAGGAATAACACCTATAATTGATAAGATGATTCAGCAAGGTGTTTTAAGAGAGTTACTGAGTAGCCCATGTAATTCACCGATAATGGGGCTGAAGAAACCTAATGGGAAGTTCAGGATAGTGCAAGATTTGAGAAAAGTTAACAAAATTGTGGTATCATGTTGTCCCATTGTGCCAAATCCATCAGTGATTTTGTATCAGATTCCTCATGATGCTGAATGGTACACAGTAATTGATTTATGTCATGCTTTCTTTTCAATTCCATTGCATCATGACAGCCAGCCGATTTTTGCATTTCGGTTTGGACAGCGTATTTTGGCATGGTGCCGAATCCCACAGGGGTATACAGAAAGCCCTTTAATATTCAATCAGTTGCTGAATAAATCTTTGGAGAGTCTGACAATGCCTGAAAGCTCAGTACTAGTACAGTATATCGATGACCTACTTGTGGCATCGAAGACACGTGAAGCTTGTGAAGTAGATACCATAGCTTTACTGAATCATCTGGCAGATGGAGGGTTAAAAGGTATCTCCAGCCAAATTGCAATTTTGCAAGAAAGAAGTACATTATCTTGGACACAATATTGAAAAGGGTCTGAGAAAAGTAACCATTGACAGGATCAAAATTATCAGAGGAATGAGAGCCCCAATGACCCAGAGAGAAGCAAGAATGTTTCTGGGAATGGTGGGTTATTGTCGTCAGTGGATAAGTAATTTCTCCCTAATAGCAAAGCCACTGGTTAAATTGACTAAAAGTGAGGTGAAAGACCCATTGGAATTGAATGCAGAAAAAATGGCAGCATTCGAAGAATTAAAGAGCAGATTATGTGAAGCTCCTGCTCTGGGAATGCCAGACTATGAGAAGGAGTTCGAACTGTACTGTAGTGAGAGAAATGGATGTGCACTTTCAGTGTTAATCCAGAAACATGGACGTCTGAGGAGACCAATTGCGTACTTCTCATCAACACTTGACCCAGTAGCTGTGGGTTTACCAGGTTGCCTGAAAGCAGTAGCTGCTACATGCAGAAGCTTGGAACAGAGTGAGGGTATAATAATGGGATATCCTGTAAGGGTATTCGTACCTCATGATGTGGCAATTCTTTTGACAAGAAGCAGAACTCAATATATGTCACATAGTCGGCTGACTAAATATGAGAAAATCATTCTGGGAGCATCAAATGTGACTTGAGAGATGTGTGAATGTGAATCCAGCGACACTGTTGCCAGATGCTGAAAATGTGAGCGTGAGAGATGATGTTGATCATGATTGTTTGGATGTGCTTGATTACTGTACACCGAGACCAGACATAAGAGATCTTGCCACTACCTGAGAGTGATCAGGTGTTGTTTGTGGATGGATCGTGTTTGAGAACAGAAGAAGGTGTGCTGAGTGCAGCATACGCGGTGTGTAAAGTCTCAGAAGTTATGGAAGCTTCATCTTTGAAAGGAGTTAAATCTGCTCAAGTAGCTGAATTGGTAGCCTTGACAAAAGCTTGCAAGATTGGGAAGAATATGAGAGTGACTGTAATGACTGGTAGTCAGTACGGATTTGGAGTGGTTCATGATTTTGGCCAGCTTTGGCTACAGAGAGGTTTCTTGACTTCAAGTGGAACTCCTATAAAGAATGCTGAAGTGATTGGGAAATTGCTTGAGGCGATACAGCTGCCTAAAGAACTAGCAGTTGTAAAATGCGCTGCTCACGGACAAGGAGATGATTTTGTTACTCTTGGTAATCGGTTCGCAAATGACATAGCACAGTATTGTGCAAAGAACAATCAGTCGATTAACAGGGGAAGAGAGAAGGAAATGTCTTTTTGTTCTGTGATGTTTACTAATGTCCTGGAAACATGGGATAAGGTGAAGCAGTTGCAGGATGAAGCAGGAGATGAGGAAATGAGAGATTGGATCAAAGCAGGTTGTGCACCAAGAGAAAAAGATCATGTTTGGATCTATAGGGATGGAAGACCAGTCATGCCAAATTCCATGTTGTCGGCAAGAATGTATCATGGCCAGGGACACCTGGGAAGGGATGCCATGATTAGGTCTTTTAAACAGACCTGGTACAATGCAAAGTTCAGGCTGATTGCAGAGAGCATCTGTCAAAGATGTTTGATTTGTCATCAATTCAATACTGGGAAAAAGACAGTGGTGAGCCTAGGAACAATAGGCAGAGAAGGAGGTCCTTTTACCAGAATGCAAATAGATTTCATTGAAATGCCCCAAGTGAATAGGTTGAGGTATGTTCTAGTGGTAGTCTGTTTGTTCTCAAGGTGGGTGGAAGCATATTCGACTAGGAGAAATGATGGAACAACAGTGGCCAAGCTGCTATTAAGAGAGTTGATTCCTAGGTACGGGTTCCCAGTGACAATTGAGTCAGACAGAGGGGGACACTTTTACAATGAACTAATGAGTTTAATTTGTGAAGCATTGAGCATACAGCAGAAGCTACATTGTGCATACAGGCCGGAGGCTTCTGGCGTTGTTGAACAGATGAATGGCACAATCAAAAATAGAATTGGTAAGATGTGTTTAGCCACTGGAATGAAATGGCCTGATGTCTTGCCTCTAGTGCTAATGACTATTAGATCTACTCCAGACAGAACTACAGGGTTGAGTCCACATGAAATATTGATGGGACGTGCAATGAGACATGCATTTGTGCCTGTCAACAAATTGATGACAATAACTGATGACATGATTTTGGATTACTGTAAAGGCCTGGCTGACGCAGTTCATTCTGTGTTTCACCAGGTTAGAGAAGACGCCACCACACTTGAAAAGAAGCAAGCCCATGATCTGAGCCCAGGGGACTGGGTAAGAATAAAAGTGCACAGGAGAAGAAATTGCTTGGTTCCAAGGTGGGGAAGGCCAAGACAAGTCATTCTGACTACGACGACTGCTGTAAAGTGTGCTGGAGTGAACAACTGGGTCCATGCAAGTCATACTCTGAGAGTTCCAAATCCAAAGGATGGGACTGGGAAAGAGTACTTTGAAGAGTCAGATTCCAGTGATGATGACACTGAAATAGTGAGAAGAAAAAAGAATCCTGAAAGGGGGGGAAAGAGAGTCAGAAAGAGAGTCAGGTGATTCTTTTTTCTTACCAAGAGAGGCTTCAAGAGGAACTTTGAGAACCTCAGAAGATAGTTCAGATTCTGGAAAAGTGCCTGAAGTTCCAACGAACAGTGAAAGAGAAAAAGAGAAAGAAAGAAAAGAAAAGAGCAATTCCACAGAGACTACACCTGAGTCAGATGAAGAGATTGAGAATCCACCTGAGATTACTTCTGAAGAAGTAGGGTCAGAAGAAGATAGAGAGGGACAGATTGCGGAAGACCCCCGAGGAGGTGTAGGGAACATTCCTGATAAGCTAGGTGAAGGGACAAGTAGACAGCAAGAAGATTGCGTTTTGGAGACCCGAGGAGGGACAGTAGTAGGGAAATCTCAATCGGTGGAGAAGAAGTCTGTGGAAAAAGAGAAAATCGTTGATGAACCAGAGGCAAATGAGACAGAGTCGGGTGAGAATGAGAAACCAGAGGGTCGAGTTCTGAGAAAGAGAACCTGGATTGGGGAAAGAAACAACAGAGAAGTGAAACAGAAGAGAAGTGTGAAAGGAGATCTTTGGCCTAACAAGATAAAGAGGCTGAGATAGCGACTGACACGAGTGAATTCATCGAAAGCTGAACGAGGTGTCAAGTCAAAATCAAGCAAAAGAAGAAGAACGAAAAGAACCAAAAGAACCAGAGGAGATCAAGAGAATCAGAAAACCCAACCAGAAGTATAGGTCAGCGGAATGGACGTATGTGGCACTGTCTGAAGAAGAAGAAGAGGCAGAAAGTCAAGGAAATCCAGAGGGGACCTTACGGAGAGTGGTTGAGGAGGAGAAAGCTGTTGGAATCCTGAAAGTTATCTTGACTGACATTGGAGAAGTCAGATGCTCAGGATATTGGGGATCTGATACATTTTGATGTTGCTGAAGAAGAAGTGAAAAGTGATGAAAATCCAAATTGAGTGAACTGAAGGAGTCACTTGGAGAAGAGTGAAGAAGAAGAAATCTCAAAATTAACTAGAGATTCAGTAGTGGAGTGGTAGAGGCTAAGTCAAAAGACACTGCCAAAGTAATAAGATGGCTAACACAGAAAATAATCAAAGTAGATGTACCTTTCTGAAAAGATGGTGCAGAATGTGCTGCTGCTGTACAGGACAATTAATGCTACTATGGAGTGTACTTGCTTTATTAGTTACAATAGACACTTTTGGAATACATACTGAGAATATGACTAACATAGGGAAGAGTTCACAAAAAGTAGTACCAACTAGAATTAGTAACATATACATACATAAGGATAGGTCAATTAATGATTTTTCTAGTAATGTTTTTTCAAAATTGTTGTATGAATACGTAAAGACAATGGAAGTAAGGGATTGCTATGTCTGTATGCAATTGCCTGCATCCGTTTCAGAGGGAGTTACTTATCATCATCTTCCAGCTACGTATGGGATTTCATGTAGTGTGTTGAGTAGTGTTTTTTATCTGTTAGGAAAAATAGATTATGAGATGTCTAATAAGGATAACATTTTTGGGCAATTGCCTATGAATAAAAAACTGAATCCTGCTAAAGAAGCTAACATTTTTGGTGAGATTTTTATTGAAACAGAAGAATTAACATTAGATTACATTTTTAGAAACAATTTAACTTGTAGTTTGAAGGAGGAAGAAAAAGATTTCCTAGATATGGTAGAGAAAAGGAGAATGAGCATGCTGGAAAAGGCAGGAGGATATAAAATGAGTGAGACAGTGTGGGACATTGAGATGGGAAAAGAGTTGAAGAATGGGGCCAGTCCAACTTTGGCTTTAGATGCACCACAGAAGGGTAAACTTTGCATTACTAGAAGGAAATCCCAATATGATAATTATTTCGTTGGGACTAGTGAGTGTCAGGATACATACTTTATTGCAACGGGATGGGGATTTAAAGGAGGAGAAGATCCAGTTTTCCCGGGAGTGTATTATATTTGTGGGAACAAGGCTTATTACAGGTTGCCTGACCATTGGTATGGCACATGTTATGTTGGCCTGGTCTTTCCAAAAATTTTTCATATGGATAGAATAGAAGATGCGGAACAAATTAATCTACTAACACGCTTTAGAAGAAAAACCTGGTCAGAAATTGTAGGAGATATTTTTGGAGCTTTGATACCAGCAGTGGGAATTTCATTAAATGCATATGGAATTCGGAAGCTGTCAACAGTGGTGGATCGCTTATCGACAAGCACCGCTGGAGGGTTTCTGTTGGTAAATACAGAGATGGTTGCCATACGCGCCATGTCTTTGCAAAATCGACTTGCCCTTGATATTCTATTGGCAAAGGAGGGTGGAGTCTGTGGAATGCTGAAAGTTCAACATTGTTGCACTTACATTCCTGATGAAAGCAAAGATCTAAAGGTCTATATCAAAAATATTACTGATTTGCATGAAGAATTAGTACCACTGGAAGCTGAAAGTATCTGGACTAAAATGGCTAATAAGATGATTGCTGTTAAGAATTTTATTGCTAAGATAGGTAGTACCATTTCTGGTAAGATATTATTTCCATTGACATGTGTGATTGTTGCTTTATTGATTCTCAGATTAGGGTGTTTATGTTGTAAATACAGGAGGAGTAAAAAGAAAATAGTAAAAGAAAATACTGAAGAGAAACAAAAGAGGTCAAAAAGAGACCCACAAGAAATAGAATTAGAAGAATTTAGAGAGAGCGTGTACTTAGAAACGAAAAGATGATGAAAGGGAGACTGGTGTTTAATATTGATGCAAAAAGACATTTGAATTTCTCCTAAAGATAGGGGACTAAATTTTTGGGGTTGGATTTTTGTGGTGATAATATATCACCAAAGGGGGGGGATTTCTGGAGCAGGGTTTTCTATTTAAACTCAAACTTCAGTTTATATTTCTATATGTCGTAATTAAAATTATTAACGAGTAATTATTAAATATTAATTTTTGTCGAGTGTTTTGACTAATCAACCTTACTAATGAATGAATTACACGTGGGAATGCAATTGCATGGCTTAATTAATAAGTGAACTAAGTTGGTGAGCAAATTAATTAAATAAGTGTGGCTAAAGTGCTATTTGTTATGTGTTTGCGCTTTAAATAATATGCTTTAATGCTTTTTTATGTCGCAAATGGCTAGATAAATACATACACATAAGGGTATTAGTGGGAATTAACACTGTATAATCATTACGATGTAGTAACGTTGTTTTGTGTTTCTTTTAATTAAGATTGTCCATTTTGGCCTATTGAAAAATGGCCGACATCTACAGCCTGCATTTGAGTAGATGAAATATGAAGAGGCCTCGCTGAATATGGTTGAACATGACCTCGGCCTCTGTCTGAGCTAAAAGTTTCCGAAAGGACAGCAGCTATAGGCTCATCGCCAGATGTCCTTGAAGGAAAACAATTGCCACAAATGAACAGTTTGATAAACTTGCGGTGGCTTCACTATAATTCCGGAGAAGAGCATCCATGGATGTTGCGAATGTAGTTTGTGCTTCCCTTTTCCGTGTTTTTATTTTTGAGATATTCGAGAAGCGGAGGTTTTTTCTAAATGTTGCGAGCCAACATCCTTTCCTGCTCGCTCTGCTCAACGGACGTTTAGAGCTTGTTTGTAACTTTTAATGTGAAAGTTTTAGTATAAATATTGTTAGACTAGAGAGGGTCTAAGGCCACTTCTTCCTGAACCTATGCTCAAGAGGATTGATGCTGATTGAGAGGACGGTGACTCGGGAGACTTTGAGAGACCTGTCCTGACCTAAATACGACATTTAGCTAGGTTACCTTCTCATGAGTAGCAACATCTATGGCTCCTATCAGTTGGTGTGTAAGATCGTGCAACTGTCTCCCTCTGATAAAGCCATTCTGGTCCTCATGTATTAATTTATCAGAAAGAGAACCGAGTCTTATAGCCAATACCTGGGTAAAACTTTTATAATCTGTATTAAGAGGCGAAATTGGCCTATATGATTCGCAATAGGTGGGTTCTTTTCCAAGTTTTAAAATAAGGCTAATTATTGCTTCGTTCCAGGATTTAGGAATTGATGTCTCCTCAAGAAAGATAGTGTTAAATAGATTTGTCAATATAGGACTTAGGAGATCTTTCAGGACGATGTAGAGTTCATTTGGTAGGGCGTCCGGACCTGCTGCTTTATTTTTTTTAAGATTATTTATTATATCTAGAACCTCCTTCTGGGTAATCTCAGCATTTAGGGTACTGCAGGAAACGCTATCTAATTTTGGAGTTTGTGACCTATTCAGATAGCCATCAACTGTTTGCAGGGGATCTAGGTCCTCCTCATATAATGTCTGGGGAAAAAAACTCAAATGCTCCGTCTATGCCTGCTTTATCCTCAGTTAACTGGGTTCTATTTCCCTTATGGATAGCGGCTATCTTATTTCGGTTGGAATCAGTCTTAAGCTTCCAGGCTAAGAATGTTCCACAATTCTCCCCCCATTCATAATTTGACAAGGAACTAGCTTGCCACTTTTTCCAATTTTACATCATTGGGACAAACTGTAGAAGCACTGTCATTTTCACCAAGGGTGACCTCAAACAGTGAGGTTTAATTTAAACAACTGGTTTAAATCAAATGAAATCACTGTATCAAAATTGCTTGTTCAGAGATGATTAACAGGTATGGTTATTGATTATACGCGTTTTAGTTTGCCCCGAGGTCATTAATGGTCTACTGAAACCACAGAACTTTTGATACCGTGTACCCCAATAGTTTTAAGGTTCACATGAGAGCAGGTATTCCTTAATTTGGGGATTAGCTGATTGGCGTGGAATCTCTCGCATCATAACAATATTTCCCTTTTATGTTATCCTCTGTAGTATGGCTGCAAAGAAAAGCTGCATTGGATGTTGTCTATTCAAAACTTGAGAGCAAGGTCTGAAGAAGTGAACTGACAGTAAGGTATTCTTGAATCCTCTTACAAACGTAAGAAATATATCCATCAAGAGTCAATTCATAAACACTGACTATTTACATCAGTATCTGAGCACAAATATGACTTCAGAATTATTATAACACAAAAACCACTAGCCGAGAATGGTGTTCCATAACAAGCTAAAGCCAGTCATGTGTTCAAAAGCTGCACCAATTACATTCTCACAATCAGATCTTGTAGTTGCACAGATGAGAGCATCATGGTTATTTAATGTTGTACTTGTTTTAATGGTTTTATTTAGAAAAATAGTCTGTCAAACACAAAAGATTCTGCAGAACCCAAAGAGTAATAGAACAAAACTTCTAGCATGAAAACCTCCTGCAACACAAAGAAATGGTTTTATTGGTTAATTTGCACTTAACACAAACTGGAGCTGTGGGAGGCCAAGTTGAGACAAGGAAACAAAAAATAAAAAGCATATTTGGCATCAGAAAGTAGCAGCTCCAAAGTCACCACAGCCTCTGTTTATAGGACTAGCGGTTGACAGTTTACAGCGTTCCAGTCTTACCAACCAAACTCTGACAATCGTCAAATATATTACATCAGTTTTACTATTTACTCTTCTTCCCTTTATTTATTAATAGTTTGCAACCCTTAATCTTCCACTATAACAACAGTGAATAAGTAACTGCACGGAGACACAGGACCCAGAGGTTTACACAATACAGGAACAACAGTTAAGATTTAAATAAAATAAAAAAAATTTATACAATATAAAAACAAGAATGCAAGTGTGACTTCCTAAAAACATTACACAATATAGTAAGAATGGTGCAGGTGTGCAAGAGGCTAAACCAAGAGGGTTTCTTGAAATTAGCCTTAACATACAATACTGGGTGACACTCATGCCATATTCAGCGAACTTGAATACGTTTGCTACTCATTCTATATTCAGCAAACATAAATTATTTGCTTCTCGGTTTGTTAAAGGACCCTTACATTTGATGATCTAACTGAGTTTATAATCACTCCTCTGTGGAATTTCTTATATGCATGTCCACTGATGGGCTCCTAACATTACATTTGTAAAAAAGTTAATAGTTGAATTCACCTTTATGAATTCCTGCCATATGTATTCACTGATGTACACTTAGGCTTAACCCGCAATCAATGCATCATGCTTGATCTTTGTAACACTGATAGCTGGTATATTCATCCCATAATTCCTATGCTTGGTTTTTTCCTCTTATATGGATTTGTTTTTCCATCTAGTGCTCACTGGGCAGGACGACTCATAAAAGCCCACATTCACTAGGTATGGGTATTTGCCACGGTTTACATTTGTGTACTGTACCTTATGGCTGATAATTAATCAAAGATCATCCCATATTCATTGCACCTCTAGGTTTTTCTTGTGTACCTGAATGTGGTGTGTTAGGTGCGGCGACTGAGAACAACTCTTCCCACATTTGCGTGTTTTTTCTCCAGAGTGTGTCTTCTCATTCGGCTTTAGATCTGACCAATTAATTAAACCCTTCCCACATGTGGTGCCCTTACATGTTATTTTTCTCCTGTGTGCTCGCTTATGCTGCAATAGGGCTGCTGGTCTTTTAAAGCTCTTTCCTTTTTTTTTTATAAAAATTTTTTATTTGTGTACAGGCTGAAGGATATAGCATACATTAATACATGTATTTATTTTAACAATCAATCAGTAAGTTATTTTGATAAATGAGCGGGAAATAAAGAGAAAACCAAGAAAAAAAGGAGGAGAGAGAATAAAAGACAATCCAAAGCAGAGGGAAAAGATCACACTATTCCATAAACGTACCCCAATTCTTTTTGTATTTCATCAGAGAACGTGTCCCCCTAAGATTAGCTAATCCTAACTCCATCGAGTGAATCTCGGTTACCAACACCCACCAATCCCACACAGTTGGTGGGTCAGGACAAATCCAAGCTCTGGCCAGAGTTAATTTAGCACAGGACATAAGAATGGAGGTCAGAGCAGGCTGTGGGAGAGAGATAGGATATATATCTAGTAAGACCGATGCAGCAGAAAATGGAGGCAGCTGAATATGTTTAATTTCAAGAACCTTCTTAATATCCCTCCAGTAGTCTACCAGGGTGGGGCAAGAAAACAACATATGATCCAAGTCTACTGCATGAGCGGAGCATTTAGGGCATTTTGTACGATCATTTAAAGAATTATTAGAGGGCCACCTGGAGATAAGTTTTGGAGTGTAATATAACATGCAACTCGTTCTGAGTTGTTGTAGCCTTAAACTTGAGGATCGTACATTTTCATTAATATTTGAAAAAGATCGTTCTATGTCCTTTAGTGTAATATTAGAGCCTAATAGCCTGCTCCATTTGCCAGCTAGTTTGGAGCAGTCGTTTGATTTAAAACTAACTAAAAAGCTGTAGGTGTTGCTTATTACGGATTTAGTTTCTGTGGAATATAAGTGGTTCCATATATCGCTATCAGAGTTTTCCACGAGATGTTTTTTATTGATCAGATAGTCATGTATCTGTCGATATTTATATCGCATAGTTTCGGGGAGATCATAAAGCCGTTTTAAGTCATTAAAATCTAAAAACCCTTGCGTGCCGTATAGGTCCCCTAATACTCTGATGCCCAACCTTGCCCAGCCGTTGTCCATTTGTTCGTAGAAAATTGCTGGAAGCCCGGGGTTACCCCATAGAGGTAACTTTGAGTGAAATAGACTGGTTTTGCAATAGATTAGTATATTGTCCCAGATTTTTTTTGAGTCTCTTGCAGTCTTAAATTTGACTCTTTTAAAGTAGTTGGGGTCATTAGCGCGTAGTAGAAAGCTCTTTCCATATTCACTGCACATGTATGGCTTAACTGAAGAGTTACAGCTGATGGCCCCTAATGGATGATGCTTTTAGGCTCTTCCCAAATTCACTACAAATGAGTATTTTTTCTCCTGTTTGTTAGCAGGTGGGCCTTTAGAGCTGATGGAGAAATGAAACTTACCCCGCATTCCCTAAAAATGTATGGTTTTTCTCATGTGTGTGTGTGTTCGCAGATGGACCACTAATCTTGAAGATCCATGAATGCATTTCCCAGATTTCTTACATTTATGTGGTTTTTCACAAGTGTGCATGTGCTGATGACGCTTTAGGCTATTTGACTGATGGACACTTGCACCACATACACTACACTTGAATGTTTTTTCTCCTGTGTGTATTCTCTGATGGACCCTAAGGATTGATGACAGACTACAATTCTTCCCACATTCACTACATGTGCAAGCTTTTTCTCCTGTGTGACCTCGTTGATGCTGCCTTAAGGTTGATGACTGACTAAGGTACTTACCACATTCACTGCATGTGCAGGATCTTTCCCCTGTGTGTATGCTCTGATGGATCCTTAGGATTGAGGACTGCTTCCCACACTCCCTGCACATGTATATTTTGTTTCCTATTTCTGTTTGCATTTTAGATTTGTTGATGTGACTTTCAAGCTGTTCACACATTGACTGCCCCTGCAATGTTTTTACCTTGGCAATTCAGGCTCTTGGTGGCTATATTTTCATGTGACTCCCCAAGCTTAGCATGCTCATGGCCTATCATGGTCAATGAAACTCTAAATTTATTTTCACACTCACATGTATTTGGTATTGCAGATAAGAATTTTACAACAGAGAGGATTAATAATGCCTAAATTAATTCCACAGTCATGTCATACTTGGCTTCTTTGGTGAGGGTTGCATCTTTTTACACAAGAGGAAAATAAGTTTGTATATGCTAGCACATTACTCAGCAGTGCATGAAACAGTGCTTCATCATTTACCATTTAGTTGTCTGGTATACAATGTATGCATTCTGCTTATTTGCATGTTTTATTGGTTTTTCAATCGTGTGGTAAAGAAAACAAAAAAAGGATTATTACATTGACCACAAACGTAACATGATTTTCCACCTTCTAGGCAGTAGAGTAATGATGTAACTACCTCAAGATCAAGGACTGTGTTGGAAACTTTATAAAGCATATTTCTCTTTTGCTTTCCTACAGGTTTTTCTGTTTTAGTCGGAGGGTGTGAGGGTGCTCCAATTCATCCATCCAAGGGATTGCTCCAGTAGGTTTCTTACAGGATGGTTCTATTCACGCTTGAGTTATTGAATCTCGTGACACTGCTCCCTTTGTGAAGAGCAAAACAATATTGCTTCTAGCTCCTCTTATAAAACGTTTCAGATGAGTCTTAGTTTCAGGTGTACGCGAATCTTCAAGCGGTTGGAAGTAAAGAGATCTGAAATCATAGAACATGTATACTTTAAGAGAAAACGTAACAGTGTCTAAACTTTTAACAAAAGCGAAACTATCCACCTAATGAAACTTGATGTTATTAGAGTAAAGATATTGAACTAATTATTCATGAAATCTCCAAATGAAAGCTTCGAATATAGGAACGGAAAATGGAGTGAAATTCACAACCCACAACAATGAAGGAAGTAAAACTAAAAACAAGCACATCATAAAGAAGAAATTGAATATGCTACTTACCAGTATGCATCTGTTCTTGGCATGTAGGACTGCTGACATTCATATCTGTGCATAGATCGCCGCCTAGTGTTGGGTCCGGATGTTTGCACGTTGTTGTCCTGGAAGAGTCTTCGAAGTATCCTGGGATAGGTGACTCCTCCCCTGGACTACAGTGCGCATGGGCATCCTCTCCATCCTCAGATTGTTTTTCGCCATTGTGGCAGTGATGGAGTAGATACAGAAAGTGATGACCATGCTTTACAGTAATTCTGAGAGCTGCAGCTGCTACAGGCGCCGGGGAGGAGGGAGGGCGATATGAATGTCAGCAGCCCTATATGCCAAGAACAGATGCATACTGGTAAGTAGCATATTCAGTTCGAGGCATGTGGGCTGCTGAATTCATATCTGTGCATAGAATATATAGCAGTGCCCTCTTATTAGCGGCGGCTACCAGTGCCAGCTGCAGCGGTCTGAAAAAGGGTTTTGAGAACAGCCTGTCCTACAGCTGCCTGCTGTTTTGATTGCACATCTACACAATAGTGTTTGGTAAATGTATGTGTAGTGGACCAGGTGGCTGCTCTACATATATCATGCAAAGGAATGTTTCCTAGGAAAGCCATGGAGGCCCCTAACTTACGTGTTGAGTGGGCTCGTGGTGGAATCGTTAATGTGCGTTTAACTTTTTGATAGCAAATTTGAATACATTTAACGATCCATCTGGCTATACCTGCTTTGGAGATAGCGTTACCTTTGTGGTGTGGGGCAACCTTTGTGGTGTGGGGCAAAGGCAACGAAAAGCTGTTTTGTTTTCCTAAAGGGTTTGGTCCTGTCGATATAATACATGAGGGCCCTCTTTACATCTAGTGTATGGAGTGCCCTTTCTGCGACAGTCTGTGGGTTTTGAAAGAAAACAGGCAGTTCAATTGTTTGATTCATGTGGAACTGCGATACCACCTTGGGCATGAATTTGGGGTTGGTACGGAGTACGACCCTGTTGGCGTGAACCTGTATAAATGGCTCTTGGACGGTTAGTGCCTGGAGTTCACTAACTCTTCGTAAAGAAGTTATCGCTACTAGGAAAGCTACTTTCCAGGTAAGGAATTGAATCTCGCATGAGTGTAGAGGTTCAAAGGGTGGACCCATCAGGCGTGTGAGGACCAAGTTGAGGTTCCACATTGGGGCTGGTGGGTGGCTAGGTGGAATGACTCGTTTGAGTCCTTCCAAGAATGTTTTGATGGCAGGCACTCTGAATAGAGAGAGGTGCTGCCTGGTCTGCAGATAGGCTGATATTGCGGTCAAATGGACACGTATAGAGGTGTACGCCAGATTGCATCGGTATAGGTGTAAGAGGTAACAAATGATGTTTTGGATGGATGCGTCTAGCGGGTTAATGTCATTATTATTGCAATAAATGACGAACCTTTTCCATTTGGCTTCATAGCAAGCTCTGGTAGTGGGTCTCCTGGCCTCCTTAATGATATCCATACAGTCAGGTGGCAGGTTTAGGTAGCCAAACTCTAGGACTTCAGGAGCCAGATTGCCAGGTTCAGCTGTTGCGGATCTGGGTGCTGAATCTCTCCATGGTTCTGCGTCAAATGCGCGGGTTTGATCCGCAGCCTTTGATGCGGCACCACGGAAAGTTCGAGAAAGGTGGTGTACCACGGCTGACGTGCCCACGTTGGAGCAACCAGGACGAGTGTCAGTGAGTGTTGTCTGAGTTTGCGTGCCACCAGCGGTATCAGTGGTGCTGGGGGAAAAGCGTACGCAAATCTGCCGGACCAGTTCATCCATATCGCATTGCCCTGCGACTGCGGATGTGGGAACCTGGCGGCAAAGCTTTGGCATTTTGCGTTTTCGCTTGTGGCGAATAGGTCTATCTCTGGATGACCCCACTGCTGGAAGTACGGTTGGAGTACTGATGGGTGTAACTCCCACTCGTGCATCTGGTGGCTGTGTCTGCTGAGCAGATCCGCCATCTGGTTGTCCTTGCCGGGGAGGTGTTCTGCCATGAGGAACATGTTCCTCTGAATGGCCCACTTCCACATGCTCTGAGCCAGATGAGACAACTGTGGAGAGTGTGTTCCTCCCTGCTTCTGTATGTAGTACATGGCAGTCATGTTGTCCGTTCGGATCAACACAACTTTGTTGCACAAGTGTACTTTGAATGCTTTCATAGCCAGGAAGATTGCCATCAGCTCTAGAAGGTTGATGTGCATCTTCTTTTGTTGTTGTGTCCATAGTCCCTGCACTGTGTATTGGAGTACATGAGCTCCCCATCCCTGGAGAGACGCGTCCGCTGTCAGTATTATCTGTGGAACAGGCTCTTGGAACGGTCGGCCCTTGCAAAGGTTTTGTGGATTCCACCAATGCAGAGAGTTGAATGCCCGACCGCTCACCAACACTAGGTCTTTCAACTGTCCTTGAGCCTGATTCCACTGACGTGCTAAGCACTCCTGAAACGGGCGCATATGTAATCTTGCGTGTGGGACTATGAAAATGCAGGAGGCCATCATGCCTATCAACTGCATGAACACTCGCGCGGGAAGGGAGTGTTGTGGTTTGAACTTGGAAATCAGCATTTGCACGCGGTTGATTCTCACTAAATTTGGCAGAGCTGTGGCTGCCAGAGTGTCTATAGTCGCACCTAGGTACTGTTGTACGTGTGCGAGCTGGAGATGGGATTTTGGGTAATTTAGTGAGAAACCCAGACTGTGAAGAAGGTGAATGGTGCGAGACATGTGGCTGGCACATTGCTGGGCTGACTTCGCTTGAACGAGCCAGTCGCCAGGTAAGGGTAGACGTGTATGTGCTGCCTCCGTAGATGTGCCGCCACAGTAGCTAGGCACTTTGTGAACACCCTGGGTGCTGTTGTGCCTTTTAGTAACATACTTTGCACCTCCTGCTGTAAGAGCGTTAAGTGCTCTGAGGACATAGGACGTTTTTTTGGAGGTATTGTGGGTGGAGTCGAGGTTAATTCTAGACAGTAACCGTATTTGACAATATCTTTGACCCACCTGTCCGTGGTGATGGAGTTCCACGTGGACAGGAACCTTTGTAGCCTTCCCCCGACAGGTGTTATGTGGTCGGGAGGAAGGGAGAGGGCGTCACTGCTTGTTCTTGGGGGAGGACCTGGTGTTGCCGTAGCCGCGTCCTCTGCCCTTTGTGCTGGAGCCACGATAACCACCCCGGGTGTTTTTATCGTGGGTGCTTTGTGTGTTGCCCTTGTTGTATGTTTGCTGTGACCCCTGTCCTCTACCTGCTCCTCTATTTCCGGGGCGACGAAAGGAGACGCTCCGAAAGGACTGCGTTTGTAGGGCCCCCATGGACTTTGCAGTGTCTGTGTCCTTTTTTATTTTCTTTAGGGTGGTGTCAACCTCCGGGCCGAATAAGTAGTCAGGGTTGATAGGTTGGTTGAGGATGTTGTTTTGTACCTCCGGTTTGAATCCGGAGATTCGCAACCAGGCGTGTCGTCGCAACATGACACTAGTGTTTATGGCTCTGGCAGCTGTATCTGCGGCATTCAGTGCACACTTAATGGATGCATTTGTGAGCAGTTGTCCCTCCCTGATGAGGATCTCTGCAACTTCTTTGTATTGGTCAGGGAGATGTTGGAGTAGTTGTTCTAGTGTATCGTAGTGCGCTCGATCGTAGCGAGCGAGGAGCGCCTGAGTGTTGGCAATGCGCCATATGTTAGCTGCCTGGGCGGCAACCCGTTTGCCGGAGGTCTCTAGCACCTTGGACTCTTTGTCCGGGGAAGGAGCATCACCTGTTGTTTGCGAGTGTGCCCTCTTGCGAGCATTCGCAACTACAATGGAGTCCAGAGGTAACTGGCCTCTAATGTACGTAGGGTCCCCAGGCACCGATCTGTACTTCTTGTCGATCCTGGGGTTTATCACTCTTGCCCTAGTGGGTTCCTTGAAGATGTCCTTTGCTGGTTTGAGGACACCCTTCAACATGGGCAGAGTTTTTACATGTCGTTCTGAGGATGCGAAAGTATCCATAAGGAAGTCGTCCTCGACGGTGTCAGTGTGAAGTTGCACCCCATGATTGGCTGCAGCACGTTCAATTAGAGCGTTGAACGCGGCAGTGTCCTCTGTGGGAGATGTTTTTGCTCCATAGTGTTGCGGGTCCTGTGCATCCAGAGGTGCACCTGAGTCTACAGTGTCATCCCAAGCTTGATCAGGGTCCTGGTGGCCTTCAAGGTCCATGTCTCCGGGGTAGGGGACTTGGTCACTCATGTAGTCCTCCAAAGCCTCCGTGTCGGAGTGTGTGGGAGAGAATGACTGTGGATCCCTGTAGGGGGAATGGAGAGGTTCATAAAGAATTGGTTCTGAGGCCACTGGCAGCTTTCTTTTAAGCGGGATCCGGAAGGAGTCCAAAGCTGGCTCCGAAGTTATTCTCCGTTTGTGGATTATCATCCTGCCGGTGTCGGCGTCGATGAGATGTGATGGAGACGTCTCCGCAGGAGAGCGTTCGGCAGGAGTAATCGTGGTGTGGGTGACCCGTGTCCTGATTTGGAATAGTTTGAGCCGTGGATGGTGGCAGGCCAAAAGTAATGTTGGCTGGTGCCGAAGAGGCTGTTGGAGCTTTTATCGGCTCGGAGCCCGACGTGTCTTGAAGGACCGTTTTGTTTTTGGCACGTAGCGTCGCAACGGGTCGCACCTGGAGCGCCATCGATTCCTTCGCGCCGACCGGTTCAGTAGAGGTGGGCGTCGATTCTTTCGGCGCCGGTGAGACATCGAGTCGAGGGGCGGTAATGGCCGTCGACGTCTTCGATGAGTGTGGCTTTGGTGGTGCCGTTGACGCGGTGTGAGACGCAGCAGGCAGCTTGACCTTTGGGGTCGGAGCCGATCGCCGAGTAGGTTTGGTGGCACCGAAGGTCTTTTTCCTTATGTCGACTCCGACATCGGCCGCCTCGAGCTCGGCACCGAAGTCTCGTTTGGTGCGCTCGGTGCCGACGGGTTTTGCTGGCGTCGAAGGTGTGGTGGGCCTCGAGCCGACCAGCGCTACTTTCGGTTTCAGTTGAACCAATACAGCTTTTGGTTTCGGTTTTGAAGAAGGGGCGGTTTGGGCATTAATGGCTGCCGCTGAATGTCCGTGGCCGGGCCCGAGGGCGGGGCCGAAGAACTGCGGGATAGGTCTTGGGTAAGGCCGGAAGGCGGTCCCTCGACCGGAGCCATAGACTGTTGCACTGGGATTTCCTCAGTCTGTACGGGTAGGCCTTGCTCGTCATCGGAGCTACTCTCTTCGGCCCCTAAGGCCTCATTGTAGTCTCCTACCTCGGTGTCGTCTTCATCTCTGCGAAAGAGTGTTTCGTCGACGTCTTCCGATCCGGAGTCATGTTCGGAAGCGGGACTGGAGGGTAGGTTCTCCACTTCTTCGACATCTTCGGTCTCGGCGCTGAAGATGTCGGCCGGTGCCGCTTGCTGCGCCTCGAGTCTCGCCGCTCGTCGATTCTGGAGAGTCTTCTTGGATCGAAATCGGGCACAGGCCATGCATGTAGATTCGTCGTGATCCGGTGAAAGGCATTTGTTGCACACCGGATGGACGTCGATGTGGGGATATTTCGCATTGCATACAGGACACCGCTTGAATGGTGTCCTCGATTCCATCGTCGATGTTCGGGTCGATGGTCGGGTAAGGTGCGAAAAGGTTGGTTCTGGAAGTTAGTAAACTAACAAAGATACTATCGATAACGATCGGGAACAGTACCGACGCGAACTAAAGGCCTTTTGGCCTTGAAAGTTTTTCCTAACTTGAGTCAAGATAAGCACATCCGAACCCAATGGCGGAAAAAAACAATCTGAGGATGGAGAGGATGCCCATGCGCACTGTAGTCCAGGGGAGGAGTCACCTATCCCAGGATACTTCGAAGACTCTTCCAGGACAACAACGTGCAAACATCCGGACCCAACACTAGGCGGCGATCTATGCACAGATATGAATTCAGCAGCCCACATGCCTCGAACCTAAATATTTGCAACATAATAAGCAAAACCCTGTAGCAAAGAAAGAATTGGAGCTATGTGCAATCTAGGAACACAAAGATCACACAAAACCTCTAAATACATAAACACCATAGCATGGGTAAAACAAGAACACAAACTTCTAAAATGGTGCACGTACTGATCATAGCCCAAACCCCCACAGGCTAAAACTGCTCCTGTTATGAGACTTTAATATGATTAAACTTGTGCTCATCATCCGTCACATTTCACATTCAGTATTATGATTCACCACTTAAAAACTTCCACAAAATGTACAAAACACAATGTTTTTATCCCCATAAAGTTAAAAAAAAAAATTCAAAATCAGAGATACCCACCATTAGAATCCTAATTGGTGGGAATTAGTGTAATTTTGTATTCATCAATAGTTTACCTTTTTATGAAAGAGAATTAGAGCAGTGCCTCTTAGGCTTTTTTGTTTCTATCTAGGACGTCATCACAGCTGTACTATCAGATTTGAGGTACCTGCCCGAATACCAACTTAGGTAAGAATCACCATTACACATGCTGCAATTTTTATCGTACCCGATAATTATGGGAAGAAATGAAGATTGCATGCCCTAAATCTATTTGTTTACACCCCATTATGAAGGCAAAACTTGTAGTAGATAATACATATCACATCATTTAAATTCTGAACACATTTGTGTTGATAAAGTTTCTGGTTTAATAACTACCAACCTAAACACTAGGCCACAGTTGGCACACCATAAATGTAAAATAAATTGGATTTAACAATATCACCATACAAATGGGGAGATTTTGAAAAACTTTACGCAGGTCTTAGTTTCAACAGTTATTAATAAACCTGAATTGACTCTCAAACAATAAAGCGCTGTCTGAAGATTCAACTAACTCTCTTCAATCAATTTCTCTTGACTTAATTGACCATGGTTCTCATTACTGCCCTTTGACCAGTAAAGCTACACATGCCCTAAACAGGACATTTATTTCGATTCCCCTTCCGCAGCCAGTTGTCATGAGTACTAATTTTAATGTATATACAAGATGCTTACTTGTATTCCTGGACTAAAAACTGGTTTGTTACTGTGGCTAAACGTGCACTTTATATTTTGTATTGCGAAAGACATCCCTGTTGTTATCTATTCTAGTAGCTTTAGTGCAGAGTTTGAACATAAAATAGACCTTCTTTCACTGCTTTTAGGTGTCGAGTTATACTGCACAAGCTGCACTCTACAGGTTTAAACCCTTCTGAGGTACCTCTCGCAAAACCAAGAGCAGAGTCTGCGCACCAGCTCGAAGACTAATGGTGGATCTCTATTTAATATAAAGATATGAAAAGAACGTAAACCCGTCAAGGAAGAAATAACAAGCTTCTCATGCACCCATATGTCTAATACATTGCCCATCACAAGGAGACAAAATATACATTACCTAAAAAATATAAACTTTGCTGCTTACACTCAATCGAAGTAATAGCTTTTGTTTGAACTTGAATGTCACCTTGCACTGCCTAAGAGAAGGTTCTTGTTAAGTAACTGCACCTATCTGATCCCAGAAGATTAAAAAGGCCACAAATTCACTATGAAACGGAATGACTCAATACATCAATCTCATATTTACTAGAATTAAAGGTATGTATTTTTAACATTTCTTTGTGCTGCCACCTCAAAACTGAAGCATTATAACAAACTGAAATAACTGTCCAGCTGATTGGGCTATAGTGTACATTATGATAAACTAAGGGCACGAATCCGATCTCATAAGGAAGGGCTCCGTAAGGGATCCGCAACGTGAGAGTCCGATTTGGAGCCATATGTTTCTGATCGAATCGTCCCAGTTACAAAAGGGCAAGTATGATACGAAGACCACGTCTGCGCCGACAGACTCATTTTGGAACGCAAAGCTATCCGTCCGACTCGTACGGAGTCGAATCGTGCCGAGCTATGGAATCGGATTACAAACGAGTGAGTACGATACACAATTTGCACAGAGGCATCAATGAGGTCTCAGCAAGACGAATCAGCTGTCGGAATCAGAATTCTGGGGGCTTTGGATCAGACACGGGGTGTGCTGATCGCCCCCCCCTCCCAATTCCAATCATGCAGTGTGGCGGGCAAAGTGGGATGCCCGCCGCAGTGTGTACGTTTTTTTCCGCACCCACCCCATTTTTGCTATGGGAGCCTGTGTACGCGTCCACACACAAGCTCTCAGAGTGCTATGGGAGTTTGGCCAAATCAAGTCCGTAACCATGCTGTTGCATCGTACTCGCTCGGACGGACTCACACAGCACGGCTTGCTAGGAAAGCCCTCCGGATCCGATTCGTACAGAGAGAATTCCTAGCAAGAATGGAATCAGGCCTCAAGTGTTTTAATTAAAGAGCAGCGTTCCCCATTTGGGGTTCGTCCCCTTCAGCACTGCCAATATCCCCCTCTCCTAGGGATGATCTTTTTTAATGTAAATCAAAAATGTATCAAACTTCAGTTGCAATACTTTTATTTTTCAATGGTAGTATTTAATGTTCATCATTCCACTCGATTTGAAATTATAATCACTTGTATCATGTTTCTCAACAATGAAAGTGTTGCTTTATATTATCCCATCCCAATGCATTTCGGGCTAAGGTAGCCCTTCGTCAGGGGTTAGCAATTATAACCATTCCCTCGAGAACAACGCAGTGCACAAATTGAGAGGCTTTTAAATATAATGTTAAGCGAATTGCCACCCAACACTAAATAGACTAAGATTATTGTTTTAAACTGTAGACAAAATTCAAAGAATATATTTATAATATTGGTACACCCCCCCGAAAGTGTGAGCCACTAAGACTATTTGGCTGTCAGATCTGATCAAAAAGTGCCCTAGTCTAAACAGCTGGTGAAAAGTGAGGCTACTTGATTCAATGTGCTGTCCTTAAATTCTGGTGTAAATGTGGGCGTTGATTAATTGCCCCCTCCCTGGAAGCATGCCCAATGAAGGCGGTGGCCACAAGGTTCTAGGGGGCAGAGCTATGGGGCCATAGAAAGGTCATTAGACCGATGAAATGCGGAAATAATTTTCCAAGACGTTTATCAAGTCTCAGCCCTGGCACCACAATGGTTGCACTTCGGATGGACCTGTGAGTTGCAACTATTGAAGCATACCTTGCACTTAAACCAATTTTGTATTAGTTACGTATCTGGAGAAAGCCACAGCTTGCAAATTACTATTCAGTTATATGTGAATTATATAAAACCAATAAGTCCCATAATTTACCTATTGGACACATTCTGAGTCAGTCGTCCTCCAGTGTGCAACTAATAAAATATAAATACTGGTCCTAAATCACTGTGCAGTGGAGTGGCAAATTCATGCTGCAATTTCATGATATCAAGCCCTATTGTTTATATAAGTGACATATGGAACCAGTTATTTCAGAAATTGAAAAGATAGCTTTATATAAGATTTAAATTAGGCACACTTCCTGTATTGTATTGTTCAACAATTTGTACTAGCAAACAGGGACGAGCTGAAACCATAGTGCACCGTGTTACTTTGCACTATTTCCTCACAGGGCACAACACACTTTCTACATCCTCTTTTTACTAAAAAATAATGCAAGGCAGCACTTGTACTTTGCCTCGCCACTATTTCTGACTTTTTTCCTCCCAGTGGCCCCATACAATTATGGAGCTTGGAAGAGCACAAGGCGCTGTATTACGAATATGGCGCACTAACCCATTTGCATTATGGTACACCTTTCAAACGCTGCATGGGGTGCAAACACCAACAGTTTGCCGTATTACAAAAAATGCACTTACCCGAAGGGTAAAGACCTGCATAAAGAGGTAAAAAAACAAACTTGTATGGACCAAAGGAAAGCCTACTTATCTCTAGCACAGGATGGCATTAGAATCCCCCATTTCACTCACTACTACCTAGCTTCTCAATTACACTGTAGGGTGGAATGGTCCAGACTGTTCACACAGTTTACATCTCTCCTGCCACCAGAGCCACGCTATTAGCATGGGACTGGGTCAAAATTTCCAAGGGCCGGTCATTGCATATCTCCCCACTCACACCTATCAGGGGCAACCCAAGTTCCCCCGCTGCAGTAGGCTACAACCAAGCAGATATCAGCTTAATGGTGGTAATACACCACAGCATGTCTTTTCAAATATCAATTACCAAAACACATATGGTTTAATAAAGATGATTAAATTCTTATGTTACGTCACAAATTATAAACCTAAAACAGCATTCAGAACTGAGGACGCACAATTTGCTGAACATCATCCTCCTAACTGGAGAAGATAATGATTTATAAAAGTACAAGGTGTTGCCCAAGTGGCTGCACTAGCGAGGTCTTCCACTGACACCCCCTTTAAACAATGCCAAGGAAGCAGACATACACCTTGTTGACTTCTCCTGCACCTGGGACATCAATTCCCTCCCTAGGACTCAAAAGATAACAAATAAATTGATCTGCTTAATCCATCTGCACATGGTAGAACTGTGCATTTGTGGACGGTGTAGGAAGCTGGCTCTGTATATACTATACCAAAGTAAAGTATGGTGTTCCCAGAGTCCAGTGGATCCCCAGATGCTTTACAGAGGCTAAAATAGAGAACACTAATGCTCTCTTTTGTGGTAGTATGGGCGACCAGTTAGGCTTATCAGAGGGTGTGTTAAGCACAGGTAAAAAAATGATTACACGCACTCAAGGACTAAATCTGAGGCCAATGGTTTATAAAAATATTACTTTGTTACTTTAATTACTAGAACTAAAGAAGCTGCTTTGTTGCAGTTAAGTAATTATCAATCTGGCAATACTTTTCAATGCAGTAAATGAATACTTAGCGCAGGACTCCAGTTAAGCAAGATAGATACAGTATTTAGAAATAGCAATAGTTTGCAGATCAAGAAAAATACACGCTTAGTGCAATATTTCAAATGAACAATGTTATCCAAAGGGAGGAAAACAAGAATGCAATTTCACTGGTAAGTACTCTACTCTCAAACAGTATTAGGGGTTTGAGGTCAAAACAGGGCAAGGTTCACAGTAGTACTGGGGCAGCACAGTCAAATTCGGAGTTGTGTGCCCAATGGTAACCAATAGAGACAGAAGAGGGGAGGGCGGTCAGCACTCAAAGCGGTGCCAACTACAGGTAAATAAAGGAGTTGGAGGTCAACCTCCAGGGATTAACACAAGCACTGGGAGGTAGGGGGCAACAGGCAGCACAGAGGTGTCATGTGTCCATTACAAATCAATGGGGAAAGCAGGGGGGAGGGGGGGGGGGGGGGGTTGGGGGAGACCCGGTTTTGAAGAATGGCTGAAAGCTCAGACTAGGAAACTGGATGGAAGGAACTGGTTGCAGGGCAGGTAAGTTCGGATGTTGGGCTCCCCAAGCCCTGTGTGCTGCCTGGGTGTCTTTGGACGTCAGAAAAGCCTTACCAGAGCAGGTCGCGGTTAGGGGGTCCTTCGTGTTGAGGTGCAGGCATTGCTGTGGAGTCCAGGAGGGGTCAGCCCGCAGTGGAATCGGGCTCTGGATCGCTGGGACTGGTGGCCCAGAGGGATCGGGTGCACTGGTGGATACGGAAGCGGGGGTTTCGCTGTTCCACAGGCCACAGAGCCCTTGCTTGGGAGTTTACTGTTTAACCAGGCCGCTGTTCTCTGGAGTTTTGGTCTTTATTTAAGGCAGCAGTCCTTCTGAAGGCTTCTGGGCTTCGAGATAGGGTGTCGGTTTTCACAGGAACATTGAGGGCTGCAGACAGACCGGTAGGACTGGGGCCAAGGCAGAGCGTGTTCTCAGTCTACCTCTGCAGCATGACTCTTCTTTGTCCTCTTCCTTCGTAGATTGTCAGGAACTGAAGAACAAGGTTCAGGAGTGCTCCTACGTACTCACTTTAGGGGTGTTACAGGTATTAGAAATTAGTAGCCAATGGGCTATTTACTTTTAAGGTGACTACACCCTTAGTATGTCCACTTCCTTTGGGGCGGAGGGCATACCCCTAACCCTATTGGGTAGGATCCTCCAAGACAATAAGGATGATTCCCAAAGGAGGTCATTTTAGCTCAGGACACCTTGGGGGTGGTCCTGGCTGAAAGGAGACACACCTCTCCTGCTAACTAGTTATCCCACAGACCTTGCCGCCAAAAGTGGGGCTTGGCCGGTGGGGCGGGTATCTCCACTAGCTGGAGAGTCCCTGGTCAGCATAACGAAGGACGGGAAGCCTTTGAGGTTCATCACTTTTCAATGCGGTTCCTGCTTGGGGTAGGTGTAAAGCACCTCCACCCAGAGCAGGCTTTGTTTCTGACCCATAACTGCAAAACGTTACCATCCCAGGGGGTCAGAAACATGTCCAGCGGTGGCAGGCTGGGGCAGACCAGTCAGGCAAACACTAGTGGGTTGATAGGTTTTCAGGCAGCACCTCCGAGGTGCCCTCTGGGTGCATTTCTAAATAAACCCAACACTGGCATCTGTATGGTATTATTAAGCTGAGATATTTGATACCAAACCTCTTGGAATTCAGTGAAGCCATCATTGAGCTGTGTCACTTGTAATGACAAGTTCCCAGCCCATGTACTCAGAATGGCATCACTGTGCCCTTACATTGCCTAACAATGGAATTTGACACTACGGGGTATCTGCAGGTGCAGTTATGCCCTCATATGAGGTATAGTGCAACCTGCCTTAGGGCTGTAAGGCCTGTTGTAGGGGGTGACTTAAGCCTCTTGCAGTGCTGGTAGGCCTGGCACACAGGGAGGTGTGCCAGGTCAATGCTTCACTTTTATCTGCACCAAAACACATAGGCTGCAGTGTGCATGTGGTTAGTTAGGGGTCTCCTAGGGTGGCATAATACATGCTGCAGCCAAAAGGCCTTTGGTACCACTGGTACCTTTTACAAGAGACTTAAAAGAGCCAGGTGTGCCAACTGTGGAAACAATGATACAGTTTTGAGAAAGAACACTGGTTTTGGGAACCTGCTTAGCAGGGACCCAGTACTCAAAGTCAAAGTTGCATCACATGCCAGACAAAAAAAAAAAAAAAAAAAAAAAAAAAAAAAAGGGGGGGGGGGGGGGGGCTGCAATAGAAAATCACTTTCCTACAGACAGTATGGCCGTTGGGATGGTGCCAGACTGATTCTATGCACCACCTCTAGATATGTTGTTCCACAGGCCAGCTAGCTCATAGTGCTACCATAAGTACCCCTAAACCTAGGTGGGTAGTAAATGGCTCTGGCAACCACTGAACAGGACAACTCGGGATGCCCCCCCCTACCCCCAATGAATCATGGTAACAGATCTAAAAACACCTTTACTCAGTCACTCGTGGTTTCTTACCCTCCGAGAAATATACGACCTATTGCGAGTCTCCCTTTGCGTGCTAAACTTGTTGAAAAAATTAGGAACGTTCAATGACAAGAACTTTTTCAAAGTGTATTGAACCAATGGTTTTCTTGTATATAACATATGTGCTGCAATGATCATTAGAAAGAAGCAGATAAGTTATTGGAAGTACCAAGATAGTGAACAAAATAAAAAAAAAGACTCCAACATTGTGATAAGACAATGGATATATGCAGGCAAATAAATCTACTCTGCAGTCCCTAACCTAAGTGTCTAGGGCGCGTCTTCGGCCAAGAATCCCTGCACTGGATGATCCATCCCCACCTATCAGAAGGGAAAGAAAATAAGTCCTAGCCTTGGTCACGAGCTGGACACCCTTGCTGTGGTATCAGCAATCTGCTGGGCAAAAGCTTCAGAGTTTAGAGACCTTGTAAATGACAGCAAAGCAGTCCTCTAACTAAACCTGGAAAAGGCTTGTTCATTTATACCGAAAAGCATCCTTGCGAGTCCTGTGCAAGCCAGCATTGTAATGGTCTATAGATAGCCATGTTGCCCCTCTGGATGAAAAATAAGAGACATTTGCAGAATGTGTGTAAAGGCCCTGTGCATGGGGCTCAAAGTCATGGTAATGTTAAGCAAAGCGTATTCTGTATCTTTTACTTAGAACATCGGCCTAACTAAGACGACACCCACTCCTCAGACAAAGGGAAGCCCAATAAGCTATTTAATAAAATAGAAAAGCTATATAAAACAAGCATTGGCATAGCCAATAGGTCTCGCTTTTGGGACCTTATAAGTATTTAGTTATGCAGCACAATATCCTTGGTGCAACAACATTAACTGTTGCATGGCTAAACACTTATAAGATCCCAAAGGCGAAACCTATTGGCTATGCCAATGCTTGTTTCTTTTTCATTTAGCACACCATTAGAGTGCATATGTTTCCTAGCTCTCTTCCTTCTGTGCTGCTTCCCCCAACCCTTGCTTTTTTTTGCTCCCCACCCATCCCAGCTTGCCTGTAAAAGCAGAGCAGTAGGGATATTTTTGCTGGGGTATGACTGAATAGCAGACTTTAATGGTTGTTTTTTGTTTGATCTTCTGCCATCCACATATTGCACGAAAGCACAAGCTTTGGCTTAAAAGGGTTTTATTGTGATATGGAGAGGACCATCTGCCACAGTCACTCAGCTGGCATCTGTGGCAGGAGGTGTACTTAGCATGACACTTCTCCTAGAAGAATTGAATATGAGAATTGTGGCACTCTCTGGTGTGCAAATAGTGTTTCTTTAATTGTGGTAACCCAGGTGGAGGGTGCCGGTGGGTACCATCCTCTGATCCGAGGCGTGAATCCAAATAAATATAGTCTGCGTTGTCTGAGACAAGAAACACCGTCCCCACTAAGCACTCCTTAGTAATTTATATCCAATAATTATTTTCTTTCATATCATCTTGGTTTTTGCAAAAAAAAGTTCTTTATTTGATCATTTTCTCTTATCATGTTCATCGTGTTGAGTAATCACACGTAGAGATGTACATTTGTTTTTCATTTGGTTGAATAAATCCCAATGCATTTCGGACAAAGCCCTTCATCAGGGGAAATTATCCTAAAAAATAACCAAAGTGCATATAATCAATGCTCCAAGCGGAACCGTTGCAGTAATCAAAGTATGCTCTGTGGAAATCACCTAAATCGAAGGAAAAAAGGTGAAAAGAAAACATCCACCGAATGTAGGAAAAACGAAGCCGTTCGTAAAGGACATAACTCTGCGTTAAAAAAAGAAAAGAAAAAAAAGTGTCTCAGGGATGTGCCCATGTCGCAAAGTTTTGTTAAAAGGATTGTGGGTAAGAAAGTGTCCTTTGCCGGATAGAAGATCTGCATTTTGCTAATCATCTGCCCTGTTAGCTGGGATGTATTTTGTTTTACTGACTGTAATTGTGTATTATATTTGTAATTTTATGACTCGAAGGCTGGTAGTTGCATTATAGGAAAGCTTATACTCAATAGAGTAGCCCAGAGTTGATTAGGTTGCCAACCCAATGGTAAAGGTTATAGGCCTCATCATTTCACTGGGAAAATGATGTCCGATACCATAAGTCTGATCTGTTTATTGTGACAAGTTAATACACAAAACAGTGGGCCTAGTTTATTAATTGTAAAAAGCATTTGTTAGTCGATAGGTGTTCATTGGTGGATGATTATCACTATTTATTGGCTGTATACAGGAGTTGTTTTATATGTAATCTCACACATTAGAAGAGCATACAATTGTTTAGGCGTTGGTTAGCCATAAGTCTGATCTGTTTATTGTGACAAGTTAATACACAAAACAGTGGGCCTAGTTTATTAATTGTAAAAAGCATTTGTTAGTCGATAGGTGTTCATTGGTGGATGATTATCACTATTTATTGGCTGTATACAGGAGTTGTTTTATATGTAATCTCACACATTAGAAGAGCATACAATTGTTTAGGCGTTGGTTAGCCCCCACTGGCATAATTGTATTTGTAATTTTATAAGTGTATGTCTGAGAGTTTCTCTTAAGTTGGGCTGTGCTCAGTAAAGTGGTCCAGAGTTGTTTACGGTTACAAGCCAGTGATCAATGTTGTGGGCCTCATTGGTTTACTTGGAAAAGAGAGGTTAGATGCCATAGGTCTGATCTGTTTATCATGAAAAGTTTTGATATAGGAAGTAGTCCTGGTCTATTTATTGTGGAAAGCAGACGTAAAATCAATACATTTTAAAGATGGATTGTGATTACACTCTTGTTGCTTACCTCCTATGACAAGCCCTTGGGGTTGAAGATTAGCAAAACAGTACAGATTTGCAAAACAATACTCCTTGTTTGGCCTTTACCCAACATTAATAATGTACATATTTATAATTGTAAAGCTGTGTGTCTGATGTTTGCCAGCTTTTGCACAGTACAAAAGGCCTGAGCAGCTTATTGTGACAAATTTACAGGCTAAAGGCTTGTTTCATTTTTATAAAGTTATTTCGGGTGCTAAAGCTCTGTCTCGTTTCTTATGAAAATTTTTGACAAAGGTTTAGGCCTGACTTATTTATTATGAAAGCATTTGTTGAAGCAAGTATATCCTAACAGTGTATTGTTATTACACCCTGTTAAATCCTGTAAACAGATATTTTGTTACATCAAATCTAATTAATTACCTTAGTAGGCAAGGGTTATGATGTTTATTACCACCTTTGACAAAACCTTAGAAGATTTGCACTGTGATAATTCTTGCTACACCCTAAGTGAGCGCCTGAAAGGTATAGTTGTCTGCCATGCTCTAATAATAAAAAATACAAATAGAGCTATACATATAAATACATACAAAAAGGGCTTTGGATCAGCCCTCTCCTGCCACTGGTCTGTTCGAGTGTCACCCTCACTTTGCTTCCATCTGGGACAGCATTGAACCAATGCTCAGCCACTTAAGCCTTTGCTGTATTGCCCTACAAATGATGGCATTTTGCCTTATCACATGTGCACCTCTGTCTGAACATGAATGCACTTAGGTGCTATGTATGGCTGGTGGGACAGTCTTTCAGTTTTTCATGTACCCTCGCTTGCTTCTAATTTCATCATTGCACCGCATCCTACATGGTCGCTGACTCGAATCTGGTCAGCCATCTTTGTAGATAAACATCTCTATAATGTACCATTGTTTATCATTCTAAGATGGCCACGTCTTTGCTTCCAAACCTGGAGGCCATGTTGGAACTTGAAATCAATAGTACGCTTTATACAGTATCATTGCACGTCCGTACCCTCCCAAGTTTTAGTTGTATTTTTTATACAAGCATACCATGTAGGCAGCAGCATGTTTTAATTTTTCAACGTGTATTCATGTAATTTGTTACATATGCTTGTTGTGGTTTTGTATGTGGATTGTGTGTAGGTAAGTCGGCAAATGCAACAATGACTCCCTGCATGGAAGAGTTAATGGATCACTGTCCAAATAAATTTATGGTGACGTTTTGTGTGCCTAGAGTCAGCAATGACTGAAGAAGCACTTGCAGCTATAAGCAAGACATATGGCATTATCAGTGCGTATTTTTCTTTTCGACGACTGCACTATGGCATGGAAGAATAGCTGTCATTCATGCTACGGGGCGAGCTTGTCTTTCGCGTCCTCCCATCTCAGAACCGATGCACTTTAAAGGTTAATAAGTAGAAAAGCTTAAATATTTTAGTGCAATATCTGTTCCGAAAGCATGTTATGTGCCAATAGTGGCGAGTCATGAAGGGAAAAGGTTCTCTGTAAAGGTTCACTGATCATTTTGACCGAGTGTCGCTTTACTTCACACAGTCCTTGCTAAAAGCGTTTCCTAAAAAAATGGCCTCGCGGCAAAAAAAAAAAAAAACAAGTGGGGGGGAGTGCATGCGTATGACGAGAAGGGCGGGGGGGAGAAAGGAGGAGGGAATGAGGGGTAGTGCAAGCCGAGTAAGGCTTAAAGAAAAAAATAAATAAACAAGTGGGGGGGAGTGCATGCGTATGACGAGAAGGGCGGGGGGGAGAAAGGAGGAGGGAATGAGGGGTAGTGCAAGCCGAGTAAGGCTTAAAGAGAGAACAATGGCAGATGGCGATCAAAGCGGCCGTGTGGTCGCAAAAGTGAAAGTAAGCGCGGCGCGCGCGCCCGCGCACATGCACTGTACCTCTAGGCTGGCCTGGTAGCACTTTTTGGAGCCCACATACAAAATGTCTCTTCGAGCCAGCGCAAGCGCTGGGGCTCAGCGAGACCTAAACAGTGGCATAAAATGTCCTAGATATAAAATCACCTAAAACTAATGAGAGAGAGATTTCAAGAGAGAGAGAGCGAGAGCGAGAGAGCTCACACCCTCTAAACAGTCTGCAGAACCAAGAGGCATTTCACTAGGATTTGAAGCATCCCAGGAGAGCTGGAAAAATGTGTTCAGCAGCAATTGAATACGCTGGGGAAATCTATACAAGGGGTCCACCAGTATATCTATGTTTGACAGCTCAACCAATTACAATCAAAGGCATAAATCCAGGGCACATTTGTGCACAGCAGACCGCGGAATACAGTTGCATGCAGTGAAGCCAGACAGGACGAATGCTTCTGAAGCTAAGGTGTAGTGAAGCTTTGCACCATGTGTTCAAGGCACAGCAGCACAAACGGTATGGCTTGTTTCAAACTGGTACATCCATTGTGGAGCAGAAAAATGACAGGACAAGCAGAAAAACTCAAAAAACTCTTTCGGAGGCGAAGTGTATGAATGATTGAATTACTCCGAAAACTGTCTGGAAGGTACTAACCAGCCTATAGAAGAAAAAAAAAGTGAGCTATTCCCTTCGTATCAGACATGTTAAAGATACAATGGACCAGCTCACCAAAATGCAGTGGGAAGCTAGTATGGAGTAGTGCCTGTATCTCAAAAGAGGACCTTATAACCTGGAGATCAAACGTCTCTTTAGAGGATGTTAAGGCCACATCTCATTGAAACAGCGTGGCTTTCAGTTTGCTCAGAGCATCAAAGCGTATGTTGAAAACATTTATCGAAGGCCATAGCGTTGCCTCCCAAACCGTGCGGGCAAGTGGAAACTAGGTCTAGGTGGAGTTTGTGGAGTTGTGCTATGCAGAAACCGCAAAGTCCCCCCAAAACTCCATCGCACTACACGGAGTGCCACGAGCAGGCAGAGCTACTCACAGCACCCGCTTGCAAGACGCAAAGTGTGTTCTCCCACTGGAAATCGTGCATGAACTGCACCATGCTGTTTTTTACAGTTCATGGTGCAGGGCCTATATGGCCTCTGGGAGCATCAGTAGCACTGGGAGAGGGTGCACCAGTGGGTGTGCCGCAGCTCTGGGGTCCGGCACACCCAACAGCTGATACACAATGAAATGATGAACGGATAATTGCTTGAATGAAGAAACAATGGAGCTCTTCTGGATAGGGGCATGCTAACCTACTTGCTTTTATCAAAGCTTTGATTCAAAGAGTTAAAGAAATACTCCCTTCTCTATTTATGTATTTCTACTCCATTGACTCGTAGTATTTAAGAGAGGCAGATATTATGAATCAATCATCATGCACCTCCCTACCCATGACATTTCAACAGTGCCACCCACTATGAACCAACTGCTACATGGTTCAATTCGGCACTGCAGTGTTGGCTGTGCAATGCGTGTCTGCTTCAGTTAATGTGGCATCTACAAAGTTTTCAATGCATGGCAATGTGGAAACAAGGAGTGTTTCCCTTCCAGTACCCACTCAGTCACTGCCTAGTACTTCACTCCTTTATCCTTTCACTCTCTTTATTCTTTCCCAAGTTCTGTACCGGCCTTCCCACGAATTTGAAAAATCCATTTTTGGCATATGCCACATTTTTCTGGCCAAGCAATTTATTTCATCAGGGCTTCTATAACGGATTTATGCCCGCTCAAATTTTTCTCCTTCAACATTCATCAACCACGGTGGCTCACTAGCGAAAGCTTAGGCACATGATGATGATCAGTGACACCCCACTAATCTGCAGTAAAACATCTACGTACCCTGCCTAATCCCTCAAACTTACCTTGCAGTAGAGTAAGTTAAGTTTAATTTCCTTACTGTCAAGCAAATGTATTTGTTGTAAAAAATAATTATAAAGTATGGTGGAGGATGTGCCCAGGGAGTAAAGTGGGACTAAGTAAATGCCTTGACTTTTGCGGATGGGATAGTCTGTGACAAACCTGCCGAATACAATCTCTATCCAACCGCTTAATCCTTTCCCTGTACTGCAGTGCATCGCTTTTCCCACTTTCTACTTACAGCAGACAGGATGTCTGCATGATTTTTTGAGTGACTTCATTGTTATTCATCTGCCTTGTAGTCAGGGTAAAACTGAAAGGCGTTTGAGAAGAGCAGGGTCATTGGAATAAGATAATTGTCTATTACAGCTGCCCCAGCTGCAGACTGCAGAGTAGTAAAGTACAACTAGGGCACCAGCTGGCATGCCTCCATTAATTTAGCCAAACAAGGGAGAGAAAAAAATTTAATCCATAGTGCAGGGGCATTTTATTTCCTTCCCATTGACCGTAGTGTCTACTACAAAATGCTGCAACCTCCACCTAGACTTTTTATAATTGGTAGGAAACCTACTGGAACCCGCCGCTGGTGAATCTAGTTTTACCATTCTAGGGGATTCTAAATTTCATTTGGATGCCACTGAAGACCAGGATTCTAGATCGCTTACCTCGGAGGTAGGAGCGATAGGACTCCTTCAAGAGTCAGAGGCCCTACCCATTCGCAGGCCACACGCTCGATAGTCTTTTTACGAATAACGAGCAGATCTCGGTAAATGAGATCCTACCTCTGTCGTGGTCCGATCACCATGCAGTATTAGATATTGGTATTCTGCACCCTACTTCCTCACACACCAGTTCAATCCCACCCTAAACAGTTTAAGGCTTGGAGTGGTATAGATAAGGCTCTTCTCAAACAGCATCTATCTAATACTCAGCCAGAAGCTGTTCTAGACCCAGAACTGGCTACTACAAATTATACAGACTGGCTCCAAAGCGCATTTGCTAAACTAGTCCTGTATAAAACAGTTTCCAAATACAGGCGGACTCCCTGTGCCCAGTTGCTCTCTGAGGCATTGAGGCGGGAGAAATAACGGTGTAGGAAACAAGAAAGGTGCTGGCGCCTAGAATATGACAGCTAGGAGAAATCTGTGTACAAGTTGGCACTGGCGAATTATAAATGCCTTATACTAACAGACAAAAGTAACTACTATACTTGGAAAATAGAAACCGCACAAGATTCCTCCAAACAGTTGCTCAGGTAGTTTCTAAACTGGCAGCGCCAGCAGACAGCTCTGCTCGGGTAACATCCCAAGCGTTCTGTGACTAGCTGGCCCTCAGCTTCCAGGATAAGGTGGGGCACATCTATTTGAACTTGAATGCCTCTGCTGAGGACAGGAGTAAGCTGGACGTAAATAGCGAGGGACAACACAGCTCTGCCTTCAGGGAATTTAGTTCAAGAAAAAAACAGGGGAACCCTACTAACTAAGGAACAGGGTAATAGTTATATAGGAAAAACAATGGTTCCTGTGGAATAATATACCATGAGGTTATGATACACAAGCACAATCGCGATATAGAGGGTTAGATAATGGCAGAGCGCGAAGGAACCACTAACACACCGATTACAATGTAGTATATTTTATGGATTTTTCAAACAATAAAGTTAGGAGTAAACATTATACATCAAAACATTTGTGCATAGTGTCCCAGGTGACAAAGGGAACCCAAACCCAAGTGACAATGTGAATATTAAATACAAGGGTTCCACAGTTTGTACAAGTTGACCATTATCATAATAATTCCATGTGAACAGCAGCTATATACAGCGATATGTGCTGGGGAAACGGTTCACTTCTTCTGTATGTCAGACAAGCGATTCCCCAATTCCGGTCACTAAAGCCAGGAACTTGGGTGTCATTCTTGATGATAAATTGTCCTTTAAACATCACGCTAACGCAGTGGTCTCCCTATCCTTTCAGGTCTTAAGAATAGTAAAGAAATTGCTGCCGTTTATCCCAGCTGCGGCCAGGAGAAAGCTAATCTCCGCTCTGGTTATGTCCAAAGTAGAATACTGTAATTGCCTTCTAATTAATGCACAGGAAATAGTTCTTAGTAACCTGCAGTTGGTTAAGAATGCGGCTGCTAGGATACTGTCCGATACTCCCAAATTCAAGTCCATTTCTAACGTGGCGCGACTGCTTTACTGGCTGCCCATAAGAAGTAGAACAAAATTTAAACCGGTCTGTATTGCTTATAAGGCTATTCACAGGACAGGGCCAGAAGTTTTGAAGTAATTTCAGGTGTACACTCCCATCAGATCCCTTCGCTCAGCAGGTGCCAATCTTCCTTGTCGTCCCTAAAACCGGGAGAACCACCTGGGGCGACAGAATTATCGTAGTTGCAACTGTGGAACTCTTCCCTCGCAGATTAAAAAAATGGCCTTTCAAGCAATAGGTTTTTTCCATTCCAAGACATACCTTCTGCAGCACATAGCGCCGAGACACCCAAGGGTATTTGTGTGCTTTATAAGTTGTTTAAATAACGTTTTTTTCAAGCTGAGGTGCTGTTTATTCTGTTATAATTCCTTTCAGACAGTGCATTGATCATTTGCCTTTAGTTTTATGTGAGGCATGTGTGGGTAATGGCTGTGACTCTAATCACATCAAACTGAATGGGCCTAGGGGACCAGCAATATACTGCTACTGTGCCACAACATACTTTTTAAAAAGTGTTTCGCACTAAGCATTGTTTACAATTTGTCTTTTTTCTTTCTCGATTTAGCTACTCCTGCTGGTGATCTCTCAGTATGATGTAGCAGCCCGGCAGCAGAAGCTGGAGGCCATATGGGCAGAGTACCAGCAGCTGGAGGCCCAGGAGGAGGAGCCAGTTGCCCAGTGTGAGAAGTTGGCCTGGTATATGCTGTCCACTAATTAAAGTGGGCACCTTGTACCAGTCTAAACAACCCTTATTGTTGATTAGGTTAAAGACAACCTTTATAGAAAGCTATCCTAGTGGTAGCGGATTAGAGCAGCCTTTAGGCTAAGTCTCGAAGGAATGTAAAGCAGCTTGTTTTACGAGATCAGAACCTCCTGAATTGACCAAATGAAAGGAGAGCCACACAAGTGTTATATAAAATATATGTATTTATTACTAAACACGCTCTACTAACCTCTTTATGAGATTAGAGCACAAGGCACACAATACTGAATCAATAGAACGACAGTAAACAGCACAATACACAGCGAGCTCCAGGGGGAGACGGAACCATATACTAAAAAAGTGGTATAACAACAACTTCACTAGACACAGTGCCTAGAGCGACCCAAAGGAGTGACACAGCGAGCCCACGGAGGACAGATGCAGTGTGAGAACACAGACGCGAGCTCTGTACAACTCTATGGGAAAGTCGTGGTTGGGAAATTACAGTTTAAGGACTTCAAGCAAACCCTTTGGAACATAGAAGGTTTTAAGGCCAGTACCCTTGTGAGTACCGAGGTACCCGTGTTACCTATCCTAGAGGAGCCGGATGCATAGGGGTCAAGTGGTGTTGGAAACCTTTGTCATTTTCAATGGCGTGATGAGAAGAAGTGCTGCTGCCGGGAAGATGAAGTGTCCGGTGGAATCCAAGCCTGGATCTGAGGTGAGAAGAACCTGAAAGCAGAGGGGACAGAGTCTGGGTCACTTCAGGGTGAACAGGGACTCGGAAGACGAATTCCCACCTATGTCCGGTGCTTCAGGTGAGAAGATAGGATGCTGGACTCTGCAGGCATGGGGACCAGGAGACGTCGACCAAAGTCCGGAGGTGAACTGTACCACAAAGGATGTCGAGTTCTGGGAGGTCAGTGTCCGGATTGAACACCAACAAGCCTTGGCAACGGCAACCCACACAGGCAGAGGAAACAAGTTACAGTGAGGATCAGCAAGGTCCTGGGGACTCTCCAAGCAATGGGGAGTCAGGGCACATCTGGAGCAACCAGGGGAGCCCAAGGAAAATCAAAGTTACCTTCACAGGGATCAACAGGCCTACGGACCAGGGATGGCGAAGGGACCTCGAGCTGAATCACGAAATACTAGCCCACAGAACACTCGTGGGATGTAGGCCGGAAACCTTCGGTGGAAATACTGCTCGGGGTCAGGACTACACGTAGCCCAAAGCACAGTCTCAGGGATCGCCAAAAAGCATATGCTGCGGCAAAAGTACACAGGGGTTCGGGTTGCACTGTCCCCACGAGGGATACTGGTCTCAGGATTGCTGAGAGAGCAGATCGACCTCAGAGACGCTTGGGAAACCACCTTCTCTGTAGCAGAAATCTTCGGAGTCCTCAGGAGCTGCAAACCGGTCAGATGCGTTAAGGTGCCTGCTGCTGCAGGAGAGAAACTCCTTTACTCCAAGGGAGATACTTCTGTCATCCAGCAAAGTGTAGACCGTCAAAGTTTCTGCTTGCAGAGTTAAGTTCAGATAAAATCTAAAGTCCTGTAGTCAGGGTTCCTACTTTATAACCAAGTAGGGAGATGGACAAACTCTGGGGACCCACCTATAGGAGGGTCAGGACAGAGGAGTGGCTACACCCATGTACTTTGTCCAGTTTCGCGCCAGAGCAGGAGTAAATGGCTCCTCCAACCTGTTTGAGCTAGACTATGCACAGGGACACCAAATGTTCCCGCAGTGCAGACTTTCTGGCACTCTTGGAGTGCACCCACCCAGCCCAATACACTAAAGCCTATCTGGGAGGTGGTCACACCTCCCTGCTACAGGAAACCTATTGTCAAGCCTTCCCCTGCTCGAGCATGGCTCAGCAGCAGGAGGGCACACTCGTGTCTGCGGCTGGCAGCATCCATTTTGTGATGTCCAGGTCAAGAAAGCTGGTACCGGGTGTACTGGTGTTTCACATAAGTCCCTCTAGATGGGTGGAATCATACCTCCCCGCCAGTTACTGGCAGAGAGGTATGATTCCAAGGTGTTTGACACCAAACACGACATGTTTCTAAGCAGCTGTTTTAAAAAAGTTAGCATTTACCGCGAGGTTATAATGCACTTAAATATATATGGTTGGCTGCATCACATGCAACCCCGGAAAATAGGTTCCGAAGGCTGCAGAAGGGCTCTGCTCATGCAGGGACACCCTCTCACATAAAACCCAACACCCTGCCTTCAGGATTGATAAGGCCTGCCATAAGGGTGACTGATAGGTTTATACGTGTAGTGATTTAGAAAAGATATAATCAATCAGGGAATTGCAAGGGACCGAGGGGGGGGGGGGGCGGTCCGTAGATCTGTTTAGCCGAAGAGCCAGGTCTTGAGGGTCTTCCTGAAGGTTCAGGGAGGGGGCGCATCGGATGTCTGCCGGTAGCTCGTTCCAAGTCTTGGCTGCAAGGTGAGAAGCATCTTCTGCATGCTCTGGCTCTGAGGATGCGCAGGGTTTCGGCCAGTGCGAGTTTGGAATAGCGGAGGTTTCTTTTGGGTATGTGGAAGTTGATTCTGTCGTTAAGGTATTTGGGTCCGTTGTTGTGTAGGCATGAGTGACGATTTTGAAAGTGACTCTTTTCTCCACGGGGAGACAGTGGAGACTTCGTAGGTGTTGGCTGATGTGTTCGTGTTGGGGGATGCAGGGGACGAGTCTGGCAGCGGTGTTCTGTATGGTCTGGAGTTTGCGGAGTAGGGACTGGTTGATGCCGGCGTAGAGTGTGTTTCCATAGTCCAGTCTGCTGGTGATGTGTGTGGGTGACTGTCTTCATTGACTCAGGGGGGGATCCACTTGAAGGTCTTGCGGAGGATATTGAAGCAGCTGGAGGGGACGGCGTTGACCTGTCGGTTCATGGTGAGTGATGCGTCTAGTGCGATGCCGAGGTTCTTGGCGTGGTACCGAGAACAAGGACTTCTGTCTTCTCAGCGTTGAGCTTCAGGCAGCTGTCATCCACACTGCGATGTCTTGCATTCCTTTCTGGAAGTTGAGTTCGGCAGTGGTGGTGCCTTTGGGGAGAGAGAAGATGAGCTGGGTGTCGTCGGCGTAGGATACGATGTTGAGGCCATGTTGTCGGACGATGGCTGCGAGGGGGGCCATGTAGATGTTGAAGAGGGTGGGGCTCAGGCATGAACCCTGTGGGAATCTGCAGGTGATTTTCAAGGGGTCAGAGAGGAAGGGTGGGAGTATGATCCTTTGGCTTCTTCTGGTGAGGAATGATCGGATCCAGTCTAGGGCCATTCCTTGTATTCCTGCGTCGTGTAGTCTGGCGACTAGTGTGCGGTGGGAGACTGTGTCGAAGGCCACTGATAGGTCGAGTAGGATGAGGGCTGCAGAGTGGCCTTGGTCCAGTAGGGTGCGGATGTCGTCTGTGGCAGCGAGAAGGGGGGGTCTCTATGCTGTGGTTACTTCGGAATCCGGATTGGGACGGGTCGAGGACGGCGTTCTCTTCAATGAATCGTGTCAGTTTCCTGTTTTCTCTGCAACTTTGGCTGCAAAGGGGAGGAGCGAGATGGGCTGATAGTTCTTGAGGTCTGTGGGGTCAGCTGTGGGCTTCTTGAGAAGGGGTCTGACTTCTGTGCGCTTCCAGTCATCTGGGAAGGTGCTCGTTTTGAAGGTGATGTTGATGGTGCGTTGTAGTTCGGGTGCAATGGCGGCTGCGGCTCTGTGGTAGATGTGAGGGGGTCGTTGCCCCCCCCGCCCCCCCCCGCCCCCCCCCCCCCCCGAGTGGATGTTTTACATGGTCGAGGCTGTGTCTTCAGCGTGATCGGTGTTCAGTTGGAGACTGTGAGCTGGCTGGTGTTTATGGGAGGCGGGGGGCCAACTGTGGCGGATGGTCGAAGGTGTCGTAGAGGTTTTTAATCTTGAGGTGGAAATAGGTTGCAAGCTTGTCGCAAAGGTCTTGGGATGGGTGATGATCGCTGGGTGGGTTGGTGAATTCTTGAATGACACTGAAAAGTTCCTTGGAGTTGGTGGAGTTGGCTAGGATTGTGTTGTGGATGAAGTTCCTCTTGGTGGCTCTGATCTGGTTGTGGTAGTCCATCATTGCATCCTTGTAGGTGGTGAGGTTTTCGCTTGTCTTGGTGTTTCTCCAGTTCTTCTCCAAGCGTCTGCAGGAGCGTCTGGCTTCTTGGACAGCGGTGGTGAACCAGGTGGCTTTCTAGGGCGTGATCTGTCGGGATTGCGTAGCGGGGCGAGCTCGTCTGCGCAGTTGGAGATCCAGGAGTGGAGTTCTCTGGCTGTGCCGTTTTCCCAGGTGTGGTTGACTCAGGTGAGGGTGGAGTTAAGTTGCTCGTCTGTAACCTTGCTCCAGTTCCTTTGTGGTGGTCGTCGGGCTGGTTGGAGTGCCTTGGGTTTGTTGATGGGAAAGTGTACGCAGTGGTGGTTGGTCCATGGCGTCTGCGTTGTGTGGCAGAATTGGACACTGTTTCCTGCTGCGAAGATGGGGTTGAGGGTGTGTCCTGCTCTGTGGGTCGGTGTGTTGACGAGTTCTTAAGTCCGATGCTGGATTGGTTGTCACAAAGGATAGTGGAGTTGGGGGTCGCTGGGGTTTGAGGTGGAAGTTTAGGTCTCCAATGAGTATGTAGTTTGTTGAGGTGATGGCGTGGGGTGCGATGAAGTCGGTGATGGTGGTGGCGAAGGGTGTTTGGGCCGGTGGGGTCTGTAGACGAGGGTTCCTCAGAGTGTGGCTTTGGAGGTGGTCTCAATCTGGAAGTGCAGGTGTTCGGCGGAGGGGAAGGTTTTGCTGGAGGTGTTGAAGCGGAGGGTGCTCTCGTGGGCGATGGCGAGGCCCCCTCCTGGGTGGTTGGGTGGTCTTTTTTCTGGAACCTGTATCAGTCTGGAATGACGGTGCTGATGTCGGGGGCGGAGAATGAGTTGGTCCAGGTCTCTGAAGAAGGCGAGGTCAGGCAAGAGAGTCGAGTAGGTTTCAGATTTCCATGGCATGTTTGTGTACAGAGCGTACGTTGAAGAGGATGCATTTTAGGGTGTCGCCAGTGCTGGCATCAGCGGTGTTGGGAGGGTGGGGTGGTGGTGGGGAGTGTCTGGCAGCAGTGGAGGCAGGAGAACTGGCCATGGGTCGTGTTCGGCGAGGCCCGTTGGCATTCTCCAAGTCTTCCAGGGTTGAGTGCGAGGAGGGTGGTGGTGTCGTAGCGATGGGTAGTGGGAGGTCCAGGGTCCCTGGCGCTGGTTGCGGACGGGCTTGCCTTTGGCGCACCGGCTGTGCACGACCGCACAGCGCCCGCCATTAAGTAGGGGAGGTGGGAGGGAGGAGAGGCCTGGAGTGGGGGAATTTCAAAGGGGGGGGGGGGGGGGGGGGGGGGGGGGGGGAGGGGGAAGGCCGCAGGGGCGAAAGGAACAGGCAGGCACAAGAAAATAACAAGCATTGGCATAGCCAATAGGTCTCGCCTTTGGGATTTTATAAGTTTTCAGCTAGAGCTATTGGCTTTGACAATGTTTTTAAGCTATGCTGTAGAGAATTGTGGCTATTGTGCAGTATGTTGAAAAGCTATAATAAAAAAAGTGTAATTAGCATTTTTGTTACTTTATGTATGTATAACCAAGACATTATGTACCACTAAACAACCCTACTAAAAAAAATAAACTAAAAAAAAAATAAAAAATCAATTAACATAAAACATGTCTTCTATTATTTTTTACCTTGAAATGCTGCAACCTCTTCCTGTCTGTTCTAATGCTTGTTGTAGGAAGGTAGAGATAGAAGAAAGGCACAGCGAGGGAGAGATAGTGGGGACTGAGATTGGCAGTTTCCCGCGAGACCAAGGTAAATAAGAAGAGAGACAGATGACATTAAGCTATTTAGGAAAGAAAAACAGGCAACAAAGGTGGAAGGTGCACGGGGAGTGAGGCGCGAACTAATATACAGAAAGGGGTGACATGAAGGAAGATGCACAGGCAGATAGGAAGGCAGGGAGGGAGTCCTGCATAGCTAGAGTGAGAGAAAGCCTGGCAGGCAGGGGAGGGAAGGTCAGACAGAGAGGTGGGCCACAACAGTCGCAGAAAGAGCAGACTATAGGAGAGGCATGAGGCACGCCCTCAAGCGGGTCTGTTGCTGCAGATATACAATGGACAAACAGAGAGGTGGGCCACAACAGTCGCAGAAAGAGCAGGGGCAGACTATGGGAGAGGCATGAGGCACGCCCTCAAGCGGGTCTATTGCTGCAGATATACAATGAACAAACAGAGGTGGGCCACAACAGGCACAGAAAGAGCAGGGGCAGACTATGGGAGAGGCATGAGGCACGCCCTCAAGCGGGTCTATTGCTGCAGATATACAATGAACAAACAGAAAGGTGGGCCACAACAGTCGCAGAAAGAGCAGACTATGGGAGAGGCATGAGGGACGCCCTCAAGCGGGTCTATTGCTGCAGATATACAATGAACAAACAGCTTATTTACGTTCGCTTCTGCACACAGGCCTCTCCATCGCGAATGCAGAATATTCCATTCTCCAACTAATGAAGCCTTGGGACTGCACCGGTAAAGGAGAGAGCATGCCATGCAAGCAGCAAAGTACATTTCGAAGTGGAGGCTTACTATAGTCAAGTTAAACCAGCTTCAGCGGGCTCTTCAGTTACATGAACATAGGTGCACGTGAAAATTGTTAGATGTGTACTAAGAGCATCATTACGCGTGATGCACCTTTTCATTTGCATGTAACATAGCTTGAAACGTGTAAAAGCATAAAGTCTACATATCTTCACCATTAAGCTAAACATTAATAGGGACACGTTTATGCAGCTCTAGTTTCTACAGTGTATGCACTTCAGTATTACATTCAGGTGCGCCACTTCACATTAACATTAGAACACAAAAAAAATATGGTGCTGAGAGCAATTCTACATTGCATAGTTGAGACGCGTGAAGATGGGGCTTAAATTACGCCAATCCACTAACTAGGCAAGACCCCAAAAATTAGGGACTGCATTTTTTTTCAACACGGAGATATGGGTTTCCTGGAGAGTATGTTCAGGCCCAAGGGGGTCTGTGATGATCATGGCACCAGGCATGCCCAGGCTCGCAGTTGGGCTTGCCACACACATAAGTGGAGGGGGTGACGTCACATGCAGGCTGCCTGGACTGAATGATCGAGGACTTTGGATGAGACTGACAGGCCAAAGCAACAACTTGTCTTGAGATTTTGATACTAAACTAACATCCTAAACTACACAGTAACGCATTAAAATGGGGCAGAAAATGAGCTGTTACATGGAAAAAGGCATGGGTACAAGATGACAATGTAGCCAAATATAGAAGGCAAAGAGCGACTTAGTGAAGAGAATAAGAAAGTGCAGGAAGGAGGTAGAGAGAGGGAAGTGAGGAAAAAGAATGAAAAAGTTAAAAGGGTAGATGCGAAGAGCAGTGCAGAAATATAGACGTGAGGAGAGCTGGACGAGACAGTATGTAGAGCTCTAGGGAGGGAGCAGGAAGTGTAGCGAGAAGAGAGATGGGCATAGAATGGAGGCAGAAGGTAAGGGGTTACAGGCAGAAGGACAGGAGACCTAAAGAACATGACATTGAGAAAGGAGGGTAAGTGTGAGGAGACAAAAGGACAGGTGAAAGAAACAAGTGCAGGGGGAGAAACAACGGTGGGGGGGGGGAACAGAAGGGTAAGGGGAGTGACGGACTAGTATGAGAGAAGCAAAAGGGCAGGGGCAGCGACTGAAGCACGGGTAAAGACAAAGGCAGGGAGAGAAATAGAAGGGCAAGGGGAGAAACAGAAGGGTGAGGTAGAGACAGAAGCACGGAAAGACAGGAAGGCAGGGGGAGAAACAGAAGAGCAAGGGGAAAAGCAGAAAGGCAAGTGGAGAGAAAGAAGGGTAGCGGAGAAACAAGAGCCGGGTAAAGACAGAAAGGTTGGGAAGAAACAGACTGTCAAGGAAAATGACGATGGGCATGGAGGAGACAGAAATGTGGGGGAGAGAAGGCTATAAGAAAAACAGAATGCCAGAGGAAGAGAAAGGAGAGGGGAGAATCATATGGTCGTTGGAAGAAACAGAAGGAAAGGAGACGGTACACAAGAAGAGCAGTAGAAAAGGTTAGTGTATTCCTAGTTTTCTATAGGCATTAGCAAAAGGCTTTACCAAGTGCAAAAGACAAGACAGATTGCCTTTGTCAAGGCTTGTTTTTAAAAACATGATTTAAGGAGCGAGACGTAAAATACCCAGTTTTACAAAGTTTATGGCCTTTGGCTGCATCAGATTGAAGCAAGGTTAAAAATTTCCAGTTGCAGCTATATTTTTGATAACTATCTCCAAAGTATGTAGCAGATGGTGGATTATGTGGCTATTGCAGCAAATCCACATTTACAAATAAAAACTACGACCACGCAAGGCAATGAAGCGTTTGCAATGGCCCAGATTACAAACTGATGGCACTTCCAATATTAGAACGTAGTTGCAGTTCCGGGTGCCTGAGCAGCCTGCAGTTCTCAGATTTTGACCTGTAAACCAAAGCACAAATTTCCACCTTGAGTGCCCTTTCTCGTGCCGCTGTGAGTTGTGATAATCAGTGGGGGGTGCCATGGGTGAGTCAGGCAATTGACCGACAGCTGCTGCACATAGCTGAACAGTGAGTCAGGCTCTCGTGAGAAACATGCTCGTGGTAAGGCACCAACCTGGGCGGAGACATCAGCCACAGCCTAAAAGTAAACCAGGGGTGTGTTCACTGTACAGAAGAATAACACAGTCCGTGCCTCCCAAGAAAGAGAAAGAGAGAGAGACTGACTACAGCGGGAGCCAAAATAGAGTAAGGGCTGGCGCTTTGGGGGTGGGGCCAACCAACCCAAAGAACGAAGCTGCTGCCCTGTGAGTGCGCGAGCGAAAAGGAGACAGAGGGCAGAGCGAGTGAGTGGCCGGGACGTGTGGGTGAGGAGAGAGAGGGGGAGGTGAGGTAGGGTAAGCTGCTTTGAAGCACTCGTGCTTGCGGGAGCGAGGAGCAACGCGCGCAGCCATGCTAATTGAAAACAGATGGTCATGGTGGGCGCGCCGCTGCTCGCTCCTGCAAGGTGGATGCCACCACAAGCACGAGCGTGCTTGAAAAGGAGCTGACCAATTTCTAAAGGTCATCTCCTAGAGCAGAGCTTTCCAAACTATGTGTCGCGACACAGTACTGTGTCGCCTGCCATGTGTGGGTGTGGCGCGCGATGATTAAGTCTGCGGGCAGATTAATGTTCCTGTATTCTAATCTGCAAGTACGTCGCAAATCCTAAATGTGTAATTACATAAAATACAGTATGGCTCTAGTGACGTGTCCCAATTACACACTATTTTCCGTGGTGTGGTTTTATTTGCATCTCGCAGACAATAGCATTCAATAAAAGCACTTGTGAATTCATTTTATTATGCTAATAAGCAGGACGGTCTGCGCATGTCCGTGACGCACTATGCGAAGGCAGGAGAGGAACATGTGCGCGCGGCCTCGTTCCCTTTGCCGCACGCGTTGAACATTGAATGCGCTGTTAGTCCACGGAGCCGCCTCTGCATCCCAGGCGCTCGGTACTTTTAATAGGTGAGGCAGCCCGGAGACGAGGAGCACTGTCCGGAGGTAAAGTCTGTTCAGAAGTGTTTAAATGACATGCTAGCAGTGGGAAGGTAGTTTCACCAACTTCAGACTGCCGAGTGTGTGGTGCCAAAAGCTTGAAGCAACTCTGGTGGAACTTCGAGCTAATGCCAACTGGCATCCTTTAAAAATGCCCGTAGTTAAGCGTACGTGGGTATTCATCACACTTCAGCATTTTCATTTTATATGCATATATATGAAGACGAACAGAGGATAAAATGCTGTGTATTTTATTCAGTCCGTGACACACCAGATGGCAACACTGAACCATGTAACACGTTATTATACATTTTATATATCACGTTTCTTAAAGATAGCTAGCTTGAAAATGTGCTTTTTAAATAGGGAAAGGTTTACTGAAAATCGTACGTGAAATACTGCACTATGTATGCCCTTTGGTTGCCTACACCAAAAAGAAGAGAACAAGATTTAGTTTAAGTTAAAGGTGTAGATTTGAATTTAAAAAGAATGCAGCTTTGCGTTATGAGAGTTATTGTTTATGATGCTGTTTTCAAGGTGCAGATAATAATTTTGAGGCTGTGTTTTAAACTTTCATGAATAGATTGTTAATTAAAAAAAGTACAAAGGTTAGGGCCAGTAGAAATATACAAGTATGTGGCTGCAGTGTTGAGCAATGAGTTACAGTCCTACCTTCACTTTGTCCTTGTGTCCTAATCCGCCTGTACAAAGCCAACCCTTAACTTCCTTTCCAGTTACTACTAGAAAAACTTGAAAGAAGATGCGTTTGACTGATTTTGAGGGAAGGGGGGGGGAGGGGGTTCAAATCACAAAAGTACCATAAACATGCATTTCCAGCCTAAAACTCAAGCCTTGGTTAGCCTTTTAAACTCCCAAAGCTCGTACATTTTTGGGCATTCTCAAACTCCAATCAAAAACTCTCTCAACCTGGAAATGATCAGAGACTTACGTCAGCCAAGAAATGAGGTAACTCTCCTTCCAGGATGGGAAGGGAAATTAACTATCTTCCAATTTGATTGGGGTACACAACAGGCCTTTCTCAACAGGAGATGTAATGTAACTCAGCACCCATACACCAACCTACTTTTACAGATGCTCATTTACTACTTTCTTTTTTAATTGGTCCATATATTTATAATTGTGTACTGTAAAAGGTTGAATGATGGTGTGACTGAGTTCTCGGAGTGACACTGCATACTAGTAAATGCTTTGTCAGTGCATGAGGGCCAATGTGTTGTGATATGATGGTGGATGTCAGATGGTGGTTATGAACATGTACCATTTCAGGTGTCTGATGCAGGATGGCAAGTGTGTTGGTGTATAATGGTGCATGTGTGGGCAGTTGATGCTGGGGTAGGGATGTATGTTGGTGGGTGTGGGTATATGAAATTAGCCATGTGTTTGTCCGATAAGTAGTGTGTAGGCATATACCGGTGACTATGCCGATGTGTAATGGTGGTTGGGCAGTCCTATATGATGATGTGTGGATGGTCGTTTTATGGGGAATGTGTTATCTTTTAATGGTGGGCTTGTCAACATATATGGCTGACTGTGAGGACATTTAAGAGATGTTGGAGGTGTTGGCATATAAAGTAGTTAATGTTTTACACTGTGTCAAATGTTATATTACTCTGATGGTGAGAAGACTGGGTGCCAGGCATGACAGTTGAGGATCAATTAGTATGGTGGGGTTGGGCCCATGAGGTAAAGGTAGCACATTTTCTCATTAATGTTACACCTTGTTAATTTTTATGGCAAAGACACTGTTAATATATTGGTCAGCCTTAAAACCCATTCAACTTTAGTGTTAGGGAATTTACAGGAGTTTTGTTGAGATGAGGTATGTGTGGATGTATGGTGGTGTGTGAAGTATGAGCGTTCTTTGTGTTGACACATGGTGTTCTTTGTGTGGCTGTATGAAGGGGGTGTTGGCGTAACCTTACACCCAGTTTTGCCAGTCACTGTCTGTTAGAACAGATTCACAATTGCGTTATTAACCTTCCTGCTTTCTCAAATTTGCTTGAAAATGCACCATTTGCCCACTATTATTTCAAAATGTTCTCAGGGTGAGAACCCCCTTCCCCCCCACCGGAACCCCCCTTTGGAAGTGCTTTGTTTGCCCGCTGCGCTCGCGTTACCGTGTCGCAAGATGAAGATTGTCGAGAAAAGGTGTGTCACCAACATGAAAAGTTTGGAAAGCTCTGTCCTAGAGCAATGCATACGCGCTGCCTAGGCGAGACCTAAAAACAGTGGTGGAATTCGAGCAAAACACAGATGGGCACAATCACAATGACAACAGGGAATAAATAAGAACTATATAGGTAACCTATATCTAAGTAAAGGGTGCATGCACCACCTTACACAGGCTGTGGTTGTCATTTTGAATGGCCTCTCAGGGGTGGCACAATACGTGCTGCAGCCCCTGGGAGGCCTCTGGGGTACCTATGCTCTAGGTACACGGTGTACCATATACTAGGTACTGACAAGGGTACCCTAGTATCCAATCTGGAGTGTACCTAAAGTGCATGCTGTAGGAAAGTGGGTTTGTGTTGCAGTAACCCCCCCTTTTTTTTGCCTAATAGCTGATGCACTTTTCCTTGTTGTGCCCTAGGTTCCTGCCAACCAGGTGCCCAGGGCCTGTGTTCCTTCCCTAAAAACTGCCTAACAGACAAAACCCAAATTGGCAAACCCTGGCCACATGTCAGCCCCTGGTAAATGGTACCCAGGGCCTTGTGACCAGGGAAGGCCTCTGAGGGCTGCAGCACTCATTGTGCCACCCTTAGAGGCCCTGTACCCTTACACACACACACTGCCTTTGCAGGCTGAGTGTCTGGGTGCAAGACAAAACAAAGAGTCGACATGGCACACATCCCTGTGTGCCATGCCCATCACCTACACTGCCATGGGATACATCAGCCACCCCTCTAGCTGGGTGCCCTATGCCAATGGTGTGGGCACAGGAGCAGGAGCCCTATGCCCCTACAGTACCCAGGTCCATTCCTGGGCACTGTAAGTGCAGTGCTGCCCTTTAAGAGAACATGGTGCTGGGAGCTCGTCAAACACGAACTCCACAGCACCATAAAGGCAGCACTGAAGACTGAGAAGTTTGGTATCAAACTTCTCAGCACATTAAACCCACACTGATGCCAGTGTGGGATTTAATGTACCAAGCACCCCAGAGGGCATCTTAGAGATGCCCCCTAAAACCTAACCTACAATCCACGTCTGTGCTGAGGCTGCCTAGGCTGCCACACACCAGACATGTTGCTGGGCCCCTGGGTAGGAGAGCCCCTGCTGTCCTGGGCATGCAACAATGCACATCCTGGGCGAGGTGCTAAATCTCCTCCCCCAGGATGGACAGGGGGAAGCTTCAAAGGCATGCCGCCTCTGGGAGTTTCCCCAGGCCACTGCAACCCCCCACTCTGGCGGGAAGCTTGGCCGGAAACCCCAAATAAGGACATGGAATGTGCCAGCCTGCCAACCCCACCCCTCAGGGGGGGGGAGGCGAGGTGAAGCACATCCCCGGGCTCTCGCCATCTTGAAGATGGGAAGCCCTACCCAATCAGGATTAGGCTACTGCCCCCCTCCCACAGGAGAGAGGCAGGATAGGGGGTGTACCCACCCCAGGACAGGGACCCATTGGTCCCTGCCCTTCACCTACCTGTAACGCCGCTAAATCTAGTATTTAGGGGCACCCTGAACCTTCCTTCCCTAGATTCCAGATTCGAAACTACAAGAAGAGCAAGAAGAACAAAGACCTGCCCTGCAGCTGCTAAAAAGAGGAAGACACCAACTGCTTTGGCCCCAGCCCTACCGGCCTGTCGACCCTCGAACCTGCTCCTGCTCCAACCCGGCATCTCTTGTGGCCAGCAACCTCACAAACCCCGGAGGACCTGGCTACCTCTTGGCTCTAAGCCCCTGGGACTCCCATGAGTAGAGGCTCTACTCAAAACCTTTCTAATCCCTGGCAGCAGCCCGGAACCGCGAACCCAGCACACTCTGCACCAGCCAAGCCTGGCCAGTGCCGGAGTGAACAAAGACCATGAGGACGACCCCACGGCGACTGTGACCTCGAGTCCGGCACCCAAGGACCTCCCTCGACCCTCCTGAAGAAGCCTGCAGCCTCAGAACAAGGTGCCCCCCCTACCGCGATCAACAGAGGGTAAGATTTCCCGACACCAAAAGGCACCCTTGCACGCGGCGCCCCGCGGCCCCCTGTGCCCACTCCCGGGGTACCTACCTATCCTCCAACTACCCAACTTACCTCTCGAAGTGGTGGTGGCACCTGAAGAGTCCTCGTCCCCGAGCTTGCAGTCTTTTTCTAAACCGGAGATTTCCCATTGAGCGCCCGAAGGCTCAAAAGCACTCTGCACCCAGCCGCCCGAGTGGCCCTGGCAGTGAAAACTCTACACCTACCTACTTCCCCACTTGCCCTGAGTAAGTGACCAGGAGCCCAGCTCCCACAGCCGCGTGGCTTGCCAGTCAGCAGTCACCAACCAAGGCCCCCCCTATCCCTCATAGGATAACATTGGGCCTAACTCTCTCTGCACCCGGCCGCCCTAGAGTCGCTGAGGGTGAACCAACTGTGCCTACCTGACCCTGGGGGACCCCCGAGTCTATGCCCAGAACCTCAACTTTGCCAGTCGAGTACTTACCCTGAAACCGATAACTCTATTTTCCTCATAGGGTAACATTGACTGGCTTTTTCCTGAAATTTCTTCTAAGTGTGGACTTTTCAAATCTTAAAATATTCACCAAAAATCAGCCGAGTAACGAAAACGAAATTACTCACCTGCTCTTAGGTGAGCTCCCAGTGCTGGATCTTGGTGCCCAGCATTGACTCTGAAAAATACTTACAACTGTACTTACCAGTAACCCAATTTTCTTCCATAGGAAACCATTGACTGTTTTTCTGTGAAATTTCTTCTAAGTGTCAATTTCTGCAATTTCTAAATATTCCTTAAAAATCGTATAATATCTGCAAACGTAATTACTTACCTGTTTTGGATAAAGGTCCCAGTACTGAGTCTAGGCACCCAGTACTGGATTACAAAAGTAACGAGAACATACTGTACCTATAACTTGAATTTTCTTCCATAGGGAATCATTGACTGTTTTCTCTGAAATATTTTTTAAGTGTCAACTTTTGAAATAGCTAAATATTTTTTAAAAATCACCACAGTAATTAAGTCGACTTTCATCACTTGATTCTAAGTACTGACCCAGGACTGAATCTAGGATCCAGGCCTGGAATTCCAAAAGTAATCCTAAAAGTAATCTGTTGCGAATAACTTGAAACTTCCATTGAACTCAATGCAATATTGTGTTTAAAATAGTGTTGTCTATTGCAACCACTTGTAACTGTTTACAAAAGTCAATTGCATATTGCAAAAGTATTTATACAAAGCATCTCATTCTGAGAAAGTATATTTTAATGCCTATAGTTGGTTCTAAAATAAAACAACCATATATTTTTTATATACAAATCATTGGCCTAGAGTTCAGTTCTTGAGTATGTGATACCATTTGCTGACTGAGTGTGTACAACAAATGCTTTACACTGTCCTCTGATACTGCCTTACTGCTCGACCAAGCTACCACTTTAGAGAGTAAGGTTATATCTAACTTTAGCCTCTGCCAAACCCTTGGGGACTGTGGACTCTGTACACCCTGTACCTATTAAGGAACAGTATATACAGAGCCACTTTCTCACACATGCAATCAATTTAGAGGAGAAAGCTGCTAGACTGGGGTGATGGATAGCAGGATCCCAGTCAGTCTAAGTCGAAAACAGTGATACATCAGCAAAAAGTGGGGGTAACCATAAGAAGCCTATTCTACTCTCCTACACCCAGGGCCGCAGCCAGCGGCTAGTACCTCCAGCCTCTCACCAACAACACTGGTGCGGCAGTCCGCTGGAAGCCGCCCGCCATCGTTCCATCACTGCTGCACCCCTCAGTTTCTGACAGCACCTTCCAATGCCACGTCTTGCTGAGGCTGGCATGCATTGAAGCCAGGCAGGAACATATGGAGGGGCTCATCAGAAAGCTCCTGGACCCCTGTGTCTAGTGCCCGCTTTACCCCCTTTTTAAACATTTATTTTGGTGGGTAGGTCGGGGGGGGGGGGGGGGGGGGGGGAAGGGAGGGAGGGAGAATGATGGGAGTTGGTACCAGGACAGTTTGGACATTGTTTGGGGATGGGGAGTTTTGTTTAGGGAGAGGGTGAGCTAGTTGTGGGTTTTATAATATTGTTAAATTAAGTATTATTTTAGTTTATTTATGCCTCAAATCATTTTTTGGGAGCGTTTCTTTGCACTGCTGCCTTTGAACGCTGCCGGTTTTTAAAATCTGCTTATTTTGTAAGACATTTAGTTATGCGGTACCCTTGTCCTACTAGTCTCCTAGTACCGAAGCTGTCGAAATGGAGAACTGGAGTGGACGGGTGCGCTCAACAAGAAGGAAAATGCTACTTACCAGTATGCATCTGTTCTTGGCATGTAGAGCTGCAGATCCACATACTATGCATATATTGCCATCTGGTGTTGGGCCCGGATGTTTGCACTTGTTTTTGTCTTGCAAATGTCTTTGGAAGTCACGAAATAGGTGACTCCTCCTTTGGATGATAGAGCCGATGCCCATGCGCACTATCTTCAGATTGTTTTTCGCCAGCAGGGAAATGGAGTTGTGAGAAACAGATAAGATGCCCATGTATGCTGTATCTAAATAAGATAGTACTGGAACAGATAAAAGTATCCGGGGAGGTGGGTGGGCGTGTGTGGATCTGCAGCTCTACATGCCAAGAACAGATGCATACTGGTAAGTAGCATTTTCCATTCGAGGCATATGAGCTGCAGATCACACACTATGCATAGATTGTATAGCAGTACCCCTTCCTAGCGGCGACCACCAGTATCTGTTGCAGTAGTTTGAAATAATGTTTTGAGTACAGCCTGGCCAACACTAGCTTGCGGTTTTGTTTGCACCTCTACATAGTGTTTTGTGAATGTGTGCGGTGTAGACCATGAAGCTGCTTTGCAGATGTCATCTAAAGGAATGTTTCCTAAAAATGTCATTGAAGCCTCTATCTTTCGGGTCGAGTGTGCTTTAAGGGGGAAACTGATAATGTACGTTTTGCTTTGTGATAGCAAATCTGTATGCATTTGATAATCCACCTTGCTATCCCAGATTTTGATATGGGGTTGCCTTTATGTGGTGGTGAGAAGGAAACGAAAAATTGTTTTGTCTTGCGAAAAGGTTTTGTTCTTTCAATGTAATAAAGCAGTGCTCTTTTTACATCTAGTGTGAAGAGCTCTTTCTGCGACTGTTTGTGGTTGCGAGAAGAATACTGGCATCTCCACAGACTGGTTGAGGTGGAAGGGAGAAATAACCGTAGGGAGGAATTTTGGACCACTTTGCTATGACGAAGTTGTAAAAAAGGTTCTTGAATAGTTAGTGCCTGTAGCTCACCAACTCTTAAGGCAAGTAATGGCCACCAGGAAAGCGACTTTCCATGTTAGAAATTGTAGCTCGCATTTGTGCAGAGGTTCAAAAGGAGGGTCCATTAGTCTTGTGAGAACTAGGTTTAAATTCCACACAGGTGAGGGTGGTACCATGGGAGGAATTATTCTTTTGAGGCCTTCCATAAATGCTTTGATGGCAGGTACCCTGAATAGCGACAAGTGTTGTCTATTTTGTAAGTAGGCTGCTATGGCATCGAGGTGTAACCTAATAGAGGTGTACGCTAAGTTACACCTTTGGAGATGCAGTAGGTAACCTATGATGTGTTGAATAGACACATCTAGAGGATTGATGGGGTTATTGTGACAATATATCACAAATCGTTTCCACTTGGCTGCATAGCAGGCTCTAGTGGTGGGATGTCTAGCTTCTTTGAGAATGTTCATACAGTCAGGGGGAAGGTTAAGGTAACCAAACTAAGACCTCAGGAGCCAGATCGCTAGGTTGAGGTGTGCTGGGTCTGGGTGCCGGATATCTCCACGGCTCTGGGCTAAGAGGTGTGGGGAGAGGTGTAGTTTTTGGAGCAACTAGGATGAGTGTCAGTGAGTTTGCTGTAGTTTGCACACCACCAGTGGAATGAGTGGGAGAGGCGGAAAGGCGTACGGAAATCAGCCTGACCAATTCATCCATATTGCATTTCCTTTGGACAATGGGTGTGGATACCTGGCAGCGAAGCTTGGGCATTTGGCGTTTGTGTGTGGCGAAGAGATCTTTCTCTGGTTGCCCCCATATGTGGACAAATGGTTGAAGAACTTGCAGATGAAGATCCCACTCGTGAATCTGTTGTGTCTGACTTCTTAACAGAATGGCTATGTTGTTCTGGACTCCCGCAACATGTTGGGCTAGGAGAAAAATGTTCTGAGGAATAGCCCATCTCCATATGCTTTGCGCAACTTGAGAGAGCTATATGTCCCGCCACGTTTCTGTATGTAGTACATGGCTGTCATGTTGTCGGTGCGGATTAGGACAGCCTTGCCTGATATTTGTTTCTGGAATGCCTTGAGCGCTAGGAAGATGGCTAGTAACTCCAGGTGATTGATGTGGAGTAACTTTTGTTGAGGCGTCCACCTGCTCTGCATGGTGTGATGTAACAGATGAGCTCCCTAGCCGGAGAGCGATGCGTCCGCTGTTAACACAATCTGTGGAACAAGCTCGAGGAACGGTTGCCCTTTGTAAAGGTTTTTGGTGTTCCACCACTGCAAAGAGCGATGCGTGCGACCGTCCAACAACAGATCTGTTAGCTGACCTTAGCCTGGTTCCACTGACGTGCCAGACATTCCTGCAGGGGGCGCATCTGGAGTCTTGCGTGATGTACTATGAATATGCAAGAGGCCATCATCCTTATCAACTGCATGAACACTCGAGCTGGAAGAGAGTGTTGCAGCTGAAATTTTGATATGAGGCTTTGTATGCTTGCCATCCTGGTTTTGCTGGGATATACAAGCGCTTTTGGAGGTGTTTATTGTGGCAACGAGGTACTGTTGTATGTGGAACGGTTGTAGGGGAGTCTGTGTGGTTTACTGTAAACCCGAAGTCATGGAGTAGTTGGATTGTGGCGTGAGTGATGTACACCGATGGTATGGGTTGGTTTTTATGAGCCAATCGTCTAAGTATGGGAAGATGTGGATTTGCTGTCTTCTTAGGTGAGCCGCAACTACCGTCACACTTAGCGAATACTCTGGGTGCTGTGGTGACTCCGAATGGGAGGACCTTGAATTGGTAGTGCTGACCGTCGATTAGGAACCTGAGATATTTCCTGTGAGAGGTGTGAATGGGAATATGAAAGTAGGCGTCCTTGAGATCAAGTGTGGCAAGGAAAATCGCATTAGGAGAGAATAGGAAGGACCTGTTGAAGCTTGACCATGTGAAAATGGTATGAGTATGTACATGTTTAAGGGTCTGAGGTCTAGGATTGGTCTTGGAGAGCCATCCTTCTTCAGAATGAGGAAGTACAGGGAGTAAACTCCTGTGTTTTACGGTTGCAGGGGGACTGGTTCTATTGCATGTTTGTGTAGGAGGGAGATTACCTCCTGCTTTTGCAGCGATAAATGTTCCGGTGACATTGGGCACTGTCTAGAGGTGAGTTCTAGACAGTGACCCGATTGAATGTAAATGTAGTGCATTTATATAGCGCTCCGCACACCCCCGAAAGGGTCTCAGGCGCTGTGCACATACCGCTGTGGACCCCTTCCAGGCCTTTCCCTGTGAAGTGCCCACTCCTGGGCACCCCAAGGTGAAGCCAGGCATCCTAGCGCTGTTGGGGCCATTGTGGAGATTAAGCAAGCTATTGCCCAGAGTTGCAGAGTGTGACCAATGACTAGAATAGGCACGAGGCGAGAATTATCGGGTCCGAGGAAATTGATCCCAAGACCCGCCGAGGCAGGAATTGAACCCTGGTCCGGGCCAGACCTCTGCATCAGGGTCTGCCGCTCTAACCATTGAGCCACACTTCTCTGAATATGTTGTCTCACCCACCTGTCTGTGGTGATGTGGTTCCAGACAGGTAGGAAATGTAGCAATCTTCCCCCGACCGGAGTGGAATGGTCTGGGGGAGCGGAGGGAAGTCATTGGTTAGGGGTGGAGGCAGAGCGGGTGCTATTGGTCTTGTCTCTACCTTTATTATTGCCTCTGTAACCTCCTCTTTGATAACCTCTGGTGAATGTAGTCTGGGTGCGAGTTTTATAGGACGTGGAGGGATTGTCAGAGTAGCCTCTGGAGGAGCCCTTGTAAGAGGAGCGACAAAAGGAACATCTGGGAGCTTGTGATGGCAAGGCTCCCATTGATTTAGCCGCATCTGTGTCATTTTCATCTTTGAAGAGAGAGGAAGAGGGGGGGGGGGGGGGACGGACAAATAAATAAATAAATGTCACTAGTAACTGGCGCGTGATAAACCCATCCGAGTCCGATGGCGGAAAAACACATCCGAGTCCGATGGCGGAAAAAATCTGATGGAGCCGATTCCATGCTCACTATCATCCAGAGGAGGAGTCACCGATCTTGTAACTTCAAAAGACTTTTCCAAAACAAAAACAAGTGCAAACATCCGGGCCCAACACCAGATGGCGATCTATGCACATTGTGCGATCTGCAGCTCATATGCCTCGAACAGTTGTTTAGTGATGCATGTGGATGTCCGATCAAGCATACAAACATTTTGGGCAAATGGATGGGGGGGATGCACGGATCTGTTGGTGTGCATCTGGAATGTAGACTCTTTGATTTCTCATACTGAACGGAGTGGTCTTTTGAACTGGCTTTTATCCTAACGATAAGCAATGTGCTGATGTCGTATTCTAGGTCACTAACGTGGCTTGCTTTTCAGCAATTAAAACAACAAAGTGGGGAGCGTGGCTTGGTCAGCCAACAAGGCGGACACGGCTTGAATAAGCGCTGCGCGTCCAACTAATTAATCCTTTCTAAATTCCTGCTATAATCTACCTTGGTGCAGCCCATCCGATGATTGAAGGACTGCTAACCCGCTCTGGCCGCCTGGTGCGGTGCTGGGGACCGATTGCCGGCGACAAACTGCACAATAGTGCTGGAGCCAACTGGGACGTGACGCAGTCCGGGCCCGATGCTGCTGGCCTACTGCCCAAACCCCGACGGGCCGTAGCCGGGACATTTGTGGGGGCAAGGTCCGGATCCTAAGGTGAGAGGGACGGTGATGCGGGATGCAGCTCTCTTGACGGTGCAGTAGGTAACGAAGTCTCATTTCTGCGACAAGACCTGAGAAAGGCTGTGGACTGTATTACCGAAGCGGAGACACGGGTGTCCTCCGTGGAGGATAATGTGACAACCTTACAGCAGCGCGTCAACAAATTAACTGTGGAATCGCAGGAGCTGGCATCCCGGGTTGAAGATGCAGAGGGCCGCGATAGGCGTAACAACCTCCGTTTCGTTAGCTTTTGGGTTGTGAGGTTAACTCCATGAATCGCTTCCTCACCTCATGGCTCAAAGATTTACTATCTCCCAATATGATCTCCACGTGCTTTGTGGTTGAAAGGGCCCACCGGGCACTGGCAAGAAAGCCACACCCCTGGGAGAAAATCCACAGCTGGTCATCGCCAACCTACTTAATTATGCAGACAGAGATGGGGGTGGTACAGTTCGCTCGGTCGCATAAGGATAAATTTGTCTTTGACTCTAGGCCTATAATGATCTTTTCAGACCAGTGGATTGCTAAGATGCGTTTAGCGAACAGGTGGCCCAGATCTACTAAACGTCCGATGGGTTTCTGCATTTTTGGGAATTTCCGAGGAGGGCTAGTAGTGGGTCAGGGCTGAGCTCTACTTGTGTAACAGCACTTAGTTCTGCAAAGCAAAAAAAATAAAAAAAAAATAAAAAAAAAAAAATAGTAAAATAAAACCACTCACCCTCCCCACACTTCTCACAATTGGCCTTGTCACATAGCCCGAATTTGTGCAACCGCACCGGTGTATGATAGATTTGGTTAAGGAATTTGAACTGTATAAGGCGGTGTCAACCGTTAAGTGAAATGCGATTGGTGGCTTCACAGCAGTATTTCCACATGTCATCATCTATATCAAGCTCTAGGTCGGTCTACCACTCAAGCCTGGCTTTGACATAGTGGCTACGGCTCAGCTCCTGCGTCTTCGACTATATGTGTGGGACCATTCTCCTCGGGGATTCCGCCTGGAGCAAAGCGGAGAAGGAAAGGACCTCTGGGGGTCCCAGTAACTCGTCCCCAAGTAAGTCCTGCAGTGCGCTTCTAGCCCTAAAATAGTGAAATGTTGTTGGGGGTGGGGTCAGCCAATAACAGGTCATCCCAGGCCTTACCTGCCCCATCAATAAAGAAATCGGCTATTGTGTCCATTCCCAGGGAGTGCAGATCCGCAATCAATCAATCATAACATTTGTATAGCGCGCTGCTCACCCGGAGGGGTCTCAAGGCGCTGGGGGAGAGGGGGAACGTTACTGCTCGAACAGCCAGGTCTTGAGTTGCTTCCTGAAGGAGAGATGGTCCTGGGTTAGCCGGAGGTGGATGGGGAGGGGGAGGGAGTTCCATGTCTTGGCTGCCAGGAAGGAAAAGGATCTTCCTCCGGTGGTGGCTCTGCGGATGCGTGGAACGTCGGCGAGGGTGGTTGATTGTAGCTGGCGGGTGGGAGTGTAGAAGTTCAGGCGGTTGTTGAGGTACTTGGGCCCAGGTCGTGGAGGGCCTTGTGTGCGTGGGTGAGGAGTCTGAACGTGATCCTCTTGCTGACGGGGAGCCAGTGCAGGTCTCTCAGACGGCCGGAGATGTGGCTGTGACGGCGGATGTCCAGGATGAGACGTGCGGAGGCGTTCTGGATGCGTTGGGAGTCTTTTCTGAAGTTTGGCTGTGGTTCCGGCGTAGAGGGTGTTTCCGTAGTCCAGACGGCTGGTGACGAGAGCCTGGGTGACCGTCCTCCTGGTTTCGGTGGGGATCCACCGGAAGATCTTTCGGAGCATGCGCAGGGTGTTGAAGCACGAAGATGAGACGGCGTTGACTTGTCTGGTCATCGAGAGAGAGAGGAGTCCAGGATGAAGCCCAGGTTGCGTGCGTGGTCCGTAGGTTTGGGAGTGGTGCCCAGGGCAGGGGGCCACCAGGAGTCGTCCCAGGCGGAGGGCGATGATCCCAGGATGAGGACTTCCGTTTTGTCCGAGTTCAGTTTCAGGCAGCTGTTTTTCATCCACTCGGCGACATCTTTCATCCCATCGTGTAGGCTGGTTTTGGCGGTGGCGGGGTCGTTGGTGAGGGAGAGGATCAGCTGGGTGTCGTCGGCGTAGGAGATGATGTTGGGGTTGTGTTGGCGTGCGATGGCTGCGAGGGGGCTCATGTAGACGTTGAAGAGGGTGGGGCTGAGTGAAGATCCTTGTGGTACGCCGCAGATGACTTTGGTGGCCTCGGAAACGAATGGGGGGAGGCGGACTCTCTGGGTTCTTCCAGTGAGGAACGAGATGATCCACTCCAGTGCCCTGTCTTGGATTCCAATGTTGCTGAGGCGCTGCACTAGGGTGCGGTGAAAGACAGTGTCGAACGCTGCGGAGAGGACCAGGAGGATGAGGGCCACTGTTTCCCCGTTGTCGAGCATGGATCTGATGTGGCTACGATGAGGGCGGTCTCGGTGCTGTGGTTCGCTCGGAAACCGGATTGCGAGTTTGAGGGATCCGTTCGTCTCGAGGAAGGCGGCAAGCTGTCTGTTGACGGTCTTCTCGATGACTTTGGCGGGAAAAAGGGAGGAGCGAGATGGGGCGGAAGTTCTTGAGGTCGGTGGGGTCCGCTGTAGGTTTCTTCAGGAGGGCGCTGAGCTCGGCGTGCTTCCAGCTCTCCGGGAAGGTGGCGGTGTTAAAGGAGGTGTTGATGATGTCCCGGAGTTGGGGTGCGATGATGGAATCGGCTTTGTTGAAGACGTGGTGGGGGCAGGGGTCGGTTGGTGATCCGGAGTGGATGGTGTTCATCATGCGGGTGGTGTCTTCGGTGTTGACCGGGGTCCAGGCGCAGAGGGTGGTGATGGGGGGCGTTGGTCCGGAGATTGGGTGCGTGGTCTGTGCGCCGAAGCTGTTGTGTATGTCGGCAAATCTTGCTGTGGAAGAACGAGGCGAGTGAGTCGCAGAGGTCTTGTGAGGGAGTGATGTCGTTGTTTCCGGTGCTGGGGTTGGAGAGCTCTTTGATGATGCTGAAGAGTTCCTTGCTGTTGTGGGCGTTGTTGTCCAGTCGTTCTTTGAATGCTGTCTTCTTGGTGGTGCGGATCAGCTGGTGGTGTTTGCGGGTGGCGTGCTTGAGGGCAGTCATGTTGTCTGTGGTCTGGTCGTGGCACCAGGCTTTCTCGAGGGTGCGGCAGTTCTTCTTGGAGTTCTTAAGTTCGTCGGTGAACCAAGAGGCTTTCTTGCTGCCGGGTCTGCTGGGAGGGGTCTTCAGTGGTGCGAGGTTGTCTGCGCAGTTGGTGATCCACTGTGTGAGGTTGCTGGCTGCTTCGTTGGGGTCCGTCGTGCTGGCGGGAGGGTTCTGGCTGAGAGAGGTGGCGAGCTGGTTGGCGGTGATCTTGTTCCAGATCCTGCGAGGAACCTGCTGCGGGTGGTGGTGGGCTGTGGTCCTTCTGAAGCTGAAGTGGACGCAGCTGTGGTCAGTCCAATGAAGTCCGTTGGAGTGGCTGAAGGAGATGTATTTGCTGGAGGAGAAGACTGGGTCAAGCGTGTGGCCGGCGTAGTGGGTGGGGGTGTTCACCAGTTGCTTGAGTCCGAGGTTGGCGAGGTTGTCCAGTAGGGCAGCGGTGTTGCGGTCGTTGCTGTTCTCCAGGTGGAAGTTGAGGTCCCCAAGGAGGATGTAGTCAGCGGAGGGGAGGGCGGGCTGATGAAGTCTGCGATGTCTTCACTGAATTGTGTGCGTGGTCCCGGGGGTCTGTAGATGAGGGTGCCTCTGAGGGTCGTCTTGGGGTCGGTGTGTATCTGGAAGTGGAGGTGTTCGGCGGCGGTGAGGGTGTCGTCGGTGAGGGTGTCGTCGGAGTTGGTCGTGATGCGGATGGTGTTCTTGTGTACGATAGCGATGCCTCCTCCAGTCTGGTTGACGCGGTCCTTCCGGGTGATCTTGTATCCGTCCGGGATGGCGATGGCAGGCGCTGAGGAGGCGTTCATCCAGGTTTCCGTGAGGATGGCGACGTCTGGTGATGTAGTGTCGAGCAGGTTCCAGAGTTCCACGGCGTGTCTGTGGACGGAGCGAGTGTTGAGCAGGATGCACTTGAGGTGCTCGTTGCTGGTGCCTGGCTTGGCGGGTGCGGTGCGGGTGCGGTGCAGGTCCGGAGGCAGGTGAATCGGCAGGCTTGGCAGGCGAAGGGTCCGTGGGTGCGTTTCGGGGTGGCTTGGTAGCAGGCGGGGTTCCGGACGGTGTTGAGTGCGTTGAGGGTGGCGGCGTCGTAGGTCCGTCGTCGGCGGGGGCCAAGGGTCCTGGCGCTGGGCGCGGTCCAGGCGCGGACGGGCGTAGACGGGCTTGCCTTTGGCGCACAATCGGAGCGCCCGTTGCGCGTGTCCGCTGCGCGTCCGCGCGGTCTCCATTTAAGGCGAAGTGGGAGGGAGGAGCAGGCGGGAGCGGGGAGGACACAGAAGAAAAGGGGGCGGGGCCACGATGTCACGGCAGCGGGAATCGGGGAGCGGGGGTCACACCAGGGGAGGCAATGAAGCAGGAAACCAGAGGTACAGAATCAAAATACAAATACTAAATACAACAGAGGCAACAGTGACAAGCAGTCAGGGCACAGGAGGGCAAAAACGGCAAAATGAGCAGCAGCGAGGGGGCACAGACACAGCTAGAGGGCCGTGCGGCGCGGGGTGTCCTGATTTCTGGTCCTATCATGCTGTCCTATCATTTCTGGTGTGGTGAGAATCGGGAGCCACTCGCACCAAGCAATGGGGGTAATGGGAGAAAACAATATGGAGAGTGCTTGTCGGTTAAGAAGTTTATGCCAGGCGTGTGTGGTGGGTTAATTGAATCAAGGGCCCCGGTGATTTGGCGCCGCGCATGAAACAATGCTGACGCTAAGTGAGCAGAAGCCTGTGTAAGACGCTCGATGTGTAAATGAGGGGGGAGGTGCCTGTTGATGCAGCCAGTAGTATGCATGTGAGGCTTGGGCAGCCCGGTAGTAAAGGTCAAGGTCTGGGGCTCCCAACCCCCCCGCCCCCCCCACCATGGAGTACGGTTGAATAAGGAGCCACCAACTAGTTTGCGGCTGTTTGTCGGCCCAGACCAATTTAATTTGCAGTGTTCTAAGATGTTTGAAGAAGAGTGCCTGTAAGACCATTGGGATGTTAAGAAACAAAACAAGCATTGGCATAGCCAATAGGTCTCGCCTTTGGGACCTATTGTGTTTAGCCAGAACCTTTGGCTATGTTGTAGAGCATTGTGGCTGCTGTGCATCATGCTGAAAAGTTATAAAGTGTTAAGCATTTTTGTTACTTTTATGCAAACCAAGACAACATTATATACAACTGAACAACCGGATTAAAAAATGATTTTAACATAAAAAATGTCTTCTATTTTTTTGTAGTTGCACTGCTGGCAACTTCTTCCTGCCTGTTCTCATGCTGGTTTGTTATTCTTTTTATTATGGGGGAGCGGGACATAAATAACAAGGGAGTGGAGGTTGGAAAACAGTAATTTAATTAGAACACGAGCAGAGGACGGTCACTAGGGGAGAATCAACAGATTCCAAGGGCAGACTGACGTGATGCTTAGGTGTGTGTAATTATGTGGCACTGAGTGGTGATATGTAGAGTGTATTTATGTTGCATTGAATACAGTAATTGTGATTATGTGGTACTGAGTGGTATTATGTGGAGTGTATATTATGATTTTTGAGTTGTGTAATTAAGTGGTGTGTAATTATGAGGTACTAAGTGGTAATATGTGGAGTATATTTATGTTACATTGAGTAGAGTAATTATGTGGTGTGTAATTATGTGGTACGGAGTGGTATGTGGAGTGTTCGTGTTGCATTGAGTAGAGTGTAATTATGTGGTGCGTAACTGTCACACCTTTCCTAATTTTACACTGGACGTTAAAGCCTCTAACATTCCAGGAAAGGGACCTCAACCCATTCTCCATGTTCCATAGTAGTGAAAATGGGAGTGATGCGGCTAGATCCTCCGCATCGCCCTCTGGAGGACATGCCGGAGATATGGCATTGTTGCCTTGTGTTCCCTAATGTGCGTGTCCCACACCATTGTGACAAAATAATCCAAGAAAACCGAAGCAAATTAAATAAACACTTAAGTACTACAATCCCCATCCCCCTCCCACGCCATACTCTCCCAAACTGACCACAGTCTAATCTCGCCCCCCCCCCTCCCCTTCCCCTAGGTAAATATGGCAACTAGCCATGTAGTGAGTAACACGCAGGGCCAGATGTTATCAAGCACTACGAGTAACCATCAGCATAAATTCACATTATAATAAACGTAGTAATGCAATCAGATTCTATAGATATGTAACTGGAATAGCACGCATCAGACTGGCACAGTGCAATTATCTACGTTCAAAGAGCCGAATACAACCCCTCAGGAGTTAACACTGATGTAGAACAAAGACTACAATAAGCGAGTATTAAGGCATAACTGTCCCCCAAAAAACACACACACCACGGATACTTGCGAAGAGGTTAGGAGGTTGCTTCCTCGAGTAATCGTTCCACTGGCCTCAAAGTGTACTAATGAAGAGTACTCCCAATGGCACAGGGACCACTGGGTCAAACCTTACTGTTAAATGGGAACTGTGGAACACGTTTCCAAAGAATGGGGCTTCCACAGATCAGATATACTAGTAATTGTTCTCAAGGAAGCTCCCTTGTGATCCATCTGTCGCTGTAGCCAAGCTCTCCTGTATTGCCTCACGCTTCAACTTCTTGAGCAAGTCTTGCAGTGCCTTTTGCAGCATTTTCGGGTCTGAAGATGCCAAGGGAGCCGTACAGACTCACGCTCAATTTGGCCAGGTACAGCATAGCGCAGGAGATGTTATGATCACGGAGTTGCTGTTTGAGGGGGGTTGAATTGGCGTCTAGCCTCTTGTACCTTCGCCGTAGAGTCCGGGTAAAGCGAGATTGCTCAGCCATCATATCGGAGCTCCTCCAGTTCTCTGGTGCGTCGTAGGGTTGAGTCTCGATCCCGATAGTTAAGCAGCTTGGCTATTACGGGGCATGGTTGGGCACCTGGGGGAAGCCGCGGGACATACGAGCGATGGGCTCTTTCAATCATAAACATGTCTGAGAAAGTTTTACAGCCCAATACAGTGATAATTATCTGTTCTATGAATTGTTCCATGTTGCCCATGGGGGTGGACTCTGGAAGACCCGTTATGCGAACATTGCTGCAGCACGAGCGGGCCTCCAAGTCTTCTGCTTTATCTTGCAGTGCGGTAAGGGATTTAACCATTTGTCTCTGTGCCGAATCCATCTCAGTCTGGGCCTCTTCAACCTCTGTAATCCTGCGTTTGGCTATATCGATTTGTTCGGTTTGCTCATCAAAGCGTTCTGACATCCTGTCCATGCTATATACCAGGGAGTCGATCTTACCATCCAACGTCGACCGGCTTTTCTGTATCATTACAAACATTTGTTTCACCTCACTCGGGTCCTCCTACGGGTTATCCGCTCTGGTGTCTACAGAGCGGGCTCTCTCCGTTTCTTTAGTTCTGGTGCCCTTGGCGTCAAACGGGAGCTTGGTCTGTTTTGTCCACCCTGCCCATGATGCTGTCCTTATACCAGAGAGGTATGAGATTGTTCTCTCAGTCCGTAGTTGGTGGGTGAGGCAACTTAGCGCTGTTGATGTCAGTTATTTCTAGGGATGAAGTAAAGGGCCTCCTATAATCCGTGAAGGAGGATCAGGACCCGCGCATTGTGGTAGTGGTTCACAGGGTGGCAAGAAGCAGTAGGGAGCGCGTGGCCAGTGTGCTCTCGAGGTAGACCAGGGAGACGTCTAGCACAGCGATCTCCCCTAAAGCCGCCCAGTCAGAAGGCAAGACGCAGGAGTCTATATACCAGCTGGGGAAGGCACCGTTGTTAGAGGGAGGTACCAATGCACAGGAAGTCCGGGGTGTAGCAGCGCCCTCCGCCTCCAAACCAGTAGCCGGCGCGTATATCCAGAGCATCCTCACCTTTTTGGAGCATTGTAGGGAGGCCAGGAGAGTCAGCAGTCAGGCCCGGTGCGGGAGTGCAGTCGCAATATCCCTCCCTGCGGTCCTGTGGGCTGTTTAGATTCTGCCACAGCGTCGCAGGTAACAGTAGGGTACCCCCCCCCCTCAGTAGATGGGAAACTCGCTCCGGTGTCAGGCCGCAGCAAGGTCGGGCACCATCCGGTGTGCTCCAGCAGCCAGAGAGCCCAAGTTGATGTGCAAAGGCCCAGCATCAGAGTTCCGGGGGTCTTGCCCGCCATCCCCAGTTTTGTGAGGGTGTCTTCACCTGAATGGAGGTGCCCGCTCCCGTCACAAATCCCAGGTGGGACAGTCAATTTGGCGCCCGAGGCGGTTCACTCAGCAACACAGCCTCACCTAGTGCCACAAAACGGGGCCCGCTAGGCCTCGCGGAGACGCAGCGCACCGCGTCTAGGCCTCCAGGCAGCGAGGGTCCAACTCAGCAGCAGGGGACTCGCGATGGCAGCCGGAGGTGGGCACTCCTGAAGGATGACTGCGCCGAGGGGGCTCCGGTAGTTCCAGACGGCAGGAGCGTGTAGCAGCAACACGTCTCCGCCTCTGACGCAGCAAGGAGAGACCCGATCAGGGCCCGCAGCAGATTCCGGTCATTCCGTAGTGTTGGTTCACACCGGAGGGGCAGCGATCGATAGCTCTCCTCCAGCGGCGTCAGAGTTGGGTGAAATCTTGCAGCTCAGATTAGGGATTGCCAGGGTAGTTGATACGTGGTGCAGACGGCTCGCGGAGCTCTGTCTCTATGCGGCCATCTTGCGCTGCAGCAGGCTCCGCGCCCCCCCCCCCCCCCCCAACCAATTTGATTATTACTGTTAGACGGCGACCTCAGAGGAGCCCGGAAAGGGGTCCTGACTACCCTGAGACCCACCCTCGAAGTATCGTAGCCGGGCACTGGCGGGAGACTCCTCAGGGGGAGGAACCTCGTATCTAGGATCGTACCCCTGGCACCGCACGACACAGAGACACCACACCGTGCGTTCTTAGGAATCAATCTTTATCAATCAGATTAGCACTGCAAAGATGTACAAGGAGAGCGTGGGCTCAATGAGTCTTGGAGGGGGTTAGGAGGTAGCGGGACAGTCTTTGTGGATAAGAAACAAATGCAGGAGCGTACCCGGCGCACAGCTCACAATCCTCGAACTGGGGGATACGCTTGTCGTCGTGGGGTCCGGCGGGACCAAGAGAGTCTGTGGGAGCCGCGAGTCACTCAGCGGGGCTCAAGCACAAGTTCGGAGGTCTTACGATCTTCAGGGAGCCGCGAGTCACTCAGCAGGGCTCAAGCACAAGTTCGGAGGTCTTACGATCTTCAGGGAGCCGCGAGTCACTCAGCAGGGCTCAAGCACAAGTTCGGAGGTCTTACGATCTTCAGGGAGCCGCGAGTCACTCAGCAGGGCTCAAGCACAAGTTCGGAGGTCTTACGATCTTCAGGGAGCCGCGAGTCACTCAGCAGGGCTCAGGCACAAGTTCGGAGGTCTTACGATCTTCAGGGAGCCGCGAGTCACTCAGCAGGGCTCAGGTGTTCCAAGGCGAATCTGCCGGACAGTCCCAGAGCACCCCTTGTTATAGGGCGACTCCTCTTTGATGTCCGGAGTCTGTGCAGGCAGGGGTCTTGTCACCTGGGGGTCGCTTGTTGGGGTTTCCTGCCATTGTCTTTTGATCCTTTCAGGGCCGGGTCGGGAGGAGTCCCAGACACCCAGCAGGCGTGGAGCCAGCCCTCAGGGAGGCCGGAGGGCAGATCGAGACCCATCGACCCAGGGGAGTTCAGAGGTGCGACAGAATCTGCTCCTCCCTCTCTCATCCCCTGGAAGCGTGGTGTCCTCCAGCCGGAGTGGCGCCTCTAGGCCAGGGTCGCGCTGGGGCCGGGCAGCCATCTTGGTGCATGAAGTGGGCACGCGGGCCCGGGGTGGCCGAAAGGAGAGAGCCATGGATGAGGATGTCCGGGTCGGGTGCGTGTGTTTTGGTGGGAAAGACCGGCTAGGCCGTGTGCTTGTGGCTGCAGGTACCAGGTTAGGTGGTGCGGGGACAAGTAGAGCCATGCTACGAGGCCGGGTCCAACAATTACTATACGTCCATAGTTTGTAATTGCTTCGGCCATCCTGCACCATGTAGAGGTGGACATTGTGCACTGTGGCTGACCTGGACATTTGTACCCAAATGTTAATGTTCTATGGGAATGTTGGGATTAATTGGAGGGGGCCCTGGGCTCTCAAGTTGGGGCCTGGGGTGCTCCTCATCGCGACAGATGCTCCTAGTTCTTGGCAGTATCGGGGGGGGGGGGGGGGGGGGGGAAGGAGGGGTTGGCTTTAGAGTTATGTTTAAGTTCCTGTACACGCCCAGACACATCCCATTTTTCACTAGGCTTGTTTTTACTATTCGTCCTCTGACTGACTTATGGCCAATCAGGCGGCTACCTCCCTTTTGGGTGAGTTGACAGTGGTAATGTGGAATGTCCGAGGGCTGCTTAAAGTCAAACGAGATGCAATCCTTTGACAAGCTAAACGATATGGAGCAGACATTCTTCTCCTACAGGAGACCCATCTACTGGGCAACAAGGCGCCCTGCCTGGCCAGGTTTGGGTATCAGCTAGTATATCATGCCGGTTTCACAAGGGGTTACCGCGGGACGGCTAGCCTTATTCACCGCTGTGTCCCCCTTAATTCATATTAGACACTGGGTAGATCCTGGGAGAGGGGGGGGGGGGGGGGGGGGTGTCTATTTGTTCTTCTGTCGGGCTCCTTTTATGGTGAACCCATTAATTTAGGCAGCATTTACGCACTGCCGCCTCTTGGGACCACTTTTGTAGATAGCATCACTAGTTTGTGGAGTGAACTCCCAGAGGGACTCTCTCTCCTGGGAGGAGACTGGAATTATATTAGGTCATCGCTTGATAGAAGGCGAGGATCCAGGGTAGGCCCTTCCACCACAGCCTCCAAGTTATTCCTATTTGCTTGTACGCTGGGATGGTCGACATATTGCGAGAATATCACCCTGCCAAGATAGGCTACACATACTTGTCAACAGTCCATGGATCCATGTCTTGTCTGGATTACTTGTTTACACCGTGGCATTAGATCCATAGGTTCTCCCAGGGCTCCCATCTTCCCAGAGGTTTGTCTGATCATTCCCCAGTCACGGTGACACTTCTCCTGCACTTCCAAAAGTCCCCCTTTAGGTGGCGAATGTCCCCATGGCATCTTCGAGATCCCAATTATCAAGAATGTCCGAGTATGGCAATTCAAGAGTATTTAACTCTTAATGTCAACTCGGCTTCATCTAAAAACAACCTTTGGGAAGCCTTGAAACCCATGATCTGAGGGGTAGACAGTTATCGAGCTAACGACAGACATAAGCGCTCCTCCCAGCGGGAAGAGCTGGCGGCCCAGTACACAACCTTAGAGACACCACACACACATAATCCCAGTTCAGCCCTTCAGCGAAATCCATCCCTCACGCAGCAACAGTTACAACAACACCTTATGGAGGAGGCGAAAGAAATTTGGTTAGCGTCTCAACACAGAATATACCAGTGAGGGGATAAATCAAGTAAAACATTTCACAGAATATGCCAAACTGCGCGAACCTCAGCCACAGTCCCAATCACCAGGGGTAGCGATGGTGTCTTGCGCACATCTCCCATATAAGTGGTCACAGA